>NC_135631.1:21831250-23232500 GCF_053574225.1 Canis aureus
CTCCTGATGCACAATAAGTGAGATATAACACTTTTCCACACCCACCAGCTGGCTTGCTGTGCCTTGGGCACACCAGGCACATTCCGCTTCTGGGTTTTTGCTCTTGCTGTCCTTTTACCTGCAATGCTCTCCCGGGGAGACTTATTCCCTCACCTCCTTCACCTCTTTGCTCAAATGTCACCTCCTTGGTGAGGCTTTCCTTCACCTGATTTAACATTGCAACGCTCACCCTGCTTTTCATTCTTTTATGCTGAGTTTTCTCCATAGCATTTATCACGGGCCTACATAGGATCTATCACTTACTTACTGCCGGTGTACTTCCCCTAGAATGTCAGTTCTCGGAGGGCAGGGATTTGGTGTGTGGCTGTCGTCCTCGGTGCCCAGAACAGTGCCTGACACACAATAGGGGTCAGTAAGTGGAGCTGAATGAGTGGAGTTTGAGCTCCATGAGGTCAGGGTCGTGTGTTTTCACTCTCCACTTCCGTCCTCAGTGCCTAACACAGTGGCCCACAGGTAGGGGGCTCTCAAAAAAAAAAAAAAAAATTGTTGGCGGAGGAAGTCTGAAGCTCCGATGAACGAGGTCTAAGGTCATGTAGCTTGGCAAGGGGAGAGCAAGCAGGCCAAGGGGGCCTTTTGTTCTCCTGCAGAGCGACTGCCTAATTGTCCTCGCAGGAAGGGACTTTTAGGAGAACATGTCCCTGTGCGCTCCGCAGTGTGCAGTGCACCGCTTTGCGCGTAGTGTGGCTGCAGCACATATTCAAAATGTGCTTTAAGCCCAGCGTGTCATTGCCGCTCGGCCACAGCCGCCTTCGTTCCCCGGGGCTGAGCCGGGCATGCAGGTGCCCGCCGGCCCCCCGGAGCGCCGAGCGCACCGCACAAAGCACGGCCGCCGTCCGCAGACGGCTTTCCGAGATCCAGGCCGAGGAGCTGAGGGGCCCGTGGAGCACGTCAACCCTGACCGTCTACTCCCCCCTGGGGCCGGGCAAGGGCCTCCCCTCCCCTCCTGTAGATGGGAGCCCGGCGGGGAAACGAGGCGCGCGCGAGGCACGCGCCCCCGCCCCCCCCGCCCCCGCCTCCCGGCCGCAGGCTGCACCTCGGCGCGCGGGAGCGGCCGCGAGGGGTCCCCCTCCGGGCGGGGGCGGCGGGGCGCGCGGGCGCGGGGGGCGCGCGGTGGCTCCGCGCGGGGGTGCGCGCGCGCCGGCCTCGCCTGCCTCGCCTGCCTCGCCTCCCTCGCCCGCTCCGCCGGCTACGTGCTTTCTTTGTCAATGAGGCGCCGCTCGGAGCTGCAGTAACGCTCGGCCCGGGAGCCCGAGCCCGAGCCGGAGCCGGAGCCGGAGCCGGAGCCCGAGCCGAGCCCGAGCCCGAGCCCGAGCGAGCGCCGAGAGCCGCGCGCAGAGCCGCCGGCGGGAGGGGGTCCCCGAGCGCGCCCCGCGCCCCGCGCCCGCTGCTCGCCGCCCGGCCCCCGAGTCCGCGGGGGCGGCCCGGCGGGGGGGGGGCACCCGGGCGGCGCCCGTCCCGCCCTCGCAGGCAGCGTGGGCAGCTCGGCCGGCTCCCGCCGCGGCTCCATGCGGCCCCGGGCCCTGCGCGGGTGAAGCGGCGGCTCCGCGGAGCCCGCCCGGGCGCGGCAGGACGAGCGAGCCGGTCCCGGGGCCTCGGCCGGAGATGCCCGGTGCGGCCCGGGGCGCCGGAGGCCGGGCTCCCGGGCGCGCTGCGGAGCGGGGCGGCGGCCTGGATGTGTGAAGCGTCCCCATGGCTCGGCAGGACGCGCGGCCCCGGGGCCCCGGGGCGGGCGGGGGAGCGGCGGGCGGCGCGGGCGTGAGGGGCTCGGGGCGGCCGCTGCTGGGGCTCCTGCTGCTGGCGGCGCTCGCCGGGCGCTGCCTGGCCGACCCGGGTAAGCACTTGGCGGCCGGGGCGCGCGGGGCACCGGCCGGGGCGGCGGCGGGCGCACGGGGGTCGGCGGCCGCGGCGCGGGGCGGGCGGGGAGTCGGTCTCCCGGGAGCGCAGCGCGCGGCGGGGCGGGGGGGGCGCATCTCCCCTCCGCACGAGTTGCGGGTCCTCCGCGGGGGTCCCGGCGGGCGAGCTCGGTTTACATAAAGACCCGGTGTGTTGGAGACGCCCCGAGAAGGATGTGCCTTACCAGGGCACGCTCGGGGTGGGGGACGCCCGCTGCATTTCGGGCTCCCCCTGGGGTGCCCACTTTGTTGGAGCTACGCCAAATGGCCAGAGAGTTTTAGGCCATTCCCGGGGGGCCGACCCCCCGGTAGCGCTTTCCCCTGCAGGTTGAACGGAAGACCCGTTTTCTTTGGGGATGGAGGTACCCGAAATCATCGCTTGCTTGCATCTTGCAGGGGGACCCAGGAGGACCCAGGCACCGAGCAAGCATCTAACCCACTGTTTGCAGGAAGGTAGTGAAGAATAACCACGCTTGTCTTTTAGACTCCCAAGAACCCCCAGAAAATGGATTTCTGGAATTCCTTGGAGGATTCTGAGAAATCTCTTGTAACTATTTTCTTTTTTTTTTTTTGGTGGGGCGGTGGATTGTTCTGTTAAAAACTTACTGTGCAGTGAGGAATTGTCTTTGAAAGGAGAATGATTACTATGGCACTTGTAAAGGTCAGGCTGTTGTTTGTGATGAAATTCTGGGCTCTTGATTTCATTTACCAAGGAATATAGCTCTCTCTTTAGCACATGTGGTCCTGTAGTTATGTGGTTTCTAGCAAGGACTAATGAAAACTGCTTTTTTTTTTCCCCCAGTGTACCCCTTCCCCCAAATTAGATTAAAATTCCTGATTATGAAGGATCTAGATGAGAGGGTTTCAGGTTAAAATGATTGCCTGTCTTCAACAGGTTAATTGAAAGCCCACTTTTCCTTTTTTGGCTTCACTTAAAGGGTCCCTGACATGAGGTGTCTTATGTGTAACAAGTTACCATCCAGAAATTTTCTGTTATGATTATAGTGGTGAGAAAGTTTGGTCCTCTTTGGACGTGTGCCTGAGACCCAAGAAAAGCCTTTAAAGAATTTTAGCCTCTAGTTTGTATGCCTCTAGCAGTTTTCGGTGATGTGTTTTTGGTATAATGCTTAAAAGGTAAGTCCAGAGTCAGACACATGTAAGCACCTGCGTATTCCTTGGATCAGAAACACACTTTGAGTTTTTATTTAAAATAAATCGATCTTTGGTAGTTTTGTAAACTGTTTATGAGATGTTAATTTTTGGCTGCTGTTCATTTGAGTGTGTAAACCAGAAACTGTTGAGCCATCTGTAACATGTGAAATTTGGATTTTATGTCTTGTTCCTGTTCAGCGTGATGTCGCATGATTTCCTCTGATCGGTTTTGAATTTCCGTTCTTCCTTCGGACCACTGACCTTTCTGAACCTGTGACTTCACTTGGCTCTTCTTTCAGACTGCCAGAGCCTGACTTTTGATCTCTTTTAGTTTTAGCCCTGATGTCCTTTTTCCTCTAAGTGTGGTGATCGTGGGGATAATTAAGAAAGGAGCTTTGATTAAAATGATGGTAAAAAATCATTAAAATTGACATTGTTCCCTGAGTCTTCTGTCTTCCCCTCTCATCGGAGTGACTTGTTGCTTCCTCTGTGCCCTTTGGGGTGCCCTTTCTCCTGTCACCCTTGAGGACCGAGTTCCTGTGGTCTAGTTCACTTGTGGATCCAGAGTCTACCTCCAGGCTCCCTGGCTTCCTGTGAGTTTACTGCTGATTTAGTGTCATGACTTGTCTCTCTCTCCTCAATGGGAGGCTTAACCCCTGGGTCCCCTGTCCTGCCTCCTACCTGCTTTCATTTGTTCTCTGATTTCCGATTGAGGCAGGTTAGCTGCGGGTGTGTGTGTGTGTGTGTGTGTGTGTGTGTGTGTGTGTGTGAATCCTGGGATTCATGCAGGGCAGCCCAGGGAGTTTGTGTAAAGAAGTAGTGTCTGGAGGGAGGTGGGAGAAGGGATGATATTTTTTCTGGGAACTTGAACTTCCGACAATCTGGTTTTGGACTTTTTGGAGGGGTAACTGCAGTTTGGTGCTGATGCCAAGAAGCCAGACCTATGATATTAAGATCCTACTAAAAGTGCTAGTTTGCTACAGTCGGGCCACTTCCTAAGCGAAGCTAAGGCAAACATTTACCTGGGTTGAAAAATGGGTAAAGATAGTCTGTTTCAGGAAAATCTGTAGCAGTTGTGTTCCGGAGCCCCTACGGTGTGTTCCAGCCTCCCTCCACCCGTTCCACTCAGTACTTCTGCTCTACTACTCCTGAGGAACTGGCGCTCCTTCTCTTGGGGCTGTAGAGGAAGGTCCTCTGTGTCTTCCCTCGGGCTTCCTCTCCTAACCTCCATCTCCGCTCCATCTCTCTTGCTCCCAGGCAGTAACTTTGGTTTTGGATGTGGGAGACAGGTGTGGGGAAGGAGTTTCTCTAGAGCAGCGAGCTCGGACGTCCTCTATCCTCTTCTGCCCTCAGGGGCCCAGGCAGGATGATAAAGTTCAAGTTTGACTTCCCAGCCTTCTTCACTACTGCTCTGCCCTGCAGTTCATGGCAGTAGACATTTCCTGTGTGCTGGTTGGGTGCAGGTACCATGCTCCTTCCTTCCTGTGATCTTGCCTCTCTGGGCCTCAGTTCTCTGATCTGTAAAATGGGGATAATAGCTCCAATCTCATTGAGTTGTCACGAGGATTGAATGAGTTAATACATCTGAAGGTTTAAAACAGTGCTTGGTGTACATGGTCAATGCTCAGAGAGTGCTAGCTGTCCCTATAGGATGGCAGAAATGGATGGAACAGGACTGTGTTCAGGTGCTGTGCAGGGCCAGGGGATACAGAGGTGAATAAGGAGAAGGCAGTATGTAGAAACCCCTTTTGAAGACAGTGATGTGCACCCTGGAATTCTGATACTGTGTGGTCAGAGCTCATAGAATGAAGGAACAGTTAATTCTGGGAGAGTGGAGGCCCCTTAAAGGATGAGTAGGTATTGGCAAGATTGACTCTGGCATTTCAGGCAGAGGGAAAGTAAAGGATTCTTTGTGGCCAGAGCACAGGATGCCATAGTGAGGAGTACTCCAGACTTTCTCGGTGCCCTGGGGCTTTCCCAAGCCCCCCTCACAGGGCACCACATCCTCTTTGCCCTTCTCTGAGAGGGTCCTCTGCTTCCCCCACCTACTTATAAGTTCCCTGGTTTACCTGTGTTCCCCTCTTGCCTGTAATAATGCCCAGCACAGTGTAGGCGCTTATTAACTTTTCAGCCTTCTTGTACTCCTGTTCCCTCAGTTTGGCTGATTCCGTTTACGTTAATTATCTCACGTAAGTAATCCACGCTAAGTTGTGAATGGCTGCTTTACTCGGGGAATGTATTTTGCATTTTGGCAGAAAGGTTTGCTGTTCCCGGGGATCTCCAATCTAGCACACTATATAGGGGAGTTAATTTTGACCTGGGATGCTTTTCTTGCCCCTCCCCAAGCTTGTACCACATCGTCAACTTCGAGTTCCATTTGAAACAGGTGCAGTAGTTCACTTGTTCATTCTTCCACTCGGTGCACTTGAATGCCTCAGCTTTCTGAGGTTACCAAAATGAACGAAAGAAACTCTCATTCCCATGGCAATTAGGAACTAGCCCAGTGCTTTCCACACTTTACTTTACAAAGATATTTGCAGATATTTACTGTGCATGCAGATCACCTGAAGTTCCTGTTACCTGGCAGGTTTTGATTCAGTAGGTCTGGGGTAGGGCCTGGTGTTCTGTATTTCTAGCAAGCACTGGTGGTTCAGTGACCCTACTTTGAGAGGCAAGTGGTAATAAATAAATGCAGCATGGATGGTGGTAAGAAAAATAAATCAGGGTAGGGAATAGCGAGAGGCTGATGTTGGCATGTGTGCATGTGTGCGTACCCTCACACATGTGTTTATTTATAGAGTGGGGAGGGAAGACTTCCAGGACCAGACAACATTGAGTAGATACCTAAAAGTGGACATCTGGAGGAAGATACTCCAGGCAGAGGGGAAAGCAAGTGCAAAGGTCTTGAGAAGAGATTGTGTTTGGGATGGCCAAGGACCAGCATGGAGGCCGTGTGGCATTGAGTGAACAAGGGGACAATGGTGAGATATGATGTTGAAGAGCAGCCTGAGGCCAGATCATGTAGGACAATTTGGCAGGATGAGAACTTGGCATTTTATTTTGAATGAGAGTAAGAGGTGACATGACCTGACTTCAGTTTTTTTTTTTTTTTTCTTCAAGATTTTATGTATTTATTAGAGAGAGAAGTAAGTGCATGAGCAAGGGGGAGAGGGAGAAGCTGAGCAGGGGGCCTGACATGAGGCTCGATCCCAGGACCCCGGGATCATGACCTGAGTGGAAGGCAGATGCTCAACCGACTGAGAGCCACTTAGGTGCCCCGACTTCAGTTTTAAAAGAATCTCTTTCACTATTATGGAGACTGTAAGGTCAAACATGAAAACAAGGAGACCCGGTAGTTTGGCTTAGAAAGTGGTGAGAAGGGCAGCCCGGGTTCAGTGGTTTAGCGCCGCCTTCAGCCCAGGGGGTGATCCTGGAGTCCTGGGATCGAGTCCCACGTCAGGCTCCCTGCATGGAGCCTGCTTGTGTCTCTGCCTCTCTCTCTCTCTCTCTCTCTCTCTGTGTGTGTGTCTCTCATGAATGGATAAATAAAATCTTAAAAAAAAAGTGGTGAAATTTTGGACATCTTTTGAAGGTAGAGCTAATACATTTTTCTAATAACACAGAAGTGGGGTGAGAGAAAAAGAGAGGAACCAATATGGTGCTAGAGTTTTCGGCTTGGGCAGTTGGAAGATGAAGTTAATTAACTGAGATCCAGAAGATTCCAAGAGGCTCAGGGTTGCAGGAGGAAATGAAGAGTTGGTTTGGGGTATGTTAAACTTACCATGTTTATTAAACATCTAAGTGGAAATGTCCAATGGTCCATAGTAGTCTGGAATTGCAGGCAGATATTGGATCCAGAGATACAAATTTGGAAGCCATCAGCACGGGAGTGGCTGAGAAACCTAGAAAGTAAGTATAGAGAAGAGGGTGGTCTGAGCAGTGAGCCCTGGGATACTGCAGCAGTTAGGGGGTTGGAGATAGGGAGGGGCCAGCACAAGAGGCTGAGAAAGTCTGGATGGGACTAGCAATGGATGTTGGGTTTGGAGATGTGGACGTGTTTGGTGCCCTGAGAGTAGAGGGGACGGAAGTCTTACTGCAGTGGGTTTAAGAGAGAAAGGAAGAAGAGAAATCAGAGATAGTAAAAAACAACTCTTTTAAAGTCTTTTCTGTGGAGAAAAGCAGAGTAAGAGAGGAGGTGGATCAAGAGAGAGTTAAGATGGGATAAAATTGCATTATGTTTGTACTTTCTCATCTTTTAACATTAAAGATGTACAGCAAGAGTGTTTGACTTGTTTTTCCCCCCAGATGTAGACAATCTGATAAAATTTGGGCTTTTTACTCTCAATACTAATTATTAGTGGTTCAAAGATATTTGCAAGATGTCCTCAACGTCGCCTCTGCTTCCTTCCCCATCCCACACACAAGTAAAGAAGATTTTGAGAATAATAACACTCTACTTTTAATATTGACATCAAACAGAAGTCAAAAAACCCCTTCCTGCCCCCACCCCCGCACCTAAAACTGAACATCACAGTGCAAGCTTTGAGATACTGCATTCTGATGACAACCAGGGAATCTCTCAGAAGGCTACTTAAGTCTTAAATTACTAGAATATGATCTGAGAATATTCAAAATGTGCACACTTCCCTTTTCATTTTCATTATCCTACAAGCCTGTGTTGTGGTTTTCTTTCTTTCTTTCTTTCTTTTTTTTAAACAAACAACAACTCTACTCTTCTCCAAACAAAAATGAATGGTTGGAATGATCCTAAAACATTTTCGTTGCTTGACAACATATTACAGGGGATTTCTAAACACACAGAGGGACACATTATTCTAGGTCACTAGATGGCTGCCTTGGATGGTGACTCTCTTTGGGGACTTCAGGTCCAAAGGAGCAGTTAGCAATCTGGGTATTGTGCATCTCAGTTATTGTAGCTGGTGGGAAGGCGGCAAGTGAGTCATATCGATTTGGTGGTATCTGTCAACCACCTCGCATATGCCAGGCCAAACTCTTCACCAGATACTGGAGGTATAGTGTAGAACTATCCAGGCCTGGCCCCTGGCCTCAAACAGTCTATGGCTGAGGCTCAGCAACCATTACTCAGTGGGTGGAGTGGCAGGTCAATAAAATACTTCTGTGAGTTGGCTCAGGTGGGGGGATGTGGCAAGACATAGAGTATCTGCTTTGTGCAAAGAAAGAGGCAGTCCCTGCTCGGCTGCGGCCTGGGAGGGAATGAGGCCTGGGGTGCCAAAGTTCTGACTTCTCAAGAAAAACTGGATCTTTATTTAAAAATCTTGTTTTCAGATGTCACCAGCTAATTCAGATGTTTGAAATGTCATGCCGTACAAAGAAAACACACCCATGAGCCACCACTTTTTTTTTCTTTTAAGTTAAGTTTATTAAGGTATAATTTACATACAGTAAAATTTACCCCTTTAGGGGTACTGCATGATTAGTTTTGACAGAAGTATATAATCATGAATCCACAACCACAATTCAGATGTAGAACATTTCTGTCACCTCCAAAAATTTCCTCCTGCTCCTTTGTAGTCCATCTTCTCCCCCCTACACATCCAGTCCCTGACAAGCACCAATCTATTCTCTGTCCCTGTAATTTTGCCTTTAACTGAGGCTCATATAAAGGGAATCATACAGCATGTAACATTTTATGTCTGGCTTCTTTGAGCATAACATTCTTGAGAATCATAAATGTTATTATATATCTATATACCTATATCTTTCTCTACTTTTTTTTTTTTTAATTGGGTTGCAGCCCAGTTTGCTTACATTCACCGGTTGATAGACATTTGGGTTGTTTCCAGTTTTTAGCCTAAAAGTTTTCGTGTGGGCAGCTTTCATCCTCTTGGGTAAATACCCAGGAGTGAAATTTCTGGATCTTACATTAGATATGTTATTTAATCTTATAAGAAACTGCCGACTTCTTGAGGCACCTGGGCAACTCAGTCAGTTAAATATCTAACTTTTGATTTCGGCTCAGGGCATCATCTCAGAGTTGTAAGATCGAGCCCCACATCAAGCTCTGTGCTAAGCGTGGAGCCTGCTTAAAATTCTCTGTCCTTTTTCTCTCCCAATTCCTAAAAACAAAAAATAAAAAACAACAACCAAAAAAACCAGCCTGCCAAATTCTTTTCCGAAGTGTCTGTATAATTTTGTATTCCCATTAGCAATGTAGGAGTATTCTGATTGGTCCTCTATATCCTCACTGGCACTTGGTTTTGTCAACTTTCTTTTTAAATTTAGATTCCAGGTATTCCAGTAGTTTTTAGTGGTATCTCATTATAATGTTAGTTTGCCTTTTTCTAGTTACTGATGATGTTATTGCTGCATATTATCTGTTCATTTTCTTACTTGCCATCTGTATCTGTTTTGAAGTGTCTGTTAAGTCTTTTGCCTGTTTAAAAAAATTAGATTATTTGTTTTATTATTATTGAATTTTGAACTTTCTTTGTGTATCTGGATACAACTTGTTTATCAGATAAGCTCTTTGCAAATATTTTCTCCCTGTCTGTGGCCTGTCTTCGTTTCACTGACAGTATTTTCCAAAGAACAGCAGTTCTAGATTTTGATTAACTCTAGTTTATCAGCATTTAAATTTAACATTTGTGAGTTTGGGGTGAAACAAGTGAAAGGGATGAAGAGTACACCTAGCTTGATGAGCCCTGAATAATATATAGAATTGTTGCCTTGCTATATTGTACACCTGAAATGAATACAACACTGTATATTAACTACACTGGAATTAAAATAAAATAAAAATAAAATTAAAGAGGCCATATTCCATGCTAAGAAAAAAAAAAAGATTTGTATTTTTTTTTGTATCTGAGGATAGAAATACTTGCCTAACTCAAGGTCACAAACAGCAATGATTTTTCCTAGAAGTTTTATTGTCTTATTTTTACCTTTAGATCTGTGGTCCAGTTCATATTAATTTTTGTATATGATTCAGGAAAGGAGTCGAGGTTAGTGTCTTTTGCATATGGATGTTTAATTGCTCCAGCACCATGTATTAAAGAGATTGTTCCACTGAATTACCTTGGTACTTTATATGTGTGGGTTTATTTCTGGAGTCTAGTTTGTTCTATTAATGTATATTTCTTTCCTTATGCCAAAAAAACACTGTCTTGATTTCTCTAGCTCAGGGTTACTTAATCACAACACTACTGATATTTTGGGCTGGATTATTCTTTGTTGTGGGGAACTGTCCTGTGCCTTGTAGGATGTTTAGTGTCATTTCTGGCCTCTGTCCAGTAGATGCCAGTACCTCCCTCCTTCCCCAGTTATGACAACCAAAATGTCTTCAGAGTTTGCTAAATGGTCCCTGGGGGGTAAAAGTGCCCCTGATTGAGCTCTGTAGTAAGTCTCAAAATCACTGTGAATCTTCTAAATTTTTTCTTCTTTTTCAAAATCTTTTTAGATATTCTAGGTCTTACAGTTTTCCATAGAGATCTTAATATCTTTTTTTTGTCAACCTATATAAGAAAGACACACTGGAATTTCTGTTGGGATTTCATTGGAGAAGGTTGGCATTTTACCAATTTGATTTTTTTGATCCATGAACATATTTCTCTCCATTTATTTAGGTAGTCTTCCTTTCCTTTCATTAAGTTTTATAGTTTTCAGCATACAGATTTTGTCCATGTGTATTTCATTTTACAATGCTTGGTAAGGAGTACTTTAAAAGTTCTTTGTCAATATATAGATATATGATTTTAAAAATATCAACCTTGTATCATGACTTATTTATTTATTTATTTATTTATTTATGTATTTATGTATTTATTTATTTAAGATTTTATTTATTTACTCATGAGCAACACAGCGAGAGAGAGAGAGAGAGAGAGAGAGATAAGCAGAGACACAGGCAGAAGGAGAAGCAGGTTCATGCAGGGAGCCCGATGTGGGACTCAATCCCAGGTCTCCAGGATCATGCCCTGGGCTGCAGGTGGCACTAAACCACTGCGCCACTGGGGCTGCCCTCATATGACCCTTTTAAACTCACATTAGTTCTAGTAACTTTCTGTAGAATCTTTGGGATTTTTCTTTATTTCAGATCTTATGGCTTTTATTTCTTTTTCTTGCCTCATTGCAATGGTTACAACTTCAAGTACATCATTGACTAGGAATGGGGAGAGTGGGCATCCTTGCCTTGATCTCATTCAACCTTCACTATTAAGTATGATGTTGGCTGTAGATTTGTTTTGCTTTGTTTTGTTTTATTTTGCTGTATAGAAGCCCTTTATCAGGTTTAAGAAGTTCCCTTCTATTCCCAGTTTGCTGTGAAATTTTTTTTTTATCATAAATGGGTAATGAATTTCGTCAAATGCTTTCTCTCTATCTGTTGAAACCTCCACAAGGTTTTTCTTTTTCAGTCTGTAAAAAGGCATTGGTTGATTTTAGAATGTTGGATCAACCTTGTATTCCTGGGATAAATTCCAGCTTAGTCATGATGTGTGTTCCAGCTGGGTCTGATTTTCTAATCTTTTGGTTGGAAATTTATAAAGTCTTACGTTCATGAAGGGTATTGATTGGTGTGTAGTTTTGTTTTCCTGGTCTGTTTTGTCTGGTTTTGGAGTAAAGGTAATGCTATCTCTAAAGTGGTTGGAATGCATTCTCTCTTCTGTTTTATGGAAGTGTTTGGATAGAATTGGCATTATTTCTCCCTTAAGGCCTATGGTTTTATAGGTGAGATTGAAGATTGCTTAAGGGTTTCTTCAGTAAAATTAAAAATATCAGATACCTTTAGTACGTTTCCTAATTCTTGGGGCTAACAGTTTGGATATTTCCTAGACATTAGGATATTGGTTAGGTTTAAGGTCTAGGGTGAATGGCCTGGGTGAGGGGAAATTTTGTTGAATGTACTCATGAGACAGGTCACCCCTTGCTGGCTGTTGGCTATTTATCAAGTCACTTCATTTTTCAGGGCTTTAGTTTTCTCATCCGTAAATAAAAGCCTCAGGATCCTCCCTTCTTTTCCCATCCCTCAGGCTGTATGTTTATAAGCCTTGGGCAAATGTTTTGTGGGCCAGACTATTTGCATTTCTCATCTCTTCCTACATTGGTGACAAGTCCAGTCAAGGACTCTCATTCTCAAAAGGGAAGAATTTTCTCATATTTTGCTCTCATGGTTCCAACTTGAAGCCCATATAACTATTGGCTTATCTTTAATCTTCATTGTCTTTTAAAAATTGTAAAAGTAATATGTACTTTATTAAGTTCAAACAGTATACAAGGTGTATGCAGTAAAATGCAAAAGGCCTGGTTGGTCCCATTGCTATTTCCTAGAGTTGTGCTGTCAAACAAATATGATAGGTCTTTCCAGACCTTTTTTCATACAAATATTTATATCCATTACATATCTTCTTTTAATTTTGTCAAGAAATTAAGGGTGGGGGTGCCTGGGTGGCTCAGTCAGTTAAGCGTCTGCCTTCGGCTCAGGTCATGAATCCAGGATCCTGGGATTGAACCTGAAGTTGGGCTCCCTGCTCAGCGAGGAGTCTGCTTCTCCCTCTCCCTCTGCTCCTCTCTCCCCTTGTACTCTGTCTCATAAATAAATAAAATCTTAAAAAAAAAATAAAGAGATTAGGGGTGGAATAATCAGAACATTTGTCACTTGACACTATATCATGACCCTGTTTCCATGCTAAGCAAATTTAGTCACAAGAGACTTTGAACTTCTTCCTGAAATTTGGAAAAACCTTTACTGTGAAAGAAAACTTTTAAAACTACAGTTTGAATTCAAACCAATAGTGTTAAAACCTCTCCTTAGACCATTTCTCCTGTTTCCTCTCTCCTTTGCTTCCTTCCTTGGAACAAACGTCCACAGATGCTAAGGAAAATCACAAACCCTTTTAAACACCAAATAGAATAGGGATAAACACTGTGTTTAAACTAATGGAGATGTAAATAAGGCCGAGTAGCTGCCCCAAGTATTTAGCCCAAGGACATTGCTGCACCTGCCATCTGTCCACTCAGGCAAGTGTTTGCCTAATGCATCCTAACCACGAGAGGGGAATTTGATTTTGATTTTGATTTATATATGTTAAATCTATTCTTAGCCTGAAATAATCTCCTGACGTCAGAAACACAAAGTGGCTTTGTTATTTATGTGGTACCAGTAAATAGGAAGGTCTACGATATTTCTAACTTTACTCTTGTGACGTGAAATATGGTTTTAAGTGTCAGAATGAAGCCAGAACTCCCAGACCTACCCCTTTACCTCTGTTTCTGGTAATGAATGCTGCTCCTCTGTCACTTGTCTTTTTATTTACCAAATGTCAATGACAAACCAAGGAAGGCTGGAGAAGAATGTGAAGTCTGAGAAGAGAATGTGTTGAAATTAATGGTGCAGCTTATAAATCCTTGTCTAAAAGAGCTGAGCAAAAATATCTCTAAACCTACGTACTTCATTACCAAATAATGAGTCTTTGTTTTGAAAAGAATAGGAGGATCTGGAATATGAGCATTATTTTGAATATAATTAAACTAGATGGAAGCGTATTAAAAAATCAGTGCCATAGAGCTGTCTCTGGCAGTTTCCTGTTATTATGTTACTTAATACTGGAAATGAGCACACATCAACCTGGTGAATCCTACAGAAAGGAAACCTTCCTTGTAGTGGATGGAGAATAATTTCTTGTCTCCAGTCCAACAATAAAAACAATATTTTAAACAAGCATTTCCCCCTCCTATGGCTACTGTGATATATTTGCTTTTCCCTGCAGGGACAGTAGTCCCTCTGGGTTAGTATAGCACCTCATACTTGTTGAAGTTCTCACTCTCTTATTTGCATCTCATGTCATTCTTAAGAGAGGGTTAAGGAAGTGATTTGCTAAAGGTCACAAAACGGCCCAGGGCTTTTTATGTTCTGTGATTCAGGAATTCTGTGATTGTAGGGTTACACTATTCTGTGATTACCTAGCTACTTATTTGAAACTAGCTCAAGTATGAGTCCTTGGGCCACAGGGGAGATCTCATGTGACATATTTAGAATAGAAATAAAATATAACTGGGCTGTGTGGACTCTATAATTAACTGATAGAAATAATAGCTAACGTTTTTGAGTGTTTACTGTCTGTATCAGCCTGTTTGATTTTCACAATTGTATGAAGTGGGTTCTGTTATGATCCCCATGTTTCAGATGAGGAAACTGAGGCACAGAGTAACTTTATAATTGTCCATCCAGTATCATGTGGGAGGTGTCAGTGGCGGGATTTGAACCCTGGCAGTTTCGTTCTAGCCCTTGCCCTGCTTCATTATATTGCCTTCCTCAATAGTAAGAGGCTGAGGTTACTGGCCTTTGTGTCTCATGGACCCTCTCTCTTTTCCTGCAGGTTGGGTCTGTCCTTTTGCCTCTTCCTGCAGACTGGCTTCGTCTGCTTACTCACAGCCACTTGATCCCCCTGTAACTAATCCTCCAGCGCACTTTTGCTTGCTGCAGCCAGAGTTGGCAAGACTTTTCAGTTTAAGCGCTCACCATCCAGTCTCTGTCCCATTTCTGTACTTCCCAGGAGGGAAATCAGGCTGGCGTCACCTGGCCAACAGAGTGAGGAATGTACCCCTCATCTGATCAGCAGAGGCCAGGAGAGAAGGGGCAGGTGGTACAAAAATGTCCCCTCCTTCAGCCATGGCCTATGGTAGAGGGCAACGTTAAATAAGGTAGTATGGATAGGGCAAGCTTCCCCAAATCTGTCTCTTCCATAGCAGTAAAAAAACAAGTTCATGTGCTGGTAAGCTGGCTCTGAAAAACATCGAGGATAAGTGGCCTGATTTATAGTGTTGGCCGATTTCCATGGTATAAATACTCCCACCATGGCTGATTTCAGGCTACCAATGTGACAGTGGAGTTGGGAAGAGATGTGCACAGTTGGCTCAGCGCCGATGTGATCCTGTCCCTCTGTAGGTTACATACACCACACATGCAGTGTACGCAGTAAATTCAGGATGTCTCCAAGAAGTTTAAAGTCTAGGCTTAATAGGCTAACTAACTAGGTGGGTTTATAGTTATGTAAAAGGAAACACTATTTCAAGGAAGAGAGGGTGGAAGTTAGATTGGGCATGCATTGCCTAAAATAGCTTGAATTATATAGTCCTAAGTGTGCAATCTAGTAGGCACACAGAGCTGCTTTCTAAAAAAATTACAATTTCCTTTGCCTGTAATGTCTCACTTGTGACATAGAATTAACCCTTTCACTGATTTTAAGATGTCAGACCTCATTTCCTCGGAGGTGCGTTGACTTTGTTGTTTTCCTTGCTTCCAGATGTCAGCAGTTCCTTCTCATTGGTGTCATCATTCATGGATTCCTTTCTCTTGCCTTGTAGACCTAGAGAGGTGGAGGCCATGTGGCAGCCTATTAGATACCTTTCAGTTAAATAAATACTATTATTCCTGATTGGAGGCCTTTATTTATGGTCATAAGGCCATCTCTCAGTTCGTATAATTATGCTAAAAGCCAAGACAGTCTTGTGACTGCCACCCCTGGCAACACATCAGATGCTTTAACAGATCTTAAGGCTCATCTGGTTGGCTCTTCCCTTATACATCTGGGAGGTGACTGGGAGTCTTGGCTTCTGTATGCTACTTACAGTTCTGCCGACATTCCCTGTCTTTCTGCCTGATGTGGCTATGTCACTGACTGGCCAGCTCTAACAAAGGGTGGTGTTGGCCCCTGGGAGATGAGATGAGGAAGTGTTGGCAGCATAAATCTCCTTTAGACATGGAGTTCCAAGTGTCCTACTGATGGAAGGTCAGTGTCTTTACCTATAAAAATAGCACAGTTAATTTATTCTTTTAATTTCCCAGGGGCTGTGCAAGAGAAAAATTTGACAAGATTTTCCTTTTATGTTTCACTGGAGATTTGTCCTAGTTTGTGGATATGTTGACTTCTGAGTAGGAGGACTAACATTTATGAAACAGCTACTATTGTGTTAGTCACCGGATCAGGAGTTCCATCTTATTTAACCCCCACGATGACACTGTGGGAGTAATTCTTGCCCATTTTTCTTGGAGGAAACTAAGACGGAGAGAACATTTAAGAAAGTGACTTGCCTAAGGGCACATTGTTTGTAAGTGGTGAAGATGGGATTTGAAACCAAATCTGACTACAATGTAAATACATTTTCAGCTGTACTCCTTAGGTTTCCCCCTCATCCTATTAAATTTTCAAGCATACAGAAGAGTTGAAAGTGCTGGATGATACTGTTAACATTTTGCTGTATTTGTTTGATCATATATCTTGTCTGTACCTCTGTCCATCCATTAATTCCTCTTATTTTTTTCTGATTTATTTCCAAATAAGTTGCAGATGTCAATACATGTTATCCCTAAACACTTCAGTATGCATGCCATTGATTAAACTTCAATATTCATTTATTTTTAGTTTTTTATAAGGTAAATTTTGTGTACAGAGAAATACAGAAATCCGAAGTGTATATTTCTATGTTTTGACAAATCCATGCACCCGTGTAACCCCAATTCTTGTTAGGATTTAGAACATGATCATCACCCTAGGAAATAAGTTTCCTCTTGCTCTTCTGTAGACATTCTACTCCTTCCCCATCTCTACCCTCTCCCCAGGCATCACAGTTTTGTTTAGTTTTTTTTTTTTTCCACCATGGTTTAATTTTAATACCAGGCCGTCTTAAATAATGATGTCTGTTGTTTCTAAATGGGCTTTCCCTTGTATGTATTAATAGAGACAGTTTTTATTAAGCAGCTGGTATGTGACAGGCACTGTGCCAGATGCAAGGGGTATAATGGGGAGGAAGTGATCATTGGCTCATAGAGGAGAGAAAGTCGTCAGTCAGTTCCTCTTAGGAATAAGTATACAGTTACCAACAGGGTTGAGTGTTGTGAAGGGGAGGCCCCAGGTGCTGGGGAGCCTGGGTAAGTAAGGGGGAGGATGGTCAGGGAAGCCTTTCCTGGAGAAGTGATCCTGGTGCCAAGAGAAGAATGAACAAGAAATAACTAGGCAGAGATTTAGAGCAAAAAGAGATGTGGGTACTGACCTCTGCGGGAGGAAGTGTGGTTTATTCCAGAACCAGAGAAAAGAAGGATGTGGTCGGGTGGGCAGGAATCAAGAGGGTAGTGAGTGCTGGACTAGGCAGGAGAGGTGGCAGGGGCCACATCACGCAGGAGCCAGGCTGTTGACTCTAGCTCGCATTGGTTGATTTTTGATTGATTGGTTGCTTTATAGATTTTATTCATTTATTTGAGAGAGAAAGAGCACGTGCGTGCACAAGGAGGGGCAGAGGGAGAGGGAAAAGCAGACTCCCCATTGAGCCTTGATGTGGAGGATCCATCCCAGGACCCTAAGATCATGACCTAAGCTGAAGGAAGCCGCTTAACCAATTGGGCCATCCAGGTGCATTGGACTCTAGCTTTTAAATTAGAAGGGATGGGCAGCCATTGTGTGACCTTGACATTCAATTACCCAGTCAGTTGAGTTGGATGAAGAGAAGAAGACATGGACTATACGCTCTGGAGTCATAACTAAAAATAAATAGTGTTGGCATGAGGCTTCCAAGTTTTAGGAGAACCTTAATTCACATTATGAACCCTACGCAGAACTTCAGATTCCTTATCATGTTCTCTCTCACCTGCCTACCAGGGCAGTAATAGCTGCTAAATCTGGGTCCTTGATACCTCCAGCTCTTGCTTGCCGGATCCTTCTGTCCTCCCTGCCTCCATCTCATTGCCTCTTTGGCTCCTTAACTAATTCCCCTGCACTGGATCCTGTTAGAGTCACAGTGACTGCCTGATGGCTTACATCCTGGAGCTGTTGTCTAATCCCATTCACTCTATCATTCTGTGGACCCTCCCAGGGTGGCCTCCTCCAAACTCGTGGATTTGATAACCACCTACGTACCAGTGATATAAAAGACTCTCCGTTCTGTCCTGGGGTTGAGATTCATATGTGCAACTATTTGCTGGATACCTCTATCCCCTGGCTACTGACATTTCAGCATTTCTTTCTCAGAGTGAACTCATTTTTTCCCAGAGTCTTGCTCCTCACCTGTATTTACTATTTCAGTGAGTGATCAACTAGGAATTTGGAGCCAGAAACCTGAGAATCATTCTAGATTCTTTTCTTTCTCTCCTTCCCTTCATTTAGTTGGCCACTAAATCTTGCTGATCATATTTCTGAACACTGTGATAATTCTGTTCCTTGCTGTCTCTGCTGCCTTTTTTTTCCCAGACCGTCTCTCTTTCCGGTCTGTGTTCTTGTCAAGGCCATGAACTGACCACTCTGCTTCAGTTCTTAGCCTCTGCTGACCAATCTCATCCTACAGCTAGAGATTTTTATAAAATGTAAATCTACCCAGCGATGCCCTATAAATCAGTTCAGCTCCATTGCTTAGCAATCTGGGTACTTTATGAATGAACCACCATCACCATAGCCAGACATGCAGTTCCCCCAAAGCCCATCTCTGCCCCTTACAGTTTCTTCTTTCTGCCTGGGAAGCACTTCTAGGCCCTGTCTGCTTAGTTAGTAGCTGTCCTTTCTTCAAGACTCAGTCCAAGTCCTGCTTCCTTCCTGGCACACAGTCTACCCTCCTCCATGGGAGTTAGAAGCCATCCTCCTCACTCCCAATCCCTGTACCGTCTGAGATGGTTTACTGGCCTGGCTCCTTCATCAGACTGAGCCCCTTTGAGCAATTCTCTACAGGTAGACCCAGGTTCACTGGGGTCCTGGAAACCCTTTCACAACAACTATGACATGTGCAAAAACTATTTTCCTTATATTTGAGGACACACAGCCAGCCCATGTCCATGAGGAGAAATAATGAGCTTAGTGGCTAGTAAGACGACGTGCTCAGAGCAAGAGGGAAGAATATACTACAAAGTCCAGCCAGTTCTAAGGAATACAACTGAGATATAGGCTCCTGAGCACAGAAGGCAGTAGACAGAGCTGTCAGGGCAGGAAACGATGCCACTTAACTGCTAAAACGTGGAATAACTGTGAAGTCATTTTCAACTCTAAGGATGACAATAACCCCTGAAGTTTCAAAGGCCGGGATCCTGTCTTATTTGTCTTAGCACAGCGTCTTACACATACGTAATAGTTATGGGATAATCGTGGTATGTATAAAGGAAGGAGGAGAATTTCCTAGTACATCCTCACTGTACCCATAAAATCTCACTTTATTATTTCTGCTCTCAAAACCTTTCTTGACTATTCTGCAAAAAAAAATACTTATGGATAATGCGGTACTGGTGGTGGGATGGAGTGCAGGGATCGTAGCCCAGAGGACTGATTTCTGTCTACAGATGTGTTTTCAAAAATTAAACACTTGTCAAACAAAAATAAAAAGCATTTAAAAAATCAAGAGCTTCTCCATAGAAATCAGGATTTGTAGGGTCTCTTGAAATGATCAGAAGGTTGACCACACTGGTAAAATAAATTACATTCTTGCATGGCAACAATCGGCTAATGTTGAATACTGGTACCTCCTATTTTATTTTATTTTATTTTATTTTTTTATTATTTATTTATTTATTTATTTATTTATTTTTAAAGATTTTATTTATTCATGAGACACACACACACACACACACACACACACACACAGAGGCAGAGGGAGAAGCAGGCTCCATGCAGGGAGCCCGACATGGGACTTGATCCCAGGATCACACCCTGGGCCGAAGGCAGATGCTTAACTGCTGAGCCACTCAGGGATCCCCTGGTACCTCCTTTTTAGATGGGGCATCTGTCACAGCCCCTGCCTCTCCCACTGCACTCACACGTTGGCTAGATGGTTAACTATGGTAACAATCCAATATTCAAATCTATAATGGCTCAAAGCCATCGCGTTTTATTACTCACATAAAAACCAAATGTGTGTACCTGATTGGCAGGGAGCTCTCAACCAAGCAGTGATTCAGGGACCCAGAATCCTTTGTGATTTTGCCATCTTCAGTCTGTGGCTTCCAAGGCAGCTGTGCTTGTCTGTAACCAGCAGGTGGAAGGGGGAAGAGATGGGGGAACAGGTCCCAAAGGACTGTGTATCCTTCTACTTACATTCCATGGATTAGGGCTCTATCACTTGGCCACACTTACCTGAAGAAAGAGGGACGGAAATGTAATATAAGAGTGGGCCCAGAAGGAAGAGAAGACAGTTTTGGTGAACAGCCAGCTAGTATCCGATCCAACTCATTTATTTTACCTTTCTGGCCCATTTAGGCATTTGAGTTTGTATCCCTGGGGATAAGGGAACCTGGAGTCAAGTCACTACCATGTCAGCTCCAGCAGGACAGGGACTTACCCTGTTTTGGTTAGTGCTGTATACTCAGTGCCTGGCACACAGTAGGTGTTCAACAAATCGTTGTTGAATATACGAAGGATTATGGTATATTTGAAATTACAAAAGCTAGAGACTGCCAACATCCCTACCTTGGCTCTCTCTCTTACCACTATGATTTGGGGAGAGTTACATAATTTCTCTGTACCTCTATTTTTTTCATCATTAAAGAATAATTATATTTCCTATCAAACACAGTTGGTTGAAGATTACATAAATTATTATGTAGCACAGTACTTGTACATAGTGCTCCATAAGTATTGGACGTAATAATAGTAATGGTATTACTATTAACACAATTATAATTCAAATATGTTAAATTTTAATAAATACATTATTAATAAAAAAAGAATATATGAAGGAGTCCCCTTGCTGCCCTAAGCAATGATAACAGCTACCATTTACTTAGTGCTTATTATACACTTAATTCTGTTAGTAGGCTGGGTGCTGTCTCAGGAAAAGAGTGCTAAGATTTGGACAGTAATCATGGCTACAGGATTAGAAAGAAGGTGGACGTGAGAATTTCTTTTTCTTTTCTCCCACTTTCAATGTTTTCCTGGGGCCTCACTCTATATATTGATGAAAAAATTTAATATATTTTCTTATTGGCTGATTGCTAGGGTAAAAGATCAGTTGTTTTCAACCTCTGTAGTTTTAAGTTTTATCTGTAGTTTTGGTAGACAGATAGTTGCTACTTCAAGCAAGATTATCCTTTCTGTATGTAACAACTTCCAGTTGTATTGTACTCAATTGTACCTAAACAGATTGGGATCTGCTACGTTACATTTGCCAGAAAATTTAGTGTCACTTTTCAGAATCACCTGCATATCTTTTAGCAGTACACAGCGTGAAGGGCAGGAGGTCTGATAGTTTTTCTGTGGTTTGAGTTTTGGATTGTGGTACATTTGAAGCAGTTTTTTGTCGTTATTGTTGTACCTTTCCGATTTACTTGGGAGTAGGTTTTGAGGTTTGAGGCTAACTAGAACGGGTTGATTGTATTTTTTTCTTTCTCCATAGGAATACAGGTAAAATCCTCCATATCTTGTTATCCTTGGCACCGCATCTTTGTTAGTTATTATGGGACCATGCAGCCTGAAGACCTCTGCTAGAGCAATTTAAGGTGATGGCATAGCATTTGGGGCAGCAGGATGTATAATTACTTTTGCATGAAGTATACCCTATTATGTGGCCATCAGACTGTTGGAAATCTACCTTTCCATTTATTGGGCTGCTGATGGTGCAGCAGCCTAACCACAAGCATCTGTCTGTGTCCCCCACACTCTGCTTGAGTCCCCTTTGAGTTCTAGGTGATGGACTAGAAAGTGAAAATCAACCAACCAACCAGCTAGCCAACCAACCAACACCCAAGGCACTAGTCCTTTGCCATGGATAGTGTTCTACACTGCTTGCTATTACGTTATCACTTACTCTTCTTCTCTTCATAGCCAAGTTAGAAGAAGAAGAAAAATCACCCATAATCGAACACAACCATTCTTAGGATTGCTATCTTTCCTTTCATCCTTTTGCCTCGAAGCCTTTTACAAATATAGCTGTAACCATAATCCATCATGGTTCCTGAACCTTTAGATGCAGGTTCCTACTTGACATTATGGGCAATTTCTGTGATTCATCTGTAGTCTGAGTTAAAGTTTAGTAATCAGTTCAGTCTCCAAATTGTCTCCTTTTAAAGGAATTTCCAGCTCCTTCAGCTCCAGTTAGTGTTTATAGCACCCTGAGATTTTTGTAATTCTTCGGGGCAGAGGGGGAGGGGAAGAGGATATTTTTCTACTCCGTTCTAAATGTCTTTGGTTTATTGTCACGCAGACAAGAACTGCTAGAAAATAATTCAAGCATCTTTACCTTTTCAGTAATCTACTGTCATTAGTCCCAAGGGTTACGGAAGATGCAGTTTCTGTCCTCTGTTAGTTTTCTCTGTTCAGGTGAGGTTAAAATCTTCACAAGTCACCAAGCTTACCTGGTGGTTGAGACTCCAGGCGGTGAGCTGGCCATCTGGTGAAAATGGACATCACCTCCTACAAATAGGCATCTCCCATGGTGGAATGCCATCCAGAGGGCCATGGTTCTGAATCCCCCTGGCTCTGTCCACTGCCCACAGGCCATCTGTTCTCCCCCACCCCAGGGTTTATTTTGGCTTTGCACACTGACGGATGAAATCTCTTCTGAGTCACCTGTGCCCACCTTGGTCTTTTTTTTTTTTTTTTTTTTTTAATCTCTTCCTAAGCCTTGGAAAGTACTCAGTTTTATGAATTCAGAATGACAAAGATGAAGGAAGGAAGGAAGATATGACCATGTTTTGTCATAGGCTGTGGCATTCCACCTCCTATTTGTTGTGGGTCCTCTGCCTGTGGGCTCAGCTTTTTGGCTTGCAGCATCATAAAGCCAGAAAAAGCTGGAAAGAGCTAACCCCACTCATGCTGATGGGAAACTGATTTTTGATTCCTCATGAATTAGTTACTTATCTCAAGCCATCTTTAAGAAGGATGTTTAATAATTGTTCTGAATTTAGTATTAATTAGTAGAAAAATAATCTGTGTTGACATAATGTCATACATTTTGATGATGATTTTGGCAGTCTTGTTGGTTTCTGGCCTTTTAGATTTAATACATTTTTACGAGTCAATGCTATTTGTAAATGTCTAGAAATCAACCAATCAGATGTTTACAGAACATGCATGATGTGCTAAGTAAGGCCAGTGCAAGGGGAGGTTACCAAAGTGGAACCAGTAGTGCCTTTAAGAAATACACACAAGGACGTGGTTGCAAGAAAATAGTTGATTAAATATGGGAGGTAAAGCACTCAGGTGCAAAATGAGTGGTACAGAGAATGGAAGTTTAAAGAATTTATCTCATCTTTATTCCTCATCGAGTGGGCTGCCAAGTTTTGCATCTACCTTGCTTTGGGTTCCCATAGGGATGGACTAGTGGGTCCCTCATGTGGAGAACCTGTCTGAAAGAGCAAGGATTGCTGGATGTCTGTGATTTGGGGTCCCATCCCACAGTCTGGTGCTAGAGGTCCTCTGGGAACTTTCAAATTGTTGATTTTTACCAGAGCAAGTCTTACAGAACCAGACACTAGCAAAAGGATCTTTAAAAAAGAGAGGTTGGCATTTTCCTCCTGAAATATATTCTTACCACAAGACAGAGTTGAAATTGTGGAATAAAGTTATCTTTAAACTGTTCTTACTTGAATTTCCTGAAACTGTAGGATATCTTTACTACACAACTCTGCGACATGGACTTTACAGTGAAAGTAATAGCTTCCACTTACTCTGTGAATGCCTGCTGTATTTCTGCCTCTGTGCTGAGGGCCTGGCATGCTTATTGCAGCATCTTACCTTCACAGCCATTTTATGAGCTGTGGCTATAATGATTTTCATTTTAATGGGAACACTGAGGCTTAGAGAAATGATATGGCTTTTGCCAGCACCACAGAGTGTAATGATGTGGGACCTGGCCCTCTGAGCCCAGGGCCTGTGCTCTCTCCACTGCTCTGCTGAGTGCTCTCCATGATTGTGTAAATAAAATACAAATAAAGCAGTTTTATCTGATAGGTGCATATTGTATGCTTTACAGAGAGCTTTTACATCTGCCATTTCTGTAGTATGATCTGGCCACACAGCAGGTATGAGTCTGGCTCTGGCCACAAGGATATCTACACTTGGGTCTCCACATTTTGGATTTCAGATGCACACCGAATAGCATTTATTTCCAAACTCTTATTATTGGGGATAATGAGAACTGACTAGACTGGGTTTTGACCCCCATAGTGCTTGAAATTCAAGTACACTGGCAGGAATTCTAAAAGAATTTTAGAGAAATTTCTGCAGCTCACATGTACAGATTGAATCATTTGGGCCTTTGGTCTTGTTTCAGCCCTTAAAAAATGCACAGGCCTGAGTCACACTGTGGCCACATCTAAATAAAATTTAGATGCCGTGGGATCTGGTTCTGAATTTGCCCTTTGAGCTCAGTGAATTATGATTTCGTCTGGGGACTCATCATTTTCCCTGCCCTCGGTGACCACCGCATTTCTCATGCCGGCAATATTGAAAATAATGTTTTGGTTTCCAGTTACCTTTTATGGAATTCACGTAAATTTATGCCAGAGAACTGGATCTGAGATGATACTGAGAATTTCTCGCATCCATATGCTCAGTTAAAACATTTCCAATAGATTTCTTATATCACTAATCTGTTCATCAGTAATTCCTGAGTGCCCCCTGTGTGTCAGGTGCTGGGCTGTCCTGAAGACTCACGATTACTCTTGTCCAGCCCGTTTCTCAGGGTAGCCACTAACCACCCCTGAGTGACCATCAGCGCTCACCTGTTCACCAAACATTTATTGGAAGCCATCCATCTGTAGGGGCTGTCGGGTGTTCGGGTACAGTCATAAATATCCATAACATGTTAGGCTTGGGCTGGGAAAGCCTTGGTCAAAGAAACACTCCCAGGCATCGGAACCCAGGGAGCATCCTCCAGCAAACAAACAAGATAAATGGTAGATGACACTCATTTAACCCGTCTCCCTCATCATACAGATGAGATATTGAGGCTCCAAGAAGTCATTTGGTTAAATTAGGTAACCGATAGTACTAAGGCTTCATTTTTAGGATTTGGTGAACCTCTTTAGCTTTAAAGCTCCACCATTTGGATTAGGGACTAAAATTGCCCTTTGAAACATTTTCCTGCTTTGACTTTTTTCTGTTTTTCCAAATAGCCAAGCACTGGTAAAAAGAATGAATATCAAAAGCCCCATTTTCTAGATGATTCACTTCAAGCACAGGGAGCTTAAATGACTTGTTCATGGTCACTCTGCTGGTTAATGACGGAATCAGACCCAGGGCCCGGGGGCACCCCTGGGGCAGCGCCCTTGTGCGTCACTGGGAAGGAATAAGGGGAGAAAAGGGTGTAAGTGGAAGGTGAGTAAGGTATAGGGTCTTTGGGAGCTTGATATGGGGTCTTTGGGGTTCTGCAGTGAGGTTGCTTGTTCTCTGGCACTACCTGCGCTGTGTGGGTGGCATGCTGATTCAAATTTTTCTACTTTTATTCTTTTACCTTCATCCAAAGCATCCCCTTCCATTGACTTTCCTGCTTTCCCCTTTCTTGTTGCTGTCACCTGACTTGACGGCAACGTGGCATCATTTATTGAGGATTTGACACACTCAGAGTCTCTCCCCTCTAGGTCCTGCACTCAGTGTAAGCAGCATGAGGATCCATGTGGAGACCTTCCTCTCCCCTCCCTCAGCTTCAGAGTTTCTTGACTTTTTAATGGAAACCATCTTTGTTTTCACTGGGGTTCAACTGCTCTTCCCCAGTGGCCACGCCCTTGGCTCCCTACAGGAGCATATGCCCCTCTGACATCTTAGACTCGTATTCCACACCGTCTACAACCTCCTGTCATTCTGGTGCTCGCCCTCATATGCCCCGTTGGCCTACTTTTTGGCCTCTCTGAGGTTTCTGCCCCGTCCACCTCTGACTTTTATGTTAGTCTGTCTCCCCCATCATGCTTTGGTTTTCTTCTCCATCCAGCCAAGCCCCACGCATGTCTCAGGCTCTGGGCCTTTCTGTCTTTCACATCCTGGGTACCCTCAGCGTTGCGATACTCCAGCCATTCACTCTGTCTGCCTCAACCCACAGGCTGCAGAATATATGAAAATACAGCTGGTAGTTACGATACTTGTTTCCAGCATCCCTGTAGTCAGTGGGCCCGCCGCTGCCCATCTCAGCTGGGTCTTTGGTGCCATGTACAATATCCTCATGGATTTCTCATCTGTACCACTTCCCATTTTCCCAAGTGGCTCTTCTGAATGGCCACGGCTCTCCTGGAGCCTTCTTCCCTGCTTCCAATAGATGTCTTTGGTGGCATCTTCTTTACCTGCTCATCGATTAAATGTGGGTATGCCCTCAAGGTTCTGTCTTAGCCTTCTTACTTTTAGCTTCACCAACATCCCAGTGTAGACAACTCACAGTGCTGCATCTCCACCATAATTTCTGCTGTGTTCCAGCCCTGTTCTCTGTTAGGGACACTTCCAATTAGATGCTCTCCAAGCACCTTGCACTCAGTGGTTTGCCGATCTGATCTCCTGACCTGATCTTGTCCTAGTCCCAGTCTTGGTGAATGGAGCCTCTGTTTGCGAGGCCACGCAAGCCAGAAACCAGAGTCATCCTAAGCGCCTCTGCTCTCTTTCAGCTGGCACATCTAATTGGTCCTTCGGTTCTGTCTCCTTAATATTTCCTGTGTCCTCCCTTCCTCCTACAGCCTTTGCTCAGGCCCCTGAGATCTCCCATCTGGTGATTTCTGTAGCCTCCTATGTGGTCTCTCTCCTCCTTCCCGCCTCAGTTCATCTTCCGTAGGTCTTTCTAGATCAGAAAACAAATTACATTTCCTTCCTTAGCCTAGGGCTGAAAATTGTGTCCAGCCCACAGATGGGGTTTTATTTGACTCCTAGCATTAGTCTGCACCAGAAAAGCAATTTTCTTTTGGCTTCACTTGCCTATATTGCAAATCAGAACATTTCATGTTAACAACTCTAGATTTCTCGCTTACCTTTGAAAACCGGAAATTTTGGCTCTCTGGCTTCGGCATTCCTCTAGGCCAGCAGCTGGCTGGACAGAAAGACATCTGTGCCTCTTAGTGGGGTGTACCCTCTCCAGTTAGTCACAGACCCTCCCTTCCCAGGTGCGCTTTACTGTCTATGTCACCCACCTGGGTTTGGTTTGTGGAATGAAGTTGGGCCTCCTCTAGCTGCAAGGGCCCCCCCCGCTGGAGTCCTTGTGCCCTGTGCCCATCAGGCTTCATTTCTGGGAGTACCTCAAACTCGGCATTCTGTTTCACACCTCTGCCTTGGCACAGATCCCTCTTCTGGCTTAAACTCCCACAAGAGGCAGTATTCTTTCCTGGGGATCTTGGCAACCAAGGAAGATGATAGTTTCATCCTTAATCATTTGGATCAGGCGCCCATGAACCCCTAGAGTATTCTCTCCTAAATTATTTTGATGGCAATACACAATAAGAACTACATTTTTTATTTTGGTTTGGCGCTCACATCCACACGTGTGCACGCACACACACACGTCCACCACTGAACAAAAGTGCTGGGAAATAATACTCTTCCTTCTTCCCTTCTTTTCTTTCTCTTCTTTCCTCTTCCTTCCTTACTCCTTTTCTTCCTTTTACTTCTAGGCTGGTCATGACCCACTAACTTGATTTCATGATCCAGCAATGCATCACAATCCATACTTAGAAAAACACCACCCGAAGGAAGGGGTGTGTGTGTGTGTGTGTGTGTGTGTGTCTATAAATCCTTAAGATTATGTGTTTAAATTTATTTATTTATTTTATTTATTTTTTTTTTATGTGTTTAAATTTAGTGGATACCATACCTGCATTTTTTCTGGGAGAGAGGAACTTCGTTGGCACTCTGCTTTCCAAGGGGGCTTGATGAAGAAAACCGATTTCATAACCACTGATTTAGATCATTTATTTTCAGTGGGATTTGACATTGCCAGTTTGGCACACCCAAACACAAAAACTAGTGATAATTATTTTGAATGTGGACCCTTTATGTCAGCTGACAGGTCCTGTATTGCTTGTTGTTAAATGAAGTTAATACTTGTAGACTCTCAGGGAGAGTGAAATGGATCCTTTAAATCTCTTGTACAATGCAGGAAGGAAAAACCAGGTGAGGCACCGTAAAAAGGATTTGCTTGGTGAAGGAGGTGAATGAAACCTTATTTGAAGTCAAATAAAATAACAAATGAGGGAAAAAATGTTTTTGTTAGATATCAGGTCATTTATTCAACAACTGTCCTTGGTAATTGGAATGAAGAAAATAGTGGGGAACAGAATAAATATTCTTGCCCTCATGGGTCTTCCAATCCAGAGAAGAAGAATGGAAAATAGAAATAGAGTATCAATAAAACATTGATGTAAATGGAATAAATATCATAAATGTATTGAGGCCAAAATATATAATAGAAAACCTTACATTAGGTTTGTGGAAGGGGTTGTGTAGGAAGTAGCTGAAAAGACTTAACAAGATGACCAAAATTATGTTGAGCTAGGAAATGATATAAACAGTGGTTTTGAATAACATACGATTCAAATAAAACTGTCGTAGCAAATTAACAAAAAAAAAAAATTCAAGTTGAATATCCTCTTTTCTGGTACTGTCTTTTTTGGTATCTCCCTATATGTTATGTTTTCAAAAGAGCCGAAACCCGCACTACAAATAGTATCTTATCTGTGTGCTTGGGTGACATCAGCCCTGTTTTCAGAAGGTGAAGGCTGTATACCCGTCAGCTTATGGACCTGGTCTGCTCCAAGGAAGGCTCATGATTTCTCCAAGTAGGGTTATTTATTATTACCCATGTGGCCCACTCCTTTGAGTGATTCGGGCAGTTAGAGCAAAACTCTTTACTATTAAGAGTTGAAGAACAAAAGATGATCATTGTGATGAGTCTTTTTTGTTTTGTTTTAATAACAAAATACAATTTAATTTTAATTTTTTTTTTGTGTGTGTGAATCTAACAAAACCACGTTGTTCCCCCCTGACATGCAGAGAAGAGAAAAATATAATCCAAAATCCCACAAACCCAACCCACCTGCTGTTCGCGTTTCTGTTAGTAACTGAGTGTTGCTTTAATTTGCTTGGCTCGCTTTCAGAATGGCTGGGAGGGGAGGGGGCTCCTGCAGACTCCCACGAATGCCTCACACGTGCGCAGGCCATCTGGGCACACGAATGTGCATGTGCGCAGGAGGGGTGGCTGCCGGGACCCCTAGGCTTTCCATTTGGTGTCTCTGTTTTCAACTGATCTTTGGTCCAAATTGTATGACCTCGTAGGTCTCACAGACAGGTGCGTGTGGATGGGGGGCTGCAGCACACGCTTACCCTTGCTAACATGTTGTAATGCAGCAGAAATCTTGACAGCCTTAGCCAAGCTCCCGGGAGCCCTGAAATTCTGGGAGGCTTGACATTTGCTCTCTGCTCTGTACTTTTCTTTCTTTTTTTCTTTTGTACTTTTCTTTCTTAAGCCCCCCCTACCCCCCCCCCCCCATCCCTATACTGCACTGAAGGGATTATTACCTCCCACTGCATCATCTTCACGGACCTGATTGAAAAGATTCAGGGCACCTTCCAGGAAGCAGTGAGTTTGCTACTGCTTGATTCTTCTTGTTCTTTTTTTTTTTTTTTTTTTTTTTGCCTCCTGGAACTCTTTGGTTAACCTTTGCTTTCATGTACCCAGATGCCAGATAAGGTCTTCTTGCTCCGTAAACTCTGCTTTTAGGTTGGCTCGAGCTCCCCTGTTGCCTGCAGGTAGACGTATAAGGCTCTAAGCTGTCTGCCAGTTTTCAGGAGCTTATGTTCTTAAACTCGCTTCTGCCTTTGAGCTTCTGCTTGCGCGGAGTGAGCTCAGTTTCGGTGCCCTCTGCCCTTGTCCTTCACTTGGTCATCTAGTGCATATGGAATTTGGTCCTTTTTATTAATTTCTTTAAAAGCATGTATGAACCAAGCATTTGTAAGTACGCAGAAAACTTTAGTTTTTAATTAAGAAAAACATTTTTTATATTACATCCCCAGAACTTATTTATCTTATAACTGGGAAATTTGTACCTTTTAATCACAGTCACCCATTTCACCCATCCCTAATCCTCACTCAGACTCTGGGGACTGCAGATCAGCTGTTTCTATGAGTTTAGATTCCTTATATAAGTGAGCTTATATAGTATTTATCTTTGTCTGACTAATTTTACTTAGCATAATGCCCTCAAGGTTTATCCATGTTGTCACAGATGGCAAGAGTTCCTTCTTTTTGTGGCTGCATGATATTCCTCTGTGTGTGTGTGTGTGTGTGTGTGTGTGTAGCATAGGATATATACATATCACATTTTTTTTTTAAGATTTTATTTATTTGAGAGGGAGAGAAAAAGAGAGAGAGAGAGAGAGCACAAGCCAACAGGGGGAGAAGCAGACTCTCCGCTGAGCAGGAAGCCCAGTACGGGGAATGATCCCAGAACCCTGGGATCATGACCTGAGCTGAAGGCAGATACTCAAGAGACTGAACCATCCAGGTGACCCCATATCACATTTTCTTTATCCATTTATCTGTTGATGGACTCTTAGATTGTTTCCATGTCTTGGCTATTGTAAATTATGCTATGAGGTGGAGGTGCAAATATCTTTTTGACAGTGTTTTTGTTTCCTTTTGATAAATACTCAGAAGTGAAATTGCTAGATCATACGGTCGTTCTGTTTTTAAATTTTTGAGACACCTCTAGACTGTTTTCCATAGTGACTACCAATTTACATTCCCATCACCAATGCACAAGGGTTCCCTTTTCTCCACATCCTCATCAATACTTGTTGTCTCTTGTCTTTTTGATGATAGCCATTGTAACAGGTGTAAGGTGATGGCTCATTGTGGCTTTGATTTATATTTCCCAGATGATTAGTGATGGTGATTACCTTTGCATGTACCTGTTGGGCATTTGTATGTCCTGTTTGGAAAACGTTCAGTTCCTCTGCCCATTTTTAAGTTGGATTGTTTTTTTTTGCTACTGAGTTGTATGAGTTCTTTATGTATTTTGGATATTAACTTCTTATCAGATATATGATTTGCAGATATTTTCTCCCATGTTAGTGGGTTGCCTTTTCTTTTTGTTGATGGTTTCCTTTGCTGGGAAGAAACTTTTTAGTTTGATACATTCCACAAGTTTGTTTTTGCTTTTGTTGCCTTTGGCAAGAAGACTTTAATGAGAGTTGGGGAGTCCAAAAGATTTGCACTGCAAAGCAGGCAAATGGCTTTTAAAAAGTTCATGCTGTGTCCCTGTTCTGACGGGTTCTCTGACCCACTCTAAAAACCCTCAGCCTTTTGCTGCCATCTTTCTCTCTTCTCTCTTCCCTTTCATCTCCAACCCCTCAAAGTCCTCAGCAGTTTTCACTGAGAGTTGTTGAGGTTTTTTTGGTCACTTCATACTCTCAATGATCCTGCATTTGGGGTGGGGGGGGGATGTGTCTAATCTTCCAAGCCCAAGGAGGTCATCAAGTTTTTTTACATCCTCCTAAATAAGATAACTCCCTTCTTAAGAGCTGTGAAGATAATATGAAGTTCCCCTTTTACTTTGTTATCTACCTTCTAGAGAAAGAGAAATTATAGTAAATTTGACTTTCTGAAATGAGAAGTAAATATTTGTTGTATTCAAAAAATAAAGATCGGAAAGTACCTTTTGCTGCACCTTCTTTTCTTAAATGAACAATAGCTAATATGTTTTGGATTAAGAGAGAAGTTCTTTTAACCAATAACTGTTTGAGGAACAATAGAGGGTAGGAATTAAATTATAAGCAGGAAGTGAAATGCAGGGGGCTTTGCCACTTGTCAACTATATGACCTTGGATTTGGACCAGTCACTTTTGGGATATCTATCTATCCATCTATCTCCATCCATCTCTCTCTCTTGATATATATATATATATATATATCCATCCATCTCTCTCCTTTCTATATATGTATATGTGTGTATATATATATATCTTGTATATATGTATATACATATACATATATGTGTGTGTATATATATCTTGTGTGTGCCATTTTTTTGCACATCTCTGTATCCCAGCTCTCTATGTCCAAGGTAACACAGATTTTCGTGTTAAAGGGTTGGTTACCTCACCACCTTAAGATTAGGTGTCCTGCCCTTAAACTGAACTCTAAAAAAGGCCAAAAGCTGCTTGCGTGGAAAACTTTTTCTCCTGTAAAATAACATAAAGGTCAGTGTTTAGGTGCCAGGGGTACAGAGGGCAGGTGTCATAACACCTGTGTTTGTTTCCATGCCTCCAACACTGAGACCAAATCATGTCAACACTGACACTTTGTGAAACCCCAGACTCTTGAAGGTTGGTGTACTAATGTATTGGCTTAGTGGCTTTGCAGAATTCTTCATCAGGGTCAGAAAGCGGGTGGTTCATAATACTTTTCTCTAAAGGGCTTTTTGCAAGAAAGCAAGATAGAGGACATTTACCATCCTGAAGGTTTCCACTGAGTTCTTTTTTTCTTGCTGGTTTTCCTGGTGATTAAAGGAGGTAGCATTTCTTCCAAGATATTTCCCTCCTCTGTTGTGCTTCATGGACATTTTTGTTAATCCACTAATACCATTAAGGGTAGGCTCCAATGTCACACAGTTTGGATTGTGACTTTTCCCAGAATCAAGAACGAAGGTGAAAGAAAATCAATACAGATCAGTTGCTAAATCAAGGTCACTCTGCTTGCTTTTTCCTTTCTGTTCTAATTCCTCATTTATTCTCTTTCTTTGGAAAACACCCCTTTTGAATGACTTCACTTGATCATTATCATAATCCTCTTTCTCAGTTCAAAGTGAAAACCCCAAGCTTTCTTTTCTAGTGTATTCTTGCCTCTTTTTTTTTTTTTTCCCTTCCCTGTACTTTTATTTCCATAGTGGTTTTCTGTAAGTCCTCAGGGTATTTTGGGATGAGATTTGGAAGGAAAGCTCAATACACTATAGAGTTACCTTTCACCCAGTCTCAGAGTATGAAAAATAAAAAAAACTTGAAACAGTCAGGAACAAACCCAAGGGAGTCTGGGCTGGCCGGGGTCACAAAAGCCATTTTGTCTTTTCTCAATCTCCTCTCTATTACTGCTGCCTTTCTTTTATTTCTTTTTGTTTGTGGCCCTCTGCTATGCCTGCCTCTGCCCCCACTCTTCTTTTTCACAGAACGGTGGATGTTAGATGTGGAGCATGGACCATGGGACTAATGAAGACCAACCCCCTAATTTTTTTTTGGAAGAGGAAGCTAAGGCTTGGACAAGTTAGCATTAAAGGAGGCAGTGCACTGTAGCAGAGAGATTTTCCCAAGGTTTGGGACCACAAAGGGGTGGGCTCACATGCTGGCTGGGCCATTCACTAGCTAGGTGCTCTTGGGCAAGTCTCTTCACCCCAAGGCTAATATGTGAATGGGGCAGTAATATTCCTGGTGGAGTTACCAGGGTTAAGTGTGATGGTGAATTTCCTGTTCCTAGGCCATGCCTAGGAAATGACTCCAGAAAAAGGCAACTGTTATCATAAGCTACTTAGTATCTGGCTTGGGTCTTGTTAAAAGTTTCTTATTCCAATGGAGGATGTTAATCATCTGGGTTCTGAAATAGGTGCCTCAGAACCTCTGGTGCTCTGCTTTCCAAGATTTTCAGTCTTCATAGCTTTTGACCTTGAGGTTGGCTTTTCAGCCCATGACCTCATCTTACCCCTTGAAATGAATCCTGCATTTTAAATTCTACTAGGTTCCCTGTGGACCCACGCACAGAACACAGATGGGGATGGGTAGAAGTGTCAAAGTCCAAGACTTTGTCCTTGGACTAGGTGTAGGATCTGGGTCCGTGGAGGAGGAAGAAGGGAGTTCCAAGAAAAGGGAGCAGGATGAGCAAAACCAGAAGCAAGGATTTGCAGACGTGTTTGGGATGTAGTGAATTGTCTCGCAGGCCAGGAAGGACACAGTTTCAGGAAGGCAGGACTAGCCCACTCTGGGAAGTGCTGCAAAGTTATGGAATTAGGAGAAAGTAGGAAAAGTGAATGGGTTTGGCTACCTTAGATTCCTTCTTGGGCTTTGCAAGGGCTGCTTTGGTGGAGTGGAGAGGACACAAGCCAGGTTGTGAGGGTTTACGGATGGAGTGAGAGGTGGGGAAGTGTGGTCTGTTAGTGTAGACCTAATACCTTCACCTGCTGGTCCACAAATTCTTTAGCCTAGGTTGTTAAAGGTGAATGAGAAATACAAAGTTAATGTAATATATTTTTCAGAAGTCTAATTTTATCTATCTATCTATATCTGAAAGATTTTATTTATTTGATAGAGAGAGAGCCTGAGTAGAGCTGGGGTGGTGGTGGTGGTGGAGGGAGGGCAGTGGGGGACAGAGAGAGAGGGAGAAGCAGACGCTCTGCTGAGCAGGGAGCCCAACATGGGACTTGATCCCAGGACCCTGAGGTCATGACCCGAGCAGAAGGCAAACACTTAACCGACTGAGCCAGGTACCCTAATTTTATTTATTTTTAATAGTCATCCATAATCTGAGATTATGCTCTTTCTTTCTCGGTCTCAAAATGCCTTTTCTGTTATGAAATGATGATTCTCAACCCCAGCTGCACATTAGAGCCACTTGGGGAGCTTTTAGAAGGGATAGAGTCCTGGCTGCCCTCAGGTAACTGAATCAGAATCTGGGACAGACCAGGTACTAGTGTGGGTGTGGTGCTCCCCAGGCGATTCTTTGGTGCAGCCAGGATTTCACACGAATCTCTCCGCTAGTGCGTGGTAGGAATTTTGTGGTGGTGGTGATTTCGTTTTAATGTTTAAATGCCCTTGTTTGGCAAAATTAAAAACTGGAAACTCTTGGTTCATTTTGCCCAACCTTGTTTGTTTTGCTTTATTTTCATTTTTATTTATCCTTAAATTTTGCTCTACTGATTTGTAAATCAAATCAAAGGGCAGGGACCCAAGTGCTGGTAACACTAAACATGACAAAGGGAGAGTTTGTTAGAGTTTTCTTTTTTAAGGAGTTCGCTCCTCTGGTCCTTCTGCCTGGCGTTCAGTGTATTTACATTTTTCAGAAGCAGTGCGTTCATATTAGGTAAAAATCACATGTGCTCCCCAGCGCAGACTGAGTATCACTGAGAATTATTGAGAAATCAAGTCAGACTTTCAGATTTGCTGGATGTCAGGCATGCAGGGTGTCCTCCATATGAGCCTTCTCTTGCCTCTTTTGTGGGGAAGAGGGTTCCTGTGGTTCATCATGCCTGCCCTTCCAGCTACACACAGGACGTCTTGTCCTTTTTGACCTTGAAGGTAAGACCATCTTATACTTAACAACTGCAGGTCTGAAACGTAGCACCGGGGTAAGCGAAACATTATCCTTTCAGCTTTGTGGTGCTTCTAGTTATTTTAATGTTTAAAGGTCAGAGTAGGAAACATCTTAAATGCAAAGCATTTAATTTCCATTAGAGTTAAAGGTTTCTTTTTTTTTTTTTTTTTTTTTTTTAATTTTTATTTATTTATGATAGAGAGAGAGAGAGAGAGAGAGAGGCAGAGACACAGGCAGAGGGAGAAGCAGGCTCCATGCACCGGGAGCCCGATGTGGGATTCGATCCGGGGTCTCCAGGATCGCGCCCTGGGCCAAAGGCAGGCGCCAAACTGCTGCGCCACCCAGGGATCCCAGAGTTAAAGGTTTCTAAGCCTGTGTTACAGCCAATAAAAATGATGATGTTTAAATCAGCTAGTGTTCTATTTCTTACATGAATATTTTATATGAACTACACAGGAAGAAAAGCCTGTATGTTTTCCCAACATTATGTCCAGTGGCTGTTGGAAACTTGTCTCCTTGGGTTATCATATGAGTAACTCCTGTTGTATACATCCAGATTGTAAAAAGGATTACATGTATTGTTCTTGAGTCTTGTTTTACAGACTAAGTATATTGGCCAAATCCTGCTAATATAGGCATTCCCTGAAATACTAACACCCTTACAAACTTGCTATAAATAAGACTGTGTGGGCTGGACGATCCTGGATTCTATATTGGGGCAAGAAGTGGTATTTCTGGGTCCTTGCCTTGCTCTAGTATTAGTCCTGAAGTATATAGTGTCATATAGTAATGAGTGTCTTTACGGAGGTTTGGCCTCAGAGAAACCAGTTTTACTTTGTTTACCCCAGTTTCCCCAATTTATTTGAATATGGACTCCTTTTATTAAGAATGCCTATTAAGGGATGCTTGGGTGGCTCAGTGGTTGAGCCTCTGCCTTTGGCTCAGGTTGTGATCCTGGGGTCCTGGGATCGAGTCTCTGCAGGAATCCTGCTTCTCCCTCTGCCTATGTTTCTGCCTTTCTCTCTGTGTATCTCATGAATAAATAAAAAAAAAATTTAAAAATCTTTTTTAAAAAAGTGTCTATTAACATTCCACAGAGTGAGTTATGGAACATGACTTTTGTTAGATGTGGATTTAGAATAATTAATTCTAGGAGAAGATGTTTTCCCTCAACAATGCTCATTTAGAATTGTTATACTGTCACTTAGCAAAATATGTAAATACACTTGATCCTTGAACAACACAGGGGATGGGTTAGGGATACTGATCCCTGTGTATTAAAAAATCCAAAATAATATTTGATTTCCCCAAAGCTTTTTTTTTTGTATATTTTTTTATAAGTTCGGTTTGCCAGCATGTAGTATAACATCCAGTGCTCATCCTGTCAAGTGCCCCCCTCAGTGCCTATCACCCAGTCACCCCATCCCCCCACCCATCCCCCAAAGCTTAACTACTAATAATCTATTGTTGACTGGGAGCCTTACCAATGATATAAATAATTGATTAACACGTATTTTGCATGTTATTATATATTGCATTCTTATAATAAAATAAACTAGAGAAAAGAAAATCTTAAAAAACTCACAAGGCAAGGGCACCTGGGTGGCTCAGTCAGTTAAGCATCTGCCTTCAACTCAGGTCATGATCCTAGGGTCAAGGGTTTGACCCTGCTTCAGGCTCCCTGCTCAGATGGGCATCTGCTTCTCCCTCTCCCTTTGCCCCTCCACCTCACTCATGCTCTCTCTATCTCTCTCAAATAAATAAATAAATAAATAAATAAATAAATAAATAAAATCTTTAAAAGAACATCAAAGGAAGAGAAAATACTTTTTTTAAAAAATATTTTTAAAAATATTTTATTTATTTATTTAGGATAGTCACAGAGAGAGAGAGAGGCAGAGACACAGGCAGAGGGAGAAGCAGGCTTGATGCACCGGGAGCTCGACGTGGGATTCGATCCCGGGTCTCCAGGATCGTGCCCTGGGCCAAAGGCAGGCACCAAACCGCTGCGCCACCCAGGGATCCCGAGAAAATACTTTTATAGTACTATACTGTAAAAATTCCATGTACAAGTGAACCCGTGCAGTTCAAACCTCTTGTTGTCCAAGGGTCAGCCGTATCTAAAACTTCTGTTGACTTTGGTCTTTTTTTTTTTTTTAAGATTTTTTTATTTATTTATGAAAGACACAGAGAGAAAGAGAGGCAGAGAGACAGGCAGAGGGAGAAGCAGGCTCCATGCAGGGAGCCTGATGTAGGATTCGATCCTGGGATTCCAGGATAACACCCTGGGCCGAAGGCAGGCACCAAACTGCTAAGCCACTCAGGGATCCCCATCTTTGGTCTTTATTGTAGTAAAATCTATGTGATTAATTATCTTATTTGTTGGATAAAGTATATTTTATCTTTATTAAAACTGTTTCAGGTGCCGGGGAAGCAATGAAAAAACAATAATAATGAAAAAATTAATGTCTTCAAAGGTCTACATGAATTGGTGTGGACTTTGTGCCACACCGATGTCCAGAAGCTGCATTGCACTTTGCAGAGAGCTGTCCTTTTAGGCTGTCTTGTTGGTGAGGGTCAGAATACTGAAATACAGTTAGCACCTCTACTTGAGGTGTTCGCTCACATTTACAAAAAGAAAACCAGGACAGGGGTCTGACAAAAGATTTGTGTGTGTTGACATGTAGGGCTTTCAGCCTCCAGGATCTGGATGCATATGGATACAGAATATTCTAAACTCCCTGGAAAACCTGAACTAGCCGTTGACAAAGCATTTGTGACATTATGATTTCTTAATTCAGTAAATCCACGAACTAGTATTTTTATTAACTGCCACGCTCAATTAGTACATAAGCCTAGACGTCTGTTAACATTGTAATTGGTAGCTTTGAAGTTCATCATTACAAATGAGTTTCTGCAACATCCTAAAAGTGCCTTCAGAATCACACAAAAATTAAGCTAAGTGCTGTATGGATTTAGCATGAAGTGTATTTTATGGTATGGCAGTTTATGAAATGAATAACCCATGGATGACTAGATAGTCTCGTAAGGGAACTTCTAAAAAATTGTGATAATGCAAAATTTACCTTCTTAACCATTTTCTAGGTGTACATAGTGTTACGTACATTCACATTGTTGTGAAACATCTTTTCATCAGAACTTTTTCATCTTGCAAATCTGAAACTCAGTGCCCATCATACAACAGTTCCTCATTTCCCCCTGCTAAGCATTATTCTACTTTCTGTTTCTATGAATTTGACTATGGTAGCTACCTCATCTAAGTGGCCTCCTGCAGTACTTATCTTTCTGTGACTGGCTTATTTCACTTAACATAGTATCCCCAGGGTTCATCCATGGCGTAGCATGTGTCAGGATTTTCTTCCTTTTAAAGGCTGAATAAGTGTATGCATATAACACATTTTCTTTATCCATTCATCAGTCCATGGACATTTGGGTTGCTTCTAACTCTTGGCTATTGTGAATATTGTAAAGAACTTTTAAAAATGATGTATAGTTTCTATCATAGGCTAGTAATATAGTTCACTTAACAACCCTCTACTGATGGATTTATAGGCGACTTATGGTTTCCTCTCCCATAAACATCTGATGGATGTCTTTCACATAAATCATTGATTATATCTCTGGCTATTTCTTTAGAATAAATTCCTGGAATAGAGTTACTGGATCAGAAAGAGTGCAGATTTTTATGGCATTTAGCACATGCTATCAAATTATCTTCCATAAGTGCATGAACAGTGTAGGAGGGAACTGATTTCTCCACACCCTCGCCAATGTTGGGTATTGTCATTATGAAGCAAAACAACAGAAGACCTCTGCCAACTTGATAGTTGAAAATGGTATCATATTCATATCGTTGCTTTGATGTGAATTTCTTTGGTTAGCAGCAGGGAGACTGAACTTCTTTCATGTGTTTATTAGCTACTTGTGTGTGTGTGTAAGATTCTGTTCACATTCTTCACCCATTTTCTATTAAGCTACTGTACATTTTTTCCTGTTGATTTGAAGACCTCTTTATAGAGTCATAAGATTAAATTTTTATCATAGTTGCAGTTATTTTCCCCCCAATTTATCATTTTCCTTTTAATTTTTATGGTGTTTTTCAACATCTGACATTTAATATAGCCGGATCAATGAATCTTTCCCTTTATGGTTTCTTTCCTCGGTGCATTATTGATAAGACTGGTGAAATATTAGGCAAAGCAAGTCTACTTTTCCCTGCTTCTTGCTTCGGAAAGACAAAGTTGTAGCCATGTTAGGTTAGTGTAGGGTATTATACATTTCATATCCAATCATTTATCCATTCAAAAATACTTCCTGAGTGCCCATGATGCTCTAGGCACCTGTGTTAGATGCTGGATTACACAATATGCATCTGGGTTGCATAATATGGTGGCCATACATTGTGGATTTTCAGAGTTCCAATTTCAAATACGTATTCCACCCCATTGTCAGTTGTAGGTATCAGAGTACCTGTTCTCAGTTTGGCTTCTAAGTGTATGGATGCATTATCCTTGAGTAACATACTCGTTTGGGATCCTTTTTTGCCTGCCTACATCTGGACCGAGAAGGCAAGTACATCATCTAGGCTGAAGCTGGAAGGGGACCAAGGTCCTGCTGCAATGGAAGGTGGAATGCAAGGCAAACCTTTCTCCTTCTTGTTCTCAGGGGGAGCAGCTTCTGTTTGGGGGGCCCAGTGAGACAACCACATCCCTGATGTTGCTCCCTGGCCCACACTGTTTGTGCTGGCTCATTCATTTCCTTTCCAAGCTACACAGAAGTCAGAGCCTGAGATGAGACCCTCCTATCCATAGGCATCTTTCTTTATGTTGTTGCCAGGAGAAAGGGCCAAAGTGAAGGAGCTCTAAACACTGATGATTCCCAACCATGGAAAAGCCCCTCTTTAAGTAGCAGCCAGTCCCAGACACCATAGGGTGCAGACCTATCCGTGGTAGGGTGACCACTCCTGAATTAGGTGTCCTAACAACTCTTCATGTGAGGTATCACTGCTTCTCAGGCTGCAGGACTTCTGAGGATAACACTGGTTGGTAATCATTAGGGTCCTATTTGGTGGTATTATGCCTTCATTGTGTTTGGTTTCAGCCCTTGCTCAGGGCCAGGAAACGGATTTTTAAAAATCACATTGTTGTACCACACTTGGTCAGGCGCTCATTCCTGAAGTGCTCTCCTTTAGGAATTCTATAAATTTTGTAGTTCTCCCCCTAGTAAATCCTTACAATTCAAAACAAATAATGGGTGGTTATTTATTAATAGTTACTTCATAGGAAAGGAAGTTGAGGCCAAGTGACTGTTGCCAGCCCATGCATATGGCTGGGATATGTCAGGGTGATTTTCAGCATATTTTGGTTTTATCTCCAGCTGGATGCCAGCTGTATTATGAGACAATATAAATTCTGAGCCTTTTATTCAGAAAGCTCATTCATCTGATCATCCTAGACACATTTGTAATTCTATTAGGTGACATTAGAGGGGTCACAGACTCAGAGAACAATCTATAACTGCTTTCCAAGAGAACTTTCTGCATTCTGATGGAAATGTTCTGTGCAGTGCAGTTGCCACCAGCTACATGTGGCTACCGAACACTTGAAATGTGACTAGTGTGACCTAGGAACCAAATTTTAAATTTTGATTAGTTTTGGTTAATTTAAATTTAAATAGCCACATGTGGCTAATAGCCAGTGTGTTGGACAGCACAGATTTATGAAGTACTGCATTCATGTTTTTTTTTTATTGTAATTCACCGTGAGAAGCACGTTTTATATTGTACTGCGGCACAGATGTACAACATGTGCCTGAGCAAACTGCCCGCCCCACATCAGAATTTCACCAAACAATATTTAGGCTGACTATAAGCAGTGCATACTGGTTATTTCTATTTCATTCTATTCTGTTTCGTTTTTTAAAATGCTAGTGGTGACTTGATACATTGATTTTGTGACTCAGGGGTGGGTTATGAACTCCAGGTTTAAGAACATTGCCATACATTATCTGGCCTGCCACCTCCAGCCATTCCTTCTACCTTTTATCTCTGGTCTCTGCATCTGTCCTCCTTGCAAGGTCTTTGCACAGGCTGTTCCCTCTGCCTGGTGTGCTTTTCCCTGTGTAATCTGCTGACTACATTTCTCACATCCTCAGATTTCTGCTCTAATGCTCACCAGGGATCTCGTCCAGTAACTACCCTACTGGGGTGCCCTAGGGAGCTCCTCACCCCTCTCATCCTGGGTTGCTTTTTTCTGTCGTAATATTTATCACCTGACCTTGAGATCATTTATTTATTGTCTGCCTTCCTAGCTGGAATATCAGCTCCATGAAGGCAGGGACTGTTTTGCTGGCTGGTATGTCTCAGCATCCAAAATAGGTTTTTAATAAATATTTGTTAAATCATTGAACAGACAAGGCCCCATGACCTTAGCGAGATTTTTTGTTGTTGTTATGGCTGTATATGCTGAGAATCTTTCATTCATCCTTGTGGAGATACCGAGTTCATCCCAGTGGCCTGGCTTGTGCCCTGGGCTCAGGGGATAGATATACTAGGGGAGAAAGTAGACACATTTTTGTCCTTTTGGAAATTATAATTGGCATCTGGGACTCTGCTGTGTATGGGTCGAGGATTGTTATGCTGGAGGTTGTCTGAATATGCACTAGACAATTAGAGGAGTCAGGGAGAGATTTTGTATTTTCTAAAAGCAAAAGAGGCCCTTTGTAGAGCCACTGAGTGATGGGGACAGCACTGCAGGGAGGTCTAGAAGATAACCACAGAATTTGGTGGGGAGCACTGAGGTACTGTTGAGGGCACCCCATCTTAGCTGATGTCCTAGATTCTGTGAGCATCTAAGACTAAATTCAGGTCTCATCTTCCATTCCAGAAGCTCCCCATGCATCTCTTTATGATTTTCTCCTACATTTTCCTCTCAGCATAGAAATAAAGATGGTCGACCTAAAATAAAAAAGATTATTGCTTCAGTGCTGAGTGGCAAGCTTTATGAGAGCCGAGTAATGGGGTTGGTGGATAGCTATCTAATTATAATCATACCTTGAAATTTTTATTAGCCAGTCTTTATGCTTGATGGTTTCTGCTTACACTAAGGATATGTTAGTGGTTCCTGAGTCCATTTTGAAGGCACAGAGTGTTTCTATTCTTGGTGTATTTTCCCTCATCTTTCCTTACAGTCAGATTTATTATTCCTTAGACTTTTCCCCTGTCCTTCATTAGAGAGTCATCAGGGTGGTGCTCTTTTTTTTTTTCTCCTTTGTTGAGTGTACACAGTAAATATAATTTGTTGAATGGATTTCTTTTTTTCAACAGGAAATCTTCAAAGAGAGCCTATTACAGTATTAAGCCTCCGTGTAATAAACAGTGGAGCCAGTCCAATAAGTCCAAAACATCTGAGCAATCTCTTTATATTGTACACTCGAGCTTTTAGACACATAAATTTTACAGTACATCATCTGACACTATTTGTGATAAATATTCCCCAGTGATTAAATCATCATTTTATGGTCTTATGCCCAGAAAGAGCATCCACAAAGCTACTCCCTACTCATCGAGCTCACGTGTTAAGAGTCCTAGTTTGTATATCAGAAATCTTTTATTAATTTTGATTGAACTGTTCTAAAGAGGTCATGTGGATTTTCACAAAACAATTTTATGTAAGAAGTTTTTTTTTTTTTTTTTTTTTTTTTTTTTTTTTTTTTTAAGGGAGGAACAGAGAGAGTGGGAATTGAACTGCCTGGTGGGGAAAACCAGGAAAGGGACCCTGAAGTTAAAAGAGAAGCTGTGTCTTGATGGTCGTGGTCAATAAATATTTACAGTGAAGTCCTGAGCTGCAACTCTGCAGTTTTGTTAGCATAAACGTTTCATAACCACAGAATACTTGATGAGCTTGTGGGGCAGGCGACTGGTGCAGCGTCTGGAGCAGAATGAAATTGCACTTGCGCTAGTTAGGGACGTGTGTCTGCAGGCATCACGTTTTTTTGTTTTTTGTTTTTTTAACTGAGTTAATGCAGTGGTCCCAGCTGGGATTTTGACTGTTCTCCACTGATGGAGCTCATGGGAGGGTGACAAGGGACCCTCTAGCCCTGAGGAATGATTGTTGATTTACAGCCTCAAATGAAGCTAAAGCTGATAGTTTATGTTTTAAATAATGCATAGTTAGCTCTGCAAACAAATGAGCCAGATCCTTCCTCCTGCCAGAGTTCCCCTGGAGTAGGGTGGAGGTGCTTGGGGAAGCGCATTAACTCCTTTCTCTCCCTCCCAGAAAGCCCCTCTTCTCAGGCAGGGTATGGTACCAATAGATGTTTGGACTCAGGGGCTGATGAGGAGGAAAGGGAAGGCACAGGGAGTGTGTGGGGAGAGTGGACAGAGGGGCTGGAATACTATGGGGGTGGGGATGAGGAGCAGATTGGAGAGGAAAAGCCCAGCTGGTGGGGAGATGGTGTCCTGCTATGGGGGCTTTCTAGAATTATGTAATTTCTTGCTGCTCCAGGTGTGTGCTGTGATCTGGTAACAATAGCATCACCTGGAGTTTGCTGGAAATGCAGAAGCCTGGGCCCCCACTCCAGCTTATGGATTCAGAATCTTCACTTGAACAAGAACTGCAGGTGATTCCTAAGCACATTGAAGTTTGAGAGGTCCTGACCAAGCACTTCCATTTTAATGCTTTTACAGACCCTTGGTCAAGCATTAAATGTTAGTGACTTATAAAGCAGATTAGCAAGCCATTCTGACCATGCTGGTTTGCAGCCCATTTCCCATGTTTTAGGGAAGAAAGGACAGAATAACAACAAAAAATGCGAGATTAGCCAGGAATGGAGTTAGTGGGAATTTTAATGCAATATTGGCCATTGCACACCATCGCCAGTATGAACTCAGAGCTGTGTTCTTCATACTTGAGCAGGCGTCATGGTTACCCAAGGGCTTGTTAAAATACTGACTATTGGATTCCACTCTAGAGTTTCTGATTCAGTATATTTTGCGACAGGGTTTGAGAATTTGTATTTCTGACAGGTTCCCAGGTGATGCTGCTGCTCATCTGGGAACCTGACCTTGACAACTGTAATTCTGATCATGGCAGTTGCGTGGCACTCATCTAAGTGTCATCCCTGCCCCATGAAGTCTGTGTTCTGGAGCCCAGCTTGGTCTCCTCTTCTGCCAGGTCTCTCACCATACCTCATCATTGCTGATTCTCCTAGTGCTATCCACAGTCCACCCATAGGTGCGGATTGTGAGTCCACGCTCCTGACCTTCTGAATCAGGAAACTTAGGAGTGGGACACAGGATGGTTCATAAGCCTCCCAGGGTGACTCTTAGATGCACATATGGTAAACAACCATTGTCCTCTGTGCTCCTTCCCAAATGCATTACATTCTTAGTTGCTAGGGTGTGTTTTGCCCTTTTCTTGGCCCTCTGCCACTTTGCGTGGGCCACCGCTGCACTGGGAATGCCCTTGCTAGGATTCTCCTGTTCTTGCAGGTGTTCCTCAGAAGCTGCATCCTCCTGTCACCACCCCCCCCCTTACCCCAGACTGTGCTTGCCTTTTAAAATAAGCTCTTTCAAATGAGATGCCAGTCCTTATATTTCAGTAAATTGTAAGATGCCTTTTCATTCCTCTCGAAGCCCCCTCCTCTTTCTGAGTTGAATTTATAGTATACGGCACATGTGGCTGATAGTGAGGTGTAGGTCAGTGGACACTGCCATGAAAAACAAGAAAAAGAGTAAGAAAAGCTTATGACTCCTCAAAGTTATTAAGTGTTAAAATCTCAATGGTGCGTGACACAAAACAGCACTGCCTCTAATGCTGTTAAGTATGTGATTATAGCCCCTATTGATTATAGGCTCCTGGATGGCTGAGACTGTCTTATATTCATCATATTGGTCCCCTAGGTACCTGGCTTATAGTCAATGTTCAATAAATATTAGTTGAATGATGTAAATGTGATTTATTTATCTGTGGGTAAAGTTGATAACATTCTTTTTTTCTGCTTTGGTAATTTATTACATGTGGAAATACATACCCTGCTTTGGGTGCTGATGAGAAGGGCAAGTAGAAGAGATTGAACCGGGAAAATTATGGTCTTCCTTCAGGCTTCTTAAAAAAATTATATATTTATTTATTCATGAGAGACACTGAGAGAGAGGCAGAGATCTAGGCAGAGGGAGAAGCAGGCTCCCTGTGAGGAGCCTGATATGGGACTTGATCTCAGGACCCCAGGATCATGACCTGAGCCAAAGGCAGATGCTCCCATTCAGGTTTTAAATGCAGTGTTCCCTAGAGCCAGCACTGTTTCTGCAGAATCCTGGATGTATGTGGGACTTAAGATTGGGAGTAGATAGGAGATGGGGCTAGGGGAAAGGCTGCCCTCCTGGACTCTTGTTCGAAGGGGATGGGGAAATCCTAAACGGTCCAGAGAGGTCCAGAGACCATGGATCTCCAGTATCTCTATATCCCAGGCACTTAGAATAGAAATCAGGCTGAGAGTCAGTGCTTATTCAATGAGTGAGTGAGTGAATGAATGAATGAATGAATGAATTAATTAATTAATAAAATTGTGACTTTGAGTCCCCATCCAGGTGACCTCTTTATCTCTCATTTGCTTCATTTTTAGGGTAGGGGTGTTACTATGTACTCTAACTCATCTCAAGGAATTTTTGAGAGCCTAAGATGACTTAATTAATCTGAGAGCACTATGTAAAGTCTTACATAGTTATTACTTAGATCATATGACAACTTTTTCTGTGTTTCTTACAGACAGCTCCTCTTCTTGGTTCTGAAGGCCTATTTACAAAAATCTGTTAATTAGAGGACTCTTGGTTCTCTTGGTTGGCTCATTCTCTGCTGATTTGCTCTGTATGTACAGCAAACAAAGTGCAGCTTTTGAAAGTGTGTATCAAGGGATCTTCCTGTTAATACTTGTTTCTCTGACAGTTCTATTTTATACTTGTTCTGTGGCTTTCTTTGGAGAAACTCTGGGCTTATAAGAATGATTTGTTGTGGCATTTCCTTTTGAGACATAAGCTTTGAAATGAGATAAATATGTAGTAGAGAGATCTGGGTATAGTAGTAAGAGTGGGAGGAAGTTGACATTTGGACTTGGATCACCTGTGTTCAAGTCCTGACTCTGCCCTTCATTTGCAATATGTGTGATCTTGGGCATTTTTGGGGGGTAATATTTTATTATGGAGAATTTTAAAAATACACAAAATATGCAGAATACTATAATGAACCCCATTTACCTGTCAGTCAGCTTCAATGACTATTCACTGATGGCCAGTTTGTTTCAATGGCACCAGCATCTGCTTCTCCCCTAATATAAGTTTTAATAAAATGCAAGATGTCATATTCTTTCATTCATAGATCTTTCAAGGTTTATTATTTTTAGAGAGAGAGAGAGAAAGAGAGCGAGCACGTGCACTTGCCAGCAGGAGGAGGGGCAGAGGGAGGGGGAGCGAGAGGGGGAGAGAACCTCAAGCAGACTCCTTGCTGAACATGGAGCCCGATACACAGTTTGATCTCATGACTTTGAGGTCACGACCTGAGCCAAAATCAAGTTTCGAACGCTCAAAAACTGAGCCACCCAGGTGCCCTTCATTCGTAGATATTTCAATATGAATCTCTAAAAAGATAAGGTCTGTTGTTTGTTTGTTTGTTTAAAGAAGGCTCCATGCCCATCGTGTATCCCAGTGCTGGGCTTGAACTCATGACCCTGAGATCGAGACCTGGTGCTGAAGTGAAGAATCAGACATATAACCGACTAAACCACCAGGTGCCCTTTATTTTTAAAAATTTTATTATTTTTTTTCTTTTTCAAAGATTTTATTAAAGGTCTTTTCAGAGCAATCTCCAGATTCCAGTTCCAGCTGCCAAGGAGACCCTGTTCTACTGGGGGGCTGGCTGTGGCATGGCAGTGGCTCTGGCTTCGCACTTTTCTGTTCCCAGGCGGCAGTGGTGGGAAGTATCTCAACTTTGGGTTCCGGCAGCTCATATGGCCAGGCTGAGGCTTCTCAGGGCCAGTGTTACCGCTTGGGTCCCAGGGAAGCATGATCTGCACTTTGAGCCCAGCACACCCTGTCTGAGCAGCACGCGGTGCACAGAGGTGTCAACATAGTGGTTAACACAGTCTCTGCTGTGAATCATCGAGTCATCCACAAACTTCGCGGATTTAGCCCTTTGTCCTTGGAGTTTCCCAGACACCATAGCCTCATAGCCTTTGGCCCCACTCTCCTGCACAGCAAGGCCTCCTAGAGGTTTCTAACACAGAGACTCGGCCTGGACAATAGCACACAGACCTCCTGTGGCCACCTTTTCAGCATGGGGCTCTACACACTGCCCCCAGGGAAGCCACACCTCTTCTGAACCACAGCAGTCCATTCCCACATCCACCAGCCTTCTCACCAAGAACATTCTGTGTCCTGGTGGTCAAGATAATGATTTCTGGCTTGGTTGGTGTAACTCTGACCTCAACTCTGGAGTCACCATCTTCAGCCAGCTCCCGAGTGAGAAACTCATTCAGTTCAGCTCTGAAGATGCCATCAGCCACAAACTGCCTCTTCTTGGAAGTTTGCACCACCATCTTGCTGCCGAAAGGAAAGCAGATAAAGACTTTTTAAAAACAGAACTAAAATGTCATTATCACCTCTGAACAAATTAATGATTCTTAATATCGATAGAATCCAACGTTATAAATTTCATTTTTGCTTTTACAGTTTGTTTGAAATAGGATCCAGTAAGCCCCACATCTGCTATATGTCTTTTAAGTATCTTTTAATCTATAGGTTCTCCCTCATTTCTCTTTTTCTCTCTTTAATGATAAAGAGAAAAGTGCAAGGGGAAAAACCCCTAGATTGCTTATGGAATTTATCAGTTTGCATTTTGCTGATCGTACCTTTGTGGCATATTTTCTGTATATTAGAGGCATGACCAGATTTAGGTTAGGGTTTTGGTTTTGAATCTTGGGCATGTTATTTGCTCTTTCTGACCTGTGTGAAATGGCGTGCATACTCCCATCCCATAGCTGTTGTGAAATTGAAAAAGAGAATATCCAGGGAAGGACCATGTCCACACCTTACAGAGAGTAGTTGTCATGATTGGATTATACTTTTTGTTGGCATTTGGGGGGCTGGGTCCTCAGGAAGCTATTTTCTTCCCACACTGTTCAGACTTAATATTATAGCAGGGGCTATGTCAGGAGGCTGAGCATCAGATGGTCTAGGCATCCTGCTCCACTCTGTTAGGCTTAGTTTTGAGAATAGGGATCATGTATGTGAAGAGCCTTGAAGGTAGTGCTCATCATGGGGTTGGTGATCTTTGTTATTGATACTTTTGATACTAAAGTTCTCATGTGGGACTTGGATACACTTAGGTTGTGAGGGGATTCTGGGTGTGCTGAGTCAGTGCTCATATTAAACATATTTAGGGGAAAAAGAACCTACAATATAATCAAAAGAAAGAATAAAAGTAAGAAAGAAAGAAATGAAAGTAAGTCCTTTGGGTGCTGAGTACAATGACATTTATTGGTGAACAGGTGCTGGACTGTGAGTAGAAACATCTACTTATTTCCATTCTGACCAGGAGAAAGGCTGGGATCCTATTTTACACTGTATCAAATATGATGTGGATGCAGAAACCCAGCAAACGCCACCTTAGCCAAAAGATGGGGGGTTGGGGTGAGTGACAGCACCAGGGAGAAGATATTTCAACTCTTTTGTGCTGTGCACCATGTTTTGATCCACCGAGAAGGGCAAAACATCCTATCTGGGGGATTCTTGCTCAAAGTGCACAATCTCACTCCATCATAAGGAAACATCAGATAAACCCAGATTGAGAGACAGTCTGCAAAAATACCTGACCGGTTCTCTTGGCAGATGTCAAGGCTGTGAAAGACAAGCACTGAGGACCCGTCACAGGTTGGCAGAGGCTAACAAGACTTGAGAACTAAATGCATTGTGGGATCCAGGCCTGGATCCTGCCTGAGAAAAGGAACATTAGAGGCAAAGCTGGCAGCATTCAAGCAAGGTCCGTCAAGTAGTTAATAGTCATTTATCAGAGTTATTTTCCTGGTTTTGGCAGTTGTATTATGGTTATGTAAGATGTTAACATTGGCGGAGGCTGGCTGAAGGGCACTGAACTCTCTGTACTGCTTCTGTGATTTTCTGTAAGTCTGAAATTACTTCAGAAGGTAAAAACATGATACTGGGATGCACGGCAGCTTTTGTGAAGTGTATTGTTTAATAGGAAGTGGACGGTCCTTCTTCTCGGCACGTTAACGTAGGAGCTCGAAACACCAAGCCACTCTTGAGCCAAAGGAGTCAAGATCTATCTTGAGCAGTGGAGCTCCTCACCGTAAATTGAGAGGGAGTCGTGTTAACGTGGCAGGTTCTCCAGAGTCCATCCTAGTGCGCAGGTGGCTGGGCACCTCGGTTGACCGTGTTTTCATCTGGTTGATGTGGCACATGCGACGGGCTGCTAACAGTAGTCACCTCCTTACACTGGATGCCTGTGATGTGCTCGAAACTAGAGTGCTAAGTGCTCGTCATCAATCCTTAAAACATCCTTGCAAGGCAGGCGACCGTTCCCCCATTTTATGACACGTCTCGAAGAGACTCATTTGCCCAAGATCACTCAGCTGGAGGGGGAATCTGAATCCAAAGCTCAGACTCTGATAGCTATGCCTTTCTGTCCTCCCAAGGGGTGCCCTTCTGGCCAGTGTGATGCCTGTGGGCCCCTGCTGGGCCTCCAGACTTGGTTCCTCCCTGACCCTTTGCGCTTACTCTGGATAGAAAAGAGGACTTAGGGGTACTGGTATTTTTCCATCCCCCTGTTATCTTTTTAAGCATTGACTAGAATTTTATGTAGGCTCTTTGGGGGCTATTAATAGGTTTCTCTAGCCAGATATCTTTGGGGGGAACTTAGATAGCTCTCCACCTTTCCCAGGCAACTGTATGCATTTGAAGAAAACCAAACAACTTGGCTGACTGGTCTCATTGGTTTATTACTACTGACCGTAAGTGGGCTGCTCAGGCTACCCCGCAGTGCTACCCTTTTGCCCTAGTCCAGTCCCCTACCCACTCTCTGGGGTAACTGCTTCACACCTCCCCTCTTGTAACATCCCTGCATCTCCTGAGAAAAAAACTAGTCCAGCAGATAATTTCTGCAAGCCCCACTGCTGCCGTGACCAAGCTGCCTGGATCCTGTCTCCTCTCCTGTTCAGGACGAAGCATTTTTGACTCTTATGCATGAGATTGAGGACTTCCTGCCAGCAGTTCTCCCTCAGGTCCCCTCTCTCAGGTTGCAGACAGGTGTGTCCTCTGTCTTCCGTTTTAGAGAAGCCTCACGGGGACCACAAATCCCCCTTCAGCCGCTGCTCTGAACCTTTTCCCCTTTCCAACCAACCTCCTTGGAAGAGTCTTCTTTCAGACTGTCTTCAATTCCTTGCTTCCCTTTCTTACTCTTCTTAAAAATTGAGGTGAAATTCACTTATCATAAAATGAACCATTTTATTTATTTATTTTGAAGATTTTTATTTATTTATTAGAGAGAGCACAAGCAGGAGGAGTGGCAGGTAGAGGGAGAGGGAGAAACAGGCTCCCCACTGAGCAGGGAGCCTGATATGGGACTCGATCCCAGGACCCCAGGGATCATGACCTGAGCTGAAGGTAGATGCTTAACCAACTGTGCTACCCAGGTGCCCCAAAACTAACCGTTTTAATATGTTAAAACATAACAATTCAGTAACATGTAGTATATTCACAATGTTGTGCAACTACCGCCTCCATCTAGTTCCAGTGCCTTCTTGTCATTCCCAAAGTGTCCCCCACCCCTTGTTGATTACATACTCACCCTCTGTTCTTCCACTCCCCCAGCCTCCAGCAACCACCAGTCTGTTTTCTGTCTATTTTGTATATTTTATAAAATGGAGTCATACAATATGTTGACCTTCTTTCCCCAACATGTTTCCAAGGTTCATCCATGTTGTGGCATGTGTCAGAATTTCTGTACCTTTTTTTGCTTAGTAAGATCCTGTGGTATGTGTATGGCACATTTTGTTTACCTATTTATTCATGGGTGGGACATTTGAGTTGTTTCTACCTCTTGGCTATTGTGAATAGTGCTGCTATGAACGTATACGTGCAAGTATTTATTTGAGTATCTGTTTTCTGTGCTTTGGGGCATATCCCTAGGAGTGGAATTGCTGGGTCAGGTGGTAGTTCTATGTTTTAGTTTTTGAATAGCTGCTGAACTGTTTGGTAGTTTAGGCCAAGTGGCTGGACCATTTTACATTTCTACCAATAATTTAAAGCATATCAATTTTCTTACATCTTTAATACTGGATATTTCCTGCCTTCCTTCCCATAGTCACCCTAGTAGATGTGAAGTAATATCTCATTATGGTTTTTTTTCTCATATGGTTTTGATTTGCATTTCCCTAATGGCTAATGACATTAACATCTTTTCATGTGCTTGTTGGCCACTTTCTGTAGAGAAAACTCTATTCATATCCTTTGCCCATTTTTTCATTGGGTTGTTGTTAGTTTCCCATTCTCTCTCGAATCCGCTTTAATCAGGCTTTCATCCTTATCATCTCACTAAGTTACTCAGTCCTCACGTTATTGTCCTCATGGCAACATTTAAGGGAAGATCACTCCTTTCTTCCTGAGATGGTTCTTCTCAGTGTTCTCTGCTGGTACCTCCTTATCTTCATGACCTCTAAGCCTTAACCTTCCTCACAGCTCAACTTTCACGCCTCTTGTCTTTCTATCTCCACTTCCCTGGGTGATCCCATCCTTCCCATGCAGTTGTACTACTGCATCTTCCTTCAGGCCAGAAATCTTGGAGTTGTCCTTGACCTCTCTCTTACCTCCTCTACCTGGCTTTATCTCCATAATATATCCAGATTCTGATCATGTCTTACAACCTCCACCGCGTTCACCCTGTTCCAAACCACATCATTTGTCAGCTGGAATTTTGAAGTCCCCTACAAATTGGTCTCCTTGCTTCTCTCCCTCCCTCTGCCACCATCTAGACTGCATGAAACACAGCAGCCAGAGAGATCCTGTTAAATTGTGAGTCAGGTCTCATGTTATAGCTCTGCTCGGAAGCCTCCAATTGCATCTTGTTTTATTCCACATTTGAGGCAAAATCTTTATATGATTTAGCCCTGGCTTCCTCTTCCATCTTGTCTATCACTCCCCAGCGTGCTCATACCGCCCCAGCCAATGCTGGCATCTTTGCTGGGCCTCAAACCTGCCTCAGGGCCTTTGCACACATGGCTTCCTCTGCCTGGAGTGCTCTTCCTCCTGAAAGCCACATGGCTTTCTCCCTTCCTGTCTTCACCCAAACATCCTTTGGTCAGTGAAGTCTCTGTGGGTCACCTTGTATAAAATAGCAACATCCTCCTTCCTCTTTTATTTTTATTTTTTAAAGATTTTGTTTATTTATTCTTGAAAGACACAGAGAGAGAGAGAGAGAGGCAGAGACACAGGCAGAGGGAGAAGCAGGCTCCATGCAGGGAGCCTGACATGGGACTCCATCCCGGGTCTCCAGGATCAGGCCCTGGGCTGAAGGTGGCGCTAAACCGTTGAGCCACCCAGGCTGCCCTCCTTCCTCTTTTAATCTCCTTCCTCTGCTTTATGTTTTCGCTTAGCACTTATTTATTGCTTGGTTTCCCCTATTAGAATATCAACTCCATGAAAGCAGGGATTTTGTTCTTTTGTTTACTACTTTAGCCTCATTGTTTACAACTATACCTTATATAAAAACATGGCTACTTTGTAATATGTAAATGCCCATTATAAATCTCTAAGACGAGGGTATTTTTGCAATACATTCCCTCACCTTTTTTTAAAAAAAACTTGTAGGGCCTGTTTTTCACAAAATGGGAAATGCTAGAACAGACTTTTATTTGTATTTTATTTATAAGTCATATTTAGGGTGGGTGATGGGGGTGGTGAATGTTATGTAACCGAAGTCTTTTTCCCTTGACTAATAAAGCATTTCAGCATGTAGGAAAAAATGTACATTCAAAAGGCCTGAACTTATCCTGAGGGTGTGCTTGGATACCTCATTAGGTAAGATCTGGCCACTTATTTCTTCTTTGATTTTGAAAAGTGATTTTACATTTGGGTATTTCTGCACATTTTCATGACTATAAGCAAAGTGTGATGTAGCTTGGAAGTAGTTTCTCCAAGAGCCTTGCCCTTTCTCTGCTTTTGTCTCAATTCCCCAGATGATCTCTGCTGTGCCCTTTGGGAGGTCAGCATCCTATATAGCCAGTTAGGGTGGGTCTGTCTTGTTCTAGGACCAGACTTAGTTTGATGTTGTCAGCAGCAGCTCTGAGGAGGCAGAGACTCTTTCTGTTTTGTTTACTAGACCCAAACACCTAGCACCGTGCTGTTCACATAAGAGGTGGCCAATTAGTATTTGTTGAATGAACCTTTGAAGTAGCACCAGGGAAACCTTCACTTGACCCTGCCTCATGTTGACTTCTAATTAGGGTTCAGCTTCAATGATTTCTTTGAAAATAGATGTGAATATGTTCTGAATGGAAACCAAAGTACTTTGCCTCCCATTTCCATGATCTCAGCTCACAAACAATAATATGGACATTCTTGGAAAGAGTCTTCAGTTAGTTTGAATAGTTTGTGGTTAAATAGATTTAAAAAAAAAAAAAGATCCCATATGGGCATTTAATTTGAAAGTCACTATAATGTAGAATAAAGCAGCGTGTGTGATTGACATTCTCAGAAGAAAGTTGTTCTGATGAACTGTGTCATCTTTTGATTTTGAAAAGGGAGAAGGAAATGATGTCAGCCTGCAATGTAAATGGGGGTTTGATATTTTATTTCCTAGAAGTGGGCAAAAGATGAGCAGTATTATTTCTGAAAATTGGAAAAATAAAAGGTTACTTGGAAAAGCCCAAGATTTGTGAATTTCAGCCTGCTTTCTTAAGCACAGAATGATGTTCCTTTTCCTTTGAGCTTTTCCAGGGTGCACTCTCAAGTGCACAGCAAGAAGAATTGTGCTATATCTAGTTAATTAACTCCGAGTGCTAATGTCTGAAGATTAGTGTCTTAACTTGCTCTAATTAAGTTCAGCAGATTCAAAGCCTATCTGAATAGAGATAGGATGGACATTTGCTTTTGGAGGAGGCAGTAAAACTTCTTTAGGTGAGGAAGCAAATGGGGATGTAATTTAGACCCTGGCGTCAGGGTGGTTATTGTTGTTTTTTCGGTAATGTTTTCATAGATGTCACCATAGCTACAGTGTCTCTCTGAATCACACACATATTCCAGAAAGGAAAATGAAGAAACTTGTGGTTGCAGGTGAAGTGACCTAAATTTTCATAGTTCTGTACCTTTTTAAAAACCATTTTTGCTTCTACATATTTTATGGTTCTTTTAATTAGACTCAAGGACTGGGATGTTAAATGTCTAGTGGTCAAATATAATATTTATCGAGGTCTTATGATGTGCTAGTTTTGTCCAAAGAGTATTGTCTAATTTAAAATAAAGCATCTTAGAGGTCTTGTAGTCTGGGTTCTCTAGAGACGCAGAACCAATAGGATGCATATGTATCTATCTACCTTTACCTATACCTATCCTTATGCCTATACCTACTGATATCTAGAGATTTATGATAAGGAAATGGCTCATTTGCATATGGAGGCTGAAAAGTCCAGGACCTGCAGTCAGCAGGCTGTAGACCTGGGAGAGCTGATGGTTTAGGTCCAATGGGAGTCTGAGTTCGAAGGCAGAGGACTAGTGTCCAGCTCAGATGCAATCAGGCAGAGAGAGTGTAATCTTTTTCACTTAGCCTTTTATTTTATTCAAGCCTTCAACAGGGAGGATGAGGCCGACTCAGTTGGGGAGGGCAATCTTCTTTGTTCTGCCTAATGATTCAAGTGTTAAACTCATCCAGGAACACCCTCACAGACACAGTCAGAATAATGTTTAGTCAAATATCTGGGCACCCTGTGGCCCAGTCAAGTTGACACATAGAACTACCTGTCACGGGTAGGTACTGTTTTTATCCTGTGTAGAGATGAGGCCATGGATGTAGAGACTGGTTGGGTAACTTGTCCAATGTTATACAGCTGGTCACTCTTCATTGGTACAGCAAACTGCCTTTCAGGGGAGGCGACTGAGATGGGGGAGAGAGGGCGGGAGGGGAGGGAAGTGGAGTCCATTGTTGTGCCTCCATGTAGCCAAACAGGTAGAGGCAGAACTGGGGTTGGAACCCAGGTCACCTGACACCTGGCTTACTTAGCTCCCTGGAGTCCTTCAGCTCCAGCGTGGGGTATCCTCTGCATCATGGGCATTTTACTTATGAAAAGAATAAGGTTAGCTTTCAGTTCGACACCTGGATTGTTGACTCAAGCACTCTGTGCAGTAATTCTAGCTGTCTCACCTTATCAGCATTGTAATTTGTGTCCATAGTATTCCAGGGCTCGAGATTCTCAGATGAGTTGGCCTGCATGCATGAGTCTAGTAATTGTTTTAATAACACTACCTTCATTTCTGAAGCACTTCAAACTTTTTAGAGCACTCTCCTCTATACACATTATTTTAAAAATGGATTAGCTTGACTAAGTGGATTTACTCTGGGGTGCTGGTCTTTTGTGGATGTGAATGGAAGAAAGACTTTTACCCCCTCTTAGCCAAGATTAAAAAAGAATAAATGAGTTAAGAGATGATGGAAGAGCAAAGCCTATTTATTGAAGCAGCATGATCACTGGGATGCAGCGCTGAAGGAGAGTGAAGACCGGGAGGTATGGAGTCATGGCAACTGTGGGCGTTGAAGCCAGGTAGCTCTGAGTTTGAATTGTGATTCTGCTACTTACCAAAGAGAAATACCACATTACTTCTCTGAACCTTTCCTCCTTTATAAAATGAGAATTATATTTTGTACCTCACAGGATGGTTGTGAAGATGAGAAGAGCTTGTCCAATGCATGCCACATAGTAAGCCCTGGAGAAATAAGAACTCCTACAAATACCCCCCACCTCGTACAGTAAGGCCTGCCTTTACCAGCCTTGACTGCTTGTCCTAAAGACCTTCACCCTGCCTGCCGTTTTCTACCCAGCTCCCACACTTATAGTGACCAGATCTCACTATATTACAGAGCATCTGTCCTCTACCTTCCACGTATATGCCCAGACGGGATAAAGGGGCCTCTTTCCTGGTCCTGCTTTGCATCATGGATTCCTTGTCTGAACGCGGCCTGTCTGGCTGGCCTACTGCCACCTGCTTACCTCTCTTTATTTATTTTTAAGATTTTATTTATTCATTCACGAGAGACAGAGAGAGAGGCAGAGACACAGGCAGAGGGAGAAGTAGACTCCCTGTGGGGAGCCTGATGTGGGACTCGATCCCAGGACCCCAGGACCATGACCTGAGCCAAAGGCAGATGCTCAACCACTGAGCCACCCAGGTGCCCTTGCATACCCCTCTTTAGCTTTGTCCAGGCCACTCTCCCCTGTGCTGCCCTTGTCCCTGATTTTACAAGGACAAATTTAAATTTTGGTGTTTACCCTGAAGACTTTGATTTCATTTGCATGTAGAATTTTCTTATATTGGCTACCTCTTGGTATCCAATAGTGAAGATCTTTTTTCCTTTCTTGTTGGTGTTTTTTTTTTTTTTTTTTGGACAGAGATTTGGTTCACATGGATCATTTTGGAAGGAGCTATATTATTTATTATTTTAAGAGCGATAGAAGAAATTGGTTTGTTGAATCAAATTGCTAGTCATTTCTGGAGGGAAAATCAGTTAGGCTGTTGGTTCACCAATTCCATTGGCTTTACTATGCTGACTGGCAACAGTCAAGCTGGCCACCAGTTTAGGCACAGATTTAAGATTTTTATCCCAGCTTATCTTATCTCCTTATCCTTATTGTATCTGGGTTTAATTCCAGAAACATTACTCAGAGACCCAGGCACATGTGTCACTGTCACTCATTACTATGCTCTAGCTCCTGAAAGCACCATTTTCTGAGGTGAGAAATGTTCTTCTGTAGACTTTTTCTCTTTCAGCATCTCTGTGATCAAAGTGCAGGGATTTGAAGATCTTTTAAGACGTAACCTTGGGGCTCTTTGAAATGCTGATTCTTACTTTGCATAGGCCCATCGGATCCATCAGATGCTGGTAACTGGTCATTCCTGGACATGTTCTGTCAGTGATTTAGAGCTGCTTAAAAAAAAAAAAATCTTCACGCTCCTTCTCTCTGAACTGGCTACCTTTCTGAGTTTTCCAGTTTCTCTCCATACTCTCTGAAATGGATCCTATCCTAAGAAGGAAAATCATGATTTAGTTTATAGGCCTGGATAATCCAAATCATCATGTGTCATTCATCTGTGAGATAGCAAATCCCAGAAAGCAGGTGGAAATTATTGAACAAGAGAGGGCCTAATAATAATCTCATAGTTTGGTGAATACACATTCCTTTGAAAATTTAAATTTTGGTGTTTACCCTGAAGACTTTGATTTCATTTGCATGTAGAATTTTCTTATATTATGGAGAATTTTTGCATGAAAATGAAAGGGTAAGTCATATCCAACATTTCTTAATTGGGCAATTCATGGTTAGTTATGCCCAGATTATCCCTTTTGTGAAAAATAAGCCCAAGCTAGCCTCTTCTTTCTAGCTAGCAGAGTTTGGACAAGTCTCAAACTCAACAGGTAGACTCATAGAGAGATTTGCCCAATGATAAGCCTTTACATTTAACTGCTTAAATATGCCTTCTGACATTTCAGATCTTCCTTCTGAATCAATTGCCTTCTTTCTGAATATGATTGACCCTTGAAGAACATGATTTTGAACTGGCAACTCTACTTACATGCAAGTTTTCTTCGATAAATATAGTACTAATAAATGTGTTTTCTCTTCCTTGTGTGTGTGGTTTTTTTTTAGTATGCTTGTTTTTATTTTTTTATTTAAGATTTTATTTACTTATTAGCGAGGGTATGCGTGAGGGGTGGGGGAGAAGCAGGCTACCCTCTGGGGAGGGGCTTGGGGCTCCATTCCAGGACCCTGAGATCTTGACCTGAGCCAAAGGCAGGTGCTTTACTAACTGAGCCAGCCAGGTGCCCCTCTTCCTTATGATCTTCTTCTTCTTTTTTAACAAGATTTATTTATTTATTCATGAGAGACAGAGAGAGAGAGAGAGAGAGAGGCAGAGACATAGGCAGAGGGAAAAACAGGCTCCTCACAGGGAGCCCGATGTGGGACTTGATCCCAGGTCCTGGGATCATGACCTGAGCTGAAGGCAGGCACCCAACCACTGAGCCACCCAGGTGTCCCCCTTATGATCTTCTTAATAACATTTTCTTTAGCTTACTATATTGTAAGAATTCAGTATGTAATACATATAAGATAAAAAAAAAGTGTGAATTGACTATGTTATTGTGAGGCTTTGGCTCTTCAGTAGTTAAATTTTGGGAAAGTCAAGTTATACACAGATTTTTGACTATGTGGAGGGTCAGCATCCCTAAAACTCCCATGTTGTTCAAGGGTTAACTATACATTCTTTTAAAATTCCTTTAGTGAGAATGTGTTAGTGATGACCTCTGTCCATTTTTGTTTGCCTGAAAATGTCTTTACCTCACCCTTGTTTTGAGAGATGGTTTTGCTTATCCTAGATTGACAGTTATTTTCTCTCTGCTCTTTGAAGATGTCACTTTACTTTGATTCTTGATGCGGAGAAGTCAGCTCAGTCTTTGCCAGTGATCTGTCTTGCCTCGGAGTGCTGTTACTCTCTTCTCTGTGATTTTGGCTTTTTCAATTTCACTAAGTATTGACATTTTTGATGTCTGGATTTTGATTTCTTTTTACTTATTCTGCTTGGGATTTGTTGTATGTCTTCAATCTGAGAATTCATGTCTTTAATTAATTAAATGAATTGTTAGCCCTTATTTTTTTGAATATTACTTCTACCTCAATCACCTTATTTTTCTCCTTTCTGGAAATCTGAGTAGACATATGTTAAACCTGTTCACTTTGTCCTTCATATTACTTACCTTTTATGGTGTATTTTAACAATTTTTCTGTGCCGCATTCTGGGTAATTTCCTTAAATCTATCTTAAGGTTAATACATTCTGTCTTTGGCTGTGTCTAATATGCTACTTACCTGTTTTTTTGGTTTTCATTATCATATTTTCTATTTCAGAAATTCTATTTGGCTCTTTTTAAAAACTTCTTACTTGATTGTCATCATCATATCTTTAATCACCTCTATTATTTATACATGTTAAACGTAATTATTTTATATTCGGTATCTGATCACTGCAGTATCTTCAATTTTCTGATAACTCTCACTCGTAGTGACTTGCTTAGTCTTATTTTTAGTGATTTAAAGAAAATTGTGAGTGCATGTTCCTTGGAACTTTTTCTATGGAAATGATTAGAGCCCTGTGTTTGAAGTGTCTTTCTCCAGAGAGAAAGGATTTGCATTTGTTCCAGCCATGGGGTAATGACAACCAAGGGCTACTTTAATCACATTTTCAGCTCAGTAGTGGTTATTATTCTTCCAAGCCACACACTGGTAGCATGAATTCTGGCCCTACCCCTATATGAGTGTGGGCTTTTGGTTAGAGATTCTTAGGAGATGCTTTTTTTCTGCCTCACCGAGGCCAGGATAGATAATAAGTCTCCTTCTAAAGGATAGGGTTTTTTCCCTGTCTCATTCTCTGAGGTTGTTTCCACTTGAGCAGTATGGCATTTTGGAAAGGGGTACTGGATCTGGTCTGTCACCATGAAGCTTTGTCCTCAGGTCCACAAACCAAAGCACTTTGTAAAAACCCAGGCTCCTGGGTCAGCTGATGTCCTTGGGCAAATGCTAGCTTTGCATTACACTGTAAAATTATGCTTTCTTCTCGTTTCTGGCTTCCAGCCTTTCCCTTTATTGCAACCTCAACCATGTTTTAAATCAGATTTTTAAAGAAATATATTTTATCCCTTTCTGTAAGTGATTTGTATTAGAAGAGGCCTCTTCACCCATCTCATTGTGGAAACAAAGCTGTTACGCAGTATTTTAGATGTTTCCAACATAGTAGTGAATGAGCAAGACGGTAAGGTAACCGTTTCTCACAGAGCTTACATTTCAGTGGGAGTAGAGCAAGAAAAAAAAACCTAAGGTAATTTCAGATAGTGGTGAATACTATCATCTTTTAAAATACTCACAGTGACCCATGCAAGGGACTTGATCCTGTATGTCTTTATACATTTGTATATTTTAATCCTTCCATCACTGTGTTTAAGATGAATCTACCCACTATTAGGTGAATGAAACCACCTCATTATTAAGTAGTTGATTAATTCAGTGGTGTGGACAACATGGTAGAGAAGTTTGAATTTGGGCTCAGAGTTAGCATCCACACCTGCCTACAACAGGTGTCCTTATGTGATTTGTTAAGATATGTGTGAGATTGAAAATGACTAAGTGACAAGGGAGAGCAATCATATAAGGCATGAATACAACTCTCTTCTACAATTAAACTGCATTTAAAAGCCATATTATTATTATTCACAGAGTATTTTGCTTCATTTTTATCAGTGATATATATAAGAAAGGTCAAAGCATAACAAATATTAATATCTTCAAGTGTTCAACAAATCCATACCTTTTAAAATTGGAAGCATGGAGAGAAAAGAAAAGCTGAAAATGTTTTTTTTTTCCTTAAAGAAATAATTGACACATCTGATAATAAATTGATGCAGGAGGTTCTGATCGTCCAGTGGTTTGTTTTGGAGTCAAGTGCTATTTGAGAGAAAGCCGTTTTCCTAAGAAATGTCTTAAAATATCAAATCAAGCTTGGTTTATTGAGCCTCTTTTACCTGATTTAGAAACAGCGCCTGCTAATGAAATATGTCAGGAAATTTTCAGAGGTGTGAACAGTGAATGGGTAAGATGCTGCATTTCTTAAAGTAGTTGATTTTACTTGACACCCTCCAATTGATTCAAATTCACTAATAGAGAATCTCACCCTTTTTTGGTGCCACGGGCCCCTTTGACAGTCTAATAAAGTTTATAGATCTTTCTCAGAATGATGGTTTTAATACTTAAAATCCATAGAATTGAAACAGAAGCCAAATACATTGAAATGCAGCTTTATTCACAGACCCCAAAGAGTATATAAGACCCCCTAGACTGTTAACCTTTATGACATATTTAAATTACATCTCTATTCATGATGAGAAAAAAATCATTTATGATATGACTGATTTTCTCAATTTCTTAAAACAGGAAATAGAGCTGGTACCAGCTATAGAGAGAAACTAAGTCATTGGTCTTACCACATATATGTGGATAATGCATTTCTGCTGTGGTAATAACATGGTATCTAGGAAGGGAACCTTTAAGTTCTTAGTTTTGTACCCATGGGGTTTTTAGTAAAATATGGAATTAGACAAGATCAGTGCTTACTGGGGTTATTGGCCTTATATGTTAAAGATGACCTCACAAGGGCAGCCCAGGTGGCTCAGTGGTTGAATGTCTGCCTTCGGCCCAGGGCATGATCCTGGAGACCCAGGATCAAGTCCCACGTCGGGCTCCCTGCATGGAGCCTGCTTCTCCCTCTGCCTGTGTCTCTGCCTCTCTCTCTTTGTCTCTCATGAATAAATAAATAAAATTAAAAAAAAAGATGACCTCACAAAATAAAAAGAAGGGAAGAGAAACACGATCAGTTTATCTTAGAAAGCTGTGATTTATTTATTAACAGCCACAATAGAATGAAATACTATTTATTGTTCTTTAAGTGTGAAAGAAAACACTGCCCTGCGTCTAATCGTTGGAGGCAATCTAATTAAACATCCTTAGAGAATTGATTCATTATGTTATATTCATATAATAATATCCTATGCAGCCATTATAAAGGGTAGAGATATATGTGCTCTTATAGAATGAACTCTAAGATATGTCATTACATGGGAAAGGAAAGATATAGATGAGTCCACTGTACATTCTCACTTGTAAAAATGTGTCTATTAATAAAACCAGTGATATTTCTGGAAAGAGGCACCAGTAATTGGTAACAATGATTTTCTCTGGGTAGGGGAACTTGAGGTCTGGAGGCTGATGAAGAGACTGACTTCTCATTGTATATCCATTTGTATTGTTTGAACGTACAGGTGTTAGTGGTTTTAACTAATTCATTAAAAAATGAATTGCCCTTGCTTCTAGCAGTATTGATGCTAAAATGAAGTTGAAGCTTATAAAGAATATTTATTAGTCATGCCTGTCAAATAAGATATTTCACTAAGTAATACACTACTTTGTACACCAAGAAGAAATTCTCAGCACTTAGGATTGCTCCAATGAGAGTTCAGGGTGTGGATGGCGGGGCCCCATGTCCTCTAAGTGTCCTCCTGGGATCTGGTGTCTTTCTTACATGCACACACACGGCTTTGCAGCTGTCTGTGTTCTCTCCTCCTACTCTCCTTGGTCTGTGAACTCCTGGGGGTATGTGTCTCACACGGTGCCTGGCACAGAGTAGACCCACAATAAATGGTGGAAGAATGAGTCACTCTTGATCCTGCCAGGAGCGAAGTCTGGAGATGCAGAGAGAAGCACTGGGCCCCGAATCCCCCTGCAGCAGAGCAGGTGGTGTAGCCAGACCCTGAGTCCTGGTGGTTCTCAGCTGGGTTGGGGGCAGACAAAAGGGTGGAGGTGATGGAAAGAAACCTAAGAGGACTGTGTCTGATGAGGGCACCATTCCTCGGTATTCCTGGTTTTGTCCCCAAACCTCTGCTATGGGGGTGGTTGCTGGTGGAGGAGACAATGCCAGCAGAACAGTGGGGGCCGTAGGTGGGAGAGAATCAGGGAGAAATTGGGTAGCAGCAGTTGTTCAGTGAAATTTCACAGTGGCTTTCAAGAATGAAATTCAATTTATATTTAGAATTTGATTTTAATCCAGAAGGAACACACGAGCTGGTTAATATCAAGACTCTGTAAGAAATAATTTGTGTCAGTTATTGAAAGGATTTGTAATCGAGCATGAATGGGATGTCTGGTCACGCTCATTCATTTGTTTCCTTCGTAGTTATTATTGAGGCCTTGTGTCCCACGAGGGACTCAGATGAATAAGATAGGTCCTCTTCCCTATGTAGCTGATCACCAGAAATTAATTGAGCACAATGATTAAGAGTAATATCTTGAATTCAGGTTCTTGGGTTCAAATCCTGGTTCTATTCCTTGCCACCTATGTGACCTTGAACTAGTTGTTTGATTTCTTTGGGTTTCAGTTTTCTCATTGCTAATATGGGGATTGAAGTACCTGTTTCATAAAATGAAATAAGATAATGGATGTAAAGTGCCTAGGCAGTGCCTCCCATAATTAGGATTCAACAAATGTCAGGTTTTTTTGTTTTGCTTTGTTTTTTGTTTTTTTTGTGTGTGTGTTTTAAAAAAACATTCATTGATCCATTGAATACTTTTGGAACTCCTGCTTTGAGTGAGGCATTGCCATAGGTGCTAAACGGGGGCATAATTCCTCTCTTCAAAGGACTCGACTATTAGCTAGTGTATTCTTTCTTCCTTTGTAACAAATTACCCAATATTTAGTGGCTTGAAACCCTGATAGACATGACTTACGTCTCATAGTTTCTGTGGATGAGGAATTCAGGATCAGCTTTGTTGGTTCTGATCAGGATCTCTCATGAACTTACAGCCAAACTATTTGCCAGAACTGCAGTCATCTGAAGGCTTGGCTGGGGCTGGAAGATGCATTTCTAAGGTGTCTCACTCATAGGCCTGGCAAGTTGGTTCTGCTCCACATGGGGATCTCCATGAGTGTTCTCACAATATGGTATCTGGCTTGCCCCAGAGCTAGTGATCCAAGAGGCCAAACCAGATATGGCAATCCCTTTTATGACCTAGCCTCAGAAACCAAACACCATCTCCTCTGCTATATCCTATCTGTCTCCTAGCCCTGATTCAACACGGGAGGAGACCATACTCCTTAGGTAGCAGGAGGTGGGATCCTTATGGACAGCCTTGGAGGCTGGCAAGGACCGCTGGGGAGAAATGCGTGTAATCACAGGCAAGTGCTGTGACGTGGATATACCTCGGGGAGCTTTGTGTGGCAGCACAGTCTTGTCAGGGAAGGAAGAGGCAAACTTGAGCTTGGTCATGAAGGGAAAGAACTTTGGCTTGGCGAGTGAGGAAAGGAGTGTCTTAGGCAGACACTGCTTGAGAAGGGAAAGACATAGAGGCCAGAATAAGCGTAGGATACCCTGGGAGTTTGAAGCAGAGTCTCTGGTAGAGTTGGGACAAGAATGTGGTGATGATGTCAGTACTGACCTAACTTTATGAGAATGATGTGATGGAAGTCATGACAGATTGTGACAATTGCACTTGCATGCACAAATGAAAGGGAATTATTTCACACTCTTTAAGGGTTTATTTTCTGAAATACCTCTGTGGTACTAGCAGTGCCCCTGAAGGCATCTGTTCGTCCATTTGTACATTGGCCCATCTGTCCATCCATCCATCCGTCCGTCCATCCATCCATCCCTCTGACTAATCAATATTTATTAATTACATTTGGACTATACAATAAATAGCTTCTTAAGAAGATGACCAGCACACTTTCTGTTTTGTAGACACAAACACACACATGCACAATTTTAGTGTATTCCTCTTTGCGTTTTCTTTGTAGCACTAGTCACTACTTGGCATTATATTTTATGCTTCTTGCTTGTGTTCATCTGTAGAATATAAACCTCAAGAATATAGACTCCAGAAATGTTGCCTTTTTTACATCGTTATACTCCCAGAGCCTAGAATAATGCCTGGCACATATTGGGAACTTAGTAAAGATGTGGTTGAATAAGAGTGATATGAGGTGGTAGAAGTATGTAGAAGATGCTGTGGGAACTTGGGAGGAAATGTCCAGGTCTTCCTGAGGTGGGGAAAGGAGGTGGTTGGAGAAGGCTTTGCGGAGTCTTTACTGCATGAGCCAAGGTTGCCACATGAATGAGCTGAGCATTCAGGACAAGAGATCTTGTAAGCAAAGGAATGGAGACATATGCGAGCATGACCACAGTTCTAGATGATGCTTGTCTCTCTACGTAGTTTATGAAACTAAAAGTATAATTACAAGATAAGAAAAGCATCTTCCAGCAGTCACTTTTATGTAATAATTCATTTTTAAAAACTGTATTGGAGGAAGCATCCCTTGCAGATATCTCTGAACTTCAAACCCCACTGGTTGATAAATGTTCTTGTGCTACGGCTATATATGAAACACGAATGCCAGAGTTACACGTCCTTCCCATTACTGAGCTTTGTCCTCGATTTGTATGCATTTATCTTTTAAAGATATTTCCCTGCTGCACTGGCAATACATTTTAGTTTTCCCTATGGACTTGAAATGACATGTGGTTTTTGGCATCTCTGTTGACTTGAAGGCATTTTTATGTTACGTTGGTATTAGATAGAGCCATAGTTCAGGTTATTATATGGTGAAGGAGGTTACAGGTCTGTGATAAGGGAGGGTTGAGTCCCATCCTGTTTATACAACTGCGCTCTAGGATAAGCTTGAGGTCTTTTTAGGTTATTATGTTCCCAGTCCTCTTTTTCAGTGTGGGAATGTTGGCACACTTGAAGGTTCTTTTGTGTGGCCCTCAACATGTCTCTGGTCTGTGAATTTAAGGAAAAAAGATAAAACCTTCATAGATTTCCAGATACTGCATTTATGAAATCATCCTCAATGGCAGCCATGTTCAGATAATCTGGAGGTATTAACACCTTTGAAAAACAGTTTGAAAGAAGCCACTTGGCTTCAAGAATTTTCCTTGGTCCCCCCTTTTTTTTCTTAGTAACTCATTTGGATTTTTTTTTAAATCCACCTCTACTCATGTTTACCATAAATGTTCAGTACTAAAGAACAAGCTTTTGTATATTAGAGAAGCAATTAATTTTGGTTTTACTAAAACATAATTTAAATTTGATCTTAATTTGGAATAAAAAGGTAACAGTAATTGTCTTGGGGAGTGGGATTATGGATATTTTGTCTTCCTTCTATTTTTCATTTCCCCTCCAAAGTGTCAGTAATGAACATGTATTATTATTTTGCAGTGGGTTTAAAACCAAGAAACTTACTGGAAAATTTGCTTTTCAACATTTGTCCAATATGTGATCTCTAGGCATTCTTTTTTGCAAAATAAATCCTCACTCTTTTTCCTCTTCAGAGCTCACTTTTCAATGTCAGTAATGGTGGATTGAGTGATGGCTTCAAATGGCAGAGGAGGATTCTCATTTATTAACTCAAAATTGCCTGGAGAAGATTAGTGGGGCAAGGTAGAGCCAAGCAAGTGAGGCAACTTGGGTTGTCTGAGGCTGAGTCAGGCTGCTAAAGAGGAACCAGTTATTCCCACCCCATAACTCTCAGTTCCTATCAAGAAGATCCAGTAACAACCATTTTTCTGCTGCCAAGTCCAGTTTTGCCTGGGCAGTGTCTTCCAATATGCCCTTTTCTGATTCTTTTATGATGCTGTCTCCTGACTGTCCCCTCTGACCATGGTTGCAGACCCACAGGCAAATCTGGGGAGCCCTTGGTCCTGGCCTCTAAATCTACCCCATTTTCTTTCAGCCTCCTAATCCCCATTAGTTCTTCACAGCCCCCACACACCCTACCTAAGCCAGTGTACCCACTGCCTCATGCAGTACACTCCTGCTGGTAGTAATAAAACAAAATAGTTTTTAAAAACATATACGTACAGACAGATAGACACACGTATACATATACACTTTTTGAGGCTTGTAGATAAGCTAAGTTTCTTTCCAACAGTTGTCTAGGGGGGCCTACTGTGTGCAATTCACTGAAAGTTCAAGAAGGAAGAAGACAGAGAATTCATAACTTACATGGACAAAGAGGACCCATAAACAAATAGATTTTACAAAGTTGAAAGTGGAAATTGCCCCAGAGAAGGTATAAAGTGTTATGAGCTCAGCTTCTTAACTATTTATGAGAGGATAACATAAACAACCAACCTGGATATATCTATAAGCATCCATAGGCATGTGAAGAAATGTGTTTATTTTCCTGAAGTTTCTCTAACATATGGCCATTTCTCCCTACTTTATTTATTGCACATACTGTGGCAGGTTTATCATCTTGCATAAATGTCATTAAATTCTGCCCACTCTCCAGTCTGAGTTAATTTGTTTGCTTTGTAGCCAAAAGATTGTTTGAGGAACTGTTGTTCTGCTCTTGTTTGGAAGAGAACAGAAGTGTCTTACTTGTGAGACCCCCCTCATCCCCTCCTTCTATCCATTAGCCATGTTTTGCAGAAGTGGACTGAACTTCTCTGCAGAAGTTATCCCAGCATAGAGGACTGAATTGGGTAATCTGTAAAAATCTCAAAAGCAAGGATCTTCCTCTTCCTTGGGCAAGTCTTCAAAGAGCCAGCCCCTGCTTCCCTTCCACTCTTTTAGGCTTTGCTTAGATCCCTTTAGAATTCAAGAACAATGGGCTATCATTTATTGAGTCCTTACCGCATCCTAGGCATTTGACATATATTCACTTGGAATTCTTTCACATTAGCAGATGAAGAAGCTGAGGCCAAGAAACCAAGTTACCAAAATCACATAGCTAAAATTTGGACCCCAATCTGCCTGGGGTCTTGACTCCAGAAACCAGTGTCTTTCTTATTGGGCTATACTACCCTTTTTTTTTTTTAAGAGAGATTTATGTATTTATTTTAGAGAGATACAGAGCACAGGGGCTGGTGAGGGGCAGAGGGAGAGGTAGAGAGTCTTAAGCAGAGTGTGGAGCCCAGAACGGGGCTTGATCTCATGACCCTGAGATCATGACCTGAGCTGAAACCAAGAGTCAGACGCTTAACCAACTGTACTACCCAAGTGCTGCTATGCTACTTCTAAATCAAGATCCCAATGAAAGAAAGAAAGAAAAAGTTCCCAAACCTACAGACTTTAAAAATAGTCTTCATTTACTAGCTCTCTCAATCCCTTGATTGTCCTGCCCTTCTCCTCCTATCTAGGAGGTTGGCAAAAGCTGGGAAGAAATAGTGTGAAAAGGGAGATGCCCATCATAGCCACCCACACTGTGGAAGGAAGATTGTTCCATCTTTTTCCTGCTATAGAAACCGTGTGGTGATTGGCTGTTGATGAGCTGGCTTTATCTCTTGACCCATACTTCAGCCCATTGGGCATTTCTCTGAGGGCTACTCACCCCTCTGTGAGTGTCTTCTCTCCCCTGTGGCTTCTCCTGCTTTGCAAGGACCTGGAGGCTTGGGTAAGTGTGGTAGGTTGTGTGGTCAATGCCTCTGTCTAATCTTTCTTATGAAGGAGGAGTTTTTCCTGCATGCTTCCTACTGCCCATTCTGATGACTCAGACATGTCCAAGATATACTTAAGCTCAAGCTTAAAAAGGAGTCTTTCTTGCTGGACTTACACCTTTAAGATTCTTTTGATGAATCTGATCTATTCCTGAGAAGCCACATGCTTCCTCTGAGTGGCTCACATAGTAGAGCATTGCTCTTTCAGGTTGAAACTGGATCCTTGCAAATGTCACAGGAGAGACGAGCAAATGAGATGCTGAGAGTGTCAGTGAATTGCAGAGCTGTGAACTTTTGAGGTTTCATGGAGGAGTCATATTATTTCTGGAAAGAACATCTGCCATGATAGGGGGGTGGTCTCTAAATTTTTTCTGGAGAGAGTTTTAGTTTCAGCTACCTCCAAATCTTAGGATGACTGGCAAGGGTAGCATATGGAAGACAATAGTTATTAAAGGAAGACTGTTGGCGGAGGGGCTTCTAGTTGATGAGGAGTTCTAGTATGAGTCAGCAGTGTGATAGGGCTGTTTAAAAGGCTGGTTCCCCCCGGGCCACGTAAATAGAAATACGGTATCTGGAATCAGAGATGTAACTGTTCCCCCATACTCAGGGATGCTGGGGAGACTCTCTGAGAGTATTGGGTTCATTTCTGGAATTTCATTAGTTCAGTTATGTTTTGTTTAAGGAATTCTAGAATCTTTCTGGGTCGCTTTCCTGAGCTCACAACTCGGGAGTTGTCTGAGGTATCTGACATCTAATCATACCATGGATAAAATTGAGTAGGACCAAGGGATATTGAGTTTCTTCTTTTTTTTTTTTTTAAGATTTTATTTATTTATTCATGAGAGACACACAGAAAGAGGCAGAGACACAGGCAGAGGGAGAAGCAGGCTCCCCACTGGGAGCCCGATGCGAAACTCAATCCCAGGACCATAAGATCACGACCTGAGCCAAAGGCAGATGCTTAACTACTGAGCCACCCAAGTGCTCCAGATATTAAGTTTCAATTTAAATTCTTAACAAATCTAGGGGGGCCTGGGTGGCTCAGTTGGTTGAGTGTCCCACTCTTGATTTTGGCTCAGGTCATGATCTGAGGGTTGTGAGATTGAGCCCCACATTGGGCTCCACACTCAATGGGGAGTCTGCTTGAGATTCTCTTTCTCTCCCTCTCCCTCTGCTCCTCCCCCTGCTGACTCTGTCTCTCTCTCTCTTAAATAAATTAAAAAAAAATTCCTAACAAGTCAGAAAAAAACAGCAAAGAAATATTAATACTTAGTCATTGGTGAATATCTACAGTTTCTGCTTTGAGTAATGTTTATTTTTGAAAATGATTTTTATTATGTGTAAGCTATATGAAAATAAACTCAAAAGCAAAACACATTATTACCTCATTCAACATTCCGTCGATCCTTTCTGGGTGAATGGTGCTGGACCAAATATTGCAGGGGAATTCAAATAAGAATAGCACATTTCTTTCTTTCCTTTATTCCCCAGGTTTTGATTCTTCTGTTATGAAACTGTTCATATCCTATTTGGAGAAATCAGTAATACCAAATAAAAAGGTAAATAAAATTAAGGGCAAGAGTAAGACCCCTTCCAATAGCAGAAAAGTAAGGCCTGGCCTATCTGCAATAGACTGTTATAGAAGTTCTCTGCCCAGAACTAAGAAGTGAGCAGAAGACACTCTGAGCTGATGAATTAGATACTAAGAGATCCTGGCCTTAAAACTGAAGTTTACTGAGAACTCTTCATACCCTTGTTTATGACCTAACTATTCTTACTTTACAAGCATTTCTAACTAACTCCAGTTCTAGCATCTATGGAATGTTAGCAAATCAGAGGCAACAAATGAGATGGGAAAAGAGGCTACCCCTGACACAGGCCACCTTTTAAAACACGGTAGGCAATAAATAAATATAGGCAGACACCCTGACGGTAATAGGGCTTGACATTAATAGCTAGGCAACAGATGTGACAGAAAGCTATAAAAATCTGTGCCTGGGGTAGGTTTAAATAGCCCCGCCGAGCCCAGTGACCCTGAGGACTTCATTGCATTAAGGTGCATTATAGTAATTGATGTGCTTCTTCTGAGTTTGATAGCCTGTGTTCATAAAGATGACCCTGAGGCCCACAGGAAAAATTAAATTATGTTCAGTATATGCTGTTTAAGAAGGTATCATGGGTGTGTTGCATTTTTTTCTTAAACCATTTTAGAAAGATATCCTTCCAAGTGTCTAAAGCAGTGATGTTGTCATAGAAGAATTATCTTTTGAAAAGAAAGAAGTAAGGTGAAAAGGAGTTGCTGATTTAAACACAGTTTGAAAACTTTTTGGCAAAACCAAAGTTTAGGGATTGCTGCTTGGTTTTCTAGAAAGCGTGGTTAGCCCCCATGGACTCATTCTCCAGGGGAATTCTCTAGGTTGCCAACAAAATTATGTGCTATAGAACTGAGCTGTCCAAAATGGTAGCCATGTGACTACCAGAAAGTCACATGTGACTATTTAAACTTAGAAATTAAGTACCTTAGGCATCCTCTGGGTGGCTCTTAGGGGCTCTGATGGTTAAATGTTGGACTCTTGATTTTGGCTTATGATACCAGGGTGGTAAGATCGAGCCCCCACATTAGGCTCCACGCTGGGCATGGAGTCTGTTGAAGATTCTCTCTTCCCCTCCCCCTCCCCCTTGCTGCTTGCACATGCACATTCTTTCTCTAAAAAATTTAAAAACTAGAAAAATAATTAAGTGCCTTAGTTGTACCAGTCACATTTCAAGTGTCCACTAGTTACCTGTGGCTTATATGGCAACTGTTATTGTACAGCACAGATATATTTCCATCATTACAAAAGATTAGTTTGGACACCACCACCATGGAAAGTCAGGAGGAAGCAAGGCTTCACGTGGGAATTAGAGCAATCATATAGATACCTTTCAGTATTAGTTTCTTAGCTGGCTTATGGTGTTTGAGTATTTGAATTGACTTCGTAGTAGAATTCCAGTTGGTTTGGTTCTATTAGGGTCATAATCAGAAATAGGCTGTATCTGAAATGATTTCATGAGTGCAATGTTTCTGCATATTTTATGGGAGGCCGGAAGAGTGATTTGAAAATGTGATGCTTCAGAGAGCCTTTTCCAAATGTACAGAAGTTTCTGGAAAGGTCACAGAAGTCACACGGCTCTTGGTTAATTCCCTGCTAACTAATTGGTATACTTCTCTTCATTTTTTTCAGAGGTCATTTGGCAAGATACATATTGGAAACAGTAGGAGAAAAATATCAACCAGGTGTTCCAAACACATTTTATGGAGCAGAAATGTCTCTTCTTCACAGATATGTTCAACTGAAACACTATTATGCTTTAAATTATCTGTGGAAGAAATGTTCACCTGCTCACCAGTAGTCCGATTTGTGAATGATGATTATATTAAGGAGACATCTCTTAGGAAACAGTGGAAGACCAGTGAATTACAGGGAAGATAAAGGTATTCAATTACTGACCAAGGGGACTCCCCTTTAGCTGGCTGATAGTCTTCATGATATGTGTGGATTTAAAATGAAAAGAGCAGAAACTAAAGTCAGTTTTTAATAGCTTACCTATAATTTGAACAGGGGACAAAATGACTTTTTCAATCTCATGAAACTCAAATCGATGGCCTAATTTATTTTTCCCCCAAGGGCAGCTGATGCTCTCTGTGGGAGGTGGGGGTCATGAGAATGTCATAATGGCCCATGTATGTCTCTAGCAACCTAGGTATTTTGTATTGACTAATGAAAACACATCAGGGTGTCGAACATGTTGAACTTGTTAGGGTGCATGTGGGAAACAGCTTTGTTCCTTCTTATATCTGTCCCTTTTAGTCATTTAGCTTTTTAAGCTATCCTCAGATAATAAGCAAATAGTCTCTTTTCCCTTGCATTAAAAAAGTTGGCCCAATGTACCATAAAAATTGAATTTAAAAAATATTTTCAAAAATCCAGTGTAAAACACCTGATTTAAAACTTCTTCCCATCCCCAGGAGCACCTGGGTGACTGTCGGTTGAGCATCCGGCTCTTGATTTCAGCTCAGGTCATGATCTCTGGGTCCTGGGACTGAGCCCCACATGGGGCTCCCTGTTAAGCAGGGAATCTACTTTTCTTCCTCTTCCTCTGCCCCTCCTCTCGCTCATGAACTCTCTCTCTCTCTGTCTCTCAAATAAATAAATCAATCTTTAAAAAAAGCGAAGTAAAACAAACCAACCTTCTCCCCATCTCCACATCAGGCCTCCCTTGATCGGGGAGGAGAGATGTGTAATGGGTTTCATCTCTACTCCTCGCTCCCTTCATCCTTCTGTTGGTTGCCGTAGTGAAGGGAATAAGGTGGGGATAGGGAAGAGGAAGGTGCAGGATCAAGGATGAGGAATGATCTCACATGATGTTGAGGTTTGATGCAGGACCTTCTGGGTTGGCAGATGCACAATTGCTCATTCATCATGAGGTATTTTTGGGGGTTCTCTGGGGCCCCTCTGCTGAGGTTTCTCATTTTTCCAAGTGAGGGAAGAGCTTCCCTTCCATGGGAAGGGGTGGGATATGTTAAGATATGCAGCACACCAATAACTTAACTTTTCTTCTTTTCTTTTTTCTTTTCTTTTCTTTTCTTTTCTTTTCTTTTCTTTTCTTTTTTCTTTTCCTTTTCTCTTTTCTTTTCTCTTTTCTTTCTTTCCTTCCTTCCTTCCTTTCTCTTTCTTTCTTTCTTTCTCATTCATTCATTCATTCATTCATTCATTCATTCAAGATTTTATTTATTTGACAGAGAGAGAGCACAAACTGGGGGGAGCAGCAGGTAGAGGGAGAAGGAGAAGCCTGAGCAGGGAGCCTGATGTGAGGCTCGTTCCCAGGACCCTGAGATTATGACCTGAGTCCAAGGCAGATGCTTAACCAACTGAACCACCCAGGCGCCCCTCACACTGATAACTTTCCATAGAAAGTATCTTTGCCCCAGTGGAGTCTCCCTGGAGAAGTAGCCTTTACATTCTGTTACAAAAGCATCTGTATCTCTCAGCCAGGAGGAGGCCTAGCCTAGTTCAACAGGCTTCTCAGAGGGGATCCCTGGTTCCTACATACTTGGTAATGAACTCAGGACTTAATGGCATTTTAGTCTAATGTGGCCTCTGCCCACAAGGATTTAAGTCTTGGGAGAAAAGACTGATAAACACAGGTTCAGTCTGTGTTACAGATAATCCATGCTCATCTAGGTATTTCCACAGCATTGGTTTAATAAGCGTTCATTGAGCCTGTGGGATTTTGGTGGTAGGGTGGTTAGGGAAAACCTCCTGGAGGTAGTGATCTCTTCTGAACTAGGTTTTGAAAGAGGAACAGTATATGCCTATGAACATGAGACCCAGCCCACCCTGGCCTTCCTTGGGCTGCACCTCTTTGTGGGGCAGGGGGTATGCAGGGCCAAGGGCCACCCAGAGGCTATGCCTTCCCCTCTGGAGTATAGAACTTGCATCATGCTCTGGGTATTCAGGACCTTGGAATTCCCTGTCCGTGTCAGCCTCCGTGGCCAGTGTGGGCCTCATTCGGTCCTCCCCAGGGCAGATTATGACACCAGTGTGTGCACTTGTGGGGTCAAGGGATGACAAAAAAATGGCTGTTTCAAGTGGCTGAGACAGAAGGATTTGTATATACAGCCCAGCATTTACATTTCTATGAGGTTTTCAAGGGTATGGGATGGAAATGGGTATGAGAAAAGCAGGTGGGGCCAGCAGAGGACCCGGACCGAGGGTCAGAGTGTAAATTCTGTACTTGAAGCCAACCTTCTAGGTCATTATGAAGGAATCTGTATCAAGATAGGGTAGACCATATTTTAGTAACTTGTTGGCTTGATTTATAACTTGAAATATTTACATTTATGGCCTGTGGGCCTCCATTTGCACTCTAGCCCCAGGTTCTACAAATGTTAGGAGTGGGGCTGCAGGTGAGGACATTAATTTGGGTGACTGGATGGTTTCAGGTCTGAGGGGATAGAAGCTAACTCTAGATTAATTAGAAAAGCATCATAATTAGGAAGAGATCCAAGAATGAGATGAATTTTAGGTGAAACCTGAAATTATCACAAGTCCCCGTTTGGCGAGGTCGGACCAGCTGCCAGCAGGAAGATGTGGGTGTTCGAGGGGAACTGTGTCACAGTGGGCCTGTGCCAGGTGCTTGCAGATAGTGCCTGGCACAGAGCAGGATGTAGGAATGATACTGATTGGCAAACTTGATGGTTGGGTCTGTTTGCAGGACCAGTCAGATTCAGAATACAGAGTTTTGGAAAAGAGGGCGATGCAAAGAGAAAAAGGGAAGCAGGGGCCCCTACTCAGGTGTGTTGATCAAGTGACAGGTGTCCCTGTCCTCCTGTGGTTGGAAGGAGAACTCGAGGTGCCACTGGGCTAGTGCCTTTGTCCCTCATGGGAAGCTCAACACAGAGTTAGAGAAAGCATAGAATGAACAGTGTTAAACTTGAGCCTAAGACTTAGAATTTGGGAAATGGTAGCGTCTGAAAGTGACAGCTGGGATGGTAGGAGTGGCAAGATGAGGAGTTTCAAGCCTTTAAACAACATGTTTATTACTTACATTGCTTTTTATAATCCTAAATCTCTCAGTTTTGATGGCAATTACCAGCTGCTATGCAATGGGCTTTTTAAATGGACTGCCTTTATAAATTTGGGCATTTGAGTGCTCGTGGAGAGTTTACAGCAACCTGAATTGCTAATTGTGTAAAAGGGTGCTGGGCTTCACCCATTTTGCTCAGACACAGCCCTTTCTTTTTTCTTTTCTTTTCTTTTCTTTCTTTTCTTTTCTTTTCTTTTCTTTTCTTTTCTTTTCTTTTCTTTTCTTTTCTTTTCTTTTCTTTTCTTTCTTTTCTTTCTTTTCTTTTCTTTTCTTTTCTTTTCTTTTCTTTCTTTTCCTTTTCTTTTTTCTTTTCTTTTCTCTTTCCTTTTTTCTTTTCTTTCTTTCTTTCTTTCTTTCTTTCTTTCTTTCTTTCTTTCTTTCTTTCTTTTCTCTTTCTCTTTCTCTTTCTCTTTCTTTTCTTTCTTAGATTTTATTAATTTGAGAGAGTGAGAATGAGAGAGACAGGGACGCCTGGGTGCTCAGTGGTTGAGCCATCTGCCTTTGCCTCAGGTCATGATCCCAGGGTCCCTGGATCTAGTCCCACATCGGGCTCTCTGCGGGAAGCCTGCCTCTCCCTCTGTGACTCTTCATGAATAAATAAATAAGATTTTGAGAGACAGAGCGTACAAGCAGGGGGCAGGGCAGAGGGAGAAGCACACTCTCCGCTGAGCAGGGAGCCCGATGCGGGGCTCAATCCTAGTACTCCAAGATCATGAATCCTAGGACTCCAAGCTATTTCTAACCTTGTCAGGGGTGGGGGTGGGGGTCACATCTGCATTCATTTCCATACATACTCTGACTCTACTACTCCAGAGGCCTGCTTCCTCTGTGCGTGTGTGTGCATGTACCTGTGTGTTTGCGAGAGGACGTGGGCAGGCAGGTTTTTCTGAAGGGTGTTTTTTGTCACTTCCTTTGGCAATGGTCTTAGGCATTTGGAGCCATTACCCCACAGATCTGCCATCTAACATTGCCTATGGCCACTTGTTTGTGCTGTGTCTCACAGTAAATCCTGTCTTGTCAAGCTCAGCCCAGGAGGGTATGCTTGGTGCAACAATGTTCTATTAGCAGCATACATATTACATTTTATTTGTCACTATAAAAGGGATGAGGAGTTAAAAACCAATGTCCTGGAGGATATGGAAAACTGTTTCTGATTCACGGGCTCCATCAGAACTGTCCATCAGTCTTTCCCTCTGTTTGGCTTGTAGAAATCACCTTCATCCCACCTGCTCCTTTTATCTTTATTTCTTCTCTCCTTTGGCAACCCACAGCACGTCTTTTATGCTCCTAGCTACACTCCCTACTCTTCACGAGAGCACTTCCTTTCATGGAAGGTGATTAAAATGTATGAGCACTCACTGACCGTGGCTACGTTGGACAAAGCTACCTGTATCGCTCCAACATAGCAAATAACAATTAATCCTAAGTGCTCACTGGCCTCAGGGAAGGACCTCAGCTCCACTAGAATGAAATTAGAAAATTGGCTTTTCACTTGTACCTTTTGATGGGAGGGGTGGCAGTGCAGAGATAGAGCCAAGGTGGGAGGCAGGCGGAGAGGGTGGTCGGGCATGCACACACCTAATTTGGAAGTGCTCCAGAACCCATCACTGCATGCAGCACAGCCCAAATCTACTGCCTGGTACTGGGGGGATGGGGAGGTGTGATGGGAAAGAAATTGTATTTGTTGGACTTAAATGGTTGTGTCTGTGTATCTGAGGGGTGAATTCATAGGTTCCTGGGATACCGGGCCCATCTATTGGCTTAAAAACATGGAGTGGTATTTGAGTGCCAACAGTCGATCATGTCTTTAGCTTGCTTGAGTACAGGAATATTGAGTGTTCAGCATCTGAATATGTGTGTATTTGTATGCCTGGTACTTGGTTACATATTGTTGGTCACAGGGAGGTTGTAGGCCTGGGAGGTTGTAGGCCTGGGATAGTATGTTTAATTAAAAAAATTCCTTTACCTATGTGCTTCTGCTAAATAAATAAATATCCCTTTTAAGCACTTGCAATTTGTTCCTTGCAAAGATTGATGCAGACAAGGATAACCCTCAGAGAAACAGAATTTCTGGTCTTTGCTGAGTGGGATTATTACAAATGGATTTGCATGTATATATTCCTTCCTTCCTTCCTTCCTTCCTTCCTTCCTTCCTTCCTTCCTTCCTTCCTTCCTTCCTTCCATATGCTTATAGGTAGAGAAAAATAGTCTGGAAGGATAAACACTAAAATGCCACGTATAGTTTATTTCTGTACGATGGGATTATGGGAAACAAGTTTTCTTTCTGTTTAATCCCTATTTTCCATTTTTCTCCAGTGAAACTGCTTTGCAGGAGTGTTTAAAAACAGGTTTAAAAAGATAATTAAAATTCAGTTGGAGAATTGATTTTTTCTATGTATACATCATAATTCCCTATCACCAAAGAGTCATCAGTTTTATATCATGTTTTCATAAAAAATGGATTTATTTAGCTTAGTAGAAAGCAAAGCATCCTTATAGATCACTCTTTCAATAAAGGGGAAAATTGTTACTTAAATAAAATTCCATAGGCAGCCATAATAATAAAGTCTACTGTGTGCCGAGCATCCGAGTGTGCCAGGCACTGTGCGCATGTTACTTCCAGTTGTTTCAACAACACTGCATGGTAGGTGGTATCATCGGTATTTTATAAATGGGGTAGAAAGAGGTTAGCCAGCCTGCCTGAGGCTGCAGGAGTAGGTGAGTACTGAGCTGGGATTTGAGCAAATGTCTGACTGTAAACTTTGGTTTTCCCCAATCTGCCATGCTGCCTCCCTCATCATGAGGGCAGCCAGGATCTGATGCGAGATCTCGTAGGAATTTGCCAGACCTCATGATTGTTGTTCATCTCTAGACATTTCATTCTACCTCATGCCTGAATAACAATAGTTTGTACCTGTGCAACCTTTTCTCCCAAAGGGTGTGCTACTACTGCTAAATTATCTGTTTTAAAAAAAATCTACCCAAATAATAAAATCACCTAACATAAGCCAACATTTATAGAGTGCTCACTATGTGCCAGGCATTCTTTTATATGATTTGTCTCATTATGTTTTTACAATAGCCCTGGGAAGTGGCTATATCATTACGATCTTAATTTTGCAAACGTAGAAATGAGGCATCAAGATATTGCAACTTGCTGGGATCACCCAGCTACTGAGTATTTGAGCTGGCTTTGGATCTAGGCAGTCAACTCCAGAACCATGTGCTTGCTTCATCAGGATGAGATGCTGAAGAAAGTCTCGGCTTCCTTTCTTGCTGCCTTTCAATTGCAAAACCTCTTCCATGGTGAAGCCATGGTTATGGGGACAAGAGAGGATGGTTTATGCTGAGTCCCAAAGAGTGCCCGAGTCATTGAGTGGCTAGCCAATTCCTAACTCATAAAGTGGATTGCTACATGGACAGAATTTATCAGTCAGCAGAGTTCTTCCCACAGCCTTTGCTGGAGAATATCTTGAACTGTCTAATGAACAGGCTTTCAGTAAAAACTGGATGGAAAGCAATGATATTTGGGGAAGTTAATTTAAGGAGTACGTTCTCTGTTTCTCTGGATTCATTTAGTTCCATGTATGGCTGGTCATAGACTGTGAGAAGGTGACATTTTTGGACAACATGACTTTACCCATGAAAAAAATTGTTTTCATTAAGCTGTTTTTATATTAGCCTTCTAATTGTTTTTGAAGGTTTCAACAAAATAATCTGCAATATACTCCTTATTGTAATATCTCTAAGAAATATTCCTCTGAGTTTTGTACTGGAAAAAGTGCTGGCTTCCCCCAGAAGCAAGTGTGTTTCTTCCAAAATAATGAGGATTACGTAACTCAACGTATGGTTGCCAGGAAGCTTGGAAGTAGGTAGACAGTATATTCATCTAATCGTGAATACATTAGATCCTGCGTTCAAATCTGATTCTTCTATTTACAGACCAGGGACCTTGAGCAGGTTTCTTAGCTTCCTGATTTTTCAGTTTCCTTCCCAATAAAATGGAATTGGTAGTGCCATGTTTCGTTGATTCTCAGCCATACATTTTTTTGTGTGTATGTATTTTAACATCTTTGAAATCAAAGTGTTGTGTCAGAATTTAATTGGCAGTCTTTTCTTTCTTAATGATGCCTTGTATTTGTTGAAATATGGTAGCACGCTCCCTCTCAATGTGTTGTTATAAGAGCTGCAGGAAGTAACACACATCACTTAGCACATGAACTTCACAGATGGTATGACCTTTTCTTTCATACCTGGTCCCAGGAGCCATGGTTTCATTGTTATTTTATCTGCTTGTCTCCTCTTAACTGTTCTCTTCCTTTTATTTTGATTTTATTCATTTTGATTTATTGGGCCCTTTTGAAAGCCAGTGTTAATGAATTGCCAAAAAAAAAAAAAAAAAAAAAAAAAAAAAGCAAGTAGTTGTTTAAGATGCCATTAATTTTAAGAACCACTGTTTGAAACCCAGAATACACACCAACCTCTTGGGCAAGAGAACAATCAAGTCCTTACCCACATGTTCTTGTACCAGAGGAGGGCAAACGATGAGTCCCTGTTGTCAGGCTAGTGTCAGGGGCACCACTGAAAAAGTAGCTCAGATGAAATCAGTCATTCTTTGTCCAGTTGATAATTATTGGCCAGAGATAGTCCGACCCTCTTTGTCCTCAGCAGAACGTGATTGGGAAAAACTGTTTTACATTCTTTTGTATTCTCTCTAGGACACATTCCCTAAGTACTTTAAATAGTTAAACTCCTGCTCTTTAGTGGCTCAATTCTGCCCATTATTAGGAAAGAAGTTTTTGAAAGTTGTCTTCTGCTTTTCCTCAGTGGCAGGTCTAGAATCTCTGTTTCATGGAAGTTCTCTCCTTGTCCTGTTTCTGGAACACTGTGCTGGGTTCACGGTGGGAAGGGACTGGAAGGGGCAGAGATAAGTTTGTTCAGTGCTTAATCCATGCCAGGCCTTTGCTTGGCAGCATACACACACCATCTCATTTGATCTTCATCATAATATTGTGAGCAGATATTACTATCGCCTTCTTATAAATGAAGAAACAATCTCAGAGTGGATAACTTTGTTCAAGCTCCCACAGCCAGGAAATGGTAGATCTGTAATTTAAATGAAGTCTGGCCTGCTCCAAAGCCCATAATCTTTCCATGAATACTTCCAGAGGTCCTCGTCCTTTGTCATTTGTTGGTTCATTCATACTTTCATCGACTTATTCAGGCACGCCATTCATTCAGCCAGCAAACATTTATGAAGTGCCTGCTCTGTGTTGGGCACTGAGCTGGTACCTGAAGATAGAAAGGTGAATAAGACTCACTCTCCCTACTACATCACAATGGAGAACATGGACAAGATGACAGCGACACACTATAGATACAAGTGACTGTGAAGCCCTGGATGCATGCACACGCATGTGTGTGTACAGGCTAGTTGGAGGCCCCTGCGCTTTTTCCTTTGAAGAACATCCACATTCACCTGCTCAAAATGTTGGCATTCCCTTTCCCCATCCTTGCCATGTCTCTTTACATTCATTCTCTATGTCACTGCCAGAGTGATTTTTCCAGATGTCTGTTTCTATCACTTTCCTGCTTGAAACTCCTTGATGGGTCTTAATGGCTCCAGGATAAGGTGCAGACTTCTTAGCAAGGCTTCCTAGCCCCTTCTTGATCAGCCCTGCATCTCCCTCCACTGCAATGTGCTTGATTCAGCTCTCTGGGATTTCTGTGATGCTCTCATGTTACAATCCAGACTTCTGAGCCCTGCATCTTCCTCCACCCTCAAGACTTTGTTCCAGCTCTACTGAACTTGCAGATCTAAGAAATCTAAAAACGTGACATGTTTCTCTGAGCTCTGGCCATTTTCCCTGGGTGTTCTCCCTGCCTAGAACCTACCCCCCCTCCATCCCCCAGCTCTTGCTTGACTTTCTTGTCTTCTTTCACCATCCCCTGCTATGACCAGCACCTAGGTCAGGGCCCCTACTGCGTGTTCTCACCTCTGTCTTCATGACCCAATTAGGGAATTTATCACATAGCTTTATAACCTTCTGTAGACTTGTCTAGCTCCTTTATTGGCCTATAAGTGCCAGGGGCTTGATCTTATCCTCTGTTGAGTTCTCAGTAGCTGGCACCCTGACTAGCACATAGTAGGAGCTTAATTAGTGAGTGTCTCATAAATTTATATACTGATAGGAAGATAATAAAAACTTTGACTTTATATGAGGAAGCAATGTTTAGCTTTTTTCTTGTATTTTTTTATAGTCTCATAGTTAACTTATTGTGTCAACTTGCCTAGATGCCCAGATAGTAAAGCATTATTTCTGGATGTGTCTGCAAGGGTGTTTCTGGAAGAGATTAATACTTGAATTGGTAGACTGAGTAAAGCCTCCCAGTGTGGGTGGGCATCATCCCATCTGTTGAGGGACTGGACTGAACAAAAAGGTAGAGAAAGGGGCACCTGGGGGGGGGGCAGTCAGTTGAACATGACTCTTGATTTTGGCTCAGGTCATGATATCAGGGTTGTGGGACCAAGCCCTACATCAGGCTCGGTGCTGAGCAGGGAATCTACTTGAGATTCTCTCTCTCGCTGTCTCCCTCTGCCCTTTCCCTCTGTACTTGTGTATGCACACACACACTCTCTTTATCTCTTAAAAAAAAAAAAACTTAAAAAAATAAATGGAGGAAGGGAGGATTCACTGTCTGCCTGACTGTTGGGCTGAGACATTGGTCTTCTCCTGCTGTTGGTGCTCCTGGTCTCAAGCCTTCAGACTTGGACTGGAGTCTACACCTCAACTCTGGGTCTCAGACCTTGAAACTGTACCACCAGCTTTCCTGAGACTCCAGCAGGGAGGCAGCAGACTGTGGGGCTCTTTCAATTCCATAGTCACCTGAGCCAGTTCCTTATAATAAATCTAATATGTAATATATAATAAATATAATATATGTGTATATTTCCTATTTCTGTTTCTCCAGAGAACCCCACTACACATGGCTAAGTTGATTGATCCACACCTGACATGCAAATACAAGAAAGAGTACAAGTTAAAATTTTGAGAAGCAGCAGCAGTCAGAGGAAGCGAGGAGGTGTGGGAAAGGCAGTCTATAATTTATTGAGATGAGAATACTAGAATCTTTTGTTCTATAGCAGAGCATGTTGTGATTAACAAATAGGAGACAACACAAGCACACCCATGCTAATGAAACAGCAGAAACACTTCTATATAAAAAGCATGTCCAACAGAGAGAGTGACTATGAAACAAAAGGAAAATTTCATCCCAGAGTTTGAAGGAGGCATAAACATAGAAATGGTGCGTGCTACATTCTATCAGTGCTAGGCAGTAGGAGGCCTCCCAGGAACATGGGACAGCCCCTGGAGGTTGGCAGGTTTGCCTGGTTGGAGTTGAAGTTCCCCAAGGGAGAAGGAGAGATTGGTAGAGACCTTAACAATGGGTCTTGGCAGGCTGGTTGAGCAGTCTGGATGCAGAGCAGAATCCTGAACATCAGATCCCAAGAGCAGTACTGCCATTTGTTTATATTCTTCATTGCTCTCTCTGTCTGTGCAGTGTAGTAGATTCAGTTTTTTTGTTTCTAGAGCAGCTTTAATGAAAATCTACTATGGGGTGAGAGATGCTGGCTTTATTTTGAGAGTAAAGGGGAAAAAATGGTGACACCCTGCAGCAAGAAACATGTAACACTCTGGAGCCTGGCTTGCTTGTCTCATACTATCCCAGAATTCAGGTGAATGAGAAGGTGAGGAATCCTGCAGTTAAAAAAAAAAAAAAAAAAAAAAAAGGAAACAAAACAAAACAAAAGCTTGTCTGTTGAGCTCTCTTGGAGTAGGGCAGTGAGGGCTCCCAGCCACCCTATCATTAATTCTCTGCGTGTATCTACAGCCTTTTCCAGACAGCCACATTTTTCCACTGACAAAACATTTAATTCTCAGTGACATTTCTCCATCATTATAAATAGCAGGGAGTTTTTAATCATTTTTTAAGCGCCAAAGCTTTTTTCGCCCAGTGGGGCTATAGCGGTTTGAGCAAAGCCATTTGGATCCTAAAACAGATCGATTGGCAAGTATTACACTTGGCTCTTCAAAGAGAACTGCTGATTTTAGCACGTTAGGAAGTTTCACAAGGTTATACATTTTCATATTTTTTCTCCTGTCACTAGTTTCCATGGCACCAAAATTTTTGTGTAGCAGTCGACACTCCAGGGCAGCTCCAATTACCTCTAAGGGTGTGATAAATTCTGAAAAAAAATTATCAAAAAAGAATTTAGTTCCAATTCATTGTAGCTATGGGGAATCCCAAGCCCTGGCAGAGAATGATACAGAGTCACCCAGCGAGCACCCATGTGGCACCTGTTGGGAGGTTGTCATCCCAGACCCAGGACACAACTGTGGCCTCAGCTTGGTTGCTGTCTCATGCATATTGACACAGTGCTTATCTTTTTTGTTGTTTTCCACCCCCCATCCCCTCCTTTCCGTTGTTCCTCTTTTATGTACTGGTAAGTGATGTGTGTTATTAATAAAACTTGGGAGGAAACACCATGTATGCAGTGCGAAGATTACATTTTGTGAGTGTTGATTATCATTCTCAGCATTGCTTTAAAAATATATATTGTAATGAACCCCTTTCAGCTGAAATATGGCATTGCACGAGCATAATTCTGGCTTCTGTGCCGCTGTAATTTCATGGGTATACTTTATTGCTCCCTAGTCTCGGGTGGAATGAAGAGATCAAGCTTATTTTCTTCTTAAAATGTTTTGGGAATATCAACAAATAGCTTGTAAAATGCCTCAAGAAGGTAGAAGAAGTAAGCGTTGGAAGAGAGAGCAATAATGTGCTGCGGGCTGTGTTGGGTCTGGGCAGCCATGGGCCTCAGTGGAGGTTTTTTGGTGGTGTTTTAGTTTGTTCATTTGTTTCTTAATCTCTTATTGAGATACAAATTATATATCGTAAAATTCACTACTCAGAGTGTACAACTCAATGGTTTTTATATGTTCGCAGAGTTATCCAACCATCAACACCATTTAGTTTTTAAAATATCTTCATCATCCCCCGAATAAACCCTATACCCATTAGTAGTTTCTGCATTCTGTGTTCCCCCAGTCTTAGATGACCACTGATCTACCTACTGTTTCTGTGGATTTGAATGTTCTGAGCATCTCATGTGAATGGAATCATACAATCTGTGGCCTTTTGTGTGTAATTTTTTTTTTTTACTTAGCATGATGTTTTCAAGGTTCATCCGTGTTTTAGCAAATATTTTGTTCCTTTTTTGTTCCTTTTTGATTGCTGAATAATATTCTCTGTGTATATATAACACATTGTGTTTATCCATTCATCAGTTGATGGATACTTGGGTTGTTTCTACTCCTTGGATATTGTGAATAATGCTGGTATGAACATTCACATCAAGGTTTTGTGTGGGGCCCCTGGGTGGCTAAGTGTTTGGGCATCTGCCTTTGGCTCAGGTCATGATCCCGGGGTCCTGAGATTGAGTCCCACATCGAACTCCCCACAGGGAGTCTGCTTCTCCCTCTGCCTCTGTCTCTGCCTCTCTCTCTCATGAATAAATAAATATAAAAAAACAAGGTTTTGTGTGGACATGTTTTCAGTTCTCTCTAGGAGTAGAATGGCTGAGTAGTAGGGTAACTGTGTTTATTCATTGAAGGAACTGCTGGTGTTTTCTCAGTTTCCAAAAGCACTGTTTTACAATTCTGCCAGCAGGATGTGAAGGTTTCAGTCTTTCCATGTCCTCATCAATACCTGCTATTGTCTTTTTGATCTTAGCCATTCCAGTGGAAGTGAAGTGGTACCTCATTGTGGCTTTGGTTTGCATTTCCCTGATGGCTAGCGATGTGGAGCATCTTTTCATGTACTTACTGACCATCTGTATGTCATCTTTGGAGAACTGTCTGTTCAGATCCTTTGCCCATGAACATTATTTTTTTAAAACTGATTTTATTTTTTAGAACAGTTTTAGGTTCACAGCAAAGTTGAGCTGAAAGTAAGGGAGTTCCCATATACTCCCTGCCCTCACACATGCATAGCCCTACCCTCATCAGTATCCCACACCAGAGTGGTACATTTGTTATAATACATGAACCTACACTGAACATCATTATCACCCCAAGTCCATAGTTTACATTAGTGTTTACTCTTGGTGCTGTACATTCAATGGGCTTTGACAAATGTATAATGACATCCATCCATCATTATAGTATTTTTCATACAGAATAGTTTCACTGCCCTAAAAGGCTTTCATGCTTCACTTGTTCATCCTGGTGGCCACTGATCTCACTGTCTCCTTAGTTTTGCCTTTTCCAGAAAGTCATATAGTTGGAATAATACAACAGGTAGCCTTTTCAGATTGGCTTCTTTGACTTAGTAATATACATTTAGGTTTCCTCATGTCTTTTCATGGCTTTATAGCTCACTTCTTTTTAGTGCTGCATGATATTCCACTGTCTGTATGTACTAGAGTTTATCCATTCACTCACTGAAGGATGTATTGGTTGCTTCCAAGTTTTGGCATATACAAATAACACTGATATAAACATCTGTGTTCAGGTTTTTTTTTTTTAAGATTTTATTTATTTATTCATGAGAGACAAAGAGTAGAGAGAGCGAGAGAGACAGAGACACAGACAGAGGAAGAAACAGGCTCCATGCAGGGAGCCCAATGTGGGACTCGATCCTGGGTCTCCAAGATCACACCTTGGGCCGAAGGCGGCACTAAACCACTGAGCCACCTGGGCTGCCCCACATGTTCAGGTTTTTATGTGTGGGCATAAGCTTTCTCATTTAGGCAAATGTAACAGAGTACAATTGGTGGATCATAGGACAAGAGTAAGTTTACTTTTATAAGAAACTTCCAAACTGTTTTCCAGAGTGGTTAACACCATTTTGTAGTCCAAGCAGCAATGAATGAGAACTCCTGTGGCTTCACATCCATGCCAGTATTTGGTGTTGTCACTGTTTGGGTTTTTGCCATTGTTGTGGTATCTTATTCCCTTTGCTTATTTAAAAATTGGTTTATTTGTCTTTTTATTGTTGAATTGTAAGTTCTTTATATGTCTCCTACTGTTGTCTTTTCACTTTCTTGATGGTATCCTTTAAAGCACACATGTTGGGACACCTGGGTGGCTCAGTGATTGAGCATCTGGCTTCAGCTCAGGGCATGACCCCGGGGACCTGGGATTGAGTCCCGCATCAGGCTCCCCACAGGGAGCCTGCTTTTCCCTCTGCCTGTGTCTCTGCCTTACTTTCTGTGTCTCTCATGAATAAATAAAATCTTTTTGTTTTTTAAAAAAACAAATGTTTTTAATTTTAATCAAGCTTGATTTTTTTTTTTAATCACTTGTGCTTTTGGTATCATGTCTAAGAAGCCATTGCTTAATCCAAGGTCATAAGGATCTACTCCTTTGTTTTCTTCTAGGGGTTTCATGGTTTTAGCTCTTTGGGTTTGTAATGCATTTCAAATTGATTTTTGTATATGGTATGATGTAGGATCCAACATATTCTTTTAAATGTAGATATTCATATACAAATACAAATATTCATATACAAATACAAATAACAATACAAATTCCAGCATTGTTTATTGAAATGATGATTATTTCCCAATTGGTGATCTTGGCACTCTTGTCAAAAATCAATTGATCATAAGTGTAACAGATTTTGGACTCTTGGTTCTATTCCATTGATCTGTATGTCTATTCTAAAACCAGTACCACAGTCTTGATTGATTACTGTAGCTTTGTAGTAAGCTTTGAAATCAAGGAGTTTGAGTACTCTGACTTTTTCCAAAGATTGTTTTGGCTATTATGAGTTTCTGAGCTGACTTTTTAATGCTAGAATGCCACTTCCACTGAAGATTCTGGCTGCAGGAAGAAGGAGGCAGTGTTGGTGGCTGACAGAGGGGTTAGTGAATGAGTATAGTACTGCTGCACTGTGATTTAGTGGTTTGTTCAGGTGCCATGGCAACACCAGGTGCTTCAGTAGGTTCCCTGCATTCTAAGTGAAATATCTTTGAACACTACTGTCATCCCCCAACTTTTCATAGCATAGGGGAGCTGAAAGCTTTTTTCAAGACTTCGTTGAACATTTTTAGACTCATGATCCCAGGATCTCTGTCTCTGGCACCTGCTCCTGGGTGAGCCATCTTGGATTCTTCCCCCAAGTCACCCTTGGCACACTTAGGCACCTCAGTGGTTCTACAAGTCATGCAGTTATGCCAGGAATTTTGAAACTTTGTTATATTTTATGAAAATTGGTGGGCCCCTTGGAATAGTCATGAAGGATATAGCACTCTTCCATCTCACTTGCTCCTTCTCCTCTCCTCAGTCCCTTCATTCCAAATCTTTCCATTCCTATTTCCAATTTTTGTTACTCAGTGAGGCAGAAGAGCTGTTCTCTTTCTTGAAAGCCTCATTCAAGCTCTGAAGATACAACTTTTAGCCCAGGGGCTCAATAAAGCCTTCATCCAACAATAGAAGGTCTCTCTCTAAGAGGGGTTCATCTACAAACCATGAGAGACCCTAACTCTGGGAAACGAAAAAGCGTGGCAGAAGGGGAGGTTGGTTGGGGATGAGGTAACTGGGTGACAAGCATTAAGGAGGGCACACGATGAGTTGAGCACTAGGTGTTATACTACTACATGTTGGCAAATTGAATTTAAACAAAACAAAACAAAAAGCAAAATAGAAAAAAAAAAGAGAGGTTCTTCTTACCACCTGCTAAGAGAAAAAAACCCTTTTGCACCTGCTTTCACAGGTTAACTCACAGCAAAGTCTGTAATCCCTATTGAGGAATTTCTTAGGCAGGTGCAGACTGGCATGGGCTATGGTAGGCAGGAACAGGGAGCTGGGTTTCTGAGACCCCTTCGGAGAGTCTGTGAACCCTTGACTTCCGTGTCAGAGTCTCTTGAACATTTTCATGAATACAACCGGACCATGGCTTAAACATACAAGGCTTTGTTTTCTTGTGTAAAAAGTCTGGAGTTAGGCAGCTCAGAGCTAGAAAGCAGACTTCTTCTATTCCATTGCTTATCTGTCCTTAGGGTACTGCCTCATGACCCAAGATGACTGCTTGAACTCTCTGCATCACATCTACATTCTTTTCAGTGGGGAAAAAAGAAGGAGACAGAAACAAGGCCTCTTCCCTGTAAAGACATTTTCTGGGAATGAAAGACAGTACTTCCACCACCTACATTTGATTGATAAACACAGTCACATGGCCACACAAAAGGAGAGCAAGAACTGTAATCTCAGGGACCATTTGCTAGCTAAAATCAGAGTATTTTAATACTAGGGGAGAAAAGAAATGGCATTAAGGAAGGCAGCCACGAATCTCTGCCACACACTCCTTGAACAGAGGGGAGAGATCTCAGACTCTGGAGAGGCCAGACAGCCCAAGATAGTTGCTGCCTGCATATAAAAAAGTCTTTTAGTTCTATTCTTGAAATTCTATGCACATTTTGCATGATAGTTCAAGTTTCCTACACTATAAAATCTAATAAGTAAGATCAGAGCTTTGGAAAGATTTGCTCTGGTTAGTTGCTGTCCGTTGGTTTACCTACTTCCTACCATGCCTCTGCTTACCACCTAGGGTGCATTTCCATATTGAAAGCAGGGCTTTCGCTGGACTTGCTGATAACACTTGACTCCAGTAAGACTGGCTTTAGGTTCACTAGGCTCTGTGGGAGCTGGTGTTTAGGGCATTCAGATTCCAATATGTAACCACAAGCAAGAGAAGGGGCTGCCTTTGGAATCAGACACCTGGTAGTTTTACCAAACTTTTTTTTTTTTTTAAGATTTTATTTATTCATGAAAGATACACAGAGAGAGGGGGCAGAGACACAGGCAGAGGGAGAAGCAGGCTCCATGCAGGGAGCCAGGCGTGGGACTCGATCCCGGGTCTCCAGGATCACGCCCTGGGCTGAAGGCGGCACTAAACTGCTGAGCCACCCGGGCTGCCCTAGTTTTTACCAAACTTGAAGCTCAGTGCTGGGCAGAAAATAGGTCACGAGAAATGTTTGTTGAAAGAAGAAGCGAATTAACTGTACCTATGGTTCAGACTTGCATGGCTGTGGCCACAGTGGAGACTTCTTTGGTGCTTGTTCACTTTAATCCATCAAACAGCTATTGAGCATCTTATAGGTGCTCAGAAATCGAGGGTTTGGGAAATCAAAGGTGAATAATCATCGTGGTGTCTACCTTCGAGGAACTTCTACCTAGTAGGAAAGGCAGGAAGCAAACAGAAATTTCAGTATGGCGTATTAAGTGCTGAGGAAGCACATAGGGGCGCCTGAGCCAATCTTGGGAGAACAGGGAATACTTTCTGGAGTAGGTGATACTCAGAGTAAGTCCCGAAGTCAGCAGAGAAGTCATCCGTCTGTTGAAGAGAGGAAGAGAGAAGAGCATGTGTGAAGTTTCATTGGTGAGAGGAACTAGCAATAGTTTAACTGGCCAGAATAAAGTTGTCTTCTCAAGGCCTCTGTTTTATCATTTCTGTCCTTTGGCCAGCAATGTTCTATAGTCCCCCTTGCCTAAAGAACATGGTCTCCACTTCTGATAATAGCATTCAAAGTTCTCCACCCATTTGGTCTCTTCCTCATGCTCTGTCCTACTCATATGGGATTGCCCCCCATTCCCTGAACATTTTCCTCATTCTCCTATCCCAGATGACTACATATTCTCTATCTAGAATAGCCTTTCCTATCTTCTCCACTGGTCAAATTGCATCTCCTTTTGGAAAGTCCTAAATAAGATGGCACCTTGTTTGCAAAGTCTTAAATTTGTCCTGAATTGGACTTGCTTTGCCTACCTCCATGGTCCCAGATCTCCTATCTTTCACCGTGAAGCATTGATCTTACTCAGTCATATACTCATTTCTCTTGCCCATTGCTCTTCTGTGAGCAACATGAGGGCAGAGCTGGAGGCTGATTCATACTTACGTCCCACATAGTTCCTGCCATATGGGAGATTCTTGTCAAAAGGGCAACATGAAAGAGCACCTGTTTTATTTTATTTATTTATTTTTTAAATATAAATTTATTTTTTATTGGTGTTCAATTTGCCAACATATAGAATAACACCCAGTGCTCATCCCATCAAGTGCTCCCCTCAGTTCCCATCACCCAGTCACCCTCACCCCCCGCCCACCTCCCCTTCCACCAACCCTAGTTTGTTTCCCAGAGTTAGGAGTCTCTCATGTTCTGTCTCCCTTTCTGATATTTCCCACTCATTTTTTCCCTTTCCCCTTAATTCCCTTTCACTATTTGTTATATTCCCCAAATGAATGAGACCATATAATGATTGTCCTTCTCCGATTGACTTATTTCACTCAGCTTAATACCCTCCAGTTCCATCCACGTCGAAGCAAATGGTGGGTATTTGTCATTTCTAATGGCTGAGGAATATTCCATTGTATGCATAGACCACATCTTCTTTATCCATTCATCTTTCGATGGACACCGAGGCTCCTTCCACAGTTTGGCTATTGTGGACATTGCTGCTAGAAACATCGGGGTGCAGGTGTCCCGGCATTTCATTGCATCTGTATCTTTGGGGTAAATCCCCAGCAGAATAGCACCTGTTTTAAACTCAAGTCTGGGCTCAATAGTCCACCCTGGCATGAATGCTGTGCCATAGGGAAGCCATTTAACCTCCTGGGCCTCCTGACTTCTTCATTTGTAACCACTTTGAAGTTATCAATTATATATTGATAATTTTGTTGGAAAATTAAATGAAATAACATACTTGAAGATATGCTACGTAGAAACTGGCACAGAGTAGGTGCTCCGTAAACACCTGCCCAAAATGAAATGGGCTGCAGCTGGTTGCTGCTCAGTTTGTGTGGATCCTGCTTTCTCCCGGCCGGAGGTGTTATGGCTTGTCTAATTAATAAACACTATAGTGTAGGAATTCTAATGATTTGGTGTTACAGACTTTTATTTAAAAAAAAATCAAGGTGGGATGCCATATTTTACATTTTCAGGGGAATAGCCAAGGCAGTTGAAAGTCTGGCAAAATATCTATCTTTAGGGTATGTGGTGTTGAAAAGTGTGCGTGTATGGATTTGTTGGTTGCTGCTGTGGAGCTGGAAACATTTAAAGCAATGACAGTGAAGAAGCAGGCATGTCTCATTGTCTTGCAGTGGTTTTCTGAGCAGAGAGGGCTGCATATACCCACTAACACCAGTTCCCACTTCTTATCTGCTTGATGGAGCCTTAATTCACATAAGTAGGAGATAGTCTTACCTCTTCTGGTTCTGTGCCTGTTAGTGTATGGATGCATATTTATTTATTTATTACTTAGCCTGGTTCATAAAAAAACTTGCAGTGGTGAGCATATAAATATAGCCTATCTCCCCCCAGTTTAATGGATCTTCAGCAGAGGTACATATCAGAATTGCCTCGGGAACTTTAAAAAGATACAGATTCCCTGTCCCCTCTAGGCTGTGACTCATTAGATCTGGGGTGTGCCTGGGCTCATCAGGCACCTTCAAAAACTTCCCGCATGGGCCCTTCTCTGACCGAGAAGCTTTGCTCTAGATTACCCAAGAGGTCTTTCAAAACTTGGAAACCCCACACAAGTGGCCAGAGTGACAGCCTGGCTGGTGACAGAATGAGAGATGGCGAGTTTGAGTACTGCTCAGGAAATCTATTACTGTGCTGAACTCGGCAAGCTGCCAAGCCGGTGGCTTTAAAGGGAATGAGATTTTGTAGTTTTCTTGAAGGAGAAGTTTACTCTGCAGTCAGGGGACTGAGCTAATGAGGACCCAGACCATGCTGATTAAGGAATAAGGCATTTAGATGAATGAAAGACGCCAGTGTGCTCACTGAGAAGACTCACCATCGTCTCTCACTGTGGACAGCAGAGAGGCTGGGCCCAGATATTGGCTTAGAGAGAACCTCAACATCAGTAAACCAAAGAGAGGTTATCCAAAGAGAGGTAGATGCTACAGGGCCGGAATCCAAAGCTCTGCAGCGAATCAGATCATGTCACCCTTTTGCTTGAAACTCTCCAGTGGATTCCCATTGTACTTAGAATGAAATCCAAACTCTGCACAATGGCCTGTTGGCCACCTACCTGTCCTCCGCCTCCCAACCTCCCCCTCTGCCTTCTTATGGTTCAGGTCTAAGCTCAGATGTCATCTCAGTGAGGCCTATGAAAAATAGCTTCCCCCAGTGTTCCTTTGAAACACATTATCCTGTTTCATTTATGTTTCCTCATAGAATTTACCACTGCATAAAAAAATTTTCATTATTTACTCATCTGTTTATCTATCATCTGTCTCTCCCATTGGAATGCAGGTTTCATGAGAGCAGGCCTGTGTGCCTCACTGGATTATGTATCCCTGGCACCTGAAACAGTACTAGCCACAGAGCGGGGGCTCAATAAATAAGTGCCTGAGTGAATGAATGAAGGAAGGAAGGAATACAGATTCCAGATCTCAAGCCAGTAAACTGGAGCCCAGAGGCCTGGGGGCCCAGGATAAAGTTCTGACAGCGTGGGGTCAGCAGGCATCAGAGCTGCGTCAGCTAAGAAGAGAGCAAACTCAGCTCTTTCTGTGCAGGAATCTCCCTACAGCCTCTTCCCTGGGTCCTAGGACCAAGGGGAGGAAGGAAGTGTGTCCACAGGGTGGAAGGGCCACCCTCATTTTAAGTGCACTAGAAAGGGGAGCCGGGCGGTCTGTTTCTGACATCTGTAAGAATATGAATGTACATTTAAGAAGATGTAGAAATCCAGTGAGGTATGACTCACAGAAATGTTCTCTCTGACCTTCTGCTCAATGGGATGGAACATAATAAATTTCAAGATATAAGATGTTTAATGTGGGATTTTTTGAAAGACATCATGATGAATAATTTATGGTGGAGTGTGCCTGTGTGGGGTACCCAGGAACACACACACAAATACACACATCTGTTTGCACACAATTCTCTTTGGCTAACTCTTTACTTTTTGAGCTGCATTAAGGTGCCCTCTGCTTTGGGAACCATTGGGCACCAGATGAGGGGCTCTCGGTTAGATTTCTCTGAGCATACTCTCCCCTTCTGGGCTTGTTAGTTACCTCCTCCCTCAATCCCCTCCCCTAACTGCGAGCTTCTTGAAGGACTGGGTTATTTGTCTTTTTGTCCCTTTCCTCCACAGTGTCCGATCTCCAGTAGGTACATAATAGATGTTTGCAGAATGCACAAATGCATGTGCACATATTTGGACGCAGGAATATATGTTCATGGAATGGCCCCAGGGGCACAGGGCACCTGCATTACTAAAGCAGTGTGTTGTGTGGGAGCCTTGAACTACAGGTAAGATGAATGAGCCACATTTGGACAGCGGGCCAAGGTTTAGCCAGAGAGGGTGCTGGCTTGGCATGTGGCAGGACAAGGCTTGGGGTTTTTTGTGGGATTTTTTCCCTTACAGTAGAAGGGCACAGAAGGTTAAAATAACTCCAGCAACATTAAAGCCATTGTCTTAAGAGGCATGCACATTCCCCTGACCTTGAGCTCACTGATGACCTGGTGTCATTGCTCCACCACCTGCAGTCCCCTGGCAGCAGCTGCCAACTGAAACCATACTAACAGGGTTCTGAGAGAGGCGGGTTTTGTTCCAGCCTAACAAGCATGGATGGCTTTGCAGCCCGCAGAGTGGGCAAGGATTTCTGCAAAGCTGTGTCTTGCAGGGACTGCAGTGTTGTCTTGGGAAAAACACAGATTGGCCTGAACTGGTTGAGGGGAGGAACGGAGAGAAAGAGGTTTTTCAGGCTTTGCAGAGCTGTTATAACCACATGGAGCAGATTTTCTGAGCTCTGCCTGCAGAAGGCTGCATAGCAACAAGGGAGGGTGGATGGGGAGTTCTCCATTTCTGTCCTTGTAAAGTGCTGGTCACGGATAGTAATGGCATTTTTCTCATCTGATTTTTATAATGTCCCTCATGTAAAGAATGACCTATGATTTTGCTTTATATGAATTGATGGAATGACCACAGTCCCAAGCCCTTTTTTTGAACTACCTCATTCAGTCCTCACAGTATTTTTATCCCCATTTTCACAAATGAGGAAGCTGAGACTTGGAGAGGTTAATAAGCATGTTGCCCGTGAAGTCACTCACTCGGTAAATGACAGAGCCACTATTTGAACCTAAGGCAGTTAACCACGTAAATGGGATACATATGAATTTGCAAAACTTCAGATTTTTCTTTTTCAAAGAGATCACTAGATCTCTGTGATGTCTTTGTCCTCTTTGCCTTTGTTTGGACAGAGAAGTGGCGTAGCCAAGGGCATGGAAGTGGAAACCTCTGTGGATTTGCCAACTGGAGTCTGGAAGTGTTGGGGAGCCTTTGGGCAGGAGCCCTCAGCTGCTCTTGTGGCAACCGGGGAGGCTCTGAGGCAAGGCCAGAGGGCATTCAACCCACACACAGACCACCTGCGGGCCACCACCTGGTCTTTCCTCGAGGGTCTGTGATTGGCTAGCATTAGGAAGAAAAGCCAGAACGTGGAATTTACAGATGGCTTGGGGAGGGATGAGATTGGGGGACATCCAGATCGAAAGAGATTGGCAAAGAATGAAAATAAATCCTTGACCAGAAAGTAAGGCAGCAGTGGGCAGGAGGTCTGGGCTGCCCAGAGGACAAGCTGGTCCTTGAAGTGGCTGAGACAAAGAGAAAGGGGAGGAAGTGCCAGGAATAGAATGGGAAATCAGTGGGAAATTCAAAGGTTGAATTGGAAAATCTGAAATGAAAGCAGTGTCGGGGGGGATAAGAGAAGGCTTTTAGTTGTATTGGCATAAAAGAGAGATCTTGTGATTCTCAAACCTCTTCTGTTGTTAAGAGCATAGCGCTAGGTGTGGGAATTGAATGGAGATGTGTGTTTTGGGCAGAATTGTTGGGAGGAAAAACAGGAGCTAATGCTGGTCCTCTTTTGATAGAGAATTAGACTGACTTCAAAGGACAAAAAAAGAAGAAAATGTAAGACTGTTAGGACCGAGAGTGGCTGAGAACTCTACTGGGTCTCCATTGAGAAGTTGTAATGTGCGTAGCAAGCAGAAACTTATTCCAAAGACTGGGCTACCAGAAACATTCTATCCTGTTAGCTTATTTTCCTAAATCAAGTCAAATTTGGCGACAAGCCTCCACTTAGACCGAGGTAGAAAGGAGGTTCCTATTAAGGGTATATATGTGGGCTGTTTTTAAAAACAGCTTTATTGAGATATAATTCACATACGATGCAATTCACCCTTGAAAGTGTGTAATTCAGTACCTTTTAGCATACACACACAGTAACACAACCATCACAATTTTAGAACACTTCATTACTCTAAAAAGAAGTCCTGCACTCATTAGCAGTACCCTAATCCTCACAGTGCTAGGCAACTACCAGACTATTTTCTATCTCTATGGATTTGCTGATTCTGGACATTTTACTAAATGGAACCTCACAACATGTAGTCCAAGCTTTTCACTTAGCATAATATTTGCAGGGTTCATCCATGTTGTAGCATTTGCCAGAACTTCATTCCTTTTTATGGCTCAACACCATTCCCTTGTTTACCATTCCCTATGGCTTACTCTATTTACCCATGCACCAGTTGATGGACATTTGGGGTGTTTCCACCTTTCAGCTAACAATGCTGCTGTGAACATTCATGTACAACAAGTTTTTGTGTGTGTGTATCTATGTTTTCATTTCTCTTTGGTATATTCCTAGAAGTGTAATTCTTGGGTCATATGGGAACTCTATGTTTGGGGTGTTGTTTTCATCCCTAGGGTTGTAACAGAGTTACAAAGGGGCTCTGTGTACATTTTGGGGAAAGGCCTCTGTACTTCAATCCACATGAACACCACAAGATGCTCATTGCCCAAGTCCATGTGGTCCATTTGAAAATTATTGGTTCTGCTATTTCCTGGGACCTCTTAGCCCCTCTGTGCCAAACTCTACAAAGGGATGGCCACTCTTTGCTAAGGCTGACATGCTTTCAGTTCTCTTCATGGCACCCACGTACTGCGCCATCAGAGGCCCAGCCACGTCCTAGGGTATCATATGGAAGGAAGAATCTGCCTTGGCTGCTGCTTAAGGCCATTGGCACCATTACCTTCTTCCACTAAATCCACCATCCACAACTCCTTTTCCTGTATAACTGCACCAGTGTTGAGTTTTTCCGTTTGTACTTATTTATTTAGGAATATGTTAAAAATGGTTTTACTTTGTTTTGCTTTAATGGCTAGTGCTTGTACATTTCTCTCTCTCTCTCTCATGTTTAAATTTCATTTGGGTTAAAAGGCCATCTTCTCTGGCTCCTTAATGAATAGAATCTGACCTTTTTGTATATCTTTATATCAGTTCTCAAATATACTGTTTTTGAATAGTGAAAGTTTTATCAGTTATGTTGGTCATTAATTTCCCATTGATCTTTTTTATTTATTTAGTAGTAAGACCCTTCTCTCATTTTTGTCAGATAGTTTGATACATATACAGTTGGCCCTTGAATGACACGGATTAGGGGCACCAACCCCGCACAGCTGAAAATCCATGTATAACTTTTGACTCCCCCCAAAGCTTAACTGCTAATAGTCTACCGTTGACTGGAGGTCTTACTGATAACATAGTCAATTTACATCTATTTTGTATGTTATGTGTACTATATACTGTATACTTAACGTAAGCTAGAGAAAAGAAAATGTTATTAAGAAAATCACAAGGAAGAGAAAATACACTTATGGTACCATACTGTATTTATGGAAACCATCCATGTGTAAGTGGACTCCTGTAGTTCAAAGCTGTGCTGTTCAAGGGTCAACTGTAGTTTAAATTAGTTTCGATACACAATTTGTTGCCCTGTTTGAGATTTGTTATTTTGTATCACCAGGATACAACAGGCACAATAAATCATTTTTAGGTTGGCATTTAAGAAAACTACTTACCTTTTTAAAAATCATTATTATTGAAGGATAGTTGACACACAGTGTTATATTAATTTCAGATGGGCAGCATAGTGATTGGACAAGTCTATGTGTTATGCTACGCTCACAAGTGAAACTACCATCTGTCACCACAGTGCTATTATAACACCATTGATTATATTCCCTATGCTCTACTTTTCATCCTCTTGACTTATTCACTCCGTAACTAGGAGCCTGCACCTCCCACTCTCCTTCATCCATTTTGTCCATCTCCACATTCCCTCCCCTCTGGCAACCATCAGTTCTCTGTATTTTTGAAACTGCTTTTTTGGTTTATCTGTTCATTTGTTTTGTTCGTTACATGATAGGTGTCTTACTCTGTCTGACGTACGTCACTTACCATAATACTCTGTAGGTCCACTCATGTTGTCATGAATGGCAAAAATCTTGTTTGTTTTTATGGCTGAGTAATAAATAGTCCTTTGTGTATATATCCCACATCTTGCTTATCCATTGATCTAATGATGGACACTTAGGTTGGTTCCATATCATGGTTATTGTAAATAATGCTGCAATAAACAGGGATGCATATATCTTTTCAAGTTAGCGTTTTTGTTTCCTTTGGGTAGATATTCAGTAGTGGAATTACTGGATTGTATGGAATTTCTATTTTTAATTTCTTGAGGAACCTCCATACTGTTTTCCACAGTGGCTGTACCAATTTCCATTCCCACCAACAGTGCATGAGAGTTTCCTTTTCTCCACATCCTCACCAATACTTGTTATTTCTTGTCTTTTTGACACGAGCTGTTCTGACAGATGTAAGGTGATATCTCATTATGATTTTGATTTGCATTTCCCTGATGATCAGTGATGTTGAGCATCTTATCTTATGTCTGTTGTCTTTTTTTCCACTTTTGTGTTGCTTCTAATATGTCATTCATTACATTCCTTTACTAGTTTGTATTCTGTTGCTGAAGTGTATGCTAGCCTAGTGATATGTTTTTAATATAGCCTCATACAATTTCAATAACCAAAGCTTTATAATTTATCATCCAGTGGAATGGATCCAACCTTTCTTCTCATTAAAAAAAAAAAAAAGTCATTGTTATTCCTTATTTCTCCAGCTGAGTTTTACTATGTGCTTGTCTGGTTCTAGAAAGTGTTCCAATAGGTCTTAATAGATATTGGATTAATTTATAAGTCAATGTAGGACATAGTTTCATTAGCTGAACCAGCTCTTAGCTGTTCCTTCCAAGCCTGGGGGCTCATCCCATGTCCCCCATACTGCACAGTTCCCCTGACTCCCTCTTTTTTCAGAAGAAGTTGGAAATTTACCCTCAGAGCAGGGAGCATCACTCCATTTATTCAGGTTTTCTTTATTTCTCTTAACAGAGTTTTATAGTGTTCTTCAAGTGTGTGTCTCAAGTTAAATGAATATGTAGCTATTTGGTGTCTTGAATTGCTGTTGCAAATAACATTTTTCCCCTGACTTTTTATTTTTAAGCTCTCTAGCACTAGTTTAAGCAAAAGTTATTGATTTTTGTGGATTTAATTTATATACTCAATTTCAAGCAAGTCTGGTTTCTGGTTAATTTTTTGGAAATCTAAACATGTTTTCTGGAAATAGTGATACTTGCATTTTTTTTTCCTTTACCATCTTTGCAATGTATTTTTTTTCTTCAGTAGTTTTCTGTTAATATTTCAAGAGTTAGTCAAAAGAAGATGGTGGCAGTGGACCTTTGCTGTTTTGCTTCCAAAGGGTCTAAAACTAGTGCTTCACAATAAGAATGCTTATCCTTTCCAGTGGCCTAAGACAAATTCTACATTATTTTAAAAAATAAATTAATTAAAAATTAATGTGACATTTTGCCAAGTTCCTTGTTGGCATATATTTAGTGATGATATGTATCTAAGAATTCTCTTTCTTTGAATTGTCTACATTATAAAAATAGTTTTTAAAAAATTTGTACTAGATTTACAACTGAGATAAACTCTACTTGGTTGCTAATGATATTAAATGTTCAATATTTTCCTGATATTTTCATTAGAGAAATAAACCACTATCCAGCTACCTTTTCCCCATCTCCTTCCTTTGTTCCTTTTCCCCTCATCCTCCTTTATTCTTTCTCTCTCTTTCCCTCCCCCTTCTCTCCTTTTCCCCCCTCCTCTTCCTTCATTTTTGTTTCTCTCCCTTCTGTGCCCCCTTCATCACTTGCTTATGGCTGTGTCTTTGTCAGGTTTGGGAGTCAAGGCCATTACTTTATAAACTAACCTAGTTAATGTCTTCATTCTAGAATAGGAGATCTTTTTACAATACATGGCTCAGAGAAATTCTGTAAGTCCAGTTGTAACAATGATCTTATTTGAGGAGTGGACAAGGGGATTATAAGCTGTTGTGTGGGAGAATCCTGTGCTCTGGGGTCCCCTTTGGGAAGACAAATATGCCAGCCTTGAGTAGATGACTTTGGGGGTGATATTGGTGGGTCAACTATTCAAGAGTTGGATACATTCACCTAAAGGGAATAATTCATCTAGAATGGTGGGGATGACAGAGACTGTTAAAGAGACCAGTAAGGTGGCATGAGTCCCACCTGGCATACAACTGGGCAGGACAGGCAAGGAAGCAGGATAGGCTCTTTTTTGTTCTTGGGACTCCTCTGTCCCTGGTAGTTAGTTACCTTTCCAACCAAAGAATTAGCCTGGCCATTTGATCTTGGTCTTTTGGGTCTAAAAAATATTCTTGATCAGGGACTGTCCATGTTGTGATTGCATATGACGTCATTTTGGGTAGGTCCTTACCAGACCCTCTTCTTTTCCGAAGTGTGAAAGGTAGAATCTTAAGGTTGTTCTTATTGTTTCAACCTTAACTCTAATTTTGGGGGCAGCTTGTGGAGCTTCTCTATGAATTTCAAGTTTAGAATACTGTTAAGTGGAAGTCTCCAGATCTCTCTTTGATTTCACTTGTGAACCTAACTCTGCGGCACTGTTGACTGATATCTACATGGAGATTGTCTTTCAGACAAGGACCTGTAGCCTTTAACTACTGGTCTCTTACGATCTCAGCATTGCTGTGTTTGTTTCCTTTTTCCCTCCTGGTACCTGTGTCACAGGCTGTGGATCTTCATTATTTCCAGTGATGGCTATTTCTTCTGCAGTGGAGGCAGTGTGGTATGTTATTAAGAAAAACACAGCTCCACCACTTAAAGTCAGAATGACCTTGGCCAATTATTTAAGTCCTGTGTAACTTGGCTTCTCTAACTATATGTTGAGAATCATGACTACTCATTCTCCATATAGTTCTAAGAATGAGATTATCCATATATATAGGGCTTTATACAGTGCCTGAGAGAGGTGATGCTAATGCTAGCTGTAGCAATATCGTTATATAGTTATCGCTATAGTCTACTGGTATGGTAAAGCTGTAAATTTGCTTTTCTGTGGTTCTTTGTGTTCTCTATTTAAAAATTCTGGCTCCAATTACAATGTGTGTATTTTTTCCCCCACATACCAAGAAATTCTCTGAGCCAGCTGGGTATCCTACAATTCAACTCAGTTCTGATACAATACCTGCAGAGAGCATCAGATCCAACTAGTTAAAGGCTCAATCCCATCAGACTGCCCCCATTTAAGGTATCAGTTGCAATTCCAGGTTGTCACCTGTGTTTCTGACCAATCTGCTGTAAATCAAAGGTTTTCACAACCATCTCCTTGGGTCCAATTAATTTGTTCACAGAACTCGGGAAACCCCGTTTACTCACTAGATTATCAGTTGATGACAAAACATATCAAAAGATACAATTCAACAGCCAGACAAAGAGATCTATAGGGCAAGGTTCTGAACAAAGGAGCCTCTGTCCTTGTGGAGCTTAGGGCTGGCATGGTGACATGTGGAAGTGTTCTGTTTCATCAACCTGGAAGCTCCCTGAACCCCATCCTTTTGGGGTTTTATTAGACAGACAAGATTGATTAAATCATTGGCAATTGGTGATTGATTCAGCCTCGAGCCTCTTTCCCTCCCAGAGGTTAGGAGGTGGGACTGAAAATTCCAGTCCTTTAACCACATGGTTGGTTTTCTCATAACAGCCCCCATCCTTAGGTGATGCACAAGATCATCCCCTTAAGCGTAACAAGCACCTTTATTGCTCTCATCACTCAGGAAGTTCCAAGGTTTTAGGAACTCTGTGCCAGGAAGAGTGGATGAAGACCAAATATATATTTCTTGTTATAAATCACAGTATCACACTGTTGTATCATTGTCATGCTTAGTCACCCCACCATTTTTTTTCAGTTACACTCTGGAGTTTATAAGTTTACTATAGTATCCTAACTTCACTGCCCAGTATTGCTTTGATAATTTATTTCTTCCTATGTCTTTAAAATAAGTTAGTAACCATCATGCACCATGCTCCTCTGGTCTTCATTGTTTAGGTTCAACTTTCCCTCCTCTACTGAGTCCCAACTTGCTTGGGTTCCTTTTTCATCTCCCTAAGTCAGAAGGATTCCCTTACCCCTGACTTTGACAGCTGCCAGTGGCTCAGCACAGACATGACTTCTTTCTTTGCCACCCACAGCCAAGCATCTTGAACCTTATGGCTCAAGCTGGGGCTTTATTTTTTTACTGAAGCCTTGGTGAAAGTCTCTTGTCCTAATGCAGCCTGTCCATTGGAAAACTTGGGCCGAATGGAGGAGTATTTAGTCATCTTGCCAATTTGCCCTTTGGAGCTAACCAAGCTTTTGGGGATCTGTGTCTTTTAAGACTGGTCTTGGATCATACGCTTACTTGGTCTTATTATTGTTTCTGTTGGTTTAAGACGTTTGACATTTTTCTATTTTGGCAAATTTGGTTTAGAGGGAATCCTCTGGAGATGCTGCCACTAGTCTAAAAAAAAAAAAACTTCTTATACATTTACTTTATCTGTGAAATTATAGTTTGTCTAGTTAATTTAATTAAGTCTCTGTAATAAGTGGTATTGTATTCAGAACAATGTTTTATTACAGGCTAATGATCTTTGATAGGAGAGGCACCATAACAGCTTTCTACTTTGTCATCTTACGAAGGACAAATTATCCTTTGAATCGTTGCCTATGTACAGAATTTCTTTTAACATCTTTCAAATGTCAAGGTCTTTCCAGATTAAAAAAAGAAGAAGAAGAAGAACCTCTGAATAACTCAACCAAGGAGCTGCCTGTAAAAGTCAATTTCTGATGGTGATTATGTATGTCATAGGAACCTGATTACTGATGATGGAGCAGGTATCTCAGCCTTGTTTTAGCTAAGACTTACTTTAGCACATCAATTCCTAACAGTTTCATTTATTGGAACCACTACATTGCCATCAAACACTTTGTGGACCCATGAAATCAAGTGGCTTTAAGTATTTTCAACAGAGCCTGCACATGATGAATATCAAGAAGTATTACATGGATCTCCATAGTAATTGATGATTTACCAAGTCATAAATAAATCGCATTTCTTCACTCTGCCTTGACCTCTAGAAGGACCAGTAATGGGGAAAAGATAACATCTAATAATGAAAAGACTGGTTGTTTTTCTAGACATCAAAGTTTTGAGGTCAGGTTGCAGCAAGGACAGAGTCATTTGAGAACATTATTAACCCTATCTTTTTGTCAGCTATGGCTGTAGATCATCACTTAGGACCACGGAGACTAATTTGGAGGGGGCAGGGCTGCCCCTCTAAATGGGAAGTGGAGAGGTGATATGTACTGACCAAGAGGTCCAGTCCACTTGCTGGAGGCAGTTTGCTAGATGGTGAGTTCTAGATTTCAGGGACTGTGGTCAGTTGCTTTTGTATCCTTAGCAGCATACAGTTCTTGAATGTTTGTTGAGTGAAGCCATGGAGTTTTGGGGTGTAGGATGTTCTAGCAAAACACTAGCATTTCAGTTTTGGAAGCTCTTCTCTCCCCATCCCCCCGGACTCAAAAGTCCTTGAGCTGAAGTGTTTTTTTGTAAGTACAAATGCATTTTCGAATCACTTGGGAACTTAAAAATAAGTGATACTTGGGCCCCATCCTGAGATTCTGATTTAATTAATCTGGGATGGAGCTCAATCATAAGAATTTTTCAAAAGTTTCTCATGTGACACTGTACAGCCAAAGTTGAGGACCTCTGGAGTAATAGGCTTACATAGTAATTTGAAGTTGAAAACCCAAGATTAGATGTGTTAGAATCCATACTTGATCAGGGCTGGTTGGGAGCCTATTGATGAGTATGAACTTTATGTCTTATAAGTAGTTGAAATCTGGGAAATTAAATCTAGAATGATCTTTCAGAACTTTTCCTCCTTTTCATTTCTGTTGCCTCTTGTTTTCTCTTGACTGTCCCTTGGGGAGCAGGATGAGAATAGTCCAGGAACTGGGCATTGAGAAACTGATCCATCCCCTTATAACTAGCTGTGATCTCAGCCAAAACACCTAACATCTCAGAATCTCAGCTTTCTAATTGGTGAAACAAAGACTTGAATTTTAGAATCTTTTCAGTTCTAAATATGGTTTTGTAAATGCGCATTTTTGTGCTGATCCACTCCTGTGGTAGTGAGTCTATGATGTTTGTGGTGCTTACGCCCAGAGGGAGTGTTAGAAAAATGAGTTACACTAATGTCATAATTATTTACAGACCTCTTCTCTGGTCTATGGATAATTCCTAAATGTGAGACAGTTCATCTATAAGTGTATTCCCCTCAGCTTTCTTTAAGAAGAAATATTAAAGGGCGGCAAAAGGACCAAGTCTACTTATTTTAGTTGTCAAAAATATTTGTATTTGTCAAATACTATATTTTAAGTAGGAACAGAAACCAAAATGGGCAAAGCAGGAAATTTGGGGTAATTGATTTAATATGATGTCTTGTTTAATAGTAATGGCTATCAACATTTATTAATTGCTTGCCATGTTCTAGATGCTGTGTTAGGAGCTCTGTGCAAATCTACTTATTCAGTACTTACAGTAACCATATGAGGTAGATTCCATTGTTTTCCCAATTTTATGGATATGGAAATTGAGGCAAATAAATGTTAATTAACTTGTTTAAGATTACTAACCAGGAGGTAGCAGATCAGAGGTTTGAATTCAGGAAGATTCGTTTCTCACCAGCAGTCAAATTGCCTCTAGAATAATAGCTTTTACTTCCATGATGCATTTGCTTTTAAGAGCCCATCTTACCTGCCTAAGAGCTTCTGCGAGGTATTATTCTTATTTTCATTTTCTAGATTGGCTCAGAGAGTGTAAATAATTTAATGCAAGGTCATTCAATCTGTGTGCAGCACTTGGATTTGAACTTGGTCCAGTTGACGATGAAGGTGACGTAGCTTTGCTCCGTACAACCATTCAGGGGCTCAGGCTAATGATGTGTTGCCGTCTTCAGCCCATGATTTCCAGAGCCACTCCATCCAGCAGCACATGGAGGAAAGAGAGTAAGAGGGTCACATAGGAGGTTTTGATGAGCTGGGCCTGGAAGTGACACCTGTCTCTTCCAACTACATCCCACTGGCCACTCCAAACAGAATGGAGGTCTGGAAAACATCTAGATATGTGCTCAGGAATGAAGGAACGTGGGTTTGGTGAACAGCTGGCCCGATTCTGCTGCGACAGGTAAAAACAATGAAAATATCAAACATTACTGGTTCTTGCTGTGTGCCAGGCACTGAATGACCTAGACAGTTTATAAACATTATCTCAAAAAATTCCGCCAACAATCTTTGAGATAAGTACTGCTTCTTACAAATGCCAAATTTGAGAGACATTAAGAGAAATCAAGTGATTTTTCCCAAGGTCATACAGATAGATGATAGGTGGCAAAACTTGAATTCAAGCCCACGTCTCTCTGACTCTGGAGTCAGTATCATAACTATCCTGTGTGTTTTATATCTTCTAGGGTCAAGTCAGTCAGGAGAGTGGGGTTCCTGTCCCACTCTTGTCATTCTTAGTATATATAACACAGGACTTGAATAATGAGGCACCTGAGAATATGAAGAGAACTGTCCCCTCTCCTACCCAAGACCCAGGTATGAAAGGTCTGGGTCTGGTATAAGTGTTGGTAGAACTACTTAATGTCTTCTAATTAGCTGGCTTCTTCTAAATCATGCATCTGCATGCATTCAAACTGACACGAAATGTTTTCCCATGATTACTCCTGGCACATTGTCCTTGCACCTGCAGTCAGGTATATTAGAAGGGATCCAGGTGCCTGCCTTTTTGTTGACATTTAACATAGAGCCTTTCAAACTCTCACATGCCCGTAAATCACATGGGGTCTTACTAATATGAGGATGCTGCTCCAGCAAGTCTGGGGCAAGGCCTGAGGTTCTGCATGTCTAACAAGCCCCCAAATAATGCCCACCCTGCTGGCCTACTAGCCACACCTGAATAGCAAGACTCTGGAGTTTGTGTAACAGAATGTACCCGTTCCCCTTTCAGTTTGTTTTGATCCTATCTGTCGTTTCACTTACTCTGGGGCACTCTAGCTAATGGCATTGGTCTGTCTTCTCAACTAGATTCTGAATTTCTTGAGGTCTGAGCCCATTGCTACTTGAAACTTTTATGTCTGGCTTAGTGCCTGGTTCGTGATCATTGCTAAATCCATGTGTTCTGGATGGATGATTTAGAGACTGCAAGTCTAAGGGTAGAGAGAGGTTTCGGGAGTCCCGCTCTTGAGGAACTGTCCAGGTTGTGACTTCTCACCCTGTAGGGTGCTACATGAGTGCTGCTAGCTGGCCATCAGCAGGGCTTTTGATCCTTTTGGTTCTTTCACTGTTTAGTGTGATGCCAAGACCAAAGAGTAAAGGAATACACAATTGCTGGGCTAGTGTTAATTTGGCAGTGTGTAGGAAAAAAGATCTGGAATACGTAATCCATACAGTTCTAACCAGCCAAGATTGAGGAATTGTAATTCCTATTTGGCTGTTTTCTGGTATGTTCTAGATTTTAAATCTGGGAGGACTTCTACAGCCCAAACTAACAAAACCAGACCAAACCCTAAAATACACATCCTCCCTCCACAAAACCCTTTCACATTTTGTTTTTATTCCTATTATTACTATTTTTATTTTCCTTATTGTTAAGTAACCGGAATCTCAGAGGGCTAGAGCCGTCTGAAACAGGATAGTGTCATCCCCCTTTGCAAAGACACTTCTCCTCCCAAGTAGTGGGCCCTTGAGGTTCTCTGGGGCTGCAGGTCCTCTGATTCTGACCAGTGACAGACCACTGCCAACGAAGAGAAGACACAGCCATCCAGTGCTGGAGGAGGGATCTAGTAGTTCAGATGGCTTGGAGACAAGTCCTATTTTATTGAGAGCGAGGTCTAGGAAGGGAGTCCGAATAGGCATGGAGAAGAGGAAGGTCAAATTTCCATAGAGCTGTGGGGCTAAGCCCTATGTGGATCATCAAACCTCTCAAAAATCTGATGGGGTTTGTGGCATCTCTGCCCGGGGGCGGGAGGACACTTATATGCAAAATTTTGCATTTGATTTCAAAGCGTTAAGGCTGAAGAAACATGAAGATTAGGGTATGCATAAGGTGGGATAGGATTTAAAGAGGTTCTCTCTCTCCCTCTCATCTGTTTGTAAGTGGAATTTCACACAGGTACTAGTCGTGGACAGGGTTCTATCTTTTGTTATTTTGGTGGCCCAGAGAAAGCTTGACTTTTTTTCAAACACGGGAACAGTCTCAGAGATGCCCAGAGATGTCAACAGCCATGATAATTGTGCCGCATAGGTCACTGCGTTAGTTCTGCTTCTTAGGCAAGATTAGATTTTACTGTCCCAGGCACGGGTACAATGTTTCCTATCAAAAGCAGTCCCACATACTCTATTCATTATTCTCGCCGCCTGCAGTACTGTCATCAGATGAATACCAATCATTCTGGTGGATAGTTCTCAGTGCTCTTTGGAGTAACTGTTTTGCAGCTTGATTAACATTAGTGTTTGCAGTAATAATGCAGAAGTCGGTGGGGGGGAGATATAGCTTATGTTCATCATCAGGAGAACACAGTGTTTTCTTTTAATGGGAGTCCATGTAGTTGTCATGATTTCTAACGGAAAGACAGAAAGAATAGGATTCCTCATTGTCTGGTCGGCACCTCCAGTTCATGAAAGTGGTGACAGAAAATCTTGGTCCCTCCCTTGGGACTTGGCTCATTGCAGCAATGATCAGTTTTTCATTTGAGCTGCATCTAGGACGGTGAACTTGACTATGCATATTAATATGATGCTAGAGGGCATCTTACATCTATCTCTCTGAGTTCCTGCTCTGTTGGAAAAGATGGTATACTAGTAAAACACAAAATTCCAGAATCATGGGAACTGTTTCTCATGCATTTGTGTATCAATTAAATTATGCCTTCATGTCTGGGGAAAAGGATGGAGAATTGTCATTTTGACATTTTGGCTGCTTAACCTCCATTTGCTCTCCAAATAACACTGCAGTCTCCTGTGGGGGGAACTGCCTCTTCTCCAGTGTTACAGTCTGGCAGGGCTGGTAACCAGGTGCCCGTCTTCCCCTAGCCAAGGGGCAGGCTTACGAATCAAACTGAGCCAATATATACTCCCTGCCCTGAGATTGCAGTCTCAAACAGTGTGATTAGGGGACTTAAGATGGTTGGAGAGCAGTCATTTCTAACAGCAGGTCTTCAACAAGACTAGTCCCATCCCAGGCCAATTAAATCAGAATCTCAGAGGACAGGTTCAAGACATCAATATTCTTTAAATGCTTTAAAACCTCCCCTGGTGATTCCAGCATGCAGCCAGGATAAGAGCCACTGCCAAAGAGGCTGCTTCTGGAGCCTCCAGACCTACTTGCTTCCTTGCCACCCTTCTCGTTTATCTATGAGTTCCTAAAAGCCTTCCTTTGAATCATCAGAATATTTATATTAATCAGAGTTGTTTTGTTTCTTGTAGCAGATGAGGCTTGATAATTAAGAAAAAAAATAATCATATGGATATGTTTTACTCTGAACCCAATGTAAGTAAAGCACCTTGCCAAGAAACCCAAAACTATGGATCTGACAGCTTAAAGCCAACAAATATTCTTCCTTTCCTAATAGAAAAGCCAGATCTGCTTGTGGAAGATAAGCCCATTACCCCACCAACATGAAGACAGGGGATTTGCATGGTATTAGGAAAGTTTTTTAAAATCCCTGGAAGGCTTAAGTAAAAGGACACTTTATGTACCAACATATGCTCTCTTTTCCTTCTCTAGGTCCACTAGAGATAAATTAACAGGTAGTCAAATAGCTATGTACTGGCAGCAAATATGTGTAAATCAGGGACTTTGCAAACACTTTTCAAGGGTAGTTGGCAACAGGAGGGCTTTCTGGACCTTCAAAGAGTTTCTAAGTGCCTTAGATTTTCCAGTTGGCATCACAGAAGAGAAATTGTATTTTAGTGAATGAGGGTTATAAGTGGCCAGTGAAAGTGGAAATTTTTTTCCAAAAGCCAGATTTCATTTTGATTGTGTTGCAAATCCAGACAAGAGCTACTTTGGCTTGATACTTCTCCCCAGGTGCACGACTGAAATTTCAGACTTCTGAACGAAGGTACAGAGGCATCTTATGCAGCTTCTCTTCAAGAAGAAAGAAGAAAGAATTTGTAATTTGGTGGACCATGCTGTGAATAATTTATCTGCATTTATAGTCACATCGTTTTTAATCATAACCAAATATTGAAGCAGAGTGATCTTGATGCGAAATAAATGCATTCTTTATTAAGTGCAAAGAAAGGAGAACTCTACATTGTTGTAAAGAGATTCATACATGGCTAGTCGTCAGGGATTATTGTCAAGTATATTAATGGCCTTTTTAGGCCACTTTGAGATCCAAAGTTAGAATGCAGTTGTCACTTTAAAACTCTCAGGACTTCTTTCACTCACAATCTCTGAAGTCACTGGACTTCCTTATAACGTCTGAGTGGGAGAGGCTTAGGATCCCAGGATCTTTGGGTTGGACCTCACCACAGGGTACATTGGTGGCAGCCACTAGTGTGCGGCCAGCACCCCTTTGGCAACTTCGCTTTCCAGACTAATACATATCTTGGCTTAACATGTCCGAGGCACAGCTTTTGAATTCTACTCCCAGACATTTTCTTTGCATCTCAGTATGGATGGCTTGCAGATCCCTTTCTCAGCATCTCCACTGCCACTCCTCATGTTCAGTTACCATCTAGTTTGCCACACCATTGTAATAATTTCTTAATAAGTAGTCTTGCTTCCACTCTTGCCTTTGTCCTCCCAACATTGCAGCTCATTCTTCACAATGCAGCCAAAGTGATCTTTCAAATACACAACTCGGATTTTACCACTACCTCATTTAAAAGTCTCTGATAACAACCTATCTCAATAAACTAAAACCCAAACTCCTTGTGGTAAACATAAAGGCCTATGATTTTTTTTTTAAGATGTATTTTTTTATTTGAGAGAGAGTGCACACACGAGGGATGGGGGAGAGGGGCAGAGGGAGAGGAAGAGAGAATCCTCAAGCAGACTCCCTGCTGAGTGCAGAGCCTGACAAGGGGCTCAATCTCATGACCCAGAGCTCATGACCTGAGCCAAAATCAAGAGTCGGACACTCAACCAACTGAGCCACCTAGGTGCCCCCATATGATTTAACACCTGCCTCCTTTTTAATCCTACCTTGTGTGTTTCTCCCCTTTGCACATCATATTCCAGACACAGTAGCTTTCCTCCCCTCACCCTCCCTGGTCCTTAAAGGGCTTCTGGTCCTTTAAACATAATGACCTCATTCCTACCCCAGAACCCTTATAATTAGTGTTCTCTTTGCCCACAGTCTCTTCCCCAAACCTTTCCATGGCTACTCCTCCTTATCACTCAGATTGTAGCTACAGTGTTAGCACTTTTGAGGAGCTTTACCTGATTACCCAATCTAAGGTAAGCTGGTGCTCTTCAGCACATCATCCTGCTTTTTCTTCTTTATAGAACTTTACCACTTTTGTGTCCCTACCAACTGTTTTTTCCCCTCTAGAACTAAATGCCACAAGAGCAGGGACTTTTGAAAAAAAAATTCATTGTTGTATATTCAGTACTTGGAATACTGCCCAGCAAAAGTAGGTAACAGTAAATCCTGAAGTGATTTGCAGACCCAGCATTCAACAACTAACTTTAATTGCTATAATATATATAATATAATATAATATAATATAATATATAATATGTATGTATAGACACACACACACATACACAGCTCGTCTAAAGCCCAGTTGTTGTGGCCATGCTTAGGTATGATGTCACTTTCAAAGACCTGTCACTTCATTCACCAAAGTCATCAAAACAGATTAGAGTCTTAACTGAAGTCTGAAGTAAAAACTCCAAAGCATTCTAAAACTTTTTAAACATCCTCTTTTTAAATTTTGTTCCTTCCTAGTGTCTCTAAGGGTGGAGGATTGCAACCTATTAATACTTTCCATTCTTTCCATTTATGTTACAAAAATAAATTTTGAAAATTAAAATATAAAAAAGCACACACATATTAAGACCAGTATTCTTTTTGTACAGACACATTTTATTTATATTTACTTAACATTTCCTCAAAATTACTAGTCAAGTTTATGTTGAATAAATATGTACATACAAAATAAAAGTTCATTAAGACTTAAGTATGCAATGAAAATAACAGCTATTGCATTGTAGTCGCCAGATCTTGAAGTTTATTTGAGCTGTGGTGCCAGACTGACCTGGATTCAAGTCTCAGTTCTGCTATATGCTGTCGGTGTGATCTTTGACAAGTCACTTAAGCTTTCTGAGCCTTGGTCTCCTCACCTATGAAACAGAAATACTAGTAGTGGTGACCTTATGGTATCCTTTGTGACGATTAAATGAGATAAATTGAAAAGCATGAAAAGCATTTAGCACAATTCTTGACTTTGATAAATTTTCAATAAGGGTTCATTTCAAGCCATAAATTATTCTTGTTGATGGGACTGGGCATGATATCAGAGTATGTTAGTATTGTCTGGGGACTCCCCAGAAGCTTCCCCACACCCTCTGTCTCTACCACCATCCCTCATGGCCTGCCCAGGACTCACTCTGTCCTCCTTCCTCTTTATAATCTTTTCTGTTAGTCTGTACTTGATGGATACATTGAGAGAAGAATTTTCAGCAGTGCCTTGTGCCCTAATTAGAAAATGACGTGTAGTTTGCCTTACTGAGGATCCAGCTGGCTGGGTCTTTTATACCCTTCTGATGTGCAGAGTACACTAGAGATGGCCAGTATATGCTTCATCGTGTCTGGGATGGCTTAAACAGCGGAGGGCAAGCGTGGATAGCTCAACTGGGGCAATATACATGGGTTTCTCTTCTACATAATCTTTCCACATTCCTATCTTAGGATTCCTCCTAGCATGGAGGTCTCAGGGTAGCTGTATTTCTTATATGGGAACTGGCTTCCTCCTAGAGAGAAAGAGGAAGCTGCCAGGACTTTAAAGCCTCAGAAGTCCTGGAACATTTCTTCCATCCCATTCTATTAGTCACAGTGATTATAAGTCCAGCCTAGATTCAGAGAGAGGGGAAAGAGACTCACATCTTGATGGAGAATATGCATACAGAGAGGGGAGGAATTATTGGCAGCATCTTTGGAGGTGATCTGCCACAGTGAGAAAGTGACAATTTCCTTCCTACAAAGTGGGGATGGAAGGGGATAGACTCTTCATGCATAGTGGACTCCCTATAAGACTACCACTCAGAGATCCTAATACTTTTCTTACATTAACCTGTTAGAATAGGGAGGTAGGAGAGCTGATTCTTCATTCTAATGACTCTTGAAGAACACTGTGAAGAAATGTAGATGGTTGATCTAAAGCTAGTAGCTCTTTAAACTTGAATATGACCACATACAGCCTTTTTTGCTTTTTTCCCCCCTCTGAACCGTTGAGCAATTAAGAGACAAACTCCCACTTGACATTCTGATGCATAGAAAAGATCCTACTCTTTTCCTCCATGTTTAGCCTCTTGATTATCTTCTCTATCCAGCTTACTTCAGCAAATAGACTTCTCTATCCAAACTCTCTCTATCCAAACTCAGGAACCGAGTAGATACATTTACTTATTAAATAAATCCATACCATCTGAACTTTGATTATTCAAGAGAACTTTGTTTCCTTTTTTGATGAAGCCCAGAGAGCAGCTAATGCACTGTGTGGTATCCCTTATTATCCAGACTTGTATCCAAACTCCCATAGGTTTAAATAATGAGGAATGCTTATAGTTTATTTATTTGGGTCTTTTTGGGATGTGTGTGTGTGGGGGGGTCTGTATTCCCACTCTGGAATGTGAGCTTTATTGAAGGCAGTGTCTATGTCTCAGCACTATGATTTATTTAGTATAATGCCTGGCACATATGAGTAGTTATTGATCAAATGAGTGAAGAGAATGTTATGTGCAGAGGCTTACCGTTCCCTGAAGCCAGAGTGAAGATCCCCATCTATTTTCCACTTTGGTTTTGTATAGTCCGTTTGTGGACAAACTTCTAGGCCCTCAGAATTATCTCACTTCTACTTCTTGTTAGGTCTAGCTCATTATGGCAGTCGGCTGTAATCTTTTTGGATGCCACATAGGCCATTAAGTACTTTCTAAGCTTCTTCAAAACCATTCATTTGATAAATGCACATTTATTAAGCACTTACTATGTGCCAGCTTAGCAGCTACTGTGTGTGTGTGTGTGTGTGTGTGTGTGTGTGTGTGTGTGTGTTGGGTGGTGTGATGAGAAAGAAATGGAAAACATAGTCCTGGGGATTAGAGAAATTCTTCAAGGCTACTGATATATCTGAATTTTTTGGTTTGACTTTCAAACCATCTGAAATTTGGCTCTTCTTTCCTCACCCACATGTTCAGTCACCTGTGTCCTGTCTTTTTACCCTCACTGGTATCAGGCTCACCTTCTCACTATCTCAAATTTGGCACCTTCATTTTTACCTTAGTGCTTTGTTACCTCCTATCTCTCACTCAACCTACAGTATACAGTTATTATCCCAAATTTACAGATAGGAATACTGAGATTTATTGTAAGGAGAAGTTTTAGACTGGATTTTCCAGGCGAGTGGGAGATACTGTCTCTATTTTAGTTTAGTTTAGTTTTTTAGAGAGAGCAAGAGAGAGCGCATGCGAGTGGGAGAGGAACAAAGGAAGAGTGAGAGAGAATCTCAGGCAGACTTCACACTCAGTGCAGAGCCCAGAGCCAGATTTGACCTCACAGCCCTGAAATCATGACCTGAGCTGAAATCAAGAGTTGGACACTTCACTGACTGAACCACTCAAGCACCACTTTCTCCGTTTTATAGATTAGAAAAAAAACTTAGAGGGGGCAAATAACTTTCCAAGGTGGAGTCAGGATTTAACTCTAGAGTTTTATGGCTCTAAATCCAGTGCTCTCATAGTGTTGACATGAGAATTAAATGTGAGAAAGTATATATAAAGCCCCCCCACCCCCCAACACAGGGACTGGCTCATAAAGGCATTTTAAAACTTAGTTTCTTGATAGAGAAGTCAAATTCATTCCCCGTTAATAAAGCAAGCAAACAAAAAACACACATGAATTATTCTCCTTTAAAACTCCGTGCCGATCATGGCAAAATAAAGGAATTTATATGGGGTCTTTCTTAACTTCAAACATCTGCAATATTCATATTCGGAACCATAAAGCGGAGTGTTCAAAAGCTGCTGTCCATGGTGCTGACACATTGCCCTCCAGCCTCTGCCAGGAATTTTGCTCTAAATATCGAGATCAGGAGCAGTAACCAGAGGGAGTAGAAACACAGAGACAAAATGGATAGAGCTTTTGGAAAGATCTGTTTGCTTACAGAAATTTCCAGGGAGAAAAAAGGGAAGGCTTTGTTTGCTTTTCCTTTCAATTACAGACATCCTTCGTCATTCTAACTCAGGAAATCAAAAAACTCCAAATATATTTTCAGATAAATCCCCTGCTCTCCTAACTCTTGCTACCCATGTTATCAGAAAATCAGGAAGCAAACAAATTTGTATGACACAGTATCTCTCACTGTACAAACTGTTCAATCTCAGAAATTGAAATAAATTAGATAATCTAGGACAGTTGTGATTGTAGCTCATTTATTTTAGTAATGTTTATTGAGCCTTCTATGTTCTAGGGACTTCTATGTTGTAAGGACTTGGCAACCAGATATAGAGTAGTGAACAATAAGGATAAGGTCACTGTTGTCATGGAAATAGCATATTTTTGTGGGAGACTGAAGATAAATAGATACAACTGAATTGAGATACTAATAAATACTATGAGGAAAGTAAAAGTTATCAAGAAAGAAAATTATATTCTTTTCTTGGGAATTCTGTGTGTAGAGAATTGTACATAAGTGGTAATACTAACAGCTATTAACATCTACTTAGTGCTATATGTCAGACATTCTAAATATCTTAACCTGTATTAACTCATTTAATAATTCCAACAATTTTATGAGATGGCTGCTTTTATTACCCTCATTTTATGGGTGAGATGGCCAACATACAGGGAAGTTAAGTACTTGCCCAAGGTCACGTGGTAAGTCTGTGGTAGAGCTGAGATGTGAGTCCAGGTACTTTGGTTTCAGAGCTTACTGCAGAGTCTGAGATACACAGAAGCTAGGGGTGAGAGAGTGAGGAAGATTATGCAGGAAGAGAAGATAAGAAGAGAAGCAACCTCCTCAAGCACACAGGCAGACAAGGAGTTCAGAACCTTAGGAGAGAGAGGACTTTCAGAGAAGCTCCTGCAGAACTTTGCAGCTTGCTTTTGCAGAACTTAACTATCTGGTCTTCATGAATCAATCTTCATTTTTCCCCTTGTGACACCAGTGATTCTGTTGCTGAGACCTGATTCCTAATGAGATTCTGCTTCACTAGTTTCTGGATAGAGCTACATCCCATCACTCATGAGAAGTCAGTTTCAATCGGGGATTTTATGTGACTACCTTCTATCTCTGAGAGGAACTTCAGAGACAGGGGAAGAGACTGAGTGTCAGTTTGCTTTATGGAAAGTTTTGCATTGAATGCCTCTCTAGATCATCTGTTTTTCTTTTGTTTGAAGGAAACATGGTGATCCATGGGCCTGAGTTTCCCTAATCCGTTCTCAGGCACAACTTGTTTTGTAGGCCTTTTCAGGTTCTCAAATTGGCCATGGAGCTTATTTCATTGGATACCACTTGTCATGGAGTTTTAGTATTTTATTTACAATACCCAACAAAAATTATACCTAATAGGAAAATAAATATCTTCTATTGTAAATATGAAAGAAACCTAACAAACAAATGCCAAATACAGGTATATCCAAGAAATAATTATCTTTATTACCAAAACATGCTTTATGGAGTATAATGTGGTCTTATTGAAAGAACATAAACTTCTAAGACAGTAAGACCTAAGTCCAAGCCTCAGATCTACCACTTGTGAGCTCTGTGACCTTGAGAAAATAATAGTCTTAGAAGCTTGGTCATCTTATGTCTTAAAATGGGGATAACACTGAACCTCATAGAGTTGTCTGTCAGGGTTAAGTGAGATTATGCAGATGAAGTTCCTAACACAGTGCCTAGCAATAGTAAATGCTAATTCATCTCTCCTTTTTCTTTTTCTTTTCTTTTTTAAAAAGATTTTATTTATTTATTAATTCATGAAAGACAAAGAGAGGCAGAGACATAGGCACAGGAAGAAGCAGGCTCCCTGTGAGGAACCTGATAAGGACTCAATCCTAGGACCCCGGGATCACGACCTGGGCTGAAGGCAGATGTTCAACCACTGAACCACCCAAGTGTCCCAATCTCTCCTTTTTCAATGCAAACTTTGTATGAAGTATAACATACATAATAGAAAAATGCATGAACCATAGGTATAGAGCTTGCTGAATTTTGCAAATGAGCACATCTATGTAGCCAGCACCTAAATCAAGAAACCAGCCCATCTGAATACCCTCTTAGTCTCCTTCCAATCACTATCTCACCTTACCATAGATAAGTTTTAAATGTTTTTGAAATTCATATAAACAGAATTATAGAATATGTCTTTGATGTCTGGCTTCTTTTGCTCAACATAATGTTTATGAGATTTATCCATGTTGGTATGTGTAATTGTGATTTGTTCATTCTCATTCTATGTAATATTCCACTATATAAATAAATCACAGTTATTAACCCATCCTGCTGTTAGTGGCCATTTGGGTGGTTTCCTTTTTATCTGTTATGAATTTTCCTGTATTTTATCATTCTAGTACAAGTCCGTTGGTGAATATTGGTAGGCATTTCTATTGTATATGTACAGATATACCTCAGAGATACCGTGGGATCTGTTTCAGACCACCACAGTAAAGCGAATACCACAAGAAAGTGAGTCAAGTGCATTTTTTGGTTTCCCGGGGCATAGAAAGGTTATGTTTACACTATACTGTAGTATTTTAAGTGTGCAAAACATTATGTCTAAAAAAAGGTACATACCTTAATTAAGAAATACTCTATTGCTAAAAATTGCTAATCAGCATCTGAGCTTTCAGTGAATCATAATCTTTTTCCTGGTGGAAGGTCTCATGTCAGTGTTATGGCTGCTGACTGATCAGGGTGGTGGTTGCTGAAGATTGGAATGGCTGTGGACATTTCTTAAAATAAGACAATAATGAAGTTTGCTGCATCAACTGACTCTTCCTTTTACGAATGGTTTCTCTGTAACATGCGGTGGTGTTTGGTAGCATTTTATCCACAGTAAAACTTCTTTCAAAATTGGGGTCAATCCTTTCAAACCCTGCCACCGCTGTATCAACTAAGCTTATGTAATATCCTAAATCCTCTGCTGTCATTTCAACAGTCTTCACGGTGTCTTCTGCAGGAGTAGACTCCATCTCAAGAAACCACTTTCCTTGCTCATCCATTAGAAGCAATTGTTCAACTGTTGAAGTTTTATCATGAGATTGCAGCAATTCAAATATGACAGTAATGAAAATGTTTGAAATATTGTGAAAATTACCAAAATGTGACACAGACACGAAGTGAGCGAACATTGGAAAAACGGCGCCAATAGATTTGTTTAACATGAAGCTGCCACAAACTTTTGATTTGGGGAAAAAAATGCAGTATCTTCAAGGCCTGGGTAGCTCAGTCAGTTAAGTGTTTAACTCTTGATTTCAGCTCAGGTAATGACTTCAAGGTCCTGAGATTGAGCCCCACATCGGGTTCCAAACTTAACGTAGGGTTTGCTTCTCCTTCCCACTCTACTCCTCCTCCCACTTGCACACACACTCTCTCTCTCCAATAAATAAAGTCTTTAAAAAATGCAATATCTCTGATGTGCAATAAAATGAGATGTGTCTTTATGCATTTTTGGGAGCATATTTCTAGGAGTGGAATTTCTTGGTCAACTGCAGAAGGAGCTTTCCTTAGTGTACATCATCGGGAATGGCTTGGACAGCACAGAGTGGCTTGCTTCTAAAATCACAGGACTGTGTGCCTCTAAAGTAACCAGATTTTAGGCACACTCATATGGGACTCAGGCTTCTGAGTGTGGGTATGCTCAGCTTTGGTAGACACTGCCAAATAGTTTTCCAAAGTGGTTCTACTTCTTTCCTTTTTTTCCCTGCTTTTTTCCAATGCTTTTCTTTTACCAAGTAATATACCCTAAAGTTCTTTTAAATAAGTGGGTTAGTACATTTATCACATGAATATGTTTGTCAAAATTATACTGATGACCTATGCCTTCAGTAATATTCCCATATATAAAATGAAGTATGTCTGGATATGTTTGTAACTTTATTCCTGAGAGCTCCTTTTCCTGGGATTTCTTCTGTCATCGAAAAGTCGTTTGACAGTCCCAAATACAGCAGGGGCTTAAACTGGTCGATTTTCAATAGTGGTTTCAGGGTTTATTCCAAGGTCTTCTCACCTCTCAATTATATGGATATAACCGTCCAATTATTCACTTGTTCTCACTGAATCTTGGCTTCCTGTTCTAATATGCAGCAAGGACAGTCAAAAGTACAGAGTGGGGACTTGTTATTCAGCTCAAACAACATTCACAAAAATTCTGCCTTCGACACTGCCTAAAGAAATGTAATTTGAAATCTCCTTAACTGTGTAAATTTTTCCTTTCTGATTTAAGAAGTTCTGTGCCATCTTCCACCATAACCATCATTGTTTGCCTGCCTACTGTGGACAGACCATAGAGTGAATCGCTTCACATGTGTTATTTCATTTAATTTTCATTGCAAGCCCACCAAATAGGAATCGTTACAGATTATCAAGTCGAGCACAGAGAGGTTAAGTAAGTTGCTCCTTAACAGCTCCTAAGTGGTGCAGTCAAGGTTCTTACCCCAGGGCACAGGAATCTGAAGCCAGAGCTTCACAGGTCCCTGGCTTTTCCTCACAAGTGTTTAAATTACAAAGTTCAAGACACCTCGTGCACAAAACTCTCTGAAGTGAATCTTCACATATGAATGCTCTGTTCACTCAAGTTCATTAGTCAGTGAAGGTTGAATCTGCAACTGTGAACTCTCTCTTGTCTGTCCCTGCCAAGCAGCTCAATATTCTGCTGCCAACACAGCCTTCCTCTCCTCTCCCTGCTACATGATACTCCCACGCTTGATATACATTGGATTCAAAATCGATTGTAAACTTCTTGAAAACTGTAAATCCAGGCTACTTCCCACTCCAGCTGAACCCTCTCCCCATTTCCCTATGATTATCTCTCTCCAGTTCCCACTGTCACCAAATTGAGCCTTCACCTCTAATATCTGCTGGTCCTCCTGTTATTTCAGGTCTGAGCAAAAACAATGGGGACAGTTCCTTTCCTTTGCCATCTGTGCTCTCTAGGTGGTTAATGTAGCAATATTTGTAACAATTAGTGACAAGGAGTCTTCTCTTGGATCCTTCCCACCAGTAGCTTACAATTCTGGGTTTGTTTTTTTGTGGACAGAAATTGGGCATCTGAGAGTATGATTCCAAGACTACCAAATATTTCAGAGGCAAAGTGAAAGATCCTAATATTTGACCTCCCTAACAATAATAGCTTAAATTTATTGATCACCTACCATGTGCTAGGCATTATTCAGGATAAATCATGTATGGCATATGACATATTAATTTGTCAACCATCCTGAGAGGTTGGTTTCTGTCCTCATTTTATAGGTGAGGAATTTGAGGCAGAGAGAGTTAAGAAATTTACCCATGGCTGTCAGCTTAAAAGTGACATCACTAGAATTTGATCCCAGGCTCTAATAGTTTTTACTCATTCTGCTCCGTTGCCCAATGGTGGATGTGTTCTGGAAAGAGCTGTGTGTTTGAAGTTAGGAAACTGGGATGGGTCCTGGCTCTGCCATTTATTAGCTGGCCATTTAAAGGAGGGGGACACTGAGTTTCCCTTTATGTAAAATGAGGAACTGCTGGGATGATGTGATGTCCAATGCGAGTGCTGCATGTAAGTGCTCGTGAGCTAGACAGTAAGGGCTAGATGCAGCATCGTATTACCTCCTTGTGTTACTGTCCTTGAGATTTGAAGCCTCAGTTCATTGAGATCTGATGTAACACACAGCTACAAGGAGCTGGTATTAGAAAACCAGCTGATATTTTGTCAAGCTGATGCATTGCTTCATCGCCATTTCTGCTGGAGTCAAACTATGAAAACACCCTGATTTGGGCCATTGAAAGAATATAAAACTATTTGAAGGGTTTCTGAAATTAGACTTTACTCAATACTCGATATTGGAATTCTGCTTTCTTAGACCTACTGATCTAGTCTAGTTTTGTTGTGGAAGCTCCAAGTCCCCCTTAGCCAGGGCCCCAGTGTAGGGCAGATGGAGCACAGAGGGCATGATGCCTGGGAAGAGCTTCCCAAAGGCTGGGGGGCCCTTGGAAGGAATGAGGTCTGCCCTATTCAGTTCTCTGTGCCAAATTCCTAAGCAGCCTGATTTCTGGGGAAACTCCCTAACTGCTGGTATGGCAGTACCACAAGTGGAAATCAGCAAGGCATAGTGGAGAACACAAGGAGATTTGGGTCTTGTTGAATACTGGCTCCCCCCAAATCCCGTCAGACTACCTGCAGCTAAGACAAGGTTGAGTTTATTGCTTGCTTCAGTCAGGCAAACATTGGAGTTTGCCTTGATGGAGTCTTAGCATCTCAGAGTAGGAGAGTACAGTTGAGGTATTTACAAGGTTTTGAGGGTTCTGGATTAGGATTGGATGAGGATTAAGATTGAAAAGTTTCAGATTAGGGGATGTAGTGAGGCAAGAGGGTCTTGGAGTATCAAAAGTCACTTGATGCTATACACTGAAAAATTGTGCAGTTTTAAGTAGGTTTGGAGGAAGTTAGTTGCAACTTTTGTCTTCCTGGCTAAGAGTTCCCTGGAAGAGTAAAGTCATGTGGATCAAGGCCGTGGAGTGGGAAAGTCCTGCCAGGAAAGTCAGCTGAATGGTCACATCTGTGTAGACAGTGAGCTGTGTGGGTGTAGACAATATTCAGTTCTCGTTCCAACTCCTGGCAGTAGCTTACCAATGGAGTGACCTGTCACTACCTGTGAAATGGAGATATTCAAACCTGCTTTACAAGATATTTTTGAGGATTGAATCCTATGATATGTATAAAGTACTTTGAACAGAGTAAGTTTTCAGCTATGGGTGAGTTTCTGAGCTTTCAGAAATAGCTTCCAAAACTATCTTGAAGAACTAGGCCCCTGCGCAATCATGACGCTGCCATCATAGCTGGTGGTTGGAGAATCATGCTGCTGTAGGCCACAGCCCAGGGCCCCCAGAGTGGATATGCTGCACCCTGCCTTTCTCTGCACATGGCTTATCTCCAGACCAAAATCTTGTGCAATGTATCTACTTGATGGAACCCAATTCGCACTCAAAACCCCAACTGCAGGGGCATTCTGGGAAATAAAATTTTTGTTTTTCTAACCTCTATATTCTAGAAACAGGCTGGATTGGGTGTTGAGCAAAGCACTTCATGTTATCCAACACAGCATGCTATTAAAACCTTACTGTCAAGTCAGGGTGGCTTCCTGAGTGAGTAGCCTCAGGCACTGGCCTCTCCTCTTTCCCCATCCGTATCGTTTCCCTGACCATTTAAAGTCTTCATCTCCAAAAGGAGCAGAAGCAAAGAGAAGTGAAATAAATTTTTGTACCTTGCTTCTTGCAGATAAAAGAGGAGAGGTTAAAGACCAGTGGCTACTGGTATAATGAACAGATCACCAGAGTTGAAGAATTACACCCGTGTGTCCATCCAGGTTCATTGTTCCCATTCTGCCTACCCCTGGCTTTGGGCAAGGTGCTTTTCCCCATGACCCAGATGTGGCATCTATCCTTCTTCTCCCACCTACCCCCTCCACCCCTACTACACCTTGTGCTTAGCCTGCTAAGTATTTAGTTATTCATTGATTATGCCATGTCACACAGTGGCATGAGAAGTAGGTATCTCCATTGTGCCCCCAAACATTTCCCACCGCCATCTCGCAAATCCCTATGAGATATGTTCTCTGAATGAGGAAGGGCAAGAGTGGTGTTTGAAGAAAGCGAAAGCCTGGGTTTCACCTGGGTTTTTTGCTTTAGGACTGCCCATTTCCCTGCTGTGTTTATTGGTCTATTAGGGCTACCATAACAAAATACCATAGACTGGGTGACTTTAACCACAGAAATTAATTTTCTCACAGTTCTGGAGGCTAGAAGTCCAAAATCAAGGTGTTACCAGGCTTGATTTCTCCCAAGGCCCCCCTCCTTAGCTTGCCAAAGACTGCTTCCTTGTTTTGTCCTCCTGTGGCCTTTTCTCTGTGTGTAGGCGTCCCTGGTATCTTTCTCTTCTTATAAGAATAACAGTCTACTTGGATTAGGGCCCCGCCCTTATGATATCATTTAGCCTTGATTACCTCTAGCAAGGCCCTATGTCCAAATCCAGTCACGTTGGGTGTTAGGGCTTGAAAATGAATGAAAAGTAATTGCAAACAACATTGAATAATTGTGACTTTCAGTTGTTCTGTATCAGTTAAATTTTTGTGCTCTTTTCCCTGTGTATGTGGTGGTTCTATTTTTCTCCAATAAAACTTTTATTTAAAAAAAAATGAATAGGGGGGAGGTGTTGCATAATTTGATCTACAACACTATGTGATCTTAGATAAGTCACTTAACCTCTGGCTTTAGTTCCCTAAGGTATAAAATGAAAGGTTTGGGGCATATGGCTTCCTTTGTGCTCTTTGATTCTCTTATCTCTTTGGGAGAGTTCAGCTCTTAAATATTAATTGAGAGGGTGACTTGTTTTCTAGAGTGAGACCAGTGGGTTATGTCACCTTCTCTGTGACCTTGCCTGTCCACTGAGGAATCCCTAACTGCTGGGCTTCCATCGCTCTTCTAGCACTTTCCATACTCACCGCATTGTGTTTGTAATGATTTGCTGGCACATCTGTCTTCCCCACAGTCTTTGCAGACAAGATCTCCCTTCCTTATGTTAGCTTGAGGGGGAAAGGCCACTCCTGCCATGGAGGAATTGCAAACAGAAGATACCAAAGCCATATTCTAGGCCCTGCTTTTGTTTTTGTTTGTGCATCTTACCTCCGATGGGCACCCTGCTCCCTCTTTATTCTCAGCCCTCACCCCATTGCCAAAACTGACAGTTTATTTTATTTCCAGTGGTAACAGGACTACATCAGATAACATCTGTGATGTTCAAGAAAGTACAGATAGGTGAAGGGGGTTAACAGTTGCAAAATTCCAGTTATAAAATAAATAACTAACAAGGATATAAAAGTACAGCATTGGGAACACAGCGGATTTAAAAAAAAAAAAGTACACAGTCAAGCAAGCTCACATGTTATTACAAAGAAGAGCTACTGACTTTGTTAGGCGGCAGAAAGGGGCCTCTCTGGAAGAGAAGGTTAATGTTCATTTTCACAGTGAACTATAAAAGGTCATAAGGAGCAATAAAATTTTCATAGTGCTTATGCTGTCTCCTCTTACTTGGCCTGTGTTCCTGATCCCGTCTAAGGCAGGAGGTATGTGATTTAGAGCCTTAGTTGATCTGCATAATCCATTAAAATGTCACTTTTTTAATTGCAGAAGCTATTCCTCTGCAGTACACACCTGCTGCTGCTGGAATTTATAGCCAGGACACAGTGTGATTTGTGTTTGGAATGAATGTAGCCATCTCTACCATCCTGAGCTGCCCTCAGTAATGTTGCTCTGACTGTCCTCAGAAACTGGAGGCAAGTAGAAATGAGTCCTCCACCAGGAAGTTCTGTTCTCCACCTAGCACCTCTGTGGACTCACTTCCCTGCTTCAGAAATTACTCTGCTGGTGCCATGTTTACACAGGGGAGAAATGTATGTGCAGCATCAGGTAAGAAGTGATTTTGAAGGCGGCTTTGGAAATTGATTGCTGATAGCAGATTGGTGGTCATGGTTGGACCAAGAAAATGCAGAAGGAGCTTTCCTTAGTGTACATCATCGGGAATGGCTTGGACAGCATAGAGTGGCTCGCTTCTAAAATCGCAGGACTGTGTGCCTCTAAAGTACCAGATTTTAGGCACACTGATATTGGACTCACGCTTTTGAGATGTTCACCAGAAAGACAAGCGCTCCTAGAACAGGGGGAGGCAGCTGTGAAAGCAGAGGTGTGCTGATGCTGGAGAGGATGTGGACATAGCCAGAGAAGAGAGGGAGTCTGAGATGCTTATGAAAATCACCTAAAGCATGGAGATGTGATGGTTCAGAGCTCCTGGTGGGTAAGAAACAAGCTGAACCAAGTGCTGTTCCTCTGAGTCAACTGTGGAGCTTCTTCAAGTATGGATAGCCTAGATCCTGGAGAGTCTGGCTCAGTAGGTCTGGGATGGCTGTACCCAGAAGCTAAGCCAGGTTTTGGGAACCACCAAGATGAGAAACAGGAAGGAAAGCATGACACTGCGAGTAGCATGACACTGTGTAAAGAGTGTGGGCTCTGGAGTCACATGGTCAAGTTCAAGTCCCACCTAGGCAAATCACCACTGGAAACCCCATTTCCTGTACTCTTTCCAAGTGTGCTTTTCTGGGCCTCAGAAACTGGAAAACTAAAAATTCCTTTTCCAGGGCTTTCATACAGGTAGGGATCTGGATATAAGCTAGGGTCAGCTAATCAGAGGAACTTCCGTGATACCCAGAATCAGAGGTTACACCTCTGCTACTACTCTTTCTCCAGGATAGCAAAGGCATGACTATGTTGGCTTCTTTTCTGTGGCATCCCGACTCTTTGGATGTACTCCTGGAAGCTTAAGCCATTCCTTAAGCTATTTATTTATTATCCCTGGTAAACCCCTTCCTGCTTATCCTGCTTGTCTGTAATGGAAATATAGCTGATACACAGGGACAATAATATTTTAGTCAAAGTGTTGTTGGGAGGATTAATGAGATAACATATGTCAGATATCCATAAGCAGGTAGCCCTCAGTAAAATTAAACACTTTCCAGAAAGGAACAAAATTTCCAACCAGAAGACCCTAGAGGAGACTTTTGGAGGATTTCTTGTGAATCAGGGAATCAGTCATGTGGTATTACTGAGCATCTGTGTGCACTTGTATCTCAACGTTGAAATTCATGGTTACCTGGGTGTGTCCAAGCTACCTGATAATTCATACCACAAAACACAAAGCCTTGGCACCCAAAATGGATGACTGTAAAATCCAATCCCAAATACATATTCCTGTTGGAGTGTTTTGTAGAACCTGTACCTGGAATCTCCTTGCACAATAGGCATATGTCAAGGACACAGGCTCTGGAGTCAGCTGCACAAGTTCAAATGCCTTGTTCCCCTCTTTAGCTTAGGTTAGTAACTCTTACATACTCTTTTCAACTCTCTGAGCTCAGCTGTAAGATGAGGGTATTGAGAGCATCTACCTTAGCGTCGCTGTGAGGCTTGAATGAATTAATGCATCTGAAAGACTCAGCCTAGCAAGGCACAGTGCAAGTATGTATATAATGAATGTTAGCTATTGGTAGATTGAGAATGATCTAGATTTATCTAGAATGCTCTATCTAGAATGATTTATCTAGAGTGCTTCTTCTGAGTAAGAACTTTGCCTTGGGCCTTTTTCACAAGCTAGTTTGCCATTTCTCCTGGATAACCTAGACAATGTACAGCTGTAGGTATAGGCCTATCTCAGAATATTCTGATTTTAACGCTGTAGATGACTAGATAAAATTCCAGTGGCTAGATTGTCTAGTTCATTATATTATTGCAAGAAATATTCATTAAAAGATGATCATATGTAGGTTTAAAAGTAGGCAAGAAGTATAGATATCCTGGCATTTTTCTCAGAGTGACTGGATGTTTAACAATTTAGTGGACAGGGATAATAATTATGCTACAGTGGGATCGTTATTATTATTTTGTATAAACACATTTAGACTTTTGAATTTAGCTAGCATTTTGTTAAAATATTTACCTTTCCGTGCTGCAGTGGTGATAATGATTAAATAAATATTATAGCCATTTTTTCCCCAGACAGTATGGTTTATTTCTGTCTCATAAGTATTCCAGAGAAAGGAGGTGCAAGGCAAGGAGGTGGTTCTGCATCATGAAGCCATCCAGAGACCCAGGTTCTTTTCTCTCACTGTTTAGCAAGTTCCTTGTTTATGAAGTCGAAGCTGGCTTACCAGTTACATATCTTATGTTCCAACCTGAAGGAAGGGTATGTAAGAGTACAAGGATAGCATTTTCTTTTTTTAATTTAATTTTATTTATTTATTCATGAGAGACCCAGAGAGAGACAGAGACATAGGCAGAGGGAGAAGCAGGCCTCCCATGGGGAACGCAATGCAAGACTCAATCCCAGGACCCTGGGATCATGACCTGAGCCAAAGGCAGACGCTCAGTCACTGAGTCCCCCAGGAGCCCCCAGCATTTTCTTTGTACAAAAAGAGCATTACTTTTGCTCATGTTCCATTGGTGAGAACTGAGTCACATGGTCACACCTCTCTGCAAAGGATACCCAATCTTTTTTTTTTAATTTAATTAATTTATTTTTAAAATTCCATTATAATTAACATATCATGTTATATTAGTTTCAGGTGTACAATATAGTGATTCAACAAGTCTTTACAGTACTCAGTGCTCATCACAGTAAGTGTACTCTTAATCCCCTTCACCTTTTTCACCCATTCTCCCCAACCATTAGTTTGTTTTCTATATTTAAGAGTCTGGGTTTTTTTGTCTCTTTTGTTCTTTATTTGTACACATGACTGAAATCATATGGTATTTGTCTTTCTCTGAGTGACTTTTTAAAAAAATTTTATTCATGTATTTATTTGAGAGAGAGAGCACATGCATGGGGGCACTGAAGCAGGGAGTGGGGGCAGGAGGGCGGTAGAGGGACAAGCTGACCTCGTACTGAGCGTGGAACCAATGTGGGGTTCGATCTCACAACCCTGGGACCATGACCTGAGCCTCAATTGAGAGTTGGGCCCTCAACAGACTGAGCCACCCAGGCGCCCCTCTCTGAATGACTTATTTCACTTTGGGTCTCAGGGTACTTATACTCTCTAGATCCATCCACGTTGCAAATGACAAGATTTCATTCTTTTTTATGGCTGAGTGATACTGCATTATGTGCGTGCGCATGCGTGCCATATCTTCTTTTTATCTACTCCATAGTAGACTGTTTTCTAAACCTTTTTAACACTTTGTCTCCTTCACCATCAGCTATGGCAGAAAGGTAGTTCATAGCTGAGAAAACTGAGGCACAGAGACAGGTAAAATGACTTGCCCAAGGTCACACAGCAAGTACCTGTAGAGCTGGGCTTTTCATCCGGTCTGTTAGATCCCAGGGCTCATGTTCATACCCACTGAAACTGAAGAGAGAAAAGAGAAAAGAAAGCTGAAAAAACATTGCACAGAGTAGAGAAGCCTCTGTGTATGGAACCTTGACACAATGTCCCTGCCCCTGCACACTGTGCTCCGTTGATAATGTGGTGCAGTTGACCTCAGGACATGAGGGACAGAGGCCCTCAGCAGTGCCTTCTCCTGGGTTCTCCCCACACAGTGGTCCGAAGTGTCAGCTGGGAAGCTTTCCTTTCAGTCTCTAGATTTATAATAAAACCTTATCAAGCATCTTCAAGGAAAAGTGAATTTCAAGTGTTATGAGATGTTTGGGCCTACAAAAATGAGTAAAATGTAAATAAAGTAAGTATTTTGCAGCTTAATAGAAGATTCTGTCATAGAGAAATGGAATCTTATTCTGGAGGGGTCAGAGTTTTTTCTCACCAAGGTGGAGGGGGTGGTGGTGGTTGGCAATTGTACATAAGCTTTTGATGGTCAAGTCTTTGGTTGCTAGTAACATTTACACATGCTGAATCAGAAATGAGGATTTTCCTGGAAGGCTGCAGAGGATACATCCCAGGAGAGAATACAGCTGGGCTTGGTGGGAGAAGAACCATCATCTCAAGGGCTGGCCAACTTCCTCTTCTGTCTGTCTGTCTTTCTATCCCTCTTCCTTTGCCCCACACATTCTCTCATCTCTGCTGCTCTCTGTCCTCTCCTTTATGTTTCTCTGGGCCCATGGTATTTTGGAGCCCAGTGTCCCACACATAATCAACTGAACACTTCTGTGGTTCGGGACAACCTGATTGCGGCAAGGCCAGAAGTGACTGACTTCCCCTGGGGCCAGTGTTCACTTGGCTGATTGGCGATAGGGGATGGTAGTGAACCAACTTAAAGTTTTTAAGAGAGAGTATTTTGTAGAGAAGGGGCTGTGTGCTGGACGGATGTTCCAAAAGGTGACTTCCACAGCCGGACACAATGACTATTTATTGATCATTTACCTTATACAAGACCCTCTTCTATCTGAAGATGGAAATCAAGACATCCTCAACTATTCCATATTCATACCCCAGTCTAAAGCATCTGGACAGACAGGTGTCCAAGGAGGTAAATAACAAAGGAAGATGAAGCTACAGCTCTCTCTGTGCCAATAACAAGGGCGCCTTGCTTGGAAAGTGGAGTTGTGTCGCAGCGTGAGCTACCCAACTGCTCCTCACTGTTCCAGCCATCTCTTTTGAGGCATCTGGTTTACTGAAAGATTTACAATCTGGAAAACACCAGAGGTTTATCTCCTTAGAGCTTAAACATTAAACATGGTTTCAGAGTAAACTGGAAGAAGAATAAACTCAGCAAAACTAGACTGAGAGTTTATGCAAAATCACTGAAAAAATATGAAACAATGAAAAATCTAGTCTGGACAGTTAGTTTCCCAGAAGGCGTGGTGGAAGCCACCAACTGGTCAACCCTTCAACTGCATTATGTTTACAGGTCTTGGTTGACAGCGCTGGCCTTGGTGACATCTCCAGAGGATTTTCCCCTCACTGTTCTCATTTTCTGTGTCAGATTTGTAGGACTTCACTGAAAATCCAATCGCTACAAAAATGAATTGTCTTTTAGAAAAGTTGATTTCTTCTGACTTGGTATCATTTTGCTTTTGTAAGAGGAGCCTATGGAGTAGACTTTGAAGAGGCTTTGCCTAAACACTTGCTGGTGCTTTACTTAATCACAGTTTTATGAACTCTTTGCACACTACCAGCCAATTTTACAGCCTCAGAATCTTGCTCAGGAGACAGACACTGATTTTTCCTGCAGTTGATTTTAAAGGCTTTACCATCTGGGATTTTTAGTAACTTGTGAATAGCAAATGGATGCCATGTTTTCAGGATTTTGTAGTCCAAACTGTAGGAGTGGTTTTGCAGGAAATGCCTGTTAATAAATAAATAACATAAATGTGTTTCACGTTCATTTGTGGAGCTAGTAATCAAAATAGATTTTAATAACTGATATCTTGTTTAATTATTGCCTGAATGCCTAACTTAGTGGATAAAAGGCAAGTGTTAGTGTATTGATTTGGATTTCCTGAGAACATTTAACCCCTAATAAAAATACCATTTATCTTCCCCTCTCCCACAGCAGTATTACTATGTTCAGAAAATAGAAACCAGCCAGGGGTTAATTGACTTAATCAGGGATTATATTTGCTTGCAAGGAGCAGAACGCATCTGAACTAAAAAGGCTTATATTTTGGAAAGCATGCTAGGGTATCTCCTGGAATCCAGTGGTTTGGAGTATGGCTGAGTCTGCCCAAAATGTGGAACCAGAGCAGCTAATCTCTCTTAGTTTCTCTTATTAGGGTCACACTCAGAGGTCATTGCATCTTTTCTGTTCCCTCTTTCCAAATCAGCGTGTTTTTTTTTTTTTTTTTTTGTGGCATATGTGAGCACCAAACATGGCTTTCTGTCTTCCGTCACTTCCCTAGTCAAGAAGCCAATATGGGATGATAAGGTCTGTGAGTCCCAGTTTCAAATTCCTGGAGAAAAGTTCAGTTATCCATTCCTGGTCCAAGCATCTGTGGCCAGGAAGCCACAGTCACGTAATTAGCAGTCTGCTCAGCAAGAGCTGTGAGAGCTGATGCTCAAGGATAGAGTGGGGCAGGTGATACAATGAGGTCCTCTCAGGTGGGTGGTGAGGAGGAAATCATCAGTGTCTTCGATTCCCCAGGTGTGGAAAGAGCTGATTTGCATACCTGGAAATGACTTCTGTTCCCTGGCCCATCTCTCTTTAATCCTCCTGATTTGTTCCTGTTCTTCATTGGTCATACTTTCGCCTCTTCCCTTTGCTTGTCCTCATTTCACTTTCTGTCTCCTGTCTCTCAGTTGATGCTTCAGAAAAGTAATATGTCTGGTGGTGGAAAGAGCTCTGTCAGAGGCAATCCAAGAGCAGCCTCTCATTCAAGACTTAACCAGTGCTAGACCTTGGGCAAGTCACTTAATCACCCTCAGCCCTGGTTTCATTTTCTGAAAATGAATGGACGTAGGCTGAGAGAAACCTTAGAGATCACCTTTCCCAGGGTGCTAAATATCTGTCTACTGACACTGTCATTCTACAAGTACAGCACCCATGGCAGACATTGCTAATTGAGCCCAGCATGCTTCCCTGTTGATCCAGGACTGTGTTTAGAATCCTCCACCACAGTTCAGGCAGTCGCTGCCAATCAGATGGAGGCAATCGACCTTTGAAACGTGACCAATTAGCCATCTCTAAGCAAGACATGGAAGCCCAGATGTCTAACATCTTTTCTTCTTCTCACTTTCCTTAGAGAGATGGGATATGTGAAGCCATTATTCCTAATTCTTGAAATTTTGAAGCACAGAATAACAAATGCCTTCATCTGCCCTTTTCTTCCCAATTATTCATTCTTTTACAAAAACTCTGTTTACTTTCCAACCTCCATCCAATCCAGCCTTTAATTTCTCCTGTGGCTGAAGAATCGACAGTTCTTTTAGCAAAGATGAATCAGCCATGTTTGTCTGGGAGCCTCAGAATTAGCCTGGCTCACTTTGCAACTGTGTGGTGGCAGGCAACAGTGAGAGTTATTTTACTTTTTGAAAATATGTTTTCTGCAGTTATATTTGGACTGGGAAAAAAGATCCTTGCAGTCTCAGCTCAAATTACATTCAATGTTCCTAATTGCTGTTACCCTCAAATATGATAGTGAGTGAGGTCACATCTTCAGTTTACATTTCTTATCTATATTTACAAATGACACAGCTTTGCAACATCTGCTCTGCTTACAGAGCACTCATTTTTGCAGATGATGCAGCTGTAATGGCTGGTGGCACAATTGTTTCCTCGACGACGATGCTGGGAAACAACCCTTCCTTTCTGCCTTTCATGCTGGTTGCCTTTTTAAGTTGCCTTCTGGAGTTCATGTCTCCAGGAGAGATGGGCTTAAACTTCTAAAGCAGCATATTTTTATTATTTTTGCTGAAAGGCTTCTTCCTAGAATAGTTACTGATGGCAGTCTGCCTGTGGCAAGGCCACCCTGTATAATAGCTCTGTAGGTAGGGAAGCTATAGGTCTAAAATAAAGGAGACAAATGTAAAACCTTTGCAAAGGTTGGACCTGGAATAAAATCTGTATCTCTAATGCATAGGCACCCAGTGCTGGCTTTCCAGTCAAGAGCATCCTTGGTGTTCAGAGAACGTGGCCATCCATTTTATTCCTTATTTCCTTGGAAAGGGGTGGTGCTGTAGATGAATGAGAAAGAGTGGGGGTGTGGTTCATACAGACTACATTTAAATGCTTTCCTATTGTTATTTACTTCCATTTTAAAATACGATAAATTAATAAAAGTGAGGACTTAAATACTTTCATTTCTGGAGCCAACTGTCCTTTTGCAGGAAATGCAGAGGATAGAGGAACATGTTCAATTGCACCATGAGCATGCATGGGCCCAGTCCAGACTGGAAACTATAGGTTCTTCATCAGATATGGTATAAGGAAATAAAAGGAATGGAGGGGAAAGCCTGGAGATTAAAAGACACTTAAAAGACATGACTAATTTTTTGTTGTTGTTTTTGGGTAAGATTAATTCATGTTAGGATGAAACTATTTGAAAACGATTTCTTGGCTTAAGCCATGCCACAGTTAATGGGGTTTTATAAATGACTTAATTTTGTAGCACATTCTTGTGCTACAGACAATGAACATGGGGCCCCCAGTCAAAGTGATTTGCTTCAGTCTAAAAGGGAGCCAGTGGGAGAACCGTGGTGAGAATCCAGATTTCCTGGCTCATGTGTGATGCTTCTACTACTTCCCCTGAGGATGATCATTATCATACATTAATTTTATCTTTGAGTTCATTGACATAGATAAAATCACAACAGAGTTGACTACATAGTGGAGACTCTTTGTGTTAATCTGTTCTGTTAATTGCTTTTCAAGAAGATTGGCTCTGACTTTGTCCTGTGTAAAGTGGCCGTAAGCCCAGGAGCTGTAACATTCTCTGACTTATGGATTCACAGAATAAAGTTAGTCTTTTGCTTTCTACTTGCTCTGACGTTATAAAGTTGGTTTCATTGTTCAGCACTATTAAAATGCTCTAAGGTTACAATTAAAGCTATAAAATAATCTTTACTTTTGTTATTAAATTTTATTTTCTCCCCAATAGTTCCTGCACTGATTTAAATTACTTATTTCCAAATATGTAGCACTTTTCTTGGGGAATCCATTCTTAAATAGGCTAGATGTTTTGAAAAGGGGAACTGCTTGATAGAAATCTTCAAATTTTTTAATAAAGACATGTGTACATACAAGCAATTCAGCCAACAAATTCCCTTTACTGAAATAGGTTTTAGGTTAAATTATTCAATATTTCAATCCAGTTTGAGAGAAAATAGATTTTAATGAGGGCTATATAATATGCTATATTATGCTACAGTGACATGTTTGTCATTGATTATTTTTACTTTTGAAAAGAGCCAGGATTTGAGGCTCAATTACAAGTAATTAATAATCCAACCAATGTGCCACAAAAAAAAAATTTTAATTTCTCTTGGTATTTGTAAGAAGTCAACAATACATGCAACTAGTTCACTGGCAATGGTTCTAGCAATTATTTACTGTGAAAATAATAGCAATTCAAGGTGGAAGATAGAAATGTATGTTATTTATCTTCAGATTGTCCTGGTGACGAGGAGGATGAAGGAAAATCCATTGCCAGTGCTGAACAATTATGTCTAACGATTTGGGTTATTACTAGATAGACCAAGGCTTTGGGAGATAGAACAGAAACTTCCATTTATGGAATACATTTAAACTTTATATAGATAGATCTTACTACTACTTTCTACCAAGTAAAAGAAAATGTAATCTCAGAAACTTCTAAATTATAGAATTTTAAAAAAATAAATGCTATCTTGATATCACATGTAAACAGTAGAGCAAATAAACTATTAATGAAAATTATTTGCTCTGAACATGTTGGCTATGTTTTTGAGTTTTGACACTTCTGAAGAGTTTGAAAATTATTGACTTAGAATAAATATTTTCTTCCTTTTTACCTAAAGTTAGTTAAATTGTTATTCAGTCCTAATAGGATCGGTCAATAATTTCTTTTTATAAGCATCTGAATTAACAAATCCTGAAGTGGTGATATTCATTATTAATGAGGTTAGACTTCTGTAGTAAAACTTATGTCTACATCAGTCATCAATGAATATGAATTAAGGATTAATAATAATACTTGTTATTAATATGAGCAGCATATTCTGCTTCTTGGCCCCCACACAGATACTTGCAGGTTTTTAGAGTTTAGTTATAAAAAGAACATCAGTATCCATGAAGTATCACACAGGCTTTCCAGTGGAGCATTTTTCTTGTATGTCTCTAGTCAGGGGGGGAAACAATCAAATTTTTGATATTATCATTTTACCTAAATCAGCTTAGTGCCCAAGAAGACATTAGAGCCAGTTTAATGATAGTTCCTTACATTCGTTATACAGAACTTTACAGATTTCCTGGTATTCACCCTTATGTTCTTTCAAGTGATAAATATCTGTAGAAGAGTTGGGTTTTTTTGTTGCTGTTGTTTTGTTTTTGTGTGTAGAAGAGTTCTGAATAAGTCTGATAAAATATGCAGTGAAACGAGCATACCGGAGCAGAATTTGTCAGCTATGTAATTTCAGAGAACATGTTTTCAGATTTCATGAGGGATTTAGTCCACCCATAAGTTCTCCTTTGGTTTTTCTGTATCTGAAATTGCACAAGGGCAAGGACTTTATACTCTGAAATGATCTTAAGTTAGAGTTTCCTCAAGGTATTCGTCAGAGCAGTGATTCCTTAGGATATTAGCTGGTATCACGCAAAAAAGAAAGAGTTCCACAGTCAACTAGTTTGAGGATTTTCTAGATTAAATATAACTTTTGTTTAAGACTTTTGGAGACTTTGGTGTACTTGTCTGCACTGTGAATCTCCTGGAAGAGATTTCCTAAGCTTTTTTTGAATACAAAACCTTTTTTTCCCCTCAGATTGTCACATGGAACCAATATTTGTGGGAACAGTTGTTGAAACATGGCTACCTTTGCTTATTCTCAGTTTTAGAGACTGTCAGGTTGATTGGATGTCCTTAATACAGGATTATTGTCTTTTCAACCTAACAAAATACTGTGTGAGATGCAAAGTGAATGCAAAGGTCTCTGCCTATCATGAATAACAATGTAGATAATGTAAGGTTGAGGCTGCAAATAATCACCTTTAGGAAAACATTTGAGAGTGCAGAGTTTGGCCTAGGATCATACTCTTTGAACCTTAAATGCAATGAAAAGTCTTAAGTAACATTCTCTTTTTGTGTCTATGTATGCTTTGTGGACTGTTGTGTTGACTGTCAGAGACTTTATACATTTTAATTTATTGATAATTTATGCATTAACTAATTCGTTATTATATATACACATGCATTTTTTATAGAATCGCACAAATGTGATCCTGGAGTATAAATGGGTTTCTACTTCTTTTTTTTTTTTTAAGATTTTATTTATTTATTCATGAGAGACATTGAGAGAGAGAGAGAGAGAGAGAGGCAGAGACACAGGCAGAGGGAGAAGCAGGCTCCATGCAGGGAGCCTGATGTGGGACTCGATCCCGGGACTCCAGGATCACGCCCTGGGCTGAAGGCAGGCACTAAATCACTGAGCCACCCAGGGATCCCCTACTTCTTTTATTGCAATCTTTCTGTCTCCCCCCACACACTTTTGCTTGGCTGCCCTGCATTCATTTACATATTTTGATTATTATTTGTTTACTTAATATATCTTTATTGGATCTTGATATTAAAGCAATACTGGTTTCATAAAATGAATCGGGAACATTTTCATAGATCTCAAAGGCCTGAATTAGTTTAATAACGTTAGCATTACCTTGTTTTTTTAAAAGTTAGGGGGAACTCAGATGAATATATCTGCTCCCGGTGCCTTTTTCAATAGCACCTTCTTTTTCTTATGTTAATTTGTTTAGGTTTCTTATTTCTGGACTAATTTTGTTTGTGATATTTATCCATTTATATATGTGTATTTATTTATTATGAGAACATGAACATTAGGAGAAGTTGTTGCTCTGTCTCTGCCTTCTCCTCTCAGCATCTCAGCTCTAGCTATAGTGAGCTTCATGTGTCAGGTTTGTAAGCAATCTTAATGGGAAAGTGTTTACTTTGCAACTATGCCGAGCAAGTCATTTTAAAAACCACATGCTTGCTTGTGGAAATAAGCAGACTTCAGGGAGAAATCTAACACAGAGGCTCTGTGAGGCATTACTAATGCCAAGAAAGCCAGGTGGATCACCCAGGCACTCATTGGAAAATTATAGCTGGAGACAAGGGATTCATTGTAAGAAGTGTGAACTATTCCTGAGAAGTTAGAATAAGCTGACCACAAAGTGGGAGTATAATAATTTACTGTTATCATAGTTTAGACAAAAGACGTTGACTCTGAAACCTCTTAATTAGATTTTGTGCTCCTTGATGACCATAGTGATAAGCAACTTAGATTAACTGCTGACCATGTACCAGGATGTGTTCCAAATGTTGTACATGGGTTCATGCCATTAGGCCTCAAGATGACCTGTGGGACAGAGATTATTACTGCCCACATCGTGTGAGGAGGAAACTGGCACAGAGAGGTCCGGTCCGTAACTTGCCTAACTTGACACAGCTGGAACAAGGCAGGTGGGCTGTGAAGGCAGCTGCTCTTTTTCCAGGTGCCATACCCTCCCCGGGGACACTTGACTACCTTCCTGGTAAGGTTTACAGCTTGTTAATCTGTGTAAGAGAGTGACTATCTGAGAAAGGATTTGGAAGATAAATCGCTAAGTGATTGAGCAAATAAGGGAGATTATTGGCTCTAATTCTCAGCAGAAAGGGAAAAGTACTCTAATAGAGCTAAAAATGGAGAGTTGTGGGAACAATGACGTGTTAATTATGGGCCTATCACTTAGAAGCAGTTTACATTTACACTTTTCATCATGGTGTGAAGCCCAGTAATATGCCTTTTGCACAACTTTCTAAGGCCCTATTACTGCTTTTCATTCCTACATCTCCTGTCTTTCTTGACTAATGGATTAAAATGGTCTCAACTCCCCTTAGGGCTGTTAGAATGAACTAGTAAAAATGAATAGGAAGGTTTGGAAAAGTTTGCTGATAGGATTGTCCTGTTTGGGAGGATCAGTTAGTTATTGGTGGTTAATTGTATTTTCTGTGGTTGAGTTTAGGCTGTCTACTAGGGTGAGGTGTTTTTTGGTTTGTTTTTGTTTTGTTTTGAAGAGAGGGTGTGAGAGTGGGGAGGACAGTGGGAAAAGGAGAGGGAAGATCCCAAGCAGGCTCTATGCTCAGCACAGAGCCCAAATGGTGCTCTATTTCACAACCCTGAGATCATGACCTGAGCTGAAATCAAGAGTCGGATACTTAATCGACTGAGCCACCCAGGTGCCTCATAGTGGGGTAAGGTTTTTAAACTTACAAATGACCCTATCAGAAAGATCAGAATGATGGCAGAGTGGAGGAGGAGGAGAGAGACTCTGAAGCCCCATTGATTTACTTCTGATACAGATGGTGTTAGAGTTAGATGTGTGTGGTGACCTTTGTCCATAAGAGGAGGCCATTACATCTGTCCCGCTTGCTATACAGCAATTATGATGATAGAATTGGAAGGAGAGGAGGCTATTATTTATAATACTGAAAATATATAAATAACCTGTATCTTTTTTTTAAGATTTTATTTATTTATTCATGAGAGACACACAGAGAGAGAGAGAGAGAGAGAGAGAGAGAGGCAGAGACACAGGCAGAGGGAGAAGCAGGCTCCATGCAGGGAGCCCGATGCGGGAATCGATCCTGGGACTCCAGGATCATGCCCTGGGCCAAAGGCAGTGCTAAATCGCTGAGCCACCCGGGCTGCCCAGTAACCTGTATCTTGATAGTCAAGAGGCAAACAAATTATAATACTGTGTCTTAGCGGGTACTATATGCAGCCTTACCCAATATGAAAAAAATGCTTTAAAATAATGTTAAAAGACCAGAAGCAGGTGCAAAGTTGGATGTGCAATGTGATCACAGGTCTGAAAAGCACATCAACCAAAACTCTTCCAAGAATGAAATGTGGAAGTATAACTCCACATTTCACACTGTGGTTTTCTCCATGTGGTGGGACATGCCTGTGGAGGGGGCTGAGGGACACATGGGACTCTTTTGCTTCAACTTTTCCATCCTTTCTAAATCTTCTGTAATGATCATGTAAAGTGAGGCTTTCAAAAATGAAAGAGCGGGATCCCTGGGTGGCGCAGCGGTTTGGCGCCTGCCTTTGGCCCAGGGCGCGATCCTGGAGACCCGGGATCGGATCCCACGTCGGGCTCCCGGTGCATGGAGCCTGCTTCTCCCTCTGCCTGTGTCTCTGCCTCTCTCTCTCTCTCTCTCTCTCTCTCTCTCTCTGTGACTATCATGAATAAATAAATAAAATCTTAAAAAAAAAAAAAAAAGAAAGAGCAAACGTATTACTGTCTTAACGGGGGGAATCAACTTTATTTTTAAACCTGTTTCACAAAGGATTTGAGAGCGATAAACTTGTTTTTTAAAGAAGAAAATCACTGTGAAAGAGCTTCGGTAGTTAAAAAGCTTCTGTTGAAGCAGTAAACACAGCCTTCTATTTGCTGGCATCACTTCAAGGAGCAGCAATCTGATTGTGTTTAACTGGCACATTGAGAAAGCCCCAGGAGAAACCATGTTAGGAAGAATGTCCCAGATGCCAAATTTCAGAACCATGAGTATGATGCTTCAACATTGCAATGCTGCTGGAGTCATCTCTTTTCACTGTCTGGGAATCAAGGTCTTGGGAGTTTAGAGCTAGCTCAGTAATGTCTGTCAAAGCAGCACCAAAGAGAGACTCCTCATCACACTCAGGAGATGGGGGTGGCTACCATCCTGTCCGGGTCCTTCCAGGAGGACGGCGACAGAGGAAGACCTACTCCTTCCCACATGGAGCAGAGAGCTTTGGATCTGAAGTCAGAGGGGTTGAATCATAGCTGTAGGGTCGCTCTCAGTCTGACCCTGGCCAAGCCAGCATTTAACCTCCCTGGGACATGGTTTGCTCACTTGTAAAATAGGGGGTAATATCCTTTATCCTCTACCTCACAGGTTCCATGAAGAACAAGGTGGGATGAGGGTATGAAAAGATTCTGCAGACTATAAGGGGACCCATAGATGTGTGGGATTGTGACTGTGCATGAGCCGCAAGGCATTTCTGACTTGTGACTTAGTATCCAGGGTCTCTGAGGATGCCTTGGCATGCATCCGAGCCTATGCTGGGCTACACAAGTAATGATAACAACAATATCAATAGTAGCTGGTGTTTTGGGAGCACTGTGTGCCAGGCACTGTTCTAAGGACTTTACATGTGTCACCTCATTTTAAAGATTGGTTGATTGATTTTAGAGAGAGTGAGCGAGTGAGCATAGGGAGAGGGAGGGAAAGAGAAACTTTAGCAGATCCTGCACTGATGCAGGGCTCAATCTCATGACCCTGAGATCATGACCTGAGCTGAAATCAAGAGTCTGACACCCAACTGACTGAGCCACCCAGGTGCCCCTGTATCACCTCATTTTAATACTTAAAACAGTTTAATGGTAATGTAGGTACCAAGAGGTAGGTACTGGAATAGTTTCCATTTTACAAATGAGGGAGAAGCCCAGAAAGGTTAAGTAACTTGAACAGGATCACACAGCTAGCAAATGGGGGAGTGGGGTTGGAATCCAGGCCGTCCGACTCTGAAGTCTGATAGAAAGCTGTAGATATTTTTCTCTGCCATACAAGGAAGAAGGGTTTGGGATACTTGCTTATTAACTGGTTATCTTAGTTTCTTAGATTCAAGAGCTGCTGTTGATCAGGTTTGCTTTTCTTTGAGTGTTGCAATGAAGAAAACCTGCTGGTGGGCAGTGAATGGGACAAAGCGAATGGCTTTGTGACTGGTTGGAAATGGGACCCAGGCTGCCTGTGGGAAGGCATCCTTCTCCTCAGTGTCTCTGGCCATCAGAGGAAGGAGATGCTGTGTGGGAAAGGACTGTGACTATGGCTGCATTTTGCAGGAGTAGTTTAAGGAAACCAGAAAGCGATCCAGGGCAGCATTGGGAGGCTTGAACTTGAGCGGACACTATTTCTTAAGTAGCAGACTCTGATGAGTTTGGAAAGGAGGATTTCTGCTGTTGGGTCTGGGATAAAAACAGCCTTGGACGGAGGCCTGACAGCCCTCGGGACTGAAGGGAGCAGTTCAGGGCAGAGAAAAAGCAGCAGAGGAGCCTGATGTACCTGCGGGCTTTTGCGAGGTTCAGGTTTGGAGGCCAGGCAGCAGGAATAGTTTGAGCACAGCAGCACTGGTCTGGTGTTATGTGCAAGCCCTGGGAATGACATGCTAGTAGCTCTAAGAGCTTTGGGAAGACAGAGGCCCCAACAACCCATCATTATGCATCTTGGTGTTTTTAGTTGGGGCTCAAGGTCTGGGGAGACTAGGGAGGCAGTTCTCATCATTTCTAACATTATGCTTCCAAACCGGGCCAAGCACCTCCTAACCTGTTTTGTATTTCATTAGTTAATGATCCTTCAGTTCAAGGCTAAGTTTAGTCCTGATGGGACTCTACGCAAACTTGATAAGCAAGTTATTTCCAATGACTCCATCTCTGCTCCCCATCTTTCTGTATCCAGAACCTCCTTAAATCTCTTACCATTTAAGCTACTTTCTTTTAAAATTCTTTAGATTACCAGTCTCTTGATCCATCCAAACAGAAGTCATTGTTGGCTTATCCCTAGGATGAGTGATATTTATTTTTTGTTTTTGTGTTTTTATGTGTGTGTGTGTGGTTTTTTGTTTGTTTGAATTGTTTGGATGAGTGATATTTGTAATGTTCAGAAAGGGAGTATATAGAGAGCAAGCTTTCCAAGAGGCCAAGTAGAAGCTGCCTGGCCCTTTGTGATGGTAGCCTTGGGAGTCACGTGACATTGCTTCTGCCATACTGTAATTGGTTGAATGGTCTCAATCCCCCTCATCTCCAAGGGGAGTGGACCTTACCTCTTAATGGGAGGCGTATAGGAGAATTTGCAGCCATTACCAAAACACCCCACACATACACAAACATATTTAAAGGACTACAGTATCTGAGAATTGAAAGGGGTCATAGCGGATGATCTATTTCAGTCCTCTACCATGGCTCAGCTCCTTTTCACAGCTTTCCAGTCCTCCCATGGCTGGACCACTGTGAGGGGGTTGGGGGAGATGACAGGTTCCTTCTGGTCTCTCCTGTCATCCATTCCCACCCCTTCCCAGTCTGTTCTGTTCTTCACTCCATAGCCAGAGTGCTTGTTCTAAAACACAGATTTGCTCCTGTACATCACCCATCTTCACCTCCCCACCTCACTCCACTTCAGACCAGATTTTCCAACTTCAGCTCCCCTTGGCTTGTTTGTTTCTGTCAGATAGTTCTAATGTTTTTCCGTAATAATGGAGAAAGCTCTAGAGGTACTTTCTCTCTCTTTGTTAATTTAAAATGTGACTTTTAAGGGCTCTTAGCCACCTCTGGGCTCATGAATACCATCAACACTGCAGAACCATGGAAAGGGGACCTAAGAGAGAATGGTCAAGAAGGATTTTTTCTCTTTCCCGGCATGAAATTTCCAGCTCTCTGCTCAGTTATGTTCTTGCCTCCTTTCCCGAGGAGCTCCCCATTCGTGGGCCCCTCTCTCCTGGCCTTTCTCCCCACAGCTTCACTCAGGAACTGTGGGTGCTGCCAGTGTGACATCTCTGCGGGTGCTTGTAGTGACGCTGGGTCTTGTGAGATGTCTCTAGTCCTCAGTTGGATGTGAGTAGTTTATTTTTCAGAGAGAAGGATGTCACTGCTGCCAAGCAAGCATAGACAACCTCAGTTACTTGGCTGAGGAAGACTTAGTGGCGTAAAAAGACATTTGCATCCAGAGACACCGTCCTTTCATTTTGCAGTTTGGGTTCTCGGATGAGGTTTATCTGGGCGCCATAGGCCCCGGCAGGTAGCCGCATTCACCTCTGATTTCCTGGGCTGTGAGTTTCACAGTCCAGCCGTTGTAGGTGGTATGGAAATAAGATTGAAGATACACAGGTATCTTCTGCATCTTTGCTTACCTACCACTTCCTCGGAGACCGTGGCTCACCAGCCCTGTCCAGTGGGGCGGCCGCGGCATTTGCATCTGTGTCCTCACGTCGTTGCCTGAATACGTGTACTGAGTGTCCTGTGCTGGGGGCCGCAGCTGTGGGATGGAGAGGTGCCCGTCTGGGCCACCCCTTCTCTCCAGGACCTCCCACAGCAGGCACTTGAGGATTATCCGAGGCCTGACCGGTGGTATTTTGTTTTGCAGGAACAGACAACCTCCAGATAACAGCCAGCCCGACCCCGGCGTCATTTCCTCATGGGAAGGTGTTCCCGATTTCACCAACATGGCCTTTCTCAGAAGTCCAGTCTTCCTCGGCAGTGGCCAGAGTCCAGAGCGTGCTGGGACCGTCCCCCGACAACACCAGCGCGCTGCAGTTCCCCCGAACACCTCCGCCCAAGACGCACCGCAGAGCTAGGGCTCACGGGGACTTCTCTGCTTCCCCTTTCCAAGGAAGTGGCCACAGCGCCCCCCTGGAGCCTTCCAAGGATTCCAGCGAGTCTGTGGTCCACCCGAGACCTCAAGGGGGAAAAGACGCAGCCTCCGAGTCAGGTTTGCCTCACATCAGCATGCTCCCTGCCTTGTCCTCGACCCCATCTCAGCCAGTGTGGGTAGGGACTCCTTCCATTTCAGCCCGGCATTCCCCAAGATCAGACATTCTCCCGTTTCTCCCTCCACGTTCATCCTCTTCATTGGCTCCCAACTCACCTCATTCCATCATCTTTTCTAAACTAGCCGAACAACCCACCAGAGTGCCCTTATTCGCACACACAGCTCCAACTGGCTCCTCTTCAGGTCAGGGCATAGCTAATTCCCCAAACCCGTTTGCTGGGGGCATAAACCAAGCTCCGGCCAAAAATACCCAGGATTTGATAGGCACCCCTCATCTCGGTTTTTCTGGACCCTCAACAGTGCAGCAGCCCAAGCTGCCTCCCGCCGAGGGTCCTCACTCAGCAAGCTCCCCCACACCTGAGTTTCTGAGCTCTGCCCACCTGCCTCCCCCTCCCCTGGCACCTGGAAGTCTTCCTCGGCTTCCAGATGGAACTCCCTCATGGTCGGTGCTGGAAGTGGCTTCAAGGCCTACACCTCCCCGGCCAGTGGAAGCTGGGGTGGCTGAGGGAGCACACAGCGGGGTGTCTTTGGCGGCATCTGAGAGTGAAGCAGCAGCAGCTGTGACCCAGGAGGCCGTGTCTTCACTTTTCCAGACTGCAGGATCAGTGGCCGTGGAAACGACCAGCAGAAAGCTAGCCCCTGCTACTGCAAACGACCCCACTCACCCACTACATTTGTCAGCAGCTCCGGCGAATTCCAAAGGGCCCGTCCTTTTGGGGGATCACAGGTCTCCCTCATTGGTGCCTTCTCCTCTGCCTCTCCCCACAGCCGCCAGCGGAGGGCAAGCCCTCCTTTCCGGGGCATCAGTCAGCACAGCGGCAGACTTTCCCTCGGCGCCCACTTTCCTCCAGCCCGTGCAGAATCCTGCCTCCCCGTCCACTGTGCCCCAGAGGCCAGCTCCCCAAGACGAGGGCAGCGAGCGATCCCCTCCTGCGGCAGCTACAGACTTGCCCCTCTCACGCAAATCTCCCAATCTTCTTCCTATGACTCGGGCACTTCCCCTGCGGGAAGGAGATAGCGTGACAGCTGTTTTAGAGAAAAACGAAAAGGCAAATTGGACAGCTGCTGTCCAGCCCCTTCCAAGTAGAGAGATTCCAAGTCCTCACACTGTAAATGGATTCACCTCAGATTCTAGCACAGATCACATTCCATCTTTTTTCACTGCAACGGCGAGAACAAACCTCCTTCCTTCAGAATTAGCTCTCCCTTCCATGCCCTCCATGCAAAGCACCCAGACTATGTCCCCATCCCCTAGCGTATCCAGCATCAAGCCAGAGACCCATGCATCTGTAGTAGATCACTCCGAGTTGCCAGCTTCAACTTCCCAACAGGTGACAGCATTTCCCTCCTCCACTGAAGTGTATGATTTCTCCGCAGTGAGACATGTGAAAATGCCAGCAACCACAGATGTTTTCTGGAGTTCTCTTTCCACAGAAACTGGATCGCTCTACATAGAGCCAGTGATATCTGGCTTGCCGCAGCAAACAAATTATGATTTAAATGGGCACGCCATTAACTCCACCAGTTGGGAAACTCATTCAGCTTCAACTACTCCTCCCAGTGGTTCAACATCAGCTGCCAGTACAATAAACTCTTCAGATCTCAGAGCTACTGCTGGGCATTCAGTGACTGCAGGAGGCTTTACCATCCAGCATCCAGTCCTTGGTACAAGCACCAGCCAGCCCATTCAACAGTCAGAGGTTACCATGGTTGGAAACCACACAGCCCTCGTGTCCATAACCAATAACTATTCCAGAGACTTCCAAGCAGCAGAGGTTGAAGAGTACACACCCACTAGCCAACAGGCTACGTCTCATCCTCGTCCACAGCTGCCTATGCATCCAACACGTGCTCTTCTGCCAGCCTCTCCAAGCCTAACTTTTACAGCCAACTTGCAGCAAGTGCTTTCAGATGGAATGGACATGAGCCTCTCAATTTCCAGTGATGTCGATCCGTCTCCTGTGACAAGTGCTTCTCCAGCATCCCAGAGTGTCTTGAGATACAACTCTACTGCCGAATCTCCTCCTCTGTCAACCAGGGTCGTATTCAGGACCCCATCCAAAGTTCTGCTGGCTTCTCAGCACCCTGAGAAATGGACAGGTGCAACCACTCGTGCAGGTAGTTTGCTTCTCGGTACCCCCCCAAACAGGTCTGACCGCTTCTGTGGACAAAGGATCTTCACGTTCAACACAGATACCCAGCTTTGCTTAGAAGGAGCAGAAACACACCTTAAGGATGATGAATGAGTTAGCAGCCCCAGATAGTCACGTCCTTGATCCTCTGCTGACTAGTTTTTGAAAAGTACAGTCTCCAACTCAGGATGGTTTGACTTATACAATTTTTCAGCTTTTTACCGGTGCAAAAGCAACATGCATTCAGTAAAAATCATACTTCGGATTTTGAATTTGGATCCTTTCCCAGGCTAGCGATAAGTGGTATGATCCTCTTTCGTGATGCTGGGCAGGGCAGCGAGTCGCAGCGCCCAGCCAGCCATGTGATCATGAGGGTCAACAATGATACAATTACAGCCATCCTGGACCCATGCAACTATTCTTTCACTTTCAGTATGCTATTCAGTAAATTACCTGAGATATTCAACACTTTATTTTAAATAGGCTTGTATTATTTTTTTAAAGGTTTTATTTATTTATTCATGAGAGACACAGAGAGAGAGGCAGAGACACAGGCAGAGAGAGAAGCAGGCTCTGTGCAGGGAGCCCCATGTGGGACACATCCCAGGCCCCCGGGATCACACCCTGGGCTGAAGGCAGACACTCAAGCGTGGAGCCACCCAGACATCCCAAAATAGGCTTGTATTAGATGATTTTGCAAACCCAGTGTGGGCTAATGTAAGTATTGTGAGCATGGGTAAGGTGGGCTAGGCTAAGCTAGCATGTTCGTAAGTTAGCTGTATTACATGCATTTTTTATTTATGGTCATTTCAACTTATGACATTTCTTTTGGGACGTAACCCCATCGTAAGGAGAGGGAGATCTGTATTCAGAATTTATTTTTTTTAATTTTTATTTATTTTATTTATTTATGATAGTCACACAGAGAGAGAGAGAGAGAGAGAGGCAGAGACACAGGCAGAGGGAGAAGCAGGCTCCATGCACCGGGAGCCCGACGTGGGATTCGATCCCGGGTCTCCAGGATCGCGCCCTGGGCCAAAGGCAGGCGCTAAACCGCTGCGCCACCCAGGGATCCCTGTATTCAGAATTTATTTTTTTTTTGAGAGTTTCCATCTATTTTTCAATAACCTCATAAACACAAGCTTACATGTAAATTGAACACCAATAAAAAAGATTTTTTTCTGTATTCAGAATTTAAATGTCCTTATTGCCAACCACAGGTTTCCATAAGTGACACTCTCATTAGGGGTAATTGACTTAATGAACCTAGAGCTGTTTTGCCTAAATTCCAGAGCACAGAGACTTTTCATGCCAGCAAACCCATAAGTGACATCCATCCATCACCACCACAAGTGACATGTGTGCTACAGACCAGTGACAGACCTTTGCTTTTTTTTCTTTCTGCAGCAGACCCCTCCGTGTCATCCAAGGTGGAGCCAACAGCAGCAGCAGTGGCCACATCGTTACTGGGGAAATCAAGTCCGCTGGCGCTGTCTGCAGCCCTGGTTGCCAAGGGCCCTGGCAGCAGTCCTTCAGCCATGGCCTCAGGATCAGTCAAGAGCAGCTGGACCACTGCTCTAGCTAAAAACGTCACAAACAACACAGCACTTGGCCCAAAGACGACGCCAGGGGCAGTGCATCCGGCCTTCTCATTCACGCCAACCTACATGTTTTCAAGAGCGGCACACACCGTGAGTGCTCATACAGCCATGCAAGGGAACACAGGCACCGCCTCCGGCCTGTTGTCCACTACACACCTCCCCAGGAAACCACAAGCCATGCACACGGGCCTCCCAAACCCCACCAACCCAGACACGCCCAGAGCATCCACCACACGCCCGCTGACTATCACAGCAGCCTTGACATCCATCACAGCACCCGTGAGGGCCACCCGGTTGCCACCTGTGCCAGCGGAAAATACAGACACTGCCCTTCCCGCTGCGTCGACCGCTGTGGTCACAACCGGCAAAATGGCATCCAACCTGGAGTGTCAGATGTCCAGCAGGCTCCTGGTGAAGACAGGTAAGAGTCCACCGTCCTTGGAGTTTACTTGAAAGCAGCAGGCACGCCCTGGCCTCAGAGATGTAGCAGAGATGAGATCGGCGGTTCTCAGCCAGGAACAGTTGTGCTCCTTCTCCCCCAGAAGGTGTTTGGCCCTATCTGGAGACCTTTTTGGAGGGTAGGGAGGGTGCTACTGGCATGTAGTGAGACAGAGACCAGGATGCTGTCAAACGCCCCAGGTACAGAGCGGTCCTACAGCAAAGGATAATCCCTGCCCCAAATGTCCAAGTGCTGAGATTGAGGAGCTCCGGTCCTTATCAAGTGACAGAGGCTTTACGTGACCTGCATTCTGGTCCCGGGATCAGTCCTGCTATCAGAGACCCCCCTAGGGAAACCGTTTCTGCAAATGAATCTGGGAAAACAAACGTGTAGTGAATTTTGCCTGAAGAGCAAACCAGTGATGTCTCACGTGAATGAATGAATGATGAATAAAATGTCACGTCTTGGAAGCCCTGCAGAAGTCAGAAAGGCTTCTGTTAGGTGGTTTCTCAGCCTGCAGGTACAAAAAGTACAGCTGCACGATGAGGGTGCCCAGGATTTCTTTCGATGTTGAAAAGGAGGCCGTGAAAAAGTCGGGTGGTAAATGCTATCTCTAGCCACCACCTCCCAGTTGCAGCAAAGCAGGGCAGGAAGGCACCGGGTGATTTTAACAGTGGGGTAGTGTTGGCTATAAAAAGCACTAGACACGTTATCTGAGCCAGCAAGCCAGTGCTGAATGCTCGAGTCCCGCCTTCCTCTTCACCCTACAAAGGATTAAATGAAATTATATCTAGAGACGTAGCCTATTCTAAAATGGGAAATTGTGAAACTAGGCAGACCAGAAAGTACAGTATCTCTTTCTGTTTCTCAAGGAATTATACCATCTGGTTTTCCACTCCCCCTCCTCTGAAAGGCAGGCAACCCCAACCACCTAGATGCAGAAGTCTGGAACATTCTGTCCCCCTCCCCCTTCTTCCACCACCCCTGTCACCCCAGCCACACCTGGTCAACCACCAGTGCCTTTCATTCAGTTCGACTTCCTTCAGCACCCTTCTCTCCATCCCCACCGCTGCGTCCCTCATTCACCCTGTCATCAGCCACCTCAATTTCTGCAACAACAACCAAATTTATCTGCCTTAGACTAGCCCCCACCCCCTCCAATCTGTTCTTCAGTCTGTAGTCAACGGGACCCTCTAAAATGTATGCTTTTGCTTAAAGCCCTTCACGTCCCATCGCCCGCAGGACCAGGCCTAAACATGTATCCTGAAAGGCTTCGCTCCTCACCCTGTGTCTTTGAACTTGATCTTGTCTCTGCTGGGAGTGGCGAGGGGCGGTCCCTCTCCACTCATCAGGAGATGGCCTTGCTCATCAGGAAACCTTCCTTGATCCCCACCCCCTTGCCCAGGTCCAGGCTGGATGTTCCTAGAGCATGGCAGGCTTCCCTTCAAATAGCACCTGTCACCTTCAGTCACAGGTGCCAGTCTCCACCCCAGGTCTCCATCCCACTCTGCTCCACTTGTGGGGTGGGAACTACAGCTTCCTGAATCAGGGGTGTTTAGGCAGCACAACCTCCCTCAGGACCTGCGCCTAAGCAGGTTGTTGAGGAACGCCGTGGCAGGTGTTTTCTGCAGGCCCCCCATCAGGACCTGGTACCGCTGAACCCAGTTTTCAAAGTCAAGGGCAGAGTTGGTTAGAAATGAAGTGTGGCTGGCGTATTAGCTTTCTCTCCTCCAGGGCCACAGAAACACAAGGGCCTTCCTTCTTTGGGCTTGAGTGGGACCCCAGAGCAACAACCCCAGGCCCCCACTTTCATTGCTTGGACCTGCACCCACCAGACTTCCTCAGAACTTGCAGGAGGTGGAGGATGGAGAGGAGAGGGGAGCTCATTAATTAGGGGGTCTGCTGCCCTACCCTGATGACCGTGCTTCTCTTTGGTCCCACAGTTCTCTTTCTGACCCCAAGGAGAGGGCAGAGCAGTGAAACCTTGAAATTCAACATTGCCAAAGGGCTCACACAGGCATTACGGAAGGCTTTCCACCAGAACGACATCTCGGCTCACGTAAGTCTCTTGGCTCCGTAATGAGACTAAGCCATCCACACCTTCCTCTTGGGCCCAGAGTTTGTTTAGATTGTGTTCCTCCTCCCTGGGTACCATAACCATTCTTGTCAGAAGCCATGTCTTTCTTCATTTTGACAGATAGCTAATAATATGTGGTGACTGGATAAAAGGTCCAATTTTGACATAGAAATGGAGGTTGACTGCCTTATGTCTAAATTTTAAAAAAAATAAAATAAAATAAATTTTTTTTCAAGCATAGATACTGTTCTATTTTTATTTTTATTTTTTTTAAAGATTTTATTTATTCATTGGAGACACACAGAGGGAGAGATAGAGAGGCAGAGACAGGTAGAGGGAGAAGCAGGCCCCATGCAGGGAGCCCGATGTGGGACTCAATCCCGGGTCTCCAGGATCAGGCCCTAAGGCTGAAGGCGGCGCTAAACCACTGAGCCACCTGGGCTGCCCCAGATATAATGTTTTAAACCATCCCGTTATCCCGTTATTGGGGATACTTTAAATACTTTCCCATTGGGAAAGTATTTAATAGTGTTAGTGTAATTCTCAAGAAATTGTCCATTTCCTTTCCCTTTATCTTCCTCAGCATTGTAAATAGTGATTTATTTCTGGACGTTTAAAAATTATTGTAAATTGAGTCCAACTTTGTGCTTCAATAGCCAGCAGCAGACAGGGAAATAAACATGTTTTTTTCCCCAAGCACTTTAATGCCAAGTACTATTTAGTAACCTCCAGCTGATTTCCATGGCATATCCAAGCGATGGAAGCCTCACTTTACACTCTTTTGGATTGATTACAAGTTTTAAAGCCCTACGTGTGATTGGCAGTCGGTGGACAACCCTTTTCGCCTCTTAAAAATATTGCTCTGGCTTTTTTTCCTTTGAGGCCTGTCCTGCAGTTGTATCTAGCTTCGTGGTCTCCATGACCACACCAAGGACTAGGGATGAGGTTTGGTACATAGGTTATTGGTCATTGTCAGCCTCTTTTTTTGGAGGTAGGATGGGGGGAGGAGCAGAGGGAGAGGGAGAGAATCTCAAGCAGACTCCCAGCTGACCGTGGAGCCAGATGTGGGGCTCAGTCTCACAACCCCGGGATCATGACCTGAGCCAAAACCAAGAATCAGATGCTCAACTGACTGAGCCACCCAGGTGCCCCTGTCAATCCCTTTTATATAATTCTGAGAGAGAGAGAGAGAGAGAGAGAGAGAGAAGAAGAAGAAGAAGAAGAAGAAGAAGAAGAAGAAGAAGAAGAAGAAGAAGAAGAAGAGAAGGAAGGAAGGAAGGAAGGAAGGAAGGAAGGAAGGAAGGAAGAGAAAGAGAGAGAGAGAGAAAGAAAGAAAGAAGAAAGAAAGAAAGAAAGAAGAAAGAAAGAAAGAAAGAAAGAAAGAAAGAAAGAAAGAAAGAGAAAGAAAAGAAAAAAGAGATGCATTTCACGAAAAGCATCCATGATGTCTGCACTAGAAACTTTATTTGAAAGTTGAAAATGGGGGCACCTGGGTGGCTCAGTTAGTTAAGAATCTGCCTTTGGCTCAGGTCATGATCTCAAGGTCCTGAGATGGAGCCCCGCTTTGGCTCCCAGCTCCATGGGGAGCCTGCCTCTCCCTCTCTCCCCTGCTCTCTCTTGCTCTCTCTGTGTCTCTCTCGAATACATAAAAAAAGTCTTGAAAGAAAGAAAGAAGAAAATGTAAGTATTTTTATTTGGCCACCTGACATGTAATTTTCATTCAACTTTGGTTGTTTTCAAACTATCTTCAGTTTTTACCTTTTTTGCAAATCATCCCAGACCACTGTGACAATCAGTTATGAATTCATTTTTTAAAAATCAGCCCATTTTTTAAAACTTTTGAAAGGATGTCTGATATTACTGCCAGGAGTGAAAATCAGGATCATTTGCCACAAACAAAAGCTAATCAGAAAAATGAGAATAATGGTAATGACTTGTTAAATTCAAGCTAGACATTGTTGCTTGAGGAAGGCTCTAAGGCTGATGTCTCTGGTGTCCCTTTGTTTAAAAATATGATTAGCAAGCTTTAGAGAGGTGCTAAAAATAATCCCTAAATTGAGACTTGTTCCTTGAGGTCATTAGGATTGGAGCAGAGTCCACTCTTTTAACAGGTGATCTGGTGTTGTATTAAAAACATCTTGAGGGGCACCTGGTTCAGTGATTGAGCATCTGCCTTTGGCTCAGGGTGTGATCCTGGAGTCCTGGGATGGAGTCCCACACCAGGCTCCCTGCAGGGAGCCTGCTTCTCCCTCTGCCTGTGTCTCTTAAAAAAAAAAAAAAAAAAAAAAAAAAAAAAAAAAAAAAAGGTTTTATTTATTTATTTAAGAGAGACACAGAGAAAGAAAGAGAGGCAGAGAAATTGGGTCAAAAAGAACTCAAAACATCAGTGTCCCTTGGGACTCAGTTTTAAGGGAGACTTTCCATAGCCCATCCTCATCCTCGTCTTGGTCTTGAACCAACTTCCAAGCCAGGAATGGAGTGGAGTCTGAACAGTCCTTCTCTCAGTTTCTAGAAAGAGGAATCACCTCATCTACTACTAATCCCCATCCTAAAGGAGCCCCCACTTCATCTATCATTTCTGCCTTTTCATTTTCGTAAGTGAAGAGAACTATAACAAAGCTGTTTTTCCCAGCATTTCATCTCTGGAAATCTCTTTTGCCTGCCCTCTCCTGTCTGCCTTCTTGGGTGACTGTTGGTGCTCACAGGATGACACTGAGGCATTTAAGGAATCAAGAAAACCCCCACAGATTTAATTCCCTTCCATGTTGGTTCGCAATAAGTTGTATTTCATTCTATCCCGCTATTTTGAGACTTGCCAATACACGTAGCACTTTTATAAATTATTAGAATATTCGTCGAATGAGAACATCTTGCTCCCCAGCCGTGCCAAATAAGGGTTGTGGTTCGAAGAAATACCAAGAAGGACTTCAAGTATGGTGGAAATAAACACTGAGTTCTGTGGGTCTGTTGTTTTGTAGGTGGACATTCTGGAACATTCTCATAATGTCACCGTTGGTTATTATGCTACCAAAGGGCGGCTGGTGTACTTGCCTGCTGTCGTGATCGAGATGCTGGGTGTTTATGGGATCAGCAATGTCACTGCGGATCTGAAGCAACACACCCCAAACTTACAGTCAGTGGCGGTACTTGCCTCCCCGTGGAATCCCCAGCCTGCAGGCTGCTTCCAGCTGAGAACAGGCAAGTACCTTAGAAAGAAAGGATTCCTGTCCGTTCCGGAATCGGGGGCAGCATCACGAAGATGCCTGTTTAAAAACTTGAGTGCTAGTGGCTCTGTCGTCTCTTAAAGTCCTGTGTACCTTCCTCAAAGGGCCCTGCTAATCAACTGTCCAAGTTCCCTGCCTATGAACCTAAACTTCCTCACCCTGGATTTATTAGAAATAGTCCTTCAGGGACACCTGGGTGGCTCAGCGGTTTGGTGCCTGCCTTCGGCCCAGGGTGTGATCCTGGAGACCTGGGATCAGGTCCCACATCCAGCTCCCAGCATGGAGCCTGCTTCTCTCTCTCTCTGCCTGTGTCTCTGCCTCTCTCTCTCTCTCTGTATCCTCTGTATCTCTCATTAACAAATAAATAAAATCTAAAAAAAAAAAAAAAGAAAGAAAGAAAGAAATAGTTCTTTAGGGGCACCTGGGTGGCTCAGTCGGTTGAGCATCTGCCTTTCGGGTTGCTTGGTCCTGGGATGGAGTACCCACATCAGGCTCCCTCCCTGCTCCATGGGGACCTTGCTTCTCTCTCTCTCTCTCTCTCTCTCTTTGTCTTTCTCTCTCTCTGTCTCTCATTAATAAATTAATAAAATATTTTTTAAAAAAGGAACTAGTCCTTCACAGGAGCCTGCCTTCTCAATTTATATAATTAGGACTTTAAGAGCAACAGGCATCGTATTTTTAATTTTTTCCTGTATTACCAGTGGATACTGGTAAGAGCTGAGCATCCATAAAATCTGTGCTTTGGACCAACACTGTTCCAGGGTGCCCCTGAATCAGAAGCTCTGAGCTTTGGCCTCGGAATCTTATTCTCAAGCACCCTCGTGATTCTGATCATGTGGTTGGTTAGCCCCAAGAGTGGAGAAATTATTGAAGTCGAAAGACTCAATCAACTAAGTGATGCAGGTCAATTGACAAGCCCCCACCCCCCAAACCTCCCCCAAGAAATAGAAGGCATGATCTCTCTTTGATTGTTTTTTTTTTTTTAATCATTCTTGGAGCAGATGTCTACCCAGTCCAACAAAATCCTTTGCATTAGAGGGAACCTCAGATTTGATCGTGCTTTTAATTCTTCTTTACTCATAATCATTTTAAGAGCCACTTCCAACCCTGCAACCAAACGTTGTCAGTCCTTATTTGCCTGATTTCTCTGATGTAAATCATGCTGTTTTATATGAAGACTGCTGTTAAGTCCAAGGAGCTAAGTCACACATCACTTCGGCAAGCGCTAATTTATGACTCTCCTTCTAGTGCTACAGTTTGTGAGCCAATCTGACAACATCCAGTCCTGCAAGTTCGCTCAGACGATGGAACAGAGGCTGCAGAAGGCCTTCCAGGATGCTGAGAAGAAGGTCCTAAATACCAAAAGCAACCTGACCATTCAGGTAAGGAGGAGGGTGCTTCAACTGTGTCGTTGATGTTGGCAAGAAGTGACTTGATCTCCTGTTTCAAAGATGCCTGGTGTAAGTGTAACTCCGTCACTTAGACAGGAAGAGGTGCCATGCTGGGGCCCCTGAGAAGACTCAGTTTCAGCACTGATGAGGACGTCTGTGACAGGAGGGGTGCTGTTTTGCTATATACCTGCTGTGGTTTGGGGTTTTATATTTATTTTCCCATGTGACGCTTCCTCAGGCCTTCCCAATACATTTGCTATTTTGTTTTATTTTGTATTGTTTAGTTGTTTGTTTGGGGTTTTGGGGGGTTTTTTGTTTGTTTTTAGATTGTTTTTATTCATGAGAGACACAGAGAGAGGCAGAAACATAGGTAGAGGGAGAAGCAGGCTCCCTGTGGAGAGCCCGATGTAGGACTTGATCCCAGGACCCCTGGATCATGCCCTGAACCAAAGGCAGATGCTCAACAACTGAACCACCCAGGCATCCTGGTTGTTTGTTTAGAGAGAGCACACACAAGGGTGCACAAGAGTGGCGGCGAGGGTAGAGAGAGAGAGGGAGAGAGAATCCCAAGCAGGCTCTGTGCCCATTGTAGAGCCGGGTGCAGGACTCGATCTCATGACCCGGAGATCATGACCAGATGTGAAATCAAGAGTCAGACATTTAACCGACTGAGCCACCCAGACGGCCCAATACATTTACTATTTTAAAAACTGAAGTAGATGTGCAATATAAGGTACAATTTCGTAAAACGAATCAAATGTCTCATAAAATGAAATTAATTCTAAATAGCTAACTCATCAAGATTTGCCTATCCTGTGATTTGCATTGAGTTGTTTCCTAGACATCCACATGAACAGTCACCTTAGTTTAAACAAACACATATAAACATTTTATATTTGGGGCTCATTGTATGCCATTACTGTGCTAAATGTTTTAGAAATATTTTGCTACATAATACTCAAGACATCTTTCTGAAGTATTATTATCATCATTTCACAGAAAATGGGACTGAGAGAGAGGCTAAGAAACTTCTAGAAAGCCACACAGTAAAGAAGGGAATAAGGACTTGAGTCAAGGCCCATAATCTTATCCTATCTGCTATGCTAAACCATGGAACTTTTGGTGAACACATGAATTTTTCTTGGAAAAACCCCACTGCTAGTACAATATATTTCAGTTTCCTGGACTTAACAATAGATATGCCACCAAAAGCTTTCCTCAGACCCACTTTTTTGCAGTTATATAACTAACATCCCACTAAAGACATATGCTTTTTTTTTTTTTTTTTTAAGTAAGCTCCACATCCAGCATGGAACCCAGTGTGGGGCTTGAATTCAGTCAACCCTGAGATCAAGACCTGACCTGAGATCAGAAGTTGGACCTCAATTGACTGAGCCACCCAGGCACTCCAAGACAGATGCTTTTTTTTTTTTAAGATTTTATTTATTCATTCATGAGAGACACACACAAAGAGAGAGGCAGAGACACAGGCAGAGGGAGAAGCAAGCTCCATGCAGGGAGCCCGACGCAGGACTCGGTCCTGGGTCTCCAGGATCATGCCCTGGGCTGAAGGTGGCGCTAAACCACTGAGCCACCCGGGCTGCCCCAATGCTTTTTAATCATATTCATCCAGCCCCCAAATTTCTCTGATTAACTATACAACCCAATGTCCTGTTTTTACTGAACTAAATCCTTTGCAATTAAACCCAGTGGTTTTGAAATTGACATTTAGCATAAGTGAATTATCAGCAAAGCCAATATGAGGTAGAAAGCATACAATTTAATTTGAAGAAGCAGCTTTCCTTTTCTAGATTTATCCAAAATGTATATGGAAGTATCTCATTATGATTCAGTTCATATTAGATTAAGATCTAAAAACGTGTCACAAACATAAGATTTATATAAGAAGTATGACTCAGCTCCCTTGTGGGAGATCTTTTTCTTTCTGATTGGGTTTGTGATCTTCACAGGTGCATGATTCCAGTTAGGGCTTGGAGGCAGAGTGTACTCTGATGGTATTCAGGAAGCACAGACCCATTGAGCACCTCCTGTTTATATAAATAAGTTGCCTTTGGCCTTAAGAAGACTCTGTGTTATGGGATAGTCATGGGCCATGAGATGAAACCTTGTACAGCAAATAACAAAGTTTCCTTGGAAAAGACTGTAACAGACAATTTGAGAACTGCATCTAAATAAATTTTGGGTGCTCTTGAACATTTCAGCAGGTCTTGAAGTAAATGGTTAATTGGGTGAATTGTTTCATTAACCCTGCTCCACTTTTTGCCATGGCTGACAGGAAGCCTGGAACTGCTTTGTAGCCTGGATTCTGGAACCCTCTAGGCCCCTTTATCATGCATATATGTAGCTGCATGCTAATCATCCACCTGGACTTGTTCCAGGACCTGGTTTTATAATTAATAACTTTCCATTTTACTGTATTAAGTATAATTTGGAGGAGCACCTTGGATTTTTTTGGACACATAGGTATTTAATTTGTTCAGAGAGTCGTGGAAAAGTTTTTTTTTTTTTTTTTTTTTTTTAACTTGTATAGCATTGGTATTAGGGGCTAGATTGCAGTAGACTCAATTAGGACCTTTTTGGTTGTGAATGACAGACTCTAAGCATATAAGATTTAAGCAAAAAGAAGTAATTGGGGCAGCCCGGGGGGCTTAGCAGTTTAGCACCGCCTTCGGCCCAGGGCCTGATCCTGGAGACCCGGGATCGAGTCCCACGTCGGGCTCCTTGCTTGGAGCCTACTTCTCCCTCTGCCTGTGTCTCTGCACCCCCCCCCCCGCCCCGTGTCTCTCTTGAATACATAAATAAAATCTTAAAAAAAGAGAAAGTAATTGGCTCATAGAACTGAAAGGTTCACAGCATATTTCATTCAGGCCCAATTTGATTCAGGTGCTTATATGATTTCTTTGAAAAGTTCTCTTTGTCTCTTGGCCTTGCCCTGGGCTGACATCATCTTCAGGCCCAGTGGGGTGGCCCCTGGCACCTCCAGGTTTGTCTCATTCTTGTTGCTTACAGTCTTATGGAACCAACATACCTATTTTGGTGGCTTTCCAGTAAAAATCCTGGGATTAGCTCTCATTGGGCTCATTTGGACTGTGTTCCCATTTCTGGAGTCATAACTGTGGCCAAGGAGATAAAATGTCCCAATGTCCCCGAGGCCTGGCTATCCCCACTCCTAGAACTTGGGTAGGGCAGCCCCACCCAAAGCCCATGAACCCAGCTGGAGAGAAGAAGTATGTCCTCAAGGAAATTGTGGTGCTGTCATAGAAGAAAGAAGAATGGATGGTAGGTAGGCAAAATAACAGCCTTCCTTTCTGCCACTCTTTTTAAGGTCTAACTAGCTAAATGAATTGTGGCATGAATGAGTGGGAAGTAAGAGATAAAGTCAGGAACAACAGGAGTCTAAGAGTAAAGGGGGTAGTGGGAAAGTGCCCCCTGTAGGGGCTGCTTCTACTGGGGACAGACAGGGCATGACTTTCAGGGAACACTGACCTGGCCTTGGTCTCAGGCCTGTGGACCTCTCATTTATGAAGCTAGTGTTAAGTAGCCATCAAGATTGGTCACACTTTTCTTAGCTATAAAAAAATGAGTATACTAAAGAAGACCAAAAAAAGGAAAATCTGTGCTCATGAATTGGAAGATTTGATATTGTTAAAATGTCAGTACTGCCAAGAGCAATCTACAGATTCTATGCAATCCCTATCAAAATCTCAGTGATTTTTTTTGCAGAAATAGAAAAATCCATCCTAGAATTCATATGGAATCATAAGGAACCATGAATAGCCAAAACAGTCTTGAAAAAGAAAAACATAGCTCGAGGTTTCATACTTTCTGATTTCAAAACTTACTACAGAGCTACAATAATCAGAACAGCATGGTACTGGCATAAAGACAGACATATAGACAAATGGAGCTGAAGAGAGAATGCAAAAATAGATCTTTGCATATATGATCAAATGATTTTTGACACGGGTGCCAAGACCATTTAATGGGGAAAGGATGGTCTTTTCAATCAGTGATATTGGAAAACTGGGTATCCACAAACAAAAGAATGAACTTGGACCCTTATCTAACACCATAAACAAAAATTAACTTCAAAGTAGATCAAAGACCTAAACATGAGGGCCAAAACTATAGGACTCAGAAGAAAAAGAGGAGAAAACTTCATGGTATTGAATTTGGCAATGATTTCCTGGATATGACACCAAAAGTATAGGCAACAGAGGAAAACATAGGTAAATTGGACTTCACCAAAATTAAACACTTCTGTGGATCAAAGGACACAATTAAGCAAAAAGCAACCCACAGAATGGGAGTGGATATGCCAATCATATATTGGATAGAGGGTTAATATCTGGAATATATAAAGAACCCATACAACTTAAAAACACGAAAACAATCTTATAAAGAAGTGAGCAAAGAGTTCTAATAAACAATTCTCCAAAGAAGATCTATAGATGATCAATAAGCACCTAAAAAAGGTACTCTACATGACTTAATCATCCGGGAAATAGAAATCAAAACCACAGGATACCACTTCGCAATCTATTAGGATGGCCATCATAAAAAAAAAAAAAGAGAATAACAAGTGTTGGTAAGAATGTGGACAAACCGGAACCCTTTGCACTGCTGGTGAGCTTCTCAAATGGTGTAGCTCTGTGGAAAACAGAATGGTGGTTCCTTAAAAATTAAACCTAGAAATACCACATGATCTACCACATGATCAAAATAATCAAAAGCAGGGACTTAAACAGATATTCGTGCACCCATGTTCATAGCAGCATTATTCACATTAGCCAAAAGGTGGAAGCAACCCAAATGTCCATCCACAGATGAATGGATAAGAAATGTGATATATATTTACACACACACACAAGGGAATGTTGTTCATTTTAAAAAAGGAAAGAAATTCTGACCCATGCTACCACATGGATGAACCTAGAGGATATTATGTTAAGTGAAATAAGCCAGTCACAAAGGGGCAAATACTATATGATTCCACTTATAAAAGGTGGTTAATTTTGTCAAATTAATAGAGACACAAAGTAGAATGGTGGTTTTCAGCGGCTGGGGAGAGAAAGAAATGGAGAGTTGTTTAATAGATAACAGGTTTTGGTTTGGGAAGATGAAAAAGTTAGTTGAAAAGCAAAAAATAGAATATTCACATCAGAGATAATGGTTGAAAAGTTATTTTAGTTATTATTATTATTATTATTTTAGATGGCAGTATGGGGAAGTCTTTTAAATTGTTAAGAAAGAAGCACCTTTCTTTCTGGTACCCTGGGGAAGAGGCATGAATACCGGTGGCTCAACCACACTACAAAAATACTTTCAGAGAGGAGAGAAAAGAGTGGACCAGCAGTGTTGACTCGATGTATCATAAATCATGGGACTATAGGCTCTGTGTTAGTGAATTAAATAGCAACTTCCACTTATGGGGAAAAGTGGGAAATAATGTGAAGAAGCTATTCTTGACAGTCTTCTTAAAAATAACATTTAAAGGGAAAGTTGCAGGGATCTTCATGCCTGAAGGCACAGAGGTCTGGGAAAGACAGGATTTCCATCAGCTCCCTATAGGAAGAGAGGGCACACTCAGTTTAGTAATTTGAATAAAGTCTAATAAAAGGGACCTTTGGGGTGCCTGGATGGCTCAGTGGTTTGAGCGTCTGTCTTTGGCTCAGGGCGCGATCCTGGGGTCCTGGGATCGAGTCCCATATTGGGATACCTGTGGGGAGCCTGCTTCTCCCTCTGCCTGGGTCTCTGCCTCTCTCTGTGTGTCTCTCATGAATAAATAAGTAAAATCTTTAAAAATAAATAAAAAATAAAAGGGACCCTTGGCAGAAGTACAGGCAGGCTCTAGGGAAACCACAGGGCAAGTACAGTACCCGAAGCGGTAAATGTTGGGGCCTGATGGGGTGAGAAGAGCGAGCAATTATGGGAAGCCAGAGGCCAGAGCTGCCCTACAGGAGCCGTGCTGTGGGGAGGGAGTCCCGGACGCCAGTTCTCTGACCTCCCTCTCCTCCCACTCTCCCCTATCCTCCTGGGCTCCTTTTAGCTGAAGCTAAAGGAGGGAAGAGAAACCCACAGAGGTGGTCCACCGGGGTCTGCCTCTGGGTGCGCTGAACAAAACGAGGGTTGATGGGTGGGCGGCTAGAGAATCTGGAAGGGGAAGGTGCAGACGGGTGGGGGGGGGGCGGGGAGGGGGCACAGAGCCCCGCACTGTCTCACCAAGTAGAATGACTTCCTACTGCATCTGTTTTTCAAATCTCATCCGTGGGATATTTTTGTCCATACACTGACCCAGAAAACCGCACTTTCCGGTAACTGAAAAACTGACTTCGACAGATTTTTGAGAAGAAAACCACACCGTCCCATAGTCCTATTTACATATTCTATATTGAATTAATAGGTCACGAGAAAATGTAATCACTCCCCCAAAGACCCTGTTTTATATTTCTGAATTCCTTTTGCAGTCAAGGTTTCATCAGGCTGTTCACTAGCACGGTGATCCGCTGTGTAGGAACTTAAAAGATCCCTCCCCCCCAAATTTAACTCAGGCTCCCTCTGAGCAGTTGAGCCCTCTTAGATTTAACATTGTCCATGCTCTAGGCTCTATTCTGTGTGTTCAGAACCATAAAAGTAGCCTTGAGGCGATTCAGCCTCTAGAAAAGATACCCACGCCCGCTTAAGACCTGAGGTCAGACTGCCTGGGTTCGAATCCTGGCTACTCTCTTGATCACGCCGGGCCTCGGTTTCCTCCTTTGCAAAACGGAGTCGTGAGTGGATGCAGTTCCCGGGGCATCTGAGGACCGAGTGAGATCACACGGCCCTAGCACCACGCCTGGCACTCCGCGAGCAGCCCCTGCGTGGCGAGTGGTGTTATTCTGGTCTCTTCCTCGCTCCTTTTTCCACCTCCCATTCATTTCTACCCGCAACTTCTGCTCGAATTCCTCCTCCCACGGCCTCCATGAAACAGACCCTCATCTTATTTGGTGTGTCTCCCCCCTCCCCCCCCGTGTCGATTCAGATGGTGAGCACATCCAACGCCTCGCAGACAGTCACCTTGGTGTACGTGGTGGCCAATCGAAGCTCCTTCCTCAACGGCACGGTCGCCAGCAGCCTCCTCCGCCAGCTCTCGGCCGAGCTGGTCGGGTTCTACCTCACTTACCCGCCGCTCACCATTGCCGAACGTGAGTACGTCCCTGCCCCCCACCCTGGGGCGCTGCCTTTCCCCTGCACCCACCCGCCCCCTCCAGGGCAGGGGTAGGGGGTTCTTTCTCCACTTAGTGAACATCTGTTGTGCCGGCCACATACTCACTCTCTGATCATAAAATAACTGAAATGGGTGATACACCGGGACTGACCTGCTGACAAGTTTATTGCACGTTGGAAGAAAGCGCTGGCTGGGTGCCCTTACCCTGTCATCGAGTCCTCACAAAGCGCCCTAGAAGGTAGCACCAAATGAGCCCCACTTTGCGAAGGAGAAAACTGAGATCCCAAGAGGTTTAACCAGATGCCCCCTCTCACGTAGCTAATGAGACATGGAACCTAGGGTTCAAACCCAAGCAGTCTGCCTTTGAGATTGCAGGAACAGCCTGGAGGGCGTCTGTCCTTGTGGCAATCTGGGTTGCAGTGGTTTCCCTCACTTGCACCATCAGCAAATGCTCCAGGGCCTTTGCCCCTTGCCCTGGCTGTTGCTGTCTTAATGCAGCTCGTTTGCAGTCAGCATCGTGACTTCACTGGATGAAGTTCCCATGTCAGTCCTGTGGCCTGTCTTCCTCTGATGCTCAGTTACGTAATTCTCATTACCATGCAGCAGGCATAGACTCGGAAGACAACGCAGCCTACATTTTGTACTCAAACACTTACTTGGTGGCCAACTGAAGTCAAGATTTGTGCTGTTAAATTTAATTGTCAACACATTTCTCAAGGTCACTGGTCCAGGGTTTTGTTTTGTTTTGAGGCACATAGTAGCAAAATTGCTTCTGTTTCTTTCTGTGGCTGGATTTGAGACTATAAATAAATAAAATGATGTGTGTGAATGGACGCAGCACACAGTAGCCACTAGGAATTTTTTTTTGAATGTTTAATAGCAGGCTTTTGGAATTTCATGTAGTAAGGAAAGGTGACTCTGGATTTTATGGAAAAGGTAATGGCATGAAAGATAGTATTATGTCAAATGGCAGCATGCAAAGAAGTAATTTTCTTTCCTCTTGATATTTTGATAATAACAACAACTGAGATTTATTGAGTGATTACTATGTGCCAGGCACTGCACTATACCCTTTACATGAATGAAGTCTAACCTGCAAAAAAATGGGACTGTTTGTCACAAACATTTAGCTAATAATAAACTTAGTCCTTGACATTGGAAAAATCCATTCAAGAGATGATCATTCCTAAAACTATTAGTGATGGTTGGGTAGTTTTCACAAAGGAAGCTAAAGTTAAGACATGTTCTAGCTGTGAGTCTTGATAATGATAATGTTAATGGAAAAAATAAATAGAAAGAGCAGAAATGCACAAACCCTAGAAAATTCTTCATCTGAAAGTTAACCCTTTACTGAGTATTTTACTTGTTGGAACAGCAAGATAGTTTTAGCCTGTATGCCCTGGAGCTCCCAGGAATGATAAAGCTGAATTTAGCTGTTTGATATTGTGTCACCTATGTCCATCTTCCTTAATAATATTTACATATAAAACCCGTGAAAGTAACTTGGTGTGTTTCTTATTTGTTTTAGCGCTGGAATATCCCAACCTTGATATATCAGAAACAACCAGAGACTATTGGGTAATTACAGGTAATCTCTTTCACTCCCTCTTTCTCGCTATCAGTTTGTGTTTTTTTTCAAACAGCATGTCAAAAGAAACCCCAAAACTAAAAATTAATAATTGTTATAATTATAATAATTAAAACTGCATGCCATTCAGTGATAGGATCAGCATCTTTCCTTTGGTCCTGTCCTTACTTCCATAGGACCAGAAGTGGGTAAAGTCAGCTAAGAAAAGATACCACTAAAAAAAAAAAAAAAGATACCACTGAAGGTGAATCTTAGATAACCATTCAAAACAGCCACCTGTAAAGTCCATGGCCTCCTCTTTGCAAAAAGTAGATCAATCTGAAGGTATGGCGGCGACCTGTGGGTATCTAGGGTATGTCCATGGGAATGGTGGTTTATTTAACGATGGTAGGCTTTTCTGCGCTGCCCTATAAAACCCCAGTGAAAGGCAGAGGAATGCTGGGCATGCACTTTTCTCTCTCCCCTGGCACACACCCCACACCTACACTAATCCTGGTGGAGCCCAGGCGTGTCCTGACAGTGAGGGCGGATGGAAGTAGAAGGGTGGTTCGGTGACATTCTCTTTTTTTTTTTTTTTTTTTCCTTGACATTTCCCAGCTGAGCTTTATGAAACAGCAAAAAAGTTCTTGTTTGTGTTTTTCCAAAGCCAGAAAGTGGCTCTGAAAATCTTAGAGAAGCAAGGGTTGGGAGCAAAGAGAGAAGACAGATGTTGATGGAAGAAGTGACCAGCCCAGCTGAACATGGAAGGGTGGAGGGGGAGTGGAAGGGATGAGCGTGTTGGGGCTGCCATAACAAACACCACAGACTTTGGAGGCTTCGGCAGTAGGAATTTATTTTCTCATATTTCTAGAGGCTGGGAAGGCTGACATCCAAGTGTCAGCAGGGTTGGTTTCTTCTGAAACCTCTCTCATTGGCTTGTAGATAGCTATCTTTCCTTTACATCTTTCCTCTATATGTCTGTGTCCTAAACTCCTCCTCTTATAAGGACACCCATCATATTGGACTAGGGCCTCCCCATGTGATCTGATTTTACCCTAACTACCTCTTTTAGGGCCTCATCTCCAAATACAGTCCCATTCTGAGGTATGGGGGGGTTAGGACTTGAACATAGGAATTTTGGGAAGATACAAGTCAGCCCAAAGCAAAGAGAGAGGAGGATCCTACAAGTCATGGAAAATGTGCCTGGGCAAGCCTGTCTGAAACCTCCCTCTTTTCTTCCCTGCCCCATCCCCTCCCTCACATGCTGTCCCAAACAAACAGTAGCAAGGCTGCTGCCTGGAATCCTAACAAAGGAGCACACACTCCTGCTCAATGAGGCTTGCTCAAGACCTCTCTGAAATTGCAGAAAATCTCATTTCTTTCTCCCCCACCGAGCCATGGATATGCAGAGATGATTTTTACCTGCTAGAAAGACAAACTAAAGAAATGCGTTTTAAAAGAAAAAACAGGGGGCCTCAGTGGCTCAGTCAGTTAAGCATCTGACTCTTGGTTTTGGCTCAGATCATGATCTCAGGGTTGTGAGATCGAGCCCCATGTCAGGCTCCGTGCTGGGTATGTATCCTGTTTGAGGGTCTCTCTCCTACTTCCTCTGCTCCCACTTATGCTCTCTCTCTCTAAAAAAGAAGGAAAGAAAAAAAAAACCATCAGAGTTTATGCCCAAGAGGGAAATGATACTAACCCAGCAATGTTTTTTTTTTTTTTAAGATTTTATACATTTATTTGAGAGAGAGAGAGAGCACACACAAGGAGGAGGTAGGGACAGAGGGGAGGGAGAAGCAGCCCCCCCCCCCCCCACTGCTGAGCAGGGGTGGGATGTGCGACTCGATCCCAGGACCCCAAGATCATGACCGGATCTGAAGGCAGACACTTAATTGGCTGAGCCACCCAGGCGCTCAGCAATGCATTTTTGAACCAGCAGGTTATGTAACACTTCCAGAATCATGCCTCCACCACCAGGAATGCTGCTTTTGAAGTTGCAGATGTCTCTCCTTCTATTAACGTAAGGTTTACATTAAATGGTAACACATCTGCCCTTAAACACAGGCTGTCTCGACAACCTCCTGTCTCATCCTTTCCCCGAGTACCTGGGTCTTGCCCTGCTTCTTGTTTTAGTAGCATAACCTTCAGAAAATCATGCTGGGACTTCAGCCCTTGCCCGCCTCCACCCACCCCCACCCACCCCTGCCTGTGTAACTCATTTGCTTATGTTGTTGCTCTTCCAGCTGCTGGTCATCAGAATAAACAAGGGCCCCTGTCACTGTGTTTGGGGCTAGTTACTCAGGTAGTGCCAGTGGGAGGGGCGAGAGCCAGTGTCAGCGTGACCCTCCTTCCTTCCCTTTGGCTCAGGTCCCACTCTCTCCACTCATGTACAGCCACCACCGGCCTTTGACCGTAATTCACAGAAGGGGTAGGAGATTGGGAAGCGAAATGAAAATAGCTTTGTTCATCCGGCTGAGAGGCGCAGGTCCTTGACACCACTCTGCCCTTCGCTCCCAGATACCAATCACAGGCACTCTGTCATCTGCTCCTTGCCAACAGCTCAAAGGATGGGGGGCAACTTTTCCTTTCTGTAGTTGATATTATGAAACCGTGACCTGTTTCTACCTGCTTTCCCACTAAATTTATATTAACTATGTTTTGAGGTGTCTGGGTGGCTCAGTCGGGTAAGCACCCAACTCTTGGTTTTGGCTCAGGTCGTGATCTCAGGGTCCTAAGATTGAGCCCTGTGTCTTGCTCTCTCTCAGCACGAAGTCTGTTTGGGGTTCTCTCCCCCACCCCTCCGCCCCTTCCCCTGCCCATGCTCTCTTTAAGATAAATAAATAAAAATCTTTTTTTTTTAATTTTTATTTATTTATGATAGTCACAGAGAGAGAAAGAGAGAGAGGCAGAGACATAGGCAGAGGGAGAAGCAGGCTCCATGCACCGGAAGCCCGATGTGGGATTCGATCCCGGGTCTCCAGGATCGCGCCCTGGGCCAAAGGCAGGCGCCAAACCACTGCACCACCCAGGGATCCCCAAATAAAATCTTTTAAAATACTTCTCCCCTCCTCCCTGAGCCTGGATCCCTCATTGGTGGAAATACTGTGGCTTCCTTAGGGTGATTCCTGCAGCCCCCTCTGCTGGCCACAGATCCTGTGGTGAGGATTGGGTATACAAGGCAGGATAGAGACGTGCAGACTTAATATTGCTGCCTCACACAGATCACAGCCCACCTTAGGTTTTTTGTGTTTGTTTTTTTTTAAGATTTTTATTTATTTATTCATGAGACACAGAGAGGCAGAGACATAGGCAGAGGGAGAAGCAGGCTCCATGCAGAGAGCCCAACATGGGACTCGATCCCAGGTCTCCAGGATCAGGCCCTGGGCTGAAGGTGGCTCTAAACCACTGAGCCATCCGGGCTGCCCCCACCTTGGGTTTTTCCTCTTGTCTTTACTGCACCACCAGGGTCAGAATCCCAGATCTAGCAGTCTCAGGATTTCTTCTGGTCTCAGCCCGGCTGCTGCTAACCTAGTGTGTCCTTGGGCAAGTCACTCAGGCCCTCTGGATGTCGTGCTGTCACCTGTGGAATGAGGACAAGATAGGAGATGAGCATTCTGGTTCTTTTGGCTCTGCATGTATGGGATTCAATGACACATAAAACAATTCAGCTTCTGTATAGGAAGCTGAACCAGGCTGAGCCGACTGTTGAAATTTTATTGCTCAGGGCAATTGTAAATAAAGAAGGAGTGAGAGACCAGTGATGTAACAGCCACCGAATCTTCTGGAGAGCTCCTATGGATGCAGCTGGGGACTGCCCGCCTCCTGTTAGCTGAGTCAGTGGTGGCGAAGGGTGGATGGCCAGGGCCCTGGCTGATGGGCCAAAGGACTGCTGTCTTCCTAGGCACTTGAGCCAGGGTCCAAGCTCCCCTACTGCTTCAGGGTCGCTCAGGGAGATGCACGCCCCTTTCTAGTCCCTTCCAGGTGGGCAGAGAGGGCTGAGAGCCTGCGGCCTGCTACGCTTCTCAGGGGAAAGGAAGGGAGCCACAATTCCTGGAACACAGTTATTTCTTCTTCTGGGAAAAATGTGTCTAACAAAGAAGCACATTTGATCAACAGCAGCAGCTAGCATTAATGGGCATCCTCCAAAGGGCCTTGTAGCACTATGCTCAAGCCTTTTTTAAAAAAAAATAAAGTATCTGTTCTCTACAACACCATCAGGAATAGATTATGATAACCCAGACCCCTGGCTCCAACCCCCAGACCTTCTGGAGCTGCCTCCCAGTGGGGCACCTGCTCTTGGCAAACAGAGCAGTGAGCCATGTGGACACTGCCCAGTTGGAGGTTCCATATAACCCTGTGGGATGTTCCCGCAGCTTCTTACACTTCCCGGAAGGCTGTGGTTTGGTTTGGTTTTTGTTTTCCCTCAATTTAAAAACTTGGGGTGAAATACACATAACATGCAATTGACTGTTTTAACCATGTTTTACTGTGCAATTCAGTCGTGTTAAGTACATTCACAGTGTTGTGTGGCCATCACAACTACCTATTTCTGGAACTTTTTCATCACCTGGGAGCTTTGACTTTCCCTTTCTTTGATGTCTGCCCCAGAATCATCCCTGGGATTTGCTTGGAGTAACCCATGATGATGCCCTCGACTCCTGTGTCTGGTAGACAGGAGAAGCCAACTTAGAAGTAATCTTTCAGGGGCACCTGGGTAGCTGAGCTGGCTAAGCATCTGACTCTTGATCTCAGCTCAGGTCTTGATCTCAGGGCTGGGAGTTCAAGCCCTGCATTAGGCTCCACGCTGGGTGTGGAGCTGGTTTTATAAAGGAAAAAAAAATAAGTAATCCTTCAGCAGTGATTCTCTAATTTTACTAGAGGCACATCTTTGAAGCAGAGAGAACGCAGCTCTCCTCTCTGGGACCAAGAGGTAGGCTGACCCTTCCTCAGCCTGACAGTTGCATCATGGGGGATTTTGAGGGGCCCCTCTGGGACCTGCCATGGAGAGAAGAGTGCAGACGTGTCTTATCTTTGTTTGCAGGAATTCTGCTTGACAGATGAGCTGGGAGTCCCTCCCAAGGGCCCTAGAGAAAAGAGCTGCTTTATGCCCTCTATGGGGATTATTTGGCATTTGTGGCTTCAAAGAAGTCATTTCTGAGACTCGACTGTGGGTTTTTATTTTTCTCTTGATCGGTTTCACCATCATGCTCCATATCGCTGCCATCAGTAGCTTATTCTGGCCCTGTACAGAATGAGCTCATAACAGCAACATGTTTTTACGTTCGGGCTATTTTCATATCCCCCTAGATGGGTGGTATTAGTGGCCCTTGGCTGGACTATGGTAGAACAAATTCCGTTAACTGAAAAATCTTGGATTGCACACCCAGCCCATTGTTAAGTTTTTGTCTCTTTAAAAAGATGAGAATTTTTTTTTAGCATTTTTGATCTCAGGAAAGACTGTGTTTGGAGGCTGTGTTTGTGTGTTTGGGGTGGCATTTGTTTCCCAAGGGACTTGGAGGAAGGACCGAGCTTTGGGGGTAGATGGCAAAAGGACATGACTCCCATAGTAAGTGATCTTTCCAGTCCTGGCATGGCCCTGGTGTGTTCTTTGCGGTCCTCCGCCATGCATGCACTAGCCGTTGCCTACCCTTCCATCATGAATGCCTTACCTACCCAGATAGCCCTGGATATAGATGAGACACAGCAGTGGAGGAGGGCTGGAAAGAGGAGTTTCATTTATCTCCTACGCACCTGGCATTACTGCTAAGCTGCTTGATACATCTGGTCTCATTTCAACCTTATAGCCCACAAGGAATAGATTTACTGTGATGTAGACTTTCTTATTCCCTTTCTATAGAGAAGGACTTGGACTCAGGAAGGGCCAGTGGTTTGCCTGAAGTCTCAAGACTGGCAAGTGCCAGCCCACTCTTTCTATTACACTGTCCTGCTCTTGAATGGGAGCGTACCTGAGAGGCTCTGGGCCACTTTAGGGATGGGTCTCAAAAGGACCCCATGGAGGAGGGAAAGATGAGGACACTGGGCAGGGTGGCTTGTCTAGGTGTGAGGAGCTGAGTTGCAGGATGGAGCTCAGATTCCTTAGCAAAGCTGCTGAGAAGTGAAAATGCAGTAAGGGTAGCCCTGAGCCGGGGCTTCTGAGCGGGAACCAGTGAAAGATCCATGTAGTCGTACCTACGGCTGTGCTGTATTCCCACATGCTCTCTAACAACACGTAACATCTTAATAAGGTTTGGATTAAATACAACAGCATCAGGCATGTCACAGCTTGTGGAGGAGAGAGCCCAGGCTTTAGAGTTACATAAACACGGGTTCAAACCCCAACTTTGCTGGTTATTAGCTGCATAACCTTAGGCGAGTCACATAACCTTTCAGCATCTATAACATGAGGACAGTGATTCGCTACTCCTGGGGCTATGGTCAGGGTAAAGTGAGGCAAGGATGGCCAAGTCCTAATATGAGGTAGGCCCAGGGCCCTCCGTGGCTGGTACAGGGCCAGTGGTGGTTGTGGTTTCTGAGTCCGCAGGGAATCTGTCCTCTGAGCAGCCCCTCTGCCTTCTGCATCCACAGTGCTACAGGGCGTGGACAACTCGCTGGTGGGCCTGCACAACCAGAGCTTCGCCCGGGTCATGGAGCAGCGCCTGGCACAGCTGTTCATGATGTCCCAGCAGCAAGGCCGGCGGTTTAAACGGGCCACCACACTGGGGAGCTACACCGTGCAGGTGCGTGTGTGGCAAGTCACTGGGGTCTTCTGACAAATGTGCGGGAACGTCCTGAGACTAAAGTAAGCCATGCCGTGTGCAGAGGAGCATTTAATCAACACTCCTCTTAGGTTTGGGGGGTTCGTGGTTACGACCATCAAAATCATGGAGGAGGGTGACAGTGAGCTACTCCCCTATCTTGCTACTAGACTCCAAAGTTTCAGAACAGATTCTGTACACGTGCACATGCTTACTAAACAGAAGTTCTTAGTAAGCGTGCACAGACTGACTACTCCCCAACCTGTTCTGGAGACTGGATGAAGTCCCAGAGCTTAGGGCCTTTGGGCCTCTTGCCACCGCTACTGTGGATGGCAGGCGCACCAATCAGTTTCCCAGGTGCAGGACGCTGTTATCCTTAATTAGTCAGCTTCAACAAAACAGGGCCCTGCACGTGCGTAATGGGCAGGTGACCACCCAGGGATTTCGGTGGGGGAGCTGTAGCAGACATTACTGATGCCCTGCCCAGAGCCCTTTCCCTTTCTGTTGAATGCCAGTGGGCTTCCAACAGCCACTGCTGAACCTTTCTTTCTTGAAGGGCTGCTCTTGGGATGCCAGAACCCACTCTGTCCCTGCCAGGGCCGGCTGGAAGTGCCTGGGAATTAGTGAGTGGTAGGGGTGTGCACACCACAGCGCTCTTGCTTCATGGCTTTGGGAGTTCTGAGATGTGTGCTTTCAGTAATTGCTAGAGCTTTCCCATAGAATTAAGCTTTAGCTACCCACTGTGCTAACTAGATTAGTAAAATGCCTCTCGCTAGTTCCGTTCCACCCGCTGTCTCCTCTCCTGTCTGTCCCTGGCACCTCCCGAATAATCTCCAAGCACGCAACTCGGAGTCTGCTTCAGAGGGATCCTGACAGACACAAAAGCCATTCTCAAGGTAGAGGCTCCAAGCTGGTTTAGATTCTTTATTCAATTCAAGCAAGAGTGGGGGCATCTCTAGCATATTCCAGCCAATCCACATATCCTGAATACCACTCATTTCACCAAAACTGAGAACCCCCGTAGCTAATATTTGTTACGCTAATTAACAAAGCTCTATTGAGCAAGCTGTCAAAGTACAGAAGCCCTCCTGGTAGCTGCTTCCTGAGTGCGGGCTTCCTAATTGGAATCTAGCACACTGCCCCTGCGGTGTAAACTGTCCGTTTGGCAATTGCCACATCTAGGGTGTAACTTAACCCAGACACACAGGCTTGATATCACAGTGTCTAAGAGGAAGCGTTTTAAAGGAAATTATAGGCATTACTCCAAGCTGTCTGCAGATTGTGTCCCCAGGCAATTTTGAAAGTACACACAACCCATTTTCTGGAACACACTTCCCTGCCTCAGTCAAGCATCCTGCCCTTGAGGGAGTACTTGAGGTCCTCCATTCACAGTTGGTGAATCTGGCCCCATGTCCCAATCTGGCCCCTAGCAGATGTTTGCTTTCATTCTGTCTTTATGGTTGGTGACAACCTGTGACCAGGTAAAGCCATAGTTAATTTCTTGTGCCAGGTTTATGATTTACCCTCACTGGGGTCTATGTGAGCCCTATAATCCACTTCTCCAACTATCAGAAAGGAAGCTGTTGAGACTCAGATAATAAAATGGGATTTGCCTCAGCTGAAGAAAAAGAAAGAACAACCCTATAATCCTGATGTTATTGTACATTTCTTGTAAACCGAAGAAATCTAACACATTCTACACATCTAAAAGAGCCCAGCGAGATGGTCTTCCCTCATTTCTTTTGAGTTCTCCAATGTACTTGGCCCCATAGCTGCCTGGAAAGTCTCAGTGGAGCAAGTAGGGATTTATTTCTGCAAATCCTTAGTTTATAGAGGCTGTAGATCGTCTTCTAACATCGTCCTTGGAGAAATCTTGGTAACAAGAATTCGCTATGAATTGAAATTGAGTGAAATTATTAAATATCTGAATGCCCATTTACCTTCTACCTGGTTATACTAACACTAGCCTTACCTCCTGTCCCGGGAGGGACTGGAATGACATGCCCAAATTTCCCAAATAAAATTCACTCTGCGGAATTTATATCATGCTTCTACCCAGTGGCCTTTCTTCTGGGCTTAGATAATTTTAAAAGATGAGCCACTTTTATGAATATGGAAATGTATATTCTAGAATTCAAAGATATTTCTCTAGTGACTATATCTGAAAAATTGAGTCTGAAGAAGAAATCCATATGACCAGTCAACATTTTTAAATGTTTAGCTCCATTTGCCGCAAAAGTGATGCAAATTTTAACTACCACAAATTATCATTTTCACCTACCAAAGATGTATGATGGCATCGTCCAGTGTTGGCAAGGATGTGATGAAATGGGCACTTTCAAACATGGTAAATGGGTATGACCTCTGCATATGGCCAATGAGCAATTTACACAAGAACCTCCTAGATGGTCACAATCTTACTCCTGGAAATTCACTTTGAGGAGATAGAGGTGAACACAAAGACAAGACAGTGGAGCAGAGTTTCTCAGAGAGTGTCCAGAAATGGTCCCACAAGGTGCCCTGGGGCAAAGGGGGTCCATGGCCATATCCATTTGGGCAAGGCTTCATTCTGTAGCCCCTACCTGAAGATCCCCAAGGCCTTTTGGCATACTGAAGACTCTTAAAAAGACCTGCAGTAAAGAAATTCCTTAACTTTGTTCAGCTACAAGTTCGTATATTGCCAATAAGAGCCTTATTTTTAGTAATACCTGTTTCTCCAACATTTTGTTATGAACACTTTTAAACTCACACAAAAATTATGTAGTGAGCACCAATAACCTCACCATCTAGGTGCTACAGTTAACAGTGTACTTACTATTTTATATTCGGTAACATATTCATTTCCATGCCACGAATCCGTTTGCACTGTTCTAGAACTTCATATACGTAAATATATTCTCTTTTGTATAAAGCTTTTTTGGCTCAATGTAGTGTTTCTTAGGTTCATCATGTGTTATTTGGGAGTGTATTCCTTTGTATTGCTGAGTAATTATCCCCTTGTATGAATATACTACAGTTTACCCATTTTTCTATTGAGAGATCACCAGACTTTTTCCATTTTCAACTATCATAAACAAAGCTGCTATGCACATTCTTCTACAGGTCTTTCTATGACCGTGTATTTTCATTTCTCTTGAGTGTGTAGGAGTGGAATTGCTGGTTCATAGGGTTGGTGTATGTTAGCTCTGTGAGAAACTGCTAGACCTTTTCCCAAAGTTTGCCATTTTCCACTCCCACCAACCAGATGTAGACTTCCAGCTATTCCTCATGTTCACCAGCACTTTGTATTGTTGGCCCTTATTTCAGTCACTCTGCTGGGTGATAGCAGTGTCTTATGGTTTTGCTTTTCATTTCCCCATTGAGCATTTTGTATATGCTTGTTGACTATTCAGATACCTTCCTTTGTGAAGTGTCTGGCCAGATTTCTTTAAACCCATTTTTTATTGGGTTGTAGTAATAACTGTTTTAAATTATGTAGAGCATACATACACAGGAGTATAAAGTCATGCAGACCTCAGAGAACACTAATAAAAGGAAGCCACAGACCAAAGCATAAGAACATTCCCCTTACCTTACCCCTAAAGGCTTTTATGTGTCTTCTCTAGTTCTTTTTTTTTTTTTTTTTTTTTTTTTAAATATTTATTTATTTATGATAGTCACAGAGAGAGAAAGAGAGAGAGGCAGAGACACAGGCAGAGGGAGAAGCAGGCTCCATGCACTGGGAGCCCGACGTGGGATTCGATCCCGGGTCTCCAGGATCGCGCCCTGGGCCAAAGGCAGGCGCCAAACCCCTGCGCCACCCAGGGATCCCTGTCTTCTCTAGTTCTATACACACTCCCTTCCTTCCTATCCAGGTTGAGTTTGCTTCTGAATTTTGTTTTAAGCCACGCCTGTATTTTCTGTGTAGATTTTACCATCCATGTGTGTCTCCCTGAACAGTTTATATTCTGTGATTTTTTTCTTTTGCTCATTATCAGAATTATTTTTTTCATTATCAGGATTTTGTATTCACCCACATTGATACAAATACCAGTAGTTTATTTATACTACTCTATACTACTTCATTGTGTAGTACCATAATGTACTAATCCATTCTACTGTTATTAGTGACTTTTGAATTTCCAGGGTTTTTTGCTGTTGTGACCAATATTGATGTAAACATTTCTGTAGTATCTTTTAATGTCCTATGAAGCTTGCAATCTGTAATACACACTTTAGAAAATACTATACTATAATGTTTATCAGTTGTTAATTATAGTTGAAAACTTGATAACAAACTAACCGTTCAAAAATGAAGTGTTGAGTTTATGAGGCATGCCGGTAGTAGAACATTATGTAGATATAAAAATTTATGTTTTATGTATTTATAATGACGATCAATTAACTACAATACTAAAAAATGAGTAACAATTGAAGTGTTTGAAAAAAGTGATTTGCTAAATAAGTTTATGAGGTGTGCATTGGAATGCTGTGTTGAAATGAACATTTATGTTTTTGTTACATTTATAGTCCTTTAAGAATGCAAGTAAAAATAGCAATGTGTGATTTTTATATAAAGAGTATTATAAATAGTTTTGTGGAATAATAAATAAAAGGTTTGTGTGGAAAAAAACAAAGAATGGAAGCAAATGCTCCAAAATAATAGTAATTTGCTTGTGGTGGAGGGATTACACATTGTTTTTATTTTATTTCATTTGTTGATGCTTTTCTTTTCTGTTTTCAAATTGTCTGTAGTGACTATGTGTATAACTGGTATAGGGAGAAAAAGCAACAAAGGTTATTTTAGAAAAAGAACTTTGAGTCTCCCAAGTACTGCTTTTATCAGAGATCTTTTGAATTGCAGACATATAAGTTCATTTTTTCCCCTTCTCTGGCAATAGCAGGAGTTTGAAATTAGAAATCTTGTTTGAGAATAACCTAACATGCCCTGAATTAATGTGCAGGCCTATTTCCAAATGAGGCCAGAGTTCTCTGGAGGCTGGAAGACATCACCATTTCAGCGTTTTCTTCTCCAGTCTCAAGCTGTTCTTTCCAGATGTTCATATTTTCAATCTTTTTCTCCTCCCTGTCTCCCCCTCCAGCAATAGCAGGGCTTCTCATGATGCTGGCATTAGGGAGGTACACGAAGGTTGATATCTAAAATATACCTTGTTCCCTCTACACTGAGACTTAAGACATTGCTCATATTGTATATTTTGGCTTGAGTATAGATCAGTGTAAACTTGGAGAGATTTTTCTATCATGTAGAGTAGGTATTTTTTATAGATTGAGGGTTGATCAATTTTTTAATACTTCCAAGGGAGAAAACTATCCATGTATACACATAATATATGTATGTTTGATAATAAATATTGGGACTCTACTTTCCATGCTCCCCCCCCCCAAAAAAAAGAAAAGAAATAAAATAAATAAAATAAAATAAGATGAAACAAAACTAGACTAAACTAAATTAATTTAAATAAATGTTGTGGGTCCACTTAGCCGTGGAAGTCTTCAGCAATGGGGAAAGAGCCTCCTGATTGCCAAGGTGATTGCATGGTGCAAGCTGCCCTGTAAACATGGCCTCTCTTTTTCTGAAAGATGGTAAAGATGCAGCGGGTGCCGGGACCCAAGGACCCAGCGGAGCTGACTTACTATACACTGTACAACGGGAAGCCTTTGCTGGGGACTGCAGCTGCCAAGATCCTGAGCACCATTGACTCCCAGAGGATGGCCTTGACTCTGCATCATGTGGTCCTTCTGCAAGCTGACCGTAAGGGGATAGTCTTTGCATTCATTATTTTTAACGCCCTTTCATGCTCCCTGCAAATTTAAGTGATTCCCCAAACTCACATTAATGGACCCAGAGCGAAACATATTTGTGTTTTAGAAGGTTCTTAAATCAGTCAGCTATTTCCTGTGTTGTTTGAAGCTGTAGGCTTTGGGTAAGGGATATGTTTTGGATATTAGGATGATGATAATGATGTTGCTTTGCCCCCCAAGTCCTACGTGCTCTTTCTCCTCATTAGTCCAGTGAACAGCTGGAAAAATCACCATGGCTGAGATGATATTGTCTGCCGGGGAATTAAAGATAATTTGATTCACTAAGCTTTATGGAGTGTTGCATGAACTGTGCTCAGTGTCGGTGGACATACAGAAATGGGCAAGACATGGTCACTGCCTTTAAGAAGCAGAGACGACATTAATAATGCAAATACAAAGGAGCGGAATGCAGGAAAGTGCAGGGAGGAGGCCGAGTGATCCAGGACTCGTGGAGGGACAGTTTGGTCTGAAGTGTTGCCCAGAAAAAATGAACAGAGAAGGAGTATGAAAAACAATAGTTGCCTTCTCTGTGGCAGGTATGATGCTTGTTGCCTTACAGAGATTTCCTCACCTTCGCCTCTCACTAAGGTACCTTTCTCCACCTGCAGATTCCAGGCGAGGAAATGTAGGCTCAGGAAAGTTAACAAACTCGCTCACCATCAGAGAACCGGTACTTAGGTCACCAAGATATGAATCTGGGTCTATCTGACCTCAAACATATGTTTTCAACTGTGTTGCATGCTTAGATTTCAGCAGGAGGAGAGGAAGGGTGTGTATTCCAGAAAGAGGGAGCCACAGGAGCAGAGGTAGGGAGGTGAGAAGTGGCAGGCAGGCTTGAAAAACAAGGAGTCCGAGTTGCCTGGACAGCAGAAATGTGAGGAAGAGTCGATGAGCTCAGAAAGATATATTGCTTTGGAGACTGGGGCCTTGGGTGACGGGAGAAGGACACTGTGCATGATACGATAGGCTGTGGGAGCTGTTGAGGACTTTGGTGCAGGGGCATGGTGTCATTAGAACTACCCCGTATTTAGGGACATTAACCTGTCAGTGGTGTCCAGGATGAGAGGAGCAGGACTAGTGAGGAGGCTCTGTGGTGGCTTAGGTGCTGGGGACCCAGATGAGGTCTATAAAGAAAATGAGGTGGGGGTGGTGATGAAGGTGAGAGACTATGTGGTAGACATTTTAGATTTGGCAGCCTGCTGAGCATCCAGGCATGGAAGGTCATCGTCTCCTATTGACTTCCTAGCTGGTGTGCTATTCCTTAAAAAACATGACATTTGGCTCATGGTTTTCATCTTCTACTCATCTCTTGCCTTCCTCCAGGGCAAGTGTGGCTTCCATGTTGATGCAGATTCACTTCTTGGCTTGCATGTCCTCACAGATGCATCTTTGCCTACCAATGATGGCTACCCTGTGCAATCTCAGCTCCGAAATGATGTTTCTAACCCAGAGTCTCTTCTTTTGTGCCTCTCTCCTTCCCTCTCTGTAGGCTCCATCCCCATGTCTGGTCAGGTCAACTACTGGCTTCATTGGTTTTGCTGCATCTTCTTTATGTGAGTCCCCCAGGGTTCCATTCTCAGCTCTTTCTCTCTCCTAGTAGAGAATGAATTGCAGAGGGCAGGACTGAAAACCATGGCAGGTGTCCAGGTGAAAGGTGAAGGTGTTAGAGAGAAATGGAAGGATTTGAGACCTTTTTGGGGACAGAGCCAATGGGGCAAGATAATGGGTTCTGTGTGTGGCCAGAGGAGGTAAGGGTCAGAAGAAGAAGCATGACTCCTAGGTGTTTGCTTCAGTGCTGCTTGTGTTATAATTTGTTGAGAGGTGGGAGAGAGTTTTTTTTTTTTTTGGAGCTGGAGCAAGAGTGGGAAGATGGACTTGAGAGTTTGGTTTGGACATGATAGGGTTGAGATGTCTAGCAGACATCCTCGCAGGTTAGCCATGAGCATAGCTTGGCAATCCACAGGAGGGAAGAGTTAGAGCCTACAAAAGACACTGAGAAGGAGCAGCCAGGGAGATGGGAGGAAGCCCAGGAGAGAGTAGGCTTAGAAATTAGCAAAGAAAGGAATGTCCTGTAAGGAAGTGAGCTACTATGTCAACTTGTATTTTTTTTTAAGATTTTATTTTATTTTTAATTTTTATTTATTTATGGTAGTCACAGAGAGAGAGAGAGAGAGAGGCAGAGACACAGGCAGAGGGAGAAGCAGGCTCCATGCACCGGGAGCCCGACATGGGATTCGATCCCAGGTCTCCAGGATCGCACCCCGGGCCAAAGGCAGGCGCCAAACCGCTGCGCCACCTGGGGATCCCTAAGATTTTATTTTTTTATTCATGTGCGCGAGAGAGGCAAAGTCATAGGCAGAGGGAGAAGCAGGCTCCCTGTGGGGAGCCTGATGCAGGACTCGATCCTAGGACCCAGGGATCACAACCTGAGGCAAAGGCAGATGCTCAACCACTGAGCCACCCAGGTGCCCTGTGTCAACTTCTATTCTTGAGAGGCAGTGTACTTACTATAAGGACAGAGGTTAACTGGATTTGACAAAATGGAGATGATTGGTGACCTTGGCAGGAGTGGTTTCCAGGCAGAGGTGGTGGAGATGTTTGGCTAGAGTGGATTGAGGAGGACGGGGTGGGGAAGTAGTGACAGCAAAGAGGAGAAGATTAATGGTGCCCTTACTGGAGAGGCACAGGGAGATCTTGGAGGATGGTTGAATATTGATGTGTTACTGTAATAGGGAGAAACAGTGCAGAAGAGAGACAAGAACTGTCTTGGAGCGAAGTCCTTAAGTGGACAAGGCAGTGGCACAAGTGGAGGGGTCAGATTCAGTGAGGAGCAGCGACCGTTCATCCTTTGCACTGGGAGCGAAAGCAAAATCCAGGGCTGTGGGTGCCGGTCGGGCAGTCCATTTGGTAATGGAAGCCCAAGGACATTTCCTGTGATTGTTTCTACTCTCTTGGGACAGAAGGAGGTGAGGTTGGCAGCTGAAGCTGAGGTTGTGTGTGGGGAGCTTGAGCAAGGGTGGGACAGTACACACTGAGGATCTGCAGACTGATCAGAGAAATGCTGTAAGATTGGCAGGGCTTCCGTCCTCTACAGGCTCCATTGCTATGTCCAAGCCAGTTCTTCTATTATTTCAGATCCCAGATCCTCTGAAGCTGCCTCCCCATAACTGTAATCCCTCTAGACCCCCAGAGGTCCTCCATAACTCACTGGAGATTTAAACCCAGTTCGTTGTCTCTTTCTCTCCATCGCTTCTCCTGTCCCCAATCCATCCTTGATGCTGATGGGTCAGTCAGTCCCATGACCTCCTCAGTTCCAGGCCTTGTGGTACTTGGGAAAGGGGCAGGAGGGGAGCTGGTTATATTTAGAACAAGAAGTGAATGGAGCATCAGGAGCAGAGTTTGAGGCAAGGGGACTTTGCCTATGGTGGTTGATGGGGAGCCGTGGAAAGTTGGAGAGCATGGGCAGTAGAGACCAATCATGTCAAATTAGGAAATGCATAGAGCTTTCTGGAAATGAGAGTCTGGGGATCACCTGGGGATCACCTGCCTGCAGAGCTGCTGTCCCTCAGTGGCGCTTCTTTGTTGCCTTCACAGCCACCTGGACCTCCTCCTGTGATAACTCACAAATGATGTGTTTCCCTTTCTCCATTTCATTGTCGTCTCTTCTCGGACTTTGCGAGTCCTTCCCAAATGACTCAACCTCCATCACTCTGCCATTAACATACTGTCCACACTGTAAGTAGAGTCATCAGAATACACGATTCTGATCTCACATCTACTCCATTCACAGGATATTTGGTGGCTCTTCATTGTTCACAGAATAAAAGCCGAACTTCTTACAGAAGACCTTCTAAACCCCTCACAACAAAAGGCTCAGGTCCCTTCACAGCCTGGTCCCATATTGCCTGTTCCACCCATACAGCCTGTTTTTCTCTCCTTCCTACATGGTGCTTCAGCCACACAGGGGGATCCATTCTTCACATTCCCTGGTTCTCTGAAGCCACCCCTGACCCTGTTTCCCTTAGTTCCAGATGATTCCAAGGCCCTTACCACAGGTGGCAAACAAGTTGTTTTTGCTCCCTGTCCCTCGTGAGCTCTCCAAAAGTACGTGCCACATCTCATTCATCTTTGAATATCCAACCCAGCTACTGCCTGGCTCTGTTCTGTGAGGGCAAAGGGCTGACTTTAGCTATCTGCCTCTGCCAGGCCCTGTGTAAGGCACATGACTGGAAGACACCACAGCAGAGCAGTTGAGTCTCTGCAACATAACACTCTTGGATTCATGCCCCTGCTCTTCCACTCTCTAGCTCTGGAACTCTGGGACAAAAAATGACCTTCACTGACCTGCATTTTCTACACCTGTAGAATGGGAAGATAAAGAATACTGACCTTCTAGAGCTACTTGGAGGAGGAAGCAAGTTAATTATTGCTCATGAAGGGCTTAGTACACTCCTTGAGCACCTGTTGGGGGCTTGGTAAGTGGTAGCTGAATGTCTCATGGATACCTTATGGATCCAAGTGTACTAGTCTACAGTTGGGACTAGAGGAGAGAGGGAATGAAGAAGGAAAGGTGACTTAAAGTTTAAGAACTCATATAATTCAGAGATTAATGTGCTAGTAATGAAAATAGGAAGGGGGTTGGAGAGGGGAAGCATTTTTAGAAGGGAGAAGGTACTTTATTCAGTTTTGGCCATGTTGAGTTCAAGGTGATGAGATATTCAGAGCTGCTGATCAGATATTGAGGGGCAGTGACAGGATATTGAGGGGGTGTTTTTTTGCAGACATCCAGGGGTGCTATTGGGACATAGAGGGAGTCCTGTTGGAACATTGGTGGTGCTGTTGGGATATGGAAGTCTGAGTTTAGGAAAGTTGTGGGAATTCAAGCCTACATCTCAGGAGAGAGGTTAAAGTTAACACCACAGGTTTGGGAATGTTGTAGATACAGGTTAGAAATAAACTCCTGGAGACCATTCGAGGGTCTGGGGATGGTGTAGAGCTAAAGGACAGACCCTGGGAAATTCCTCCATGCTCAGGATCAGATGAAGAGGAAGCTAGGACCAGTGAAGAAGAGGAGCAGAAATGTTTTAAATCTCATTTTCTCTGAATAGTTTCAAAATCAGCCAGCAACATGAACCCAACATCAATCAGTTCCTCCTATGGAGAATCATGGTGTTGAACGAACACCTTGTTTCTCTGAAGGGAGAGTGTTAATGTTCTGTGTGTTCCAGTGTTTTCTAAATCACTAGGGCCAATGTGTAGTGCCCTGTGATGGGACATGCTATGCCCCCTGAACCCCTATTACCTCTGAGTAATGGGCGGCAGTGGCCGCTACAGAAGTAGCCGTGTTTCGCATGGAGGTTTACACCTGCTCCATGTGCCGGATCTGGACGGAGCCACAGCCACTGGAGTAGGGAAGATTCTCCCCACACTGAAGCTGACCAGAGAGGGAATTGGTTGGCCTTACCTGGCCGTCAGATGTTATTGCAAGAAATGCCACTTTAAGAAAGTGATAGACTGATCCTCTGGCGAAGGGGATTTGTGTTCATTCATTCTTTTGGTAAATATTTTTGAGAACCTACTATGTGCCTGGCACTCTCCTGGCACTGGAGATATAGCAGTGAATGAAGCAGACAAAACCCCTGCCCTCACGGAGCTTACATTCCTGAGTGGGCAGATCAAATAAGCAAAATAAGTAAATAAAATGTTCAAAGCAATAAGGGCCATGGAGAAAAACAGGAAGGCCAGCAGGTATCAAGGACATAAGGGTCATAATTTTAAATGTTTGTGAGGTTAAAAAGAAGATCAATGAGTTACCACCTGAGGCTACCTAAGGACAAGGTTCCCAAGAGTGGGAGGGTTTGAGACCCAATGAGGGTGTCACTGATGGAAGGAGAGTAGCAGCCATGAGGTCAGGGTGCAGGTGAGGACCACAATTACTAGAGCTCCAAGGGCCACACCTGAAGTGGAATGAGAGCCATGGACAGAAATGTCTGGGCAGGAGAGTGACTGAGCACTCACAGTGACTGGACCCTGGGCTAGACCCTTCCCTGCACACACGTGCGCACACACACACACACACACACACACCTCCATTTCAATGTAGAACTGACAAGCTGTGTATTTCAAAGAGATGACTTTTCATAAAAACGTCTGACCTCCCTGGGGCTCTGCTTCCTCATCTGCAAACTGAGAGTAAGAATAATAGCACCTGCATATCACAGTGCCTCACACACAGCAGAAGCTCAGAACATGTTGTCCCCCTTTCTTATCCTTTCTCCATCCAAGTTCTTGCAAATTAAATAGCCATTCATGCCTCTTCACTTTTTTTTATAATGATTTATTTATTTATTTATTTATTTATTTATTTATTTATTTATTTATTTATTTATGTATTTATTTATTTATGATACTCACACAGAGAGAGAGAGAGAGAGGCAGAGACACAGGCAGAGGGAGAAGCAGGCTCCATGCACCGGGAGCCCAACGTGGGATTCGATCCCAGGTCTCCAGGATCGCGCCCTGGGCCAAAGGCAGGCGCCAAACTGCTGCGCCACCTAGGGATCCCCCATGTCTCTTCACTTCTATACATGACCTTGCGGTTTTAGATCACTATGCCAGTGAATACACTGGGTTTAAATGATTTCAGTTGACCTAACTTTACTATCTCTTTGACTGTTAAATGAATTCACGAATGTACATACGATAAATGTATTGTCTTTCCCTTTAAATCCAGGTGAAAGGATTTTACATTCTGCACCAAGAAGGAACATATACACCAAAGCCATAAAGCCAAGTAAAAGCAGAACTCATGTAAATAATGACTCTTGCTAGTGAAATATGTATTTAAGGTATCATGTTCTGATACACTACACATTTTTCTTCATTGGGAGAGAATAGCATAGCCAAAAGAGGCATATTGTTATTTTTCATGGAAACCCTAAGCTTTAAAAGACGTTAATGGCATCAAACTCACATGTAAATACCAAATTGCTAAAAGCAGTAGCAATTAAATGTTTGATGTCAACAGAAGCACATTATCTAATGAGCTGTTTTCAGAAGTTAATAATGTGATTAATCACCGATTGATGAAAAACTCTGGAAAAGAAGGGGGTTTTTTGATACTAAAGAACTCCACATCCAAGTGCTGCTGGGTGAGAGGCAGATCTCTGCTGATGCGGGACCACTTGAAGTCAGAGAGGGTGGTTGAAGTCAAAGAAAAAGCAGTGGATTCATCATGTGTCACTTACCATGGGGTCTCCTAAAATATTCCAGACTCTTGTCCTCAGCTTTGTGGGTCTAGCAGCCCTCAGAGTGTAGCAGGATTAGGAGGACCAACCTATGCTATGCAGACTTATGAAAGACTGATATACAAATCAGATTGATAGTATATTAACTTAAAATACAGACTAGAACTACCAAAGAGATGAGATTTCTCTCCGCCATGTGGAGAGAACCTATATGGGGAACCAAATTGCAACAGGGATAATGGTGATTCCTTTATACATTCATTCAGCTTTTAATTGAGCACCTACTATGTGCAAGACCCTGTTCTGGGCCCTGGGAGTGTAGCAGTGAACAAGAAACCCCTCCCTGCTCTTTTGGAGTGTACATTTTAATGGAGAGGCAGAGACAGATGATGAGGAAATACAAATGTATCGTGTCAGACACTAATGTGTGCTTTAGAGCCTTACCATTCCATGTGTGGCCTGTGCGCCTGCTACATGGGCGCCACCTGGGAGCTTGTTCGAAAGGCAGAGTCTCAAGCCTTGCACCAATTCACAGAATCCGAATCATACATTTGAACAAGATTTCCAGGTGATTGGCGTGCACAAGTTTGAGAGGCACTGCTTTAGAGAAAAACCAAGATGAGGAAGATGGAGAATGTCAGGGGCAGGGATTGCTCTCTCTTAAAGAGTAGATGTAGTGACACTAGTTTAGAGCCCTGAAAGAAGAAAAGGAGGGAGCCATGGATGTCTGGGTGAAGAGCACTCTAGGTGGACGAATAAGCTGGTGCAAAGGTCCTGAGACAGGAGCATGTCCAGCACATTAGAGGAACAGTAGGAGACTGGTAGGCTGGAGCAGAGTGAATTAAGGGAGTCCAGTGGGCTCTAAGGGCAGAGAAGTAACTAGGGTGGTTGGAAAGGCAGATCACTTAGGGTCTCTGAGAAATTATAAGGACTCTGATCCTTACTCTGAGGGGAGCCTTTGGAAGGTTTTGAGCAAAGGAGTGTCATAATCTGAGTTTCTAAAGGATCATGCCACTGCTGTGTTGCAAATAAACCGTAGAGTACAAGGGACAAGATAGGAGGCCATTGCAGTAATTCAAATGAGAGACTCTGGTAGCTTGGACCACAGTGGGGGCAGCAATAGAAAGAAGTGAACGGATTGTGGATTTATCACCTCCGTTTGGAGGTAATAAGGTTTGTCGATGAATAGAATGTTGGGTGAGAATAAAAAGGTAGGGTCAATATTGATGGCAAAGCTATTGACCAGAGCAACTGGAAGGAAGGAGTTGTAATTTATTGAGTTGGAGACCATCACAAGAACGGGTTTGGGGGAGAAACTGAGAATTGGGTTCTAGGCATAATAAATTTGAGGTATCTCTTCAGTATCCAATTAGAGATTGAGTTGGCAGTTGGATGTAGGAACCTGGAGCTCAGGGTAGTGGTCCTGGTTGGATAAAGTCCTGGTTGGATAAAGTCCTGGTTGGATAAAGATCCCTGAACATCGTCAGCATAGATGGTATTTAAAGCCATGGGTCTATGAGATCATCTAGGGTATGGGAGAGCAGAGAACTTGGGTAGGATTAGTGGACAGTATCACCAAACTGAAACAGCAAGCTGCAGTCCTCTTGTTCGCCAGGATAGACCCTCCCAGCTGGATTCCCCACACCCGCCACTTGGGGCACATTCCTAAGGGATGGACAAGCCCTTTGGCTCTCTTCTCTAGATTTCCTGTAGACCCACTCCCTTCCAAAAGCTCTTTTTCTTGCTGATTGTTTTGGTTGCTGTTTTCTTTACTCCAGTTCTAAGAACATATTTCTCTTTTTGATTGGACAGAAGTATCTTCCAAGCCTCCCCACCAGTGGTCATGGGGGAGACTCATCCATCTCATGTCCAGGAACTTTTTCTTACATTTCCTAACAACCCACCTTTCAAAAAGTTGAAAGAACCATAAGGTGAACACCCATGTTCTCACCACCTAGATTCCACGATTAGCATTTTACTCTTCTTTATCACATATTTATCTACCTGTCCTTCCATCCAGCCATTAATCCATCTTATTTTATTCTCTTGAGGCATTTCAAAGTAAGTTGTAACATCAGCAGACTTCAGCCCTCAACACTTCAGCATGCATGCCATTGCCTAGAATCTAGTACTTATTTATGATGTTTAGGTAAAATTTACAAAGAGTGAGATGTATGGAGCTTAAGTATACCATTTGATGAGTTTTGACAGATGTATACACCTGCATGACCCTAACATCTGTCCTGATACAGAGCATGACCATCACCCTGTTGCTCTTTACAGGTTAATTAATTCCAACCCCACCTCCAAAGAAGCACCTCTTCTTCTAATAACACACTCTTCCTACTGACAATAGCTTTGGTTACTCTTTACTCTGGCTTTGAGGGCAACTTGATCCTTATGATTAGACCAAGGCATTTCCAACCTGCCCCAACCAACCTGTGGTGGGGGTAGGTCCATCTACTCAGCTATGTTTATTTGTCGCTCACTCGGAGGTGGCTTTGCTGCAGTATTTAGAGACATCTCTCTGTGGCCTTTGCCTCCTGCCTCCAGTCCAACTCTGACCCTCAGATTTCTTCTCTCTTCTCTTTGGATTCCTGGACATCATCTGTGGGGAAAATTGATACCAATCCATCTTCCTCTTTCTCTTAATAAGAGTGAAGGCTAGTATTTATTGAGTACCTACTAGGGACCACACCAAAGCCCCACATGGACCTCTTGTCTCTCTGATGCCTCACAAAGTGATAGCCCCATTTTACAGATGAGGAAACAAAGACTCAGAGATCTTGAGTAACTTGCCCAAGACAAGAGCCTTTCTCATCCCAAACCCTGCTCACCATCTCATGACTTGGGACCAGAGGTGTGGGGGCTACTTTCCCCCTCCCAATGCCCCTTGTCACATGGTCCCTCTGCTTTCCCACAGCCGTGGTAAAGAATCCACCCAACAACCTGTGGATCATCGCTGCGGTGCTGGCGCCCATTGCTGTGGTCACCGTCATCATCATCATCATCACTGCTGTGCTCTGCCGGAAGAACAAGAACGACTTCAAGCCAGACACCATGATGAACCTGCCTCAGAGAGCAAAGGTACGTGAGGTGGTGAGGAGAGACTCTGCTTGCCTTTTCTCTCTTGGCTTTGGAGGCCATTGCAAACACCTTCAGAAACATTCTACCAATCCCTGATTCTCAAAGAGACCCCTTATTTATTTTGATCTTTAAAAAATTAGAGTAAGGGCAGCCCAGGTGGCTCAGCAGTTTAGCACCTTCAGCCCAGGGTGTGATCCTGGAGACCCAGGATTGAGTCCCATGTCGGGCTCCCTGCATGGAGCCTGCTTCTTCCTCTGCCTGTGTCTCTGCCTCTCTCTCTCTGTCTCTCTCTGTGTCTCTCATGAATAAATAAAAAAATATTTTAAAAAAATTAGAGTAAACTAGGGGTACTTGTGTGGCTCAGTGATTGAGCATCTGCCTTTGGTTCAGGGCATGATCTTGGGGTGTGGGATCAAGTCCCTCATCGGGCTCCCTGCAGGGAGCCTGCTTCTCCCTCTACCTGTGTCTCTGCCTCTTTCTCTGTGTCTCTCATGAATAAATAAATAAAATCTTTTTTAAAAATTAGAGTAAATTGTACATAACATAAAATGTATCATCCTAACCATTTTCAAGTGTACAATTCCGTGGTGTTAAGTATATTCACATCATTGAACACCCTTTATGTTTATAGTCAGGACATGATACCGAATGCTTATCTAGTGCACTCTCTTTGCCATAAGTGCTTCCAATAGCTTTACATATAGCAACTCAATCCTCCCAGCAATAGCTTTAAGGAAGGGCCATTATTTTGCAAGTGAGGAAACTGAGGCACAGAAAATTAGGAGCTAGATAGACCTGCAAGGGGCCTTAGAGGTCATCTAATCTGACATCCTCCTTTTACAGAGAGGCGACTTAAGATCACCCACAGTTAGGAGCAGAACTGATGGTAGAACCAGGTCTTTTGGCTCCTAATGCAGGGCTCTTTGGGGGCACATTAGACTCTCAAAGTTTTCCTTCTTCCATCGGCTGGAGGGGCTTATCTCCAAAGGCTGCCATGATGGGCAAGCTGCAGAGCCTTGACCCGGACGTCATCAAACACCAGTTCAGTGGCTCCTCTGAAGCCTGGCCGGGAGCCCGTCCACCCTGCACAGTTTCCACACCTCCGATGACTGGGCGGGGAGTGGACTCAGGAAATTCTGAAGGCTACTTGTGCAGTCACCTAGCTCCCTGCATATTCCCCGAGGGAAATATCATAATCTATAATACCTGATGTTTACACAATGCCTTATAATTTGCCGGGGTCTTCTGTGTCTGTCACATTTGCTCATCACAGCAGCCCTTTAAGGTAGGTCGTAGTCAGGGCAGGTTTTATTATTTTCACATTAGTGTTGAGAAAACCAAAGGAAAGAGAGACTGTGGGGATTTGTCCAAAGTCACATAACTAGCAGCAGAGGAGCGACTCAACACCAGTACCTGTGCGTTTGGGCTCTCTCCACATGATACACCTTCTTGAACCCTGAGATTTGGCTGCCAGTCTCCTCTTCCAGCACCAAACTCCTGAGCTTTGTCTACCTGTGCAGAAGTGAAACGGCAAAGACAGTCCTTGCCAGGAGTCATGCATGCCTAGTCCTTTCGGGATGGTCACACCTCGCTTCAGCAAAAGCAATCAAATGAGTTTTATAGTTTATTAAACTAATTCACCTGTTGCAAAGCTGCAGCTTGATCAGATGCTCTGTGTATGAAAGAACCAAACTCCAAAGGATGTTGTTCTGTTTTTGTCGACCCAAAGGCACCTGCTTTCCAGGAGCAGCGCAGTGTTGGTAATTGTCCAAGCAGCGAGACGTGAAAGTGTTCCAAGAAGGGGTATTTCATTTCCATCTTAGCTTAGTTACAACCTGAGCCTTTCAGACATAACAGTAATTACCAGAATCTAATTGCAGCCGAGTCCAGGAATGTAAAACCTGCCACACTGAGGTTGTAAATGCCAACTTTGTGTTAGAGATTAAGCCAAATTTTCATTAATTTACCAAGGTGAGTTGGGCAGCCCACGATTTCAGCCATACCTTCTGGCTTGAGAGCTCTTTGAAGCTGGAAGAGATTCATGTTTGTGGGTTTTCAGAGCCCCTTTTATGTTCCTACCTGGTGTATCGTGCTTGAAGAGATACCTGGCCAATGTTGAAAATCAAGCCAATTTATGTTCCAAGAGAAGACTGGCCTCACTTGTGCATGGTGGTGGTGGCTGTTTGCTCCTTCAGTGAGCCTGGGCTCCGCACTTTGATTTGCAAAGCCCTTTTATCATAGGAAGCCAGCGGCGTGGAACTGCCTCTTTCTTACTGCAGTCCTTCTGCTGTTGCAACCCAGGGACACTGCAGTGTTTGGGAGGAGAGAGCCACCTGCATCACTTCTCACAACCTGTGTGTGTGTGTGTGTGTGTGTGTGTGTGTGTGTGTGTGTGAGCAGAATTCATTTGATGCCAAGGAACAAGGAGGAATGAAGAAGTTAGCCTTCGTGACCAACCCACAGAGCAGGAGGATGGTCTCCTGGTTTTCAGGGACATCACTGCGTCTTTAGAATGCAGGCTGCAGTGCCAGAGGACATTCCCCAGATCCCTGCTGAGACTTAGTAATAGGCTTGACAGGCTAAGAGGAGGTGAGTGCGCCTGTCCTGGGAGCCGAGGCCAGGGCGTGCACACCCCTACTCTTCTTCAGAGACCGGGTACTATCGACGGAACCCTGTCACCATGGTGGTCATCTGGGCTTCTGCAGGTAGAAGGTTGAGAACCTGAGAAATACAGGCATCAAGTCTCTTGTGACCTTCTTTCTTTCTGGTTCATTTCTCTTTACTCTTTGTCATTCACAGCCTTTGTCCAGTGGTTCCCTTCCTATAATTGATGAGAACATGGCTCCCTGGAAACAGGCAGCCTTACAGGAAAGTAGTTAGGGCCACACCCAGATGCAGGATGGAGCTTGGAGGGCCTGCAGTGGTTGGCATGACCGTCTGCTCGGGACAGGTCAGTCGCCCCCTAAAGGTGCCCAGCTGTTTCCTCTTTTTCACACACTACCTATGGGACCTGTATGTACTTCACCCCTTTGTGTCTCAGTTTTTTCATCTGTGAAATGGGGATGATAACAGGATGTATTTATAGGTTGTTGTGAAGATTAGGGGAGCTATGCAAGTTACTTTGAGCTGGGCCTGGCACATAAATATTACATTCAAGTTGGCCTTTCTTTTTTTCTTTCTTTTCAAGTTTAAAATCAATTAATTAACAGTCTCAGAAGTAGAGTTCAGTGATTCATCAGTTGCATATGACACCCCATGCTCATTTCATTAAGTGCCCTCTTTAATGCCTGTCACTCAGTTACCTCATTCCCCCCCCCCACCTCCCCTCCAGCAACCTTCAATTTGATTCTTATGGTTAAGAGTCTCTCATGGTTTGTCTCCCTCTCTGATTTCATCTTTGTATGTGTGTGTGTGTGTTGATTTCATCTTTTTTTAAATTTTTGCTTCCCTTCCCCCTTGCTCATCTGTTTTGTTTCTTAAATTCCACAGATCAGTGAAATCATGTGATATTTGTCTTTCTCTGAGTGACTTATTTCACTTAGCATAATTCCTCTAGCTCCATCCATGTCATTGCAAATGACAAAATTTCATTCTTTTTGATGGCTGAGCAATATTCCATTGTGTGTGTGTGTGTGTCTGTGTGTGTGTGTCTGTGTGTATCACATCCTCTTTATCCATTCATCTGTCGATTGGCTTTTGTTACTATATATACTTTTTTCTTAAAAGGTCTGGATAACATGTCTGCCTTTGAAATTGTTGGGGATTATTTTGATCTGCTAATTTTACAGAACTCGTTGAAGCAGCTATAGATACTTCATGATGTCTCAGCGGTGTCAAGGGTCACAAGTGTGTGTCCAATGACAATTAATGAATCGCAGGTGATTGTGAATGTCATCAGTCAGAGGAGTAAGGGACTAGTCTTGAGTCTTTCACCACTTAGCTGTGTGATCTTAGGCAAGTCACTGACCTTTCTGAGCTTTTGTGTTCTTACTGTAAAACGAAGACTATGATGTTCCTCCTGGAGGTGATTGTGAGCATGAAATGAGGTGTCAGTGTTTTGTAGGCTATAAGTATTGAACATACATGAGAACTGTTATTATTAACCTAACAGTGGCCACTGTTGAACTCGTCAATCCTTAATGTCTCTCTGCTCACTCATTGTCAGCACAGTCCCCTGAAGGATCCAGCAGATAGCTTCAACACAGTGTAAAGGGTGAGGGACCAAATCCAGGGAGAATGGGGGCAAGAAGGAGGCCAGGGCCAGCTTGTTGTCTTTACTAGGTTCTTGGGAAGTCTTAAGTGCCATTGGAGACTCTCAATTCCTCCTCACAGACAGGCCAGGAGTCTTAGCACGGGAGCCAGGCCAAGTACGGTTAGTAGATGCTCAATCAAGATGGCAGACTCTAGAAGGAGAGGAGAGGCCCTGGGAAGAACCATCAGGCAGTGGTTAGATATTTTGGCTCGGCATCACACAGAACTGGATGCCAATCCCAGCCCTGCCACAGACCAGCTGCATGAGCCTGGGGAAGTGGCTTAACCTCTCCAAACCTCTGATTCTTTATCTTTAAAATGGGGAATCATCATAATAATACCCACCTCCTTGAACTACAGTGGGGATGAAATGTCTTAATTGATTTCCTGCATTCGGCACTGTACTAGTAATATCAAACGTTCCTTGAGGGCAGCAGAGGACCAGATATTATTCATCTTTATATCTCCTGCACCAGGCACAGTCCCTGGCACAAGCCAGTGCCCAAGAACTCTAGTCGGCACTACACTAACTAGGATAATGGGGGCCTGGAGGTATTACAGAAAAGGAGTCACCAGGAGGTACAGCTGAGCAGCCAGGTCCAGGCAGGCGGTGAAGGGCCCTGATGCCTTGCTGAAGAGTCTGAGTGCTGTGAAACATTTTTAATGGGGGAGTGACGTGACCTGATGTGGTTCTCAGGGAGATTAACTTTGGAAGCTTGTCCAGGATGAGCCTAGAAAAGATGTGAATGGAAGCAACAGTACCAAGCCAGGAGACAATAAAACAGTGGACCTGGGGGGAAAATGTCAGCTTCTAGAAACATTTCAGTTGAATCCACTTGGTGACCATCGGTGGGAGGAGCAGATAGTCCAGTAGTCTAGGAACATGACCAGGTTGTTCAAAGGCTCATTCCATTTCATGAGGCCCCACAGGAGGGAGGGAAACGAACAAACACTATTTCAGAAGCACTTTGCCAGCTCCTGGCACAGAATGTCCGTGGTCACCATTTAGCTTTTTTTTTTTTTTTTTTTTTTAACTTATGATAGCCACAGAGAGAGAGAGAGAGAGAGGCAGAGACTGAGGCAGAGGGAGAAGCAGGCCCCATGCACCGGGAGCCCGATGTGGGATTCGATCCCGGGTCTCCAGGATCGCACCCTGGGCCAAAGGCAGGCGCCAAACCGCTGCGCCACCCAGGGATCCCCGTGGTCACCATTTAGGATCAGAGTGTGTGTCTCAGCCAAGAGGGAACACTGAGCACACTTCCCAGAGTGAGTTTCCCCAGGAATGGGGTGGGAGGGGGGGGATGCCAATGGCAGAACTACAGGCAGCTTGACATGAGGAAGCTTTGCTGGATTTATCAATAAAACTCCATCCTAAGGCAGCCCCGGTGGTTCAGCGGTTTAGCGCCGTCTTCAGTCGAGGGTGTGATCCTGGAGACCGAGGATCGAGTCCCATGTCAGGCTCCCTGCATGGAGCCTGCTTCTCCCTCTGCCTGTGTCTCTGCCTCTCTCTCTCTCTCTCTCTCTCTCTCTCTCTCTTTCTGAGTCTCTCATGAATAAATAAATAAATCTTAAAAAAAATAATAAAATAAAACTCCATCCTGCCCTGAGATGCGGCAGGAAGATGTGATGGGTTGGGCCACAGTCCTAGACCGATCCATCTAGCTGGGGGCTCCCTGCTACATTTCTTAGGAAAAGTCGCTATTGAAGGGGGAGCTCCTTATCATGCCAAGTTCTGAGTGAACCCATGTGGTGGAGGTTGAGTTTCTTCCCCAGATTTTCTTGAGGAGAATCACTGATTTCTATTTCACTTGGTCTGTGATGTAATAAGAAGGCAAACAGTCTTAACGAGTATTCATGGAGCACTTACTGTGTGCCAGGCACTTCACTAAATGCTGAACATGCCTTTACTACTTAATCCATGCAGCATGTCTTTGAGGGCGGTTAAGTCATTTTCACATCCTTATATATTGGATCCTGTTTACCCTACTATTATCTCCACTTACAGGTGAGGAAACCCATGCTGAGAATTTGAGTGTCTTATCTGAGGTCACCTAGCTAATACGTGGTAGAGCTGGGATTGGAACCTAGGCAGTGTGTTTTGGAGCTGGTACTCTCCACCACCCCACTGTCCTGCCTCAAATCTCTGTTGTACTGCTCTGGGGCAGAAAGCAGAATAGAGACACTCCTAGGAACTGTTTAAACACGCCTCTTGGTTTTTTATTGCCCTACTAATGGATGTCTGTTGGGCTTTGCTCACAGCTGCCCTATTCACGTGGGATTTCAGGCATCGTGCAATAAAAGCCTTGCTAATTACCCAGTAATGAATCATAGGAGAGCCATAGGTCTGGATTTGAGTGATTCCATAAATTCCATTTTATTATTAATGATTGTACTGCCGCACATGTGGAAGCATGTTTCTTTCCCTCTGTTTGCAGAGCTGTGATTCCTCTTTAAAACCCAGGGGTGGTGTAAATAAAGCAGATCTGATTGTCTTCATTTCTCATATGAGAAAATTAAGGTTCAGAATTCAAGCAACTTGGCAAAGTCACACGCCTCTTACTACACATAAAACTATGTGAAAGTGGGGTTCGGGGATGACAGGTCATTCCTAGACAGGAGATGATACTGGACTTACTTCACGTATCAATTAAGAGTCTCGAATTAGCAATATCCAGTGACTTAAAATTGGTGGTTTAAAATTCTTGAAAAAAGTTTGTTCTCACACGCATATTTGCATCTTATTTATGCTCTTCTATGGAGATTCTGTAGCTAGGTGGAATGAGCACAGATTCTGATTTTGCAGACAGGAATTATGGGGGAGATTTGAGCTCACCCTTGTTCATCGGAAAGCTAAGTGTGGTACTGTCACATGCACGCTCCTGCCCGTCCTCTCTCAAAGCCATCATCGGTCACACTTTGTCAGGAATAGGACCACAAATCCATTCCCTCTTTGCAGCCCGTGCAAGGCTTTGATTATGCCAAGCAGCACCTGGGCCAGCAAGGCGCCGATGAGGAGGTCGTCCCTGTGACTCAGGAAACGGTGGTCCTCCCGCTTCCCGTCAGAGATGCTCCTGCCTCTCAGGAAAGAGACATCACCCAGGATGGAAGCACCATCAAGACGGCCAAGTCCACTGAAACACGAAAGAGGTAGGCACGGGGCCAGCTTCTGCCTCTCTCTATCAGCAAGGGGAATAACTGATGGTGAGAGCAGCCGAAGCCCTCAAGTTCATACCACTTTCCTCTTTAAAAAGTCCCCTTCGTGCTTGTTTTGAATATTTGGGAAGGAGACTGAGGGAGATGATGAGAATCTTAATACTTGTTTCTTATGAGCCACGCTTTGTAAGGTTTGATGACACTGATCAGCCAACAACAGCAGAGCTTTAGCTTTCATATGTATTACAACAAATTTGGCACTGGTGTCATGCTTGTATTATTTAACTTATAAGTGGTGCCTTTGATTCAGTAGAGTTGGATTTTATCTGGCCGTTTTTCAAGGTTTGAGTTCAAAAACCATTTTGGGAAGGGGGCGCCTGGGTGTCTTAGTTGGTTAAGCATCTGACTCTTGGTTTCAGCTAAGGTCATGATCTCAAAGTGGTGGGATCAGAGTTGTGGGATTGGGCCCCTGCATGGGGCTCCATGTTCAGCAGGGAGTCTGTTTGAGATTCTCTCCCTACTACCCCTCCACCTGCCTCTCTCTCTCTCTCTCCCTCAAATAAATAAATAAATCTTAAACAAATTTTTTAGGAGTGTTTACCATAAATAGAGTACTTTGACAGGCATGGGAAGGGCTACAGAAAGGTTTATGATTGAGTCGTCACCCCAAGGATCTCATGATAGAGAGACAGAGAGAAAAATACCTGAAAACCAAGCATGATGTGCAGTGCTCATAGGGGAGTCTGAACAAAGTGCTGTGGAAAAGAGAGAGGAAAGAGCTTAATTCCGACGAGGGAAAGGATGGTGGAGGAGCTTGTTTTAGCTAGACCTCAGAGGGTGAGTGGAGTGCCAATAGCTGGGGAGAGATAAAGGTGTCCAGTCCAAAGGAGCTGGGGGAAAAGAGGGATCAGCACACATTCACTTAATGGTGAATGTCCCTAGGGTTTAGAGTTCACGGTGGTTGGGATGCAGTGAAGGATGAAACCAGAAGATGCAGAGAAGGATGAAACCAGAAGGGGGGGTGCTCAACTGCCAGGTAAGGGACTTTGACCTGTATTCTCCAGGCAATGGCAAGCCACTAAAAGTTCTTCAGCAAGACAGTGACATCCAGCCTGTATTTTAGAAAGACTGCTCCAATGGCAATGTGGATGATAGATGGGAGAGGTTAGGCTAGAGGCCAGGAGACTCACTGTAAGGACTTTACAATGGTCTTATAAAGAGGTAATGAACTCTATGACAAGCCCTGTTGGCTGGCCAAACCAACTCCCATTGCCAAGTCCCTTCTCCCTTCTCCACCACAGTGGAGGCTGGAAAAGCTACATCATCCCTGCCTCCTTCCTTTTCTCCCTCCCTTCACCTAACATTTTGGTTAAGTGTTGTTCACCAGGCACCGAGGATGTGGCAGTGAACAAGACAAAGCTCCTACTGTCATGGTTACAATCTGGAGGAGAAAGATAGACAATGAACAAATAGAGAAGTAGATACATAGTAAGTCGGGTGGTGATGTGTGTGAAGAAGAAAACCACAGCAACGTAAGAGGATAGAGCAATGGAAGGGGGTAGGGGTGTGATGTTGTTTTAGCTAGGAGGTCAGGGAAGGCCTTTCTGATAGAGTGACACTTGAGAAAGACCTGAATGAAATGATGTGTATGCCTCAAGGCTATCTTGGACAAGAACATTCCAAGCAGATGGAACAGTATGTGCAAAGCCCAGAGGAGGAAATCTCTTAACATACTGAAGAAGAGCAACAAGGCCAATGTGAACTAGGGAGGAAGTGGTGGCAGATGGGTCAGAGAAGTTGCATGAAGTTGATCATGTCAGGCTTTATAGACCAAAGTCAGGACTTGGAATTTTATTGTGAACTTAGATCAGAAGTCATTGGAAGGTTTTGAGAACAGTGACATGATGTGACTTGCAATAAAACTGCAAGGTGAGAGATGGTGGTGTGGGCCAAGGCATGGAAGTGTGAGAACTGATGGGATGCTAAACATGCTTTGAAGGAAGAGCTAACAAGGCTTGCTTGGAATGAAATAGAGAGGGATGAATTTGCCATTGGTTTTGCTGGAGAGGACCAGAAGAGAAGAAATCTGTAGGGGATAATCATGAGTTTGGATGTGGGCATGTTAAGTTTGAGCTGCCTGTTGGCCATGCAAGTGGAAGTGTTCACAACTCAACTGTTGGGTTCAGAGGAGGGGTCCAGAGTAGAAATATAAGTGGAGGAGTTGTCAGCATTTAGTTATTTAAAGCTATGGCACTGGATGAGGTCACCTAGGAGAGTATAGGTAGAGAAGAGATCCAAGACCTGACCTCTGGAACATTGCAATGATTAGAGGTCCAAATGAGGAAGAGTCAGCATAGGAGACCAAAAAGCATCAGGGGGAAAAAGGCATGAGGAGGACAAAGCAAGAATGGAATCCAAGAAGCCAAGAGAAGAGAGTAATTTGAGGGGGAAGGAAGGATCGTCTGTGTCAGGTACATAAATTTTACACTGGAGTCATGCAACCAAGGCTCTGTGTTTTTCCCTCCAGGAGTTCTTGGTATCTCAGAAAGGGGTACAGAGAAAGGTATAGAGGAAGAAGGTTGAATTTCAGCTTGGGTAGGAAAGAAGGTTGAGGAGATATGGATTAGTTATCTATTCCTCTACCACACACTCCTCCAAAGTTTAGCAGCTTAAAACAACAGCCATTTCTTTAGCTCATGATTTTTGGTGGATTGGAAGTTTGAGCTAAGCTCAGGTAGGTGGTGGTTCTGGGCTGAGCTAGACTCAACTGATCTCAGCTGGGCTCACTCATGCATCTATAGTAAGGCAGTGGGCTGGCTGGGCTGGCTTGCTGCTGATAGCCTTGTCTGGGGCGGCCCGGTCCCTGGGGCCTCCTTCCACATGGTCTCTCATCCTCTGGCAGGCTAGCTCTGGCTTTCTCACAGGGTGATTACAGCAAGAAAATAAGCCCCCAAGTTTAAGCACTTCTTCAATCTTTGCTTGTGTTATGTTTGCTGCTGTCCTGTTGGCCAAAGCAAGACGCATGGTCTAGTCCAGAGTCAGTGTGGGAGGCGGCTACCCAAGCTTGGTTACAGGGAGGTGGACTGCAGCAGTCTGCCCCAGCATGGGGAGTTGAAACATATAGAGAAGTAATAGATGAATTATCTGAACTGACTGGCAAATAGAATTACTTACAGTATTATTCCCATTATGATCTTTGCCAAATACAATAAAGGCATGTTCACAATCTATTTATCACCTATTAGAGAACGCTAAAAGGAAATAAATAGAATTACTAAAATTAGGATATTAACACAGCACTACTGGGAAGAATAAAAATTCTTTTCCACCCATTCTACTTGAGTGATTTAAATCATATAAAGATTTATTTTTAAAAAATTCTTTTTTTAGAACAAGCATTTCTTCTTGAATGAGAAAGGCATCTACCCTTGGTAATCAAATTCGATTACTTATCCTTAGAATTTTATTAAGAAATACTAGCTTATGAAATAAATATAAAGAAAACAATGCCTACACAGCTGAATGATTTCTATATTTGCTTCATAATGTATCTGTAAAAATAGAATTTTACTAAGGGCTGGCTATATCATGGCCAAAGCTATGCGGGAAACCCCACTTCTGTTCAAGTTCAGCTGACCACGGGAGTCTCTAATCATTTGGAAAGATATTAAGATGCCAAAACCAACAGCAGACCCATCAGGCATTTATTTTTCTGGCCTTTCCATCTTGCCGCATCAGTTCCCTCATTCCTGCTGGTTGAGGACTCCATGACCTATCAGGACGGGTCTGTTAGGTGATCCAAAAAGTTTTACAAGTAAAACACAGGAGAAACCAGGAGTGGGTGGTCATGAAAATATCTCGATTTTTAAGCCTGTTTTTAAAACAATTTTAATACTGAAATCTGAGGGTTCGGCCACTTGCCAGACAACCAGACAGTTGTTGTTGCAGGTCCTGTTCCTCTAGCCAAGGCTCTTGGTGATGCTGTTTTGTTGATCTGTGACTGTGATTAATGGGCGAGGTGAGAGAATCAACCTCATAGGGACAGTCATTCAGTGATTGGCCATAACTGTTCAGCAACTGATTAATCTCTCCCCCCCACCCCGGACTCATGACTCTTCATCCAGGCTCCACATACACCCATATCCCCAGAAGAGGGCCTATTGAGTTCAGTAGCCTACGACCATAGCCTTACAGTTGGCTCTTTCTTGCTTTCAAAAACATCTTTGTTACTCTCGTGTGAGTGGATATACACACGTGCAAATCTCACTCTCTGTTTTTGACCAGAAGTTTGAGTTGACGGCTCCGTGTAACCATAATCTATAAACTGATGAAAGAGTAAAACAGAGGTGGAGTTTCTCTCCAGAAATGTATTCATTCAAAAAAAAAAAAAAAAAAAAAAAAAAAAGGAAAGAAAGAAATATATTCATTCATACCTTTCCCAGGAGTGAGAGAAAAAAGCCAGAAAACTGTTTCAGGATCAAATGAAGGAAAGACTATGCAAATGCCATTAAGTATTTTATGATCGTAAAATAGGTTACAAGAAACCCTTCTCCTTCTTTCCTCTGTGAACCTCAGTGAAAGTCTTGTTGTCCCAATAAAGCCAGTTGGAAGAGTGGGTGCTGTTAACTGGGGTTCTGAAAACAATCCCAGGGCTTATGTCTTCTCTGTGGATGTATATTTGTATGGCCGGTACTCAGTGATCCAATAGCTGTTGGATAAATAATATACATTTAATAAATTAATACTTTATCCATATTTTCCCAGGCTGCATTCTTTGTATTACTGTCTTATGGTGAAAGAGATCTGGGGCCAAATAAACTGGGAAATGCTGGATTAAACAAAAGGAGAGGAGTCTCTTTATGATAGGACTGAGCAGGGCCTTTGATATGTTAATGTGCATCAGAAATATCCAAAGAAGGAATACAATAGACAACATTTCCCAAACTTGTAGTTGTCTGAGGCACTTTGGCCAGGAACATCTCATTTGGCTCTGTTGTTCTGTGGAACCCTCTGGGCAGATGTTGCTTTCTCTCATGGATGTGAGTGGACACTCTCACTGGTGGTGATTTTAGGGTGCTGAAGAGTATAGAACCAAGGATTTTTAATTCCCAGAGGATGGGGAGGGAAAAGGAAGGGGAAAAAAGAGGAGTCATTCACAAGGATACACAGCTTCCACTTAAGGAGCTGCTTACTTACTGGGGAAGCGCTACATTTTATTCCAGCCAATTTTCCATTGTAGAGGCTGGATGTCTTTAGGTTCTGAATTTGGACAGTTGACTGTAAAAGAATTAGAGGGTTTGATGAGGTGTCTGGACATCTGCCTCCTGACTGTCTCCACAGAGGGGAAGGCAGTTGGTCTTTATGATGATCTGAGGCCTGAGGAAGCATGAACCTCAGCAGGGGCCCCAAAAGCCCATTTCTCACGGAGTTCCAGAAGACCAGAATCGGCCCCCAGGGAAGGGGAGAGGGCCCTGTGGCTTGCTGTGCGTAAAGGCCTGCCTCATCTGGGACGTTGTGAGAGACAGTAAAGGAGAGGTGCCCTGGCACGTGGGCAGAGCCCCTACCTGCAGGGGAAGTCCTGGTTTCCAGAACTGATCTGCCGCTTCCTAACCCAGCCCAGAACAAAACACTCCACCCCCTTGAGCATCACATTCCTTACTTGCTGAACAAGGGTGATGATCACCAAATCAGTAGATGGTCCTAATGATTCACTGAGAGTTTTGAAATCATTCGCGTAGTCCTTGGCACCTAGATGGCGCTTCCAATGGGGAGCTCTTGGAGAAAATGGGTGGCGTCTTAGTATCTCTGTATGCCAGTGTACCTGGCACAGAGCCAGGCGCAGAGCCGATGCACGTAAAGTATTTCCTGAAGGGATGAATAGCTCACATTGGTAGTTTCAAATGTAAGGGGTCGCCAGTTGACACAGTCAAAGAACGTGTGCATGCATGCGCTTGTGTGTGAGACAGAGTGAAGAACTCAGGGGTGGGATGACTTTAGTGGTCAAGGTACATTCTGTAAAGAGAACTATGTCTTATGCATGTCCCTACAGATGCCACGTGAATCAAATGCTCTGCAGCATTCTTCAAAGTGCTGTGTTTTAAAAGGAGGGCACGCTTACAAACCCCATCACCACCGTTTCCATAGTCACTGGGGGTTAATGGAACAGAGATGGGATCTGAGGGCCAAACTCGCTGAACTTGTCTCCAGAGCTAAGCACTCCACCTAAATGACATACTTCACGAAGACCAGCTGCTTCACCCAGGCCGGAGTGTGGGGCTGGTTTTGTTTTGTTTCTTTTCCTGTATCATTCCTTCTTTGTGGGTGAAACCAGAATGAAAGGCGACAGACATAAACTGTGCAAATAAAATAACCTTGAGAGGAGGCTGCTGGAGTCGCAACTTACCGTCTTCCTGTTGCTATGGTTACTTCCAGCAGGTCGCCCAGTGAGAATGGCTCTGTCATCAGCAACGAATCAGGGAAGCCCAGCTCGGGGAGGCGCTCGCCCCAGAATGTCATGGCACAGCAGAAAGTGACAAAGGAGGAGGCACGGAAGAGAAATGGTGAGAAGCCTTCCTTGCCAACACCAGCCCTGAGCCCATCCCACACGCTTGCGCACATACGTGTGCCCACACTCACATGCACCTGTGTGCTTTCACCCTAGGGTCTTCTCTCTGATGTGCCCCCCAGAAAGGTCAGGAGTCTGCTACCTGCCTCCTGCGATACTGCCCGTCCCCCTTCTCTGAATTATTCTGACTCACCCTCCCTGCCGCCTGTGCTTCTGGAATTGCCTAGTGCTTTAGAAAAGCACTGTGCAGAATGAGCCGATGTGTGCCTTGCGATTTTTCTAATTCTTGGCTGAATGGACAGGATTCCCAGCACCGGGTCCACTAGGGGGGCCAGGTCTCCGAAATGCTGCTTGTCTTGGAGATTTTCCCCCTCATTTTCTTGCCCTGACTCCCTTGATAAGTTTCAGGGGTTCAGTCTCTGCCAGTAAGTCCAGATATTGCTAATCGACCTCTCCCAGGAAAAACAACACAGTAATAAATCTGTCGTTATAAAAATCAGCCTGTGCTTCTGCCTTGATTCTCTAGGGAAACGTAACCATTTGATCTCTCCCTCACACAGATCTTTTCCTTCCCTATAAAGGATGGGTGTTGGGGTTTATTTATAAGTCACTGGAGCCGCCTTATTGTGTGGTGGTACCATCCATGCCTGGCATCCGTTGGCCATGACTGTGTGTCGCCTCCTCTCGGTCCCACCTTTGTGCGTCCCTTCTGTGCGTGATGCTGACTGACTGGAGCCCAGGTTCAAGTACCCGGTGCTGCCACTCAGTTCAGAAGAAATTCTTTTCAGCTTTCAGTGGGTTGTTAGGTGGAGTCCTACAGAAATGCCAAGTGAAAAGCTGGATAATCTGGCACTCAGGTTAGCTGTGCTTCCCTTTTAAAGGAATGTGATGGAATATGAATCAGGGCCTCTCTCTTGGAGCTAGTGCCAGAAGATTCTTTTGTTTTCAAATGTCACTGATTTCTTTTTTTCTGACCCAAAAAAAGAAAGAAAGAAAGAAAGAAAGAAAGAAAGAGAAAGAAAGAAAGAGAAAGAGATAGAAAGAAAGAAAGAAAAAGAAAAAGAAGAAAAGGAATAATGACACAATGGATTTTTCTTCTGGGCAAATGTGGCCCTCATTCCCATTTCCAGCCATTATGTAAAGCACTGGCTTAAATTGTCATAGCGATTTCATTCTGGAACTTCTTCTCCTGACTTCCAGAGACTGCTTTCTTTTTTTTTTTTTTTTTTTTTTAATTATTTATTTATGATAGTCACAGAGAGAGAGAGAGGCAGAGACACAGGCAGAGGGAGAAGCAGGCTCCATGCACTGGGAGCCCGATGTGGGATTCGATCCTGGGTCTCCAGGATCGCGCCCTGGGCCAAAGGCAGGCGCTAAACCGCTGCGCCACCCAGGGATCCCCAGAGACTGCTTTCTACACCAGAATCCAGGTCTGGCATGTGGGGTTTTATTGGAATAGCGATCCTACCTGGGACCTCCAGATATCTTACCTATCAGCTCTCTGCCAAACCAGTTCACAGAAGGCTTCCCAGAAATATGTAAAGTCTAGTCAAATTCTGTCCTCCCACACATGCCCCATCACCTACCCCAGTGCTCAAATGACCTTGAATAAAACTCAGCCTGTGTCTTTCTCAGACCCTCTTACTATGCATATGATAACACACACATATCTGTTTTGTTGGATTGCTTTGTTTTTTATAGTGTTCTATGCCCTTTCTCTTGCTTAGGAGCATACAATGCACAGACTTCGTTGCAGTAAGTCAGTAAATCATATTTTCAAGATGATGCCTTTCCCTCTCCCTTGCATTTAATCCATAGAAGAGGAGGGAGCAGGGCCTGTTTCCGACCCCATCACTCCCTGCCCTGGCTGGTGAGACACTGACCTGCCCAAAACGTTCCTGCTGACCTTCTGTTCTTGTTTTCCACAGCTCTGCCTGCCTCCTTATTGTTTAGGTCACTTTGATTATTTAAATATCAGGCACAGAAATAACACAAGCCAGGTGCATGAATAAAATCCAATTACTATGCTAGGTTGAGGTTTTAATGTGTTTGTTCTATTAAAAAGCCATCCTTTCTCCACATTTATCGTGCTCCATTGCATTTTATTTCTGCCAGAGGTAAATCCAGTGAGCTTCCGGGGGTGGTGGCTTCCCTTTCACCACAGGTCTCCATTCGGTGAGGTGTTTGAAATTTTCAAACAGAAATGATGGGACCAATTGGTTTGCTGAAAATTCAGCAGATGCTGAAGTACATCAGAATTCTAGGCTGGACCTTCCGTGGAACCTACACTTGTCCTTTTTTTATCACAGAGCTCCGCTTTATACCATATCATAGCCATGACCTTCATCAAAATATCAGTAGTGTATTTTATTGGATTGGAAAAGGAATCAAAGGAGGGAAGAAGGGAAAGAAGGAAGGAAAGGAGGAGGAGGGAAAGAAGGAGGGAGGGAGGGAGGGAAGGAAGGCAGGAAAGGAAGTAGATTACTGATTTATGTAAGTTAAAACCAACAGCACAAGTAAGACACAATGAGATCCGGGAACGGTTGCATTTATGATGATGATGATGATGACGGTAACGTTTGGTGGGGGACCCTTCCACAGTTTAACTGTGGTGCTTTCCTTTAGCATTCTCCCATACTTTTCCCTTTAGGGACCAATTATGCATCAAATATTCCCATGAATCTGCTGGACTCCCTCACTTTCATATATTGAGATTTAATGTAATATCTTTTTCTGTAGGTCTTTGGGGAGGGGGGCAGGATAACTATTTTTCTCTTAAACCTGAAGGGATTATTGTGCCAAATCTGAATCTTTTTTGAGAATAAGGTTGGGACAGAACTGTAGTTCATGCAATTTCCAGGGTATCCTTTTTCCATCCCGTTCTAGTTATGCTCTCTCCTTACCCTGTTCACAGGGTGCGAAGTGAGGGAGTCACCACCCAGAATCAATAAAAAGACTGAGTACCAACCATCTCTTCACCTTCTGAGCAGTGTAGTGATAGCATAACTTTGACTTCTACGAGTTCCATGTGTTTTGCACAGACTAAGAACTAACAACAGTCTCCTTTTCTAAGTCAGCACAATTTTTTGTCATTCCTTCCTTCCTGCCTTCATTTATTTGACAAATCCTTAGTAAAAGCCCACCACATGTGAGACATCGTTAAGGCAATAGACATCAACCTTTTCAAAGGTGGGCCAGAACAGAGCTAGATTCCAGGGATGGGGTGGGGGCAGGTTCAATCAATACACGTCAGCAGTGATAAGTGCTGTGAAGAAAACATAGCAGGGTGATGGGCAGGGATAAGAAAGGGCTTTTTCAAGCTGCAGTTGAAAAATAAGAAGGAATGGGGCATGCCAAGATCTAAGGAAAGAGCATTCTGAGCAGAGGGAACACTTAATGCAGAAGCCCAGAGGTGAGAACAAGCCTGATGTGTTCCAGAAGGCCCTTGTACCTGGAGCAAAGCAGATGAGGGAAATGTGCTCAGCTGATCGTCGGGGCCAGATCATAAAGACTCTGGGTTTTATTCTGAGAGTGGCGAAGGCTTCAGAGGGTTCTGATCGAGTAGTACTGTGATCTGGTTATCCATCCTGGCTGCTGTGAGTATGTATCTTAGGTAGAAAGACAAGAGTGGAAGCTCCCAGGAGGGAGATTGTTTAGGTGGATTAGGTACGTACTGCTGTGTAACAAATTGCCCCCAACACTTGGCAACGAAAAATGGCAATCAGTGTTTATTATCCTCATGTGGTATCTGTGGATCAGGAATTCAGAGGTGGCTTAGTTGGGTGGTTCAGGCTCAGAGTACCCCCCGGAGGTCCCAGTCAGGATGTTGACATGGGCTGTAGTCATCTAAAGACATGACGGGGCCTGCAGAATCCACTTATACGAAGGCTCCCTCACATAGTTGTTGGCAGGAGTCTCAGTTCCTTGCCACATGGGCCTCTCCATGGGGCTGCTTGAGTGCCCTCATAACATGGCAGCTGACTTTCCTCAGAGTCAGTGATCCAGGAGAGAGCAAGGTGGAAGCCACAGGCTTTTTTATGACCTAGCCTTGGAAGTAACACACCGTCATGTCTGCGATTTCCTATTGGTTACACAGCTCAGTCCTATTCATCGTGGCTATGAATATCAGGAGGCGAGAATCACTGGGCACCATCTTGGAGGCTGGCTGCCATAGATGGTTTTCACAGCAGTTGCCCAGGTGGGAGATAATGGTGGCCAGGCAAGAGTTGTCCAGCAAAGCTCTACTCTAAAGAGATGTCTGAGCAGAGATTTTCTTCTGTCATTGGCTGTTTGGTGTCCTGCTGCTATTTTGCAAATAAGTTCACAGAACCAAAAAATACTCCAATGATATAGCCTGTTGTTAGACTCTGAAGTGTTTTAGCCACATTGTACGATAATGATTTACTCAGCTTACTTTGGCAAATCTGTGATTATGGTAAGTGACAATACGATATAAACCGTGTGTTTCTCAATAATTTAAATAGCATCCCAATCTCTTGAGTAAGCCGTAGGAAAGATGAATATACTTCTATTACATTCATATTTTACAGAACACCTCTATTGCTCCTAAATTGCCTACTGGTCTGGTTGTCTGAACAGGCTTAATTTATCTCTCGCCCAGCCGTGCTCAATAAACTGTCATTCCTAGAGCTGCCTAATGGGAATGTGCTTTAAGCACAAGTCAATCGGCAAGATACCACTGATTCAGGAGCTTCTCTGCCAGCTTAGTGATGGAAGCACCAGGCAGACTGGTGTCTTTCAGCAATCAGAGCAGAATTATCTGTCAGAGGGAATAATTAACTTAACAGAATGTAGGCGGAATTCACTCTATTTAATTAGGAAAGTTGTCTATAGTGTTAAATTAGTTTCTCTGGCAGTTATTTCTTAGCTTTCTTTTGTTTCGACAAATGAAAAAAAAAAAAAAAAAAAAAAAAACCAAAATCGTTGGAGAAGCAGCCTTGAGAAAGAAAAAAAACCAGAGTGTCTGCAGCAATTACTGCGGCCAGTTGACCAGGGAAGACTTATTTCCTTGACATCGTGCAAAAATGGGTGGCTTTGGTGCCAGAGAGTGAACTGAATGCTGTTATTCCGTTGACTGTCGTATTTTAAGAATAGTTGCCAGCTTCGGCCAAATTGTATTTTTCTTGTCTCTGGCTTAACATAGAGAAAAAATTTATTTTTTTCCCGAAAACATTTTGTCATAGTTTTGAAAGAATGGCTTTTACTGTTTAAATTCAAACCTCCACGGTTCTTTCCTAGCCCTTGATAATACAGTGGAGGAATGAATAGTATAGATCTTACATTTCAGAGAAATTCTTGAACAATAGTGAGCCCTTGGTACAGAACCGGATGCTATTGCTCCTGAGGTCCTTTTGAGGAAAAGAATGTCCTCAGGCTGTGAGCCTTACACAAATTCCCGCATGATCATGCAACTGCCCTACACAATAAAAATCAATGTGTTGATGTTATGCTTCAGTGCCAGCGAGTGATGAAGAGGAAGGAGCGGTGCTTTTTGACAACTCTGGCAAGGCGGCTGCCGATCCCTTTGACACATCTTCCGGCTCTGTGCAGCTCATTGCAATAAAACCCACAGCCCTCCCCGTGGTGCATCCCACGTCGGACAGGAGCCAGGAGTCAGCAGCCCTCAATGGCGAGGTGAGCATCTGGTGACCAGTGCAGCCAGTCCTCTGGGAATTCAGACTAAGGAACAACCACCTGGGAATACTGGGTGCAGGTTGTGTCCAGGTGTATATGGCTCTGTTGGTGGTTTCCACCCCTGTGTGTGCAGGCCTCAGTGGGATGAATCAGGACACAAGTCACCCAAAATGAATTTGTTGGGTGATGTTTTTGAAGCATTGTTGCCTTTCTCAGAAAGTCCCAAGGGACTCTTTAAAAACTGTAGTTACAGGGGCACATGGGGGACTCAGCCGGTAGAGCCTATGAGGCTTGATCTTAGGGTGGTAAATTCAAGTCCCACTTTGAGGGTAGAGTTTACTTTAAAAAAAATTTTTTTTAAACTAGTTTTGAAGAGAAGCATCAGAAATTCTCCCCCACCCCCTTACTCACACACCACCTTCTGTCTTCTTTGGTAATACTCTTAAACCTGTTCGTTATGGAAGGCCAGCTGTAGTAGGATGAACTGATAAAGAGCCAGAGAAGATAATGTCAGACAGAGAGGGATGTGGCCTACTCTGTAGGCTTTGGAATGACTTTTACTCCTTTTAGCAAGCTTGAAACAACACTTTGCCTGCTTCCAAAAGGGTATCAGTGCATATCATGATGTTAATCGGTTTTCCTGAGAATCTGAAAAAAGTTGGTAACATACTCCAGAGAATGATGAATTGACCAAAGAGAACAGATGGATGGATGAATAGGAGGTATGGGCGGTTCAGAAAAGAGCAAGAAAGTCAGGTAACAAATATCTGAATGGTCAGTGAGCTGACAGTGTTGATGAGCTTTTAAGTTCATGCGTGTGGAACCTGCATATGAACATTTACCTTCCACGTGCTACCACATGCTTCGGTTTTTCTCTCTCATCCAACTACTGTGGTGATTGCTCATTCCATTTGTTTATATATGCTGCTATTGTTACCATCTAGAGGTGGAGATTTCCAAGGTTTTAGGTCCCAACTCTTTTTTTTTTTAACTTTATTTATTCATGAGAGACACAGAGAGAAAGACGGGGGGGCGGGGGCAGAGACATAGCCAGAGGGAGAAGCAGGCTCCATTCGGAGAGCCCGATGTGGGACTTGATCCCAGGACTCCAGGATCACACGCTGAGCCAAAGGCAGGTGCTTAACCGCTGAGCCACCCAGGCATCCCTAGATTTCCAAGGTTTTAAAGTGTTTTTCTCATCACTTGTCAAGGAACATGCCAGTCCCCTATACCCCTGGGCATTGTAAACCACATCAGGGGCTCATCCTCATTCCTCCATCCAGACCACATATAAAATCTGATTCAGAAAGCTTCTCTTGCTTTCTGGATAGGAAGACAGAGCTGGCTGATAGGTGTGATAGGTTGAGATTCATGTTTGTCTTTTGTTTTGTTTTGTTTTTTTGGTCTACTCCTATATCTTCCCTAGTACCACCACCAAAATCAAGTAGAGTCTTGATTTCCTTTCCCCAAGAAGGCACTACCTCATTCCCAGGCAGATGTGAGAGGACAGGACTTCAGGCTGGAGCCATCATTAGGTTCTCTACCCCTCTGCCCAGAGTCAGGAGGGAGGAATGACATATGGTGATGGATGGATAGACGGAAGGAAGGATAGGTGGACAGAGAAGGCCAAGGAAAGTAGAATCAGGAAGGGGCTAGCTACTCCAAGCAGAGCCCCATTCTTTCCAGTCTTGCCTCTGGTGCTAGGAGAGGCATGGACTGACCATCAGGGCCAGGGCAGTGCGGTCACCCTCCCAAGGTGGCTGGGCTACATCCTTTGTGTCATAGTCCAATAAGCATCATGGATTCTCAGCACTGCCAATGCCTAGTGTTCCAAGGCTGCTGTGACCACAGACACCTCTTGGTCCTCTTGGCTTTGGTTTCCCAGCAAGCCAGTTTTTGGTCTATTGGAGGAAAGCGCCCCTGCCCTGGGAGCCTCACAGGCTGTATCAGGAGAGTCATCAGCCCAGGGTAGAGGCAGCTGGATCCCAGGAGTGGCTAACCCACACATCATAGATGCTATTGTTGAGTGGCACCCCCTGGAAGAGAGCATCTAGATTCCAGAGCCATGCTGAGAGGCATGGGTTTGAAGGGCCACTCCCCGGTAGGCTGGGCTAGTTGAAGGGGTAGGCACAGGAGGGTAGAGTGTGGGTAGTAGTGGAACCAAGGGCATTACCACATTGGGAATGTAGATGAGCAAGTAGGAAGTGAGCAGCTGCCCAAAGTGAGGCCCTGTGATTCCCACTGGACAGTCTCTTAAGGTCTGGGGTCCCCTGCAGGAAGTGGAGGGGCCAGGCTCTGTGCTCAGGGGAGAGGGATGAGGGCCTGTTGGTCCCCCCCCCCCAACCAGGAAGTCTCTCCTTCCACTCTTCTAGGCCTGGGGAGGGGACAGGGGAGCCACAGAGGCCTCTCAGAGGGCAGGGGTGCAGTGGGCACCACCTCCTCCCCACTGTGCCCAGAACCAGCTGGAGCTGGGCTGCTCCGGGTGCCCTTTCCCTGGGATCTCATAGCAGAGGCTTTATGCCGAAGCCCTCACTGAGTGGTGGTTGGGAATTAGGCGGCCGTTAGGACCAACTGTGCAGCAGGTGGGGGCCCAGATCCTTGACAGAGTCACCCCGCACATCCCTGCTCTGCCAGCACCAGTACAGGGCCATGTTCTGCAGCCACAGCACCTCTGCTAGTTCATCAGGCTCACGATGACCACCCAGAAGTTGCCTTGGCCTGGGGCTTCCCAGGATTTTAGGCACCTCGCAGAAGCATCCATTGGAGGAGAGGTTATAGCAGGTGGAATCCTTCTAGTCCTTCTGGTCATCCCTGAAGAAGGGGATGTGGCCTGGACCCGATGGATGACAGGGCATGATGAAGATGATGGGCCACCTTCAGCCTGCGAGAGGGTGTGGCCTAGGTCACCAGGGCCATCCTGGCCAAGTAGGCATAGGGGGGCTTGTTGTGCCACAGATATCTCTTCTTCCTCCTCTTGTGGGGCTGGGAGGACAACTCTGACCTGGGAAGCCTCGGGCACGGGCTGCTGCAGGTCCCCATGCAAGGGAGGCAAGCCACGTGGGTGGGGCGCTGGCCCCACGGTGGGCACAAGGCAGCATGACAGTGTGGTGAGGCATGGCTGGGGGCCTGACATCGAAGGTTCATCGATTTTTAAAAAGAACTTCTCTGGTATAAACTTACAGAGCACTTCTGTGCCTACTTCTCATTGGTTTTTTTTTTTTTTTTTTCAACTTCCTTATATTTTAGATAAAGAAACTGTGGCCAGAGGGTCAAGTGGCTTTCTCAGAACCACACAGTTATTGTGATAGCCATGATATGATGTTCAGGCCCCCTGGCTCCCTATCCAGTGCTCCTTCCTTCTCTTTGCCTGACTGTGGCCCGTCAGTGAGAAATAGCATTGTGACTAAAAGAGTACAGACTCTCAAACCATGCTGCAAGAATTTGAAGCCAAGTTCTTCTGTTTACCATTTATGTGACGTTAGGCAGGTTAGTTCATTTCTCGATGCCTCGGTATTTCCATGTGTAAAATGGGGTTCATGGAGGATCAAATGAGTTAATACAGGTAAAACGCTTAGAACAGTGCTTAGCACATAATCAGTACATTATTATCATTATTATTAATATTATTAATTAGCCAATGAATGAGGATTCATTGATCATTTACCATCTTAGGTTCCTTGGTTCTATAATTTGGGAACCTGTAAAGGTTCTTCTCAAAGCCAGTCATGCCTCCTGAATCTTTCCTTAGGCACGGTTCTGACACACAAGCCCAATGATGAGAGGCCTCTGAGGTTGTCACTAATAAACTGGTAACTGCTCTTGATTAGGACATCGGCCCAGGATGGGCCCAGATAATGGTCGCCACACCCGGATCTTTTCACCTCAGCCTCACCATGTGAATGTCATGGAGACCATTCTAGATCTCAGCTGAATTCAACATACAACTCCCTTCTCTTGCCAAGCCCGTCATCCTGTCCCAGAAGGAAAATGGATGAACATTTTGCCTGTCCAGAAATGGATACTTGTTACATTTTGGTAGTTAAAGGAATGGATCTTGCTGGCATTTGGACTGGAAAAGAGCCCTCAACTGTTCTCTGTAATTTGCTGCCTTGTAGCATTTAAGGCAGATTGTCTTATAATTTTCTTCCTTCTTCTCTCATGGTTGGCTTATTTCAGTGAAAAAACACAACCCCAAAGCCATAAATTTTCCTTTTATGAATTATAGGTAATTCTTTTAAAGAATATTTTAAAGAAAGCATAATAACCACATAGAATGTTCAGAAGAAAAAAGAAAAATCACTATAATCTCACTACCCTGACATATCTTGTTTTCATTTTCTGTGCCTCCTCCCCAAACTTTTGGTCAAACTCGTGTATATTTTAGAATCTCATACAGACAACTGTGTATCCTATGTCTTAAACATTTGCAGTTGTTGCTATTGTCTTTGGGATGATCACTGTTAATGACTTAGTTTAGTAGGTATCCCATTGATTGGAAAACTGATCGTTTATTGTTCAAGTCTTCCAGATAATTTTTGGTTTTAGTTTTGGTTCTGGTTATTATATCTGAGTAATTTCATGCTTTACTTTTAAAACCTTTTAATTCTGAAATAATTTTAGGTATACTCAAGAGTTGCAGTAACAGTACAGAGAGCCCCATCCGCTCTTTACCTAGCTATCCCAAGTGTGAACATTTTACGTAAACATAGAATAATTATCAGTTAAACCCAGGAAATTAACATTTGTGCTGTTTGATTGACTAATCTACAGCCCTCATTTGAATTTCATTGGTTTTCCCACTATTGTCCCTTTCCTGTTCCAGGATCCAGTCCAGGATCCCACATGGTGTTTAGTCATGTCTCCTCTAGTCTGGGACAATTCCGCAGCCCTTCTTTGTGACTATTCTTTATCTTTCATGACCATTACTCTTTTGAAGAGTACTGGCCAGTTATCATGGGCAGTGTCCCTCAGTCTGGGTTTGTCTGATGTTTTCTTGTGATTGGATTACAGTTATGCATTTTTGGCATAACCATGGGGATGATGGGCCCTTTTGTGGGCATCATATCAAGAAGCACTTGATATCTCTGACCACTGGTGATGTTAACTTTCATCTCTGATTTTGAAGCTCTCTTAGAATGTGGCTTAAGGAGAGATTCCAGAAATGGCATTCCTCGCTCAGAGGATGTCATCCTAGCTTCCTCTCTTGGCTAGTTTTTGTGGCAAGCAGAATGAGGGAACAATTAAGACATGTGAAATGCTGCCAGCCTAAAAATATCTTTAAGGCCCAGGGTAGGGAGGTCTTTGCAAAAGCTAGAAAAAATATTCTGTATAAATAAAACATCTAAGGTAGAGCCTTTGTTAGTGAACTTTGGCTTAATTCTGTAGGTTGACCTATATCTTATCACTAGATGAATTTTCAGTTTATGAATTACAGAAAACTCTTTTAAAGATTAAAGAAAATATAATAACAACAGTATACATGGCTATATTAATATAGTCCAGTCTGATTACAAACAGCACTAATGGTCTTCCATATTATCCAGTAGGTGTCAGGCTGATTTCATTGTTGAGCTCTGTTTGTGGGTGTAACATCCTCATTGTTTGTTATTTCTTTAGCATAGCCATCTGCTTGTATGTTTGACGGGTCAGGAAGTGTGTTGGCCAAGTTCCTTTCTATGTGACCAGACTGGCTTTGCCCGATAGGGTAGGAACTGACTGGCATTGGTGGCCATACAGGCTTCAAAATTATCTACCTCTCAAGAAAGATATAGATTGACAAAAATAAGCTCTTAAGTGCAGGTTGGTAGAGTGGAGAGACCTTAGAAACAGGTTCTCTGCTCTGCTTTCTCCTTCCATTCATCCCAACTCAGCCTCTTCAGGAACTGGCTGTCTTATCCAGCTGGGCATCAGCTAAGTGGCCAGGGGAAGCCGTTGGGTTCCTCAGGGCTGGAGCCAAAAGAGAGGCACCAGGATCCAGCTGGGCTTCCAAATCAGGAGATCCCATACTGGGGAACCAAAAGGGTTTAGGTGGGATTAGGCCGACGCCACAAAGGCCTGAGCAGAAGTGGGTGGACTAGGGAGAAAGAGGCCCTAATGGAAGGTCCAAGTGGCTTAGGTGAATGGCAGGCTCCATATTATTTGTGGCCCACTGTTGGGGGCTGGTCTTGGAATGGGACACAAGTGGGTCTAGCTGGCTCAAAGGACTGGAGGTGAAGCCTAGGACAGCTTTTGCAAGAGTTGTGACCTGATGAAAACCTCCCACCTGTTGGCTGTGCCTGGTTGGATGTGGGCCTGAGACTCTCTCTCTCCCCAGGTGAACAAAGCCCTGAAGCAGAAGTCAGACATCGAGCACTACCGGAACAAGCTGCGCCTCAAAGCGAAGAGGAAGGGATATTACGACTTCCCCCCGGTGGAGACAAGCAAGGCTCAGACCGAAAGAAAAAAGATGTACGAGAAAACCCAAAAGGAAATCGAGCACGTTTTGGATCCAGATCCAGAACTGTGTGCCCCCTTCGCTGAGTCTAAAAACAGGTGCAGTGTCTAATGGTCCCTGTATGTTAGTGGGATGAGGGTAGAGAGTGCGTTGGGTAACATATCAGCAGAGGGTGCCGATCCGGACCATGCTGGTCTGTGCAAGCTGGTGCTCCATAATGAATTTATAAAAGAATCAAATTGAAGCTACTTAAAAAAAATACTTGGGCAAACAACCATAATTGTCCTTTAGCTCAATAAGATTTCCAAGCCAGTAGCTGGGTCAGAGCTGGGTGAAGATAGAATAATATCACCTACCTGGTAATGCAATTTCCAGATCAAGGGACATTGGATTTTTCAATTAATTGAATAAGAAATGCAAATTTCATGCCTCACCTTTTCATTCAGCTTCAATAAGTACTTACCACCCAACTCCTTAGAGCTCTGTGCTGGGCTCATCTCTTGTATCTATAGATTTGTTCATTTATTTGACATTAATCATCACCTGCTATGGATTAGGCACCATGCAAGTTGTTGAATACTCTCATGGTCATGAGAGTCCCTCATGGTCTCTGCTTTTTCTTATTCATTCATTCATTCATTCATTCCACTCATTCAGCATTTTATGGTAGGCAAGACAGCCCAGTCACTGCTCTCATGGGACTTAAGGTCTGATGGGAGAAAAAAGATAATTACCTCGGAAGTTCGTTACTCACAAGTGCTATGGGTGTTTGCGATGTGATGGTCTATAAGGGGGACCTGGCTTCAGAGGGAGGGTCACAGGCTCAGGGGTTGGAATTGGCATTATCCCCAAGCTTTTTCGTTTTTCTTTTTTTTCAAGATATATTTATTTATTTGAGAGAAAGAGAGTGAGGAGGGGGAGGGGCACAGGGAGAGAGAGAATCTCAAGCAGTCTCCCCACTGAGCACAGAGCCTGATGTGGTTCTCTACACAGGGCTCCATCCACAATCCTGAGATCATGACCTGAGCCTAAATCCAGAGACACTTAACCAACTGGGGTCCCAGGCACCCTGTCATTATCCCAAGCTTTGTTGCTAACTAAGCGGAGAGTGACCTCACCCACTGGGTAAAGAGAAAGAGGCTAGCAAAACTAAACATGGCCATCTTTCTGCTTTTCCACCCCATCTTCTAAAGCACCTCCTTGGAAGCATTTTCATGCTTTGAGATCATCCTTTTCAAGTATACATTCTCCTTGGCAACATGCCCCTTGGCTTTGGGCCTGCTGGCTCTCCAATCTACCCCATACATCCTATTGGCAGATGCACCCTCCACAAACAAGGTGAGATAGGACAGCTCCTGGCCTGAGCAGGTATTTTTTTAAAAGCAAAAATGATTATGTGACAGGCTTGGATGGAAGCCACAAAATCAAAATGGGAGGTGGAGCTTTAATTTATTAACGGAATTGACAGTTTTTTGTTTTTGTTTTTTTTTTCAAAAAAGATCTCATTTATTAGAGAGAGAAAGCATGACCAGGGCGGAGAGGGAGAAGGAGGCTCCCTGGTCAGCAGGGGCACGATCCCTTCGGCACCTGAGCCGAAGGCTGACATCTGACTGAGCCACCTAGGTGCCCCAACATAGTTTATTTTTAATAAAGAGGGACTTCTAAGCCAGTGCTTCATTTACTATGCTTCTAAAGAGATTTGATGGGTATAAGCTAGTGGTCCAAAAATCAACACTTTGACAGGGGTCATAATACATGTGTCACCATGTTGGTAACTATAGAACAAAGAGAAAGGTATGGATTTTATAGGAAGACTGGTGGCTTCTTTAGCTTAAAAGCTACACTTTTAGCTGCACGCCACACTTGGGGACTTTATAGTTTAGTGGTCTCTTATAGACTGGGGCAGGGAGTAGTTTTCCCTTGGTTTCCTGTTGCCACTTGGAAAATGAATCAAAGATCATGCGCAAATGAGAGGAACTTAGCTTGGAAAGTTCCTTGGGAAATACATACAAAATTTTGGTTGAAGCTTTTCATAAAGAGCATGGACACAACTTTTCCTCCCATGGAGATGCATCCCCACTGCCCAGCAAAAGTTCAGGCAGGATCCTCACAGCCCTTCGCCAGCCTGCCCATGCTCTGAGTGTGTCATCCGTTCTCCATAAATGTCTGTGGAAGAAATGATTGAATGACTCTAAACATAATGTTAAAATGTTTTCAGTCAATGAAGGGGAAAATACAGAAGACCACAAGCTGGGTGAGGTGGGGGTAGGAATGGAGATGAGATCAGCAAAGTGTGAGGATGGGAAGGGAAGGGTTCACAGAGAAAGAGGATGCCCCGGTAAGCTAGCTCTGAGGTGTCATTCTTTTTTTTTTTTATAAGATACGTATTTTTTTTAATTTTTATTTATTTATGATAGTCACACACACACACACAGAGAGAGAGAGAGAGAGGCAGAGACATAGGCAGAGGGAGAAGCAGGCTCCATGCACCGGGAGTCTGACGTGGGATTCGATCCCAGGTCTCCAGGATCGCGCCCTGGGCCAAAGGCAGGCGCTAAACCGCTGCGCCACCCAGGGATCCCCTGAGGTGTCATTCTTGTCACGCTCTGCTGTTGAGTCCAGGGGCTGCTGCCAGGTGTGGGGTATCTGTTGTCACGGATTGGGGTTACTTATTGACTGCCACTCACAGCTCAGCTCTGCAGAGCTTCTGCTCTCAGTGACCTCGCCGTGGCAAGGCACACGTGGGGGACCCATCCTCCCGTCCAGGGGTGGTATCAGTAACCAGGACTTTACCCTGAGACCTAAATGCAATCGCATCAATGACGTTTAGGTCCAAATGTTGACTCATCCCTGCATCTTTTAAAAGAGTCTTCACGGCTCTTTCTTTAAAGTCAGAAGAACACCCCCATTTTCACGTTATCCGCTCTTACCCAGAGGCACGCAGAAGACGTGATGTACAAGGAAGATGCTGGCAGAGTGTCCCCCCATAGATTCTCTTGGCTCCCCCTGCCCCCATGCAGCCCGCGCATGCAGCGGCATCCTACTTCCCAGGAGCATCCGTGACTCCGATTCGGGGGCCTTGTCTCCGCAGCCCCCACCAGAAGCGCCACACCGTTTCTGTGCCTCGAGCAGCTTCGGTCAATGACAGATGGGAGCCGATGGGTAAACACCCTGGCAGGAGAGCTCTGAGGTGCAAGCTACACTCGTGATAACCACATTTGCTGGCTTCTGTGCTTGATGCTTTGACATCTGAGGGTCTGGCCAACTCTTTTTTCCTTTTTTTAAAGATTTTATTTATTTATTCATGACAGAGAGAGGCAGAGACACAGGCAGAGGGAGAAGCAGGCTCCATGCAGGGAGCCCGACGTGGGACTCGATCCTGGGTCTCCAGGATCACACCCTGGGCCAAAGAGAGGCACCCAACCACCTCCTTCACATAGGGCTCTCCCACTCTGGGCTCCAGTCCCCCAAATCCCCCCCAACCCCCAAATCCCTGAAGCCTGGCTCCCACACCACTAGGAACAGCTCCTCTGCCCCCAGAGGCTGCTGAAATGGTTCCAGCAATCCAATCCAAAGCCTGTTTACCCTGCCTTGCCTGTTCCTTCCCCAAGAAACCACAAGAAAGGTCCTCCCTTGCCCACATTTTCCCCTCACTCCTACTGTCTAGTGACTGACCCTGGTGCTTCCCCACGTGGGGCCTGGTGGCATGCCCCTTCCTCTTGGCATTGTGAGTGCAACAAGCTGTCTTTTCAATGGCAGCTGCCTCCTGATCCATTGGGCTAGGCCATACCTAAATAAAGTAAAACCTACATTTTACCGCAACTATTCCCCATCTTTCTCCAGTAACTTTGAGCTCCCCGTTGCCCAAAATACCAATCTGCTCTATCTCATACCCTCTGTTGGCCTCCTTCCCTTTCTGTCTCATTTTTCCACTTTCCAAACTTTGTGCTTCCTGGAACCCTTTCCCAGGTAAACCACTTGTCAAATCATCATCGAGCCTGCTTCCTGGGGATCCCAACCTAAGACAATAATAAAGACAGAGTTGCTCTCACAGAAGCAGAGCTGCTCCTCCTCCTTAGAGGCTACATTCCATTTTTATGGAACCCTGAGTTTCCTTAGAATGCAGTTTGGGAACTACTTTTTAAATTATTGTGGGATTAAAAAAAAAAAAAACTAAAAAGTGCAAATAAAATTTATCGCTATCTACCCAGGAATAGTTTCAGAGGTAAAGAAGCTTTTCAAGTTTGCAGGTTTCAAAATATATTAACTTTTAGAGAATACAGCAAAATGCCCACAAGAAAGAAATATACCTAGTGGAACTCTATTTGATTAAAATAAGTAATTCCTCTACCCAAGAGCCTAATTTATTTCTAAGTAGATGCTTACCCACCAGGCCATGCATGCGTGGTCTGGTCAATTGAGATCCATGTTAAATAGCAGCCTTTAAGCTGGGCATCATAATGGAACATTGTCTTTGATGTAAAAGGAGACTGGAGTGCACCCCAATGTCTAGGTTCTCACCCACGTTCTTGGTTCTTGAAAGGGCTCACACAATCTTGCTATTGTGTTTCTAATACTTCCAAAATAGCCTGCTTAAATGTCAATTGCTAATCCTAGTGTTTATTCCCCCAACCATCCTTATTAGTAAATCTTTTCTAAATGAGTTAATTGGCAGTCTCAGGACAGTTGTAAAGTCAGCTTTTTCAAAAAGTGATTTGTAATTAGGTCAAGGAGGAGAATTCTTTGGGGTCTGCCTTAAAGTGTGAATCACTCTATTTCATAAGGTTGTGCTCCATTCCTAAAGGAAGCTTCTAATTACAAATAACCATAGAGCACAGTTTATAATATTAGGTTTAAGCTCCTATATTAGGATTCTTTGGGTTGCAATGGCAATCCAGAACAAACTGGTTAAATAGAAAGAGAATTTGTCATTGAATGCAAAAGGTCAAGGCTTCAGATATGACTAGATCCAAAGGTTCATACAATGTCTTGTCCTCTCATCACTCTTCGCTGGTTCCTGTTCAAGCTCTGACCTCATAGTGGCAAACTGGTTGCCAGCAACTCCTGGCCTATATCCTATCTTCTCAGAAACTTCAATGTCAAGAGAATGCCTCTTTCCTGGTTGCTCTAGCAAAAGCTCTGAGACTCAGTCTCATTGGACCAACTCATGTGCCTGTCCTCTGACCAGTCGTTGTGGCCATGGGGCTCTGATGCATGATTCTGCAGGCCAACTCCTTCAGGAAGGGTAGCCGCCCAAGAATATCACAGTGCTCCTCCCAAATGAAGGATATCATGGGTTTCAGGCAAGTGGAGATCACAGAGGTGGTCTAAACAGGTGTGAGCTCCTCATGGTGAAGGGGTGGGTCTAATAGTGTGTATTTTACTTCCCAGGCTAATTGCAAGGGTAGTGTTTTGTCTTGGGAGTTCTAATGTCTGTTCTAAACTAAAACAGTGTGTGACGGTCATGCTAAGACTAACTGGGTGTGTGATCTTGAAAAGGTGTGTCTATGTCTACCTGCCAGGATTCTGGCTTCCTGCGTAGTCCCTGGGAATAAATAATGCAACCTTTTCACCTTCAACCCATGAATGGATGGAATCTTAGAACGGAGGCATAAAATAGTTGGTGTCTGGGGAATTCTCTGAAGATAGATGCTCTGAAATGCCAGTTATTCACGAAGAGAAATGTACAGTTGGACATGGTACTGCAGTATCATGTGAAACCACCTATCCCCAAGGGGGCCTTACTCCCCACTTGTAAGAGTTGCCTTGTATGGAAAAAAAAGCACAGCTACAGTCCTCACCATATTTCTGTTTGTTTCTTCTTCCTCATAAAGAGTCCTCAAAAGGCAAGTGTAAACAGTGGTGACAAATATATGTATTCCATAAGGGAGCTGAGTAGAGCCTCTCAACATGCTGACTCCCTGGCTTGGAATGTTCTGTGCAGGATTAGCATGTGACAGGCTGTCTTTGGGTCTCAGCTAAACCATCCTCTCTCTAGAGAGGCCTTCCCTAACTGTGCTATCTAAAGTTGTCCCCTCTTTTAGCCATCTTCTACCACATCTTATTTTTCTTACTAGCATTCATCATCCTCTGAAATAATCATGTGAATTGTCTATCTCCCTCATTAGAATGGAAGCTCCAGAGGAGCAGGACCATGTCTGTCTTGTTCATTGTGGATCCTTATCATCTTCCACAGTGCCTGGCACATGGTAGATAGTAAATATTGGATAGATGGATGGATGGATGGTTGGGTGGATGGGTGGATATGCTCCAAACTGCCTCTTGGTTTATGGCTCCTTAGCCCAGAAAGAAATCTGGGGAAGGTAGAAAAGAAAATCTATCAATAGTCAAGTATTAAGTGGCCCATTAGCCGCAGGGTTTATTAACTCAGTCATAGAACCCTGCGTGTGAAATCAGAAAGATTAAAAGGAGCAGCAGGCTCCTGAGTCAAGGGTCAACCAGAGCAAGTCTGTTTTTCTAGCGTTATCTGTCCTTGAGGTCAAGGGAGAGAGAGCCCCTGGCCTTGCCAGCAACAGAATTTCAGATGAAGCTGTAGCGTTGCAATTGGTTATCCTTACCTGGTTTCCATAAAAAGAGGATTTACAATTAAGCCAAATGGTTACAGCATCTGGGAAAACAAAAAACAAAAACAAACTTTGATTCCACTATTCCTATGGCCTCTGATGGCCAGAGAACAAATAGCATGAATCCTGAGATCTGCAAGGCAAATCCAAATCCTTCATTGGTTGCCTGTAGTTTGGATCAGTGGAGAATTCCATCTGTCAGGGCATTTGCTGCATCATAACAGTTGTTGAATTTTCTTCAGGCAACAGATGAAGAACTCTGTCTACCGAAGCCGGCAGTCTCTCAACAGCCCGAGTCCGGGGGAAACAGAGATGGACCTTCTGGTAACCCGAGAGCGACCCCGGCGTGGAATCCGTAACAGCGGATACGACGTAAGTCTCTGCTTTGCTTTCCCCTGAAAACCAAGGAGATAGAGCGTCCCATAATGTCTTGCTCTGCTGTATATTTGTGGAATTTAAAAGTGCACCCAAATGTTTTCTATTTTATTATTCCTTGTTACCAGTTTTGCAAAGGAAGACTACTTGGAATGTCTCAGAGTAGCAAATTATTGCTAAGAGGATTTTGATCTCTAAATCCATACATTTGATGAATAGTACATTATTGATCTTAAGTCAACAGTGATTCTAAATGTCCTTAATTTTTTCCCCTCTGTCCTTAAAACTCAGTAGGAACCACGACTGACTGTGGGTAAGAATTCATTTGAACACAGGCTTCTTTTCATCCATAGCAGTGTTGAGGAGTTGGATTTGTTCCTGATTTCATAACTCCTCAATATGCCATGGAAACAATCAGATGTCCAACAGAGCGATTTGGTGATTTCATATGATGAAGCCCAGGTTTATATGCAGTCATGTCTCCAAACCGCAAAAATTGTTCTAATCGCATCGAATTTCCTCAGATGAGGAGCTATAGTGGGGTGTCTTGTATCCAATGGCTCACATCCTGCTAATGTAGTTGCACCCATGAACTCACATCAGTGCTGCTCTGAGGAGGTGCTCAGTAATACATCACCCTGCCGCAGAACTTCACATGCCCTTAAATCTACTCTTAGGTTTTATGAAACAGGTTTTTTTCCCATTCTCCCAAAACATTTCTCTAATTACGAATAAAAGTTTTTTGTATCAAAAGTTATGATTCAAAAATGTCTGGATAAAGTGTTGTTATAATCTGTGAGGTTGTAATTTGAAAATGACTCTTGATTTCGTAAATATATTCTGCTAATTTGAAGGCAAGAAGGTCCCCCCACCCCCACTCCAGGATTGGTCATTGTTTGCCACAAAAGCTTAAAGTGGGGTTTTAATGGAACCTTAAAAAACAGATATTGTACCTATTTTGAACTTCTAGTTTACCTGAAATTAAGACTTGATGTTTGTGTTGATGGTGATAACCTTCTCTTTTATTTCTGTTTTCCTTTTTCATATAAAACCAATTGATAGTTTCATAAAATTCTAGATACTTTGGGCAAATTTCTTTTCCCCTCCAGGTGAAATTACTCAACATTAATATTTCTCCTCATAAAAATATTTTTTATACTAAACCCAGTCAGCAATTTGATAATCAGCCTGTGGTTAAAAATCAGGTATTTGAGTTCTCCAGTTAATCTATCCCTGCCAACAGTGAATATTTTTCCTTCAAGCCGATAGTTTGGGGGACTTATTTGCTCAGACATACCCAAGGTTTATGATAGGATTCTTTTTTTTTTTTTTTCAATATGATAGGATTCTTAATGTATTTCGAGATTGGAATTAATAGGTCTCTTGTGAGACTCTAGGCACAGACCTTTTTACAGTTTGAGGAAATAGGACAGTTTCCCTATTAGTCTTGAAAAGGGGGATCCGTGCAGGTTTTTTTCATCACTATGCCATGACTTGTAGTACTGACTTAATACTTTTAGAGTGCCGTGTTAGTACATTACTTACGGCGACAGAAGAAGGATGATTTTTAAAAGGAGGTTGCTCACCCCTCACAAACATGTATGAATGTTCCAATTATAGATTGCTTCAAGGGAAGCCCACTTCATTCTAATAGGTTTTTCTTAAATATACGTGTCCTGAGAATTGCATGTGGTCTCTGAAACATAAGCAAAGATAAGTTTCCTTAAGCCAAAGTGATCATCTAGGGACCAGTTTTTCGAGTTTAGACTGTCGTGTTCCTGCTTCTCCTCTTGTGATCACATGAAAAATAGCTATCATTTACTGACTGTGCATGATAGACCAGCCTCTATTCCAGTCTTTTTATGTGAATTATCCAATTGAATTTTCATAGGCAATCAGTCAGGGAAACACCCTCCTCACACCCCTTGTACAGGTGGGGAAACCAGGGCACAGAGTGGTTATACAGTTTGTCTACCGAACTCCAGAACCTATCCTCTCAACCACCATGCAGTAGGGCTTCCATATAAATTCATCACACTGTATCACATCATCATATATCCTAGACTTCTGCTCTCACAGAGAGGCTGGATGTCAGGTCTCACAGGACTTCTTGCACGGATAACTCACACAAGCAAAAAAAAAAAAAAGAAAAGAAAAAATGGACCCGCCGATAAAGGAGGAAAGGAAGAGAGTCACAGCTTTAAGCAATGCATTCATTTCCCAAACTCTTGATTTTCTAAAAACGCCAGGGCCCTCCTGACAAAAGAATCCCATCAGCCCAGCAGTGAGCAGGTCATTCGGTTGGAAGCATATCATTCCTCCTACTGGGTCTGGGGAGCTGAAAGCCAGGCCCAGATTTCCCGTCATTTCTGCCAGATTAGAGAACACTATGGGGATCTGCTCCTTGACCTGGTAGAAACAGAAGCACTGGGAGATTGATTCAATTTTTTCAAAGCTGACCGTGTTAGAATCCCTACAGGAAAGGCTGTATGTAGAAGTAAAGGAGTAAATAAATAAAGAAGCAAACCAACACACACAAAGCACAGGCAAATCTTAGCTCCAGGACTGAGGGCAGCCTGGAATTGTTTGAAAATGTTCCCATAGAGCAGGATGCGTTGGGGCCTGCCCAAGAGAGACTCTTGGCTCCAAGGGATTTTAGAATCACTGTGTTTTGCAGGAACAGTTCTTCTTCTTCTTCTTCTTCTTTTTTTTTTTTTTTTTAATTTATTCATGAGAGAGAAAGAGGGAGGAAGAGATAGAGGGAGAAGCAGGCTCCCCCCATGGAGCTGGGAGCCCGATGTGGGACTTGATCTCAGGACCCTGGGATCATGAGCTGAAGGCGGACGCTTACCAACTGAGCCACCCAGGCACCCCTGCAGCAACAGGGGTCTTTTTTTTTTTAAGATTTATTTATTTATTCATTCAGAGAGAGCAAGAGAGAGGCAGAGACACAGGCAGAGGGAGAAGCAGGCTCCATGCAGGAAGCCCCGTGTGGGACTCTATCCCGGGTCTCCAGGATCACACCCCGGGCTGCAGGCGGCGCTAAACCGCTTCGCCACCGGGGCTGCCCGCAGCAACAGTTCTTAACCTCTTGGGCCGTCTGACAGCTAAGGGAGGCAACACACTCCTGGCAGTTCCTGGGGCTCACCTGGTGAGTAATTTTCCAGAAGGTGGCACCCCCTTTGAGATGAAGGGGCGATTTTAGAAAGATGTCCCAAACCGATCCCTGCTAAAAGGCCACGCCGTATTTTTAAGCTAACTTTGGCCTTGAAATGAATTCCTCCCAGTGCACAAAGCAGGTTTCCCCCTATCAGCCAAGTCAGTAATCCCTTTATGTGGTTGAGGAATCAACCTTTGCTTCCAAAGGACAAGGAATAATCAAATCACTCCCCAGAAATAAAAAAGCACCTCTTCAATCTCAATTTGTGTGTGGAGTTTAAAAATGTGACGGGAATGGGGTCAGCTAAGTGCCTTGGCTGTGAGGGAAACTCTGAAACGGAAGGTTTGAATTGTAACTTTGAAAATGAATACTCCCCAGGGCATGGGAGTGGCTCAGTTGGTTAAGGGGCTGCTGTCTGCTCAGGTCATGATCTCGGGGTCCTGGGTTCGAGTCCCGCATCTTGCTCTCTGCTCAGTGGGGAGCCTGCTTTTCCCTCTCCCTCTGCCCCTCCCCATGCATGTGCTTCTGTGCTCTCTCTCTCTCTCTCTCTGTGTCAAATAAATAAAATCTTTAAAAAAGAAAAAAAGAAAGAAAATGAATGCTCCCCTCTCAGAAGTAGAGATCTTTACAGGCTCCTTGCTTTAGGTTTCTCTCCAGCACCTTGTCAAAGCTCCACACCCCAGGGGTGCTCACCAAGCCTTCTTGGGGAAACCCTGAAATGTGGCCAGAGTGTCTGAAAATGTTAAGGAGGATGATTGATCCCTCGATGCCTCTCAGAAGAGGGGATGTTGGGACGCCTGGGTGACTCAGTGGTTGAGCGTCTGCCTTAGGCTCAAATCGTGATCCCGGGGTCCTGGGATCAAGTCCCACATCAGGCTCCCTGCGGGGAGCCTGCTTCTCCCTCTGTCTGTGTCTTTGCCCCTCTCTCTGTGTCTCTCATGAATGAATAAGTTATATTAAAAAGAAGAAGAAGAAGAAGAAGAAGAAGAAGAAGAAGAAGAAGAAGAAGAAGAAGAAGAAGAAGAAGAAGAAGAAGAAGAAGAAAGAAGAAAGAAAGAAGAAAGAAGAAAGAAGAAAGTAGAGGAGGAGGAGGAGGGGATGTTGAAGGTTCCACTGGAGTGACCGCAATCACTGGCCATTCCAGAGACGTTCTTCAGGGAAATGATTGGAAATGTTAGTGAAAAACCAGCTGATTTTGCAATTGAGAAGTAGACCTACAAAAAGGGGGGACTGTGTCAGGCAGGGTCCGCTGCAGAAACCAGAAGACCTCGAGCTCTTTGAACAGACCAAATGTGCCCACGAGGAGTTAGGCGCTCACCGGGTCATTGGAGGGGGAGACCGACCCGGGGCTGGGGGAGCTGCCTCCACCCCCCATCCCCCAGCAGGACAGGACAGCAGGGGAGGTGGGGGCTCCCTGGGCACTACCAGGAACTCTGCACACCAGGCCTCCCGCTGACAGAAGCCGGGTCTCGGGCACCGCCACCGCCTCCCAGGGGACCGTGAGTCAGTGATGGCCCGTCAGCCTTGCTGTCCCCTCCACAGATAAAAGAGAGAGGAGAGGAGAATTACCAGCAGAGCAGAGCAGTACTGGGAAGCGGTGGGGAGAGCTAGAAGAGGCACATGTGGCAGAGGGGAAGACGGAAGCGTCGCTCAGAGCTCAGTCCCCACGGAAAGTCCTGGGCTGCCCTAATACTGCATGATGTTCCCAGTTAGGGTACATGATGTTAGGTAATGTTTCCAGGCATTACCCTGGGGGTAGCCCCACTCTGGCGGGAGAACCAGCAATCCAGGGAGTGGTTGCAGAACTCAGTCTAAACATTTTCTCCTTCAGAATCTTTTCCTTGACCTCATACCTATGGGTCTTGGTTTCTTTGGGAGGCAGATGGCTGGATTTGAGGATTTTGTCCTTCACTTCAGAGGTAACCTGCTTGTTGTCCCCTGGACTGGGCGCTGTTATGTTGACCCCGCTCTCATCACCATCACTCCCTTAGCATCGCACCCAGAACTGTCTTACATGTGTCCTCTCGTCTCAGCCCTTACTCTCCTCCAACCTCTGCCATTTAGCTTCAGCTGTTCATAAGCCTGGCTTGCTGTGTCATCTCAAGTTAAGTCAGGGGCTTGTAATCCTAAGGAAATACCCGTTAATAAGAAGTCCGTCTCCCTGGCTGAGCCCAGGGCAGAGAGGTGGAGGTGTTGGGTGGTTGGGGCCTTCTGGTATAGGCCAGATCTCACCAGGCCTTGGCTCTCCAGACACTTGCTAACCGCTCAAAGATGGATGCCACTTGGCAAGTGGGGAGCAGGAGGTGGATTCTTGTGGGCAGATTTGAGAGGGAGTGGGCCAGGTTTCAGGATGGCCTCATGATCTCACTTGGAGCCAGGCCTCCCTTATGGGTCCAGGACTTCCCTACCATGCGGGCAGTTTCCCACTGGGCAGGAGACAAGCGACTTCCTCTCTGTTGCAAGCACGCAAGTGCCATCTGCCTTTTCACTCTCTGATTCCCTGTGCTCTGAGCACTGCCCGCTTCTACTCGTGGTGCCTGCCTACCCGTCTTGCTTCTCCTGGACTCTGAGACCTCATAGCCGCCTTTTGGGGGGCGGCGGCGGGTGGGGCAGGAAAGCAGAGTCTATTGAGCAATAGTCAAAGCTCCCGAAGAGGGAGGCGACCTGAGAGGGTTGCCCAAGACCTCATAGCCTCTTATTGCAGGCCAGGGTCCCCTGTGTGCTCTGGGTGTGGACACCTGCAGGGGAGGAAGGAAGCAGGAAAAAGCAGAGCTGAGATCTGGGCTGTGGTACAGCTACTACAAGGCCGCAGCTCAGCCCGCGTGGGCCTGCCGAGTTGTTCCAAGCGTGCGTGAAGCGTCTGGGCTCTTGTACTCCAGCGCTGACCAGTCACTGGGTGTCCTTGGGTCAGGCAGCTCTCTTTAGCCAAGGACAATTCCTGCGGAGGGAGTTGGCATTGCCGATTGCCACCAGCGCCCAGGGAGAGCAAAGACCATTCCCAGCTGGTGGCAGCGTGCCCAGCAGCTGGAGGAGAGGGCTCCCTGGCCTGAGCAGAGCACCGCTCCACGCTAGACCCCCCCGGCCCCGGGTGCTCCTTAGCCCCCGTGAGACCCCGAGCCCCCGCTGGAGCCGGAGGCCAGAGGACTAATGAGAATCCCTTGGGAACTGCCACCGCTCTCATTTCCTCTGGCAAACATTTACCCAGGGCTGTGGAACCATGTGGCATCCGTGAATTCAGCAACAGGGGCCCTGAAAGACAAAGGGAAACATTCAAATGTTGCCAAAAAATTAGCTTTTGAATATATTCTGTTCATATTGTACATTAGAGATGACTCATTTCTTTTCAGGTACTACTCTGTAAGATTGTATACACGGCGGGGGGGGGGGGGGGCTGCCTTTGGCTCCTGGGATCCGGGTCCCCCACCCCCGCATTAGGCTCCCTGCTTAGCAAGGAGTCTGCTTTCCCTTCTCCCACTGCCTGCAGCTCCCCTGGCTTATTCTCTCCCTCTCTCTCTCTCTCTCTCTCTCTCTGCCTCTCTCTCTCTCTGTCAAATAAATAAAATCTTTTTTAAAAAAAACAAAACAAGGGCAGCCCGGGTGGGTCAGCGGTTTAGTGCCGCCTTCAGCCCAGGGCCTGATCCTGGAGACCCGGGATCGAGTCCCACGTCGGGCCTTTCCAAGATTTTACTTTCTTTGACTTTTTTTTTTTTTTTTACTTTCCCTGATTTCTACTTTCTCTGCTGGCGTTAGCATGCAAGCCCCACAGGTGATTCCACTGCACTACCTGGGCCAGGCTCTCTGGAGAAGAGAAAAATAGAGTCCCCTGAGCACTTGCCCCCGGTGCTTTTCCACACTAGGGGAGGAGACAGGTGGGAACAGGAGCAACAGGCTGTGGCAGTGAACTTGTGTAGGAGGAGGGAGATGGGAGACCTGTTCCTGTCGGTGCCACAGCTGCGACCCGTCCAGTCCCCAGTACTGACCACTGAGCAAGCTGCCAAACAGCTGACAGAGGAGTCCTAAAACCCACCTTGTTTCAAATCCTTCAGTAGCTCCCGACAGCTCTCAGGGTAGGATTCAACCCTCAGCTTGTGGCTCAAGACTCGTCTGCTCTGGCTGGCTCGGGCTTGCCCTCCAACAGATGCTCGCCACCTCCTAATCCACCCTTGGCTCCGGCCCTATGCGCCCTTCCCGCATTTGTCATGTGGACCCATGTTCGTCCCTCTGCTCAAGACATCCTTTCCCACCTACTTCAAGCAGCCAGAGTTTCTCAGTCTCAGCACTGTCGGGTTTGGGCCTGGATAATTCTCTGTGTGGAGGGCTGTCCTGTGTGTTGTAGGATGTTTGACATCTCTGGCCTCTCCCACCAGCTCCCATAGCACCTCCAAAGTTGTGACATGTTTCCAGACATCACGCTGAGGGCAGACCCACTCTGGGGTGAGAACCAGTGATCCCAGGCAGTGCTTACAGAACTCAGTCTAAACATTTTCTCCCCCAGAGTCATTTCCTTGTCCCCATATCTATGAGTCTGACTTGGGGTACCTGCCCTAGTAGCATAGTATAGTATCCCTTTTTCCTCAGCCCCATCGAAACCCTCACGCCTGGTCTTCCATCTGTAGATTTCCTTGTGTTATTTTCCCCATTTGACTCGTCAAGGACAGGAATCATGTTTTATTCATCCTGGAAACCTCAGCACTGTGAATAGGAACCGGCGCATAGTAAATTCAGTGTCTCTATTTGTTGAGCAAATGAACAAGTGTGTCAACCAGAAGAGGTGACTCCTGAGCTGAGACTTGAAAATATAGGGCAGATTTACAACTCTGAGCCATATAAACATTTGATGTGACTGGCTTATGAAAAGCCTAGACAAATGTCTGTAATTGTTTTAAGTTCCATCTAAATAGTGGTTATCAGTTAGGATGTTTTGCCTAAAATAACAGAAAACCCAACCCTCATCAAATGATCTTAAATAAGGAAGGGAATGTATTGGGTACAATAAATCCAGGCACGATTTGATTGAGGCTCCAGTTACATCTCTGTGCATTGTGCAGTACTGTCCTTACGTGCCGGCTTCATCCACAGGTTGGCTCTACTGGGAAGTGGCTTCAGTGGCCCTGGCCCCACATCTCCATACTACATTGCTTCTTTCCAGCCATGAAACAGAGCCTATGGCTTTTACTCTAACTGAGCCTCCAAAAGTCAAGTGCCCACTCCTGTATCCATCGCTATGGCAATGGGGGTGGAAGGCTTACTCTGATTGATTTAACCCAGTCAGACCTCACCAAGGGAGCTGGGGCAGGCTAGTTGCCCCCAGACCCCTTGGCTAAGATGCGGGGAGAGTAGCAGATGCTGCTGAGTTCATCACAGTGTCCACTACGTGAGAAACATGGGTAGTTGGGCCTTTAAAGGAGCAAAACCAGCATAACCTCCCATGTCTCTCATCCCTCCGGTCTTAGCCTCTCATCTTTGGTTGGCCCTCTGTAAAAAGATAGTTGAGTGTGGTGAAGAGGCAGTGACCACTGTTCCTTCTGGGTTCAGGATGGCCTGGCTACAGTCAGAGGTTGTGTTTTAGGGGCAGCTAGAGGGAAAAAGAGGGATTTGGTGGATGTGGCTTTTTCAAGACCTGAAAAGAGAAAAAAAGGAGATCTCAGTGGGTGGTTGGAGAGAGGCTATTTTGCTATGGAATGGTGTCGACTCTCAAAACTGACCTGTCTCCTTGCTGCCCACAGCACCAACTCAGCTAAGAAGATGAGCAAAAGCAGGCGATGGCTCCCCTCAGAAGCGCACAGTGAAATAGCTTCCCATGAGCCAAAGCCATTCTTCTGTGTTTACTTTCAAGTTGAATCCTTTTCAAAAGATATTTTTAATTGACTGTAGCTCATGTATCAGTGTTAGCAAGCAGTGCTGTGTAATGGTCAAGCTCGTGGCCTCCGGAGCTCGGCTGGCCTCAAATTCCAGCTCAGCTACTTCCTAGCAGTGTGGGTTTGGGTTACTCCACCTCTCCATGCTTTAGTTTTCTCATCTATAAGATGGGGATACCTGCCTTCTAGGGTGGTTGTAAGAATTAAGTGAGTTAATGCAGGCAAAGCACATAGAAAACACAGTGAACATTAGCTGTTTTAATTATGGCTAACAGATTCCATAAGGGAGAAAGGGATATACTATTTTTTGTCTCTCTTCCATCCTAACCCTGTAAAAGACATCTCAGGACTGCGATGAATTTTGTCACACGTTGTGGTGTTGTGATTTATAATAAGAAATATCTATTTGGTTTCCTGGCACAGAGCTCCAAAAACTTTGGAATTTCCTAAGCGTTGAGAATTTTAACGTATCTTCTGTTATGTTAATAAGGTGACTTGGAAAACACCTAAGGGTAGGGGCTGGTTGCCCACAGAGCCAACTGCGAATATGATTAGGGGATTGGAACTTTCGGTGAAATTTGCAATTTTGCTGAGACTTTTAAAAATTCCATTTGCATGCCTGTTGCAGAAAAGAAGTCACCAAACCAGGAATTTGAACCCTCCTACCTGTTCTGAAGGGTACTGATCTCCTTTTATTGTCAGAGAAGTTCTTGAGATGTAGGCTCAGGAGGAAGCTGCTGCCTGCACCTGTGCCCTGAGAATGCTTCTCCCCACTAGAGGAAGGGAAAACTCTCTGGACTGTGTCCTGGAGAGTGTGGCCTTGTAAGGCATCTATCCACTTTGGGGCTCATAACTCAAGAAAGTCTTTTTTTTTTTTTTAAGATTTTATTTATTTATGATGAGGCGGGGCAGAGACACAGGCAGAGGGAGAAGCAGGGTCCATGCCAGGAGCCTGACGCAGGACTTGATCCTGGGACTCCAGGATCGCGCCCTGGGCCAAAGGCAGGCGCTAAACCGCTGAGCCACCCAGGGATCCCCAAGAAAGTCTTGAATAAATGGCCTTAATGATGTGAAAATGTTGGGGTTAGGAGCGAACGGACAAGAACGAATTCTTGAGATGTCTTAAGTGCAAAAAGGTGTTTTTATTAAAGCACAGAGTCTAGACCTGTGGGCAGAAAATGCTGCACCGTCAGGGTCTCTCTTCTGTAGGATCACGAGGAGTGGCCCCAACTTTCTAGTTGGGAGGGGTCAGGGAGAGCATAAGTCTCTAAGGAATTTGGAAACAAGGTTTCCAGGACCTTGATGGGGCCAGCTGTTGTTAGGAGAAGGTCCTATACTACCGTTTACCAAAACTTGAGTCATGAGACCTTTCAGATGTCTATCAGGGGGCCATATGCTTGGGGGATGATTGCTAACATGTATCTTGTGGGATAGAGATAAAGGAAGTTTCAGGAATGTTTATATGTTAAAGGAGACTTACCAGCATCTCGGAAGTCAGGATAATGTTAAGCTAAGATCACCATTTGCCTTTAGCAAAGTATGAGCATCGAGGCAGTTGAGTTCCTAGAAGATCACTCTGCCTGTCTCCAGGACTTGTCAGTGGGCTGTAAAGTGTAAGGAAATTTAAATTTTTTTCTTTTGCCTGTGTTCCCCACATCAAGAGCCCTTCATCCCTCCTCTTCACCTCCATTCTAGATAAGGCTGTCAAATGTGGTGTCTAAGTCTGGCCTCTCTCCTGATGGGATGTGGACCCCCAAATATGGGGTGACAATTAGGTAGAAGCTCGTGGCTGGCTCCCGGAGGGTGGTTGAAAGAATTCACCTGAGGCAGAACAAAGGAAATAGAATGTTAAAAACACTGCAAGGGAGCTGGAGGGTAGGGCAGCAGAGGAGAGGCAGTGGGTGGTGGGTGGGGGCCGTTTTTAGAGAGGGAAGATGAGGTATGGCGATGTATGGAATTTTACCTTTCTTGGGTAACTGTGCCTAGGTGTAAGTAGCCCATTGGTCAGTTGGGGCCTGTAGGTATTTTGAGGCGGGTCACCTGCTCAGCCTGTCGTTCTCAGCCAGGGCTTCACCCTGGGGCCCTTTCAGCTTACATTCCATTGCTCAAGCCTGTTTGCTGTAAAGTGGCCTCTACATCTAGTTCATTTTGGACACTTGGAAATGCCTTTTACTGATACAGGATTTTTTTTTTTTTTTTTTTTTTTTTTTTTTTTTTTTTTTTTATGATAGTCACAGAGAGAGAGAGAGAGAGAGAGAGAGAGAGGCAGAGACACAGGCAGAGGGAGAAGCAGGTTCCATGCACCGGGAGCCTGATGTGGGATTCGATCCCGGGTCTCCAGGATCGCGCCCTGGGCCAAAGGCAGGCGCCAAACCGCTGCGCCACCCAGGGATCCCACTGATAGAGGTTTTTGAGCAGAAATCCTCCAGGCTCTCTTTTAAGATGAATTTCCATTTATTCATTTAACTAGTATGTATTAAAGTCCTACTATTTGCCATTCTGGGATGCAGCAGGACACATTAAAGAGTCCCCACCCTCAGGGAGCTTATATTCCAGTAGGAAGAAAAAGTAATAGGCGCCTGAGCCCATAGATGTACAGCCCAGTGGCAGAAATGCTACAGAAGAGTATAAAGCAAGAGGAAAACAGGAAGTGCTCTTTTCAGTTGACCCTGGGGCAGGTTCTCTGGGAAAGTGACTTCTGAGCAGAGACCTGAAATGAGGGAGCTTGCTAGGCTAGCCCTTGGGGGAAGAGCATTTGGGCCGAAGGAACAGCAAGTGGGAGGGCCCAGGGGAAGATGTGTGCCTGGGGAGCTCAGAGAACATCAAGGAGACCCAGGTAGCAAGATGCCCCTTCTTGGTAAATAAGGGGTCTTGGCTTTGACTCCTTGCTTTGTTTCATCCCCACATCTCATCTCTCAGCAAGTCCTGTCAGCTGTCTTCCAGAACATTGCTCAAGCTTGTCCATAGCTTTTATGTCCATGACCACCCTAATTCAAGGCCCTGCCATTTCTCCTTACCTGGATTGCTGCAAGAGCCTTCTACTTCACCTTCTGTAAATGCCAATCACATTTCTCCCTTGCTTGAAATTCTTCGAGAGTTTCCCAGTGCCCTTTGAAAACACTCCCGCCTTCTTGCTGTGGCCTTCAAGATTCTAAGTGATCTGGTTCCCGCCAGCCTTTCTAACCCATCTCCTGACAGTTGTGGCTCCAGCCACACACGGTCCATGTATTAGCTCCGGCTGCCCTAACAAAGTGCCACACACCTGGTGACTTTTAAAGCAATGGAAATTTATTTTCTTACAATTCCAAAGGCTGGATGTCTAAGATCAAGAAGTTGGCAGGGTTGATTCCTTTTGGGGGTCATGAGGGAAGGATCTGCTCCAGGCTCTTCTCCTTGGATCCTAGATGGATGTCTTCTCCCTATCTTCATAACATCTTTCCTCTTTTTTTTAAAAAAAAGATTTTTATTTATTTATTCATGAGAGACAGAGAGAGGCAGAGACACAGGCAAAGAGAGAAGCAGGCTCCATGCAGGGAGCCTGATGTGGGACTTGATCTCGGACCTTAGGATCATAATCTGAGCCAAAGGCAGACGCTCAACCACTGAGTCACCCAGGTGCCCCACCCCCACCCCCCATCTTCCCTCTTTACATGCCTGCGTCCAAATCTCCTCTTCTTATAAGGACACCAGTCATATTGAATGAAGCCCCACTCGAATGGCCTCATTTTAACTTAATTACCTCTGCAAAAACCTCATCTCCAAATACAGTTTCTTTTAAAGGTACCTGGGTTAGGACTTGAACATATGAATTGGCAGGGGGGAGCGAGGTTCACAATTCATCCTACAACAGCCCACCTTACTCTTTCTGAAATACTAAAAGTCCATCTCAGGACTTTTTCATAAGCTTCCCGGTGACCTTCACATGGCTAACCCCTTCTTCTCTTTCAGGTTTTCAAAACTGTCACCTCTTCAAAGAGGCCTTCCCTGACTATCCCCAGAGAACTAGCTATGTTGCCCAAGCCATCTTGTTTTGTTTTATTCAGGCAAAATCTATATATGATAAAATGTATAGGTCTTTAGTGTACAACTGGATGAGCACTGACACATGTATGTACCCTTATAACCACCAGTCTGATCAAAATATAGGACATTTTTATAACCTCCTGAAAGTCACACAGCATGCCTCCCATTAGCAACTACTTTTCTGATACTTACCCTCATAGTTTTACCTATTCTTGGACTTGATATAAATGGCATTATTTGGTATGTACTCTTTTGTGTCTGACTTCTTGTGCTCTGAGTTCACCTATGTTGGGGATGCCTGGGTGGCTCTGTCGGTAAAGCATCAGACCCTTGGTTTTGACTCAGGTCATGATCTCAGGATCGTGAGATTGAGCCCCACATCAGCATGGAGTCTGCTAACGGCTCCCTCTGTACCTCCTCCCTGTTCTCTCTCTCAAATAAATAAATAAATATTTTTTAAAAAGAATTCACCTATGTTGTTGCATGTATCAAGTGTTTTTTAATTACCGAGTACTATTCTGTTGTATAAATATACCTCTGTCTACTATTCTGTTGTTGGACATTTGGATTGTTTCCAGTTTGGAGCTACCAGAAAACATTGCTATAAATATTTTCATGTAAATATCTTGTGAATGGTCTGAATTTTTCCATCCCCTTAAATTTTTTTTTTTAACTTTTATTTATTTATGATAGTCACAGAGAGAGAGAGAGAGGCAGAGACACAGGCAGAGGGAGAAGCAGGCTCCATGCACCGGGAGCCCGATGTGGGATTCGATCCCGGGTCTCCAGGATCGCCCCCTGGGCCAAAGGCAGGCGCCAAACCGCTGCGCCACCCAGGGATCCCTCCATCCCCTTAAAATTTATAGGTTCAAATCCTAACCTCCAAAATGTTGGTATTAAAAAAAAAAAAGTGTTGATATTAGGACATGGGGCCTTTGGGAAGTGATGAGGTCATGAGTGTGAAGGCCTCATGTATGGGGATCAGTGCCCTCAGACAAGAGACCCTAGAGAGCCCCCTCCCTCATTTGAGGGTACAGTGAGAAGTCTGTAGCCAGGTAGAGAACCCTCACCCATACTCAGACTTCCAGCCTCCAGAACTGTGAGAAATACATTTCTGTTGTTTATAAGCAACAGGTCTGTGGAATTTTGTTCTGGCCACCTGAATGGGCCAAGACAATGTTTTCATTTATCTTGGATAAATCAGTAGGAGTGGAATCTCTGGGTCATAAGGTATATGTTCAACTTTTTAAGAAACTACAAACAGGTCTATGAAGTATGTGTGCTATTTGACCCTCCCGCCAGAAATGGGACAGTTCAGATTTCACTCCTCAGCCTCATCAACATTTGCTGTTATTAATCTTCTCAACTTTAGTCATTCCAGTAAATGTGAAATGATATGATTTCCCTAACTACTAGTGGCGTTGCATACTTCGACATGTGTTTATTGGATATGTTATGGATCTTCTTTTATTGGCAATCCTATTCCAGCCTTTTGTCCAATTGTTAAGTTGAGTTGTATTTTGTTCTTCATGTGTAGGAATTATGTATATATTCTGTATATAAATCCTAGCATTTTTCTCCTGGTCCATGGCTTGTCCTTTCATAAGGAGTCTGATGGAAAACTAGTTTTTACTTCTGATAAAGTCTTAGGGCTATAGAATATGCTCCATGACAGGCAAAAGGACGGAGCTGTGTCCTGTGTTGGAATACTCTCTAGAAAGAAGGTACTTGGGTGTCCCAGCGGGCTGTCATTTCCTTCAAGTTTGTTCTGCAGTATTCAAAGAGAAGCTGAAGTCACATGGATACTTGGCCCCTGTGTGGGCCATCCTGGTATGCTCTTTTGAGAACAACACTGAAAAGATCACAGATTCTTATTCTTTCCAGTAGGTATCCAAGCTCAAGCCCTGAGGGGTTGGTGGGGGTGGGCTGGGTGGGTGGGTGATTCATGTGTTCAGGTATGGAGAATAAATGGCCTTAAGTTCTTCTGAAAACCTGTGGCCTTTGCTGCTAAATGATGATATATCCTAAGAGTCCAAGATCTTCCTTATATGCATATCCTCCCTCTGACCCCATAATTAAACTTCTAGGGGTTTAAACTTCTAGGGGCTGAATCCATGGTTATGTTCAGTGTTAATCACAAGTATACTTATTTCAGCTTTGTTTCTATTGTAAAATATTAGGACACCACCTATAGTACTGGACTATTACATGGAGCCTGAAAACTCCACAGAGCAGAATGCTATGAAATCATGAAGGTTATTCCCTTATATAATAATGGAATATATATAATATATATATTTACTGGCAGAGCGATTTCACAACATTGTTGTATAAAAAGGGTCTCAAAATCTTATGTATAATCCCATTTTATTAAAAAACCTTATATATGTATATATGTGCATACATATGTATGTATATTTGTATATTCTGTTTATAAAAGTGTGACCCAGATGGCTCAGGCTGTGTGTCTACATCAACAAAAGTAATTTTTAAATACGTCTATTCCTTTCCTCATATTTTTCATGTACATGAAGGCTATTGTATCATGCCCAGTAATACTTCTAAAATTCCCTGAATTTCTCTCTCGTTGTATCAGAGCTGCTTCTCCACCTCTCTCCAAAATCCCACTTAAAAATCCTTCAGCCCACCCCCTTCTGCCTGTAGGGTCCACCCCATTTCCTATTCTCCATCACAAAAGCCAGAGATTCTGTGTGGCCAATGCTAGGCCCTCCTGGGAAGAGGGGAGGGGAGAAGCAGCAGGGCCAAGCCTGAACTCTTTGTATTGGCCCAGGATGGGGTAGTGGGAATGAGAATTAATGGGAGTGGGGGAGTATTGGCAATGCTCCAGCATTGATAATCTTCCTCCTATTTCATATGTGTGGGAAACATCTGGAAGGATGTGTACAAAGGCCAAAACATTAACAGTAGTTATTTCTAGAGGTAAGATTAGAGTGGATTTTAATTGTCTTCTTCTTGCTTCTCTGTTTTCTAATTTACTGCCATGAACAGACATTCCCTGATTAATTTTTAAAAATTTTTATTGAAGTCCATCTTGATGAACTTATAAAAATAATAATAATAATAAAATAGTTCCCCAGTGCTTCGAGAGGTTGGAAAAACAAGAGTGGTAAACTTCAAGTTAAAGAGGTTTCAAAATACATTCTGTGTCTCAGACTCAGCCCTCAACCTTGTAGCCAAGCCAACCAGCAGCCGACACCAGGGGTTTGTCTTTGCTCCTGTCTCCCCCTTTTTGCCAAATAAAAGCAAAAGGTATTTTCAGAGATGTGCAAGTTAGGGAGAAGGGCTTGGGGCAAGGTAAGCAAGTTGAGCGAGTATAGACATGATATACCTTATCTGGAAAATGGCTACAACCATCTGGTCCTCGGGGATGGGTGAGGAAAACCCAGGTCAAGGCTTGCCCATGACAGGTCTTCCAGTAGATTTGAGCACCTGCTATGTGAAGTTCTGTCACTCATCCGGGACATCTGACAATCTCTCAGATCATCAGATGATTCCTGCTTCTAGCTTTGGGCTTGGGCTTAGATTGGAGAGTGTAGATATAGGCCTGAGACGTAGGCTCAGCACTGTAGGAGCTCATCCCCATCTATGCGATGAGGCACATAACAACAATAACAGCAGCTAATAATTATTAAATGCTCACTCTTAGAAGAGCTTTCTGTGTATATATAGGTGTTTTCCATTTTTCAAGGAATCTGTTAGTAATTATCTTATGATATGTCCTCCTGGTCACAGAAGTCTGTTTGTCCCATCTGTCACAGCCCATATCGGTGGTATGGCAATCAATCTGTTTAGGTATATACAATAGGTAACAGCTTGGGGGCTGGAATCAGACTCTCTGGGTTCAGATTCCAGCTCTGCCAATTATAGGCAACATATTCAATGCCCCAATTTCTTCATCTATAACAACATAAGGACAATAGTTGCTACCTCATAGGTTATTGAGAGAAAAAGAATGAGGGGTGCCTGGCTGGCTCACTCGGTAGAGCATGCAACTCTTGATCTCAAGGTTGCAATCTTGATCTCAAAGTCTCCAATCTCTACATTGGGTATAGATATTAGAAATAAATAAACTTAAAAAAAAAAGAAAAAGAGTGACTATATATAAAGCACTTAAAACAGTGCCTGGCACATAAGCTGTAAATAAATGTTAGCTGGTATGATTATTGCTCTTGTCTTTGCTGTTTGTCTTCTCCTATAGTCTAGGAGCTTCTTGAGGGGAGGGTCACCATCTTATTCATTGGCTGTATCCACAACTCCCAATACAGGGCCTCATTGAAATAATATTTGTCTATTAAATAAGAGCAAATTTATCACTGCTCACATCTTTCAAGGTGAGGAAGGAAGTTGGGCAGGGCTATTTCCTTCATGAATAGACATGAGATTCCCCCAAGAATGAAGATAGGAAGAGGAACCCGGGCCTCCTGGAGCACATAGAGTCCAAGAAACAGTAAATGTGAGAATCAGAAGGTCCTTCCCAGATCAAAGTTTAGCACCTCCATTTGACAGATGAGGAGACTGAGGCTTTGGGAGTTCATGTGACTTGCCCATTCTCTATACAGCTCATCAGCATTGGGGTGAATGTGTCAGGGAGTGTGGACCCTTTATCCTAACCTCATGGTCTACCCCATGGGCAGTTGGACAGAATTTCTTATTGGTTTAATTTCCCAAAGTTTTTTTGAGTATGCCATGTGCCTTATGCTAAGCTCCTAAGAGATAGGTGAGATGGGCTCAGGGAGCCTCCAGATTTGGGCAAGATGGATATTAAATAAGCAAATACAAGTGTGATGAGGGGGGAGCCCAGGGTATAATGACAGTTTGTCTTGTTTCTATCGGTAGATGTCTAGAGACTGAAAAACCATGTGAGAACAGCGGGAAGACAGGAAGAGGCTGGAGCAAACCTACTGAGGTCACTTGGGGTATTGAACATTGGGCCCTCCAGCAAAAAGGAAGCTTCCTCCCATACAAAATGGAAACTCTGGGGTGGGAAGCAGAAGTTGACTTCTGCTGGGGAAGTTATGGGGTGGATGCAGTGGAAGCCTGGAGAAAGGGTCTCTACCTTCTCAGCGAAGGTCATATCTCCCCACCAACCTTACTCGAAGAACCCCCCAAGCTGGCACGGCCCTACCCCAGAGCTCCTGGGAGATTGGCAGAACAGGGAGTTGTTGCTAAGAAGTATATTTTTGCCCTGCTTAAGGTACAACTATAAATTCACATAACAGATCCACCAATATGACTGGAAATGCATAGCACAGCTCAGGTGTGGGAAAAATTGTAGCTCCCCCCAGTGCCATTAATCTTCCACCTGGGAGTAGTTTAGCATTAAGCATCCATTATTTATTAGGGAGACAGGGATGTAGAGAGGAAAGGCAGCATGTGGGTAGCAACCAGCATTGATGGGGAAATGTAAGAGGCAACGTGGTGCAGCCAGATGTCAAGGGACAGCAGCTGGGAGAGCAAGGCTCTGCACCGCCACCCATGGAGGACTTTGGATAAGTCCCTTAAACCCTGGCCTTGACTGCCTCATCTATAAAATGGGGCTTGGATTCCATGGTCTCCTAAAATCCTTCCGGGGTCTGAAATGTTGTCCAAAATGTCCTCTGCGTTGTGAAGGGAAAATTGTTTTCAGAAGTTGCATTCACTACCCTAGAAGGTGTCACCACGCCATCAGGGAGCACGTTTCCAGGAGAGCCATCTCCAGCCTTTCCCTAAAGATCCCCAATTTGTAAGAGCCCCATGGGGGCAGGCACCCAGGTATGAAATGCCTTTGAGTGTGTTTATCGTGGCAAAAGTAATTTTGCATTCTACTCCATAAGCTATTTTTGCTTGTGTTCCTATAAAAACCATATTCTCAATTCTTACTTGGAGATGTTTGTTGATAAATCTAGACCTGAAGGATTGACAGAGAACCTCATCTTTTGATCTTGAACCATGGCCACGCCTTGACTCTGGGTGATAGGATTACAGAAAATGTCTCACTTCTCAGTGTTTTATGTCTTTTCTGTTTCTTCTCTAATCCACTTATACTCATTTAATACTAAAGGAAAGTGAATAAGTTTTCAAAATAGGAAAGATAACAAATTTCTGACCTTCCACATATAGATTTTAAGGAGAGAAAGATCCCTTTATATGAATGAGTTCTCTGGCGACATTTTCATGGTGTGCTCTATCTCATAGATCCAAGAGATTGGTGCACAGCAATTAGATGAGAAACGGGTGCAGTTGAATGTATAAAGGTAATAACGACAGGGTGACAACGGTGACTACCGTGTTGCCGTACACTGCTGTTCTAAACCCTTTGTACGTATCAGTGGACTTAATGCTTGGAAGACCCCTGGAGGCACATGCTACTTTCTTCACTTTCCACATGAGGAACTGACACAAGAGAAAGTGAAGTCACTTTCCTGGTTGGAACATCTTTTATGCCCTGGCTTCTATCTTCTCAACACACCTTTTAGGTCTGGCCTTGCTACAGCATCTGCTCGCCGCAGCAGCAACTTGACCACATCACCTTAGCAGTCACTTAGCTTTTGCTTCTGCACTGAGGCTTCTCTGTCTCTGTTGCAAGGGATATCCATGGGAGCCCATCGCACCCACGTGGCACCTGCACAGATCTCAGAGTGCAAGGACACTTTCTGGAGCAACTCTTGACAGATGGAGGATGAGAGCTGTTGAACAAAATTTTGCTATACAGTCCTAAACCATGTTCTGCATGGTTCCTTGGTGGGTCCCCAGGGGGATTAAGCCTCAGTTGCCCACAGCAATCACTGATTTTAGTACTTGCCTTTGGTTGGCTTTTTTCCCTTCCCCCAGTTTATTCATTCTAAGCCCTGACTCCTATTCCCTGGAATTGTTTTCCAAAATCAATGATCTGTATATAAAGGATGTCTCAGGTCCTGTTTTATGGGAGAACGTATGCTAAGACATTGCCCAAGATCACCCAGCTGTTAAATTGTGGCACCCAGGTAGGAGCAGATTCATTTTATGTAAAATAATAATAATCACCCAGAACCAGAATATAAATACATAAATCTTTTTAAATGGGTATGTGTGTACAGAGGAGGAGTTTACAGGCACACCTAGATAGGCTTGGGAGTGGAATAAGTCATACCAAAGGTTAATGGATTTTTAGGGTTTTTTTCCCCTCTTACTTATCTGTATTGTTTCATTTTGCTAAAGTGGCAGCGTGTCACTTATGTCATGGATGGAGAGCAGGATGGCAAACTGATCTATGCTGATTTACTCTCACGGAACCCTCAAGTTATTTTAGCAAACAATAGCAGCCATGGAACATGCTTGAGTGGATGTGGACCTAGGACTCTCCCACAACCTCACTCTCAGGGTACCACAAAAGCAAGTCTCAGATCAAGAGACCAAGATGTAGGCAGACTTACTCAATAAGCATTCATCAGCAGGCGAGCCTAAGATAGTCTGCGCAGCCTGCTCTGAAAGCTGATGACACCCCAGCCTCTGCCCACTTAGGTTGTGCTGCTGCTTCCTAAGTGAAAAGTTCACTGGAGGAAAACAAGAGAACATTCTAGATCAGTTGGTCTCAAACTTGAGCAGGCACGAGAGTCTCCTGAAGGGCTGGCTAAAGTGCAAGGTGCTGGGCTCTGCTCCAGAGCTTCTGATTCAGTGTACCACACTTTGAGATCAGTGTTCTAGAAGCAGGATTCTGTTGCTCTCTCTGATAAAACTGGCATCGGGCAGCCAGCAGGTCCCTAAATGGCTCAACAAAGGACCATTTAGAGAGTCCAGAGTCTAGAGCATCAACCATTGAGGTATAGACTACCAGATGCTCTTGATTCTTTTTTTTTTTTTTTTTTAGGCTCTTGATTCTTTTACCTGAAAGGCATGAGGGTCCATACCACTAATGTCAATGAAAAGCCATTTCTCATCATCCTTAGGCCAGTTAGCAAAGCCTGCTGCATCCCTCGAGCTCCAGTGGAGCACACCTGGAGAGCTGGCATGTAGCCTTAGGAACACAATGCTAGCTGATCACCCCTGTGGGGTGAATTTCTGGATGGGGTCCCTGGGTGATAACATAAATGAACACTATACCTAATAGCATGTGTTCAAGCTGAATATTTTAGGGTAAAGTGCAGACAACATTGATGGGAAGGAAACATTCACTAACAAATCAATGGGCATGTGTTCGATCCCACAGACGGAGCCTGAGATCATAGAGGAAACCAACATTGACAGAGTTAACGAGCCCCGGGGCTACGCCAGGTCGAGGCAGGTGAAAGGCCACTCGGAGACCTCCACGCTGAGCTCCCAGCCCTCCATCGATGAGGTCAGGCAGCAGATGCACATGCTGCTGGAGGAGGCCTTCAGCCTGGCATCCGCGGGCCACGCAGGCCAGAGCCGGCACCAGGAAGCCTACGGCTCAGCACAGCACCTGCCCTACTCAGAGGTGGTGACCAGCGCTCCGGGGACCATGACGCGGCCCAGGGCAGGGGTGCAGTGGGTACCCACCTATCGCCCAGAAATGTACCAGTACAGTCTGCCTCGGCCGGTAAGTCCAATGTCCCACCCACCTGCCACCAGCAGGTTAGTTCTGCCCAGCGTGCTCCCACAAGGGTCTCAGAGCGGGGACTTCCCGGGACAAACCACCTTGGGATTTGGAGCTCTCATCCCATCCTCTACCCATGATCCAAGCCTGAGCCTGTGGGCACAAGCACATGGGAAGCCCTTACATCAAACCGTAATACATTTTAGAATGAATTTCCTTCTCGACTGTCCCTCCTGTAAAGGGTTGACCATATTCTTCATGCACTGGTGGTTTCCTGCATTTCCAAGTGTGAGGACCCATTTTAAATGTCAGAACACCTTGCAGAGCTGCGTGTGACGGAGCCATGTGCCTGGTGGCTCAGAGCAGAGGCTTAGGAGGTGGGTGGTTTGATGTTGAGTCCCTGCTCCACTATTCACTAGCCTTGGAGATGTCACTTAAGTTCTCTACAGGTGACATAAACAAAAAAAAATAACCTACTTGCTAGGGTTGTTGTAAAGATTAAACGAGTTGATACATCTGAGGCCCTTAGAAGAATGCCAGGCACACAGTAAATGCTGCAGCAATGTCAGCCATGCCCGTTTCATTTGCTGGTAAGTGCACTTCAGCATCTGAGAAAGCACCCAGTGACTAAAAGATTCCATGATTTAAATAAGAATTTTAATTAGTGTGCATTTCACTCATTATCGGAGCTTCTAGAGATATCTTTTTTAAAAGATGGATGGGGCACCTGGGTGGCTCAGTCAGTTAAGTATCTGCCTTTGGCTTGGGTCATGACCCCAGGGTCCTGGGATGAAGCCCTGAGTTAGGCTCCCTGCTCGGTGGGGAGCCTGCTTCTCCCTCTCCCTCTGCTGTTCTCCCCACTTGTGCTCTCTGGCTCTCCCTGTCAAATAAATAAATAAAATCTTTAAAAAAGGATAAAGTAAAATAAAAATAAAACGTTGGATAAACCATGGACCATAATAAGCAATGCATTGTGCGTGTATAGATTCCACCCTTGTCATAGTCCATGGCCTAGCCCCAAGGGTTACTCATTAGCAGAGCTTCATAAATTGTCCGTGTGATGTGTAATCACATAAGCAAAAGCCGACATTTATTGTTTTACTGTTTTTCGGTATTAATCCTGTGTATGCATATGCTAACTGTGCTAGCTCATTTGTTTAGTCCTGACTACAAGCCACTGAGGCAGGTGCTAGTTTTATCCCTATTTTACAGCTGAGGGGACTGAGGTTACACACTTGTTCAAGTCACACAAGCCAGAAAGGGGCACAGCTAGGACCCAGAGCCGGGCAGTGGGCACCAGGGCCCATGTTCTTAACCAGCATGCTGTCCTCCCTTGTGCTGTTACATTGCCTCCTCATCCATATTATTTCTTTCATCTGCAGTAGACAATTTGGGACACCTTTGGGCTTGTAGACCCTTGTGATAATTTTGACCCTGACCCTCCACGGTCCACACCACACAGACACTTGATAAATTGCTGCTATGCTGTGTGACTCCGTAGCCTGCACACTATTGTGAGTTTCCTCTTGGTCTCCTCTGCTCCAGATTCCTCCTCTTCTCCAAGTCACTGAGCCATCTCCCCTTGACCCTGCTCCTGTCAGTTCCCTCCCTCTGACTGTCAGTGTCTAGCCTTACCTTTCCCGTTGGCTAAGCTTTAGCAGGCGAGACTGAGCTTCATTTTGAACCGAACCTCTGGGGTGGGGTGGCTGTGTTTACGTGGGGCTGTCATCACTGGAAGGGCATGTCCTTAGGTTGGCAGGTGCAGAATTTCTGTCTTGTCTATTCACTCCACGGTGATCAGCTTCTGGGAACTTGACTCGTGCTGATTAGGCTCACAACAACTGCTTTATCAAAGATTCGAACTTTACAAACCTGCAATGAGAAGCTGGCTGACCACGTGGGCCAGAAAACTCAGGTTTTCAAGACCAGTGTGGTCTTTCATTACGTAAAAGCCAATCTGTGGGAGGTAAGACACTGTCAGAAGGAGAGCTGGTGGCAATTGGAGCTATCTTCTCAGTCTGTGATATGCAAACCGGGAGAGTGCAGGCAGTGAAGGACAGAGGGCAAACACCGATCATCTTCTCTACATCCCATTTTCTGAGATATGGGTAGAGTGCTGTGCAAAATTCTTAAAATAATCTTTAACCCAAAATAGAAGACTTTGGGACAATGCCCAGATCTCGGGAGTATGAGTATGCCTCCACCATCAGGGAAGCTTGCTGGATATGTTGAAGAAGCACCGCCTTCCAGAAGAGTGTCAGCAACTGTGGCACCACCACTGGCCATGCTCCCCCATCACCTGGAGACCAAACCTCCTTTTTTCAGAACAAATTAGAAGTCTCACTGAGCCCTACAGATCCATCACCTTTAACCTATTTTCCTTTGACCATCATGTTACAGTTTGCACAGTTAGAGCTTCCTAATTGCTCCTTACATGGTACCCACCCTTATGGGGGAAGAAGGGGTTTTTCTCACTGAGATTTATAAAAAACCTGAATCTTAACTACATTTACACACAGCTCTTAAGCATTTGTCCCCTGGGAAGAGTCACCTGTATCTGTTCTGTATTGATTCACACTGACGGCAGTTCATCCCTCTTGATCTCCATACAATGACCACATCCCTGGACTTCCCCTCAGCCCAGCGTGAAATGGCACAGACCTGCTGAATGAGCACAGCCAGTGGCTGCAACACTGAGTCTCGGATTCCTTGGCCATTAAAATGGCAGTGAGAAGAGGGCTTCAGTGAGGATGAAGTGGTAATTCATGTAAAATGTTTAGCACAGTCAGGCACCTGCGGAGCACCCACTGCTTGTTTGCTGATATTAATCAGAGGGCTTCAGATGGTGCCCAGCACCTCAAATTGCTCAATAAATGGTAGTCATCATTATAAAACTATTCCGTCCTATTCACAGAATTCCACTAGTTTTATCCCTTCTCTGCACAGTTCTGAGGCTACATCTTTTCCTCCTGCTGCTCTGTTAAATTCCTCTAAGAACATGCCCAGGTGCCCCAGCCGAGAGTCCCAGAGAAGCTTCACTTCTGTTGGAAGATGATTCTCAAGAACAGCTGGACCCCTCTGGCTGGAGGCCCGACTCTGGGGATCCAGAAAGAGATCGGTTTCAGACAGAAAATCTTAAACAACCAGGATGAGTCTTCCAACCGATAATGGAATCCACATCCACGGTGCCTCAATTTAACAAAACCATCTAAAAATTTCATTGTGGGACATATGAAAACTTAGATCATCCTTTTTGTTATAATTTGGGGTTGGCGGTGGTGCCAAGAAGGGCAACAACATCAGTATTATATGCTTGAAAAATAAGGCCACCGAAAACAGGGGAAGAACTGAAAAATAGCACAGCAGAGAGATCGGCCATCAAACCAGAACGATACCAGAGGCGGTTCCTTTGTCATTAAGGGCTTCCCCTTTTTTGCCAACACATGTGGTCCCTATTTTTGTGAAAGGAAAAAATAGCTAACAATACCCAATAGAAATAATGATTCTTAGCCCACGTTCTTGCCGAGCCCCCTTGTGCTATGATAATGTGGAAATCAATAGAAAAGGTGCCAATTTAGAATGATAACTATGATTACTTTTCAGCTTCCCAAAAGGAAGCGCTTGGAGCCCTGCCGGAAGATAATTGGAAGCTGGTGGTTTTAAATGAGCTAGGCCAGGCTGGTGGCATTTATATCGTGGAAAAGGTTACTGCTGGCAGCCTGGGACTTCTGCACAGCAGTTCGGGAGACCCCTGGAATCTGTGAAGAGATTGGACTCGACACCTCATGACTGATCCAGTTGTGCCTGCAGCCCTCATGGGTCTGTGTCAAGTGGAATGAAAACATCCTTTGGCCTTCCTGTTGGTGTCAGAGTAGGGGATTCAGAGGAAGGCAGTCGGGTGAAAACATCCTCCCCACTAAAGGCTTTCCAGGGGCAACTCACAGTAATAATTATAACTAAATAAGCGGCTGCCATCTATCGAGCTCCCATTATGTGTCGGACATGAAGCTAAGTGCTGTGTAGACGTGATTTCTACTAATCAAACAAGCATCCTACGAGGTAATGTTATTATCCCCATGTACTCAGGAAACAGACTCAGAGGAACTAAGGAAACATGCCCAAGGTCACACACTCAGGCCCAAGGTCACATAGCTGTCCAGGGCTGATGTGGGGCTAGAACCTAGAGCTGTCTGACTTCAAACCCACACACCTTGCACTCTTTCGCCCAGTGAGCCTTGTGGATGTCCTTTGGGCTTTGAGGAGACTCAGATCTCCAGAACGGCAGAGTGTGATCTCCTCATAAGGAAGCTGACCCTGAGAGGATTTTGTCCATTCCTACCACTGCCGCTTGTAAGGGAGACATCTCGATCAGGATGAAATCAAGAATTTCACAGCTTTTTTTTTTTTTTCCCTATTCTCCCCTCAAAAACAAAACCAAACTCCTGTTGATGAGATATGCAGACCTGTCAGGTATGAGTCTGCATCCACCACAACACTCACGTTCAAGAAATAATTAGGCTTCTTACGTTTCTCCGAATCTGATTTCAATCTGTTCTGAGCTCCCATCTGGTCAGGTGGATGGGAAATCCAATGTCAGTTCTTACTGAGCTCTCTCCACCTCTGGTTGCTCCAAAGTAATTGGTGGTTGAGGCAGTTGGGACACCAGGAGAGGGTCTAACCCCAGCACTGTGGATGGGGCACTGTCCCAACTCCTGGGAGTCCTTGAAGGCAGGTCACACTGTCACACTGTCCTACGTAGGCCAGCATTGGTGTGGGGATATTTGCCTCTGGACTGCCCTGAGGAAGCCCCCTTGGAAACCAGCTGAGTACAACATCCAGCCAAGGCATAGCCCTCGAAGCTTAGAAAAATCATTCAAGTGAGTAAAACCAGTTTATCCAGGAAGGCTGCATGGGAAGGAAGAAAAGAAGGTAGCAGATGAAGTCTGGAGAATACTTAGTGCACACAAAACTCAGGGGGTTGCAAGACATATATACTTTTCTTGATTTTTCTCTCCTCCATGCACCAAAAGCTCATCATCAGTTTGGGGTCTCCCTCCCTACCCCTAGGTTGAGCTATCGCGGGGTCCGCCACAGTGCACAGCAGGGGCAAGGGGTGGGAAGATAGCATCAGAATCTGGTTTCAGTTTGTCCTTCTCTAACCACTCTGGCTGGCATCCCTGAGTAGTCCTGGCTTCTGCCTCGACTCCAGGTGTCAGCCCAGGGGAGCAGATGTATCCCAGGTCTCCTGTGTGCAAAGGTCCAGACCCCTCCACCCTCCTCCCATGCTTGAGTAGACTCATTCCCCACTCTGTCTCTCTCTCTTTCCCCCTCTGTCACACACACACACACACACACACACACACACACACACACGCACTCTATCCACACTCTTCCCCTCTCTAGCATCTTCCTCATATTAGCCTCTTCTCCCCTGCCTCCACCCAGGGTGAAGCAGGACATAGAGCCCCTTCTCCAGACCCATCAGCATCTAAGCTCTCTGGCGTCCCTCCCATCCTCCTCTCCTTCCTAACCCCAGGGTGTTTACCTCATCTAGGGGCAAAGTAGACTAAATGTACCTCTCTTCTAACAAGTCTCTTTTTTCAGCATCAACTTTTGACCTTGAGTGCTTTAGGATTTTTGATATTCAAAATCCTAAGTTCAATAGTTGTAGCTATCAAAACTCCAATGAGTGCTAGCTCTTGGGCCATCTGTGGCTGTGGCCTTCCTTCCCTGAGACAGGAAGGTGGGATGCCCTTTGCTGCTTGGGGTAGGGGAAGCACCCTGGATTCCAGGAATTATGGGGAGAAAAAAGTCTTGATTATTACAATTACTATATCAAAAGATGACCCTGTCTCAGAAGGAAGTGAATATTACTTCTGGAGGACCCACTGTGTGCCAGATATTATGTTAATATATAACATGAGTCTTTCAAACAGTCTTAGGTGTGGGGGTATAATACTGTTAACCAACCACCATCACCTAGTGAGAAAGTAGGCACAGACAAGACAGATTGCTCAACCCTGGTAAAGATCAAGCCAGATTTCAACCCTGTTTTTTTTATTTTGTTTTTTTTTTAAATAATATTTTATTTACTTATTCATGAGAGACACAGAGAAAGAGGCAGAGACACAGGCAGAGGGAGAAGCAGGCTCCTCACAGGGAGCCTGATGTGAGACTCGATCCCAGGACCCCCGGGATCACAATCTGAACCAAAGGCAGTTGCTCAACCACTGTACCACCCAGGTGCACCTCAATCCAGATCTTGTCTGATTTCAAACCCATGCCATCTGTACCACACTACCCTTAGCTCAGAATGGCAAGATGGTGTCCTTAACTGGCTGTGGGATTTTGGACAAGTCAGTTTACCCCTCTGGCTTTAGCATCCCCCTTGGTTAAGGTAAGGGATATGGTCTCAAGGTCTCCTGTTCTCTTTCCAGCTTGAACCTTTTGTGATTCCTGAGACCTTGGAAGCCTTAGCTATGGCTCTATCAGTAGCTCATGGTGAACTGACAGATCAAGATAAGCCTTGGGTTTTCACCATGGGGTTAGTCTTCAATTACCAAGTCCTCTGTTTTTCACTACATAAGAACTATCCTTCTGGAAGATTTTACTTCCTACACCAGGATGTAAAGTTATTTACAGCCACATGTAGATGCCTGTTTTGCCTGGAGCAGTGTTGTCCGTGTCAGCACAATGCCATGGAAGGGGCACCATTGCAGTGCAGCCCAGTACTGTTAGCAGGTGTAGAGAGATTGGTGCTTCCACCCTGATCTGACGCTGGCTTGTTGATACTGGAGAAAAGCCATCAAAGAGGGTGGGTTGATGTGGACTGCCAGTCTTCCTCCCCAACCAGTACAAAGCCTGGGACCCCCTGACTTGGTCCCTCCAGCCACAGGCCGCCCCCTTTGACCTGTCATCCCTGTAGTGCTACCCTTGAGATTGATCTTGACCACATTCCTCCTTCTAGATGGATGTACATGCACAAGAAGGGATCAGCACACTGTGGGTCTCACCTGGGCTCCCTCTCGACTAAGATTACTAGAGAGGATGGCCTTGAACCACTCCCATCCCCTCCCAAGGACATCATGACTGAAACTTTGAATAGACTATGTAGTCACCTTTTCCCCCTTCGATGCTTAAAACCAAACTTCCAAGCCCAATGAGTGGCCGACTCTAGTCACACCCAGTCTCCTTCCACCTAAGAGACCTCAGACCTAGATACAAGGACTGCCTTCAGTTCTGAGTCTCTGATCTCCTTCCTAGCCAAAGGTTAGGGATCCCAAAAGATGGTGCCCTTAGGTGCCAGGCTAGGTACCTCATGGCTACTGTTCTGATACTGGGAACTTGGAACCAGGCAACAGTTTTGAGCAATGGCTTCCAGTGAAATCCCAGTCACAAAGCAGCCAGCAGAGAACCAAGACTTCAGACACATAATAAGAGAAACCAGAATGTGGGGGCTTAGAAGTCTGGGGAACCAGCATGGAGCGAGGGAGGGGGAAAGACACTAGGAGAGGTCATCCTCGCAGCCCCCAAGCACAGAGCACAAGCTCTACTTTTTATGTGGCCCCTGTGGCCACCCCAGGGCCCTGAGTGTACAGCCCAAAGGGGACTGTGATTTCCTGTGCATTCTTGATTGTATCTGGAAAAATCTTCCAAAGAAAGGAGTCACCTTGGTACTTACTGAAATTTCAGAATTTTTAATCCATTCTTTGGTGAAGTGCTACAGGACAGACACAGGCTTAGAAAGGTTTTTTCTTGGCTGAAAAACTGTATTGAGTATGGATAAGCCTTCTGGGAATCAGGGATAAAAATAAGTTGTCTGTCTCCTCTACCGAGTATTGCGACAGGCCAGAAGAGAGAAGAGGGGCTATAAACCCCTGTCTCTATTTTGGGAAAAGCATGTCCTTATTTGATGGTTTGTTGATAATAATGGAGTACAAGCTGGAAAGTACACCATCCAAGATGATGATTTTCAAACTCTCTGCAAAACCTTAGCATTCAGGGAGGTCCCAGGTTGTCATCATGCAGGTAAGTGAAGGGCCAAATTCACCAGCACACACTCCACCCCCTCCATCACCAGCTTCAACCAGAGAAGCTCTGCTTTAATCTGTATTCAGGTTATGTCAAAATGATCTCATGGCTATAGAAAAGTGTGTTTGGTGGCTCCTGAGTTACATCCAATGCCTTATTTCACAGGGAGAATGAAAAACAAACAAAAAACGAGGTGCAGAGAGACCGAATGACATGTTTACAGACAGTGAATGGCTGAATCGGGATGAGAATTTGGGTCTCCTGACTCCAGTTCACTCAACATCAATTGAGCAAATACTTACTTAGCACTATTAGATGCAAAGCATTTTGCTTCATAAGGTGGGGGTACCATGGTTGCTGAAACCCAAGGAGCTTAGGATCTAGTGGAGCTTCAGATTTTGGTTCCCTGAATACAACCTTAGCATACATAGTTCATCGATGCTCAAAAAATGGAAATGCAGCAGGGTAATGAAGCTTTCCATATTGATCCAGCCAGTACCTCTAGATCTGGGCGGATGTTTTCTTTCATTCTTGTCAGGGGAAGTTAGCCCTGCTGATACAATCCTAGGCTGACAGTTATTTTCTTTGAGCACTTTGCATTCCGTGGTCTTCTGGGTGATGTTGCGAAGTCCAATGTCAGTCTAAAGGTCATCCCTTTGTAGATGATATGCAAAGATGTTCTCTTTGCCTTTGGTTCTCTACCATTTCAGCACAATGAATCTAGGTGTGTGTGTTTTATTGTACTTCCTGAACTTATTAAATCATTGATTTTATCCATTCTGGAAAATTCTTAGTCATTGCTTCTTTAAATATCACCCCGTTTCTCTCTGGGACTTTGGGACTTTGATTAGCTGCATGTTAGACCTTCTTACTCTGTCTTCCATACTTTTTACTGCTCTTTTCTATTTTCTATCTCCTTATCTCCTTGTGCTTCATTCTTGGTAATTTCTTTAATTCCATCTTCTAGTTTATTAATTTTCTCTTCATCTATGGCACATCAATTACTTCATTCCCCTGTGTTTTCTTTTAGTGATTACATTTCACCTTTAAAAATTCTATTTGTTCTTTTTCAAATCTTCCCAATCATTCCTAATAATATCTCTATCTGGTCATTTATCTTTTTAGAAACATGTTTTTACCTTTCTGCTTTCTGTTTCGTATCCAGAAATTTTAAACTCTTAAGTCCTTAAACATCTAATCTGTTGTTTGGTTTTCTTCTCCTGACTTTTCACCTATGTTTTCTGGTCTGTGATTATGAACTCCTGTCTGCTCATCTTCATCTGTGCCATTCCTGAGAGCCTGGTTTAGGGAGATCGCCTCCAAAGAGCACTTACAAATGCTACTGTCTGAGCCTGGAAGCACTACCAACCTCCCTCCCTGGGAGGGACCAGTATCAGCCCCTTCCAGGTAGGCTGTGAGTGCCTCAGTTCCACCTACCCGCCCCTTGCCTGTCGCAAGGCTTGATCTCTTCATCATTTGCCAACATGGCACTTGTCTTCCAGGCAACCCCACCTTTCATATTTGCTTATCGCTATTTCTATCTCTGGTTTTAGCTCATGGTTTTGTTTTAGTTTGCTGAGATGTGTGCAGCGGGGAGGGCGTGGGTCATGGGTAGTGTCCTGGAGGCTTCCCTTACATCTTGCATTAAGTGCATTAAGAGGTATGTTTCAACCAGGATCTAGTTGTTAGCTCATGGGTTGGCCCTTACGAGTATGTAGACTGCCATTATGCTGTGGGGGAGAAGACCTCATTCAGTTCAAAGAACCCTATTTATGGATTCCCTCTGCTGCTGCTTTTGTGTCCTTGATGCCTTCAGGCTTAAAGTCTTGTCGACTTGCTCCTCAAGAGATCTAGCAGGCATGATACCTAAAGAAAAAGATGAATGAGAAACACAAGTTAAGCTTTGTCTTCCCAGAGAGCATTTCTAGATTTTTCTCTCACTAAGGGAGGCTGTGGCCTGGCTCTCTGATCCCGTCTCTGATCTCCTACTGTTTTCCTTTTATCCCCTCACGTGTTGATTAAAGTCTTCACTCTTGTGACAGTTCCAATCCTTTATCTTTGAGTAGTGCTTTATAGATTGTGGAAGGTGTATACTGACTTACTTGATCTTCCTAGTGCCCCTTGGAGCTAGGCATCCTGTTCTCATTTGAGAAGAGGACAGCGAGGCCCAGAGAGGTTACCTAACTTGCTTAGGGACATAAAGTCTATTTATCAGCAAACTAGGCCTCCACCCATACTTCCTGACTCTAAATCTGTTGCTTTCCCCCCATTAAACCTGCTTTCCATGAGCCAGAAAGTAAAATACAATCGGTGATGCATTCATTCATTCATCTGCTGTTTATTGATCATGTGTAATACACTGGGCACCGTTGCAGGCATGAGGATATAGCTGACAAAGCCCCTGCCCTCGTTACACTCTAGCTGGGGACAGATAATAAATAATCAAGCAATGATAAAATACTAGAGAGTGACAGTTGCTATGACAAAAAATAAAGCAGAATATGGAGAGAGATTAAATGGGGCTCTAGGGAAGCATGGGGCTGGCTGAACAAGATGGAGGAATGAACCATGGGCAGAACTGGGAGAAAGCATCCCAGGGAGAAGAAGCAGCATGTACAAAAGTCAGAGGAAGGAAAGAACTTGGCTTATTGTAAGATCAGCTGAAGGACTCCGTGACTACGATGGCCCAAGCAAGGAGGAGCATGCCTGGAGATGATATAGAAGAGGGGGCTGGGGACATAAGGAAGATTGAAAGGAAGAGTTGGAAGAAGAAAGGAAAATCTGACCTGGAAGTCTGCTTTCCTTTTAAGGAAAGAACCTGTGTGGTTTTTGGAGTTTTGTTGTTGTTGTTGTTTTTAGAACCTATGTATTGATTGACAGTGTGTTTTAATAGATCTTCCTCTATTGCTTGTCTCTTTCATAGGCATACAGGTTTTCCCAGCTTCCTGAAATGGTCATGGGCTCTCCCCCTCCACCTGTACCTCCCCGGACTGGCCCTGTGGCTGTTGCTTCTCTCAGGCGGTAACACATTCCTTTCTTTGCCTTGTTTGGAATGTCTGGAAAGGATTTGGTCCTGTGTACCCTGACACAACAGATTCCCTTCATGCTTGCTCCATTCAGGGTGCATCACCTGTACAGACAACCGCGTCCCTGGGGCACCCCAAGTACCATGAGGGAAGTGGGAGCACAGAGAGGGTTGACCAACTTTCTTATCATTTGAAATGAGAAGTCCTGTAGAACGCACAATTGAAGAAACCCAAGGTCAACCAACCTATACCCTGAAAGCCCCATTCCCTGACTTTTAACACCTGAAAATTATTCCAGCTCAGGCTACTATGGTGGCTGCCTCCAGTCTGGGCATCTCTTGGCACCCAGAAGTCTCTTTGTTTCTTAGAGGTGGTGTCCAAGAGGCCAAGGAGTAGCGTGTCTGGGCACCCACCCTAACTCTTGACTTCCAAGACAGGAGGCTGAGAGCATGTGAACTCAGATATGTGTTAAGAGATTAACTCAGGTATAAAGATATAACTCAGATATAATAAAGATGTTGTCTTTGTTCTGTAATGATAGAACAAGCACATGTTTTAAATAAAGACAGGCAAGAAATACAAACTCCACGAGCACTGGAGATGCCGAAATAGGCATCAGATCCAGGGTTAAAGATACAGCTGTATCCTGGAATGGGACTAGGCCACTGTCCTGACCCCCCCTGCTCTAGCCTCCCCCCAAAATGCTAGCCACACCCTATTTGGGGACCACAGGTCTGACCTTTGCAAAACTGGTGAAGAAAAATGAGTTTCCCTCAGAAATGACCCTGCCCTCATTTCCAGCGATTTTAAAATGCCGAGCTGTGCGTAGACACCAGCTCTTGGCTCCAGTGGAGCTCAGGGCAGGGTGGGAAGCAGCAGACCAGGGTTCCATCCTAACCTGCTGTGTAAGCTTAGGAAGTCGCCTCAACTGTCTGGCCCGTTTCCTTCCCTGTAAAATGAGGCCAAGGGCCTAACTGATCGCAGCGACTCTGGGATTCCTCCAGGGGAGCTGAGTGTATGGAGCACAACCCAGGAATTTTCTTGGGGAGGGTTTTCTAAACTAGTAGCAGATCCCTGGAATAGTATGTGGGAAGCCGAGGATGTGGGAGAGAGCAACCAGCAGAAAGGGGGGAAGGATCGAGAAAGGAAGGGAGACCCCACACTCACCGAGCCTCCAGCACCCACCCTGATATAGAGTCCAGTCATCACAGCCCCTGTGTTTAACCTTCCTCGGGCATTAGTGGGAGGGTTACTTTAATTATCCCTGAGAATTCTGAATGCAAGGAGCTTCCCATTAGTCATTTGCTGAAGGCCAGTATCTATTTCTTACTCCTTCTCTCAACCACCAGTCTCCTCCCCTGCCCTTCCACACCGTCTGCCAGGTATCAGCAAGTGCCTGCTTTCCATACAGACTCAGAGGATCAGAGCTGGGAGGAGCCGTGGTGAGGGGGTCACCCACCCCTTTTGTTTCACAGACGAAGAAACTGAGGCTGAGCGGGGGGCGGGGGTGGGGGGGAGGAAGCTAGAACCCAGAGCACTGCGCTGCGGCTCTGTTCTGCACCTGCAGCACCGGGCACTCCACTGCTCAGAGGGTGCCCGTGTGGCTGGCTGCCCGCCACCTGCCCTGGCTGCCCTGGCTGCCCCCGTTTTAATTGTAGGAGAGCCTGACGCCCCTGGGTGAAGGGGAGGATAGAGACCGGCTAACGTACCCTTTAGAGGGGGAGACGCTGGCAGCCCCCTACGTACTGGCTTTCTGAGCACTAAGTGGAAATCTGATGTATTTAATGGGCCGGATTCTCTGCTTGCCTGTGGGACCAAAAAAAAAAGTTCTGTCTTTCATAACGCCTAAGAAAGTGCTAGGCTCCGGCTTCCCGGAGCAGCCCGAGCTTCCCAGAGTCTTGGGCATCTTGCTGCTGGCGCAGCAGCGGGACGTCCTGCGACCCGCGGGTCACCAGCCCCGGTGCCTGGAGGGGGAGTGGCCCCGCATCCACACCGAGCCTCCTCATTGGTTGCCGATGATGTCATCCCCTCCCGGGCCACCAGCCCCTGCTGATACCCAGCGCTAATTGCTTGGCTTATCTTTATGTGGAAATTAAGTGTGCTACTCCCCAGGGACACGACAGCCCCCCTCGGGGGAGCAGTGTCCTTGAATATCTGCAAGTGACTCCAGCTCTTGCAGGTCTGGGTGCCTTGGCCCTCCTTTGTCATTCGGGGGGCACATCCAGGCCTGGGGATCCCGCCCTCCTGGAGGGCCCCCCCCCAGGTGACGGGCATGGGGTGGGGGGGGCGTGGGGAGCCACTAATGCAGCCCCTCCCATGCGCCTCCAGGTCCACCTCGGACGTGGGCAGCAAGACCAGGATGGCCGAGTCCGCGGGCCCCGAGCCGGCCCAGCTGCACGACAGCGCCTCCTTCGCGCAGGTGTCCAGAGGCCCCGTGTCCGTGGCGCAGTTGGATCAGTCGGCTTTAAATTACTCAGGTGGGCAAGCGGAGAAACCCTGGAAAAAGCCCCCGCTGCACCCCAGCCCTGCCCCGGTGCTCCTTGCACTCCCCCTGCACCCCCAGATCCGCACAGGCCACCTGCTACCTGCCACCCTCAGCAATCGAGGCCACTGTTATGTCTGACTGCGGCAGCCCTGGCTGGAAGAGCTGCTGCTCTATTTCTTTAAAAGACCTGAAATATGACAAAAATAGGAAGATATGTGATAACAGTCAGGGTATATGTTACCATTTGCCGGACTTCAGGGTTTCTTCTTAAATTCTATGTGCCTTTAAAGCATTCCAGATAGAACTATCCAGCCCTGTCTCATTCCCCTTCTTCCCGGAGGTAATCCCAATCCTTAAATTGAGGGTGTTAACTTTTCTGCAGTAGTGCATATGCAATAGTGTGTATTAAGGCTCTCGGTGTTTTACACGCACGGATGTCGTACCAAACTATGCCTGTCCTTCTGCATTTGTTTTCTTGACTCAGCCTTGTGTTCAAGATGGGTACGTACACGTAGATCTAGGTCATTTGTTTAAACTGCCATATGGTACTCGATGATATGCTATGCCACGGTTTATCTTTTCCCCTAACGAGAGACATATGAGCTTGTTTCCAATTTCTCACCATTACGAACGATGCTGAAATGTACGTCAGCGTTTATCCGTGCCCTAAATGGTTTTTGTGTCTATTCAAAGTGTACCATTTAGGCTAAAAAACTGTAAACAAGCAGTTGCCAACACTTCCTAAAATATTCACTATGTCCAGAAATTCCATCAGTGGAGTCCTTTCCTTTTGGTTCCTTTTCTTTTTAAAAATACCTATTCCCCCTGGGAGAAAACTATCTGGACATTGAGGTGTCCCTTCTCGCCAGTAGGTCAGAGGTGTTGGGATGGATGGGGGAGTTGGTGAGGGTTCAGTGAAGGGAATTGGGTCATCATTTCTCTAGAACACCAGGGCCAAATCAGAGCAGATGACTGTGCAGGTGAGCAGGGCTAGGGCTGCAGGGGAAGGTCTGCTCCGCACCTCATGACCCCTCCCCACCATGCCAGAGTTCCCCTCTGTTCCCAGCTTCCCCCAGCTCATGGGTGGGGCACTGGTCTAATCTTCCCCATCCATCTCCTCCATGCCAGGTAATACGGTGCCGGCAGTGTTCGCCATCCCAGCTGCCAACAGACCCGGATTTACCGGCTACTTCATCCCGACGCCTCCCTCATCCTACAGGAGCCAGGCCTGGATGTCCTATGCAGGAGAGAATGAGCTCCCAAGCCAGTGGGCTGATTCGGTGAGACCCTTGCTGATTCCCTCACAGTCTTACCTGCTGGACACACGAGGGAGAAAATGGATGAGAGGTTGAGACGGTGTTTTGTTATCTCAACTCCCTTCCCACCAACCAGGTGGCTAACGTGAGCCATTTTAGAGGAGACGGTGTGGTCAGGTGGGATGTCTTTTGACCGAGGAACATGAGACCTGCCTTCCAGTCCAGGTTCCACCTTGACCTTCATCAAATAAATGGCTATTAAAAAACAAACAAACAAATGAATGGCTATTATAACTATCATTCTTTCAGTATTTTCCGTGTGCCAGACACCCTGTTAGATGTTTTATTTCTATTATCTTATTTAATCTTTGCAACAATCCTATATGGTAGGTATTATGATTCCCATGATGTGGAAACGGAGGCCTAGTCAGGTGACTTGACTGTTTAAAGCCACACAGCTATAGTGGCTTTACTATATAGTGGCCAAAATTCAAACTTGCCTCAGTCTGGCCCCAAAGCCTTTCTCAATTTTGTTCCTTTTATTTTTATTTTTTTTAAAGATTTAATTTATTTGAGAGGGAGAGAGAAAGCATGCATGGGTGGAGGGGCAGAGGGAGAGGGAGAAGCACGCTCCCCACTGAGCAGGGAGCCTGACACAGGGCTCTATCCCAGGACCCAAGCTGAAGGCAGATGCTTAACTGACTGAGCCACTCATGTTCCTTTTAGTTTTAACATTCTGTAAAAATTTGGGGCACCTGCATGGCTCACCGGGGTCCCCTGGTTAGCTCAGTGGTTGAGCATCTGCCTGTGGCTCAGAGCATGATCCCAGGGTCCTGGGATCAAGTCCTACATCAGGCTCCCCACGGGGAGCCTGCTTCTCCCTCTGCCTGGTCTCTGCCTCCCTCTCTGTGTCTCTCATGAATAAATAAATAAAATCTTTAAAAAATAATAACATAAAAAATAAAAATAAAGCTCTGTAAAAATTTTAGATGAAACAATAAAAAATACAGTTTTAGAAACTCAAGATTGAATTACTTTGCATGTTGATCCCAAGGCATCCTGCCTGACTTCCAGCAAAGGACTGTCTTGTCACGATGCCTGGTTCCATCCTCCATCATAAGTAGGAATATATGGCACAGTGGACCTGGCCTGGCCTAGACCAGAGGCAGCAAGCAGATGAACCTGGACAGTCACACCCAAACCTGCCTCTGAGTCACCTGTCAGGGGCTGCTAAGTGAAACAAATCTAGCAAACAAAAATAGCACAATGATGGCCTCTACTGCAAGTTGCCCCCCCATCCCTCTGTGAGATCATCCGTCATGGATAAGAAAGGCAGGCTGAGGGTCCCCTGATGCTGTGCATCTTTTTAGGGCTTGGTCTCAACATTTGAAATATATCCTAGATTTAGCAAACATGTTGATGATATGCAAGGCCTGGGCCATCTTTTCTCTCTGTCCAAACCCCTGGTGTCCATACGTTCCACCTCTACAGGTTCAACTCAGCTTTGGGGTTGGTGTCTATCCTTATTATAGTGATGCCACAGCCTAACAACACCCCTGGGAAAAAACTATCCTACATGTGTTAATTTTCCTGATGATCAAAGCTTATCCCTTAATTTTCAAAGCACGTAAAATATATGCTATCTTGCATTAAAAAAAATTCCAGGATGAATTATATCCATCCCTCCATCTTTAAAAGAGGAATATAATTTAATTTGTCTTTAACAAATGATTCGCCATCATTTTCATGCCTTACTATACTAAAATGACATTTGTAAGATGGGCTCTGGTGGTAGGATTATTGCCCCCACATCAAACATCTCCCAACTACTGTAATTTTTGGAGTTGTTACAGGGCTCCATATGTTTTGTTTTTTTGTTGTTTGTTTGTTTGTTTGTTTTTTGACCCTGCTCCCAACTGGACCTTCTATTGCTGTCAGTGTTACCACTTCCATAGATACACTCACCCTTTGGATATGCTTTTCCTAATGGGCCATTATCTGCAAATGAGGCATATCTGAGCTCATTAGAATCGTCAAGTTGGAGTATATAAGCTTTAAGAGTAACTGTAGGGATTCCCTACTGTTAAGTCTACACATCTTAGTGTGAGACTTTATGGCATCTGTTTGGGTTGTTTGTGGGCCTTTTTTTTTTTACTTCCTTTGTCGTGCTCAGCTATTTTAAACAGCTGAAACCACTGGGTATGAGTCGATCAGTTCAGAGCTTACTTGACTCCGTAATTCCACTTATAGCCTAAACATAATGTGTGCTTTTATGAAAATGGATGATACTTGTGACAATTAGGCAGTAAACCTATGGTTTTGTCGGTTCACCCTCTGCATGGAAAGTTCCACTGGGTACTCTGCAGGAGTCAACAGAAGTATTTTCCAAAACTTGGGCCCTTGCCCTCAAGACACAGATGATAGCTTAGCTGGGCTCATGGCCACTTCCAGATGCTTGTGGGTTCATATTACCTTCCAGATGAAGGAACGGGAACCCAGCAAATCAAAACCCAACCTTCCTGACGGGATGATTCGACCATTCTGGCTCCATCCCTCTCCGTGTGAGGGAGAGTTAGTTTTCTATTAGTTGTTTTTAAAAGGAATACGATCACCACAGCCTAAATGGGCCTCTCCTGGGCCCCAGTTATCACCTACAGTTAAGCAGGGCAGCGTGTCCATGCATGGAGCACAGTAGCCGGGAACCACAGCCCGGAGCACGGGTGATTTCTCACACATAAAAGAAAGTACAGGAAGCTCAGAGGGACCGGTTGGCAGCTTGAGGAAGTGGGGGCAGGGATGGCATCCATTTCCACATCCATTGGAGAAGGAGAAAGCCCCCACTGTCATGTGGGTGTCTGACCTTCCTGATCCCAGGTATCCAGACATCAGGAGCTAGCTCAGATAAAATCACCTCAACCTGGGCTTGACGGATAGGTTTCATCCTTGGTGCTGGATGAAGGATTGGGAGGGATGTGCTGTGATCAATAGGTGATGCCCGCCTTAGGTACTGCCTAGGGACAGAGTGGCCTTTGCCAGCCCCAAATTTTGGCCAGCAAGCTGTGAAGGCTCCAGCCTGGATCTACTATTAGGGAGAAAAGAGTTTCTCATCTTCTCTGCTCCAGAATATTACCCCAAGGCCACTCCAGTGGAGTCAGGTATCCCTGCCCGTACCGGCCACTGGCGCCAAGACACTTGACACCACAGAGCCAAGGGGTCTCAAAGTCAGACATTGACTCTCAGCTCCAGCTGAACTTGAAATTCAGGGAAAGGGGAGATGACAGCTTCCCTCACAAACATATGGCACCATCTGTTCATCCCTTGGTGATTTTCAAACTGTGTTCCTCGGAACCCCAAGTTCTGAGAGACTCCCCACTGTACCATGCGTAAATCTGGGCACTGGTGCCCCATGATTGAGCAAGTAAGACACAGTTCTACCTTTACAAAGTTGACAGCCTGAGACGGGTGATGACATCATAAGCGATGACTGATTCTAGAGAATCTGCCTGGAAGCACCTTATAGGGAACCGTTGGCTAATGTAGAGCTGGGGAAGGTGTCCTGGAAGAAACGACATTTGAGCTGAGACCTGGTAGACAAGTGCCCTGTCCTGGCCTTAGCTCTGTTCCCCCCGACCTCCCTCTCAGTCACTTGTGCATTCCCAGCACCTGTGGCCCAAGGACACAGACAGTTCGACTCTGGTTTTCCTCTAAGCTACAAGGGAAGTATGTCCAGCCCTTGTGGTGGAAGACCCACCATTAGCCCCTGTTTGCTACTTTGTCTTTCTTTGCCAGGTCTTGAGAAATTAAGGCCCCAAACTTTAGGACATCCATCCTATTGCTTCGTCTCTCACTTGGGTCCTCACTGGCCCTCACCTAGCCCATTGATGTAGCCTCAGAACTCTCTCGACTTCCCGTGAGTCCACCTCCGGAGTTTCCTTTTGAAAATACAGGCCCCTCCTCTGCCTCCGCAGGAGGGCTTGTCTGAACATGTCAGGCGAGGAGTGGAGGGAAGCTGCTTTTCTGCTCTACATTCTTCCATCCAGAATTTCTGACTCCTCACCCAACTCCGTCCTCACCAGGCCCCAGACCAGTGTCTCTGTAAAGACCGGGAACGTGCTGTACTTCCCAGAAGTGTGCCATAGAGAACTGAACTCCGTAGCCTGGCACTCGGCTTTCTGATCCTCAGCTTCTCCCACACCCCATACATCCTCTCTGGTCAGACCGAACCCTCCGAAGTTTCCCGGGTACACCATCCTCCATGCACCCCCATGCCTTTGCCTTTGCTTTTCCTCTGCTGGAAGGCGCCTCCAGCCTTATCCTCCTGGCAACATCCTGTTCATGTTCCAGACCCAGCTGAGCTACTTCTCCCACCTGACTCCCCACACATGTCTCTTCCCACAGCACCCTTGGCCCTCGTTGTCCACAGGCACTCGTCCCACAGGGTTCCAGCCAATATTATGGGATATAAAGGCTTTTTGTGGGTTGCCCTGGAATAGCAGCCCCACATGTGGCACTGTTTCTGGGGGAAAGCTGGTCCTGAATTCCAAATCACTGACTTGTCCTCATTACTAGAAGTGTCCATATATTTAAGCATGAAAGTATGGAAGTACATGGCTTCCACGTTTAATAAAAGGAGAAAAATTGTTTAGGAAATCTTGGTTTTCAAGAAAACCAGGATCACCCAGATCCAAGACAGTGCAGTGACTGACTCCTAGCCTGTGGCATCCAACAGACTTGCTCAGAGCATGTCTCGGTGGCCTGTCAACCATGTCACCTAAGGCTGCAGCACTCTTTGCTTCCATGTCCTCTTCTGTAAAATAAGGATGACAATATCTGCCTCCTAGCTTGTTGCCTTGAGAAGCAAATGAGATACCGTGAGGAAAGCCCTTAGCACAGCCCTTGGCACTCCAGTGTTAGTGGTTACCATTGGTTAATAAATCCCCGAGTCCTTTGAGCTCCACGAAGACATCACTTGGGTTTGCCGGATTGGGGCTTATGTTAAAAAGGTAGCCAGGTAGCTTCCAGTGTGGAGACTCAGGAATGTTCCAGCATTTGTAGCAAGGTTCAAACCCCCTACTTAATCAATCCACCCAGCATCTCCAGCGTGTCCTAAAGGTTTTATATGTGCACAGTGGTGCGTGGTCTTCATTTATTTCGGCGTCTCCTCTCCGGTCTTTGGTTCCCTCCCCGTGTCCAGTCCCGAGAGTGTCCTGTGCCCCAAGCCCTGCCTAATCCAGGCCCTTGCCTTTTCTCTCGACCCCCTCTGCAGGTCCCCCTCCCGGGGTACATCGAAGCTTACCCCCGGTCACGTTATCAGCAGAACTCGCCCTCCAGACTCCCTCGGCAGTACAGCCAGCCGGCGGGCTTGCACCCCAGCCTGGAGCAGGCCCCGGCGCCGTCCACGGCTGCCTCGCAACAGAGCCTCGCCGAGAACGACCCGGCCGACGCACCGCTCACCAACATCTCCACCGCCGCCCTCGTGAAGGCCATCCGGGAGGAGGTGGCCAAGCTGGCCAAGAAACAGACAGACATGTTCGAGTTCCAGGTCTAAGGCCAGGGCCCCGTGGAACTTGCCGACTCGGAGGGAACGGCCTTCGGGTCCCTTGGCCGGACGTGTTGGGACCTGGGGCAGAGACCCCTGTGCGTCCCTCTCACCCTCTGCAGAGGTGAACAGTGGGCCTGTGGGCGGCACAGGAGACCCTGGAACCCCTGGATTCTTGGCTTCTTCAGCTGATCGTATGTCAAGTGGTCCCTGCGTGGGACCGTATGTTTGATAGTCTGTGAAGTTAGATGTTTGAACTGTGGGTGTATTTCCCTCCGGAGCCTTAGTCACAAGACACACTAACTGATCTGCAGATCCCTGTCCAATGCCACATTTTAATAAGTCACCGGAAGGGGGAGAACATTGCCCTCTCCTCGGTGAGTTCTGCATGCTAGCTCTGTTTCTGTGTTAAAGGCAATGCAGGCATCTGATTAAGCACCAGACTGTTCTCTCTCTCTCTCTCTCTCTCTCTCTCTCTCGTTCAGCTGTGACTGTAATCGTTGAAATTGCCTCTGATCTTGTAAAGGAGGCATTGATTCCAGCCAAGAAACTTGAGTCCTTTTCTCTTAAAGGTTCAGGTTCAAAGTCAGATGGATGGGATGGAAAGCAGGACCGTCCATGACTACACCTCTAAATAGTCCTGACTCTTTTTTTCCTCCCGTGAGTTAAACAAAGGCCAAGAAGGAGGGAAGATGAGAGGGAATGGTGGGCTTGTGTCGACAGGTTTTTGAAAAGGTGTTGCCGTTTCTGGAACTCGAGGGCCCGGCGAGGTGGTATCCAACTGAAAGAGAATCGGTGCTAAGAGCTTTTAGGATCCTACAAAAGAAAAACAGTCATTTGTTGGAGGGTTTTCTTTGCCCTGCAATGAAGGTGGCCTGAGAACAGAGCTTCTCTCTCTTTTTTGAGATGATAGATACATCGACTTGACAGGAAAACCTGTCTCTGCAACGCCCAGCACGTGCTGCCGAGTGACCCAGAAGGAAGGAGTAACTGATGCCTGTTTGAAGCAGAAATAGTGAATCCCCAGTCTCCCCCCAACCCCCGCCCCCTGCTGCAGCCTCTGTTTATAGAAGCTTCTGAATGTAGAAAATCTGTTGATTTATGTTTAAATGTAAATAACATTTTTAAAAGTGTATGGAGTTTGGCAGTTCCCTCCTTCCCTGCCCCTGTAGTCAGTCGATGGATGCAGGAGGACATTCGCTGAGCTTAGGACCGTGATGTGGTGAGTCACATTCCCTGACGTGGTGAGTCGGTCCCCAGAGCGCTGGGTGGACACTGCCTCGCACCCCGAGGCACCAGCTGCTGACTGTCAATTCCTAGACACGACAGCCACTGGCTTTGGGTGGCTCCCCGGGAGGGAGCACTATGGCTCCCTCACCAACTATGTTGGGGGCTTCCTGGGTGCCTGTTGGAGAACGAGGTCCTGTCCTGCCTTCACCCATGACCCATCTAGCTTCAGCTGTGTCCATGCCTTCTGAGCCCATCTTGCCATTTCCTCATGAGTTTCTTTGGTCTTTAATCAAGAGAAGGTGGAAATTTAAAAGTTGAGAGAAGAGTAGGAATGGAACTGATTAGAATGGGAGATTCAAACTGTCAAAGCACAGACTTTTCAAAGAAGCTGTTTTTATTTCCCAGTGGCAAATTGCCCTTTCTGGAAAGTTCCAGAGATGATGTATCATGGAATCCCCCCAGACAAGTCTCTTGTTCGGATGATATTAGGTAGTGTCCTTTTGGTATGCTGGTTGATCTTTCATAGTGTTAGTTTTTTGTTACTTAAAAAAAAAAATCAGCTATAAATAAAATGTATTTTTGTAATTTCCATGTGTATATATGGTATATTTCTACCAATGGCCAGTTGTTGTAGTCCAAAACCTAAATCAGCTTGCAAAACACTGTGGATGGTGCAAGATTTTATTGACAGATTAACACAATGCCTAAGTCTATCCAAATAGGTATTCAATGCACTTGAATGAACAAAGAGCCAAAGAAACTCAGCCTTTTCATGCAAATGGTATGAGTCTGATAAAGTCAGCCACATTGTCCCGCCTTATCAATAATATTAATATTTCATCAGAGCAATGATATCAACCCAGTACTTTGTCTACTTGGTAAATGCCTGGAAATCCTGTATGTGATAATGAAGTTTCAAGACCTTAGTGGGATTAAAAGAGATGCTTCAAAGACAGTGTCTGAGCTTTGGATGTTCCAGTGACTTACAGAGAATGAGCCTACAGTGTGCCGCCGTGTGGCTCCAGCTTCCTAAGAGGATGGAGAAACAAATCACTGTGGTCTTTGCAGAACCCCAGGAAGTATTGAGTTAGTCAACTGAGACGGCTAGAAAGATAGCGTGCTAAATCAGACACTCCCGTAAACTAGGCACCACAGGTTTAAGAAAAGTACATGGGAGGAAAACCTTAAGTTTAAAAGGAATCCATCTGTTCATGTTTTTTCCACCACTGAGGAGATAGCCGCCATTGTTAGATTTTCTGTGACTAAGAGGCGGTCCCTTCTCTGAAGAGCCCCCTGACCTCATGGAGGGGACAGATGCCTGGACAGCTGCCTCTGAGCAAAGGCAGGTGGGCAGAAGCACTTCACGGAAGTGAAAATAGAGTTCCATGAGAGCCCAGAGGCTCTACACTCCTCATGACCCTTCCAACAGTTGAGGAAGCCACAGAGGACCTTGGCGGTCTTGGAGAAGGACTCAGAAGTCCAGAGAAGTGGAGCAGCCTGCTCAAGGATTCCAGCCCAAGCCTGCTGATTCATGATTCAACTTGCTTTCCATTTCACCATGCTGCCTGCACGCTTGTCTGTGACGCCTTTCTTGAACTGTGCTAGGAAGTTTAAAAGGTAGACCAGGGTCATATGAGAGACGCCCTACATTCTCTTGACGAAAAAAGATGATTTGGTGTGTAAAGGACTTCAGATACAGTGTATAGAGGACGATGCACTTGTGGCATAATAAACATTTTCCAGAACTTGGTTTGATGTGAGTTTTGTGCATTCCTGAAAAGAAGTGCACGTTGGCTTTTTCCAGAGAGCGCCAGCAAGGAAATGGTATCCTCCACTGCTGTTCAGGACTGCAGGGGTGTATTCCTCTCAGTGCCATGGACCCACATGAGGAGGCAGGGAAGCCATGACAGCTGGTCATTATGAGCTAGCAGGTTCTATGCTTTGCGTCAGGGGAGGCAACCCCGTGGTGCAGAAGCATAAAAGGCTCTTGTGTGCCCTGGTAGCTGGCATCTGAGATGGCGGCGGTTACCTGTAGAACAGGAAGTTCTCTCTTTCAGGGTGTGCTATGGACTTAATGTTAAAAATCCTAGCCTAATACCATGATGGTATTAGGAGGTGGGGCCTCGGGGAGTAATTAACTCATGATGGGGAGGCCTCATGAATGGGAGTGGTGCCCTCATAAAAGGGATCCCAGAGAGCCCTCTTGCCCTCTTTTTTTGCCACGTGACAATACAGTAAGAAGTCAAGTCTTGCAACTCCGAAGAGGGTTCTCACCAGCCCCTGATCCTGCTGGCACCCTGATCTTGGACTTCCAGCCTCCCAAGGTGTGAGAAATAAATTTCTGTTGTTCAAAAGCCACCCCGTCTGTGGTACTTTGTTATGGCAGCCCGGGCTGACTGAGACAGGGTGGACGATGTAAGAAGCAGTTCTCTGGTCCTGGAAGTTATATTGTGCATTTGTCAGTTGAAGAATTCGACAGAAGGGCATGTAATTTCTGAGTAGTCTTGATGGAAGAATGGATAGGAAGCAGTTGGATTTGTGATTTTTTTTTTTTTAATGAGAGTATAGATGGAAGAAGACAGGAATTTAAGTACCTGACTTCAAGAAATACTTCTCTAACAGGCAGAAATTAAAGAAATGGATTAAAAATTTTAATGTTGATTGTAGATACATAAGCTGTTTTTCTCTATCTAAAGCACCTTTTTTCTACTCAGGCACTCAATGTCTAATGAATAAAATGACAGATACTATTTCTAAAGTTTGAGAACATAATTTAAACTTAATCTGTTCCTTTTCTACCACACACCAGAAGACACTTTGGGCCTCTTAGGGAAATATAGTAACTTAACTTGGAGCATAACTGACTCGGGCCCAAGTGTTAGCAATTAAATTCTCTCATTTAGTCCAGCCTTGAAGGTGTTCTAGTCAAAGATTTTTTGTCAAGGATGAGAAACCTATTCAGACTTGCTCCAAAGTGTGGGGGGTGATGGAGAGACTATAGGGCCATTTCACAGAAACTAAACACAGCTCCCATATGGGAAGGGGCTGCAGCCATCTCACTCTTGCTTTCTCTCATACCTTCTTTCCATATGGGCTTTCTTCTGTTTCTCTCTGTGTATCTGCTCAGTTCTCTTGCTTCCCCTGGCCTCCTAGCATTCTCTGTTTTCTCATTACTGTATATGCAGCTGAAAATCCATCTCAGGACCCACGCCTCACCACCTTTTCTTTCCTGTACTCACCCCCTCTCTCATTACCATCTCTGTGCCCAAATCTTAAGAGTCTGATTGGTCCAGTTCATCTACCTATCTACCTATGGATGAGACACCCTTGGGTCATGTGTCTATCCAGTAACCAAGGGGGTGGAGTCATGTAAGACAGGCATGCCCCCTGGACTGACCCTTCCAGTAAGAGCCTTCCTTGGGGGCTAGTACCCAGAGGAGGAATGTAAGTGGGCAAAACCTTCAAAAAGAAGGGACCTCCTCGGGACTGGAATTGACCGGCACTCTAGGACACCACACAGCAGGTGAGCAATCCCTGTGGACCCTGCCGCAGAGGGAGAGGTCATCCTTGACTTGTACGTCAGGTGGGAACGCATACATTTGAAACCCTGGTGGACAGGCCAGCCCTGCCCCAACCACGTACCGTCCCAGCACCAGTACTACTGATACAACTTGTGGGCCTAAGAACAATTTCTGGCCAAGGTCCAGGAAGCACCACATCTTGCTCAGCAGACAATAAATTCTTATAAATTGAATCGCATGATCTTAGCTCAGGTGCTATTAATGTAGCTCACGGCCACACACTTGCATGGATGAGGAAACTGATGAGCCTCTCTGTAGAGTCTTTTGAAACAAAATTCATTTCAAGTGAAATTGATATTATTGTGGTTCTGCTCTTCAAAATATAATAAGTTAGTGTCCTGAGAATTGAAAGGTCTCTTGATTTCTTAAGGTGAATGGTTACAGAATAGAATCCTAGCCTGTGGTAAGTGCGAACATGTAAGGGGCTTCTGGAAAGGAATATTTAGGAAATAGGAGTCACAGTGCCAGAAACAAATTCTTTCAGACAATGTTAGGTTGCTCTGATTGTGCCGGTTTCAAAGGCAGGGAAATGTGTGATGGGGCAAAATTTATCTCCATGGGTCAAACCCATACTTTTGTGAAAGCCATTCTATAATGAAATCTAGAAATCGATTATTTTCATCCTCTGACCTTGGCCAGATTTTTGTAAATCACGGAAGGAGACTGTCAGTGTATTTTATATAAATTAACTGTGACCTCACCTTATTTCCTTTATCTCTTCCTTATGTCTAAATTCACCTCCACCCATATGCAGAGAGAAGGCTTGTGCCAAACAGAACCAGAGTATCATTCTCTGGTCTGGAAATTTTGAAAATGGCATAAATAGTCAAGGCCTTAGGCAACTCACTTGAAACCATTCTCTGACTCCTCATCTATGAAAGGAGTACAACGACATCTGCACTTCCTACCTCCCTTGGTGAGTGTGAGGAGCGTGTGTATCTGAAACGGCTTTGAAAGTATGTTTGTAGGTATTCTTACTAAAGTATTAGCTTCATAATTTGGTCTTTTCTAGTGAAATACTTTAGCTCCTTCCATCCACTGAACTAATATGTCACATATTCTATAAAATTTTTAAAAATATAAATTAAAAAAGAAAAGATATTCCTAAGATTGGAACTGCCCACAAAAGCCAGCCTCATCTGGAGCCATATTTTGTTGTTGTTGTTTACTTTTTGGAGGCCACATGAGCATGCATACATGTGCTATCACTCTGGGTGGAACACGCAGACTGGGGCTCCCCAGTCACTAGCAAAGACAAGTACTGAATGGGAGCTCTGACGGTAGCTGTTGACACGTAATGCTTGGCTTTCTAATTCCTACATCTGTGGCCTCCAGGAAAAGAGCGTTCATATGCTATTAGAATTTTCTTATTGTAAAATAAAAAGCAAAGGCTTTCGTATCCCCAAAACCTGCCTGCTTCTCATTCTCCGTCCTCCCTATGGGGAGATGGAATCCTCTTCACAACCCAACTGCACAGAAGTACCTACTGCGAGTTGTCAAAGCACCACAGAACCCCTTGTGGTCTCAGAAGCCGTCCCAGCCTCAAGCACGAGCTCATGAGCCAAGAAGAACTTCCCCTGGCCATCCACAGGCCCCAGAGAAGCAGTTCCAGCCTATTCATGACCATGTTCTTGGAACAGAATAAACCAATGCCTGGTCACAGGCCCTCCTCAGAGCATAAAGAGGTCCCATCCAGGTCAGTGGCTCCCAGAGGGTCCAGGATGACATGGGTATGGGACACAAACTTCCAAGACCACCTACCCACTTTCCCTGCCATTGCTAGTCTCAGCAATCACGGCGTCCGCCTTCTGTTCAGCCCTGTTCATGTGTTATATCCATGCTCTGCCCTCTGATGTAAGCTGACTGGACAGAACACCCATCTGACCCAGGAGCCACAAATTCGTAGGCTGACCAGCCACAAAAAAATGTAACTCAGCACACGGGGCTAGACCAACTGGATCCTCTCTGTAGGAAATACCAAGACACAGAGTCTATTAGCAAGAGAGGTTGAAACTGAACAGTCAAGACTCAGAGGCCATGATGGGTTGTAGTCAAAGCAAAGGTCTAAGAGAACAAGATATTGAGTAAGAAGTAGCCTTGAGGCCAAGGAGACTTAGAGTATAGGTAAGAAAGCCTGTCTCCTATAACAAAAATAGGCAAATGAAAACCAAGTCCGAATGTTTCGGGGGAGTCCCTACTAATGGGAAGCCACAACCCTGGGGCTCCTGGGGCTCCACTGAGATTCCGGTGGCTTGGACAGTAACAGCGTGTTGTGTCTCACGGGGGCCGAGTCTGCTGAAGCTCTCTGCAAGTATTCAGAAGTACTTAGACACTCAAGGAGCAACTTTTACTCCTCTCTGCCCCTCTGTAAAGAGGGCTCACATAGGCACAGAAAACACTCCCCACAGCCACTGTCTTGCTGCAATGATGAGGAGTAAATCTGGAACCTCCACAAAATTCTGCCACGCTCACCCACTGCACAGAGTAGGACCAGTGTGCCCATTTTCTTTTTCTTTCCTCCTGGATCTTGACTGCTCTTATCCTTCAGGACAAATGAAATGATCAAGTGAAGGGAAGTGGTGGTGCCTACTTCAGTCCCAGGAATGGCAGACAGACACAGAGCCAGGGAGCTGGGAAAAGACACGTGGCGATCCCTAGCCTTTCCTTGCTGGGGTCCCCTCAGAAAAAGGAAAGCAAGCTTGTTCCAAAGGATGATGTCTAGACTTCTCTAAGTCACTGTCATGCACCCAACTCATGCGCTCTGCTGGCCACTGGAAGCCAGAAAGAATGCAGCGAGGAAGGCGAGTGGAACTGAGTAATGGGAACATTAGTGAGGCTGTTGTCAATGGTCAATTACCTGTAAAATGTACACAGATGGTTCCCAGGAAACACAATTGCTCTGAGTCTCTCTATGACCTTTTGGAGGTATGGGTATAGCGACTACTGGTTTGCACAGTGGGGCACTTCATTTTAACAACATTTCAGTGTTCACGTTTGCACATGGGCAAACTCCTATTGAAGGAGAGGCCATATGACTCCTTAGAACTGAAATAAAGTTTCATTAGCATCACAGTTTCACCACCAACCCCTCCTCCAGACTGAAGAGCTCTGGCAAACGCTTGAAGATAAAAGCACTTCAGGTTACCTGGTCTGTGAAACAGGCTATTATGAGCTTGCTCTAGATCTAGAGGGCCTTCACTGAACATATGAGAGCTTGCTTTTGCCCCCGGTACCCATTCCATCACCCAGTTCCTCAGTCCTGGTAGCTAAGGCCTTTGGGAGACCCAGAGGGCCTGTGGAAGCCACACCCCTTGAGGCCATATCTCCAGTGATGCGAACACAACCTAATGAAAAATCAGGCGACCACCCAGATGTCTTGCCTGTGGGACATTTGGAAACAGCTGATTTGGGACATAGGGTCTACAAGTAAGCCAGATGTTGGATTAAATTATTCATGCTTCATCCTACTCTGTGAGGATTCGTGATGGCAAAGCCAAAAGCTGTTGCATCCTCCTGGAGAAGTCCATTTCCTAGGTCAGGTTTGGTAGCATGAAGAGGAATGGCCTGGAAAGTCTTAAGATTGTGAAAACAAAGGGCTGGACTGCCAAATTGCACAAATTGCTTCGTATATTGAAATTCAGGTGCTTTGGAAACTAAAAGCTGGCTTTTTTAAAATTTAAGACTTTGCCGTCAAAACTGGTAGGTCCCAAACTAGCCTTCAGTGCTCGGGGGACCAATTCTTTAGAATGAGTCCAGGTAAAAGAACCAAAGACCAAGACCAGAAATCGAACCAGAAATCAAAAACTGAGCAGACACGAGGGTTTACGAAGGGCTGTCGGGCTGTATCTCTGCCAAGGGCATGCATTATGGGCACAGTTTCATCCTGTGGATCATTAACCTTTTATTTAACTGGACCTATCCAGGAAGCACTGATAGAACCTTCCACACAGCCATCCATTCAGTCCTTCATTGGCTGAGCAAACATTTCCTGAGTGCCACCTATGCACCAGACTCCGTGCTAAGTGATGAGGATTCAGCAGGAGCGGGACACAGGGCCTGCCCCTCTCAGAGCTCACAGTCAAGGAAGACTGAGCCATACAAAGGACCACCATTCATTCAGTGAATCTTCTACCTCATAAGAGGTAGGGGAGATAAAAAACGAATGCAGCCACATGTAAACCAAAACCCCTTCTTTCTGGAAACCTTTAGGATTAGAAAGGACATTAGTACCTTCTAAGGATGCTACACAGCTTTCCTTATCACTGGCCTTTAACCAGTTAGTAAGATGCCCACAACATCCCCATGGGGACAGAGAGCAAAGCACCAACTTCCAAGAATCACCAAGTGTTATGAACCCAAATTTCAGAGCTGTCACCATCAAATGAAATCAGGAGCCCAAACTGTAAGAAAAGAAATAACCAATTTGGGGACTATGCTATGCAATCCAAGTGAAAACTTCAGGAGCCATATATTTTACAAAGGAAACCACAGTACACCGAACACCCTGACTTTGCATTGTTCCAGTCAATCAAGTGCCGCTCAGAATGCACTGGATTGCTAATGAATGGGTTTTGGTTTTGGTTCAGCCTCTGAAATGTAGCGCTCTATGGAGCAAACCCAAATAGGTGAACTAGGTAGAGCTTTGCAATGATACCACTTCTTTGCTGCATTTGTCTGTCGAGCTTCTTTGAGTTGCAATTGTGTTTGGTTTTTTTCTTGGCAAATTTGCATATGAAATAAAGCACGTTGTCTTACTGGTACTTTTCTTTCCAGGGTGTTAGTGGATATTTGTGCTCACATCTTGTCTTTTCTCGTACTTAATATTTCTCTCTCCATTCCCCATAAGGATAAGATTTCAACAAGCATTTACAAATCCTCGGAAAATTAGAAATTGCCACGTGATGAAAGGATGGAGTTTGCTGTTTTTGAAATTACAGGATCCCAAACTCTGAGTTGGAAGAGAATTTAATGGGGACGTTATCCCGCTTTGTACCTTGCAATCAACACAGGATACACTTCATGTCCTATGTGCTTCTCTGGTCAAAGGTTAAGCAGAATTAGGGCCTCAGCAAGGCAGGTTCTTGAGGAGAGGGGAATGAATAGGAAGTGGGAGGGAGATGGAGTGTTAAAGATGATTGGATATATAGGGCAAAAAAAGTAATGTAGTCACCATGGGGTGGAAGTAGGAGAATTGTCTTGATTTTAAATTATATATGGAGTAAGAGGACACCAAACTGTTTTTTTTTTTTTTTTTTTAAGATTTTACTCTAGCTCTGAATCTGTTCCATGCTCATTGTTATCACATGGGTAGAGGGATCCCCATTTTAGGATTTGCGATCATGCAGACCTGGATTTGAACCTCATCTTTACCTCATTGTAGTTACTTTGGACAAGTCATGTCCCCTCTCTGAGCCTTATCTGTGAAAAGAAGATAAGATCTAGTCTATGAGTGACTGCAGAGCTGGAAGGAGACACTGCCTGGTTTACACCTGCATGATACCCTATGAGCATGACGGATTATTGACATTTATTTGCCTCCTTGGAAAATTCTAGCATTGGGGAACTTACTCTCTTGCCAGCGTCAACACTTGATCCATTGATCACCCCCAAGTGGTGACCCCTATGCTCAGGCCCTTGCAGCCACCCACTCTAGACAACCAGGACACACATAAGTCCCCAGAACAGAGGGCAAGCTCAGGACACCCAGGCATTGAGCAGTGCTGTGAAAGGAAAAGCCCTTCACCACCTGACCAAGCTGGAAATCTCCCACAGATTCCACATGTTCTTATGATTAATGGCGCCACCACTCCTAGAAGTCATTCTTCAGAACAACCAAAAGACTCAACTCACCCCAGGCATTCTACCCTAGTCCCAGCAAGCAACTCCCTGCCAAACGCCTGGACTTGGTGTATTTAAAGGTCTGGCAGCAAGGGCCGTTAGTTCTGTAAGAAGGATCCGGAACTCATTACCAGAACCATACGGTAAGCCAGTGGAAAATGAGACTACCCACGTAACTGCTCGGGCACAATGGTGTCCAAGGGAGGCTCTCCGGTGCCGGAATCGGGAGGAACCTTGCCCATTCTTATTTTAGAACCAGACTTTTGGCAGTTATAACATTGGCTCACCCAAATGTTCTTGATAGCAGCTGGTTGAGGTGGGCTGAAGGGGAACAGAGAAAATAGAAGAGTGTGAAACCAGCCACCAAAAAATGAGCTGAAAGTTTAAGTGATTGGGCTTGGGAGCAGCTTGGCAATATCCTGGCTGTACGTGTCTCCGTGCCTCCCTAAGTGGCGGGGAAGGCCATGCCTCGTGGTTTGGGGCTGGAAATAGTAAGACTCTGTAGAGTGCTGAGTGCAGGACCTGGCACTGAGGAAGCCCTCCATACCTGGTGGTGGATGGTTGGGATTGGTGGGTGCGGCATTATAGCAGCGCTTGGAAGAAACTCTAAGGGTGTCTTGAAACCCCATCGGCCTCTCTTGTGCTCAGACCCCAAGAAACCTTTCCCATTGCTAGAATTGGCCCTGCCAGAGCACCTTTGGTCTGTTCCTAAAATAGACTACAAAATTACACCAGTCATCGAAATGCACCTAAAATACACTGTCTCTTTGGGACGGATGGGGAAGGGTGCGGTGAACAATTCAGGTTTGCTCCCCATCCTCTTTCCTGCGCAGAGGGTCACACGACCTCCTTCTACAGGAGGCCTGCTCATGCACACACCTGCATGCGCGAATGCACACACATACACACATACGTGGTGCGTGGGCACACACGAATATGTGGTCACACACCATACCTTGGTCGAGTGGGGTTGTCCTCATTGTCCTGTGAGTCATCCCAAATCACTTCTGGAAGGGACAAGAAGGAAGCCTAGATTCCTGGAGGCTTACACAGAGGAAGGAACCACCACATGGAGGTGGCAGGTAGGCTCAGCCGCTGACCCACCGTGTCACCTTGGGCTCACTGCTCTCAGCCTTGGTTCCTCATTTATAAAGAGACAACCGTTTTCACCTACTCCCACATGGGTTAACTCTGAAAACTGAGACTGTCTTAAACCCCAGATTTTCCAAACTCAACACAACCAATCAATTGAATAAAGAGGAAACTGTATATACACCTCGGTCTAGCTCTGCACTGTCCAATACAGTAGCCAGTAACCCATGTGGCTCTTTAAACTGAAATATAATAATGAAAACGCAATAAAATTTACAATTCATTTCCTTAGTTGTATTAGCCACGTGTCAAGTCTCAACGGCCACATTTGTCTAATGACTTCCATATTAAAGAGCACAGATTTGGAATATTTCTATCCCTGCAGAAAGTTCTATTAGACAACATAGATGTAGCCCACCCACCCATCCGCGGATAACAACAATAACAGATAATAGGCAAATGGGCAACAGTCCATAATGAATATCTATATATATTTACGTATGTTTCTTTATATGTAAGTAGCTATAGATATATGTACTTACTCATGAACTATTGTCTAGCTGCCTATTGTCATCCACTAATGGTTGGGTGGTATATATATATATAATAGGAATAATAGGAACAGGTGGGTAACAGGAGAGAGGAATAAGTAGGAATACGGTGTAGATAGTGCTGCAAGTGACGCGTGCCATGCCCCACCCCAAATCCATATGACAAAGCCTTAATCCCCAGTGTGCTGGTCTTCCGAGACTGGCTCTTTGGGAGGTAATTAGGTTTAGATGAGGTCATGAGAGTGGGGTCCTCAAGGTGGGATTGAAGTGCTTCTAAGAGGAGGAGACACCAGAGCTCTGTCTGCCCTGTGAGGACGCAGCAAGAAGGCAGCCAGCGGCAAGCCGGGAAGGGAGCTCTCACCAGAGCAGGAATTGGCCTGGCATGGTGCTCCTGGACTTCCCCGCCCCCAGACCTGTGAGAAGTAAATGTCAGCTGTTTAGGGCACACCCCCCACCTCCCCCAGCACCCCGTCCCCCCAGCCACCCTCCGTGAAATGTTGGTATAGCGTCCCTAGCAGACCATGAATATTGATGAGTTCAGTCCAGCTTCTTTTATTCAGGTGAACCAGACTCTTCACCTTGAAACTGGTTCTGAAAAGAGATCCTCCACCACCACCACCCTCCCCCCCACCCCCCCACTCCCCCCCTTTGGGAGTAAAATGTGGCTCTCCCGAAGCCACCTGCAGCCTTCCGCAAGGGCCCCAGGCTGCACCTGTGTTTATTTTTGCAATGATCGCCTGCAACGGCCACAACGTGTCCTCTGCCCTCCGGGTTTCCAAACTGGATTTTCTCCTGGGTAATAATGAACAAGTTGATAAATGTCAGCTCTGGATGTGAGGACGAGAGAGGGATGGGGCGGGGGTGGAGGGGTGGAGGGGGGTATGGAGGGGTGGAGGGGTGGAGGGGTGGAGGGGTGGGGGGGTGGAGGGGTGGGGGAGTGGAGGGGGGTGCAATCTGTTCCATCCACTTCTAGGTTCAGGCTGCCACCTAGTGGATCCCACCGTGAGAGAAACGGGAGCGTTTTGTGTTGAGCAGAAACCGGGACGCAGAAGGTGCCGCGCTCACCCCGCGCTGCGGCCGGCGGCGCCGCGGGCCAGCTGAGCGGTTTGCACGCACTCTCTCGGTTCGTTTGCAACAACCCCGGGCGGGAGGGGCTGTCGTGCACATTTTCCAGACGAGAAAAGAGGCTCAGAGAAGTGAGGCACCTGCTTCGCCGAAAGGAGGCTTGGCTGCATCAGACTGAACGAGCGAGCGAGCTGCACGCGGCTCAGTCCCCGGGCGGGGTTTCCTGGGCCCTGGGCGCGCCGCCCTCGGGCCGACCCGTCACGGGAGGGGCGACCCCGGGGGGGGCGGTGCGCGCGGCGGGAATGGGGAGCCGGCCTCCTCCCGCCCACGGCTCCCCCTGGGCCCGCGGCCTCACCCCCGCCTGCGTGGCCGCGGCCTGGTCTCGCCTCTGCGCCCGCTTGGGACCTAGCGCTCGCCAGCCTCCCCCCTCCCCCTCCCTCTCCCCTTCCCTCCTCCCCCTCCTTCCCTCCCCCTCCCCCTCCCTCCCTCTCCCTCCTCCCTCCCTCTCCCTCCTCCCCCTCCTCCCTCTCCTTCCCTCCCCCTCCCCCTCCCTCCCTCTCCCTCTTCCCTCCCTCTCCCTCCTCCCCCTCCCTCCCTCTCCCTCTTCCCTCCCTCTCCCTCCTCCCCCTCCTCCCCCTCCTTCCCTCCCCCTCCTCCTCCCTCCCTCTCCCTCCCTCCCCCTCCTCCTCCCTCCCTCTCCCTCCTCCTTCCGTCTTCCTCCTCCCCCCTCCTCCCCTCCCCTTCTCCCCCCTCCCCCTTTCCCCTCCTCCCCCGGCGGGGGGAGGGGGGGCGAGGCTGGCCCTGGGCGGCGCCCTCACTCCTTTCCCTCTAAAGGCCTGGATGCCTCCTTTGAACCTTTTCGCTGCCACCGATCGATTGATCGTGTCTATTGCCTGCAACCAGAGAACCCTCCTGTGCGCCGCGGTTGTTTAAGCAAGCCGGCAGGAGTGGCCCTCTGTCCCCCGCCCCGCCCCCCAGCCCCAAAGAAACCCCAGCTTGGGTGGATTCCCCGCCCACTGTGCCTGTTCCCGATTCCCCGCTGCCCCCTTTCCTGCGGGCGCGGCCGAGTGGGTGCTGCCCCGGTGGGGACAGGCGAAGGCGCGGGTGGTGACCACAGGCCTCCCTGGGGGGCGGGGGAGGGGGGGCTCACCTGCTAGAGGCCCAGCCCTTGGGCTGCTGCCTGGGAGAAGCTCTTTCTAGAAAACTCACCCCCCTCCCCTCCCCAACTGCCTCCCAGCCAGGCTCACTCACTTCCTTGTCCTGTTTTTACAGGGCTGAGCCCTCTGGCCTTGCAAACTCAAAGCTGCTCCTGCAGGCCAGGCCTCCCTCGGCCCACAAGCCCACAGGCCCTCCATTCCCTGCACCCCTAGCCCAACAGTGAGAACCGAGTTCTAAATGCACCAGAAAATAATAATAATAATGACTCCCCCTTGGGGAGGTTTTGCATCTGTCACCTTATTTCTTGCCACCCACCCAGCCAACCAACCTGTGAGAACAGTGTCTCCACTTTACAGATGAGGAAACAGGCTCAGAGAGGTTGGGTGACTTTCTCAAGGTCACACATCTGGTCAGAGGTGGAATCAAGACACGTGAAAGTTCCAGTCCGTGTGCCATGAGGCACCCACGCGGGGCTCACCTTCGGCGAAAGCCTTAAAGCTGTGACTGGATCTCTGTTCTGTTCTGAGAAACCGGGTTCCTGCGGGCACTGATCCTGCCTGACTCCTTGGCCCTGGAGTCGGGGCACAAATTACTTGCACAAAACAGAAAGTTTTCCCGTTTCATTTGAGTTTTCTATTTCTCTCAGGACTAACAGATCTGTGATGAAGGGGGTGGGATGTAAATAGCTAGTCTCATGCTCAACCAAGTTTCATGTTCCATCTTGCTCAAAACAATTACCACTGGGGAGGAGGGGCCTCCATCCCCCACCTGCAGGCTGTTACCTCTGCACTCCCTATACCCTAGTCACCTGAAAGTAGAAGTCACAAATCTGGTTGGCCGGGGTCCAGAACATTCCTTGGGCCCCATGTTACCAGCTCACAGGCTTACTAATCTTAAAAGTCAGTCCATACGTGCTCCACGAAAACCTATATATTTCAAGGTAAAGGCTGCCTTCTCGGGCAGGCTCCATCCGGCTCTTTTGCCTTTGACCAACTCAGGCCGGACAAGAAAGGAGCCTCAGTTATACTTTCGGCCCAACTTCAAATGCTTCAAAGCAGCCTTTCCTTCGGCTCATTTATGAACATAGTGGTATTTTTGTTTCCCACTTACCTGGCGGTGCGCTACTTAAATGTTTAACAACTCTCTGGAGGAGTGGAGGTGGCCCGGAACAAACCTGATTTGTCCATTCACCAGTTCCCAGGATGTAAAAACTATCATGATGGCCAATATCAGATACCAACGTGGCATTTTTAAGAAGTAGTGTCCGTTAGTGCACCACTTTGTAGTATTTCCACCAAGTAGAGTGGTGCAATAGAACCCCAAGAACACAAGTCATTGTAAAATGTGGCAAAATAGGAAGTGATGGATTTTGAGTATTTCTTTAGTCGTAAATACAGTTTAATTTTAAGGTGACGCGGTTTAGTTTTTAACAGTGGCTCTATTTGACAACCGGCTTCCAGGATTCCTGAATTTTAACAACTGGCGCTGGCGAGCCAGTCAGGCTGGCTGCAGCACCCACTGCCTGCATCTGTTATTCCTGGCATGCGCTCTTCTCTCAACCAGGATCCTATCACTTGCATCTGCCAACACCCTTTTCTCTGGCGAACAGCCTCCTCCATTCCATTTTGTTCTGGAAGAGCCTCATTTCCCCATTTATAAAACATGCCGAGAGTGGTGCCTATTTCACAGGGTGATGGTGAGGATTAAATGAGATTGTTCCTATCAGTTGTCTCCCTCTGTGCCCTGCACACGGTGTGCACTTAATAGGCGGCCAACGTTGCGAGCAAGCCAGAGGAGCCGGGAGGAGGCTAGAGGTTGGCAGGAGGCGGGAGCCACGGGGCCCAGGGAGGGAATGGGAAACAGGCCCCACTGGGTGTGGTGCCTTGGTTTCCCCCACCCTCTCATTGACCTTCTTCAGCCCCTCTCACTGGCCTTGCCAGCTTTAAGGTTTTCGGGATGAACAAGGGAGCTTCTCCAACCACAACCAGCCTGGGGAGATATGGGAATCTGCCTTTTCAGTGGGGAGGGGAGACAGGCCTGGAACCCCTACCTGGGGTGAGAGGACTCCTATGGGTACAAACTCTATAGGACTGTCGAGGCTTGGTTTTATTTGGTCCGAATTGTGTCCTGGAAATATTTGAGTTCATTGGTAAGGTTAGAAGCCGAGAGCTTTCTCTGACGTGTGTTCACTCCTGGCTGGGCAGCCACTCGGGCCAGTCTCCACCTGGCTCCGGGCACCACCCCACAGCTTCCGGCTGGGCCTGGCAGGCATGCGCATCTGCGTCCTCAAGCACGAGGTCCTGGTTGCCCCACAAACTTCTGGCCTTGTGCATGTGACTTCCCGGGGCTCCTGCCACCCATTTCCCCATCCGCATGCTCACACCACAGTCGGGACCCCCTGTGATGCCTCCACTGTAAGTGGGTCCCACGTCTCCCGTCCACTCGACGACCCCATGCAGCGACCCCGCATCTCCTACAGCATCACTTTTTCTCCCTCCACCCAGCCACAGGCAAGCAGTCATTTCCCCCTTAAAGACCTTGCCACCCCTCCTGCCAGTTGGGGCCCTAGTTCTCTGCCACTTGGCAGCTGAACTCCTCAAGAGTCTTCTACACCCATGGTCTCCTCCTCCACCCCCTTCTCTCTTAACACGACTCCGGTTGGGTGTTATACCCCTCACTCAACCAAAACTACTCTTGGCCAGGTCACCCCAGTGCTCAGTCCTCGTTGCCAAGCCCAAGGGTGCATCTCGGGCTCACCATGCTTGGCCTGCTGGTGCTACTGGTCAGAGCTGACCACCCTCGCCCCCAACACCTCCTTCCCTTGGATTCTAAGACCCCTGAGTCACTGGTCACTCCTTTTCGTTCTCCTTGGCAGGAATCCCAAATGTCACAAATTCGGTGGCTGTGATGGGCAGTGGCTGCAGGCACAGTGAGGGCACAGAGGATTCCAGATGCTACGCAACCAAATGTTACAGTCAGTTGAAGACCCGTTTCCCGTTTCCTTACTTTCTCCTTTATTCATGGGCTTGTGTTGCTGAGCTCTTGCTCCTTCTGGCCACAGAGACAGCACCTGGCAGCAAGGGTGGTGGCAGTGGTGGGTACCCCACAGCCTGTAGACACCTGTGACCCAGCGAGGGTGAAAGGGTGGCCCGGGCTGGGCCACACTGCCCTGCACCATTGCTTCTCGTTTAGTCGGATTATTAATAATGACAGCGCCCTACCTGCTTTCCCTGTCTCCTTCCTTAGTCTCAGAAGCACAGGTCAGATGTGGTCACCCGGCTGAAAACCCTCTAACCTCTCCACACTCCACTCAGAGTAAAACCCCAAGTCCTCACCACGGCTGCAAAGTTGGGGACCGAGAGGGACCCTCTGCACTCACCCCAGCAGGCTCCCCTCACTCCTGCTCCAGCCACCAGGGCTCTTGCTGGCCCTAACATCCCAGTAAGCGCCCACCTTCAGCCTCTGCACTGGGCCCTGTGCCTGGAACGTTCCGCCCCACCCCGGGTGCCACATGGCTATCGCCCTCAACTGCCTTCACGTCTTGTTTAAATGTTACCTCTTCCAGAAATCTTATTTGAACTGCCACCCTGCTGCTCTCTGACCCTGTTGTGCAACTTGCCCAACTGTTTTTGTTTTCCCCTTAGCAGGTCATCGACGATACCACATTATGTTTTACTTATTTATAGTATTTATTGTCTGTGTCTCCCCCGCTCCCAATCCCAAGTGTCTAGGAAGGCACATAATCAGCCCTCAGGATTTCTTAAATATGTGAGTTTCTAGGAAGGACCATGGCTTTGATCAGATTGTCAAAGAGTTTTGTGGCTCAAAAACTATTAAATCACTTCCCAGGACTAAAGCTATTTGAAAATAAACCATTTGTTCCAGTCCTCCAAGGGCAGGGGCACAGCCACCAAATAGATACTGCCCTTGATCCTTCCCAATTCCTTCCACTTGACAGTGCTGGGCATCCCCTCCTACGGCCCCTGGAGGGAGACCCTGAACGCCAGAGGGGCAGCAGCTTCCAGACCATGCGGGAGCTCCCTCAGCAGCAGCACAGGGAGGAGACAGAGCATGAGATTCACCACGCAAGTGGGCCCTGAATGTGGAGTACATGCTGGGAGCAATGAGAGCAGCAGTTAAATACAGAACAGAAAATAACGATCTTTGAAATGACAACCAAAGGGACACATTATCTATGCACTAACACCTAAGGAGGCAGCTGCCCAGGCGCTGGTGGGCAGCTCCTCAGGAGAGAGGGGCCGACTTCTTTCCGGGCTGCCTCGTCTTCAGTCCTTGTAACTTTTCATCTTTCAGTGCCTGCAAGAATTTATCTGCAGAAGAGCAAAACAAACACAGCTGTAGTAAAGAGAAGGCCTTTTCTAACCCTCCCAACGTAAGCTTCTGGGAAGCAAGTCTGTGTGCCCTGCATGAATCCAATACCCAACATGGGCAGGAAGGAAAAAACAAAAACAAAAACAAAACACCTTAACAGCCAAAACATGTTTAAGTGGAGAATATGTACAAGAGAAATCCAGGACTTAGAAAAGCCTGTTTTCTAGGGATTCTTTCCATGGCGGTGGGAAGAGGATCTTACAGGGTGTCTGATGTGTAGGAGACCATTCTCACGGCCACATTAACCTAAACATTTCGGTTATTTCATACACCCCTTCCCTGTGTGGCAGGGGAGCAATTTAACCTGTTTGGTTTTTTTTGCAATACTGGGAACGGTCTTTCTAGAATAATCTTTCCTCCTCTAGTGGTATACTGCAAGTGTTAGCCAGAACAGGTGATGGGAAGACACAGTCTGCAGAACAGCCTATGGCCTCTGAATATCCTACAGGGTGTTAAGTCCTTATGGGAGTAGAATCAGATTGAACTTGACCCTCCCACCGGGAGGCATCCTGCCCACATCAGCACACCTGGTCTGCCCTGGTCCAGAGCCCTAAGACTTTAAACCTAAGACCAAAGGGCAGAGTTCAGGACCCTGGTGAGAGGGCTCCCAGGGCCAGGGCCAGGGCCAGGGTCCACAGGGTGTTTCCTTCGAGCATTGGGAAGTGGAGGGCCCCAAAGCGCCCCGGTGAACTGTCCTTGTGCTTTTTGGGTCTTGCACAGTTCCCACCTCTACCTACGGACACTCCAACCACCTTCCTTCGCTTCCCACCACCACCCCCCCGCCCCACCCGTCCAGGACCGCAGTTGAAGACTAAAGCTCGGGTCTCTAGGGGTAGGGGTAGGGGTAGGGGTGGTGGGAGATGGTGGCATTGCCACCACGGGGGCGCGGGCGGGGCTGTGTGTTAAGGTGCAGGAGGCTCCGAGAGCAGGATGGGGGCTGCGGTGGATGGACTTCCAGGTTTGGAGGCTCAGAGTCCCCATTACCCAAAGGGCTCAGGACGGACGGAGGGTGGGGTTTGGGCCAAAAGTGTTGGCGAAATCCGGACTGCGGTGAGGGGCGGCGTCGGTGGAAACCCAGGATGCGGGAGTCGGGGCGCTGGGCGGTGTGACCGGGTGCCGGGGCGGGGGGCGGGTCGACGTGGGATCCCGGAGCCTGGGGGCTGCAGTCGGAGCCCGAGGCCACACTGCGTGGGAGGGGGTTAGGAGGCGTGGAGCCGGGTGGAGCCCGGGAGCGAGCCGGGGCGGGCAGGGGGGCTCGGGCGAGGCCACGCACAGCGCTGGGAGTCGAAGCCGTCGCCAGTGATGGTGAGCAGCTCCAGCTCCTTAATCCGGATCTCCAGCTCGCATAACTCCTCGGGGTGGGAGGCGGCGGCGAGCCGGGGGGCCGTGGGCCCGGGAGCCAGGGGCGAGGCAGCCCCCTCGGGCCCCGGCGGCGGCGAGTAGAAGAAGCGCAGAGGCTCGTAGGGGATGGAGGCCAGGCCGGAGGGCCAGGGCGGGGGCCAGGGGCGCTCGCTGGGGGGCCCCAGGCCGGGGGGCGGCGGCGGGGGCGCCGGGACCGGGGGCGCCTGGGGCAGGGGCCGCCCCGCCCCCGCCCCCGCCCCCGCCCCGCCCGCCTTCAGCGGCACGAAGAGCTTCTTCCAGATGTTGAAGTCGCTGAGCGGGGACGAGGAGATGCCGCGGTCGTAGAGGGAGGGGAAGTAGAGGGGCGGGGCCGGCCGCTGGCTCATGGTGGGGCTCTGGCTGCCGCGCCGCCCCTTCGGCATCTTTTGAATGGGAGGCTGCGTGGAGGAACCCCGCGCCCGGAGACGCGCGCCTCGGCCCCAGTCGCCCGGGTTCCGAGGTTCCACAGGCCCCGCCCCGACGGAGCGAGGCCCCGCCCCCGGCCGGCCCCGCCCCGAACAGGCGGTGTTCTGCGGCAGCCCCCGCCCCTTCAGCCGGCCCCGCCCCGAACAGGCGGAGTTCAGCGGTAGGCCCCGCCCCTTCAGTCGGCCCCGCCCCCAATAGGCAGTGTTCTGCGGCAGGCCCCACCCCGGAGCGTACCCCGCCCCCTGACGGCGGGCCGCGCCCCCGGGGCTGGAGGGGCTCGGCAGGCAGCGGGGACCAGGAGCTCCCGGCGCCCGGAGCCGCCCTGGCACGGCACCTGCTTTCCCCGCTCCCCCAGCCCGCTGCCCCGCGGCCTCCGACCGGGTCGCGCCCCTCCGTTCTTCCCCCTGCCCCTACGTTTCCAGAAGCCTCGCGCCCCTGGCCCCCAGCTCCCACGTCCCACCTCCCCTCCCCGCGGAACCTCAGACAAAAACAAGAAGCAACGAGTTGGCCAGAACTGCAAGAGAATTGATGCATTTTCCAGTCTTCCTCTCCTTTCTCAGGGAGATCATAGACACCTGCCCCCAGCACAGCCGGCGGGCTCGCCTTAGCACCCCTCGCTGCAAAGTCTCTGGGGAAATGAGTTTTCATCCTCTACAGCGGGAGGCGGAGGTAGGAGAAGAGGGTTGCTTGGGATCCTCCTTTAGGGCCAACCCCTGCTCCTGCCAAATTTTCCAGTGTTGTGTAAGGTTCTGGAAAAGGGAACCCTTATATGGGTTTGTAATAGATCTGAAGTAGGATGTCTTCAATGGAATGCAGTTTACTTTAGTTCTTTTCCAGACACATTATTAGAAGCTAACAGGAAACAAACCATTGAAAAGAAATCCTGCTAAACCCCCCTCCAGGGACACCTGGGTGGCTCAGCAGTTGAGCATCTGCCTTCTGCTCAGGGCGTGATCCCGGGGTTCTGGGATCCAGTCCCTCATGGGGCTCCCTGCTGGGAGCCTGCTTCTCCCTCTGCCTGTGTCTCTGTCTCTCTCTCTCTGTGTGTCTCTCATGAATAAATAAATAAAATCTTAAAAAAAAAGAGTGAGAAACACTTAAATAAACCCACCTCAAATAGGTCACCCTTCTTTAAGAGGGACCTGTACATACTGTCAAGGGGCTTGTCCAGCTCATTTACAGGAGTAGACGGTATTAGCCAAAGAGAAGGGGGAGTAGATTTCCTTGAAAGCCTTTCCCTAATGATAGTGGTGTGAATGGACAAAGATGGGTTGAGGGTGTTGGCCAGCCAAGGCCTGAGTCAGTACCAGCTCCATTAGCAAGGGCTACACACATATATATGGCTCTCTACATACGCCACACACAGGGCTGTGTGTGTGTGTACATGTTATGTATGTGTGTCTGTATGTTAGGTGTTGGTTGGACAGTTAGGTAGTCAGGGCCAGGATCCCCACCAAGAAAATATGGAGCCAGGCCAGCTAAAATAAAACAGCACCGACATCCTGTTTTGCAGCTTAGGCAGGACCACACTAGCATTTTGCTTTGCAGCCTTGTAGAAATGGCTTCTGCAAAACATCCTAAAATAGGATAATTAACCACAAAACATTTGTCAATATTATGGGGAAGGGGCAGTTAAGACACAAGCCCCCAGATGTCAGAAAAAAAAGACCATCAGCACAGAGACATTAACCTAATAGGTAGACAGATACATGACCAAAGCCCTGGCTGGCAGGACTCAGCACGCCCTGACTGCTTAACACAGTTCTGCAAAAGAGCTCCTAAGAACCCCTAAACTCAGAAACTCGCTCGGGGGACCCCTTCCCTCTCTAGTCTTGCTCAGTAAACTTTGCTTTGCTGCCACCACTCTTGGCCGGGCCTACCTCTTCTTCTTTGAAGCAGCGTGACCAAAACCTGCGGGTACTCAGGGGACAAAGGTCCTGTAACATATATAGCAGAACAGCGGACAGTCAGGTGGCCACGCTGGATATCTTTGGGGAAGTTGCCTGACTTCTAAGACGGTTTTCTGTAAGATAAAAAAAAAAAAAAAAGAACCAGGCTGCCTCATACAGTTGTTTGTGTTGATCCAACAGAAGACAATGATGTGCGTGAAGTGCTCGTGAAGTTAGAGATGCCCAAGTGCGAGGAGCAGCGGGCCACACTGACAGCCCCATTTCAAGTCCCTGAGATTATGATCTGAGCCAAAACCAAGAGGTGGACACTTAACCTACTGCACCACCCGGGGGCCCCCTATTTGAGAACTTCTAAAACAGTGTGTTATTCTGTGTTTGGGGAACTGAAGAGGACCAGAATATAGCACCCCAAAATATGTCACTTTGGGATAAAAATCAGAAGTTGAAGGCAACTGAGAAATGGCAGACACAGGAGAAGTCCTGTCCTCTCCCTTTCTGCCTCAAAGCAGGGTATACATTTCCCTTGGTGAAGGCATCCTCCTCCCCTCCCCTCTCTCCCGTTCCAGGAAGAAGAGGTGAGAGTTCTCACTGGAGGTGGCACTAACCAGTCTGCACGAACAAATCTTCCCTCACAACCCTTACCTTCAATGAGTTTCCCCCATGTATCTACCTTCCCACAATGTATGACTTCTGGAAGCCCAACCCCCTTTTTCTTTGTTATCCCTTGTCCACAACGTATCACCCTGTGTTAAAATGGCTTATAAGTTTTCAAGCTTAAATGTTTCTTTGGGCTTTCATGTTTTCTGTGAGGCCCCGAGTGCATGCATAATAAATCTTTTCTCCTGTTAATCTGTCGTTTGTCAGTTTAATTCACATGACCCAGCAACAGAACCTAAGAGAGTAGAGGAAAAGATTTTTTTCCCACCTCTATAGAACCACAGTAGTAGTAAGAACCAGAGTTTTGGACTCAGACTTGGGGCCAACCCCTGGATCTCCTATTTACTCGGCTGTGCAGAGGAACCTTTCTGAACCTCGGTTGTTCCTTTGTTTGTTTTTAATCTATATGATGGGAATAACAATGGTACTTCCTCATTAAAGTGGCAAGGTTACATGAGACCATCTAAGGGCCTGGCCATAGAACGTGCTCAGTAATGTTAACTCTTATTGTTATATGTTGAAGATCCTTAGGAAAGGGATTTTGTGTTATTAGTTTTTAAATTTATTTATTCATGAGAGACACGGAGAGAGAGGCAGAGACACAGGCAGAGGAAGAAGCAGGCTCCCCGGGGGGAGGAGCTCGATGCGGGACTCGATCCTGGGACCCCAGGATCACGCCCTGGACCGAAGGCAGCCGCTCCACCCCTGAGCCACCCAGGCGCCCTTGCATGAGGTTTTTCATATGCAACCTAATTTTTATTTGTATATATCCATTCAAAGTGAAAAAGCTTACAGACCTTTAACTTACCTTAACTCCAAGGTAATCAGATTTTTGTCCTGCGGGGGGTTAATTATAAAACAATCCTGAAGTTACAAATCGTAGGTTAAAAGAAAGGTCGTTCCCTCTAATAACCACACAGGAAAACGCTGCAAGGAACAAACACGGAGATAAATCCCAGGGAGGTGAAGCTCGTACGCGGTACTAACCACAGCAGGTAGCGCAAAACCCTCCAAATTAGCTCGGCCAACAAGTGTCTGGGAAAGTCCGGTTGGTGATGAGAAGACAGCAGGCATCCATTTGAAACAAACATTCCCTCCCGGGCCCGAAAGCTCTTGAACACCTGCCTCGCTACCCCAAATCCTCATTAGGTGCCCGCCTGTTGGGGCTTGAGGGATTCAATCTCAAACACTGAGCCCCCTGCCTGCACCTGGAAGCACCTGGACAGACACTCAGAGGTCCCTCTTGGCTGCTGCAGCTCTGCCAGGGGCCGCGTGGGCTTGCCCGCGGCGCACCTTCCAACCGGGCCCACTCCCAGGCGGCACAGGCCCAGCGGGCAGCCCACGGGCCTGGTCCGCAGGGAGCGGGCCTTTGCTGCTACAGACAAGGGCAGGCCTGGTCCTTTCTCCAAACTCATCTGTCAGGGCAGTTGCTCTCTCTTACTCTCAGGAGAAGGAGGGCAGGACTGTCACCCTTAAGACACATGACACAGTGGGGTGGGGGTCCCCCCAACACTCTGACTTCCACTGTCTCACCGGGGCTGTCACATGGCGGTGGGGGTTGGGATTTGCCCTGCCCAAGCCCCCTCCAGCCAGGAGCTGCTGGGCCTACGTGGGTTACTGTGTGCCTGGTTCCCTCACCGTAGCCTGTTGGAGACAAGGAAGCTTTTGGATCTGCTTCCCTGGGAATCCCACTGGGGGGTCCTTTATGGAGTAAATGTTTGTGTCCTCCAAAATGTCTATGCTGATACCCTAACCAAGAGGAAGGTGGGGGTCTGTGGGAGGTGATTAGGGCATGAGGATGGAGCCCCCATGAATGGGATCAGTGCCCTTAGAAGAGGGACCCCAGAGATCTCCTTTGCCCCATCCTCCATGTGAGGACACAAGAAGACGGATGTCTGTGAACCGGGAAGTGAGTTTTCATGACACCAAACATGCTAGAGACTTGATCTTGCACTTTCCAGCCTCCAGGCCTGGGAGAAAGAAATGCTTGTTGTTCAGGGCACCCAGTCTATGGTATTTGGTTATGGTAGCCTCAATGGTTTTTTGAACCCAAGACTCTGTGACATGGGGAAAATCGAGTCAGCTCTCTGAACTTCCATTTTCTGATCCATAAAATGAAGACAATATTTAGGTCACAGGGTTGGGGGGTGCATTTGATGAAAATACGCATAAGCAGTACCTGGGACACACAGAGGGTGCTGTAAAGTGCGGCTGTGATGGTTAGGCAGTTACAGATGGATTCCTTAGTTCACCATTAAACCCTGGGGAGCTGATGAGGAAATTGGAGGGGGGAAGGGAGGATGTCACTTCTAGAAAACCAAACCTGCTCCAGATGATCCAGCAAGCCCTATGCCCAGGAGGCTACTTCCTGGCTGTCCTACTGAGGACCGTGATATCTCAACTCCACTGATCTTCCTAACGACCCACGCAGTAGGTGTGATTATCCCAATTTCCCAGATGAGGAACTGAGGCATGTAAGGTTAGGAGCCTCGCCTGCGGGCCTGTGGCTGGTTAGCATCAGAGCTGGCGTTCCACATTTAGGGGATAGGCCCCACTGTCGCCTCCTCCAGCCTCCCCAACGGACCCCCCCAGCCCTCAGAGCAGGCCCACAGCTGGGCATCTGGCCCCCTGTCCTCTTCCTGGCAGAGGCCTGGCTCTTCTTGGAAGATGTCCGTGCCACAATTCAAGGGCCCAGCTATTCTGGGAACAGCCTTCCCTTTATGACTCATCTGAATTAACCATTGTGTTGGTATGGACCTGGGGGCCCAGGCATTCCCACTTGCCTTCACAATGCCTGCTATTTATAAAAGTTTCTAGAAAATACAGTTCTGCCCTTATTCTTTTGCCCTGGGTAGATGTGCCCCTCAGTACTTGCAGAGTAAGCAAATGGTTTAATAAACTGGAGTTTGAGGGGCAATTTAGTGGAATGGAGCACGCAGGGGCTCGGAAGGGCAACCAGCGTCAACTGGCTGTGCAACCTTGGGTGAGGGAATTGTAGCTAACGCTATTGACCACCTACTATTATGCGTGCTCATGCCATCCTGACAGCAACACCGATGGCGTAGGTCTGCCAGAAATTTTCTGTGCAAAAAAATAAAAAATTAAAATTAAAATAAAAAAAAAAGAAATTTTCTGTGCAAAACCAACAGAAGCTGACACTGAGAATTTACACAGGGGGCTATGAGACAGCTCATGGATTTGGAAGCTTCAGAATTAGGTTTAGGAAGAGCGAAAAGCTCAATCTCAGGAGCTGGGTAGCAGGGAGGAATCAATAGCCTGTTCAGTTTGGCCACTTGGGGCAGGAGGGTAGCTAGCTCTTGGCTGGCTTTTCTCAATGACTCATTCCTTATCCTTTTACCCTGGCTGCCTTCCCCTACAGAGGTTGGAAAAATTCAATTCTAGCTTTGCCAGTCCCCCTTTCCGGTAGGCATGGCCACGAGACACAGTGCCAGCCAGAAGGTATGACCAAAAGATGGCTGGGAGATTTCTGGGAAACATTGTACTTTCCTAATAAGAGTGTTGGAAACAACTGAAGCTTTCCCTTCCTCTCCTCTTCCTGCTGTGACCTTGGATGCAATGCTGGAACCTCTGTAGTCACTTTGTGATCAGGAGGGAAAGACCATCGCAAATATGCCAGCCCAGGCATCGTTGAGCAGCTAAACGAATGCCAACAGCTGCTGACCTGCAGATCGTTTATGCGAGAAAATCAGACTGTCTGGTTAAGCCACTCGAAGTCAGGTTGTCTGTTACTTACTTCCTGAGAAGTTCACATACCTTCAACCAAAAACATTTTTTTCAGTCCTTGCAGAACTGCACTCCAGACTTAAATTCCAGGAGTGGACGTGCCCAACTTTTGGCTGGAGGAGGGTAGGCTACCTTTATTAACAGTTTCACCAAAACTGCATGTATTTATTTATTTATTTATTTATTTATTTATTTATTTATTTATTTATTTATCAAAACTGCATTTAAAGGATAGAAGGAATTTCCCAAAATGTGAGTGTGCTCCTGTTAGCAGAAGGTGGGGGAGCAGACGCTGTGAGGCTGAAAGTCACACGTCCATTAGGATAGGTGCCGGTGATGACAGAGGCTTAAGGGGGTGATGCAGTCTGCTCAAAGCCTCTCAGCTGGTCAGGCCCAGAAGCATGGGAAAGGACCCTTTACGACCAGGCTGCAAACATGTTGCATTTAAGTAAAGGACTGTTGTAACGGGATTTTAAAAGTGTCAGAGCTCCAGGGCACCTAGGTGGCTCAGAGGTTGAGTATCTGCTTTTGGCTCAGATTGTGATCCCAGGGTCCTGGAATCAAGTCCCACATTGGCCTCCCTGCAGGGAGCCTGCTCCTCCCTCTGCCTGTGTCTCTGCCTCTCTCTGTGTCTCTCATGAGTAAGTAAAAATTTTTTAAAAAGTGTCAAAAGCTCTATTATTCACATCATGTACACATTATTTCCATCCCAATCTTTAGTGTTCTTTTAACTGCTTCCCATGGCTCAGGGAGGAGGGTGGTTTAGTCAGCAACGGTCAGTTAACCCTTTTCACTAGTAGATGTCTTGGTTAGGGATATTTGGTTGCAAAGAACAGAAATTTTCTCAAACTGATTCAAGTACCTAAAAAGGACAGAGGGAGTCATGGTGTGGAGAGACCTGACTGAACCCATGGGTAGAGACAGGCAGGGCACCGTAATCTGTAAATACTCTGATGGGTTTGGGTACAGACAAGAATTACTCTTCATGGTTACTGAGAAAACCAAGTGAACTCGTACATATATAGCGCTTGGAATAGTGTCAGGCACGTGGTTAAGTGCTCAAGTTGTGATCACTACGCTCCAGGATTGAACATTTAGTGCCAGTCCCATTTGTCTACACCCAGTTCCTATTAAGCCCACTTCCTACCTGCCAGACACTTCACAAACGTGACACTGCAAGCCTCACAATTCTTTGAGGTAGGTGCAGGAAGCCAGAGTTCAGAGAGGGTCAGAAAACGGATCCAGAGACATAGCCAGTTTGTGGAAGAGACGGGCTCAGAACCCAGGGCCTCCAACCACAAAAACCGTGTGCTCAACAGCTACTATTCTGAAACAAAATAATTACGAGAGGCAGTGGGCCTTGGAAACAGACTGTGGCAAACAGTGTTTTGGAATTATGTGTTTCCAGAAAGGCCTAACTGGGTTCTATAAGCTCACTCTGTTAGGTAACCTAACTATTAAGTGAAAAACTACCGTACTAAGTATTTTGGTTTCTAGGAAGAGGCAGTAATCAATTGCTTCAAAGCACAAAAGCACAGGACCCTCCTCCCAGGCTTTTTCCCAAAGTCAAGTTGGTGTGCATCCAGACCTCATCCCCCAAGAGAGAAGATCCAATGGGGTTTTTATCACCATCCAATATTAAACCCAATATGAAAGTTCCTATAAAGCCATACAAAGGCTATTTATTGGCTCTTCACTCACCGGCCTTTGCAGTATTGCCTTTGGGTCAAGACACCCAATGCTCAAGGCATGAGTCATTGTAACTTTCTGTGGAAAGAAACCTCAAAGCTTCAGGCCATCGATTAGGACAATTAGGACGCTTGCCGATTTCCACTCCCAGGAGCCCTCTCTGCATCTCCCCACTTAGCAGCACTCAGTTCCCACTTTAGAGAATTACCCCTTTCTTAATGCACCCTGGCCCCAATGTGGGCACATGACTCAAGACAACACTCAAGACAGTCGTACCCTGCAATCTGAATCTTGAGAAAGCCTTCTGCCCTTTTGAATTCCCAAAAGTTCCTCTAGATTCATTTTCTGCCTAAGTGAGTCAAAACTGGTTCTGTTTCCAACGGCCTACATGAAAAGAGCTTCTTGGCTCAGCCAGCGGCTGTGGGCATGGTTGGTACTTCCTTGGTCGGAAAAAGTCCTACTGAGCAAAGATTTACATATGTGGTATTATGTCTTGGACAAGAGAATTAAAGACGGCGTGAGGAAAAACACTGGGCCAGTGGGGAACCCAGAGCGCCAAGGCAATGCTAGGTTTGGATGAGGAAGTCCCTATTTGTCTCTGTTCAAGCAATGGCACCAACAGGAGGGCTGGCCCTGGCCACGCTCTCTTTTGCCAGTTGCTACACTGGGCACACTGTACTTGTTGCTTTCCTTCCAGGCCAATAACCACACTCACGCACTTGCTGACATTTTATTTTCGGAAAGGCATCATTCATTCCAGTCTGTCACACAGATTACATGATCAAAGGGTTGAAAAAAATGTTAATCCTGAAATGCTGCCCTCATCTGCGGAAGTCAAGCTCTGCCGTTAAATACAGCCAAGATTGTAAGAATACACGTGTCCTTAAGTCTACTGGATCTTGAGAATCACTCAGAAACACCCACAAGACAAAGGCAAAACTCTGCCCTCCTGAAAAGGTGTGTCACTTTTTAGGAAACCGGGAGAGCTTTCAAATGCCGTGACATTTGTGATAGGCCGGGTGTCGGCAGGTAAAACACCCCTGTTGCTGTTCATGAGGACATGTGGAGGTGCTAAATCGCAACCCCAGAGGCTCCTCCCTCTGTGTTCACACAGTATACGTACATATATGAGGAGACTGGCTACCAGGATTATTTAAAATAAGCACACTTAATCCTGCAAGTCATTTTTAACAAAGAACGTCACGTTCAGTCTTTAACTGTGTGACAAAGCCAAGATATCCCGCCAATCTAATGAAAAAGTTGGGGGGACAGTTTTAACACATCATTAACATATGCCATTAAGTTTTTCTAGTGAAGACAGCAAGGCCCATTCACAATTGAGGGACAGAGGAGAACTCCGATTTTAGCCACTGCTACCCCTCGGAAGACAGACCTGGCTGGGGTTTCCACACTCCTCTCCTTCCCTGCCAGACCCTGCTAGTTGAGAATACAAAGATCATTCCCATCGCTTTGCATTGAGAATCTCACTGCCCCTGACTGACAGCCCCTATGTGGAGAGATCTGTTGTGCCTGCTGGGCGGCCACAAAGGGAGAGGATGAAAGCATTCCCTGTGAGAGGCTGTTGAAAAGAATCCCCTGCCTCAGCACCCCCAAAAGCACTGATCATAGTCTAAGGAATTGGAAGGGAAGTAACAAGTAACTGGGGCGTGCAGAGAATCTAATGTACTCGAGCTGTCACTGCAAAGCTGGTCTTGCAAAAAGCAGAGGGAGGAGCATGTAACCTAGCTCAAATCACACATGCTACACTCTTAAATTTTTTCCCTCCAATGGGTCTTTGCTGCAGACAGGATTTGTCTTCAAAATCTCTCAGTCTCTCTCTTAATCAAGTTGCTCAAGCTAGTTTGTCTTTCCCAACAGGATCCAGGTGAAAAATAGCCTTTAGAATGCAGCAGCAAAGGAAATAAGGAATATACAGAAACGGAAAGTTTAGGAGAAGGCCTCCTGGTGTTGATTTAGAGATACAGGGTCCAGGCTACCGCCAGCAATGGGGTCACCAGCAGAGCCGTCTTCCTGGAGGCACTCATGCCCGCACTTCCATTACACAGGTCCTTCTGGCAGCAATAGTACTCTAGCTTCTTAATTTGGAAAGAGTTTGAAATGTACTGGTAATTGCAATCTTTCTGCCTCCAACACTGGTAGTAATATCTTAGGGGATCTGTGAACAGAAACACACACAGAAAGGTAAGTTAGCAAGTGCGGAATGACCTATCCCAGCCTGTGAGCTCTCAATTCTACTTCTTAGAACTCAGCTACTTATGGAAGTAGAGACACCTGGGCAAGAACATGTATCCTGGTTGGGCTGTAAAAGGGAACGATTAAGCAAATGATGATGATACAACTCGAGAGAGAACTTTTCCATAAAACCAAAGTGTCAGCCCAGAGAGTGGTGCGTGGTGCAATAGCCAATCCTCCTGATGTTTTAGAGGTTTGCTGATATTTTTAACAATCCAACAATCCTACTTCTAGAATTTACTCTATGAAGTTACTTGTGGAAAAGGTTAAGATAGATGCTCAAGAGTGGTCACTGTATCACCACACCATCTGTAATAGCAAGAAAACTAAAAGACAAAAATCAGTCCATTACTAAAAAAAATGTGAAGAAATTAGGGTAGAGTTCCATACAACAGAATTCCAGGTAGATAAGGACGGGCACAGGCCTGTATGTGTTGAACTGGAGTCTGAGTTTTAAAAAAATGTAGAAGAATGGATAAATTGGGACTCCAACAAAATTAAAGACTTTGTGCATCAACGGGCACTATAGAATATAAAAAGACAACCCACAAAAAGGGAGAAAATGTTATCTGATGAGTCTAGTGTCCAGAATATATAAAACATCCTTACAACACAATAAATATACAAACAACTCAAAACACGTGCAAAGGATGCGGGTATTTCCTCAAAAAAAAAGATACACGAAGGGCCAATCAGCACATAAAAAGAGGTTCAATATCATTAGTCATTAGGAAAATACAAATCAAAACCACGCTGAGCTTCCGTCACACCCAGTAGGAGGGCTATAACCAAGAAACTGGAAAGAACAAGAGATAACAAGGATGTGGAGAAACTGGAAGCCTCATACACCATCGGTGGGAAGGTAAAATGGTGCTGATGCTCTGGAAAAGTCTGGCAATTAATCAAAAAGTTAAAAATCTGTAAAAGACTTACAAATACCATATGAGCCAGTAATTCCACTGCTGGATATTTACCCAAAGAAAATGAAAACACTTATTCGACAAGATATATATGCACCCTATTCGTAGCAGCATTATTAATAATAACCAAGATATGGAAGCAGCCCGAGTGTCCATTGATAGAAGAATGAACAAAGAAGATGTGGTGTGTTTACACACACACACACACACACACACACACAAACACACATGCAGTAGAATGTTACATGGATGGACCTAGAGGGTACTATGCTTAGTGAAATAAGGCTGAGAAAGGCAAATACTGTATGATTCCACTCATGAGTGGGATCTAGAAAAGAAACAAATGAATAAGCAAATAAAAAGCAGAATCAGACCTATAAGTACAGAGGATAAACCGAGGTTGCCAGAAGGGGTGAAGGGGAGAGGGAGATGCAGGCCGCCAGTTATGAAATGAGTAAGTCACAGGAATAAAAGGTATAGTATAGGGAATGCAGTCTACGCTACTAACAGCAGTATGGTGGGAACATGTGTGAACACAATACCATGTACACACCTGCCAAATCACTAAGTTATACACCTGAAACTACTGTAATATTGTCTGCCAACTACACTAAAAAAAAAAAAAGTGACCTAGCAATTCCACTTCTAGATATATTTCTTCCTCTTATTTCTAGCTCTATCTCTATACCCAGAAGAATTGAGAACTACATCCACACAAAAGCTTGTACATGAATGTTCACAGCAGCAGCATCCAAAACAGCCACAAAGTGGAAACCTAGATGTCCCTTAACTGGTGAATGGAGGGGCAGCCTGGGTGGCTCAGTGGTTTAGCACCACTTTTGGCCCAGGGTGAGATCCTGGAGACCTGGGATCGAGCCCCACATCGGGCTCTCTGCATGGAGCCTGCTTCTCCCCCTGCCTGTGTCTCTGTGTCTCTACCTCTCTCTCTCTCTCTCTCTCATGAATAAATAAATAAAATCTTAAAAAAAAAAACAAACAAACAACAACAACTGGTGAATGGATAAACAGAATGTGGTCTCTCCATACAATGGAGTATTATTCAACCACAAAAAGGAATGGAAGTACTCAGATATGCCAGGACATGGGTCAGCCTTAAAAGTCATTCTGCTCGGTGGAAGAAGCCAGTCATAGAGGCCACGCACGCTGTATGAGTCAGTTCATAGTCAATATCCAGAAGAGGCGAATCCATGGAGACTGCAAGTAGATTAGTCACTGCCCAGGTATGTGGAGGGGAGGAGTGAGGAGGAGTGACTACTGATGGCTATGGGGGGTCTTTTACGAGGATAAAAATACTCTGGAGTTATGATAGTGGCACAGCCTTGTGCATACACTAAAAGCCACTATATTGTACATTTTAAAGTGTAAATTTTCTGGTATGTGAATTTTATCTCAATAGATTTTTATCCTCGTCTTTTACGAGGATAAAAATACTCTGGAGTTATGATAGTGGCACAGCCTTGTGCATACACTAAAAGCCACTATATTGTACATTTTAAAGTGTAAATTTTCTGGTATGTGAATTTTATCTCAATAGAATAGAGGCAGAACAGTAGGCTGAATGGGAGCATGTGTGTAAAGAAGTGTATGTACAGGGGATAAATGCATTGATTTTCTCTGGAAAAATTCCCAAAGGCATTTAACCATGTTACCTTCACAGAAGACTATCCTTCATTTATACATTTCTGTATGGATTGAGTTTTGTTTTTTTTTAAGTCATTGGATGGATTTACTTCTTTATTTTTTTTGGATCTACTTTAAAAATATTTTAAACTTCATTTAAAAGTCATTTGACTACTCGGGAATACAGGAAGTTTCCAAAACAACATGCTATTACGGTCCCAATTTTGCAAAGAGAAAAATCAAGGCCCCAAATACCTACACCAAGTATCTTATTATGGTTTTTTAATATTTCAGGAAAATTATGTTAAGGGAAAAGCAATGTGCTGATTGAGAGGAATTATGGTGGATTTTCCTCTCCAAAAATAACTATGTGCCAAGACTGTGTGCTAGTTGCTGGAGACATATCGACAGAGAAGGTAGGGTCCTGGCCCTGGCATCACTTCCTTATCTTCTCTGCTGGAAGGAAAAAAAAAAAAAAAACCAACAACCAACCAACCATACCGATGCCCATTTCCTTATTAGAGGGCTTGTTGTAACTAACTTATCTTCATTTACAGCTGGGAACAAAGCTACATTTATAACTGCAGATATAACCATCTCATCCTCCCCCTTGAGGGGATGAAGTGTTGGGGATGCACTTTAATGAAGTTTGGTCAAGTGGCAAAGGCCACACAGTGTTTGTAGTGGGTCTACTTTCTTGGATCATAGGTATTCAAGTGGATGTTTCTAATACTGAACTAGAGGAGGCTGTTGAATAGGACAAGTTACTGCAGCAATCCTAATCAGGAATTGGAACTGGAAAAACACTAAAGTTACTGGAATTTTAACTAGGGGAGCCTCACAGCCTAGGGAGAGCAGATAGTAATTTATTAATCATTTACTCTGTGTCCTGCAGGGAGTCAAGCACTCTCCTTCAATTATCCTATTTGCATAACAATCTATGATGGTGAGCTTCTCACCAAGCCACTAACAGAATCACCCAAATAAAGTGGATTATCAGAGTCACTGGAATGTTAGCGTTTCTCTCTCTGCTTGGCACATCATCCCTGATCTCTTTGAAGGTTTACTTTGAGTCTAACTTCACGAAGCACCAGCCCCTGATTGTCCTTGGCATTGCTAAGTGTGCCTCCTATTCAGAAGGTCATTATGGCAATGATCACATGGTACTGCCACCAGAGGCTTACGCCAGGGTCTACGTACATGGCTTCTAGTTCTGGGACTGGCCAGGACGCCAATAAATAGTGTCTGAATTAACACCCAACACCTGCCTCTCTTCTAGACTCCATCTGTACAGCATCCACATACCCATTTTCTCCTCTACATGTCCCACAGACTCTAGGAGATAAATATTCCTATTTTACAGCTGCTGGCGGTGGGGGGAATGTGGCTAGAAGAGCTGAATGATTTTTCCAATGGATTACTTGACCTTTGACTCCTGTTTATGACAGTGTGCCTTGCCTCTCCCAGGAGATGATGATCTGAGCTGGAGGGGGATTTAGGTGCTCTGGTAGTGTCTGTCCTGCTGTAAGGTCAGAATTTCTCTATTTCAAGAACAGCTGTAATCACATGTCAAGCTGGAGTTGTGGGACTTAAGTTCATAAGAAAAATATTTAGGATTCAAATGATCCTTTAAAAAAATAGATTTTTTTCTTTAGAGGAGTTTGAGATTCACAGCGAAATTGAGCAGAAAGTTGAGAGTCCTCATTTGGACCTGGCCCCCCAATCCCTACCCTGAGGAATCTGTTATTAGCCTCTCCTCCCCCACCAGAGTGGTACATTCATTACAATTGCTGAACCGACATGGATTCACCATCACCATCAAAGTCTATGATTTACATTGGGTTCGCTCTGGGTGTTATATGGGGTTTGACAAATGCAAGACATATACCCACCAATATTGTACACCACATAGTTTTATTGCTCTAAAACCCTGTGCTCCACCTTTTTATCCCTCCCTCCCTCCTGCTAACCCCCTGCCAACCACTGACCTCTTTAATGGTCTCCTTAGTTTTGCCTTTCCCAAAATGTTCTATGATTAGAATGACACATTATGTAGCCTTTTCAGGTTGGCTTGTTTCACTTAGTAATATGTGTTTAAATTTCCTTCATGTCTTTTCATGGCTTGAGAGTTCATTTCTTTTTAGTCCCTTGTCTGGATACACTGCAATGTTCAGTTTATTCATCCACTTACTGACGGACATCTTGGTTGCTTCCAAATTTTGGCAACTATGAATAAGGCTGGCACAAACATCTGTGTGCAGGTTTTTGTGTGGACATATGTTTTCAGTCCCTTTGGGTAACTATTCAGTGACTGCTGAATCATATGGTGGGAGTATTTTTAGCTTATTAAGAAATGGCCAAGGGGCAGCCCAGGTGGTTCAGCGGTTTAGCACCACCTTCAGCCCAGGTCGTGATCCTGGCCTGGATCTCCCTGCTTCTCCCTCTGCCTGTGTCTCTGCCTCTCTCTCTCTCTGTGCCTCTCATGAATAAATAAAATCTTAAAAAAAAAAAAAAAAAGAAAAAGAAAAAGAAAAAAAGAAACAGCCAAGTCATACCATTTTGCATTCCCATGAGCAATTCTTGTCAGCATTTGGTGTTGCCAGCATTTTGGATTTTGGCCACTCTTTAAAGGTGTGTCTTGTTATTTATATGAACTACTTTTAAAAGCTGAACAATTCATTTTAGGATGAGTAAGTTTTGGGTATCTAATCTATAGCATGGGGAGTATAGTTACTAATACTGTGTATGATATACTTGAAATTTGTTAAGGAAGTAGATCTTAGTGATCTCATCACACACAAAAAGGGCAACTTCGTGATGGGTTGTATGTCTTAATTAGGCCACTGTGGCAATCATTTTCCAATGTATGTAAGTATCAAATCACACCATACATCTCAAGTATACCCAATTTTTATCTGTCAATTATACTTCAATAAAGTTGGAACATTTTTGTAATACAAGTTTAACAATCAGATAAGAAACAATGGGATTTGAGAGCTGGAAGAAAGATTTTGGCTCTACTCTACTCCCCTTTCTTCTTCACCTTTACCGTCTAACACATTTCATAAATTAAAAAAAAAAAAAAAAGGCAGAAAGAACTTACTGAAGGCAGAAAAGAGATTGGAGTTCAGAGCTCCTAACTGCTAATCTAATTCTTACTCTACACAGAATATCGCCTTTATTCTCTCATTTGCAAATTATACTTTTTGTAGTGGGGAGGGGGTGTCCCTGAGACACAGATGATCAAGGTTAACTTGATGTATGTGCTCACACGTAACTAGTCTTCAGATATTTGTAGAATGAATGTCTATGTTCTCTACAGGGGCCTTATTGTGCTTTCTACATCAACAAAGAATGCCTGTGGTCCTCCGCATGCAGGCAGAGGATCTATCCCCTCTACAGTCAAAGACCTCGCACGTAGGGCTTGTAATTTTATCCACATTCCAGGAATTTACATCAAAATTATCAGATAGTCCAGCCTGACAGGATAATTCTGATGTGTCCCTACTTATTGAGGGGTTTCTCCTTTCTTGGGGAGATTAATCTTCTCTTCTTTTCTATCAGGTTTTCCTGAACCTGTGGGTCTCCTGCGTCTTTTAGGATTTTACCTGACATGTTCAGCATTTCTTGATGATGCCACTGGAAAGACTTTGTGTTAGAAGGTAGAAGAATAAAATAACCTTGAAGGGTGTTTTTCTTTTTATTTCTTAGATGGTAGCTATTACTTGTTGAATATATGTCTAATGAGAATGAGCATAGCACACATTTTTTTCTCAGGCCCTCATTGTCCCATTACATGGAGCAGACAGGGAAGGGGCAGGCTCTTACCGGCTTTGATGAAAAGACACGCATCAAGATTAATCCCACAACTGATGGTATTATTGCAGATATACTCTGATTCAGGACAGCTGTAGCATGTCAGGCTATGACCTAGAATCAGGAAGAAAGCCTGTCAGTACTTGTAAGACCACCATTGACTTGCCCTCCTGGTGGCAGAAGGGAGCCCACCATCTCCACTGGTATGGGGCAGAGGTCAGCAGTGGACCTGTAGCAGACACATTTTTCCAACCTCAAACTACAGTTCCAGCAGCATATTTTGGACCCTGATACAAGTGCAAAAGAATTTCCATATTTCAAAATCCATGTAATCGTAAAATTGAGAAGTTTCCTCTTACCTTCAACTAGAAATGATTAAAAAAGAAGTGATTAATCTGCAATGTAATGACATATTAAAAGGAAACTATCAAAAATTTTAAAAAAAATTTTAAAAAAGGAAACTATCAAGAGAAAAAACTACCAGAATTCTGGAAATGCCTTCCAGATCACAAATATGCTGTTTGATCACATTTTTGTAGACTGATAATCAGTTATTTGGCAGTACCTATCTGTGTGAAAAGACATTTTCAGAGATGAAATATGTAAAATCTCATAGAAGACTGTCATGGTTAAACCCAGGCCAAGTTTTAGAACCCAAGAGCTGACTTGTAGTTCTAAGACCAATGCCTACATTCATCACTCAGGGAAAGAGAATCTTCCAGAAAGCCAGAAGAAAATGGCGCTGACCTGAGCACCACAGGAGTCAATTAAACATATTATAATATAATCCTCCACCTAGCTGAGGACTCTCCTGATTTGTGAAGATTTTCAGATTAACCTTCAAAATGTCAGTCCAAAAAACACTCTCCCACCCACTTTGTTTGCAGATGACACAGACAGACGTCTGGAGTGAAGTGACTCACCAAGGACACCCCAAGCAGCAGAGCTGGAGTCAGCCCCCATACCCAAGGGCTAGGTTCCCCAAGCCCACTCTCCTCCTCCCTCCCAATGTTATTGATGGTCATGCTTGTATGAGAGGGGAGCCACAATGAGAAGGGACAAAGATGTGATTTTTCTGCATTCCCCTTCCTGTTCCTGATGTGTTCACATACCTCAGAAGGGAGAACCTAAGAGTTGAAAGAGTGTTCTAGCCTGGATACTTGTGAGGGCCATCTGAAAAGGTTGTTCATGGGACTGAATCTTCTCCTGGCTACAACCAGAGCTCATCTGGTTTCTTTTTTTTTTTGTTAATATTTTATTTATTTATTAATGAGAGACACACAGAGAGAGAGAGAGAGGCAGAGACACTGGTAGAGGGAGAAGCAGGCTCCATGCAGGGACCCCGATGTGGGACTCGATCTTGCGACTCCAGGACCATGCCCTGAGTGTGAAGGCACGTGCTCAATCGCTGAGCCACCCGGGCTTCCCTCATCTGGCTTGTTGACACACGTTTAAATGGAGGAACCAAAGCTCACACTTGGAACATCTGTGGGGCAGAAATATTCATAGCTAACAGGTTCATTCACCATGCAGATATCCTGTGCGCCTACATGCTAAGCTCTTGATCTTTCCAGAAGTGCTACGAGAGGTAGGCTCAGAGATCTCCAGCTCCATTTTTGAAGAGAAAACTAGGACTAAAATGTTAACCAACTTGCCTAAAGTCACACGGTGCAGAGTGAGAGCTGGGACTCAGGCCCAGACCATCAGTTCTGAAACCTGAGCCTGGTTTAACCATGATGTTTTTCTAACTGTCCAGAGCACGAAAGAGAAGGAAAGAACACAGACTGGGGGGATTCGACTCTGGGCTAATGAAGGTGCGAGTGTGGGGCAGAGGAAGGCTCCCTGCATGTTCCTCAGGGCCTAGGCAGCCACCAAGGAAGCCTCTCCCACGTGTGTGTGCGGGCTCCATACCCTGCGTCTCTGTGGAAGTGCCTGAGGGCAGCGGGGACCTGTCACAGAACAGCTGACGGCCCCAAGCCCAAGTTTGCTCCAGAAATAGCTGTGGCATATCTGGGCTATTCCAATCACAGGAAATACACCAGACACAAGGACAGAGATGATCCCACAGTGTTGTCACAGTGGGGAGCCACATCACCACCGACCCCTGGCTGGAATTAACAGAGGTGGGGAGGGAGGGTCATGACTGCTCTTTTTTCTCAGAAAGGGAGAACGTATCCAAATGTGTCCTTGAACTAGTTCCTTCTCTGCTTTGGTTCCCTCAACTGTAAAGCGGGAATAACAACAATGATCCCTCGTGGGGTGACTGGAAGGGTTAAGGGAGACACAGGGCTTGCCACGGTCTCTAGGAAAGAATTCAATATATGGGAGCTGCTAAAGCTAATAATATATATGAGACACGCTCTGCACAGAAGGAATCTCTTCACTGTTCTTTGCATTGCTGCTTCCCTTTTTGCCTTTTTTTAAAAATTTTTATTTATTTATGATAGTCACACACACACAGAGAGAGAGAGAGAGGCAGAGACATAGGCAGAGGGAGAAGCAGGCTCCATGCACTGGGAGCCCAACATGGGATTCGATCCTGGGTCTCCAGGATCGCGCCCTGGGCCAAAGGCAGCGCTAAACCACTGCGCCACCCAGGGATCCCCTTTCTGCCTTTTTCCCACTTAAAAAAAAATCCTGAAAAGCTGGCAGTACTAACAGGACACAGGCAGAAAATAACATTTGATCCTTATCATGAAGCAAAGCAAGTAACACAGGTGGTTTTTTTTTTTTTTTTTTTTTGGATTTATTTATTTATTTGAGAGAGAGAAAGCGAGACAGAGCAAGCAGGGCAGGGGGAGAGGAGAGACAGAGGGAGAGGGAAAAGCAGACGCCCTGCTGTGTGTGGAGCCCGATGCAGGGCTTGATCCCATGACCCTGAGATCGTGGTCTGAGATCATGACCTGAGCCGAAATCGAGTTGTATGTCTAACCGACTGAGCCACTGAGGCGCCCCAGGTTCAGAGGTGTTTTGCGGTTACAGAATTAAGACTCAGGAACACACAAAGACTTCCAGGAGCTGCGGAAGGGTGCCTGGGGAGGAAGTTAAGAGCAGACACTCTGGTGCCAGTCCACGTGGGCTCAAATTCTGTATGATATTTTACAAATTATTTCCTCTTTGGACCTTAGTCAAGTCATTTATAAAATGATGGCAAAAACAGCACCTACTCCATAGGGTTGACGTGAGGATTCAGGAAGCGATGCGGATAAAATGCTAAGAATAGCAGTTGGTGTGTGAATGCCGTGAGCCAGCTGCTGCTGCTCCTCCTATGATCTTCACCATCATCACTGTCACACAGATGCCCCCTGTGTCACAGCACTCTAAAGATGGTCCCCACTAGGGTCCCCAACAGCTTGTGAGAGAGGGGAAACTCCAGCTGCTACATGGACCTCCTGCCCTGCTCCCCCCAAACAGCTGCTCTGCTGCCCAGGATGGGCTGTAACTCAGGAAGGTGCTCCAAGGAGAGCAAGGCTGTAACGTAGAAGGAGCGGTCACACGGCCCAGGACCTCTAACACTGGAAGGCAAAAGAAGCAAAGCCAGGCCCCAGGCCAGTGGCATCAGCTCACTCCCCTGAGGCCTAAGAAAAAAGGAAGCTTACGATGGAAGTGACCGAGATGGTCCGGATCCATGTCCCCTCGGGCCACTCACCTGAATGGCAGAGGGCAGCCAGGATGAGCAGAAGCACCGGCAGGATGAATCCTCCTTTGCTTCCCATTGTGATTGTCCACAGAATCTGGAAGGAAGGGACACAGAGGGTTGTCATGCACCAAGCAAAGGACTGGTTATGTCAGAAGCCAACAGCTGGAAGGCCTGGAGCCTTCAGGTAACATGGGGAAGGAGTCAGCAGACCAAGAAAAAAACCAAGGTGCTCTCCTGGCCCCCACACCTCAGGTTACTGAAGAAATGCTCCCCGTCCTATTGAGAGAGGCAGCTGCAGGGAGTCAACGCACACCAGGCTGGGCAGTACCTGCGCTCCGCCCCAGCTCTCACCTGGCCACAGCGGTTGGCTCTGAATAAGCCTCAGTCCCTCTAAGCAGCGGTGGTGGCACTGTCTTCCCTATAAGGGGAGTTCCCTGCCCCAAGCTGCTGGCTGAGCAGGGGCGGGGTGGGGGGGCAGCAGGGGCCACCTCTCCAGGCCATGCCACTAAGTGTGTCAGACCAAAGGGGTGACCCTGGAAGGCACCAGCATCCTTTCTGCAGCAGAGCAGGAGGCAAGGGTTTAGTGTGCACAGAAGCTCTGGCTCCCCACCTGTGCAATGGAGCCACCACCTTGTCCACCTCTTCCCCTCAGGGGAAGTAGAGAGGGTATGCACCAAGGTAGCTTTGATGACTAGTCCCATCACATTAATGCCCACCTGTGTGGCGGGGAGCCTCAGGGGAGGAAAGGGGAGGGCTGAAATGCCTCAGATCCTCCTCTTACCTGACAAGGAAGCCACAACACAGAGGAGTTTCTGGCTGTCTATGTCTGAACCATGAGTTGCAGACCTAAGAGGTCTCCCAATCCCGCCCCTACTTCCCTGGCCCCATCCTGAAACAGGAGATGGGGCACCTCTAAACCATGGTGCTCCATGCTCTACTCTTCTCAGCCCCACAGGCCAGGACTTCCGCCTGGCAGACAGACGGGGCTCTGGGTGGGTGAGCCCCACCGTCCTCTAAGTTAGGAATGTCATTCCTACACCTCTGGAGGTCATCTGCTGCTCAGAAACTGGCTGAAAAAGGTCAGGGAGGAGTTGAGAAGCAGAAAGAATAGGCTCTGGCACCAAGTAAGTCATGCCCAGGTGAAAGAGACAGGTTGCTTTCTGATGTGTGGGGAACCAGGAAGAAAATCAAACAAGGCCTGGCCTTTTTTTTTTTTTTAAAGATTTGTTTATTTATGAGAGGCCCAGAGGGAGACAGAGACCCAGGCAGAGGGAGAAGCAGGCTCCTCACGGGAAACCTGATGCGGGACTCGATCCCAGGACCCCGGGATCATGACCTGAGCCAGAGGCAGACGCTCAACCACTGAGCCACCCAGGCACCCCAGGCCTGGCCTTTCTTTATGAGTAACTTTCACTCCCCTCTGGGGTCACCCTGGCCATGCTGACCCTCCAGGGGGTCGCTGGCCACAGTGAGGAAGTGAGATGTGTGCCCAAGGGCAGTGGTTAAGAGGTCAGATGCTGGAGTGGCAGAGGCCTGGACATAAGGGCTGGCCCTGTCATTGCCACCAAGGCTCCATTACACCTCATCTGTAATAGGGGCAGGTGTATGGCGCTTCCCAACACTGTAAGGATTCAGCAGATAAAACAAGCTGAACAAATACGTGCTTACGACACAGCCAAGTACAATAAGTGGAGGATGTTACCAAGCCCGACCACACACAGAGCTCTTGTCCTAACTCAGACAGGCATGTCTACTACACTTCTGTTCCGAGTTATCTGAGGATCCGTGGATCTTCCTTCCTGGCCCCTGACCCTGAGAGGTAGAGGACCTTGAGGTCTCTGTACCCTGATCCTTGAGGAAGAGGCCTCAGCGCCTCCTGCTGGCACCCAGACTGCCCTGTAATGCCCTCCGCCTGGAGCCAGATGAGTGACAAGAAAGAGCCCCCACCTACTCTCCCCTTGGGGTGAACAACCCAGGCCTCAGCACCCTGCCAGTTTTTCCCCTGGCTTCTCCAGCTCTGCAGTTTCCCGGTAGACAGAATGGGCTCAAGTCAGACAGGGCTCAGGTCTGTAAAGAACAGCTGCCTGCGAGTAGACAGGGAGAGGAAGGTTTTAATCTGAGGTCCCCCACAGGGGACAGGAGCTCTGAGATAAGACTGGCTGCGACATCAAGAGTCCCCAATGGATGGGGCAGGAGGGAGCATCTGAACAGTCCTTCACATAAATGACAGCACCACGACAAACAGGGTGCCACACACAGAAGGGTTCCAGGGGTTCCGGGACAAAGTGCCTTAGAAAGTACCTGCCCACCAAGAAAGGCTCATGTCTTAACAAAAGCAGAGAAGCAGCAATGACCCGGGGAAGGGACAGGCTCTCTGGTCTGGTCTAGGGCGCTCCAACAGGCCGTGGACACTTCTGGCTCTGCCCCTTCCGTGCTGGTGAGTTAACTCAGTCCTGGGCTTCATTCTTCATTCAGCCAATTATGGGGATAATTACACATACGCGTGGTGCAATGCCTGGTGCTCAAGAAGGCGCCCAAAAAGCCATAGCCACTATAGTACAACTGACATCACAAGGTGATCGGAAGGAAGAAACTGGGTAGGGAGGTGGTTTGGGGGGTTGGGGGGGCAGGGGTCGGGAGGGTGGACAGAAAGGAGCTTTAGGTGAGGAAGCCAGACAAACACCCTGGAATGGATGAGCCAGGGACATCTCGGGCCCCAAACATAAAGCAACCCCCAGCTTTTTGGGCTGGAGGGGGAGTGTCAAGTCGGTTCCAACACCCCACATGGCTGGCTGGTGGTTACAGCAGCTGCTTCCATGCCATGGCTGCAGGAGGGCAAAGATCACAGGGAGGAAGTGGCCAGTGTGCGGATGACAAGGTTGAGTGGTTCAAATTGAAATAAGACTAGGGGGCAGCCCCGGTGGCTCAGCGGTTTAGAGCTGCCTTCAGCCCAGGGGTGATCCTGGAGACCCCGGATCGAGTCCCTCGACGGGCTCCCTGCATGGGGCCTGCTTCTCCCTCTGCCTGTGTCTCTGCCTCTCTTTCTCCGTGTCTCTCATAAATAAATAAACAAAATCTTAAAAAAAAAAAAAAAAGAAAGAAAGAAGACTAAGTCTTCACGAACCACTACTAAGAATATAAATTTCCGGGGATCCCTGGGTGGCTCAGCGGTTTTGCGCCTGCCTTTGGCCCAGGGCGCGATCCTGGAGTCCCGGGATCGAGTCCCACGTCAGGCTCCTGGCATGGAGCCTGCTTCTCCCTCTGCCTGTGTCTCTGCCTCTCTCTCTCTCTCTCGCTCTCTATGTCTATCATAAATAAATAAAAATAAATTTAAAAAAAAGAATATAAATTTCCAAGGGCAAAATGTTATTACGGAGTGGGGGGCAAGGGAGGATAGAAGACACCTCATGTTCTAAAGCTATTTTATCGATGCCCCCCCAAATGCTGACAGTAGCTAATGCTAAGCAGGATTATTTATGATTTCTTACTTCTCTTCCTGACTCTACTTTTTTTTATCATACTTTCTTCAACTATTCTATAATGGACCAGGTTTTACTTTCATAATTAGAAATACTGGGCAAATCTACACGTAACTAATGTTTCCATTTGGTAGGCATATGTCACCTATCTTTTGGCAAATTTTTCTCTGAATGAAAACACAAACAAATTGAACCTCATGATTTCAAACTCTTCCATCTAAAACATCCTCCAGTTTAGACTTCAGAACCATGCCCCTAATCAAGCATACATTGGATAGGACATGAAGCAGAAATGCTGCCATGACTTTTCCAGTCCACCCAAACCAAACGTTTCCATGCAAGCTGCACCCAGAGGGCCTCAACACTCTCTTTTCTAAATACGCTAACTCATTTAAACAGTAAACAGTGAATTTAATTATTGGAAACAGACCAAAGTCCTGCTGAATGAGGTCCACAGAAGAAAGACGGGTGAGCCTACTCAAAACACCATTTTGGAGTTGCAAAACACACTTGAAGCCAGCCTTAGGAGGTTCAGATTGGTATTCCCAGGAGGTTCTGACCTTGACTCTGAAGTGGATTCCTTCAGGGGTGCTCCAAAGAGGCTTTTCATTGCAGCATGAAGTAAACACTCAAGGACACAGAAGCATTGTTTAAAACAGTAAAAATCTGGCAACATAGGTGGCTAGACGTAAATTAGCATATAATTCCATGATGCAGAAGTGTACCTCATGAGGTGTGCTAGATAGGAAAGGCTGGTCACAATGTTTTAAGGAAAAAGCCAGTCTGAAAATAGCTAAAATCTCATAACTTTTTCCTAAAAGTACAATGCTTGGAATACCATATTAACTTTTTTGAACATTTCTGGAACTCGTGGCAAACAGGATCGTATAATTATGGTAGCTTATTCATGCTTAAATATATTTTCTTAACAATAAACATTTTTATAGAAAAAGCTCTCAACATGAGAGCAGGATATTTTAATGTACTTACGAACCATTTCACTTGTAGCTTCTTTTTCTTTCTTTTAAAGATTTTTTATTCATGAGAGACACAGGCAGAAGGAGAAGCAGGCTCCCCCACAGGGAGCCTGATGCAGGACTCGATCCCAGGGCCCCAGGGATCACGACCTGAGCCAAAGGCAGACGTTCAACCACCGAGCCACCCAGGCGTCCCTTTTTATTTTTCTATTACCAAACCTGATTGGGTAATAAAACATAAAGGTGGTATAAACCACCTTTCAAAATCGGCTTCTTTGAGGTAAAAAAAAGTGTTTTGTGTACATACACCCTCCTATGTCTGTCTGATAGCAATGATTTTAGTTATACTCTGTTTTTGTAAGATAGGAGGCTTGGGCAATTTTCTAGCAGTCCTGAGAGATCTAATATACTAATCCCCCGTTGCTGCCAACTTCTACAAATTTAAGACAGTGAATGCCTTTACTTCCATTCCTCTCTTGTGAAGGGGTAATAATGATCTTATACAATGATAAAATATAATAAGACTCAAGGGGTTTATAGCCCCATATGGATGAAAACATAGCAGGTAAAGGAACAACGAAGCAGATAAATGCACAGCAACCTGTGCATTCACTTATTCATTTGCATCCACCCAAGACATATGAGGATGCTAAAACATTGCAAGCCAATTTACAAACACAGGCATTCCCCATCAAGTTCTTGAAAATGTTTTGGGTAGCAAATTTATGGATAGTGTGAGCCAGTATTCCATTTCCCATCCCCCATATTCCATTATTTTAAAAGGAAAACAAAGACCATCCATCCAAAAAACCCAACCAGCCCTTCCAAGTATCTGTCTATCTAAACAATCCACAGGAATTTAAACACGAAGCATTTAACACCAACTGTTTGATGACATAACTGAAGCAGACAAAAGGAATTCCCTGGTGGGTCTCTTTCCTACCGTGAAGTAGGTTCAGTCTCAACACCTACACCCCATTCATCCCACAACAGTCATGCAGGAGCCTGCCGTGAGCAGCTGTTGTGCCAGGCGCTGCGTTACAATTAACTATGGAACCAGGCAAAGCCCTCGCTCCCAATCTAGCGGAGGTGGATGCCAGCTAGTGCGAAAGACGAGGAAGAAAATAAAATAAAGGAACAGCACTGGTTCTGAAACCCGAGTGGCACAAGAATCATCTGGAGGGTGGTTCAGCACAGATGCGGAGCCCCATCCCTAGGAGTTCTGAGTCTCCGGTGTTTCTAACCAGGCACATACTGGGAAGCACTGGGTTAGTGACTGACCTGGGACAAGGGTGACATTACTTTAGATAGGGTTGGAAGAGTGTCTAACAATGCTAAGAGAGAAGCTGTCAGTTCTGATTAAATAAAGCCTTCTTCTTTTAAGGGCCCACGAGATTACACTGGATCTGATGTCACCGAATGCCTGCCATAAGCACACACTTATTTCTTTCAGTGAGCAAAAATTATGGCCAGTTGCTATGTTGCTGCTTGACGTGGTAACTGCATTTAATCCTCACACAATGTTGTAAAGTAAATTTAATGTCTGCCTCTGTTTACAAAAGGTGGGAGCTGACGGTTGAGGAAGGGAACGAACTTGGGCAACACTGATAAAGTAGGATAAATAACGCCTCTCTCCCCCAGAGAGGTCCGTGTCCTAATTCGGGGCACCTGTGAATACCGGCACCCTTAGCGACTTTGTTTTGTTTTTTTTTTCCCTTAGCGACTTTGTAAATAAGATTAAGGCTGCAGATGGTTCTAGATTATCCAGCATCACGTGGGTGATTACAATAAAAAGGATGAGGAAGGCAGTAGGGTCTGTCGGATGTGAAAGTAGAAGCAAGAGGGGACCTGGCTGGCTCAGTTGGTGGTGCGTGCAACTCTTAGGGTTGTAAGTTCAAGCCCCAAGTTGGGCGTAGAGATTACTTAAAAATAAAATCTTGAAAAAAAAAAAAAAAAAATCTTGGCGCACCTGGGTGGCTCAGTGGTTGACTGTCTGCCCTCAGCTCAGGTTGTCATCCTGGGGCCCTGGGATCAAGTCCTACATCGGGCTCCCTGCAGGGACCCTGCTTCTCCCTCTGCCTCTGCCTCTCTCTGTCTCTCTCATGAATAAATAAAATCTTTAAAAAATAATAAAAATAAATAAAATCTTGGGGTGCCTGGGTGGCTCAGTTGGTTAGACATCTGGCTCTTAATTTCGGTTCAGGTCATGATCTCAGGGTTGTGCAATCAAGCCCCACACTGCGCTCATTCTGGACAAGAGGCCTGCTTAAAATTCTCTCTCCTCCCTATGCCTCTCTCCTACTGCTCATGTACTCTCTATCTCTACATACAAAACAAAAACAAAAACCACCTTAAAAAAAAAAAAGAAGAGGCAAGAGATTCAGGGAGGAGGATGAAGCTCTCCTACTACTGCTGAGTTTTGCAGACGGATGAAGTGAGGCCACAGCCGAGGACTATATAGGTGGCCTTTGGAATAGTCCTCAACTGACATGCGGCCAGGAAATACCTCAGTCCTCCAACCACAGGATTGTATTGTGCCAATAACCTGAATGATCAAGGAATGGATTCTCCCAGAAAGCCTCCAGAAAGGAACGCAGCCCCAGTGAGGCCGTGACATACTTCTGACAAACAGAACCATAAGATTAATAAACCGGTGTGAAGCTGCCAAATTTGTGGTAATTTGTCTTCAGTAGCAATAGAAAACTGGTTCATGGTTAGGGCAGCATTTAGACCCAGGTCTGAGCTCTTAACCACAGTTGAACTCTCTGGAGGAGCGACTCCCTGTGATTTTAGCTGCTAAATAAATTAGTGGAGCTGAGGTGACTAGGTAAGAGACTTTTAAACTCAGCGCTGGTTCCAGGAGACTCAGAGACCCATCAGTTTAGTCACCGATCCTAGGAGCCTGAGAGGCAGATGGACTTTGAGGCTAGGAGAGTCCTTTAAAAACTAGAACCCAGCTGTTCTCATTTTATGGGAAAATTGTGGAGGCTCAGGGAATGAAGTTACCTGTCCCAAGGCAACAAGCTGTTGCAGAGCCACACTGGGTGGATCCCGCTTCCATTCACCGGGGCCTGGTAACTCACAAGTGGCGAAACATTACTGTCAGAGACCCGAAGCTTTGCCTCCCTGTCACCGTGGGCACACACAGTGCCTGCTGTGGCCATGCGTGCGGAGACGTCTACAGAGAAATCAGTCACTCAGGTCAGAGAAGTCATTACATCAGAGGGAAGAGACAAACAGAAAATCACCGTCATAATGGACAGCCCCTCCCGGCCACCTGGAGGTCCTGCTGCCAGAGAGATCACCCCAAAACTCTCCAAAGCACATGAATCTGCAGCTTCCCTTACGAGGACCTTCTCTGCCATGTGTTCCAGGGCCCCGAGAGCTAGGGAGCTTTCCAGAGAAGGCCTCAGGAGATAGCCTCCTCCCGGCCCTACCCCTTAAGATTACACATGCACAGAAGCCGATGGTTCAGTGAAGATATCTCACAAAGATCTGGGGTGTAGATAAAAACACGTCTTCCCATTTGGAAAACCTCAAGTGACTCTGGGCGTGTTTTCCTTTGTGGCCACCTGGCGGCTGTTCAAAGAGCTGGCCTCGAATTTTTAATTTGCCTTGTTTCAAGAGCTCATATCTGTGAAAGATGAATTCCATCACACACCTGCTCTCCTCACTCTAAAGTGGATTTTATGTGGGCTTTTATCTTCCAGACCACTCAGCATAATGGGCTATCTTCCTTACACTGAGGTTTCCTGTTCCTGTTTTGAAAATCCAGGAGCACGCAGTTCCAGGCATGGGTTGTCCTCTGTGAGGCAACTCCCTACCTACCTTGAGGTTTTAAACTTCCTCCCAGAGTGAATAACCAGGGTCTGGAAATGTTGCCACCCCACCCCACCCCCTTAGTGAACATTCAGAGCTCTGCGTGCCTTCCTTAGAGATCTGGAAGTAAGATGCCCCCCTGTCCCCCTGCACTGTGGGGAACAGGGACCATCGCCCTGGGGTCACAAGGGTACCCGAAATACTAAGAGCCGCCACTTGTCCTCCGCAGACAGGTGCCAAACTGATTTCCAGGAATTGTTTCCTTTGATCCATATAATACCCTATGAAATAAGGCCTCATATTTTACTGACTCAAAGGTGAGGTTAAATAGCTTGCTCAGATTACCCACCCAGGCAAGATTCAAACCCTGGACCGAGGGGGATCCCAGGGTGGCTCAGCAGTTTGGCGCCTGCCTTCCGCCCAGGGTGTGATCCTGGAGTCCCGGGATCGAATCCTGCATCAGGCTCCCTGCACAGGGCCTGCTTCTCCCTCTGCCTGTGTCTCTGCCTCTCTCTCTCTGTCTCTCATGAATAAATAAAATCTTTAAAAACAAAAACAAAACAACCCCGGCCTGATGCCCAGGCCCTGGACTACTACGCTGTGCCACCTAAGCTTGCTAGGGAAGTGCCAATTCACCACGGCTCCTCCCGTACACCCACTGCAGATGGATTCCAGAGCCACAGCCACCAGCAGGCTAAGCCAGGCAAGGCAGGCAAAGTGGGAGAAGAAAGAGGGGTTTCCCCGAGCACTGAACCCAAAGCCATCTCTGGGTTAACTCTACTAGTCTGGGGGCGCCTGGGGGGCTCAGTGGCTGCGCATCTGCCTTGGGCTCAGGGCGTGACCCCGGGGTCCTGGGATCGAGTCCCGCATCGGGCTCCCCGCAGGGACCCTGCCCGTGTCTCTGCCTCTCTGTGTCTCTCATGAATAAATAAATCGTTAAAAAAAAAAACACATACACACACACACAAACCTCTACTATGAGGTCTCTCCGCCCACTTCAAAAGCTGTTTATTATCACAAGCTAACCTGCGGGGGCTCTGTCTCTAAAAGCTGTGACACTGACGGGGTGGCCTGTAGAGAAAGAAGGGGAAGCGCTGCAGCCGGGAGGGCTGGGGAGCCGGTCTCCTTGGGCGCCCCCACCCCCGACCTCTCCGGGGAAGTCACCGCCGCGAGGAGCTACCCGGTTTCTGGAGCAATCGGCGGGTCACACGGCCGTGACAGCGAGGAGGGGAGACACCGTCGGCAGGGCCAAGCCTTCCCACGCGCGGCGCCTCCCGCGGGCTTCGAGCACACGCGAGGCCCGAGGTTCGGAGGCCTCCGCCCGGGTGGGTCCCGGGGCCGCTCGGCACCTGCCAGGAGCCGCTTCCCGGCCCCCGAGCGCGTGTGTCGGCGACGGGCAGAAACGGAACAGGTGACCTGGCACCTGTCCGGGGCCCGGGGGGCTGCGTCTCCCTAACTCGGGCACGAGCCGCCGGGACACCTGTCCCCGCCCCGCACCCCCGCCCCCGCCCCGTCACGCTGGACTTCAACTGTCCCCGTTTCGGCCCCGCCCTCCCCCCGATTCCACAGCGTCCGGGTCCGCGCGGGACGGGCCCCCTCCTCCCGGGCGCGCCGTCGCTGCCCCCGTCACAGCTCCGGTTCCCAGCCAGGCGGGCGGGGGGGCTCGGCGCGCGGGACTCGGGGGTGTTTCGGAAAGAGCGCCCTCTTCCCGCCCTTCTCTTTCTGCTAAAGCAAGACAGACTTCTGCCGGGCTCTCGGGGCGCCCCCGGGGCGAGGATGCGGCGGGCCTCGGGCGGCAGCGAGGGGCCTGGGGAGGACGCCCCACCCCGCCCTCCCCGGGGTCTCCCGCCGCCCGGGCCCCGCCGCCGGTGAGCGCGCGCGGGGCCTCCTCGGGCCTTACCTGCCCGCACCCGCGATCCCGCCGCAGACCCTGCGCAGCCTGCGCGCGCGGCCCCGCCCGCCTTTATAGCCTCGGTGGAGCGGGCTCCGCCCCCACTCCGCCCGCAGGCCCCGCCCCCGCCGAGGCTCCGCCCCCGCCCCAGGCTCCGCCCCGCCCCAGGCCCCGCCCCGCCCCAGGCTCCGCCCCCGCCGAGGTTCGGCCGGGACCCGCTGGGCCGCCGCGTGGGAGTCCAAGGTCACCCCAGCCCTCGCGCGGTCTGCGGACCCTTGGCACTGCCCGCGCCTTCCCAGGACCCCCGGCGACGCCCGGGGAGCCCCGGCTGCCACTCCTTGCCGGGGTGACTCAGGCTCCCCGCCCAGGCTTGGAAAAAGACCGTGACCACCAGTAATACATGGAGACCTTTTAAAATCCCCGAAACGGAAAATCTGTAAGTGTCCTCCTCCCATTTGCTACAGGAAACAAAAATATTACACTCTATGACTAATGATTTTCCCTTCGTTTTAAAAAAAATATTAAAATGTTTCAAAAAAACCTTTCTTGTGCCCGTGCCAAGCTCCCACTTGGCCAGGCTATCAGGTTATCCAACCCTGCTGCAGCCTGAGTCTCCTTTTCTTGCATGAGTGCACGAGATACAATTTAAGCAGGGAAATCATATGACAACCGATTATGACATGTGCCTTCTACCATGATGATCCCCTACGTAAATTCTACTTAAAACAGTGAATAAACGTATTTCCTTGTTTACGAAACTCTTTCACATACACACGTATTTTCTCATACACATCCTATTAACTGTTCCCTCTTTGGAATTTCTGGACTCTGATGCCACCCTCTCCTAATTTTGCTTCTAGTTTTTTTGACTGACATTTCAGTTTTGAATCTTTTCCACTACCTCTTATAAATCTGAGGTTGTCAGGGTTGGACTGAGACCCTGCTGTGTGCTCCCTGGGAGAGGACCCTGAAGGTGCTTAGTCTTGCCTTGGGGATATGTATGTTTGCAGACAATTTACAAATCTTTATTCTCCATCCCTGACCACTCTTCCTTGATCTTCATATTCATACACAACTGACGGCTGGAAACTGTGTCCTAAAGGCATCTTGAATTCAAAATGCATCCAAATCTCATCTCCAGTATCCAACTGCATTTCCTGCAAATTTTTCTTCATAAATGAAGCCAGAAACCTGGGAATCAAGGTCTCCATGCTGCCTGTGTTAATTCCTGTGTCACCCGTCTCTACCTATCTGCCACATGACTGCTGGAGACCTGGTTGGTTTACCTCTCCGGCCTCATGCTTGACTTTACTTTCCATTTAATTGTCCCCTTTCTCATCATCCCTTCCTGGAATAGAGTATGACTGCAGCTGCCGCCTTGCAACCACGAGGTATCCTTCATGATTAAAGCTTTGTGCTAAGGATGGTAGAACAGAAAGTTGGAAGGAATCTGGAATGTAGACACCACTGTTAATCAGTCCTCAACTAGTTACTTCTGGCTTTTCACAAGAGAAAAATAACCCCTCATCTATTTGCTGCTATTTAGGTATTGGTCTCATCCTGATACATCAAGCTTTAGACAAATGAGTCAAAAATAGGTGGTGGTCTCAAAGGATCTCAGAACCAGAAATGGCCTTCACTCTACAAAAGCATAAGCTGGCCAACTGTTAGATTCCTTCTATGTGTGAATATACATTCTTGCCAATGAAATAACTCTTGTCTTATCAACTAATCAGTCACCTCTTGGTTTGAACAACAAGTCATCCATTCAACATACTAAGAGAATGTGAATTTAGAGAAAAGGATAAATAAGCTTGAAGTATTCTAAGGAGCAAAAAGTGGCTGGGGTTGTGGGGGAGATTTGGGGCATCATGAGTACTTTGGGAACTGACAAGAGAGGTCAGCCAGAAAGGATAAAGCAGCAAAAATGGCAAGGGATCTTAGGAATAGCTTTAAGTTTCAACATTAACTAGCTCTAAATTATTAATTGGTAAAGTATATTTTTTAAAAAATCAGTAGGTTCTTGGGACACCTGGGTGGCTCAGCGATTGAGCATCTGCTTTTGGCTCAGGGCGTGACCCAGGAGTCCAGGGAACGAGGTCCACATCAGGCTCCCCCCATGGAGCCTGCTTCTCCTTCTGCCTATGTCTCTGCCTCTCTCCCTCTGCGTCTCTCGTGAATTAAAAAAAAAAAAAAAAAAAAAAAATCAACAGGTTCTTTTTAAAAAGGAAGAGATAAGCATAATAGAAGGATTTGGTAGCCTGATGATAAAATTAAAAAAACAAAAAAACCCCAAACAAGAAAAACTACTTACTCCATTTCAGAACATTCTGACATGCGCCAATATGAAAGGGTCTTTGGGGTCCCTGAGGGCACTGCTTAACCCCATATACGTTTCCCTCTTTCTACAGTTTTCCCTAGAAAAGAAGTATCCTTGGGGAAAATGGAAGGCAAAGCATACGATAGGATATAGTCACAGCCAAAAAATAACTTTGAATGGGCCTCTGGCAACAGGATAATGAATTTCCATTTCATCTTCCATCTTGACAGCAAAGGCTGATTAATATTAGTTTATGGAAAATAGGCAATTACACGAAATACAGGATCAGAACCAAAACTCGTTTTTAAAATGTGAGTTTTTGCCACTTGGAGGATTTCATTCCAAACTCTCAATTATATAATTACAAAAAAAATCCATGTTTCAGGAAAACATACTTAATCTTAACATAAAATTCATGTCACTTATCACAAAGTTAGACAGTCAAGTGTATAAAGCAGAAACAAAACAGAAGCAGTATTTACAAATTTAGACTACATGAGACATTGTGAAGACTTGTTAATAAACAACACAATACATACTTTTACACACTACATTGTCAAAAGTGATGCATCTGTGAACAGTATGACAAAGGTCATAACGTTAAAGACTTTAAATTAAGTTCAAGGTTGTCATGTTGAAGATTTTAAAATAAATTCAAGGTTGGTAGAGTTGAAGACTAAATGCAAGGCCAAGGTCATAGTGATAAAGACTTTAAGCTCAAGGTCGTAGTGATGAAAACTTTAAATTTCTTAGACAGATTGTCTAAGAAAGGACAAACAACTAGCATTTGAGCTGTTTTAGTCGATTAGTTCCCTGTGAGTACAAAATATATAGGAATTACTAAATGGATTAGCCTAATTATAAATTCTGTTCATTTCTAAGTAATTCACAACTGCAAGAAGTCTTTTCACTGAATCTCCAGTCACATAGTTTCTCTCTATCCTTGTGTAGGTATTTTTGCTACATTTTCAATCCTTATTCAAAACAATCCCCTCCATTTCCACATTTATAGAAGTATAAAATATTTAGAAACAAAGAAATGTCTGTTCTGTAGCTAGAGAATTACTCTCCCACTGACTTCTAGAAGAGAGAGAGAAAGAAAAAAAGACTCCCATTTCCTCCTCTACTTCAAAAACACAAAGCAAACCAAAACGATCCAATTCCTAACGTAGTGTCGCATAGAACCCAGGGCCTGGAACAATATTTCATGCTAGTTTTCCTGCTATATGCAGAGAACGAACAATTTAGTTATTTACATTATTGGGAAATCTATTTAACGGACTGGATTCGCGCCAGGGCTTCCATCAGCACAGCTTCCCTAAAAAAGGCGAGAGCATCTGCGTCTGCGAATGGGAACATCAAAGACTCTCCTCCGTCTCTCTTCCTCATCATCTTCATCAGACTCGTCCATATCTGCCGAGTCATCATCGTCGTCGTCTTCCTCCTCCTCCTCCTCTTCCTCTTCCATCTCTTCATATTCATCAGGACCCATCTCCTTGAAAGAGAAAACAATCTTTTGATAAGGACTTCCATCAGTTTTTTTATACTTATTTTATGCAATTTTTCATTTATCTAGAATCTAAACAACTAGACATGCCAAATATGAATTTTTATAGAGTTGAGCCATGTATTTTCATAGATGCACATGCTGATGCGAATTCTAGAGTGTATATACATATATCACGTCTTAAAATGCTCAGTGATTTTAATGGTAAATCTATTTCATTATTAACACAGTACTTATATTTTACATGGTAATGGATAATTTGTACAAGGCAGCCAACAGACCACTCCTAACAACCCAAGATAAAATTTTACTGAATTTTAGTGTACTAAGTAACAATTCTTTGTTAATCTATATCCTTACAGAAAAGGACTCAAAAATATTAATAAGGTATGACCTCTACTGGTAACTTTTATGTACTGTCCAGAGGCCTAAGAGATGCCTCAATGAGCTCCTACTATAAAGACCCATCATTTCAGTTCAACTACGGGGGCAGCCTCTACTCTGAAATTAACTTGTTGAAGGTTCTCAGAATAGGGCAACAGTGAGGTTGAACATGCAATATCTGAACATCTCATGGAAACTTCAATTCTGTTTAAGTCATGTCTCTAAGTGAGTCTTAGTCTGCTGACAATTTTTCCCTCTCATACATTTGAGGACTCAATGAGAGGAGTCACTCACTATATTGGAGAGAGTTCTGAATAGCAAGGAGCTCCTAGCTGGTGATGTGGGAAATAATTGGGAAAAACGTGGGACGTGTTGTCAGCAAAAGTCCTTTCCCCGAGGCCTCTATGGCATCACATATCCAGCACTCACTACCCCTCTGATCTCATCTCTCACCACTCTCCCCTGGCCACGGCATTCCAACTACACTGGCCTCCTTGCAGTTCTTCACATATGCCAAACATTAGTATGTTTATGTAACATTAGTGTTTCAGGGCCTTTGCATTTTCTGTTCTTTCGGTTGGAACATCCTTCTGCCACATATATCCACCTGGCTCCTTCTACTTCTTTCAAGTCTTAACACAAATGTCGCCAAGGCCTTCCTTCCCCGACACATCTTTATATTAGAACAACCCAACAGGACACTCCTGATATATCCTTTACTCTAATTTTTCTCCAGAGCACTTATCACTACTTGGTGTAACTAGATAATGTTTATTTGCTACCTTTATCTCTTCCAACTAGAATGTAAATTCCAAGGCAGAGTTTTTGTTTTTCTTTTTTTAATTTCCTCAACTTTCTTCTTTTTTTTTTTTATTGAAGTATAATTGACATACAACATTACATTCATTTGCTCCAGGCGTACAACATAATGATTTGATATTCATATATATTACAAAATGATCACCACAATAAGTCCAGTTAACATCCATCACCGTACATAGTTACAGAATGTTTTTTTGTGATGAGAACTTTTATGATTTATTCTCTTCGCAACTTTCAGATATGCAATGCAGTATTTACTATAGTCACCGTGCTGTACAGTACATCCCCGAAGGCAGACTCTGGCTGTATTGGTCACTGCATTTCCCCCAGCACCTCGTAGGTACTCAATAGATACTTGTTGAGCAAGCAAATTAATTAACATGGGAGAAAAAAACTCTTCCTTAGGAGTTGTCAAAGGATTGTCACTTAGGATTTATTATAACACTAATAACAGCAACATTAACAACAATCAGAGAAAATATACATAAATATGACATGATATTCCATTATTTTTATTTTTTGATTTTTTAAATCTAGGGAATGAAGACTTTAAAATTCAGTAGAAGGTTCAAAACGGGCAAGGGGAAGGCTTAGGAAATCCTAAAACATTAAATTCAGGTAGTATGATCATTAGTCATCTTGTTGAAGAAGGAAGCAGAAAAAATGTTAAGGAAGTCAGTGTGGCTAAAGAGGGAGACTGCTGATGATCTCAGATAAAAATGTACATACAGAAGCAGCAGATGGAAAGAGGCACACACAGGTAAGAATGGAAATAAATAAGCAGCAGGAACCTCTAAAGTGTCCAAAAGCAAACAACAAACCACCTAAAGCAAGAAAAGGCTTAAGACCAACCAAAAGTATATTTTGTAGTGACATTCAAAGTATAAAGCAAAAGGAAGTATTAAGTACAATAATTATCATATGGGTCAGGGCACAAAAATTCAGTTTCCATATCAAAAGAACTAATATTTCAACAGGAAAGGTACAATACAAATACAACACCATACAAATACAATCCCCACTGCCTCTTTCATGTTGATTAGAAGTAAGTCCAGAATTCTCATTTCTTTTTATTGATATCTCATCCTTGAGAGAGAGAAACATTTTCCACAAGGTAGATCAAGATTTTATATGATTATGTGTGGTTGGGAGGAAATTAAAACTCTAAATAAGTAAGAACATAGTTAAGAGGGTTAAACATGTAATGAGTTTATTATTATAATTTAAAATTATAAATTTAAAAATCGTAAACTTTAAAAAAAGAGTAGTATTATAAAACTTCTTAGTTTTCATTTCTAACATGATAAATATTGATATAACCCACATCGACAAGAGTTCTTTGGAGTCCTCAATAACTTTTAACAGCTTAAGGGAGCCATGAGACTGAAAAGTTTGAGAACTACGTTCTAAATTAAAGACTCCTTTATACCCATCCTAACAAACATTAAAAACAAATCTCAACAGGATCAAGCTGACCCCATAGTAAATCGCCTGCCCAAACAAACCTCAACATTCTTTACACTTTAGGTCAGGAATATTAGCAACTTTAGGACAAGAAATATTATCGAGGGGAGAGATTTCATAATAATAAAAGAAAGCACTTCATTAAAAAGACATAATAATCCTAAACATATTTGCATATAATTATAGTGCTTCAAAACACATGAAGCATATCTGATAAAATTAAAAAGAGAAATAGACAAAATTGTAATTATGGTTGGAGATTTCAACAATCATCTTTCAGAGAACAAAGACCAAAAAAAAAAAATCAGTTAATATATAGAAGACTTCAAAAACAGTCAACCAACTTGAACTTTCATTTATAGAATAATATTCCCATAAATAGCAGAATATACATTCTTTTCAAATACACAGGGATTAGTTACCAAGATAGATCATAGTGCTAGGACATAAAACCTTTAAAAGGATTGAAATTACACACAGTGAGTTCTCTAACCATAACAAAATTAGAAATCAGTGAACAAAAGTTAACTGGAAAGCCTCCAAATGATTGAAAATTTACACATTTCTAGAAAAGTTACAGATCAAAATTAAATTACAAGGGAAATCTCAGAATATTTTGAATTAAATGGTAATGAAAACAACACATCAAAATTTATGAAATATAGCCAAATAGTGCTTTAGAGAAAAGAAAGGCTGAAAAGCAATAATCTAAACTTCTACCTTAAGAAGCTGGTAAAAAAAGCAAATGAACCCCAAAGTAAGTAGGAAGAGAGAAATAAATAAGACTGCAGAAAACAATGAGATAGAAAATGAGTAAACAATAGAGAAAACCAGTGAAACCCAAAGTTGTTCTTTCAAATGACTAATAAAAGAAATAACTCCTTGGGTAAACTCATCATTATTAGGAGCACAAAAGGATATATGACTATAGTTCTTACAGCCATTAAATGGATATCAAGGGAATATTATAAATAATTATATGCCAATAAATTCAGCATTTTGACAAAATGGAAAAATCCCTTGAAAGACACAAATGACCAAAAGTGAAATATGAAGAAATAGAAAATATATGAAAGAAATTAAACTCCCATTTTAAGCTTTCCCACAGAGAACTCTAGCCCCAGATGGTTTCACTAATGAGCTGTATCAAACCATCATGGATGATACCAATCTCAGACAGAAACTGGACTAGTCAAAAACAGGAGACTGTTACAGAAGTAACAAGTTCCTGGTCCTGGAAATATACAGTAGAAAGCATTCCTCCATTGGGAGGGAAGCTCACTTCCAAACCCAGACTATAGATCCTTTTCACCAGATATGCAAGCATAATGGCTTATCATTCTTCTGTTTCCAAACTGGGGTTGGGAACGTGTCAGCTCTGGATCAGACTAATCCTACATCCATCTTCCCAGGAGCCAGAGGGCCCTTTCTCAACATTTAACACCTACAACTCAGTCACATCCTGGGTATACAAGTCATATTTTATCTCTGTTGTATAGTTGGAGCCTCATAATTCCCTAATCATTTTATAATCCATAAGATTGGGGTACTACTACCATCATAAGGTAATCCAGAAATGAGATTTTAAATTATACTTAGTTGACTTAGGAAATGATCCCAAAGAGAGATGACTACAAAGACGATTTAATGGATAGACTTGTCCTTTTAGTAGTCTCTCTCTAGGATATTTCTATTACAAAATTGGGATTTTTAGCAAAAACACTGCATGAAATTCTTTTTCTAATCTTAATGAAACAAAATAAAGCCTATTCTAACTGGTCTAGTGTGGTGTTTCTCATTAGGCCATAGAACTTTTTTTGGAAATGGTGGAAAAGAGGCTGAACCTTTAAAATCAGTAACTACTCTACATGATACTATCATAGTAGATATGTGTCACTATACACTTGTCCAAACCCAAAAAACATACAACATCAAGAGTGAACTCTAATGTAGACTATGGATTTTGGGTGATTATGATGTTCCAATGTAGGTTCAACAACTGTAACAAAGATACCACTCTGATGGGAGATGCTGATAATGAGGAAGTCTGTGCATGCATGGGGGCAGGGGGTGTTTGGAAAATTTCTGTACCTTCTGCTCAATTTTCTGTGAATCTAAAACTGCTAAAAAATGATGTCTATTAAAAATAAAAGCAAAGCAAACATAAAACAGCTAACAGTAGAGTTACTCTGATTGAAGTGTATGGAGTCTAGCTTACTTATTATCCACCACCCCCACATATTCACATGGCCCCCTCCCCCCATGGTATTTCCTCAGAATCTCTAGGGTTCTCTGGAACGCCATTTGTAAACCAGTTGTCTGGCTAATGAACAAAATCCCTCTGTGGAGTTAATTCTACAAAGTCATGGAAATCAGTCCCAGAGGAAAATTTAACTCACCAATCGGGCTATAGACACCCTGAATGTTGGACAAGCCATATGGAATCGGGGAATAGCAACATTAAAGATCTTGTCTTTAAAGTAAAGAAAATGGAAGGTATAATATCCTTCCATATATCCTGATGTTGTAGAAAATGTGGTACAACTTGTGTATTCATATACCCGACCTGGGCTGATGATTGGAAATTCACCTGTGGAGAAAACAGTAGTAAGAAACCAAAGTATAAAATTCATTTCTTCATCATAGCAAATAAGATATGTCCTCTTTGAGATTATGTTAAACTATGTTAAACAGCTAACAGTAAAACAGCTAAATGAACACTTAGAAAAAAAAAATCTAAAGCACCCTAATAATCCTGATCTTTCAAAAAAGCTGACCGTCAATGACAATCAGAGCTAATGATGATTGAAATTCACAAAAATCTGTGCTACTGATTTTACTATTTTCCCCAAATTTCAAAAAGATAACCAATATGAAATTTATTTTCTCCTGCCGCCTGGTAACCCTACAGAATATAACAGCTAAAAAAGATAAAGAATTTAAGAAGCAAACAAGGAACTCAGGTGATCCACAGAATGAAAACTCAATCCCTGAATAATTTGCTATGATTTTAGAAAATTTCATGTTTAAGGTACTAAACTTAGAGAATAATGATCTTTACACATTATATTTGTGAAGCAAAGTATTGGACTTACAAGAAGCCTAGAATCTATGATATCTTTTACACTATAAACACAGCTATTAAAAGATAAAGTCTTGGATATATGGGTGGCTCAGTTGGTTAAGCATCCAACTCGTGATTTTGGCTCAGGTCATGATCTCATGGGTCGTGAAATCCAGTTCCATGTCAGGCTCTACGCAAAGTGGATGTCTGCTTGAGATTCTCCATCTCTCTCTTTCTGTGCCCCTCTCTCTACTTGTGTTCATGCTCTCTTTAATAAATAAATAGATCTTTAAAAAAAAAAAAAGATACATTCTTATCCACTAACTACATTGTGCCTTTTCCAAGCTATATGTCACATACATGCTCTCCAAAATGTCTTAGAGGCAACGGATATATAAACCCAGATCTCGAATTACATACCAACTACTCCAGGTCCTTGAACTTCTTCTACATCACCTTTAGCATTTGTTATTCTCCAATAGCGACTGTCCAACTGACAAGCCTTCTCAGGAAGTGCATCCTTTGACATTTCAATCCTGGAGAATGAGGCAGTAGAGACACAAATCTGGCCTGATTTTGTTTCTTTTCCTTAAGAGCTACAATTGTTGAACTAACGTCTGTGTTAACCATCTATTTCTGTAAGTTCTCAAAGATGTGGGCCTGATTAGCTTGACTCTCCCACAGAAATGCCTTTACTCAATTTGCACACTTGACTTGCTGTGAGAATCAACAACAGGAAGGGCGACATAAACTTTTATGAACACACTGGTGACCATTTTTTGCTGTTTAAGGAAAGATCAATGTACGAAATACTTTCTAGAATATAGTGCAATGAAAATTTGTGGGTTTTTTTTGGAAAAATTTATTAAAAAACCGAGACTGAAGACAATTCCCTTTTTTTCCATTAACTTCTAGAAAGCTCAAAGAAAAATGTCACCAGTCAGTTACTAGGGTTACCCCTTAATAAGTTTATTTAATAGTACTGGGATTATTACACCTTAAATATCTATTAAAGTTTTAATTTGGAAATGGGCAGGCTAAATAAAATTTAAAATGCATGGCTTTATCTTGAACAATTTGATAGCTTCTAGAATGCAACTCTCACAGAGAGTTTTCATGATAATTATAACTTAAGTGTCCACCTCACAAAGCAGCTAGCACAATTCTTTAAACAGTACATTTGCAAGAAATAACATAAGTAACTTGAAAGTTACTGTAAGCTCAAGGTACTAGATTATAAATTATACTTTTTAAAATTATAAAATTATATTACATTATAAAAAATGTTGTTATCCACCTTCCTCCACACCTCAACAAAAAGCTGTCTTTCAAAATGTGTTTGGTGTACTGTGTCAAAGGGGGCAATAACAACACATCCACAGGCTGTGCCCCATTTACATCTCTCACCTGATTCGGTATGTGAAGAAGTAGTGCGGTGGGTGGACAGAGCTAAGTTCTGGCAGAAACGATGTAGAAACTGAAACCGTAATGTCCCCAGTTGTTGCCACACACTCTGGATCGTGAACATACCTAGGTAATTTTAAAACAGTTAAACATTTTTTAATCAACTAACTTCAAGTCCATAAGATAAAAGATATCAAGATACAATGTGAAATACTTCTACTTTACCTTAGGATCAAAAGTTTAAACCATATTTAGGAACTTAAAGGTATAGTCCTATGAAGCTTAGAAGAAAATGATAAATTACAAGCAAACCAGAAAACCTTGAAGACTTCAGATCAGTAATGATAACAGTCAAAGCTCAATGATCAGTGGTTTGAAAACTGATTCAGTCATTAAACTGGAAAAAGAGCTTCTCTCAGTTTTCAGAGCCAGGAAACTTTTGGGACATCTGAAAACCCTACCAACAGTGGCTCTGACAATAAAATGCATTGGTATGTTATTCTAGAGACTTCTAATTTATAATTAATCCATCATTTCTGCCAATCAGGCTACTATGAGCCAATATTACCTCTAATACTATCTATAATACCTGGACGTTTCATTTAAAGATGATAGATAGGGGATCCCTGGGTGGCTCAGTGGTTTAGCGCCTGTCTTTGGCCCAGGGCGTGATCCCGGAGTCCCGGGAATGAGTCCCACATCAGGCTCCCTGCATCTCCCTCTGCCTGTGTCTCTGCCTCTCTCTCTCTGTGTCTCTCATGAATAAATAAATAAAACCTTAAAAAAAATAAAGATGATAGATAATATTTGCCAGGAGTTAACAATTATTGACTTGCTATTCGCGATAAATCCATTAACTGGCAAACAGCCTCCCTCCCCTCCGCCCTCCCCCCACAAGAAAGAAACTATACTATAAAGCTATAGCTTTGAAATCAAAATCATTTTTTCCTCTGGATCCTTCAAAACAAGAAATATATTGGCTATTCAAGTGTTTGAATGTAGCTTTAAAGTGAGAATAACACGGTGACATTTAAGATAATGAGAGGTTCTGTCATTAATCTTTGAAACTTCATCTCAAGATCTGTCACTAATTTTTTTTTTTTCTGTTTACAATCATTTTATTAATTCAAAAAGTCCTGGGTGAAATACCTGAAAATTTGGTCTCTGATGATTGGGAAGCCACCCGATACAACATTGTTGACATAAGAAGTAAACCAGTCAGTAAAAGTAGCACCTATAAACCAGGAAGGGGTGGGGAGGAAGAAAAGAACAAATAATTTTCATAAAATCTATACAGGAAACAAGGAAACAATGATATTTCACTATGCTTAAGATATAAGATCAAAATTAGAAACACATAATTCTACTAGTCCATTATCAGGTCAATTTCTATTCTCAATTCTATCCATCTCCTTCCCAACTACCTTGCTAGGGAATCCTCCATCTACCTTCAAACTACTTTTTACACTTATAATTAAATAAACTTTTAAACTTTATTTAGTGCTGGTCCAGAATGCAAAGCTTTCTTCTGTCTATAATTTCTAGAACATATGGAACAAAGGAAGACACAGATACAGCAAGGTCTAGGAAGGAACTACAGGAAAAATATCAGCAGCTATCCCCAGACCGTCAGGATATATACCCTTGGTCCAGCTACCTCCTGACTTATGCACAAAATTCTGGCAAAAGCCAGGCTCAGTCCGGGCATCTAACAGGGGTATGGCACAGTACAGTTCTGGGCATCAGACCAATTCCAAAGTAGTCTAGCTGCACCACTACCAACTCAAATGCATAATGACCCTCCATATTCTCAGTGACCAGCTTGAAGTCCAGTCCAGACCTGACCACACGTCTGTGATCTAGTGAGTGGATCAATGACAAGTATTTACGTGAATTATGTTTGCCACTTCTAGGTAATATGACGTAACTTTCTCATACCCCCACATCTATTATTAATACATCTCAGTGCCCAGCAGTATGAATCCCTGAACCAATGTTATTCAGTGAATTTCTCTGTAACCTTGTTTCTATTAACACAGTTCTCACACTCTGCCATGCTGAACATCGGAGCTAAATTTATAGTATTTACTTACTATTCTATTTAAGGAATAGTAGAAGATACGATTTAAGCTTGGATCTTAGGGTTTATAGTTTTACAATTTTAAAGGCATCAACTGAGAGAAGGTAAGCTATAATAGTTGGCTTTTAGCATCTACTAATGAATGGTCAATCCTAACTCTTTGCTTATTGAATGTTCTACTCAAATTATCACCTACCATCTATCCACTCTGAACAAGATACTAAGGCACATGAATAATGTCATTAAAATTCACAGAAGCTATAATTTTGTTTTTGGAACTAGTAATTTCCCTGTAAAGTTTAAAATATCATTTTGTATATTTCATGGAATAAAATGTTAGAATAAAAAAACCCACAAATTTTTCATGGTTTACATAAAAATGAAACTGGTATGGTGTATTTTAAGGTACTTCAATTTATAACAATACATACCCAAGTGTGTTCTTTAAAATGAGGAGTCTTTTCTATGCAGTCTTTACCACTCAACTTACCTGAACACAGATTCTGGTTTTCTCAAATATCTGTTAATAATTCACTGAACACTTGGGAGATTCCATCTTGTGTTTAACCAAAAATTCCAAGAAAGTCAAACTTAGTTGAATCAAGATGTAATTTATACATTCCAAGGCAGTTTACCTTTTAAAGTAAGCCTATAGCTTGGCATCTCTTTGGTAGCACTGGGGTTTTACCAAGACAGCTTAAAGGAAGCTGCTTTCTTGTCTCTCCTCTCAGCACTAACATCCCATCTCATCTCTCCTCCCTCAGTAGGTCTCAGACCTTTTGCTTTGCTCTCTTATTCCAGAAGAAATCCCAGCTACCAGAAGAGTATTCATCAGATCTCTGCTGTAGCAGTGGGGCCTTCCACACCATGTCAGGCCAGTATCAAACCAAGAGTGAGGAACTCACAGAGTTTGGCTAGCATTTACCTTAGAGTTCAGGCAGCCTTTAGTTTGTAAATTAGTAGCACCACTGTTCTAGAGCCATGGTGATCATCTCTGAAGGTACATGCTATGCAAAGATGCCAAACAGGACAGTGAGCAGGGGCATAACCCCCAGGGGGCACTTAACTTGAAAACCATATGCCAAAAAAACAAAACAAAACAAAACAAAACAAAACAAGACAAACAAACAAACAAAAAAACCCAACAAAAAAAACATAGGTCAACATGAATCATGGGGAGCTAAAAGCTGGAGGCTAAGTTGAACAGTTTTTTATAACTTAGCATGTAGGGAGAGCTTCCACGTTGTGAAAAATACCTTAAGCCTGGAATGTGTTACAGTATGGAACAAATGAACACTACTACTCTGTTCAAGGTTCCAATTAGGAGATATTAATTAAATGCAGACATTTCAGCTTACAAGGCCCCTTGACTATTAATATATGGGGAAGTTTAATATGTGCCTTTGAAAACCAGATTGGATAGTCAGGAAGCCTCTCTTAAGTGAGCAAAATCTAAGCAAAACAGGACTGGATGAACAGCAAAGGGGTGAGCTGCAATTGCATACAGACAGGATTGTTCTCAAAATCCTATAGAAATACCTTTGAAGGCCAAGAAAAAGTTGTGCCAAAGAGTTTATAGAGCTCAGTTTATACTGGTCTTTGAAGCCTGCTGTTCTGAGATCTCTAGTGTGATTTATCACTATTTTACCACAACTTTATAGGCATAAAGTTGTTTTATCCATCTGTCTCCAACAATGTATTAGTATGATTGATGGAAAATGCATCCATGTGTAAGACAGCTATATATACATTCAGAGTAATTCTATTCATGAAGTTCTATAGCAGAGTCCTAAGAGTACAAGATTATATAGAACATGGCTTTTTTCCAAATAGAAAACAAACTCAAAGTACAGGGGCTATTTGAATGAGAGCCTAGATATACTATTTTATAAACCAGCAAGCCTTAAAAAAGACAAGTATAAACTGCCAGCTGATCAAGTAACTGCAATGTTTTTATCAACTTAATTTTTTTGACCAGGAAGAAGAAAGGAAAAGGAAGACTATTCTTTCTCCTACCTATGATAAACATGTCAATAGCAGCTGGATTCCGAGCCATTTGGTCCTAGGTGAGAAAAAGAATATCATAATTGAGAAAAAGACATTTTACTTAATTTCTCATTGTTCATTATCTGTATCTTTCCCTGGAGACAAAGCAGAATAGATAAAAATAACAAGTGCTCTAACCATCACTTGGACATTACTCATACTTTTCAGTCCCTGCTCTTATAATTTCTATATTTAGGTCCTTTCTAGAAAGTCCTTAGAAGAGTGCCAGGCACTTCTCAATAACAGTCAAAATGCTCATGTACTGTCATGACTGTTACAGTGAACTAAAAAATTATCCTTTAAGTTAGGAAGTTCAAGTAAGAAGATATATAACCTATTAAGAAAGGGCTTTAGATTCAGTCAAAAGACTTGAACATTTCTAGGTTGGTCACTTTTCTCACTAAATAGAAGGACCAAGCTATCATCATACAACTTTACAGAAATAACAAGTCAAAAATGAGCTAACAAACATGGAAATACTTAGAAAAAAAATTATGAAAGCTCTTTAAATATTTTCAGTGTTATATGGAGTCACATGTCTCAGGTATCCATGATTTTCTATTTTAAATTCTTCTTTTGGGAAGCCTGGGTGGCTCAGTGATTGAGCATCTGCTTTTGACTCAGGGCGTGGTCCTGGAGTCCCGGGATGGAGTCCCGCTTCAGGCTCCCTGCATGGAAGCCTGCTTCTCCTTCTGCCTATGTCTCTGCCTCTCTCTCCTCTCTCCTCTCTCTCTCTCTCTCTCTCTCTGTGTTTCTTGTGAATAAATAAAATCTTTAAAAAATATATAAATAAATTCCTCTTTTAAGTTAAAAGTTCACATTTGGGCAAAAATGAAGCCAGAAGATCTACAATTGAGAAATTACAAAAACCAAAGAAAAAAAAATGAAACCAAATACGACATTTTCTGTGATCATATTAAAATCATAACAAAAGCTTCTTTAAAAAAGATCCGTTTTCAACAACTCAACTATCTAACTAAAAGTTTAAAAAGTTTCCTTTGCACATAGAACTTGAGTCAAATGATGCTTAAAGGCTAAATTTTTTTTAAATTTTTATTTATTTATGATAGTCACACACACAGAGAGAGAGAGAGAGAGAGAGGCAGAGACATAGGCAGAGGGAGAAGCAGGCTCCATGCACCGGGAGCCCGACGCGGGATTGGATCCCGGGTCTCCAGGATCGCGCCCTGGGCCAAAGGCAGGCGCTAAACCGCTGCGCCACCCAGGGATCCCAAAGGCTAAATTTTTAAAGTTAGAAATGTATATTACAATTACTTCAACAAAATCTCATTATGTTTTCCTTAAATTTAAATTGCCTTAACACATATCACAGCCTTCCCTCTGTGTGCACAATGATCTGCATTGTTTGTCCACAGATTAAATTTTCCTTTGGCATTCTGTAATGTCAGAATATCATTGCCGAATTAGCCCTATAATTTGGTGGATCTATAATCAAATTGTATAATGCTCTATACCCATTCTACAGCCCTGAAAACTTCTGCACACATTTATACACTCATCAGAACACATCTTACAGCCGCATTTAAACACACTTCCTACTTACTGGACATTGGTAGAAAACTTCATTTTTGTTTCGGCCTTCTGCAGCTTCCACTGCTATGTACTGACTCAAACCAGTATGTATGCAAAAAGTTAAAGGGAGACAGTATTTCAATCCCTGTCTCTGCTGGAAGCCTCCGGCAGCTGTATCGACATCTAACAAATCTTCAGAACGATAGTGATTGGACAGTGCCATACTTCCCAACAACCTGAGAGCAGAGACAAAAATATTAATCAATTCCAGTGCCAAAGAGCTGTGCTTCATCTTTTTGATGAATGATAATTTCCCATCGACAGCTTTCTAAGAATTAACATGTCAATCACCAAAAACACCACAATTTATTTACGAATTCAAACTCTTGAGTGGAAAGATTTCTTCACACACAAAGAGATACCATGTTCCATTAAGAATAATGCAAAGTTCTCCCTAAGTTTTTATGGGCTTTTCATAGGCACAATATCTTCAAAATAGCTTAATTTTCATAAAAGAACAGAAGGGTAGACTCAAAGTATATAGCTTTTAACACTGTGAATGAATTTGACAGCTACTGCATGGTCTGCTTTTTCCAAAAGGTTCCCCAGTGAGTATTTCCTCTTAAAAACAGGCCATTCAATTACAGGCTATGCCTGAATAGAACAAAACTCTTATTTTCTTTAGTGTATATAGCTCTGAACAAGTTACTGCTTTTTATATGTATGGTATATAGAATTTACATCAAACTCTCAAAAACAATTTACCTGGTCTATAATAGGATAAAGACTTCAAGGGTTCCGAACAGTTTTACTTAAAATACACTCACACATACATCCACCCTATGTACCACAGCACCCACCCAACCCCAATCAGACTTCATTTTAAGTATAAGGATGTGCTGATCGAAATGCTGTTTTTATGAGACATTTATTTTGGGAAAATCAAATTCAAGCAACAGATTCAGTCTTTTGGATTCTTACAGGGAAGAAGAGAGAATTCTTATACTCCTTTAATCTGTCAAGAGTAACTACACATCATAGCTGTTTATTTTCTTTCTGGGAAATGACTTGTGTCATTAAAAATAACCCAAATGGCAAACCTTCTTACCCAGGAACCACTAACTTCTGCCCATTGTGGATACGATATGAGCATCGATAATCATCAGGGAGTTTGCAACCGATCTGAGCTTCCACAGCATCTAGGTCTTCCTCTCGAGCACCCTCTGCAAATGCACAAAAAAGCAAATTATGAAAAAACAATAAGCCTTATATCTAAGGAGAAATATAATCTTCTGCTAGCCAGTGAAACAATGTTAGAACAAGTGAATTCTGTCCAAGTTGTACTGCTGAAACATAGTGAAATAAATTGAAAATTCAGAGCAACATTACTTCACTTTGTATTGGCTCTGACATTTGAAGCACGGAGAAGGAAACTCCTCTATTTCCTCTCAACAGGGAAGACACTGGCACTCAGCAAAATACAGAAGAGTATGCAGCAGGGAGATCCATAGTAATTATTTCACATTATGATGCAAACTTTAGGATTGATTTTTCTTAATCCAACACACTCACATTTAAAACATATCTCTATTAAAACAAATTCTCCAGAAGTTCTCTAAATGGATGTTCAAGAGTCCTGACACAGTCTCTTAATGAGAAATAGAGGACATAGGTTTGGGCTGTGGGGAACCATTAACTTCAATCCAATTTTGCACTTTTGTCAGCTCATCATTTATTCCAGCTTTCAAAGGGAGGAAGTGATGACAAATGCCAAGAGAAGAGATTCACTTCCAGTAATGGTTCACTAGATTGTTGGAGTAAACTTTATGCTAAGAACTAAAAAAACAGAACAGAAAATTGGTCTCAAAGCTTCTGGAGAACCTCAAAGACAGCAAGAACTGGGGGCGAGCGGTAGTCAGAAGGACAGGGAAACAAGGTTAGCTGGGCACTGGGAGCAACCTGTCTTTGAGGCAACTGCCAATTCTGAAAGCAAACCTGTGGCTGAGAAGCTGAGCAAAGCTTCCAGCAAGCAGTACTGAGAGAATTTTCTAACGTTGATGAAAACATCAAACCATAGATTCAAGAAGCCCCATGGAGAACAATTATAAAGAAAATCGTATCTAGACACATCCTTGGGAAACCACTGAAAATCAAAGACAAAGAGAAATCTTAAAAGCAGCCAAAGAAGGGAAATGCTGTATGGTCACTTTCAAAAGAACAAGACTAACAGTTACATTCTCAACAGAAACAACAGAAGCGGGAAGAATGATAGCTTTAAAGTACTGAAAAAAAGAACTGTTGACTAGAATTCCACATCCACTGAATATATTTCAAAAGTATAGATGAAATACATACATTTTTGGACAAAAAAAAATCTGAAAAAAATTCAGCAGTTAGCAGTACCTCACTTAAAAAATACACTAAAAGGAATTCTTCAGGCAGAAGAAAAATGATCCCAGATGAAAGCATGAAGATGTAGGAAGAAATAAAGAGCAACGAGAAAGGTAAATATAGAGGTAAATCTAAAATAAAATGGAATATATAAAATAATGATAATAATGTTTCCAGGGATAGAAAACATGTTCAAAATTGAGATCACAAAAACTATAATAAGAAAGGCAAGAGGTGATAATTGGAGTTAAAGTATTCTAGGTTTCTTTTATTATCCACGAAATAGTAAAAATACTAATTTACAATAGATTTTAATTAAGTCAGAGATGCATCCTTTAATCTCTAGGGCAAATCACTAAAAATGATAAATAACAAAAAGATGTGCAGAATAAAAGATAATTAAGAAGAATAGAATAAAAGGAATACTTGCTCAGGAGCACAAATAAGAAATAGGAACATGGTATACTTAAACCCAAATACGTAATTACCCTGCATATAAATAATCTAATGATTAGAAGACTGACAGACCAGCTAAAAAACAAAACACAATCATGTGTAAGAGGCACATCTAAGAAATGTAGATACACAAAAGAAAGTTAAAAGAGCTTTACTAAAATCACACAAAATAGACCTTATGGCACAGAGCATTATCAAAGGTAATGGAAGGCTTTTTGTAATGGTAAAAAGGTGTACCTAATAACCCAGCTGCAAAATATATTTTTTAAAATAACAGAACTAAAATGAATAAAAGATATATTCACAACCATAGTTACTAGTTTTCTATTGTTATACTATTAGCAGCTTAAAGCAGCATGCATTTATTATCCCATAGTTTCTGAAGGTAAGAAGTCTGGGCATGACTGAATAGATCCTCTGCTCAGGTCCCACAGGTTGAAATCACCACATCAAGTGTGGCTGCTTTCTCAGGTTAGGCATCTTATGCTAGCGGTCCTCACCCAAGTTCACTGGTTATTGTCAGAATTCATTTCCTTGTAGTCAGACGACTGGGGCCCTCAGCTCCTAGAAGCTACCCGCCATTCCCTATCACCTGGCCCTCATCACAACATGCCAGCTTGCTTTTTCAAAGCCAACAGGAGATACCCATGCTTTGAATGTCTCTGCCTTCTGGAAGGGCCCAGTTTTTAAGGGTTTGTCTGATTAGGGCAGGCCTGCTGAGGATAATTCCCCTTTTGATTAACGAATAACTCAAATTCAACCAATTTGGGACCTTAATTACATCTGCAAAGCCCATTCACCTTTGTCATCTGTTACCTAATAGCAGGACTGAAATCAGTTATATCCACATACTGCTCACACTCAAAGGGAGGCTATTATTATACCAGGCATGTACAGCAGGGGTAGGAATCTTTGAAGCTATCTCAGAATTCTGTCTACCACACTGTCCAGTTTTAACATACCTCTCTCAGTAACTAATAGAACAAGTAGACAAAAATAAATAAGACAAAATAAATCAGTTAAGAGTACAAAAGATGTGAACAAGATTAACAATTTTTGCCTGATTACATACATAGCACTGAATCCAACAATTGCAAAATATACGTTCTTTTCAATTGCACGTGGAACATTTACCAAGATAGATGATATGCTGGACCAGAGAACAAATTGCAACAAATTTCAAATGACTGAACTCATACAGAATATATTCTCTGATCCCAGTAAAATTAAAGTATAAATTATATTAAGAAGATTACTAAAACAAAACAAAACAAAACAAAAACTCCAATACTTGGGAAGCAAACAATATATTTCTTCTTTGACCCACAGGCTTGTCTAGAAATCAAAAGAAATCAGAAAATATTTTGAGCTGGGGTAGCCCGGGTGGCTCAGGTTTAGCGCCACCTTCAACCCAGGGCCTGATCCTGGAGACCTGGGATCAAGTCCCACATCAGGCTCCCTGCATGGAGCCTGCTTCTCCCTCTGCCTGTGTCTCTGCCTCTCTCTCTCTCTCATGAATAAATAAATAAAATCTTAAAAAAAAAAATAAATAATAGACATAAAAAAACTACAAAAATTCTGGAAGAAAACAATATTTAAAAAAATATTTTGAGGGGATCCCTGGGTGGCGCAGTGGTTTAGCACCTGCCTTTGGCCCAGGGTGCGATTCTGGAGACCTGGGATCGAATTCCACGTTGGTCTCCCTGCATGGAGCCTGCTTCTCCCTCTGCCTATGTCTCTGCCTCTCTCTTTCTCTCTCTCTCTCTCTCTGTGTGACTATCATAAATAAATAAAAAATTAAAAAATATTTTGAGCTGCATGTTAATGAAAAATACAACATATTAAAACTTATGAGATAAAGCTAAAGTTATGCTTAGAGGGAAATTTATAGCAAAGATATTTGAAGAAAACCAGAAAGCCTGAAAATTTATGATCAAATCATCTCAAGTCAAAGAAAACACTACAGTAAACTCAGAAAGAAATCAGAGAAATTAATAAAAATAATTATAAGTAAATATAGAGAGCATTGACAAAGGCTAAAGCCAGTGTTTTGGAAAGACTAATAAGATTAACTCCTACCTAGCAAGACTGATCCAAAATAACAGATAAAGCACAAAAATTATCAGAAAGGAAAGGTGAGATCACTCACTACAGATCCAATAAGCACTGCAAAGGTAAAAGCATAGCAGTTCTTTTTTTTTTTCTAAAAAAAAGAACGTGTCTCTGCCTCGTTCTCTCTGTGTCTCTCATGAATAAATAAATCTTAAAAAAAAAAGGAGAAATGTTGAAAGCTTTTCCTCTGTGATCAGAAAGATAAGGACACTCATTATCATCATTTCTACCCAACATTGTATTGAAGGTCCTAGCCAGTGCAATAAAGCAGGAAAAGAAAAAAAGACATGAAGATTGGAAAGCTAGAAATAAAACTATTATTCAATATCCTTAGGGAAATGCAAATTAAAGCCACCACTATATATCCACTAGAAAGGCTTAAAAAAAAAAGAATGACAACATTAAAAGTGTTGGTGGGAATGTAAAGTTTTAGAACTGCTATGGGGGGCAGCCCCGGTGGCTCAGCGGTTTAGCACCGCCTTCAGCCCAGGGCATGATCCTGGAGACCCAGGAATAGAGTCCCACGTCAGGCTCCTTGCATGGGGCCTGCTTCTCCCTCTGCCTGTGTCTCTGCCTCTCTGTCTCTTTCTCTCTGTGTCTCTCATGAATAAATAAAGAAAATCTTAAAAAAAAAAAAAGAACTGCTATGGAAGATTATTAGTATCTTTTGAAGTTTAATATAAGCATACTTTACAATCCAGGAAGCTCAATCCTAGATATTTACCTGGGGGAAATATGTTCATATGTACATCAAAAATTATTTGCAACATTATTTATAGCAGCCAAAAAACTAGAAATAACTTAATATCCATCGACAGTAGAATGAATTTATAAATTATAGATATAGACTATAAATTATAGTCTACCCATATAATAGTAGACTACACTTGCAACAAAAATGAACAAGCTACTGTTACACACAATACAGTTCAATCTCACAAACACAACAGAAAAAATTCACACAAAATATGTACTTAATCATGCAAATTATATAAAGTTCAAAAAGAGAGGAAACTACTCAGTGGTATTAGCAATCAGGATAGTGGTTACCCCTGAGAAAGAAGGAGGGTTCTAGGTACAGAAAATCATTCTAGGGGATCCCTGGGTGGCTCAGCGGTTTTGCGCCTGCCTTTGGCCCAGGGCGCGATCCTGGAGTCTCGGGATCGAGTCCTGCGTCAGGCTCCCGGCCTGGAGCCTGCTTCTCCCTCTCCTCTGCCTCTCTCTCTCTCTCTCTCTCTCTCTCTCTCTCTCTCTATGTCTATCATAAATAAATAAAAATAAATTAAAAAAAAAAAAAGAAAATCATTCTACTTCTTGACCTGGAGGGTGTTACAATGGTCATGTTTATGTTGTGATAATTTACCAAGTTGTACACTTAGAATCTACACATGTTTCTGTATGTTAGTTAACATCACTAGTGACAGCTTGTGGATGTCACGTGCCCTTAGGTATGGTGGGATGAGAGGACTACTTCATCTCTGTGGTAATCTTTCTAAAAACCCATTATTCCAACCTAATCATAGGTAATATTTCAAACAAAGCTAGTTTGAGGAACATTCTATAAAATACCTGACCAGTAACTCCTTCAAACTGTCAAGATCATGAAAGACAAAGAAGATGGAGAAACTGCCACAGACCAGAGGACACTAAGGAGACATGACAATTAAATGCAATGTGGTATTCTGGATTGAATTCTGGAATCCAAAAAGGATATTAATGGAAAATGTGGTGAAATCCGAACAAAGTCTGGAGTTTAGTTAATAGCAATGTGCCAATGAAGACTGTAGTTTTGACAAATGTCCCACAGGGAGATACATTAGGGGAAACTGAAACTGTGTGAAGGGTGTACAAGAACTCTCTATACTGCCTTTGCAACTTTTCTGTAAGCTAAAATTAGTCCAAAATAAAAAGTTTATATTAAAAAAAAGTTCAGTACTAAAGAAAACAAGCTGAATAGCTGCCTGAACCAGAAAATGATGAGAAAAGAAACTAATATTGGTATGGTTAGTGCTACATGTTGGACATTTAACATATAACATCAAGAAAATAAGAATTTCTTGAAGAGATAGTTGGACAGAATAAAGTTAAACAAGAGAAAAATATAAGGAAATACAATGTTTACAATACAATAAAATTAAGGTTTAGAGGGGCATCCTGTTATAGTAGAATTTGGGAGCCAACCAGACTAGGTTCAAATCTCAGCTCTACCACTTAACTAGCTGTGTGATCTCTGGCAAGTTATTTCACCTCTTTAACCCTGTTTCATCTGCAAAATGGGGAGATAGTACTATCTACCTGAGAGAATTATCATGAGGATTAAATATGCTTCCTCTGCTTAACAGAGTGCTTTCCTGGCACTCAATAAATATTCATTAATTTTCTTTGCCCCTTAGCCTACTTGTGTGAAAAACCACGGAAAAGGTTACCAGGAGCCAAGAAACCTAGATTAAAGTTCTATCTCTGTCACTTACTAGTTATGGGACTTTGTGTAAGTCACCTAAAACTCTCTGAGTCTGTTCCCTTCACTGGTAAAATGAGGGAACTGGCATAAATCAGGGATTGGCAAACTAAAGCTTGCAGACCAAATCCCGGCCTACAGCCTGTTTCTGTAAATAAAGTTTTCTTTGAAACACTGCCATGCGCATTTGTCCAGATACTGTCTATGGCTGCTTCTCCACAAGAACAGGAGAGTTGAATAGTTGTGACAGAGACTATCTTTCTCTCAAAGACCAAAATATTTACTATCTGGCCATTTAAAGAAAAAGTCTGCCCATCTCTGGTCTAAATGGTTTCAAAGGCCCCTTTCAACTCTAAAGTTCTAAGCCCACATGTAAGGTAAATATGAAATTTGAAGACACATGATCTATACCATTAGATACACTGGTAAAAGATATATAAGTATACCATAATTTCCAGTGCTCTGTGAAGCCTTGCCCAAGACCAACGCCTATTTGCTTTCCAAGTTTCTTTCTGTCTCTGCCATCTCCATGACCTTGAGATTAAATGAGGGACTGTGACCCTTGAGGTGAGTAGCTAGTTCCTGAATCAGTCCTACAACTCATAGGTCTGGCATCCCTAGAGTCCCCAGCATTTGAGATATCGAACAGCTTTTATCCCACTCCGACTCAAGCAAAACCCCCAGAGAGCTGGCACCTGGGAGTAAAACAGGGGCTATCAGGAAGTCTCTGAAGAACCTTACCTCCAACCACCAGGTACAGACAGTGAGCAGTGAACCTGCAAATGCCAAATGGGAGTCCAAAAAATAAAGGAGGAAGAAAGAAAAAAAAAAAAAAAGAGAGAGAGAGAAGCTGCTATGTATCTTTAGTTTCTTCCTTTTCTTCCTTTCTTGGTAGCTCTGTGTCTGAAAGGAGAACCATGCCTATATTCTCATATTCCAAATGTCCTAACATTGAACTAGCTCTCCAAGAGTCCTAAGGCACTCTGGACAAAATGGAATAGGTCCTCTCTCCCTTCAGTTGTTAAAACCATAGCTCTGGTGTCAGCACTGTATTCAAATCCTGATTCTGCCCTACATTTTGTGATGGCAAACAACTTACTTAGCCTATTATGTCTTAGGCAGTTCACCTTCATAAGGGGAATAATAATTGTCTACACCTCATAAGATTTTGGCAAGTTAAATGGAATAATACAAAGTATTTAGCTTAGTGTCTTGCTTTGTATTTAATAAAATAATAGCAATTACAAACCCTTACCTATTTTATTTCTCACCACAAAATATCTATTTTCAGAATCACTTTTCTTTTGAAATTATTTAGCCCCACGTACCCAGTGAACATTATTCTTTTCTTCCAAGAAAAAAAGCTATGAAAGATATTAATCAAGGATACTTTCCTTCAAAGCTCTACTCTCTCTGACAAATCACTCTTTCCTCTACCTCTTAGCAATTTGATTTGAAGTACCTAGTCATGCGATCCTGGTCTGTATGAAATTCACATTTACATCGGAAGTTATGGTGGAAATATGAAATGTAAAAGGAATACTGTTTCCAAAGAAACCTTAGTTCAGAACTGATCCCAATTTCAGTGGGTTAAGTGTCTGCCTTTGGCTCAGGTCATGATCTTGGGGTCCTGGGATCAAGTCCTGCATCAGGCTCTCGACTTAGCGGGGAGTCTGCTTCTCCCTCTGTCCCTCCCTCTGTGCTCTTTCTCTCAAATAAACAAATAAAATCTTTAAAAAAAAAAATCCTTTTTAGTGGAGAATTCTGAAAAAAACTTGGGAGGCTAAAGCAGGTAAGGAGCAATCTATTTATGAACTCTCCTGGGCATAAATTAACAAATCAAATTAGTGGGAAATAGTTTGTTAATATTTCTTGCCAGAGTTGGACAACAATAGTATAGGAGAAAGACCACAAATTCTGGGGTCAAATAGACCTCAGTTCAAATCTTAGTTTTCACTATTCTATATATGTCAAAATAGGGATGAATGTTTTCCTTACTTTATTATGCTGCTCTTATCCTCTGAAAGACCCAGGTCTTTAATATTTGGTCTTTCTAAATCATTAGACTTTCACATAAAACTTTACTTGCACTAAAAATAAAGAGGGTTAACGCAACAGGCTGTTTTTCAATTAAAAAAACTCCTTTGAAAGAAATCACAGTAGTTATCCTCGAGCAATCTTAGCATTAGTGAGCTTATTGTAAAACAAATATAAGGACACAAGGAGTTCAACCTTCCCTCTAATAAATAATCACGTGAGTCCCAAGGCAGGCAAAAATGGGACAAGCAGTAGAGCAAGGGTCCTTTTAACAATATAGACTTCCTAGTTCCTAGGCCAAATGTGAATGGTAAATTACAGATAATGTTGGTGAATTACAGATTAGCATAGATGATAGAAACCCAAAGTTATTTAACCTATTTATACTATGGTTACTAAAATGAAGGGAGACCCTGCGTTGCCAGTACCTTTCAGAGATAAAACCATCCGAGGACATCTGGGCTCCAAATATTTCTTGAGATCATCCCAGGCCTTTTTAATAGCAGCATAATGGTCAATGTATCTTCCTACATCAGAGTAAGTATCTATGAAGAGAGATTTCCAACACTGATTCTTCTGCGTTTTCTCTTCCCTAAATAGATTTTAAAAAATGAGATTAAAAATCTTTTGAAATGAAGTTAAACACTTACCAACATACTTTATTGGGAATTTGTGCTTACTTTTGCCTTTTTACTTATTTTAGCTACGAATGAAGACTAGATAGCAAAAGTGATACATACATCCAAAAATTTAACAGGAGTTATTGTTGGCATGGGGGGATTATGAATCATCTATTTTCTTACTTTCTACTTATTCTCTTCCCTAAGTTTTCAACTCCTTAATAAAATATAATGTGGATAGTATAGGAGGTATGAATTTCAACTTACTCCTTAAGACATATCAATTATAAAGTTTTAAAACACAAGTCATTCTGTTTTAGAAACCACTCAGAATTTAATGATATAATAAAACTAATCTAATTTACTTACATTGGATTAGCCAAGAAATCATATAGCATTCAAAGTAATCACATGATATCTCTATTTGGTACAATTCCATAAGCATTTATTGAGTGTCTACTCAGCCACTGAGGACATTAAAAATGAGGCACATTTTTTGCCCTCAAAAAATATATATATTCTAACCAGGGAGAAAGAATGAAGTGTAAATTTAAGTGTCAGAAGTGATATAGGATAAGGCAGCCACAAAAGTCCTTTCCAGTCTCCTTCTAATGAGGTTGTACCTTGTCCTGTAGTGAATGGAGAGCTACTGAAGGATTTAATAGGGGAGTTGAAAGAGCAGAACTGTGGTTGTGGTCTGGGAGGTGTGTAAACTAGAGGCACAAGAGATGAGTCAAGAGGGTTTCGAGTAGTCCTGGTACGAGATGATGAACTGAACTAAAACTGATGGCTGGATGAAATGAGAAGGAAAATTCAAGAAATATACTGAGGCTAAAATCAGGAAGGCTTGGTAACTGAATGGATGTAGGGAGAGAAAGAGAGGAGATCTAGGATAATTCCTGTTTCTGGCTGGAATGCCCAGGTGGATGGTATCGCCATGAAGACTAGGAATGTAGGAGGATCAGGTTTAGGGATGGTGAAAAGAAAAATTCAGGGTGTTGTTTTGCTGGGGGGGGGGGCGGTGCAGTGGTTAGAAGGGAAGCATCCTTTTATTAACCAAAATAATACATATACATATTATCAAAACCAAAAAGTACCAAAGAACCTAGAATGAACAACTCGTTCCCTATTCTAAGCCCAATCCCTCAAAAGAAACTTTTCATTATTTCTGGAAGTTATCTCTGTAATTCTAGACGTTTATGCCTCTAGACTTGATTGATCGATTTTACATCTATCTACTGATGACACCCCAAGGTAAAAGATCAGTTCCTGGCAATCCTTAAAATTTCTTCCTCCCTAGTCTTCCTTGTCTCAGTGTTTGATAGCCCTGTCATATTTAGTTCTATTAGGTAGCTTGCAGCTTTAAATAACATACTTAGACTTCTACTTCTTACTTTGCCAACTTGTCACTACTTCACTCCCCTTGATCTAAGAAAAAGATATTGGCAACCCTACCTCTCATCTTTCCCAGCTGTCACCTTTTGCCAACTATACTTTCATTTGGTCAAATTTATTAACATTTACTGAACTTAGAAAGTCCTTGTGGGTCATCCGATGGAAAGGTCCAGCAGGTGGTGTGATCTCGGTGGGGATATCAGGGACAGACGGTCAGGTGTTGGAGTTAGGAGCACACAAGCAGCCACTATAACGGCAACAGTGCATGCAGAATTCATAGAGGGAGAAGAGCAGTGGCCCAAGGACAGAAGCTTAGAGAACACCAGCATTTACTGGCAGGCACAAGAAGAGCCATCAAAGGAAATAAAGAGACAAGGGTGAGAGAGGAGAATCAGGACAGACTAGTGTTATGGAGGCCAAGGGCCGAATTTCAAAAATACATAATTTCCTGAATACTCACTCAGATATCAGCCAGTATTTTTTGCAATGTCTTCTCCACAGCGGATCATGACTTGATAGCTGGCTAAGTCTTCGACTGACATAGCAACAACTGGCAGTAACCAGATTCATGGTTAGTATAAAAGAAAACAAGAAAACAATTTAGAAATAAAGATGAAAATATTCAATGTTGTTTTGTTTCATTCTTTTTACTTTTCTTATTTCCTACTTTCCACCCTTATAATTGTGAAGCAATATTTTGTAAAGCAATTTTCTAAAACCTGTTTAGCATGTTAGCTGGTATAATTACCTCATGAGTGGTGAAATCTTAACTATTTGAGTTCACAAACTCCAAAACCTCTACAACTGTAATTTTCATATGAAAGTCTATAAAACATATAAACCAATGGAGTTAATTTCAAATCAAAGAGTTTTCCTACACTTACTGCTGGGACAGCATTTCTACGTATAGGAAAAAAATGTTATTCAGGTGTAAACAAAATGGTATTCATTTTAAGATCTGTGACACATTTGATATTAAATACATAAACCTTTTGTCTGTTTTGTTCCAATTTTTTCTTAAAGGAAAAAAATAGTGCAGCCAAAATCAATTTTAATTATAGCAACTCTTGGAGAGCCCATCTATAAAATACTTCAGATTCATAATAGTTCTGATTCACTGTCTGTAGTGATCCAAGTTAGTATCAGCTGCTGAAAAAAATGGAATATTGGAAATAAAAAATTTTCTTATTATATAGAGTTTTCTAATACATGAGTGCTCCGGTCCATTTCCCATTAGGAAAATGGAAATTAGGACATCTATCCTTTCAGAAAAGGAATCACAAGTTATAGAAAGTTAATACTCAAGGATCTCAGCTGGGCAACAGATAATCAATTAAGTGTATCTTAAATCACACGGGATTTGTCAAGGCCATGACTAGGGCATGTGAAAAAGCAACTCGTGGTAAACAAAACAGCCTTTGTTTGATTTTCAGATTTTCCACAAACATCATCCTCATCCTTTTCTGCTAAGCTCAGGTGCCCACACAAATATCTGCAAACATAGGAATCCCTCCAGTTCTGTCAATCCCTCCAGTTCCATTCCCTCAATTTTTGATCCTTCTTTCTCCACTATCCCAAGAGGTAAGTGATATCAAAGAATCTCTGAAATGAGCCCCACAGGTGATTTTGATGCACATGAAGGATGAGAACTACTATTCTAGACATTGTGACTCTGTTGGCTTGGGCTAAGATCTGTATCTTGAGCATGTGTATGTTTAAGAAGTGTCACATAGGGTTCTGATACACAGTATGGGTTCAGGATGAACACAACAAATCACCCTAGAATGGGGGAGATTCACACTGTGCAGCCAATACTATACAATGATCCCCCAATAGATACTCCAATCCGACCTGATCCAGGTCAGCTCTACAACTCTGGAGCTCAGCAGTGGGCAGGACACTTGGCAAAGTGGAGGTGAATAGTGCAGGAAACTTTGAAGTTGTAGTACACTAGAAACTTTTCTGTAGATGAAATTCGATGCTGTTTGTGATGGTTTATTTTATGTGTCAACTTGCTTGGGCCAAGGAAAACCCAGATAGCTGGTTAAACATTATTTCCGTGTGTGTCTGTGAAGATGTTTCTGGAAAGGATCAGCATTTGAAATGGTGGACAACGTGGGTGGGCCTCATCCAATCCATTGAGGGCCTGAACAGAACAAAAAGGTTCCTACCTAAAGCATTTAAAATAAAATCTGGGGATGCCTGGGTGGTTCAGCAGTTGAGCGTCTGCCTTCAGCTCAGGGCGTGATCCCAAGATCTGGGATCGAGTCCCACATCAGGCTCCTTGTGGGGAGCCTGCTTCTCCCTCTGCCTATGTCTGCTTCTCTATCTCTGTGCCTCTCACAAATAAATAAAATCCTTTTAAAAAAATAGTAAAATAAAATCTGATCCCCCTCATCTTGGCTCTCAAGGTCCTGCATGATCTCACCAGTCTCTTCTCAAGGCACTCTGCCTGTGAGTCACTCACTAACCTCCTGCAACACCATTCTAGCACCTGTCCTGGCTACGCTACTGTCCAATCAGCTTCTGAATACACTGTTCCCTCTGCCAGGACTGCTCTATGCCATCCTTCATAGTCGGCAACTCCTTCCAATTTGAACTGATCATCCCTCCCTCTCATTTCTTTACAGAATTTCTTTCTTTCATAGCATGTCTTGTAATTATGCACTTTGCTTTCCCATCTTGCCCACAAGACTGTAAGCTTCGTAAGAGGGGACTTATCTGTCTTGTTCACTATTATATCCCCAACATTTAACCAACTGACACACAGCAGGCACTGAAAAAAAAAATCTGTTGGATAAATGATGAATACTAAAATAAACAAGACAGTCTTTACTTTTAAGACATGCACAATCTATCTGGTATGGCAAATAAACTCTGCAGAGGAAGGAAGAAGGTAGAGAGGAGGGTCTTTAAATTCCATCTTGCCAGGGATCCCTGGGTGGCGCAGCGGTTTGGCGCCTGCCTTTGGCCCAGGGCGCGATCCTGGAGACCTGGGATCGAATCCCACATCGGGCTCCCGGTGCATGGAGCCTGCTTCTCCCTCGGCCTATGTCTCTGCCTCTCTCTCTCTCTCTCTCTCTCTCTCTCTGTGACTATCATAAATAAATAAAAATTGGGGAAAAAAAATTCCATCTTGCCAGGGTCAAAGAAGGCAGACAAGGCATTCCAGACAGGGGCATGAGCTTAAGCCACAGAACAACAACAACAAAATAAGTGTATGGTGTGCTGGCATAGGTCTGATTTGGCTAGAGCGGACTGTGCCAAATTGATAAGGACCTTAAATGCTCCCAGAAGTTTAGGTTATAGTTTGCAAACAAGGAGCACCATCCCATTGGTTTTTAAGGAGACTGGCAGCCAGATATGTCTTAGGAAAAAAAAAAAAAGGAAAGAAGAAAAGAAAAGGAAAGGAAAGGAAAGGAAAGGAAAGGAAAGGAAAGGAAAGGAAAGGAAGAAAGGAAGAAAGGAAGAAAGGAAGAAAGGAAGAAAGGAAGAAAGGAAGAAAGGAAGAAAGAAAGAAAGAAAGAAAGAAAGAAAGAAAGAAAGAAAGAAAGAAAATCACTCTGGCAGCAATGTATGCGCGCCTGTTACATTTCTAAGAGGCCACAGGAACAAAAACATTTCAGAGGAAAACAGTGTCTGCTCTTGGAACTGCCTTTTCCAAAAGAAAAGACAAACGTTATTTCTCTGCTTTACGTACAAGCCTGGGTAGAGAGAGAAAATTATTTTCTCGAAAAAAAAAATAAAGAAAAAAAAAGAAGAAAAAAAAAGAAAGTTACAGGTCCTAATACAGATGGCAGCCAGAAACTGGTGTTCCCTCCGTCACCACTCAGCTAGGCCAACCACCCAACGTCAATGCATCTAATAATACTGTCTTTCTAAAAGAATTTCTGATAGCACAGGGCACAGTCCTCAAATGGTGAGAATCAAACTGGTAATCCCCCCCCCCAAAAAAAAAACAACAAAAAACAAAAAACAAAAAACACAAAACGAGTCTCGCCTACCGATCCTTAGGAGGGCGATTTTGCCTCCGCTGCAAAAATATATGGTGGCACAAGAAAAGACAGAGCCATGCCACCAGCTGTCAAGGGTGTAAACAGCGCCATGTCTGCCACCATCCAGTCCCGAGCGCGGAAGGAACCCGGCTTTTAACCACCCTTCAAGCAGCAACCGGGGTTTTATTTTCGGAACGGATGCTGGCGATGCGGGAAACCCCAGAGCGCACGGCGGAGACGACGGTCACCTGTATCGCACCACCGGAAGTCACCACCAAAACACAGAACCCAACGGGCAACCGTGACGGGGACGGCTGACAGCACGACGGTTACCGGGCGTAGGTGTCGGAGAGCGAGCCCCGCTAGCATCGCGGTGACACGGCGGTCGCACCTGAGGGTCCGCGGCGGGGGGGGCCTCACCTGCCCACTCGGGCGCGCGACCCCGCAGGCCCCGGGCCCAGGCGGGGGAGAGCGCGGGGCCGGCCGGGGCTGCTCCTCGGCGTCCGGGGCGGGGCCGGGGCGCCGGGGTCAGCGGGGCGGCGGCGGGGCAGGACCTCCGCACCTTACGAGCCCTGGGCCCGGCCGAGGCCTGGGAGAGAGGCTTCCCGGCTCCCCGGCTCCCCGGCTCCCCGCCCCTCCTCCGCGCGGGGCCCCGGGCCCGAGGAAGCCCTGCGGGCGGGGCGCCCTCCGCCCGCGGCTCGCCCAGGCCCGGGGGTGGCTCTGCGGGATCGGGGCGGCCCTGACGCGGGAGTCCGGGTCCTGGGCGCACGCCGGCCCCCCCGGCCTCCTGCCTCACTGTCCCCCCCACCCCGCGCCCCACCCCTGCCGCGCGCGGCGTCCCATTACTTGATTAGGTCCCGGTAGTCCAGGAAGGACAAGATGAGCAGCAGCGGATCGGTGGGCAGCGATTCTAGGGTCAGCGGCGCCGACTGGGTCTCCATGGCCGCCATCTTGCCTGGCCCGGTGCTGGCCTGGCCCCGCCCCCGCCCCGCCCAGGCCCCGCCCCCCGCCGCCACCGCCCGAGCCGCTCCCCGGCCGCTCCGACAGGTTTGTTATGTAACCGCCGGGAAGCCCCGCCCACGGAGGCGGGGCCAGGGGCGGATCCCGGCGAGGCCCCGCCCCCTGCCCCGCGGGCCCAGCGCCAGGGCCGTAGGGACGCGCTGCAGCTGGGATCCACGCGCCGCCGCGCCGCGCGAGGTCCGCGGGCTGCCCGCCTGCTCCCCGTCACAGCTCCTGTTCTCCCCCCTCCCATTCCGGTCCCCAAACTTGCCCAGCGCGGACCCCTTTTGCTCTTTGTTCCCAAATCTGCTTGGCTCTCTCTCTCTCAAGCCCCATTGCGAAATTTTACACCTGGGATCCTCAAAGCCAGGCCCTAAATCCTCTCCGTCCTTGGCCCCCCCGCCCCATCCTAGCTTCTCTTCATTTTCCAACCTAGACACTGTTCGCTTTCCCTCTCAGCCTCCCTCCCTCGCCCCACCTGTCCCTAGCAGAAAGGTGGCTCTGAGCCTTGTGGGCTCAGTAGGGGCGGAGTGGGGAATCAGCCAGAGGTGCAAGGCTCCTCTTCTGAATAGGGGGAAATGGTCGTCAAGGGCATAATTTCAACCCCTTCCCCGAGTAAAAGGTGCACAAGTACCGGATCTGAACGTCAGCCGCTCTCAATTCGGTCGTCACGGTGATTTTTCAGCCTATTAAGGCAATGCAAAGTGTATAGTCAATGGATCCCCTCACCCCCCAAGGTTTAATCCCCGAGGGTAAGTACCCTGGGTGTATAAAGAGATGAGCCGAGCCTGCCAGTGGGCATCACTGAGGCACGGGGATGGCCCATGCTTAGCTTTGCCACTATTAAAGTGTGGGTGGAGAAGTGTCTTCGATCGTAAGCTAAGGATGAATCCTTCTTTTCCCTTTTCCAAAGGCAGACTGGTGTAAGCGACTTTGGGCAGCCCAGTGAGACCTGAAAGTCACATGTCTGTCATTTATTTTACTAGAAATGAAATAGTGGACTAGCTAACTATGCCTAAATTATATGAGCCTGTGGACTCATTTCTTTTTTTTTTTTAAGATTTATTTATTTATGATAGAGAGAGAGAGAGGGACACAGGAGGAGGGAGAAGCAGGCTTCATGCCGGGAGCCAGACGTGGGACTCGATCCCGGGACTCCAGGATCGCGCCCTGGGCCAAAGGCAGGCACCAAACCGCTGAGCCCCCCAGGGATCCTCCTGTGGACTCATTTCTAAAAACCATTCCTCTTCTAAAGTGGTTTATGGACGGTAATGAAACCTTGTTTGTGTAAAGTACCCGGCTAGATATTCAATAAATGTTAATTTCCCAAGCCTGTGCACAAATCCATTAGTAAGTTTTCCAAACATTTCCATATCCTGGAGAAGGTTTCCTCCCAACTATTTGGAAAAATGGAAATAATTCCACCACCAACGCCAAAGCACTCTATTTTCTCAATTCACCATACCATTAATGGTTTATATTTATGATTTTGTCTAATACTTATAACTTCTCTCCCCATCACACAATGTATTAATCATGTTTTTAATTTTCTGTATGTTATGATGTTTTAACCCTAAAAATCTTGCTGTCAGGGGAGAGACTGCCCTCCTAGTGCTAATTCCTAAAGATAGGAAACAACTTGGTTGAGAGCACACCTCTCATATGCAAGCCAACCACTCCCTTTAACTAATTCTCACACACCAAGCCAATAATTCCCCTGCCCTAAATCATCTGAGGGCCAAGTACCAGGCAGCTAGAGGACACCGTTAGAGCCCAAAGCCTACCATGTATTGTTCAAACTAGCCAGTCCTAAGCTGTTTACTCTGCCCTGCCCTGCCTTCCCGGTGGAAACCCCAATAAAGTCCCTGGCCTAAACTTTCCCCTTGCTCCTGATTCTGTATCCTGAGAAAACCTGATGCTTACACTGTGGCCCCGCATGGTGTAATGTGCCCCCTTCTCTGGGGAAATGTAGTAAAAATCTTTGAATGGCATAGGCCTTGTCATGTTGTTACACGCTCACCTCCATAAGTTCAAATCCCACAAATACAAATGAGATACTCCTCTAGGAAAAACCACAAAAACTAAAAGAAAAGAACCTCTGTTTAAATCTCTGTACTTCCAAACTATTTATGAACATTCATGGAGTTGGATTCCTGTTGGTTGTTGCCTACTGGTCTTTCTCATCAGACTGGAAGCTCTCACTCTTTTTTGGTCTTGTAACTCCAGGGCCCGCATGGCATTCTTCAAGTGGAAAATTCAAATTCAGGTTGAGTGTATGAAGACAGAACACTCATTTCTGTTTGCCAGAGACCATACCTGTGTCTATAGGTAAATGCTTATAAGGCATTTGATTCTTTTTTTTTTTTTTAAGGCATTTGATTCTTTTTCATGTTTGTCTCACTTTTTCCCTCAGATAAGCTGTTTAACTCGTTTTAAGTCCAAAAGTTGGGGAGAATTTTAATTACATTGCTTTGCTTCTGCTACCCTATTGCATTTTCCTTTCTTTCCTTTGGACTTGCTCCAGTTATGTCCTAACGAGAAAACCAGAAGTCTGATGTTACCCTACTGCTGTGGCCAAGATTAAGGTAAGACCACAGAGGTACTTACCTGGGCCACAATATTGGGGGGTGTGCCAAAAAACCCTCAATAATCAAGATAAGTAATAGTTTAATGCAGTATTTTTAAAAAAGCTAATGCAAAAATCCCTAATGAACAGAATACCAAAATTTTAAATCAAAACTGGATTCCACAGTGCTGTTCAAGCTATGTTGGAATCTAAGGCAAAAGGGAAAAAAATGTATACTGAAATATGTGCTTTTTATGTCTTTCTAAATGGCTATTTTTTTCACTGGAAGGCAGAAGGGGTGCTCAGGTGGAAGACTGGCTTCTCCCAGGTAGTGAGGTTCAAAACTCCTGCTATCTTCCTTAGCCCCTCTTTCCCAGGCTGCCAACCTCTGCCATTTCACACCTTGGAGAGGGCCAGCCCTCTTGTGCAACAGCCTGTGCTTCCTGAAGAGGTGGTTTCAACCCAGGCTCCAATTTTCTCCCCAACATGGGATGAAGCTGGTAGAGGAGGCTAGGGGAGCAGTGGAAGTGAGGAAGCCCAGGAGAGCCCATTCCTGGGCTGTGGCTTTTTATTACCACTTCCTTCCCAAATACCTACAAGATGATGGCTGCCCAAGGCATAGGAACAGGGAGCTGGGACTTGGCTCTTTGGGTTCCCCAGGCTAAGATTGAAGGAGAGGGCTCCAGGTGCCGGGGTGGCAGAAACGGTCCTTCCAAGTCTGCTAATTATTTTGGATGCTACTCTTTAAAGGGCACAGAAGGGTTTCACTAAAATCGAATTTGCTTGCCATTAATGTTCCTATGGTAGATTGGAAAGCACAGGTTCTAGGGCACCTGTGTGGCTCAGTCGTTGAGCATAGGTCTGACTCCTGGTTTTGGCTTAAGTTATGATCTCAGGGTCCTGGGATCCGGCCCCATGTCAGGCTCTCTGCTTGGTGGAGAGTCCGCTGGTCCCTTTCCCTCCCCTGTGCTCCTCTCCCCCCTCTCTAAAATAAATAAACAAACAAACAAACAAACAAATAAATAAATAAATAATTTTTTAAAATCTTTTTTTTTTATTTTTTTAAATCCTAAAAAAAAATGAAACACAAAGTTCTGAAAGAAGAGTGTATACGTGCATTTTTTTTTAAAAAAAGATTTCTCTACTGTCTCAGCAATAGGTAACACTTGAGAAATAAATACACTTACATGTTTTCCTTGGAACCCCAGTGTCATTGGGTCCATGGTGTAGAGTAGTGCACAATGCCCTACCTGTAGACAATTACATTGTAGTTTCATAGGCTTCCAGGTTCCCATCCACTATTCCACTAAATCCCTCAGACACTCATTCATATCTTATGGGTAAAGGTCAGGCTCAGGCCTGTAGGAGATCAAGATGAGCACTGGGCTTGCTGTTTCAGCTTTGACACTTTTACTCTTTAGAAGCTGAGAGACACCCCCTTACTGTTTGATGGGAGAGAGACAAGCCACAGGGCTCTGGAGGCTCATTTTCTCCCTCATTGTCAGGGTTTACCAACTAGCTGCCTCAGCAGATGTGAGTTTGCTGGAAGGCAGGACAGTAGTCACCACATACTGAGTTCTAGAGGCTCCTGCTGAATGGTGGCCTAGCTGGGCCCCACCCCCATATGTAAAACATCATAGTTTAGGGGGCCTCTCTATTGGGCCCTTTCTGGGATGTGCCCAGCCTTCTTCTGCCCAGCCTAGTGCACCTCTCCACTGGGAGAATGAAAGCCTCCAGCTGCGATGGGGAGTGAGATGGGCAGAGGGGTCATGTGTTCTCTCCTCCTTCTTAGATTGTAAACACCTTCCCCCAACATTTTGTATTTATATTTCATGGTGTTGGTGGTGTGTGTCCTGGGCTCCTGAAGGATACCTACGTTGGAGGTCACACTCCACTTTGTCTCTTGCTAATTGTTTTTGGAAATGGCCTCGTTCAGTTGGGCCTCCCAGAGGCAGGAAACACTCTCAGGTGATTCTCAGGGCCTCCTGTCAAGTCTCAGGGCAGGCCTGGGAGTGGACAGCACGAACCCTGGTGTCAGCTCTCCTAGTTGTGGTGAGGCAGCCTGGGCATCCCATAAAGAGGCAGGAGGACTGGGCTGGAACCGCCAGACCCCAAGTGTGGCACCCAAAAGTAAAAAAAAAAACAAAAAAACAAAAACCTTGGGCCCAAAGACTGCTGGCGATTGGTTGAAAGATCCCCAGAATTCAGGAGTATGCTTCTGCTTTAGAGCTGAAAGCAGGGAGAAGGATAAAATTACAGGGATGTGTGGAAATTAGGGGCTGCCACTGCTTTCAGAAGGGCAACCAGCCTGATGGGCTGATGCAAGATCTGGAATGGATTCAGCTGCTCCAGTGCAGCAAAAGCACAAACCTCAGGCTAATGAGAAGTCTGGAATGGATGTAAGAGTTTTAAAGGCACAGTTGCAGCAGTCATATAAACTAGCTCTGGGACTTGGTCCCGCCCTCTCCCTCCCTTAGGTGAGACTTTAAATGTTCCTGAACTTGCTAAACAAATGTCTTTTGTTTTGTCTGGTAGCGCTTCTTATTTTCTTGCAGCCTGTATAGTTGATATGAACCTTCTGGATGCATGGTGAGTGAACCTGCAGATTGGATACATTTCAAGTGTTCCCTATTGGTGGACTCTTAACACGGTGAATATGAAGGTGTGACCAAGAATGGTTTGTAATCCCAAAGCTTGCCCACAGTGCATCATTGAAGCAATGTCTCCCATCCAGGGCAAAGAAAACACAATACTCGCCTACCATACAGGCCAGAAGGCCAAATACTCCCATCTACCAATTCAATAGCCTATAGGTGTGGGGAAGCCACTGGTAGCCACTAGACTTGGGTGTCTTACTGTGTCCTTTTGAGGCTTGACCAGGTCAGTGTGTCCACTGTTGCTCCTGTGGCACCTTAATAGGAAGTCCTTAATAGGAATACATCATGTTTTAGGTAATCAGTCTCCTACTGGGAGATACTTAGAAGAATTCCAATTTTATCATAATAAACAGCATTGTGACAAATACCTGTGTACATTCACTTTTTGTGTGAATTGTTTCAGTTACACTCATAGCATAAATTTTAGGTGCATAACCGCTGGGTCAAATTTGCAAACTTTTTTTAGTTTGTCCCCTATTTCCAAATGGCTCTCAAAATAGGCTACAGACAAAACATTGAGTTCTGCGTATAGAAGTAGTGCAGACCACATTCTCTGACCCAGATACAGTAAAATCACAAATGAATAATAATCTCAAAAGCCCCACCATTTTGACCTCAAAAAGCAAATAAATGAAAATATCCTCTAAAAACCTCTTTGGTCAAAGGAGAAATTAAAACTGACATTACAGAATTGCCTGACAGTAATGCCAACTGGAATGGCTTACAATAAAATATTTTATTTTTCTGCCAAAACTTTATGAAGAAGCAAATTTAAAACCTTAAATATTTTCTGTATTAAACCAGTGAGACAAATAGACATATAAAACAATCCATTCAAGTTATAAAAGAACAAATACACTTAGGGAAAGCCAGATATATAAAAGTTAAAGGAAAGATATAATGGAAAGAATGGAGGATAGAAATAGTGGAATTGACCGACAAGTTCCCTATCTTGCTCTATGTATGTGTGTTTGTGCATTTGTGTATATGTGTGTATTCATGTGTGCTCAAAGGAATAGGGACCACATGGGACCTTCCCACATTTTGCTGACAGCTTAGGAAACAAGATAAACTCAAACCCAAATGACACTCACAGTGGGATTAACCGGGATAATGTCAGTGTCAGGAGAGTGCCACCAAAGCACAAATGTGGAAATGACTAATTTAATGGTGGGCGGGTCATTGAAGGAAAGCATCTCACAGAATGTGACAGTTGAATTGAGCATCGTGGGATGGGTAGGATCTTGCCAAGCAAAATGCTTGTCGAGAGAAAGTGAAGACTAGGTGTGGGGGATTGTTTTCAAGGCACTAGAATTTTTTTCCATGCCTAATCAGTTCTAGACATGTATGGGACTATTAACTATGCAGGCTTTATCATTTTTAATTATGTGCTTTCTTTTGGAGCTGTAATTCTTTTGATTCAGGTAATCTATTTTTAGATCCTGCTTTACATTATTAATAATTACAGCAGAAAATGAACTTCATAGAAGTTAAATTTTTATTTCTTATCTATAATTAGTTGATGATGTTAGGTATAAAGATATATTAAAAATCTACTTTATCCTATTGAAAGGATATGTTGCATGGGTCTAAGTGTGTTCAAGGAATGGAGAGTCTGTAAAACCATATGGAAATCTTTTCATTAATTTTAAATTTTTAGAAATTTATCTGTTGGGTATCCCATTAAATCTTACAGTATTTTATATACTGAGCGTGTAATAGGAAGAATAAGGTATATAGAATTTCTTTCTCCAGAAAGATATACTTTCTACTGTTCTTGTTGTTATGCTTTCAAAGTGCAAACTTCTGAATTTAGTATTATTCCTTTTTTGGGGAAAGGAAATGTTAGCACAAGTGTGTGTGTGTGTGTGTGATATGTGTGCTTATAAAAGCATAGAGAAAAATATGGAAAGAACTTTTATATATATATAAAAGCATTCTCTGGGGATGAAAAGGGGAATATTGTAGAAAAGATGAGTGATGAGAAGAAGGAATGAAAGGAGATGATTTGTATCTTTTATATGTTTGTATTGTTTTGTTACAGTGATAACTGATGTGATGGTTAATTTTATTGACTTGACTAGACCATGAAGTGCCCAGACATTTGGTTAATATTCTAGATGTATCTATTGAGGGTGTCACTGGATAAGATTAACATTTAAGGCATGAAAATCCCACAACTAAATCACACTTAACAGTGACAGACTAGAGCACCTGGGTGGTTCAGTCAGTTAAGTGTCTGCCTTCAGCTCAGGTTATGATCCTGGAGACCTGGGATCAAGCCCCATGTCAGGCTTCCTGCTTAGTGGGGAGCCTGCTTCTCCCTCTCCTTCTGCCACTGTCCCTGTTTGGGCTCACTTTCTCTCTCTCTCTCTTTCTCCCTCTCAAATAAATAAAATCTTTAAACAAACAAACCAACAAACAACAACAAAAAAACTCAGTGAATGAATGAAAGCTTGCATCTCTAGGATCAGGAACAAGACAAAGATATCTGCTCTCATCACTGCTATTCAATATTACGATATTGGGATGGGCTTCCAATCAGGGAAATTAATCAAGAAAAGGAATAAAAGTCATCTGGATTGGAGAAGAAGCCGCAAAATGATATTGCATGTGACATAATCTTATAAATAGAAAAATCCTAAAGGAATCCACACACACAAAAATTATAGCTGTTAAACAAGTTCAGTGAAGTGGCAGGATACAACAATATACAAAAATCTATTGTATTCCTATACATTGGCAATGGATAATCGAAAAGTGAAAAATAACAAAACAATTCTGTTTAAAAAGCACGAAAGATAATAAAAACACTCAGGAATAAATTTAAAAGAAGTAGTACAAGATGTATACACTGAAAACTATAAAACACCATTGAAAGATATTTCAAAAGACTTTTTTTTAAAAAAAGATTTTATTTATTTATTCATGAGAGACACACAGAGAGAGGCAGAGACACAGGCAGAGGGAGAAGCAGGCCCCATGCAAGGAGCCCGATGTGGGACTCAATCCCGGGTCTCCAGGGTCATGCCCTGAACTGAAGGCAGATGCTCAACCGCTGAGCCACCCAGGCATCCTGCAAGAGACTTTATAAATGGAATGGCTTACCATATTCATGAATTGGAGCACTCATTGTTAAGATGGTAACATTTCCTAAACTAATCTACAGATTTGGTTCAATTTCTGTGAAAATCGCAGATAGTTTTTTTGGAGAACTTGGCAATCCGATATTAAAATTCATATGAAAATGCAAGGGACCCAGAATACCAGCACAATCTTGGAAAAAGAAAAATAAAGTTGGAGGATTCACATATCCTGATTTTAAAATTTATTAGAAAATTATAGCAATCAAGAAAGTGTGATATTGGCATGAGAATTATATAGATCAGTGGAATAAAACTGAGAGTCCAGAAATAAACCCATATATTTAAGTCATTGTTTTTCAGTAAGGAAGTTAAAAGAATTCAAAGAAGAAAGAATAATATTTTCAACAAATAGTGCTGGGACAACTGGGCAGTCACATGTAAAAAAAAAATGAAGCTGGATCCTTACTTCACATTATATACAAAAACGAATTCAAAATGGGTCAATGACTTAAATTTTAGAGCTAAAATCATAAAACTTTAGGAAGAAAGTGTACAGGTAAATCTCATGACCTTAGCAATAGATTCTTAAATATGACATCAAACGTATGAGCAACAAAAGAAAAAAAAGTAAATTGGACTTCATCAAAACTAAAAACTTTTGTATTTTAATGGATTCTATATAGAAAGTGAAAAGACAACTCATAATATGGAAGAAAATATTTGCAAAATATATTATGAATGTATGTATGTATGAATGTATCTATCAATATCTCAATTATTCAATAATAAAAAGACAACCCAACTAAAAGCTGAGTAAAATATTTAAACAGACATTTCTCCAAAGAAGATATATAAATGGCCAATAAGCACATGAAAAGATGTTCAACATCATTAGGCATTAGGAAAATGCATATCACAAACACAATATCACAGGGCATATGCCTGCCTCAGTTGCTGGAGATGAGACTTTTGATCTTGGGGTCTTGAATTTAAGCTCCATGTTGGGTGTGGAGATTTCTTAAAAAGAAGAAAAAAAAAAAAACCATAGTATGACTTTCCATCCACTAGGGCAGCTATAATCAAAACAATAATCACAAGTGTTGATGAAGATGTGAAGAAACTGGAAACCCATATATTGCTGGTGAGAATGTAAAATTGTTCAGTCACTTTTTTAAAAAAGATTTTTATTTATTCATGACAGACACAGAGAGAGAGAGAGAGGCAGAGACACAGGCAGAGGGAGAAGCAGACTCCATGCAGGGAGCCCAACTCAGGACTCGATCCTGGGACTCCAGGATCACACCCTGGGCTGAAGGCGGTGCTAAACCGCTGAGCCACCCGGGCTGCCCTCAGTCACTTTTTTGGATAAAAGAAATTCTGTAATCAAAGCTAGTTTGCATGTTGACACTTAAGGCTTAATTAAAATTTTATTAGGGACCAAGCAGATAATGTCTGTTTATATAATGTAATAGCAAGAGTTCTTGCAAAATAGCGAATCCAACTTCCATTGTAAGACCTTGCAAACCATTTGGCTGTTCCTTAAAAAGTTAAATACAGACTTATCATCTTGGTATGATCCAGTGATCTCATGTCTAAATATCTATCCAAGATAATTGAAAATTTATGTCCACACAAAAACTTAGACATGAATGCTCATGGTAGCTATATTCATAATAGCCTAAAGGTAGAAACAACCCAAATTTCCATCAATAGATGAATAAATAAAATGTAGAATGGAATATTACTTGGTGAAAAAAGGGAAAGAAAGAAAGAAAGAAGAAAGAAAGAAAGAAAGAAAGAAAGAAAGAAAGAAAGAAAGAGATGAAGGACTGTTGTATAAGGTGGATGAACCTTGAAAAAACAATACGCTAAGTGAAAGATGCCAATCAGAAAAGATCACATCCTGAAATGTCCAGTATAGGCAAATCCGAGGAGGCAGAAAGATTAGTGGTTGAAAGTAGAGAATGTAAAAAAAAAAAAAAAGTCGAGAATGTGGGGGGCGAGTGGGGGGAGAGTGGAAGCTGATTGCTAACAGGTACTCAGTTTCTTTGGGGGTAATAAAAGTATTCTGGACTTAGGCTATGATTGCAGACTAAAAACCACCAAACCCTACACTTTGAAAACGAAGTGATCATTTTCTCCTACAATTTTCTCAGGAAAAGTTGAGATAATGCTTGAGAAATAATAGGCAGCACTCACTTAGTATGATGAAACCTGCCTACCTCCGTATAGTTACACGATATCTTCATCTTTGTCACAGTCCACAGAGATTGTTGAGTGACTCGTAGCAGGGTCTCCCGTTGTATGCAAGTTGGGTCTGTCTGCTGGGTACTGTCACTTGGCCCATTCAGGCTCAGGCCACCAGGGACAAATGAGTAGTTTGACAAAGCCATGTTTATTGGCCCATTGCAATGAGGAAAAACTGCATAGTAGAGTTACTCTGGAGTTCTCCAAACAGGGAAAAGTAGAGATATCATAGATTTTGGGGGAGGAATGGAATCTGGGTGAAATTCAGACAAAGTAGCGTCTCAGCTCACTGAAGGCAGTGCAGGGTGAGTGTTAAACTGTCATCATCAGGTGACCCAGGATCGTGTTTCCTTGGAAACCACTAAGTTAAGATAAACGTGGACTCTTGCGTCCAGACCTCTTTATCTGAACCTCTGCACCTGGGTTGTACACCAAGGTTGCTTCTCTATGTCAGACTGACTGAATTTCTCCAGGCAAGACTGGGATATTTTACTCTTACTGAAATAATTTCAAACAGCAAAGTTACTGGGAGCCTGGTTTTAGAGGACAAGTTTTCTCTGTGAGCAAGAACGCAGTAGTCACTCTATAGGAAGGGGTCCTTGGCAGTATGTCCTTGGGAGAAATCACGTTTACTGTGAACTTTGCTGCTGTCTCTTTTGCTGCTGGGTCTGATATCTCAGCCTGGTGAATGGTGGGGCTGCTTTTAAACCCCTCGGTGTTGAGGGGTTTCTAAGGATTGATGCAACATTGCTTGTGCTGCTAAGACCCCAGAGGTAAGGAAGGCAACAATTTTAATTAAGGAGGGGTCAATGCAGGTTGCCCTGGAGGTTCATTCTTTCTGCCTTTTAGTGGTTTTCAAGGCCTTGGTTGAGCAGGTCTGAGTTAACTCAGAGGAAAGACAAGGCTGGGACTCCAGAGGCACCTCCTTTCCAACCAAGGCCATTCCCCAGGCAGGAAACTCTGCTCTTACTGGACTCCTCCTGCATGTCCCTTAGGGAGAGACACACCACCACCCAGATCCCACTGCAGTGACTAGGCCAGCTCTCTCTGGCCTAGACACATGCTCTGTCGTGAGCTGAGGGGCAGGGAGGAGGCCTGCCTTGTCCCCTCGGAGGTATCCTGGGAGGTGTCCTATTTAAAACTGAGTGGCCTCAGTGAGGTGTGCGTCCTTGTCCTCTTGCACGACCCTTCTGACCACAAAGGCACACACCCATTGTCTCCCATTTTTGGAAGTGGTCATTGCAAGCTGGGCCACCTTAGGGGTGGGAGGCATTTCTTCTTAGGAAGGGCTGGAGACCCAGTACCAGGGCCTCAGGTGTCTGTAAACCCAGGAGTAGGTCAAGTGGCCTCATAGCACAGGACTCTAGCCGCTGGGGGTTCTGCTCTGGGGTTTGGGAGGGCAGAGGATGGGTAGCAGGATCTCTGCCGGCCCCTGAAGCCCAAAAGCAAGTGTGCCATTTGGAAAAGAGGAAACTGACCACAGAAGGAACAACCAGGCGGTGGCAGCTAGGGTGCTCATTGCTGGGGGAAGAGAGGAGGGTGGCTGAAGCAGAGAAGATGGAAATGCAGTGGGGTTGGAGGGGACAGGCTCAGGGGACAGTCAGCCCTGCAGCCCTGCAGGTGGGCTGATAGAAAACCCTGGTGTGGATTTCACAACTGTTGGCAAACCCCCCTGATGGGTTTACAGGCCCGTGGGAAAACCTGGCACGGCTCTAGGAAAATTAGAGAGACCGCACCAGCAGGAACCAGGGCTGGGGCTAAGATTCAGTCCCTGACCCCTCCCTCTCCTGCTAGAGGATGCTCCCAACTTCCTGAATTTTGTAGATTTGTAGAGCCCCGAGTTTTCCGAGCTTCTGAGCTTCCGTGGCTCCTATTAGTAGTGGCTGTTCTTTTGTTTGTCAGTATAATTGTTATGCGTGGTCTTGGGACCTTGACCATCTTGATTGTGACCCCTGTGACTAGTGACTTTTTTTTTTTTAAGATTTTATTTATTTATTCGAGAGAGAGAGAGAGAGAGAGAGAGAGAGAGAGAGAGAGGCAGAGACACAGGCAGAGGGAGAAGCAGGCTCCACGCAGTGAGCCTGACGTGGGATTTGATCCTGGGTCTCCAGGATCACGCCCTGGGCTAAAGGCAGGCACTTAACCGCTGAGCCACCGAGGAATCCCACTAGTGACTTCTTTTTTTTTTTTTTTAGAATTTATTTATTCATTTATTCATGAGAGACACAGGCAGAGGGAGAAGCAGGCCCCCTGCAGGGAGCCCGATGTGGGACTCGATCCTGATCCCGGGACTCCAGGATCACGCCCTGCGCTGAAGGCAGAGGCTCAACCGCTGAGCTCCCCAGGCACCCTGTGACTAGTGACTTCTAAAAGAAGTGGGCCAAGGGTGCCACCAAGAATGACCTGTACTAAAACTTGGCTAGGATGAATCATTCATTTTTTCCCCTCTTCTCAAACAAAGGAAAAACTCTGTTTGTAGGACTCCTGTATTAGGGAAATTCTGCAGTGCACAGTGGCTCCGTCTTCTCTTAGTGACATTGTAAAGGGCTCCTTCCCCAAGGAGGGGATCTGGCTCCCCATTTTTTGTAGTACACCTGTCTGTACCTCTGGGTAGGGTTTGCTCTTACCTTTTGATAGTGCAGGGATCCTCTGGTTTTCCTCTTCTCTCAGGAGGCTGAATGCCCACTGTTGTCTTATTTTCAAAGGTGGTACACAGAATCAAAGAAGGTCTAATTATCGCCTTCAAGGGTCAACCACTAGTTATTTATTCAAAATGTATGGGGCTCCTGGGTAGCTCAGTTGGTTAATCATCTGCCTTTGTCTGGGGTCATGATCTCTGGGTCCTGGGATGGAGCCCCACATGGGGCTCCCTGCTCAACGGGGAGTCTACTTCTCTTCCTTCTGCCCCTCCCTCTGTTCATGCTCTGGCTCTCTCTCTCTCATATAAATAAAATCTTAAATACATTTTATATTTGCAGCATGTATGTGAGTGTTTCTTTGTGGAGAGGGTGGATGGCTTTCAAAGATGACCTCAAAAATGGTGAACAAACTTAGAGTCAGTAACGGAGGGATATTCCTCTAAGAAGGTTGGCTTTGCTGGTTTTGAGGTTGCTCCTGGAGTCAATATTAGGGCAGCCCTCTTCAGTGTCCTACACTCAGATATACTCGCTCTCTCCCTCCATGTCTGCCTCTTGTCCTTACCTTCGACATCTGTGTTGATTTTTTAGTATTGTATTATTAGCTGTAGTATTTATTGGTATTTTGTATTAGAATTAGGTCTCACATGCTGCTGAATTTTTTTTTTTTTTTTAACATTTTACATTTGTCTTAGAAAAACTTGAAAGCCATTCCTGGTAATCTGATTAGACAGAAAAAGAACAAGCAGGTACTCTGTCATCTAGGTAAGAAGTTCAGTCCTGGAGGGCAGAGATTCAGAGGTGACTTCTTTGGTACCTCGGGAGAAGCAATAGATAGGGTAGGTCCACGAGGATCCATGTGGATACCGGGAAAATCCTCCAGAATGGAGCAGAAGGCTTGGAACAACCACCACGAGGGTGACATGGAGACACAGCAGTGGGGATGGTAACTGCTAGCCTTTCTGGAGGGTTCACCACGTACCAGAGGCTGCTGGAACCAGCAGTAAGGGGCTAGGCCACATTGCACTGGAGCTCTGACTTGCTCTGTATTACACACTCTTTCACCTCAGGTTTTAGCAGGTAGAAGGCTTCAATGGGAAACATGAAAAGAATTTTTTAAAGATTTAATTTATTTATTCATGAGAGAAACACACAGAGAGGCAGAGACACAGGCAAAGGGAGAGGCAGGCTCCTCGAAGGGAGCCCGACATGGGACTCGATCCCAGGACCCCGGGATCATGACCTGAGCCAAAGGCAGATGCTCAACCACTGAGCCACCCGGGTGCCTGACAACATGAAATTTAACAAGAAACCAAGAAATGTATATGGTAGGAGTTTTTTTCTGTATTTCTTCCCAAAGACAGGCCTGAGCTACCATGAAAGACCATCCTCTCCCCAAGAGGCTATTTTTAAAGGTTGTTAGACATAACTGCCACTCTTCGTTGTATCTTCCAAGTCATGTATTCCTGTGTTCACACATCTCTAGATTGTTCTGTGCAAAAAAGGAGAGGAAAGCTGGGACGCCTGGGTGACTCAGCAGTTGAGCATCTGCCTTCAGCTCAGGGTGTGATCCTGGGATCCAGGATCAAGTCCCCTGTTGGTCTCCCTGTGAGGAGCCTACTTCTCCCTCTGCCTAAGTCTCTGCCTTCTCTCTGTGTCTCTCATGAATAAATAAATAAAATTAAAAAAAAAAAAAGGAAGGGGAAAGCAGGAACCGATAAGCACCAACTCCTGATTGACTGAAAAGCTAACCGTTAAAGTATTCATGGACTGTGTCCCTTTGCTTCTTGCCTACAATAGTGACATTTTTCTGGGAATTGCATAGGCTGGGACAAATTCAGGGATAGCTTTCCCTCGAAAAATATATTTGGTGAAAAACAGTAATTGTCGATCAACTCCAGAAATTGCCAATTTTCAAGTTATATCTAGGGTGAACCCTTCTTTCTACAGATTCCAAGGAATACCTTTCACCCATTTCTAGCACTTTTCTTTTCTTCTCTCCTGAGTGAGAAAAAATGATGACCCTCTCTCTTTGCCTTATGTGTTAACTGTCGACAACTCTAATAATAACAGTAATGGTGGTGATCACAGGGTAGTACAAAATGAAGGTAATAATGTAAACGTGCCCATATACGGCCTCACTAATTGTAGGTCTCTCAGTAAATGCTTATTAAATTGTCATCTGCTGCAAGTCATTTAACAAATACTTATTGAGTACTAGCGAATATGGATTTTATGAGGTAGTGGATAAAGCGATAAGCAGACATAATCCCTGCGCTTATGTGTTTTTGTTTTCTCTCTTGTTGTTGTTGCTGTTCTTGGGCCATAAGGAGAGGAATTATGTTTCACATGCAGAGTGGTACAGACAGCGATAACACTTGATTCCAAATCAGAAGACCCAGACGCTATGGGTTTTTGCTTTGATGGGAAGAAGATGTTCAGATGATCTCGGATAAGTCATTTAAAAGTCTTAGTATCATCTAAACAAATAAGATGGTCAAACTCTATTTTTATGCTTTTTTTTTTTTAAAAGATTTTATTTATTTATTTGACAGGGAGAGAACCAGAAAGCATAAGTGGGTGGAACAGCAGAGGGAGCGGGAGAAGCAGGCTCTCTGATGAGCAGGGAAGCCTGACATGGGGCTCGAGGACATGGGGCTCCATGTGGGGCTTGACATGGATCCCAGGACCCTGGAGTTATGATCTCAGCCAAAGGTAGACGCTTAATGACTCAGCTACCCAGGCGCTCTGGTTTTTATACTTTAAAGAGCTCTGCCAACTGTAGAGTTTGGCTTGGTGTGAGATGCAATGAAGTTGACTGATTGTGAAAGGGTAGCTTTTATGTTCCTCTTACAAGTCTACGTTCCAGGATTGGTCTACAAAGTCTTTTTCACCTTCTTAAATGATGGTCAAATCTTCAGAAAGGCCTTTGAAACCCAAACTCACCTGAAAATATTTTTTGTTATTGTTGTTTGTTTGCTTGTTTTAAAGATTTTATTTTTTTAAGTAATCTCTACACCCAATGTGGGGCTGGAACCTACGACCCCGAGATGAAGAGTGGCATGCTCTACCTACTGAGCCAGCCAGGCACCTCTGAAAATTTTAATTAGAAGAAACTCGACTTAGGTTTTTTATCACTTTTTCCAGGACAGGAAAACATCAACAACCATAAAAAATCCGCATGGTTTCTTGCTGAGACAGGAATCAGACCTTCAAAAGAGGACCGATGCCAGCCAGTAATGGTCATTACGTGAGAAGCTCTTGTGAGCTGACCTACTACTAAGAAATCTCTTATCTTCACTACCCTAATCTCTTACCTTCACCACCCTGCAGAATAGGGTATGTCAGCACTTACCCATCCTCATCCTCTATCCAATTTCCCATGGCTTCATGCAGTGTGTTAGGCAGACAGATCAAGGTTTAAAAGTATTTTTTTGTTGTGAAAGTTAAATTTTAATTGAAAATTAATTGATTTTTCCAGGAACGAGCCTCTAAACTTGGCCACAATTCAGTGATCCTGATCGACCATGTGGCTCTTTGCCGAACCAATGTAAACATGAAACAGATAAAGAGAAGTGAGTGTCATCAGAAGGATAAAGCCAACACAAATTTTGTAAACCAATACGTGTTTGTTAGTCATAGTAACTTGGAAAATTATGGACAAGCTTTTTTAGCCTTTTTTTTCCTTTTTTTTAAAGATTTATTTATTTATTTATTTATGATAGACATAGAGAGAAATAGAGGCAGAGACACAGGAGGAGGAAAAAGCAGGCTCCATGCTGAGAGCCCGACGTGGGACTCGATCCTGGAACTCCAGGATCGCGCCCTGGGCCAAAGGCAGGCGCCAAACCGCTGAGCCACCCAGGGATCCCCTTTTTAGCCTTTTCTAATTTAGTTAAGATTGAATTTCTTGAAGAGTTGCTGGAGAAAGGCTTTCCAGACCCAGATCAGAGAGTGCTTGCTGTTATTTTGAGGATCCGTGAACTTTGAGCAGCTTGGTGATCCTGCAGCCAAGAAGAGCAGTCCTCAGACTTTTATGTGTGTGTATCACTGGGGTATCTTCTTAGAACACATATTCTAATTCTTTGGTCTGGGGTGAAAACTGAGATTCTCCATTTCTTTTCTTTCCTTTAAGATTTTATTTATTTATTCATGGGAGACACAGAGAGAGAAGCAGAGACATAGAGGGAGAAGCAGGCTCCCTGCAAGGAGCCCGATGTGGGACTCAATCCTGGGACCCCGGGATCATGCCCTGAGCCAAAGGTAGGTGCTGAGCCACCCAGGAGTCCCAGATTCTCCATTTCTAATGAGCTCTGAGGTGATGCCAGTGTTGTCGGTCTTGGGGCCACAGTGTGAACAGCATGGTCCCGAAGGAGTTACCCCACTTGGGGAAGGCACATGAGCACAATTCTTACCTGTAATTCTGACCAGGAATGACTATGGCCAGGCAAAGAATTTTTTTTTTAAGATTTTATTCATTTATTAATGAGAGACACAGAGAAAGAGAGAGAGAGAGAGAGAGAGAGAGAGAAAGAGAGGCAGAGACAAGCAGAGGAAGAAGCAGACCCCATGCATGGAGCCAGACGTGGGACTCAATCCCGGGTCCCCAGGATCAAGCCCTGGGCCAAAGCCTGTGCTAAACCGCTGAGCCACCCAGGCCACCCCAGGCAAAGGATTTTATGAAGCTAAATGATGCCTTTGGTCTGTATAGTAAGTGCACCACACTTCAAGTGGCGGGGATCATACATGTATTTTCTCTTAAAGGCAAAGCAGAAAAGCTACTGGGCATGTGAGCAGCAAGGAGAAAGATGTTAGACTCATGTTTCTGGAAAGAGGTGGAGATCAACAATCTGCTAAGGCATTAATTTTGTTGCTCTGTCTAATGTATGGATTATCCGTTATTAATTTAGCTTAAGATGTCAATGATTTCTTTTTGATATAAATAAAATGAAACTGACCACATTGAAATGAATCCCTTTGACTTGAATTAATGATAGGAAAATTTGGGAAGACAATGAGAAAAGACAGTGTTTATTTTCAGGATGGGAGTCATTCACTCAACAATGACAAGGTATTGAGCCCCTTATGATGGGCCAGGCGCTGTGTGAAGTTCTCAGTCCCTCTATGGAAGTCTCACATTCTTTGGGAGCATATTGACCCCAGACAGCTCATCTTAAAATGAATTAAAGTTGTGATCCTTGAAGGAGAAACAGGGCATGATTTGAGAACACGGAAACTAGGGCATATGAGTGGATGGGCATGTGAAAGAAGGCTTCTCTAAGAAGGTGATGTTTGAGGTGAGAGCTGGAGGGTGGATTGGAATGAACTAGGTCCAGGGGTTGGTGTTGGAAGGCACCAGAGGGAAAAATGAGCTTGACCCACGTTGGGGGTCATCCATGTGTCAATACATAATGTCCCAGCTGGGGCTTGATGGAGTGAGGCGTGGTTTAATTACTGTTGATGTGAAGGCCACCCCGGGGGGGGGGGGAGCCTTTCATATATGTGCCCAGCTACATAAACACCTAGAGAAACATACCCTCTCCCATGCAGTCCCGTGGTCGCCACACATTGGGGAGTTAGGTGTTCAGCTCACCCCTTTGCTTCCATCCCCCACCCCCGCCCGCTGAGCCTTATTAACTTGCAGGCTCAAGGCTACCAGATATTACAACTTCCTTTTCTTGTAAAGAATAGGAATATTGCATGGTGATGATTAAGAAATACTTGCAAATGCCTTTATTTTATGTTCAAAAAGAAAACGTACCCAGGTTTTTGCTTGTTTGTTTTCAGATTCACAGCCAGATTTGAGAAGGCCTAGCCCACATCAAATGGGCCTGGAGTTTGGACAGTCCGTTACAGTCCCACGGCCCTTGACAGAGTACTTTGTCTACAGGCACGGTGGTGTTCAGAATAGTGCTGAGAGGTGGGCAGTCATCCCCAAGGCTCAGAGAAGTGATCTTGCCCAGAGTTACAGTGACTGGTAGATCCTGATAAAGCTAACACTGAGCACGCCCTTTACATTTCAAGTCCCTGCTTGGCTTTGCTGTCTCAGAAGCTCCTTGAAACTTTCTCCTTCTTTTTTTTTCTTAAAGGATTTTATTCATTCATTTATTCATGAGAGACATAGAGAGAGAGAGAGGCAGAAACATAGGCAGAGGGAGAAGCAGGCTCCATGCAGGGGGCCTGATGTGGGACTCGATCCTGGGACTTGATCCTGGGACTCCAGGATCACACCCTGAGCCCAAGGCAGATGCCCAACCGCTGAGCCACCCGGCACCCCAACCTTTCTCCTTTGTAATTCCCCTTACACCCAGCCTGCAGACCCAAAGGGATAGGTTTCCCACATAACACAGGACCATCTCCAGGACTCAGTCCCTGGGGACACTTTGTCGTAGGGAAAAACAGGGAGGGAAATGCCTGTGAGTCTGTGTACCCTTGGGTCCTGGAGAAGCTAGGTCTTTTTCTCCTCCTTCTTCTTCCTCTTCTCTTCTCTCCTTAAGTACATCTTTCCTGCTCCAGGTTCAAACATGTAGATGCCACGGAAAGCAGCCTGTAGTGAGCAGTATGGGCAGCAGGAGGCAGCATGAGACCATGGCTTTGTCTCAGGATTAAGCAAGTTTTTCTAATCAGCTGGCTCCATCCTCTGCCAAAGGAGGATCTTGGGTTTCCAAAGAAGTCTGCACCGTAGAATCATCTGATGAACTTTTATAAAATCCCGGGGGCCTGGGCTCCGTCTCAAGCCAGTTGCATCTTCTATCCGTGGGAGAGGGGCACACCCTTTCAGTTTCCCGGGTGATTCTGATCTACAAGGAGAGTTGACAACCAGCAATGGAGAACACTGAATCCTGAAAACTGTAGAAAGGCTTTTAGGAACCACCTAGCCCAGCCTGACTGCTCCATTTCACAGCTGCAGGAACTGAGGCCAGACACAATAGGCTTAGGGTTCATTGGAAGAACAGAATCCAGGATCCTGACATTCAGCCAATTCTGGTTCGTCCACAGCACTCAGTCTTCATGTTTGGGTTGGACATGGGCCTCCGGAGGCAGCAAGGACCGCTCCTTCCCTCCTCTCTGATCTCAGGGCTGTGTGGTCTCTGGGTCAAGGAGCTCCTGTTGGTGGAAGCATTCAGAACCCATCTAGAGAGATCAACTGGAGAGCCACCCCATCTCGGTGTGGGCTGAGGTTCAATGCTTATGTGCTCCTGGAAACCAGGGGAGTGAGAAAGAGGGGGGTGAAGGCAGCTGCAGTCGAGGACGGCTTCCTGGAGATGAGGCAGGAGTAGAATATTGGCTGGACTTCAGTGACTCGTGGATGGTAGGGGCCCAGGACAAATGATGGGCATTGCTTGGGGCCACGTGGCCCAGTGTGAGTGAGGCAAAGGTGAGGCCTGAGGGCAGTGGGAGTTAACACTACAGACAGAGATGGAGACCAGCTTATGGAGAGAGGAACATCCAGGCGGAGGAACCAAGGGACCAAGGCCTTTCATGCAATGTTCTAAATCTTCTCCCTCTTCCTCTGCCTGCAACTCCCCTTGCTGTGTGCTCTCTTATTCTCTGTCAAATAATTTTTAAAATCTTTTTAAAAGCACAGGCACCTGGGTGGCTCAGTTGGTTAAGTGTCTGCCTTTGGCTCAGGTCATGATCCCAAGGTCCTGGGATGGAGCCCCACATCGGGCTCCCTACTCAGCGGGGAGCCTGCTTCTCCCTCTCCCTCTGTCTGCCGCTCCCCTTGCTTGTGCTCTCTCTCTCTCTGTCAAATAAATAAAAATCTTAAAAAAAAAAATCTTCTAGCTGTCTGGGTGCAATGAGGAAACATGGACGGTGTTTGAGCCTGAGAGGGTCAGAGGTGAGCCAGTCAGAAAGACGCCACTGGAGGTGGAGGGTAGAGGCCCAAAGACAGAGGCAGCATGCGTACAGGCCCCATCCAGGGACTCCTTTAGGATCAGTCTTTTCCAGGCCCTCAGAACTTAGACAAGATGTGACTTTTGGAAGATGTCCTAGAGGTATTTGCCGAATAGAATGTAAGTAGAAGATTGCCCTCAGGGGTGGGTTGTGGCCGAGGACGAGGATGGCAGAAAAGACCCAGAGTGAGCCAAGAGTCATTTGGAGAGTAGCAGGGGCTGCATGTCCAGAGGCTTTTCAGACAGTTTATGGGAGTCGCAGAAGGGCCACCACTCCAGAGGAGCAGAATGGTGGTATTCACAGTGAGGGGACCCCTGCCTCCCTCTTTTCTCCCTCTTTTCTCCTGTAGTCAGGATATTCTTGGGGATCCCTAGAAACTCCACCTTGAGAAAGCCCTAGAAGTCCAGCATTAACCTTCCACCCCAACCTCATCTATCTTTAGAGCTTTATGATATGAAGTCCCCTCCTTACCACCGTGTTTTCCGTGATGTGTCCAGCTCTTTTCTGTCCAGCCTGGCTCACCTCTCTGGGGGGTTCTGGATGGCTCGGGAATCATGTACACTACACCTCTCTGTTTGTCAGGTTTCTCCCCACCCCCTTCCAAGTAAACCCTAGTCTGTATTTATACCATATGGCACAGGTGGTCTGCACCCTTGTCCTTCTTCCATGACATCTGGTCACCACATAGGTACACACTCCGTCTTTCCCAAGGCTGGGTGTTTTTGGAAGAGACCTCAGGGATAGGTGGGTAACATTTTGCTTCTAAGCATCCATGTTTTTATATGGGGGGCAAGGAGGAACCAAATAATACTGTCTTCTATTTGCAAAGCAGTACAAACTTTTCAAAACATCATCTTTCACCAGTCACTGGAGCCTTCCGAAGTAAAGAGTTTCTTAAGGAAACTGCTACCCCATCTGCCCTGTCCATGCAGTCCAACAGGGGAAGAGTGGTGTTCTCTCTGAAGAACCAGAGGGTAAGCTAGGAAGAAACCACACTGGAACCTGGGCAGTTATACGAGATAGGAACACCTAAATTATTAAGTGTAAGGAGGTTATTTCAATCATTATGCAGGTTGAAGGCTTTACCAACATCCTTTGTGCACTCTAGGATGCTGTAAACAATCAGCTGATGCATTCGTAGATTCCAGATTATTTCCCTTTGGTGTCTACTTTCCTGTTAGAAAGATTTGGCAGCTCTTGAAGAAGCCAACTTCTCAAGGTGGCATCAACACTTTCTCCTTCCTTAAGGAAGATGTGATCCCCTGGTATTCCAAATATACCTGTTTTTCTTTCTTTCTTTTTTTAAAGATTTTATTTATTCATGAGAGACACACAGAGAGAGGCAGAGACAGAGAAGCAGGCTCCGTGTGGGAAGAGCCTGATGCGGGACTCAATCCCAGGACCCCAGAATCATGACCTGAGCCAAAGGCAGACGCTCAACCACTGAGCCACCCAGGCATCCCTACACCTGTCTTTCATTTGGCTTGGGGTCCATGCACAACTATCTTCACAGAAATGGTGCAGATGTCCACCAGCTCTAGCAGATAGGAGGTCTGGTCATGACTCTCAGTGGTTGAGGAGTCCTCTTTGTTTTCCATTTCTCTCACAACAGCCAAAAGTCTACTTTTATCTTCCTCTTATTATAAGATTTATTAAATTAGGGTCTGTGGAATCACATAAAGTACACATATAGGCCTCCAAGAGGATCAACCCATTGAAATTTATACAAAATTTTATGTGTGGGTACATGCTTCACTGAGGGAAAATGAATAAGAACTTCTGGCTGAGATTTCGTCGGAACTGCTGAATAATCCTCAGGAAAGGCTGGCTTTTCTCCACAGTAATGGAAACAAAGTGAAGATGTCTGGCGTTGCCAGCTTTATTTAACACTGTGTTAGCGATCTCAGCTAGTGCAAAAGGCATACTGATGGGAAACGGACCAAAATTTTAGTCGCAGATTCTATGATCATATATACAGAAAGTCCTAAAGAATCTTGACAAGAGAGCTACTAGACTATTAAGTGAATTTCACTTAGTCACAAAATATAGGGTTAATATCCAAAAATCTAGTCAACTTCCATACCCGTGATGAACAACTGGAAAAGGAAATGTAAAAAAAATACCATGTATAATAGTATCTGCAATATGACATATACTCAGGAGAAATCTCGAATTATATACAAAACGTGTACACGGAAAACTCTAAAAATGCTAAGTCAGTGGAGATATATACCAGGGTTTATGGATGGGAGGCTCAATATTGTTCGATGGCATTCCTCCCCAAGTTGAGTTACACACTTGATAAGATCCCAATCAAAATCCTAGCAGGGTTATTTTTGGTGTTTTGTTTTTGTTTGTTTTTTAGAAGTTCACAAGCTGTAACTTACAAATTCAAAGGTCATAGAATAGCCAAAAAAAGTTGTGGAAAAGAACAAAGCTGAAGGACACAATCTGCCCAATTTTAGGAGTTAATGTAAATATGTAGTAATCAGAGAGATTACTGTAAATTTAAGTATAGAAATAGAAATCAATAAAATGGTCTAGAAATATATTGTGTGTATAATTCATATGTGTTCTACATATAACACACACCTGCACACACATGCACTTGATTTTCCAGTAAAGCACCAAAGTAATTCAATGGGAGAGATGGTGCCTTTAGCAGGTACTGCTGGCGAGATGGTATACCTGCTTGGAAAATAAGTGAATCTTAATTCTCAACTCAAATTATGCACAAAAGTTGACTTATAGTGAGTCACAGAACTAAATTTAAGAGTTAAAACTATAAAACTTCTAAAAGTAAACATACGAGAAAAAGCTGCAACTTTTGGGTAAGCAAAGATTTCTTGTGGAGCAATAAAAAGCATGAAGTAGGGGCACCTGGGTGGCTCAGTCAATTAAGCATCTGCTTTTGGCTGGAGTCATGATCTTCAGATCCTGGGATCGAGCCCACATCAGACTCTGCCCTCAGTGGGTAGGCTGCTTCTCCTTCTCCCTCTGCTCCTCCCCTCACTCTCTCTCAAACAAAGTCTTTAAACAAAAAAGCATTAACTTGGGACGTCTGGGTGGCTCAGCGGTTGAGCATCTGCCTTTGGCTCAGGGCGTGATCCCAGATTCCTGGGATCGAGTCCCACATTGGGCTCCTTGCATGGAGCCTGCTTCTCCTCCCTCTTCCTGTGTCTCTGCCTCTCTTTGTCTCTCATGAATAAGTAAAAAAATCTAAAAAAAAAAAAAAAACATTAACTATAAAAGTTGACAACTGGACTTCAGTAACATTACAAATTTCTATTCTACCAAAAGCACTGTTAAGAAAAGGAGAAGGCAAACTCAGGGACTGAGAGAAAATACTTGCAATATACAAATCTGCATAGAGCTTTAGGGCTTGTACTCAAAATTTATCAAATACTCAGATAACTCAATAAGGAGACAAACCAACCAATGAAAAATGGATGTGGTAGGGGTACCTGGGTGGCTCAGTGGTTGAGCGTCTGCCTTCGGCTCAGGCCATGATCCCGGGGTCCTGGGATTGAGTCCTGCACCAAGCTCCCTGCATGGAGCCTGCTTCTCCCTCTGCCTGTGTCTCTGCCTGTGTCTCTCATGAATAAATAAAATCTTGAAAAAAAAATCCGTGTGGTAAGGATTCTATAAAGACCCCAATGACCAACCTATGCCCTTGTATCATCATCTCTTCCTTGAGTATGGGTGGGGCCTGTGAATATTACGGATGTCATTCCCGTGATTAGTTATATCATGTTATACGAAGGCATTTTGACAGATGTAATTAAGGCCAATCGAAAAGGAGATTATCACAGGTGGGCCTGAGATAGTCAGGTGAACCTTTCAACGAGGCTCACGAGGTAGCAGCAAATCTTTCCTGTTGGCCTCGAAGCAAAGCACCAGGAGTTCTACAGCCATGGGGAAATGCATTCTGCTAACAGCCACGTGTGCTCGGAAGGAGACCTGGCCCCACCACCCAGCTGGGACCTCAGTGCCACCCACCACCTTCGCCGCAGCCTGTGAGACCAGAACGAAAGACCCAGCTCAGCTGTGCCTTACCCACGGAAACCGTGAGACCTTAAACATACTTTTTTTTTTTTTTTCAGTTTAATCTGACAAATTTGTGGGGGTACATAAGAAAGCTAATACAATAAGCAAATGATGAGCATACACTTCACAAAAGAAGACACGTGAATTAGCCGATAGGTACATGAAAAGATGGTCAACAACAGTAATCACCAGAGAAAAACAAATTGCAAACAAAATGAACACACTTCAGTGCGCACACATACGCACGCATGAATGGCTAAATTTAGTGGGGGGATGAGACCCCAACAGTACTAAGGGCAGCATCTGGAACTTCCGTGGGCTGCTACAGAAATGCCAGATGGTACAACTATTGCGGAAAACAGTTTGCAAGTTTCTAGAACAACTAAACTCACATTGTCACGTGGCCCAGTTATTCCATTTGTTGATATTTGCTTAAGACAAATGACCACGTTTCCACACAAAGACTTTCACATGGATGTTCACTGCACTTTTTATTCATAATAGCTAAAAAGTGGAAACAGCCCAAGTGCTGTTTGTGTGAAATAGGCCAATGTGTGAACAAAAATTGTGCTGTATCCATACATGGGAACGCTGCTCAGCAATGGGATACCTTTTGTGGTAGTGGGGGGGGGTGTGATAGCAACGTTCTAGAACTTGACCGTGGTGGTGGTGGTTACGTGGGTGTCTAAATTTGCCAAAACTCCTCTAACTTTACACCTAACAGCAGGTGCATTTTATGTACAAATGATACCTCGATAGAGTTGATTTTTCAACATCGACTCTCCTGGCATGATTTTACTTGCTTGAAAATGATCCCCAGAGAGGAAACAACTAATGATGCAGGTGGACAGAGGTCAATTGCAGGAGGGATGTCCTTGACTAAGAAGTGGCGTAGGGTCCAGTGTTTATGTGGAATAGCTGGCTATTGATAAGATCAGGGGTGGTCAAACTGTTTACTTGGTCAAAGAGGAAGCAGTGCAGAGATGTGGGGTGCTAGAGGCATGGGGAGCCACGAAAGGGTATAAAAGTCATTTCAGAGAAAAAAAAATGCACCTCAGGCCTGCCTTCCCTCCCCATCCCTAACCCCTAACCCCTAACCCCTGTTCACCTTGGGACTCCTTCCGCACATTCTTCTTCCCCATTGTTGTCTTGTTTTGGCTTAGAATCTCCAACTTGTTATCATCATTATGGAAACTCCAGGCCACACAGCCTGAGTGAGACTCTGTAGGAGTGGGCCAGGCATCTGTGTGTGTGTGTGGGGTGCTCCCCACACAGTGCTCGCAGTACCTGCAGAGCTCTGGGGGCTTTGGGGGAAGCAGCTGGCTGTCAGAAGAGCAGCCTGGGGGTGGTGCTGGGGAAGCCTGTGAGAGAGGCTTCCATGCATGGAGTGACAGGGACAGGCATGGGGAAGTGACAGGGGCAGGAATCAAGCTGGCAGGCACAAGATGGGAGGGCAAGCTGCCAGGGCCCAGGAGCTGCCAGAGGAGTCTTGGTGCTAAGACATGGATCTCCCCCTGTTCCTTCTAGGGCTTTCTTCCCAGCACCTTCAACGGTGACTCTGCAGAGCGGGGGTGGGGGGGTGGGGGGGTGGGGGGCTCCTACCTGGGCACTATTTCCTAGCTCAGAAACGCGTTCAGGGCACAGTCCTGCTGCACATCTCGCTTCTCTACCCTCCCCCACCCAGGCCTACCAGCTCCTGCATGCGAGAATCTTCCTGCAGACCCCCCTGTGGCTCAGGGCCCGTGGACTTGGGTTTTTCCTGGGCTGCCAAGTACATAGGTAGCCAGGAAATCTGACAGATCCGCTTCCAGCCAAAATACCCAGCCTGGTCTCCCCATTAGCAGGAGGCCAACTCCAACCTGGTCCATTTGAACCAATTCCTCCACCAAGGGGACTTAATAGACGTCTGTCACTTCTTCAACTTTGATTGCTATGGTGTCTTACCCAGAGGGACCTCTTATGTGGGGCAAGAGACATATCATCTGCATGGAGAGGTGTCTGCCGACACTCAACCTGCCAGAGTCAACTCTGAGATTTGTGGTTTTAAAAACCAATAATCACCACTGCAGGTCACCTCAACCGACAGCCCAAGAAGGAAATGCCCCCCCCCCCCGCCCCCGTTCCCAGCAGCCACTTGGATAGTTACAGAGCTAGAGTTATTAGAAATCGAGTACTTTGAAAGAATTTTTCTCTAATATATTTTTTAAAGCTCCCTAAATAATTACTGGCTCAAAGAGGCTTGTGAAGCAAAGGACCACGGCCCTGGGCCAGGGTAGGCCTGGAGCCGGGCTGGACCTCTCTGCTCTGTGACCCTTGACAGGCCTGGGCCAGAGCACGGAGGCTCTGTGAGCTTATCTTGCCCACTTGGCATCACGTTGGTTGCTCCTTGGTGCCCGGTGCTCTGGAGGGAGAGGGGGTACGTGAGGCCTGGCGCGTTCCAGAAGGAGTCAGGAGTTGCAGTGAATCTCCCCATGTGTCCCCTCCAGGTCACCTCAGTCCTCCCAAGTGAGACGCAGCCAGCTTGTGCATTCAGAGCCTATGCGAGTGCGTATTTTCTTCCCCCATGCAGACGGAGAGACAGGACAGGACCAGAGCAGCACCAGTGTCCTCACCGAGGCCAGTTGTCACCGTTCCCACCACATTTTCTCTGGCACATTCAGAGAAAAACGGAGAATTAATGGGATGACCTCTGTTCAGAACACCCCTCTCTCCCAAGAGCATATGAAATATGTTAATTGGTGGCAGACTAGCTATTGCCAGCCTGGAGAATCTGCGTATTTGGTTGATCCCTACAGACCGGGCTGGGGGGGTGGTTGGCGCAGGTACAGACCCAGCCTTCATTTACTCAGGGTGGGAGGGTGCCAGGGTCTGCAGCAGAGCTCTGCCTCAGTCTCTCTCCATCAACCAGGGAGCACGCCGAGGCCTTGGCTGCTCCCAGGAGGTGTGAGGTCAGGAAAGAGGGTATGAAACACTCGTTCAAAAGGCCACACAGCACCCCCTCCACCCCCACCGTGCCTACTTGAGGTTAAAGATCATGAAGTCCATCATGGGGTGGGGAGGTTTTCCCCAGCTGCCTCCAGCTACACTCTTGGGGGCAGGCAACAAGCCCAGGGGAGGGAACAACCACAGAACTTAAGCTGGATGTGAAAAGACATGAGGAGGAGTTAAGACTGGATTCCAACACGCGCGCGCGCGCACACACACACACACACACACACACAAGAGCTGTGTGATCTTAGAAAAAAAAATATCACTCGTCCAAGCTGTTCTTTCCTCAATCACAAAATCCATATCAAAGCACCCCTTCCACGAGGATTTGAGTGAGCATTACGGGATGTACCTTGTGGGCAAGGGTTTCCTGCCGGTAAGGAGCCCTGGACGGGGCGGGTATTGCTTAGGGGTGTAGCTGGTGTGTGAGGGGCCCCTAGTGGGCACGGGGTTGACAGAGCTCCCCCAGGCAGCACTGGCTGGGGTGGGAAAGCAGAGCCAAGCACCTGCGGCCCTCCACTTGGCCCCGCTCCTGTGCAAAGCCACCTGGGGTCCCCCATCCCCCGGGCATGGGCAGGTGTCCTACGAAGGTAGCATCCCCAGCTGAGCAGGGCTGCTGCCCTGGGGGGGCCCTCTAGGTAGTTTCCTGCTCTTCTAGCTGAAGGACCAGGGAGCAGAAGCTGGCTTGTGGCCCCTCAGGATGAAGTTTCTCCCAGGAGACTCTTCACAGCCCCCCCAAGGGCTGCCCAGGCCCTCAGTGGGTGCAGACCTCCGCTGGGCCGCACCATCATTTCTGCAGCAAACCTCTACCCCTGCCCTCGGGGCAGGCAGGATGCCGTGGCCCTTCCTTCGTGGGGGTCAGCCAAGCCTCAGTTTCCCCTCAATCTCCCTGTGTCCATGCGGACAAAATCGCACAGACATCATCCTCTTCTTCCCCGGGGGGAGCGTGGGTCTTCAAACCCAGCCCGGCCTTCTGCGCAGACTGGGGCTCCCTCCCAAGTTTCTCGGCTCAGTTCCCTCTCCTGGCATTTGCCAGGAGCAGCTCTGTCAACCTGTGTCCCCTTCCCTCGGACCTTTGGTCCCCGCACCTTGGCCCTCTTCTGTCCAGAGGGGATCCTGGTCCTCCACTTGACTCCAAACTTCTCAGCGACACCTGTCCATTCACGGTCCCCTCCCTGCACTGGCCTTACACCCGCTCCTGCTCAATGGGCTCCCCCCTCTGCCCCCCGGGTGTCTAAGTTAGCTCTCATCTCATCCATCTTAAAAAACACCACCACCAGACCTTGACCTCATTTCTCCCAGGCTGAGCCATCTTATTCCCACACACTGTACCCAGACTTGGGACTTAATTTGCACACTGGCAGCTCTCACAACCTCCTGTCCTTCCAGAGCCCTTCAAAAGCACCCTCCCCCAGGGTCCCACAGGTGCATCAAGGCCCTGCTTCAAAACTGCGCTCCCTCCCCTGCTCACACACAACCCCATCACTGCCCCCCCCTTGCCCTGAGGTGTGCCCCATGGTCCTCACGGTCGCCAGGACTCCTGGGTCCCTGCCTGGACGATTTCTTCAGTGTTCTGCGCAGGCCGCTGCCAGGTCACCTGTCCCCTGCATGCCCACCGCAGGCCCTGGGGTGCGCGCTCCATCCACACCCCACAGAGGAGGTAGCAGCAGCCTTCGAAATAAACTCCATCGCGGCTCTCCCCACTGAAAAGACATTAGTGGCTCCACTGACCTCTTTTTTATTTTTTATTTTTTTAAAGCAAAGGGCTTTCTTTTTTTTTTTTAATTTTTATTTATTTACTTATGATAGTCACAGAGAGAGAGAGAGAGGCACAGAGACACAGGCAGAGGGAGAAGCAGGCTCCGTGCATCGGGAGCCTGATATGGGATTCGATCCCGGGTCTCCAGGATCGCGCCCTGGGCCAAAGGCAGGCGCCAAACCGCTGCGCCACCCAGGGATCCCTCCACTGACCTCTTTAAATAAAGTGTAAGGTGGTGCCAGTCCCTGAAGCCTCTCCCCACACCCACAGTCCCTGCTCCAGCACAGGTGAACTGTGGTTTCTAGAATGTGCCGTCTCTCCGATGTTTGCAGAAGCTGCTGTCCCTGCCTGCAGTGGCTCACCTGCCGTGGCCTCCCCAGGCCCTCCCTTGGGCTCCTGAGACCTCACATTAGCACTGTGGCCCTGGGTGTGTGTGGGGGGCATAGCCTCCTGTCCTTCACCCAGGACAGCAGGGTCCCCCTGTCGGCCTCCCCTGACAGGGTGAACCTCCAGGGTGAAGAGGGAATGCCTCATTGTGTTAAATCTTGACCTTCCAGTTGATTTTAACACTTTGTGGGGAGCCTGTGCAGATAGGGATGTGGAGGGACAGAGCGCAGGTGGTCTGACCCCCAGCAGGGGCCCAGCTGGCTTTCTCTCCCCACTGCCCCCTGGGCCCTGGCTCCCAGCTGCGGTTTCTAGCAGGGTGCTGTGTCCTAGCAGTTCACCAGACACACCCCAGCTCACCAGCTCTCTAGGTGGGTTCGGCTTGTCCCTCACCTTCAAAGGGAGCACAGCACCATCCTGGACTCTTCTGGTACAGCAATAAACTCTTCCTTTTTCCAAAATGAAGCTCCTTCAGCTGTGACCCCGATTTCAGCCCCTTGCACACCCTAGAGGGCCTCTCTTCCACCAGTTACACCCCACAGGCTCCTCACCTGGAAACCAGTCCTATGTCCCTGCTTGCAAGTAACCGACATGACCCTCTCATGCCCCGGAGCTGTCGCCTGGTCGCCCTGGGCACTGTGGCCACAGTTCTCAGATGCGTGACCCACATCCGCCACTTCACTCTCCGGTGACCCTGAGGCCAGGCTGCAGCCCCTTCCTCATCCTCAGTGTTCCCGCACTCCTGGCTCCAGAAGGTGGTGGGGGCACCCGGGCCATAGGGCTGGACAGACGTGCTTTCAGGGCCCGGCTGCACAGGGGTCTAGCTCCGGGCCCTGGTGCCACTCACTTCCTGCCTGGGAGCCTCAGCCTCCTCCTCCTCCTCCGTAAACCTGAGCTGGTACCAGTTCCTTGAGTATTGCTGCACGAGAATCGATGCGATGCACGCGCTCGGGTGCTCAGCAGATGCTCCCCGTGGTGGTCCTGCCCCCGTGCTGGACCTCCTCCCCGAGCCCCAGGAGTGGCACTACCGGGGTGCACCCGGAGCTCTTGCTCTGCCTCCAGTGCGCTCAGAGCTGCCTAGCACCCACAGGACCCTTACCTGCTACCGAGGCAAGAACCCTTACCTTGCCCCCATTTCACTTCATCGGCACAGGAGCTTTCACCGTGGACAGCATTCAACACATGGAAGGGATGGAGCAGAGGAGGCCAGAGCCACCCAGGAAGACACAGCCAACCAGGGGCAGAACCAAGTTCAAATCCAAGCTGTTGGGCTCCAGGCCCCTTGCTTGAAACCCCTCCACCAATCGGTCCGCAGCCCTCCAAGTGCTCCAGGCTGGGGCTTGGACTCCTCCTTCCTCCTCGAGCAACGCTCCCTCTTCCCAAGTTGGTTCACATACTCGCCAAGCTTTGTGCATTGATCCCCCCTACTCAGTCCCATCCCAGCCTGCCTCTGGGCTTGCCGGACACCCCCTCCTGGAGGCCCGCCTTCATCTCAGGATCTGAAGGCCCCAGACTTACTTCAGACCCCTTCCCCCTAGATCGAGCGACCTGATTTTGCAGCTTTGTGGGCAAATGTCTTTCATTTCAGCCTCGCAGGCTGGTTTCTTGTGAGCGTGCCTGCCTCCTTCACCAGCCCTGAGCCGCCGGGAGGCAGGACCCTGGCTTCGTGGTGCCGCTCTCCACCTCGAGGACAGCGAAGGCAGATGAAATTCTCTCTCAGATCATATCCTGTCCTGATTTCCGTCTCTCTGCACAGAGAACCGTTCTCTATCCTTTCTTCCTGCCTCTGGAATCTTTCTTTTCCTCATACTCACCTCTGTCTCCCACATCCCTCTGCCCTGGTCAGGGCCACCTCCCAACTGTCTCAGATTCTCCCCGACCTCCTCATTCTAACTGCCCAACTGTCATCCAGCGCCAGCCTTTCACTACCAGACCTTTGAGCGTGTGGCACCCTTGCCCCTCCCTTATTTTTAGATGTTGCCCTTAAAAACCTAAAACATGGTAATGGTTTTTGCTTTTTTAAAAAAAACACATAAGTGTCCTCAGACACCTGCGTGGCTCAGCTGGATAAACATCTGTCTTCAGCTCAGGTCATGATCTCAGGACCCTGGGACGGAGCCCCACGTTGGGCTCGCTGCTCAGTGGGGAGCCTGCTTCTCCCTCTCCCTCTGCCCCTCCTCTCCATCAGCTCATGCATGTGATGTGCCCTGAATATAGCTCTGGGTTACCAGTTTACTGCCTACGATTAGCTGGAGCTGGGAGGAGAAAGGTCTTGACAAGGAGTGTTGTGTTCAGCCCCCAAGATGGGCCCCTTGATCACTGCCTTGTTTATGCCTCTGTATAGTTTCCTTCCAGCTGTCTCAAGGCTGGTCCGTGTGGCCAGAGAATATGGTACAAGTGATGGTACATTGCTTTTGAAGTGAGCTTATTAAAACCATTGGGGACTCTCTCTCTCTCCCCCATAACTTGCTCTGAGGGAAGTAAGAACACTCAGATATGAGGCCTTCTGCCAAAAGCCACATCCTGTGAGTGATCCGTGTTAGCAGCAGATCTCCTGGGGCAGTCAAGCCTCCAGTTGACGGCAGTGCTGACCGACTGTGTGGCTGCAGCCTCTCAAGGGGCTGTGGGTCAGGATGACTCTTTAAGCCACTTTCAGATTTTGGCCTCAGAAACCGTGGGAGATGATAAATGTTATCGTAAGCCCCTGGATTTGGGGGTAATTTGTTATGCGGCAGTAGATAGCTAGTACAGAAAATGAGACCCATTCATTCACTTTATCGCTTAACACATTACTTTTGAGCCGCTACTATGGGTCAAGAACTACCCTGAGCACTGGAAATGCAGCAGGTGAACAAAGTAGACAAAGTCTTTACTCTCATAGAGCTTTCACTCTGGTCAGGGGAGAGAGATAATGAAGGGGAAAAAATAGATATGCCAGAAGGTGATAAATGCTATGGAGAAAAAGCAGTGTAAGGATGGGATGAAGGGCATATAAAGGCATGATATTGATATTTTATACAGGTTGGTCAAAGGAGGCCTCTAATCAAGTGCTATTTGAGTGGAGACCTGAATGAGATGAGAAAACAGATATACAGGGAAGAGCATACAGGGCAAAGGGAACAGTGGGTAGGGTGGCTCAGCACCCACTCCCTTCATACCATTCCTTTGCTCATCCTCAGGACAGGCTACTTCACATCTGGCCAAAAGTGCTAAATCAGCCTCCCAAATACCTCTAGCTTATGCTTTACCCTACCTACTATGGTCTCTTCTCAACAAAACTCCCAAAGTGATCATACTAAACCCTAAATGAGACCAAGTCAGTGCTCCATGTAAACTCCATAAGGATTCCTTATTTCATTCAGAATAAAAACCAAAATCTTCATCAGGCTTACAAGACCCTACACGATCTGGTCCCTCACTGACATTTCAGCCCCTCCCCACCTAGTCCCTCCCTCCCTCACTCAATCTCTCAGGTATTCCATCCCAGCCACAGTGGCCTCCTTGCTGTCCCTACAACTTGCCGGCAAATTCCTGCCTTAGGGCCTTTGCTCTGGTGTCCTTTCACCTGGAATATTCTTCTCTTCCTCACTTCCTTTAGCCTTTGCTCAGATCCTATCATGTCAATGAAGTTCACCTTAATCATATTGTTTAATTCTGCAACCTGTTCTCCTCCCCACCTACAGACCCGTAGCCCCTAAATCTGATCTTCTTTCTTTTTTCTCCATAGCACTTAACCCTTTGAATATTAAGTGATTTATATTTTTAGTTTACTATGTATTTCTGTCCACTAGAATGTAAGTGCAAAAGGATAGGAATGCCCTTCTTTTGACCCCCTGCGGCTTTCCAGGTACCTGCATTACTAAATTGCTTAATAAATGGGTGAGAGTTCCTCTTTTTCGGATGACTGATTTGTGACTTCTCCTCTCGGGGCCTGTTTCTTCTCGATAAAAGGATGAGATTGGTCCCTTCTAGGCTGTTCTGGGCTGCATGGCATCTCACAAAATCCACCTGGACTGTGGACAAAAGACATGGACAATAAGAGCTTACTCCCAGGCGTCTGCCATTCAAAATGCACTTGAGGGGGCACCTGGATGGCTCAATCCGTTGGGTGTCTGCCTTTGGCCCAGGTCATGATCCCAGGGTCCCGGGATCGAGTCCCGCATCAGGCTCCCTGCTCAGTGGGGAGTCTGCTTCTCTCTCTGCCCTTCCCTCCTGCTTGTGATCTCTCTCTCTCAAATAAATAAATAAAATCTTTAAAAAAATGCACTTGAGGACAAAAAAAAATTTTTCCCCTGCAGTAAGTCACCAACCTGGTCCTTTACCATACTCTTCTCTCACGCTCATCTTTGCAAAGCTTCAGGAACAGATATCCAGACAAGTAAAGGAGCCCATGGTTCATTAAGAAGAGACTCTGAAGGGGATGCATACAGTATGATGCTATGATGCTATGATGCCCCTTTGGAAATTAAAACACAGAAAGCCATATGACATATTTCTGTTGGCCTCACATCTGTATAGAAAAGTGCAATACACATGGGAGTCAGGTACCAACTCCGTTAGAGTGGTTTCCTCGCAGGAGCACATACAGCTCTTAGGAACAGACATAGCTGCGGTGCTGTATTTCTGAGAGAGAGAAAGAGAATTCTGAGGCAAATGTCTCAAAATATCAACACTGGTTAAATCTGGCTATTGTTTCTCGTGTGTTCTCTATTTGATATAATTCAGCCTCTAGAGAAAATGATTTTGAAACAGCTGCAATGGGAAAGTTGCCCTAGCACTTCTCCGATGCTGTTGCAGGCCCAGGGCTCCACAGGGTGGAAGCTGGGCACTCGCAGTTCCCGGTGTGAAACCCAGTGATCCAGCTCCTCAGGAAACAAAGGTGACAGGCTGAGCCCTGGTGGCCAGCGGCCCCTCCTGTGCTTCCCTGATCAGCCCCCTGCCGCGGGGAGATGAGCACATTAAGGTGAGTCTCTGAGATCAGCACTACTGGCTTCTCATCCCTGTGAATGTAGGGGTGCTGGTCGAGGGGGGGAGCCAACAAACCCAGGGTCTGCAGCATTTCTTATTTCATCAACTCACACATATGGACTCCTTTGTGTGCTGAAAGGTAACACGACTGGGGAAGCAGTGATAACCGATCACCCTCTGCGCGTGTGGTGTTGTGGGAACTCCAAACACACCCCGGCTGGCATTTTTGCCCAGTACCTCACTCCACAAATACATCATCAGCACGGGGTGCTAGGTTGGTTTGTCTGCTTTGGTGGAGTCAACAACAGACTCCACAGGCTGTGAGTGCTTACCCTGCCTGCTTCCCTCTAGGAGAGGTGGGGGGACGGGGCTGAATTCTAAAGAGGCTCAGTTTAACTTCCAGCTTCCCCAGCAGCACCCCTGGCTAGTCTTGCCATCCCTGGCGGGCCGGCCTGGTCTTACCTAACTCTTTGGATTCAAATGCATGTGGAGGGGCGCCTGGGTGGCTCAGGGGTTGAGCATCTGCCTTTGGCTCAGGTCATGATCCCTGGGTCCTAGGATCGAGTCCCGCATCGGGCTCCTTCTCCCTCTGCCTATGTCTCTGCCTCTCTCTGTCTCTTATGAATAAATAAATACAATCTTAAAAATATACATACAGGTTCTAACTTTACCAAAGAAGATGCTAGTAGAAAGCTGCATTCTAGTGAAGCTTGATTCTCAGGGCTAAGTGCACTCACCTGATGCTTTCACGCATACTTTTGAGATGGTTTCTAACATCACCAGAGAACAGTACTGTTGACACCTCCCCATGCCAGCTTTCCCTGGCACCCCCAGTGGGCAGATTTCTAGCAAGTTCCAGATGGCAGATTTGCAGCACCCCAGCAATTTCTCTGCCACCCAGTAAGCCACGGTCATGCCAGGAGGGAGATGAGAGGGGACTGTCTATCCCAGCCCCAGGGGGTAGTGGCTGCTTCTTAAACCTGCTCTTCCTTTTTCCTTCAGACTTCCCTTTAGTTCTTACTGGCCAATCATGTGTACTCAAACCCAGGTGAGAGTTAGTGATTCTTTATATTAAACATCCTCTGTTCAGATTACTGCACGGTTTCTCTCTCCTGAATGGTCTGGTCCCAGACTGATATAATTTCATTTGGGAGGGGGGGAGAGGCAATGAAAGAAGGGGATGTAGGTCAGCCCTGTGTTTAGTAAGCAGGAAGGGCAAGGTGACAGGCTGCACCCATGTCCAGTGCCGAGGATGAAGATCTTAACCAGAGTAGCCTTGGCACCAAGACCAGGCCTTTTAAGAAGGAAATAAAAAAATAGCTCCCGGATTCAGATTGGAGCCACACTCACCACATTTGAAAGCATTTGCCTTTGGCTCAGGTCATGATCTCGGGGTCCTGAGATCGAGTCCCGCATCGGGCTCCTTCTCCCTCTGCCTATGTCTCTGTCTCTCTCTCTGTCTCTTAAGAATAAATAAATACAATCTTAAAACTTTGGTAAAGTTAGAACCTGTATATATTTGAAAGACGTTGAATAGTGAAAGGGAAAATAAGGGAAGGGGGAAGAAATGTGTGGGAAATATCAGAAAGGGAGACAGAACGTAAAGACTGCTAACTCTGGGAAACGAACTAGGGGTGGTAGAAGGGGAGGAGGGCGGGGGGTGGGAGTGAATGGGTGACGGGCACTGGGGGTTATTCTGTATGTTAGTAAATTGAACACCAATAAAAAAAAAAACAAAAAAAACAAAAACAAAAACAAAAACAAAAACAAAAACAAAAAAAAAAAAAAGAAAGACGTTGAAACTGAGTATCAGAGGGGCTAACCGGCCGGGTCCCTCTGCCCCAAAGTTCTTTCCACTCCACCTCGCTGCCTTCCCAAGTGGCACAACGGGAAGCTGAGCTCTAAGCAGGGGGTTTCCACGGTCCTTAGGAAGCACCAGCCAGCCAAATGTATATATTATTACAGGTCATACAATAATTAATAAGTTACATTATATATAAATGTTATATGGGTAATAAAAAAATTCTCAAAGTCCCAGACTAAATCTCACAGCGATATTTTAAGGGTTCCGTGAGAAAATTAGTGTTCGTGTTCGGTAGGGGCTTTGGCTAACCACAAACGCTCGACAACGTGGAGCCGCTGTATACTATTATTAATAACTGTTATTAACTGTCTCTTCCATCATCATTACCAAACCAGGGCTCGGAGACTTCAGCGGCGACCTCAGCGCGGCGGGGGCAGGTGCGATCCCGCCGCCCGAGGAGGGAGCGCGCCCCCCGCTGGACGCCCCGCGCCTGCTCCTGGGCACCCCGCGGCGCCGAGGGCCCCCCCAGAGCCTGTGTCTAGGCCCTCGGGGTCAGGCTGGGGCAGGGCTGGGGTTTGCCCGGTGCCCAAACGCTGCCTCTTGCACAGAGCTAGTCCTTCCGTGCGTTCACCTGGGAGCGCGGGGTCCCCGCGGCGCGGCGGGGCTGGATCCCGCGCCCTCCGCTGGGGTGGAGCATCCCCGAGCCGCAGCCAGGGGGACCCCGGACCCCAGGATCCCGCCAGGTCCGGGGCAGGCTCCTGGAAAGCAGCCGGAGACCCCGCGCGGGCAGCAAGGGGAGGGGGACAGGACGAGCTGCTCCCCAGCCTCGAGTCCCGCTCCTGGGCACCGTGCGGTGGCCCCACCCCGCTCCCGGGGCCCCCTCGGGTATCGAGCCTGCCCTGCGCCCCCCTCTCCCCTGCACCCTTCGCTGGGACGAAGGGACGGGCGACGTCCGGCAGGGGGCGCTGGCCGCGCTCGGAGACCAGGCCGCCAGGGGTAGGGGTGGGGGGATGAGGGGATGGGGGGCTGGCCTTCCTGCGCTGGGGCGGGCTGGGTGCTGCAGCGGGGCCTCCCAACCCCCGCCCCCGGCGCCGACGCCCCGCCCCGCCGACACCTGCGCCCCAGAAATCAGGTTGCTTGGAGTCTGGTTTCCCGCTGTCACTTCCCTGGGCTTCCCAGCTCTGCCCAAAAGACCCCGGCCCGGTTTCGCGGCGCCCCTGGGCCCGGTGGTTCCTTCCTTGGAAGGAGCACCAGCGCGACGGTTATCAGGAAGACCCCAGAGGGAGGGGGAGGCCCATTCTCTCCGCACTGAGGCCCCCCCATCCTCAGGGACCCCTCACCCCCAGCCCCAGCTCCACCCACCCCTGGGAGCCCCTCCCCGCCCCCCCCACCAGGCCTTTAAGCTCTGTCCTCACCCTCTTGCAAATAGCTGTCCCTTGGCCATTGGGAGCCTAGGGGTGTGCTCACCCGGGGGCGTCTGCCTCCTGCAGATGAGGCGGCCCCAAGAAGGCAGAGCCTGCCAGTGGGTTCCTGCAGTTTGGACAGGGGACTCCGGAGTCCAAGCAGCCAGAAGGGAGGACTCAGGCGGGGGCAGCTCATTAGCCCCGTAGCCCCCAGGGTGTCTCAGCCCGTGGGAAGGATGGAGAGTCTAGAGGACAGCCAGGCTCTGGGGAGTGTGGGTCTCTTACCGGGTTTCCCATCTCAGCCATACTTACCTGAATGTCTCCTCTAACCCATCCTCATCCCACCCCGGATTTCATTTTTCTCTCATTCCTCCATCCTTGGTAGCCACCACCTCCTGGGGCTCATTCCTGTCGCCTTGCCTGTCTACCCGGTGGGCTCCATTTCTTCTCTTCCCTTAGTCACAGAGACCATGTCCCTAATAAGGATAATAAAATTCCATGCTTACTTAACACCTGCAGTGAGACAGACAGTCCTAAGTGCTTCACACAGATTAACTTAGTCTCCATAAAAACTCTATGCAGAGGCACTAGGACATTGTTTTTAAGATGAGGAAACTGAGGCTGCCAGGGACTAGATCTTTGCCAAAGGTCACACAGCCATCAGAGCTGGAACATGAACCCCAGGCCATCTGGCTCTGGGGTCTGTAACTTAACCAGGGCACCCTGCTGTTTCTCTGCTGGGTTTCTTCCTTCTTCCTCTTCTCCTCCTTCTTCCTCTCCTCCCCTCCTCTTTTCTTCTTCTTCTTCTTCTTCTTCTTCTTCTTCTTCTTCTTCTTCTTCTTCTTCTTCTTCTTCTTCTTTTATTTATTTATTTATTTATGTATGTATTTATTTATTCATGAGAGGCAGAGGGAGAAGCAGGCTCCCTGCGGGGATGACAATGCGGGAACTGGATCCCAGGACCCCAGGATCATGACCTGAGCTGAAGGCAGACACTCGACCACTGAGCCACCCAGGCGTCCCTCTTACTTTTGGATTTGACTGAGGCAGCAGAAACTTCACGCAGATTCCAGAGATCTTGAAGCAAGTTTCACCTCCTCTCTAGAGTCTGTGATCTCTGTAACTTTGTGGCTCTATTTATAGCTCATGTTGCTTCCAGTTGCTATCTTACTCCAGCATTTGCTAAGGTCCTGTTTGAACTTTCCAGTCTTGTCTCAGATGACTTACAAGGAATTAGGAGAGTAGTAAGCCGAGCAGGGCCCCTGTGTAGCCAGAACGTCGTCAGGAAAACCAGGAAGTGGTTGGTTGCCCAAAGAAAAGGCAAATCAGTGGCCACCCAGGGTCTGCTCCTGGTCTGGCCTTCCTCCTACAGGTTTGTCCTTCAGTTCCCACCTTAGAGAGGCTGGCTTTGATTCTGTTGCAGAGATGACTATTTATGTTCACTTTCTATCCAGTGTTCTCTCACTCCCCGTGGGTTAGAGCCCCAGATGGGCCCAGCCTCATCTGAGAGTCTGTCCTAGCCGTGGAGCACCAGTTCCTTTAGGGAAAGAGCTTCTCAGGCAAGATCAGGGGGCCAATAGGGACTATTTGATGAAGTCAAAGACATTCTTAGCCCAATCTTCTCTCTTTGCGAAACATGGACCCCTGGAAGAAAAAGTTGGTGTGGGCCTTAGAAAGGAAGTTTGGTGGAATGCCTGGGTGGCTCCATGGTTGAGCATCTGCTTTTGGCTCAGGTTGTGATCCTGAGATCCTGGGATCGAGTCCCTCATTAGTCTCTCCACAGGGAGCCTGCTTCTCCTTCTGCCTGTGTCTCTGCCTTTCTCTGTGTGTCTCTCATGAATAAATAAATAAAATCTTTAAAAAAAAAGGAAGTTTGGCTGGCCATGTTCTGCTCTGGTTATCGCAATGTGGATGAGGGGTTCTGTCTTTGGACCAGCTGAGTGTGGCCGTCATCTCCCTCCAGCATCACTCATTAGTGAGCGTAATCTTCACAGAGGCCAAGGTCCCACCCACTAAGTGCTAGGATTTCAGCCTCTATCCCTAGAACATCAGACTGACTTGACTTTAAAATATCTTTTGGGATTCCAGAGGCTGGCACAATGCTTCCTGAGATTCTGAGGGTAACCTGAAGTGGGCCTGAGGTAATAGAGCAGGGTAAAGGTCAGGGTAGAAGTCTAGAGAGCTTGGCTGAGGCGAATTTGAAATCAGGTCCTAGGTTTATTATTATTATTATTATTTATTTATTTTTAAAGATCTTATTTATTTATTTATGAGAGACACAAAAAGAGAGGCAGAGACACAGGCAGGGGGAGAAGCAGGGTGCCTTTGGGGGGCCTGATGCAAGATTTGATCCCAGGACCCTGGGATCATGACCTGAGCCAAAGGCAGACAGACGCTCAACTGCTGAGCCACCCAGGCACCCCAGGTCCTAGGTATATTAGATTCCACCTGGGGTCACTGCTATTTTTGATGCTGTTATATTTGTTATACTGATGACTGAAGTTTAGAAAAGGAGTCAGAGTAACCTTGAACTGTCCATGTATGTGGCTGAGATGGAACCCAGGACTGTCTGGCTCCAGGGCCACACACCCAACCAGATCCTCTGCCTCTGTCTTGCTGCCCCAGAGTGAAGTTTTCTTCTCTACTTTCTTTTTTTTTTTTTTTAAAGATTTTATTTATTTATTCATGAGAGACACAGAGAGAGAGGCAGAGACACAGGCAGAGGGAGAAGCAAGCTCCATGCAGGGAGCCCGACATGGGACTTGATCCCGGGTCTCCAGGATCATGCCCTGGGCCGCTGAGCCACCAGGGCTGCCCTCTTCTCTACTTTCAATATCAACTACATCCATTAACTTGAGCCTACGCCCTTCATGTCCATTAGCACCCTCTTCCTCTTAAATTTTGAATTTCTCCCTCTTAGCTGGTTCCCCTTGGTGCAAAGATAATGCTCCTTTAGCCTAAAATATCCCTTTCCATTGACCCTACCGCTCAAGCTCCCATTTTATTTCTCTCCTTTTATCATCTCCTTTTTACTTCTTAAAAAAAAAAAAAAAAAAGGAGCTCTAAAAACTCATCTTTGCTATGAAGCGTTAGGAAAGCAGCTTTTTGCCGACCTGTATGCTATGTACACTTTGCTGCTGTATATAGACATACATATGATTGATGTATATATAACAGCAGGAAGTGTTTTATAAAAATGTTTATACACACACACATATATGTACAAAAAAAACTTAACAGAAGAGGGAGGGTAGCTTAATTAACTTCCTCCTCTAATCCCTCCCTTCCCTCCTCTCCCACGCAATCCTCCCCTTCCTCCTCCTTTGCAATCTGGCCTTCATGCCCACCCTCAGAGGTCACCAGATGCAGTGGTCCCTTTGAGACACTGCTTTCTCACAGGACACTGTCACCGTGCTCTCCTGATGTTCCCTCCTGTCCTGGATGCCCTCCTGGTGCTCCTGCCTTTCCTCTGCTGCTCTTTTCTCTGCCTGGAATGCCTTTTCTCTTATTTCCACCTGCTAACACTCTGCCTCCTTGTCAAGACCTAACTCAGTTAATGCCTCCTCCTGGAATCCCTTCCTCACATCATGTCCCCCAATTCTGCATGCTCTGTGTTCACTTGGCCCATTTTGGGTAATTTTGGGGTAGAACTTTTCTTATTCATTCAGCAAATAAATGCTCATTATGAGCCAGGTACTGGGGCTTCTTCCTGCCCTATATTAGTTACTGATAATATTAAATTCTTCTGTTTAAAAAAATAAATTGAAAAAAATAAATAAATTCTGTTTGAGTTGCAAGGAACATAGACTCACTCAATATTTTACTTTAAGAGCATAGGATTGTATAACAGAGGTTTCTTATCACACTGTCATTTAGCAATTTGTCTTCTTCAGAGAATAGTAAATATTCATGAATTTATGACCATTGTTTCTATGCAAAGCATGCCAGAGGTGCTCTTACCCTTTTCTAGCAAGATGCTTGTGAGTTTGCATTGAAGAAATAACTAAAACGTGTAAAGCGCCCTCCCCACCTTCACCCCCACAGAAAGTTCTTTTATTTAGGGATCCTGCTGGCTCATCCCTAATTTTAGGAAGAGGTTTTTCCCTTTGATGTTTTGCCTGGGCTCAGCCCCTCCTCCCTTCCCACTCCCTGCAGGGTCAGCAGTTTTAGCCACAGGGAGACCAATTACAGCTCTGCCCTCTGTCCCAGGGCTAGTAATGAAAATCCCAAACTCGTAGTCCGACTTGCTGGAGTGAGGGGCCATTCTGTAGAAGTCATATTGTATCCCCCTCTTGTGTTTTCAACCCACAATATGAAAAAACAACACTAGATTGGGCCCCAAGAATGTTTTTACAATTAAAATTTTTCCCTTTGGCAGGAACCTGAAAGGAAGGAGAATAAAATCTAGTTGGAGTAGGTATTGGGGGAGCCACATAGGACTATGATGGTTGGGCAGCACACGTGCACTCCTCATCCAGGGGGGCGCCATTCACATCCGACGTCTTTATTATTCTGAAAATGTTTGTGTGTTTATTAATATTGCTTATCACCAAGATAAGTGACTTGTATGTTTATTACAACTTCCCGGCAGATGGCAGTAAGTGTCTTGTTTTAAGAGGATTAATATATTTTGTTCTGCTTCCCTGCACAAAACAAAAATGAGTCAGTGATCAAAACCAACAACAGATTTAATGTCATTTGAAAATATTTCTGCTTCTAAACAAGAAACTGCTTTTTAAATTGATATGCTGCTAGGTGAGTATTTAAAAACAAACCCCATTGTTATTAGTACACCAGCTAATTTAGTGTTTCACATTGCATCACATCATCTGCTGTTTATTTGCTGTACTCAAACGGTATTGCTGGGTTCCCAGTGTAAATCTATAAAGCCTTTCATTACTATATGAATCACCATCAAACTATGTATGCTCAAATAATCCACAAAATAAATTATATGCACCTAAGTTAGAAATTACTATTTAACCATCTGGTGATTACATAATAGCAGTTGCTTGGTGTTATGGATATTCTGTTAGTAAGAATATTAACACTTGATAGTATTTAGCAGCTTGCTACTTAGAAATTTTGTGTGTTACATGCATGTAAGTTCCAAAATAAAATGCTCGTTATTGATTTGTTGCGCAGACACTATGAAGGAGTTTTAAAAATTAGTTTCAGAATCAGAAAACAGAAGAAAATGACAAACAATAATTTAGATCATTGAATACATTTTTGAAAAAGATGAATGCGGGTGGGGGCAATGACTTTTCCAGATTTGGATGTGAATTTACCATCAGTATTTATGCTAAGCAATATTTATGCCAATTTCCTCAATTAATTTTGAGGAAAAGTAGAAGGGAAAAAAAAATACTCAATAGGATATTGCCTATCCAGGTACCTGGCTATGTAACATGAATACTTTAACGATTTGAATATTAACAACAATCTGCTTAAAATTTGTCTTATATGAGAAACTTAATTTTTCATTTACATTTATTTTCATTAAATTTCATCAAGTTTTCACCACATTTTGTCTAATTGAACTATCATTAGCACCGGTAGGAGGTTTTCAGAAATTATTTACAAGTTGTAACTAATGATAGAAAACTCTTTATGATTCTAGCTCAATGATTTCTGTGTTGCGAATTCTTCAGAGATGAGGAAAAAGGTCAACTGAGGAATGAAAATGTGTGCAAGAATTGGCAGTGTATATCACATATTACTAATGAATGGAATGTAAAATGCATTTCAACAAAGGTGTTAAGGATTCAAAGTCGAAATATGATTTGAGAGATAGTATGGTGAGAGAGATGCAGACAAAGATAACCATGCAAATGAGAAACCACACTGGAAGCACATACTTTTGGCAGGGCAACATCAAGGGAGAAGATTCTCCAGGAAGCTACAAATCCAATGACAGGAATTGTCTTCTTTTGGCAGAAATGGTACAAAATTCAGTAAGGTAAGGGCACATTGATTAACAAATAGTGTCACACATTTTTAGGGCATGAAACATGAAACCAAATAATTAAAATTATGGTAAGTGCAGTGAATAAATTACTTTTGGAAAAGGTATGAAATGCAAATATTACTTGATTATTTTAGATACAACCTTTGGCATAAGCCATGTAGAACAGATAATGTGATCATATTTGTGGACTTCCAAAAAGTAAATATACGAATATTTGGACAAAGGAGTTATCGAGTAATGAGATGACAAAAGAAAGCATATGTGTATTTTCAGAAGACTACTTATAAAACATGATTCCAAAGAGAAATTGGATACAGCAATGCCATAAGTATGCATAATGAACACAATGGGTCACTACAGAAGATCCTCAATATTTTCTAGGGCATTCAATATTTCTTGTTTTGCATCTTCTTTACATTTGGTATTAAATGATGCAGCAAAAAATCTATTTTGACAGCACTGAATTTTTTATATCATCCACGAAATTATATAACTACTCTTTTTGCGTCAACCAAATGCTGAAGTATATTGAATATGCATTTACGGAACATAAAATTTAAAATCATTGTTGAATATGAGATGGGAAAATTGAGTAGATGCCATCTTGCTACTAAAACTTAATTAGGGGGAGTATGCAGTGCATATTGATAATGTGAATAAAAACACAGATTCTAAAAATATAAGTCAAAAGTGTACTTTTGAAAATATCCTCTTTAAGATGCATTGCTCAAGACTAATTTGGAGTAAAGATAAGATTAACCTTACAGTAGTCCCTCCTTAACCTTTCCTTTTTGTATTTCAGTAACCCATAGTCAACTGTGATCTGGAAGCAAATGATGCTTCCAACTCATCACCAGGTCAACAGTAGCCCAACTCTGTGTCAACACCTATGTCATTCTCTTCACTTCATCTCATCACGAGGCATTTTATCATCTCACATCATGACAAGAAGGGTGAGTCCAGTATGGAAAGATATTTAGAGGGAGAGGACCATAGTCACATAACTTTTATCATAGTATAATGTTATAATTGTTCTACTTTATTATTAGTTATTGTTATTAATCTCTTAACTGTGTGTAAGTAATAAATTAAACTTTATCATAAGATGTATGTATAGGAAAAAACATAATGTATATAGAGTTCAGTACTATAGTATTCAGTACTGAATACTAATGTATATAGTATTTAATACATTTAATACTAGTAATTAATACTAATGTATATAGTATTCAGTACAAGGTTTCAGGCATCCACTGGGGAGGGTCTTGGAACATATCTCCCTGTGGATAAGAGGAAACTACTTACTACTAAGCAAAGTTAGACAGGAACCCAAAGTCAATACATATCATTCCCTTGAAAGCATATAATGAGCTAAGGAAATTGGTCAAGAAAAATTAATTTATGATAAATACAGATATTATTGATACCTAATAAATTGCAATTTCTTCACATTGACCCCAACTTCTCCAATGTAAAAATATCACAGAGGGGAGGAAGATTCATTTCAAATGTTATTGCCATTATTTCCTGTGATCCGAAATCTGTTTCTTTTCTTTTTCTATATTGGTGACTATAACATTATCTGAAAAGAAAGGCTTAAAAAAAAAAAAAAAAAGAAAAGAAAAGAAAAGGAAAGGCTTATAATCCTGAAAGAATATCATGTTTTTGTTTTTTTTTCCAGAATCCCAAATCAGTACTTCTCAAACTTTCAGGTGCATACAGAGCCCTTGGGGATTTTATGAACATGCAAATTCGGATTCAGTAGTTCTGGTGTAGGACCTTAGATTCTGTGTTCCTAACAAGCTCATGGTGATGCCCTAATCCCAAGTGCTTGGAGTAGCAAGGGTCTAGATATATCCTATGATTTGGAGAATTACTGTCAGTATGAAGTAGCAAAGCTCAGTGAAAATCTATAAATAAAATTGACTGATGAGCATTTTAAAGAGTTTTGGACATTCTTCATCAATGTATAAAAAACTAACAATCTAAAATTATCTTCTTCAAATCTACTACCTCCAAAATATCGCAATGTTTTTGTGACAATAATTTACTGGATCCTTTCCAAATAACTGAAATTTTCAAGGTACAATTAATTTTGCCAATACCAATATCAGTGAAGAATGTGGCATCTCAAAATTAAATATGTTAAAGCCAACAGGAAGCCCACATTGCTATAAGAAAGACTACTAATCTGATGATCATTTCTATAAAATATGAGCTATAAAAAAAGTAATCATTGGAACTGTCAAAAACAATGATTTCTTCCAAGGCAAGATGTCTATTTTATGACAAATTATTAGATCCAAGTGACTTAAGCTTCTGATATTATAAACATTTGAATTTTCCATTATTTTAAGATGAATCATTTACTTGTGTAATTTATATAAAATAACTTTCTCTTTATTTTAAAAAAATTTTTTATTTAAATTCAATTTGCCAACGAATAGTATAACACCCAGTGCTCATCCCATCAAGTGCCCTCCTAGTGCCCTCCTAGTGCCCATCCCCCCATCCTCCTCCCCTTCCACAACCCTTTGTTTCCCAGAGTTAGGAGTCTCCCATGGTTTGTCTTCCTCTCTAATTTTTCCCCACTCTAACTTTCTCTTTAGTAATTGTTATTGTTGAGAAATAATTAATATAACTTTTTTTTTTTAAAGTGAACTCTACCTCCAGCATGGGGCTTGAACTCACTACCCTGAGATCAAGAGTCGCATGCTCTACTGACTGAGTCAGCCAGGTGCCCCTTAATATAATGTTTTTTAACTTGAAGAAGGGGTAGCTTTTTCAAACTTGTATAAAATGCTACAGGGTCTTATGGCGGCCCTGCTTTGGGGAGTGTCCTTTATAAGAAATCAAATGACCTGCGAAACCCATTTGCCTGGTCTCAAGGTTTTGGTAGCATGAGATTCCTGTCTTATGTAATTACAGGAATCAAATTATAATCTGGCCCCCACATGGATGGTTACAACGATACCCATGGTACTAAGGAAAACAGGATTCTTGGCCATGAGTCTGTCTCCCAGACACCCAGGAAGACCAATCACCAAGACCTTATGGGAAAAATAGGAACTGGGAGCCTACATGACATAGACTCCTGGAATGCAAAGCTCGTCCAGGGCCTCGGGCAGCTCCAGAAATCAGGTGTCTCAATTCCCTTTCCAGCAGACCATACTCCAGACACAGGCCATGCGAGTGACTCATCCTTTGCCTCTCTCTTCCTCTTTCTCCTCTGCTTTCACTTCTTTCTCTGTATGGGTCAGTTCAAAGGAGAGAATTGGGCTGGGATAATATGGTTCTTTTTGGTCCTGCAGGACACAGCTTTTTCTTTCTTTTAAAAAAAGATTTTATTTATTTATTCATGAGAGACACAGAGAGAGAGAGAGAGAGAGAGAGAGAGAGAGGCAGAGACACAGGCAGAGGGAGAAGCAGGCTCTATGCAAGGAGCCTGATGTGGGACTTGATCCCAGATCCCCAGGATCACACCCTGGGCTGCAGGCGGCGCTAAACCACTGCGCCACAGGGGCTGCCCAGGACACAGTTTCTTAACTAGAACCCCAGACCAGCCTCCAGAGCCCCCCCTCATGGGAGCTCTTCTACACAGAGGGCTTGGGGGCTGACTGTGTAGTGAACCTTTTTGGCAACAGTCCTTTTGTTTAAAAAACACCCTTGATGAAATGTTCTCGATAAACAGCATTTATTTTCCTGAATGGAAAAACAATGCCTATTTCTTTTAGAAACTATAGGAAAAGATAAAGAAGAAAAAAACCCCCAAAATAATCACCATTAACTTTGATGTATTTTCTTCGTGTTAACTATGTATGTGCAGGTGGGTGTGTACACCTACCTGTACATATGTATGCATATCTACATATACATGTAGGTATCTGCAGGCATGTGTGAAACATATATAAGATTTAGAATTACACAAATTATATATTTTTAAATTTCTGTTGTGAGATTTTTTCCTAGGTCACAAATGAAAGTTCTTCAAAAAGCACCCTTGCTAATGGCTCCCTCCTGTTCCAACAAGAGATGAGGCACCACAGGCTGCTTCACTATTCTGGGACAGTTGTTCACTTTAGCCAGATTTCATTTGTATGAAAACGCTGGAAAGGCAGCTGTGGGGACAGGTCAGTGTGTTGTGCTTGGGGGCTTGCACCCCTAGGCCTGGCCTGTCTCTAGGCTTGACTCCGTCTGCACCAACAGAAGCTCAAAGAGGTAGAAGACCTGGCCCGGGGGACTTTTTTTTTTTTTTTTTTTTCACACCTCGATGGGAAGGAGTTGGCGGTAAAGGGTTACAGGATTAGACAGCTAAGCTGAAGGGCCGCACCTGGAGGCAGTCCTGCACGCTGAATTTACAACAGGAGCCTGGGAGTCGTATAAATGAGTAATGCTTCATGATGCTGTTTTCCAAGCGAGCTGCAAAAATTGGCAGGGGCCCTTCAGTGTGCTGTCGATGTGTCTGGAATTCAAATAATTTGATTCTGAGATACAATGACAATGGGGAAGCAAGGCATTACCTTGACAGAATGATGGCCGAGACAGCTGCTGCAACCCATATTCATGGAAGATGGTGCACTAACAACCGCTCTCTATCGGCCGTCCTCCCTGAAATCTCCATCCTGCATCGTCGCGGTTGCCCTTACTCAAGGGCATTAAATTAAAAAGTCGTGTAGCCGATAATTCTTTTTTTTCCCTCCCTCCCCCCTTTTCCCTAGTCCAGGCACTGAAGGATGGGGAAAGTGAAATAAAAGCCTTGACTGAAACGGATGTCTCTTTCAAAAAAAATGATGCTGACATTAGACACAGCTCCGAGGAGCGCATTTGAATATCGGTGCAGGGCAGCGCACAGCAGAACTTGCTGCTGCCTCTTTTGAATTTGTCTTTGTTGGCTGAACACGTTAATATCTTTCCAAGGTATAATAGCTGGGAGGATTCCGTCAGAAATAACAGGAGATCTGGTGAGCTGGGGCCTGTTACCTTCCAAATCACAAGGCATCTTGCTTGTGCCGGTTGTCATTTCTGTTGGGGGAACTGATACGCAGGTTCCGACTTTATCTGCCCCAATATAGTGCTCACACCACCTCTTGTGTGTAGCGTGTTTGGCTTTTCTGAAGCACTTTTTAAAAAAGCCTTTTTACCCAGGGCAGAGCATTCTGGAAAACTCCAGACCCCAGACAGGGGCTGTGAGCTGCTGGTCGAGATTTTAGATTTGCCATTGTGGGTTTCTTTCTCTGGATTTCCTTTTCTCCATTTGGAAAAGGAAAGTGTTTGTCTTTCCCTCCAGGTCCCCGGTTCCCTGATCCTATGATCTCATTGGACCACTTACTACTAATAGGAGGATGGGCAGTTCCCAGGTATCTTCACTCCAGATTTCCTACAAAGATCATACTCCTTTAAGATGAATTTGACAAGTGTATCATTCTATTAATCTAATGATTAGTTCTCAGAATGTGAATATGTAAATAATAATTGCAGCCATTTATGTAGCATTTACTATGTGACAGGTTAACTGTTCTAATGCATTATTTATTTTCACAACAACCTTGTGATGGATGTAGGTGAGAAGTGTTGTTCCAATTTTGAAATTGTAAGAAATAATTTAAAATATATCTTGTTTCTTTTTTAAAAATAATTTTATTTACTGAGAGATAGAGAGCATAGCGGGGGGTAGAGGTGGAAAGGGAAAGGGAGAGAGAATCCCAAACAGGATCCACGCTGAGAACAGAGCCTGATGGGGGGCTCAATCTCACGACCCTAGAGATCATGACCTGACTGGAAATCAAGAGTTGGAGGCTTAACGCACTGAGCCACCCAGGCACCCCTATCTTATTTCTGCAACAGAAGTACATTGGGCAGTCACGAAGGGGTAGTGAATGGATAAAAGTTTATCAATACATTGGTGTGTTCGGTTCTCTCACTGAAAGCAAAGCTTTTGAAAGAATAAATAAATACCTTTGAGGTCTATTCACGTTGCGTATATCAGTAACTACTTATTGCTGAGTCGTCTTCCATTGTATATCTTCTTTGGCGAGTGTCTTTTCAAATATTTTTCCAATTTTCATGGAGTTGTCCTTTATTTTTGAGTTGTAAGAGTTCTTTACATATTCAGAATACAAGTCCTTTATTAGATTCATGTTTTGCGGGATCCCTGGGTGGCACAGCGGTTTGGCGCCTGCCTTTGGCCCTGGGCGCGATCCTGGAGACCTGGGATCGAATCCCACATCAGGCTCCCGGTGCATGGAGCCTGCTTCTCCCTCTGCCTGTGTCTCTGCCTCTCTCTCTCTCTCTCTCTCTCTGTGACTATCATAAATAAATAAATAAAATTAAAAAAAAATTAGATTCATGTTTTGCAAGTATTTTCTCCCAGTCTGTGCCTTGCCTTTTCATTTTCTTAGTGGGATCTTTGGAAGAGCAAAAGTTTTAAATGTCAGTAAAGTTCAATTTATCAATTTTTAAATTTTATGATGTATGCTGTTGATATTACACTTACATAATTATTGCCTACACCCAAGTTTTAAAGATTTTTCTCTTATGTTGTCTTATATAAGTTGTATATTTTTATGGGTTACATGTAGGTTTATGATTCATTTTGAGTTTGTGTTGCATAAAGGATTGAGACATCTCTTTCTGTCTCTCTTTTTTGCATATTGATTTCCAATTATTACAACACCATTTGAATTACTCTATTGAGTGACCTTGGCATTTTGTCAAAAATCAATTTACCATACATGTGTGTCTATTTCTGGACCATCTACTTTGTTCCATTTTCTATCCTTAGACCAATATCACACTGTTTTGAGTAGGTAGTAGGTGAGTCCCCAGTTTTGTTTCTTTCCAGAATTGTTTTTTATTCAGATCCTTTGCATTTTATGCAAATATTAGAATTACTTTGGAATTTCTATCCTCTAAAAAGCTTCCTGGGATCTTGACTGGGATTGTGTTGAATGTATATACTAACTTGGGGAGAGCTGACCTCTTAACAATACTAAATCTTCAGGTCCATGAACATGGTATTGCTCTTCATCTGTTTAGGTCTTCCTTAATTATTCTCAGCAATGTTTGGCAGTTTTCAGAGTATAGGTTTGGACGTTTTGTTAAATCTATCCCTAAGTATTTAATATTATTATACCATTTTAAATGGGATTTAAAATTATTGTCAATTTCTGATTGCTCTTTGCTAGTATATGTAAATACAGTTGATTTTTATATTTTGTTACCTTGCTAAATTTTTTAGTTCTAATTTTTTTCTTTTCTTCTCCTTCTCCTTCCTCTTCCTCTTCCTTTTTTCTGGAGACTCCTTCAGATTTTCTACATAGAGGGGATCCCTGGTGGTTCAGCGGTTTGGTACCTGCCTTCCGCCCAGGGTGTGATCCTGGAGTCCAGGGATCGAGTCCCACATCGGGCTCCCCACAGGGAGCCTGCTTCTCCCTCTGCCTGTGTCTCTGCCTCTCTCTCTCTCTGTGTCTCTCATGAATAGATAAATAAAATCTTTTAAAAAAAGATTTTCTACTTAGATAATCATGCTGTTTATGAAAAGATAATTTTGCTTCTTTTCTGATTCATATGCTTTCAATTTCTTTTCTCTTTTACATCATTGGTTAGCTCTGGTACAATATTGAATAGAAGTTATGCTAGTAGGCATCTTTGACTTGTTCCCAAACTTGAAGTATTCTTTCATGACTTTCATGAAGGAAAGTATTCTTTCCCCATGAAGCTGTTTGAACAGCTTCATGGCATCACAGCTGGTTTTCTCCACAGCAAGTGATCCAAGAGACTGCATGGTGGAAGCCACAAAGTCTTTTATGACCTAACCTCAGAAGCCACACTCTGTCATTTCTGCAACATCCTACTGGTGAGACAGATTAGCCCTACTTGATGTGGAAAAAGGGGACATAAGCGAGAATCACTGGGGGCATTTCGGAGACTGGCTATTACAAACCCTTAATCCCAATATCCATACTTAACAGTCTGTAAATCACATTTTGAATACCAATTTCCTAGAGATAATCTACAATAAGTACCTCATTGTGCAAATGGGGAAACTGAGGTCTGCTTAAAGACGTACCCTTAATTAGAGGCAAAATCAGATTTTTAATGTCTATTTTAGTGTTCTTTCTATCACATTCCATTGCCTTGATATCTGTTTTGCCTACTATATATCTAAGGTGGTGGGCATTTGCTTTGAGCTGCCATTAAGTAATTAAATGAATGGGGTGGGGTGAAAAGGCTAGGGCACACAGAAGCTGCTGCCGGGGGTTTACTTCGGATCACCACAAAGCCATCTTCAAGGTAGCCACCAAATAGGATAATTCAGTGAGCGCAGTTCAAAAGCTCCACAATGTGACAATGGAAATTGACTTGATTTAGCTTCAAAGATTCTATTAACTCAGAGAAATGATGATTTTATGGGAGAATTAATGCATAGCCACTGGTAGAGAACGGAAGTGACCTTACTGCTTTGAAACTTCTTTTAACTCAATTCTTAGATCTATGTACAAAATATTATAGCTTAGATTCCTGGTCCTTTCATACACACATTTCAGAGCCAGATGATTAAATCTTGATCCTAATTACAAAGGAAATGCAGAATTTGTAGTAAGCTCATTTTAGAAGTTTGAGAAATAACCTGCTTTAAAAATTGGCACTAAGTGAATCCTCCTAAACACATCATTCACATTATATGTGTGTGTGTTTGGCATTGCTTGCTTGAGATACAAGACTTTCTTTCTTTCTTCTTTCTTTCTTTTTTTTTTTTTTTTTTTTTTTTTTTTTGGGTCTTCTTTCTTTCTTTCTTTCTTTCTTTCTTTCTTTCTTCTTTTTCTTTTTTCTTTCTTTTTTAAGATTTGGTTTATTTATTCACAAAAGACACACACAGAGAGAGGCAGAGACACAGGCAGAGGGAGAAGCAGGCTCCCTGTGGGGAGCCTGACTGGGACTCGATCCCAGGACCCTGGGATCATGACCTAAGCCGAAGGCAGACGCTCAACCACTCAGCCACCCAGGTGCCCAATGACCTTTATTCCTAAGGTCAAAAGTACATTAAAATGGTGACAAATGGATAGTAGTATATCACTAACTTTTAAATCTATTTTACCTCTCTTTATCTCTCCTATTCTCCTAATTGAACCGAAAGCTCCAAACAAAGGTTAAATCCTGAATTTTTTAAAAAAGGTTTTTTTTTTATTTGTATATAGTATCAAACTTATAGAAAAATTGCAAGAATAAATATACTACACTTGGGACACGTGGGTGGCTCAGTCAGTTAAACGTCTGTCTTTGCCTCAGGCTATGATCCCGGGGTCCTGGGATTGAGCCCCGCGTTGGGCTCCCTGTACCACAAGAAGCCTGCTTCTCCCTCTCCCTCTGCCACTGTTCTGCTTGTGCTCACTCACTCTCTTTCTCTCAAACAAATAAATAACATCTCTTAAAAAAATTACACTTGTATATCTTTTATGTAGATTCGCCTGTTAACATTTTACCTCATTTGCTTTACCATTTATTTACTCCCCAACACACACATATATATATTTCTCAATCACTTGAGAATAAGTTACATACATTATTACCCCTTATTCTTAAATGTTTCCATGGTATTTCCTAATGATAAGGATATTCTTTTACATAACCACAGTATAGTTATCACCTGAATAAATTTAATATTTGTGCAATACTTTGAACTAACATATACTTTCATATTCTGATTTTATCAACTGGCCCAATGATGTCCTTCATAGCATTTTCCCCCCTCCAGGACTAGATTCAGTAAAGGGCCATGTATCAGATTTAGTTGTCACGCTTCCTTAGCCTTCTTGAATCTGGGACATTTCCACCCCTACAGAGTGTCACACCTGGAGGTACGCAGTGTCCGTCTGCCCCTTATCGATCACTTGGACAAGGTGTTATCCAATTTCTCCACTGTGTAATTACTGGTTTTCCCCCTTGCAACTAATGAGCAATATGTGGGAAGGCACTTTAGGACCGCTCAAATACCCTGCTCTTTCTCTGTTGAAATCTAGCAACTATTAATGATTCTTGTTTGATTCTATCATCTTACTATGATGGTTGCAAATGATGATTCTTCTGACTCCCATACAGTCTTCACATTGACCAGTTGGCACTCAAGTTTATGCTGTGAGCAAGTCTTCCCTTTTCTCCATTTACTTACTATTGGTATGAGAGCACAGGTTCTTAACCCCCCCGTAGTGGTTGGTAACTCATTACTGTCCTTAATTATTTGGTTGGTCAAATTGTCCCAGATTTGGCCATTGATAGTACCTTCAACCTGGCTGGCTTCTGGTTCTTGTGACATTCCTATTTCGGCCCTCCACCCCTCCCTCCATCCCCCACCTTTTTTAGTACTTCCTTGCTTTCTGGCAAAATGAGATGTTCCAGGCCCATCTTGCTCCCTCCTTCCCCCTCCTCCCCTTCACCCAGTTTCCTTGGTTTGATTTTGATTTGTCACTTGGTCTCAAAATTGCAGAAAACCTCATTTCCTCCTGGGCCCCAGCCCCTCCCCAGGCAAAGCACACCACCACCATGGAAACTCTGGGCTTACTTGCCTACTTGCCCTGCAAAGGCAAGGTCTCTGAGTCTTTGCTCTTGCCTTGCCACCTCCATCCTGGTCCAGGGTCATTTCAAATGTGATTTCCTCTTTCCTCCAGTTAGCCACCCCTGGTCTGATTTAATTATTTCCTTATCTATGTTTCCATAGCACTTTTTACATATCTTTATTAGGGTGCTAATCTTGTACTGTTATGCCTTGGTTACATTTCTAGCTAGACTGAACTCAAATGCTTTCAAATAGCCTGGGGAGAAAAGTATTAGTTTTTCCTATTGTGCAGATGAGAAACTTGAGTTTCTGCCTAAGAAAGAGGCAGCAGAGCAGAGGGCAAAGGTCCTCAGTTGCAACCTACTCATGTCATTTATTAGCTGTAGGACGGTAGGCAAGTTACTAAACTCATCTATGCTTCAGTTTCCCTGTCAGTAAAATGTGGATGATAATAAATAGAAACTGCCACCTAGGGCTGTTGTGTGGATTAAAAGAGTTAATACTTGTAAAGCACCTAGAATAGTGCCTGGCACATGGTAAGTGGTATGTGTTTGTTAAGTAAATAAAATCATGTCCCTGTAATTCAAATCCAAGTCTTGAGATGATGAAGTTCCTAGCCAGTGCTCTATTTTAACTCTGTAGGATTCCAATATTCCCTGAGTAGCAGTGGCTCTATTAGAGACGGCAATAAAGGGAAGCTGGTTCAGGACATAAGACATTAATGAGGTGAGAGGAAGCAAAATGTTCCTGCAAAATGCTGAATTAAGGCACAGACCAGGGAAGGGAGCAGGTGTTTGTTTTTTCTGACTCTGGGTCTAGGGCACACGGGTTACACACTCAGGCAAGGACCACAGGTAGACTCCAGGAGCTGGTCCCTCATGAAGTCTGTCTACGTGTTTTTCCTCTCAAGTCCATTGTGGGTTAGACATGGGCCTTTGGGGGGACTTGTCACACTCTGCCTGGACATTCACAATTCTGCAAGATGTCCCGTACCATTGACACATGGAAGATATTCATTATTGCTTTATTGAGGATGGCTTTATTGGCTGAATTTTTAAATTTTGTGTTGTATTACAATGGGGGTTAATAATAAAGTTTACATTTCCAAAGCAAGAATAATTTTTATTTTGCCCTGATAACTGCCTACAAGATAGTTACATAGCTAATATATATAATTATAGTTGTTATTGTGATTAATGTTGATATGGTTAAAAATGGTGGATTGCAGTGTAACTGACTTGGTAGATAACAGTTGTTGGCTGAGTGACAAAATTATGCATAACTTTTCAGTTTAGGGGCCATGAACAGACAGTGCTTGTCTACATGTAGAAAAGTTACTGATTTAACCTTTATGTCAAATATTAACAATTAACAACCTAAGAGCACATGATCTAACTGTGGAATGTTTGAGAATAGCTATTCTCAAACTTGAGCATGAGTCAGAATCATCTTTAGGGCACGTTAAAGCACAGATAGCTGAGCCCCATTGCCGGAGTTTCTGGTTCATTCTGTCTGGGGTAGAACCCCCGAATCTTCATTTTTAATTGATAACATTTTTTAAAGATTTTTATCTATTTATTCATGAGAGACACACTGAGAGAGGCAGAGACACAGGCAGAGGGAGAAACAGGTTCCATGCAGGGAGCCTGATGTGGGACTCGATCCCAGGATCCAGAGATCACACCCTGGGCCGGAAGCAGACACTTAACCGCTGAGCCACCCAGGTGTCCCTAATTGATAACTTTTACTAAAGTTTAATGTTTGAATTTTAAAAAAAAATTCAATAAACCACTTCATTTCGAGTGATGCTGATAATGCTGATCCAGGACCACAATTTGAGAACCACATCCCTTTTGTTGGTTTAGAACAAACATCCCCTCCCTGGCAGCAAGTCACCACCACCTGAGTCGCTAATGCAATATAATTAGGTTTCCTTTAAATAGGCCACCTTGAAGTTTCCCAACCACTTTTAGCATCTTATCGACCAAGAATCGTCATTTAATTATTTCTTCTCTAGAAGAATGAATGAATAAATAAATAAATAAATAAATAAATACATACATACATACATACTTTGGTGATGGAAGTTTTAAAGGAATACCACAGCTAATTAACTGTAGTATTAGATGCGTATTTCTGATGTCTTGGTAATTAAACACATTCAGACTTCTTGGTGCTCGCCAATATTTTTATGAAACAATTGAGAAGTGCAGCCAGCTAGGTTGGTCTCTCACTCGGCCGGTCTCGAAGTAGCCAGCGGAGAGGTGAGGGCCAGCAGGTGGCGCTCTGAGTCAGGTCATGGGGGCCTGAAGAGTCTGGAAGGAGGAGGCACTAACCAAGATGCCCTGCTTTAAATCCTCAAAGTAAGGTCCTCTTAACCACTTGTCATAAAATACCCTGAGACACACGTCTTGGAAAATCGAAGTGTCAAGCTCAGCATCTTTGCCACATTTCAAGCTAGGTAATTACCTTCTCTCCCAAAGGGAATCTGTTTTATGTATTTGTGTCCTTTCTAGGTTACAGGTTTCCCAAAGGCAATGATCTTGCCTTCCGTTCGTTCCATACAATGCTGAAGTGAAATGCACATTTTACAATAACAATTTAATTATTCTACATCCCTCTGAGCTACATGATGACCTGTTATATAATTGCTAGTAATACAGAAACGTGCCTGCCTCGTATAAACCCTAGCAATAAATGGAAGTTTTTATTTGACCTAAAAGTAAATTGCTTATTTATGTCTCCTTTACAGTCTAAAAAGCCATTTTCCTGCCAGCCCAAATTATGAATCATAATCAAGTAAACAACACTTCATTTTAGTCTGTCATTTTTATTGTCTGCGGAGTTTTTTTGACTACACACAACAAATACTTTGATATAATCTAAGATAATAAAATAGTTGAACAACTTTTGTTTTTAGATTTACATTTGTATAGAAACAATCTGTGGAACAGCTCATCTCCAAACCAGGGTGTCTAAAAACAGTGACTCATTAGCATTGCTTTAAATAATCGTTTGGTTAAAAGTTGCAATTTCCATTCTCAACTGAAATGTGTCTCCATGCAGTTTCCCTTGGGTCCAAAGGCCTTGGGAAGGTGGCCAAGGAGAAAGGAGGGACACTCTCCTCTCTGTCCTTCCCTGTGTGGAGGACAGTGATTGGAGCAGGGTTGTCATAAAAGCCAGGAAGAAAAGAAATCAATTGCACATCTCTAGTTTTCAAGGGTCAAGGTCCTAACGGTTCTTTACACAAGTCCCTCTCCGTAGGATGATGACACCCACCCACCTGCCCCCCAACACTCCTCTTCTTCACTAATTGTGTCAGTTACTACGGATAGGCTGTGGCCATTGTCCATAAGTTCTCCCTAAAGACTGGTCATTTTGTCGCATTTAGTCTTGTCCCTTGTATTACGTCACTTGGATGCCATGTCTTGGTGCCCACGGAGGGTCCACCAACCCCTAAGAAATGCCTCATCCCACCCTCAAACCCCCAGAGTGCCCAAGAGTGAAGACCTCATGGAGACAGTGACTTCAGCGAAATGCCTGCCCCCAGAGAGGCTGGGGGACTCTGGCCTAGATCATTCCATTGATCTTAGTCCACTCGTAGATGTCCTGTTCGCACACTATGTCGGAGTTGATGAGGAGATATCTGTCGCCCACACAGAAATGCTTCTGACAGGCGGCGCATTTGAAACATTCCAGGTGATACACTTTGTCTTTCACCCGCATCGTCATCTCGTAGGCACGGATCCGCTTGTCACAGGATGCACAGAGACCATCTTGGCCAAAAAGCCTGGGAGGAGAGAACAGAAAGAAACACTAAGGAGAGGCAAAACTGGAAGAAAGGGCTTGAGGATGGGTTCCATACAAGAGGCTCAACATCCAACCTGTCAGGAAGCAAGGAAGAGGTGGGTCCCAGGAGGCTCATGGAGTCTTTCCTAGAGGGAAGAGGGTACTCTGGGATGAGGCTGCAACCCGTGGCATGTGTTTGGCATAACCTGCCCGTTTCTGAGCTCTCCCCACTTTAAGCTGCCCTCGACCCCTCTTCTGTGGAGAGGTACCTTAGCTGAAGTGATTCGAATTAAGAGGTTAGGCATGTACTGTGTGCCCCCTCCCAGGGGGACTTTCATTCTAGAAGAAGAGTTGGAGTAAATCCCTGGGGGCCCTTTGAGGGGGGCTGAGCCGGAATGCAGCAAAATGGGCATGTTCCTGAGGTTCCCAGGTTCCATAATGTCAACAGACACCGATCCTACCTGTGGGGAGGGCTGGTCTCCACTCCTCTGTAAGCTAAAATGGGCCTACTGTTCGCCGGGGCCCCAGCTTCTAGGAGTCGGAGGGAATCCAACAGAAGACACTGGGTGTAGTTAACCGTGTCTCAGATCTGGGAGACAAAGAGCATCTCCCCATACTTCAAGGTCCTCAGCTGCCCCACTGGCGTGAATCTCCAGAGAGACTTCTCTTTCGACACTGAAATCAAGACTCCCCTAAGCCTCAGTCACTCATTTCAAGCAATATTCAATGTCAAGGTGGGAAAGGCAACACGGTGGAGCCCGGTGTGGTGGTTCTCGAGCTGTGGTCCCGGGACCCACAGCATCTGGTCACCTGGGGGCTTGCTAGCAACTGCAAATTCTCAGGCCTTCCACTTGAGACACTGGGAGGGGGGGCGGGGGGGGGGCCTGTGTGTTAAGGAGCACTTCCAGGCGATTCCGAGGCAGGTTGAAGTTTTGTGGTCAGCCTGCAAGAGTGAAACCATGCACGTCCAGGACTAGCCCTGAGCACTGCGTGACCGTGGTGGGACCTCAGGCCCCTGTGAGCTGCTGCAGTGGCAGTGACCACAGCATCTGCCACACTGGGCTACGAGAAAGATCAAACGGAGCCTTGTCAAAGCGCCCACCGTCAAAGGCTAAGCCAGAACGGGCTGTGCTTTCACACAGGTCAGGTGTACTGGCATCTGGCACCGTCCTGCCACAGGAAGTCATTTTCACAGGTGCCTGATGACAAGGCATGTGAGCCTGCCCCTTCCACGTAAAACCTTTAGGACAGTTTTAGGTAAATGCAGCTTCTTATTGGAAGTTCTTACTCGCTTAGGATGGCAGAGAATCCACTGGTACATCCTGAGAGGCTGGAGGGGAGATGGGGCAGTTGGCAAATTTGGAAATGTTTGGGCAGAATGGATGAAATCAAGAAGACACTCTGATAGTGAGAGCCAGCTTCAGCTAATTTCCCTCCGAATCCTGCTTTGCATTTGAGGATCTCTGAGTGTTTCCAAGGCACCACCTGGGAGCAAGCTCATTACGGGGGTGAAGAGCATTTTCTCCCATCGTAGCAGATGGTGGAGCTGTAGGAGAGTGCTACCTTGGAGCTCGGAGTGGAAAGCCAGTTCTGGTTTCCTGACTGTTCAGTAAGTTGAGTTCGGGACTGAGCAAAGATAAACGACTCACCAAACCGTGTGCCAGGCATGAAGCCAACACCTGGGGTATGTGACCCTTAAGGAAGGAGAGCATTTATTAAAGGGAAGTTGGGGGTAAATTACAATACACATCAGGCAGTTAATGAGGGGGAGGGACAACGGATGAATATTTGGGAGGCAAGTTCAGGTCCCTCTAACCAGCCGGGTGCCCTGGAGCAAATGACATCCTCTCTTCTGACCTCTGTGTCGTGGGCTATAAAGCACGGGAAGCGGAAGAAAAGGCCTCTGCGGTCCCTTCCAGCTCTGGCATGCTGGGATTCTACTAAGAGGAAAAATAAACCAGGACCTGACATCTAATTTGAGCATTTACCTCTGGCCCCAAGAATTGGTACCTTAGGCTGGATATCCCAGAAGCAGACCCGGAGGAGAGGAATTCTCAAGGATGTATTCTCAGGGGAAGCTGGGAAGAGGCAAGGGAAGCTGGGTAGAAGGGGAGGAAGACCAGCAAAGTTGCAATCTGCAGCAAAGGCCCTCCGAGGGGAGCTCAGGGCAGATGGCATGTTAGGTTTCTGCATCTCTCAGAGTCCGCCTGGCTCCAGGCAAGGTTGCAAGGCTTTGGTGCTCCTGCAAGTGCCAGCCATGGCTCAACAGTCGATGTTAAGGTCCCACCGGCAGTGCGGGGACAGTGGGCAGGCTTCTGGCCCTAACAGATGCAGGTGTTGGCTGTTGCAAGTAAAACCACTGGGAGGTGGGGTGCATTGTACGCAAAAGTTGGTAGAAAGGGATACAAGGGAATCTGGGGGCCCTGCACTGACATTAACAGCTACTGTTAGGTTCCCAGAAACACAGCCCAGCAGTAGCAACAGCAGCAGGGTTCAGATTTGCACTGGGATCTCATGAATATTTGAGGCTAAATGTCTGAAAAGGACTGTAACAGGCAGGCTGTAGGCAATCCTCAGGAGGAGGAGGAGAAGTTCTCCTGGGGAGGAAGAAGGCCTGAACCCCATCACGGGACCTCCCATCTATTCACTCTCCCAACTTGCCTTTTTAAAAAGACGCTGTCAGATATGTTAAGAATGGAAGTAAGCTAGTCCAAGGTTAAAGGACGTTCCCTGAAGCAAAAAAAAAAAGGTTTTTCTCCTCTGTCAGGAGGTGTCAATGTCTTAAGCTTTCTCCTGCCCATTTTCATAACAATAATATAAATATTAAGGGATGGCTGGAAAGGCTTGCCTAACACAGAGTTAATTAACATGTTGCCTAGGAATGTAGCAGGGAGAAGAATTATTTCATGTCACCAAGACACAAGTTAATTAACACTGGGTTCTCCCAGACAATTTTTTTCCTCTTCTTTTTAAAAATGCAAAAGATGAACAAGCCCAGGCGGCACCGGGTTTATTCCTGAACGTTACATAAAACCATAGAGATAGGGAGAAGCCGGGGCTCTTCTGACCTTACTCTATCTGCACTTCATTTAATAAGATTCAAATGATTTGACAGGGATGTAGTCAGGGGGGCCCAATGGGAATCATTTATCGGTCTGCTTTCTGCACTGACTTGGCAAACTGGTCGCCAGCAAAATCAGGTCTCTATTTATCCCAGTTCCATTTGCTTGTAACTTAATAAAAAAAAAAATGGACCAAAATTATAATCGTGATCATTGAAGACTCTACTTATTTTCTCTGAACCACTAAATTTGCAAGGACTTTATCAGAGAATTTAGAAAGAAAAAAAAAAGCTTATTCTATCAGTCTCTGGGTAAACAGATAAGCTTCCTTCACCGTGGAATTGCCTGAATTTTTTTTTTTTTTTTAATGTAAAAAGCTCTGAGGGCAGGTTTAGGAGGAAGAGGTAGCCTGGCAGCCAAGGGCACTGGAGTCTAAACGAGCTTCCCTGGGTTGGGTGGTCCTAATGCATTAGGGCTGCATGCTCCACAGACCCTCTGCCACAGGAAGATGGCAGAAAAAAAAAAAAAAACAACTGACAGCTATACAGTTGAGCAGATCTGACAGTAGAGGGCACAGAGTTACCTCCACAGCAGCTAATATGAAACTGGAAATGCTAGAACATTCCGGGCAAAGGCACTCGTTGAGTGCCGGAATATTCACATGGCCAACAGTATGACGGGGAGCATCAGGGTTGTCCTCAGCTCCTGCCTCCCGCTGGGGGTGTCGCAGAGTTCCTATTTTTCCCTTCCTTTCTTCCATCTCTGTTCATTAGGTAGGAGAAGACTTAATGAGAATGTCATGAGGGCTAATTACAAGAGCAGCTAGCCTCTAGATAGGCACGCACCCAGCCACGTAGTTTACCGTGGTGCCCCATCACACCCTCACCTCCTCCTTGGAGGGAGCTGCTGTTACTACCCCCATTTTTATGGGGGGGGGGAAATTAAGGCTGGAGAACATGCCCAAGGTCACAGAGCGAGGAAGCCGTGGTGCCAGGACTCCCACGGGCAGCAGCCCTGTCACCGTGGAAAGCTTGGGGCTTTCACATCACATATTAGAGTCCTACAAAAGAGTATTTTATGACCCATACGTATGTTCCGAAGCATTAAATGTGCCCCTAAGAACCCACCCTCAAAGTGGTCAACTCCAAGGGCCCCTGGTCCCTGGTGCAGCCCTGTGGATCCCTCCCTGGGGCCCTCTCCCCTCTCGGGGACTCCACACCACCCAGGGAACTACTAGGTGGAATTTGGGGTTTATCTCTCTCTCACCCCTACAGAATTCGCATTTTACCACTGAGGAATGTGTCCTGGAACATGCTTCTCAAACAGGAAGAGCCCCAATGCCTCTGCTGGGGGCAGCTGAGAGTCAACCTTGGGGACATCTGGGGGGGGCAGGAGTGGAGGCGCTAGCCCTCCCGTGGCCCCCGCTCAGGGCCCCCGACCCCACCGACCGTCGGGGCTGAGGGTGCAGGCCCAGGGAGGGTACCTGAGGTAGTCCCTCCTGCAGAGCTTCCGGCCCAGCTTGTAGTAGAGGCGCCGCCCCACCTCGCCCAGGCGGCACCCGCAGAGGTCACAGCTCAGGCAGTCCTCGTGCCAGTACTGGTCGATGGCCTTCAGGAAGTAGCGGTCCCCGATGTTCTGCTGGCAGCCGCCGCATGTCAGCAGGGACGGCGGGATCTGCAGCACCTCGTCCACTGGCTCCCTGGGGACAAGAGCAGGCATGAGGGAGACCCTGGCCGCAGCGGCCCTGGGCGGAGACCCGGAGTTAGGAGGCAGGACGGGAGTCCGCAGAGGGGCCCCGCTGGCTCGGCCGGGGAGGGGCGGGCTCGGCCTTGCAGGCTCCAGGGTCTGAAGTTAGTGCAGGGCCCCTAGAGGCTCCCAGCCGGCTCTAGGGGTCCTGCACCCCTGCCCACCCAGCACTGCTCGGGCCCCTCTGCCCTCTTTTTTAACGTATTTTTTTCCTTTTTCTTCCACTCTCCCTCTGCATCTTGCCGTATCTCCTGCTTTTTCCTCCTCCCATGCCTCCAGACTCAAGGGCACTGCTGAACCCCAGAGGAGGCCTTCCAGGCTAGAAGAGTTGCTCCCTTCAGGGACAGCCCACTACCCAGAGGGCTAAACATCTGCGAATTCCCTGCTGAATCTCTCCGCGCCATCCTAACTAACCTACGCCTTTCTCAACTGCTCAAAAAACAGAAGTGAGGAGGAAAGGAGAGAGTGATCAAAACTTATCTTAGGCTGTTTTCTTGTTTCCCACTTAAAAATGCCATCAGGATATAATCGGAATTCTCATTATTATTTTTTTAGTTATTACTATTATTATTACTATTATTATTTTACAGAAATTCTGCATCCCATCCTTACTACTGAATGAATCCTTGAAGAAAAATCGCAGGTTTTAAGGCCATTGCTAGACTTATAAAGGACCCTAAGTAGACCTTTCTGCCTGTGAAAATATTTACAACAGCAAAACCGGTTTGGATAAAGTAGATTTAGAAAAGAAAATGAGGAAGGGGTGAGGTGATGATTATTTGCAAGAGAGTGGAAGGCAATGAAACAGACTCCGAAAGCTCCCTCCAGGCAACTGCTAACGGCAAGCCTATGAGATGTGTTCCTTTGTTAGAAAGCCAGACAGCATTTCTAGTTCACTTTGCTTCACTGGAATCTGAATATCACTGTTTTACTTTTTAAAATAAATAATTTTATTTGCCAAAAGGAAATAAAAGAGAGTGGAAAGAAACTATTCCAGCACCAAACGGGACTTAGGAAAAACCTAATACCTGTTGATATGCAACAATTAATGAGTTAAGTGCTCTTTTGAACCTTACTCAAGCACAAATCTTTTTTTTTTTTAATCTATTATATTTTTTTAAATGGACCTGCTTCCAACCATGGGATTCCCAAAGGGAGTTTCCTCCTCTGTACCTTGAGGGTATACATCTGTCTCTTATTTCTAGCTGACACTAACTTACCAGGTGGCCTCGTGTCCTGACTGGCCTGTGCCCACAGAGCTCAGCTCCCGTTGTACTTAGGGACGATGAGATGCAGGTAATCAGTGTCCATCTCACACACTGATAACTTCAGGTGCCTCTTTCTATAAAGCGCACACCTCCCTGGGAGTATTTAGAAATATCAAAACCAAGTCCACGCTTCGTAGATCTCAGGGCCCTTCATAAGATGATGCTTTTTTAGAATTAGAAAATGTGAAACCCAAGTCAGTTTTCTTTTAAAAAGTCAAGACTTTAGGGATGCTTGGGTGGCTCAGTGGTTGAGCATCTGCCTTCAGCTCAGGGCCTGAACCGGGTCTAGGGATAGTCCCTGTGAGGAGCCTGCTTCGCCCTCTGCCTGTGTCTCTGCCTCTCTCTGTGTGTCTCTCATGAATAAATAAATAAAATCTTAAAAAAAAAAAACCTCAAGACTTTAAATAGTTTTAAGAATTCACTGAAGCCTGCTTTTGTTTTTCTTTGTTTCCACAGGTTATACATAAGGACTTCCATTCTCCCTTCTGAAAAATAATATCCCCAGCATTTTCACAAACATCAGCTCAGAAATGCATGGCTTCCCTTTCCACAGCCCATGGTCTTACTTCGGGCTTTCAGAAACACTCATGGAACCTCAACCACACTCCATGCCCTGATGCTGATGCTGCCAACCAACTGTGAAAAAGGAGAATTTTGCACTTTGCTGGTGCAAAATTGCCTGGAATTAAAATGAACCGCTCATGTTATTCACAGGGAGGTGGTAGGGGCCACCCAATGCCCACGGTAGAGGAAATCTCTATGTTCGGGATTTCTGTCTAAATGTTTCATTTGCAAGCACCTAGGCAGGCTTGTATCCATACATCGTGATGCTGATAGTCATGACCCAAGTTGGCTTTCAGTAAGTACACAATGAAGCATCTGGTAGGACAGCATTAGGCAGTAGAAATGTTAAGCAAAAGAGCCATTGTGATGGTCTGAGATGAGATAGGAAAGGACAGGATAAGATATTGGCTCTATCTGGCTTTGTAATTAATGATAATATCACATTATCTTTTGTGGATTTCCAAGGTAATGAATGGGTGGGATTCACCCTCAAATTAATATCTTATATTCTCCTTGAGTCTATCCTGAATTTTACACCCGAGTATCACTACGGCCTGGATTTCTGGGATCGTTTCTCAACAATTTCCAATAAAGGACAGGGGGTTTGTGCTGCCGTAATTCCCTAACTACCTTGTCCATTTCCAGTTACAGCCTGTCTTTACTGGGCAAACAGTGAGGTGAAGGATGGGCATTCTTCAGTAGGTGCCTGGTGTACTATGAGGTTAGGATGTTTCAATCTTCTAATCTCAGTGAAAAAGCACAAACTTTGCAAAGAGCAGACCTCCTTCAGGGAGCTGAAACCTCAGATTTATCTTCTAATAAAAGGATTAGTGACTAAGTTCTGCTGATCGAAAAGGCATTAGGCACCAATTCATCCCATCCCCTCTTACTGCATATCTATGGTCTTGCCCAGGCTCTGAAAACTCAGGGCTAAGTTGTAATTCCAGGTCTATATATATAGTGTGTGTGCAAACCATCCTTTAAACTCAATGCCTGCATAGATACATTCTTTTAAAAATGAACATTATTTTTCTCCTGAGAATTTGTTGAAGGAAGCTGTGTTTTCCTTAGAATAAACCTAGCCCCTTATAAGCCTTCTGGTGTCTGAGCCTTCAAGACTGAATAGTGATGTTTATGTTCTCACTGGATCTTGGTACTTCCTGTATTTTATAAGAGCATGCTGAGTGTTTATGCTGGTAACTGAGGGTAAAACCCAGGTATATAAACACCATAGAGGGCTGCAACTGGGGGAGGGGGAAGACTTTAATCAGGAAAGCACAATTCCTTTAAAGCAGGAAAAGAAAAGAAAAGAAGAGAAAACAAATGCTTCTTAAAAGCACAAATGGACAAGTCATTAACCAGCTCCTTTGGTCTGTGTAACAAATCCCTTCAAAGGATTAGATGGGGACTTCAAAGGAATAAAAATTCTCAATACCAGACAGCTAATGAATCTTAAAAGGGCATTTGCGCTGACGGGAAAATGATATCTTAAACAACCCTTTCTCCCCTTGTTAACGCCGAAGAATGGGTTGGAGGTATAGGTTGGGAAGAGGGGGGACATTCCAAACCGGTACAAGGCTCAGAAAACAAATGCGGCAAATGCTCATTAGAGCTCTGGTTCCCTGACCCCAAACCCCTTTGAGACTGTGATAGATGCGATGAGCCAGCGCTCCCCCAGAATTGGCCTACACACAGGACGGTGCGCTAACTTTGGAGGTTCACAGCCACACACACACACACACACCCCTCAGGGCACCCCAAGGGAGAGGGTGCAAGTACCCAGATCACTGCGGACTTGGGGGCTCCCAAGTCCCTGGAGGCCAGAGGGAGCTCCGGGTGGGCGCTCGGGCCGCCTGTCCCGCGGGTCCCGGGCGCTCCACCTGCGCGCCGCGAGGGGGGCCGTCGGGGGCTCGGGGGGCCTCCACTTGCAAGGTCCCCCTTTCCAGGATCAGACGGACAAAGGGAATGGGGACCGAGAGGGGACGCGGGAGAGGGGACGGGGAAGCGGAGCCTAGCGCGATGCTCCGGGACGGCACCTGCGCGCCTCCGAGCCCCCCCGCCCCCAGCCCCGTGCCCGCCGCCCTGCAAACTTTCCAGCCCGCCGTGCTCAGAGGTGCGTCCCAGGCCTGGGGGCCCGCACAGGTGCCAGCGGGCGCCCGCGAGGAAGGGGCAGCCAAGGGCACGCGGCGGGCGCGCACCTGCAGCCCCGGGGCGCGAGGCGGGGGAGCCGCACTTACTCCGACGGGTCCAGGCTCTTCCTCTCGATGGCCGAGGACATTGGGGAGGGAGGCGGCGTGCCCGGCGGCGGGGGCGCTCCCTTGCTGGCGCGGGGCTGGCCGGCGGCCGGGGCGCGGCCCCCCTCGGGTGCTCGGGCGCCGCCGCCGCTCCTGCGCCTCCTCTTGCTCCGGCGCTCCGGCGGCGAGCTCGCCCCTCCGCGCTCAAGGACGGTCGCGGCGCTGCCTTCAAACGCCAGAGAGAGAGAGCGAGTGAGCGGGGGCCGGGGGGCGGCGGGGCGGGCGGGGCCGGGGGCCGGGGGCCGGGGGCCGGGCGGGGGCCGGGCGGGGGCCGGGCGGGGGCGCGCAGCCCGGCCGGGCGCCTGCAGCTGCGCCGCTGCTCGGGACTTAACCTTCCATCGCGCTCCCGCCGCCGCCGCCGCCGCCGCCGCCGCCGCCGCCGCAGGTCCCGCTCGGCCGCGCCGTCCCCGTCCCCGGCTCCGCGCCGCCCGCCCGCGGGGCCCTGCGCGCCCGCCCCGCCGCCCCGACCCCCGCGCACCTCCGGCCGGCGGGGGGGCGGGGGCCGAGCCTCTCTCCCCGGGCTCCCTCCTCTCTCGGGAACCGCTATTTTCGCTCAGCTTCCCTCTGTCTCTGGTTTCATTTCCTTTTTCCTGATCACGATTCAAATACAATAGAAGGAAATCACATTTAAAGAGACAGCTGCCCGCCCCCCTCCTCTCTCTCTCTCTTTTTTTTTTTTTTTAAACTGGGCTCCAGGGGATTAGCAATACAAACAGCAGCAGCGGCGGCCGCGGCAGCAGCGACTTGGCTTCTTAAAGGGGCCGGCGTCGGGGACCCGGGGCGGACGCTCAGCGCGCGCCCTCCTGGCAGAGGCGGCCGGGTCGCCTCCGAGTCGCTCTGCACGGCTTCCCCCCCACGCCGTTTCCCCTTCGGATAAGTCAGGCCGAGAGCCGCTCGGGGAAGAAGGGAAAAGACCAGGACGTGAAGGAAGCACCTGCAGAGACGCCAGCGTCCGGGGTGGCTTCCGCGCCGGTCCCGGGTGGAGGTCCCGGGGCCGCGGCCGCCCAGCGCGGGGGGGTGGGGCTGGGGGCGGGGGGCGCTGTGCGCGCGGGGGCGCGCGGGCTGGGGGCTCCCGAGCAGCGCCCCGGGCGGCTGATCCCGAGGGAGGGTGGCTGGGAGGCGCCGCAGGTCCGCGCCTGCTCTCCGTCTGCCCGCGGCCGCTTTCCGTCCATCCCTCACGCAGCATCCTCCGAAAATCAGACTCCTGCGGTGGAAGTGCCCCCATGGAAAGTGCCAGTAATACTCTGCACAGAAAGTGCCTTTCCAAGGATCCACAGCAGTACTTGGAGACGATTTTGCCCTGGGTCCGAGAAATGAGCAAGCAGCCAGACTTGATTTTGGAGTTTGGGTTTCCCCTCCAGCCACAAGGGCAAAAAGTCTAGGAAGAGGAGGAGGCTAAGGGTCTGTCCTGTATGGGAACACTTTGGGCCTCCTCAGAGTTCCTTGAAAATTATTGTATTCAGAAATTATTTTTCCCCCCAGAAATTGTCGCCAAAGGTCTATTTGTGCATGACGCCAGTTACAAGTCTTGTAAAGGGGAAATTACCAAGTGCTTTCAGAATCTATAGTCTTGTATAAAAAGTCCGGATCATGGTCGTAGACATTTTATTCCCATTTAAAGGATGATGTTGCAGGGCCTAGATGAGTGTACCTTGAAAGGTTGGTGGTTGAAGTCAGAAGTGAATTTCCGATCGCTTCATTTTCCCTGTTCAGAGCCAATCCTCATTGACTTTTCACAACTGTAAACCAGAATTTACTATTGTCTGCGTGTTTTTGTCATTTTCTTGTTTCCATGGGTCCAAGGTTGGATCCCTAATGGGTGTCATTAAAATGTGTGTGTGTCTGTGTGTGTATGTGTGTGTGAGAGAGAGAGAGAGAGTGTGTGTGTGTGTGTGTGTGCACATGTGTGACCAAGGAAGCCCGAAGAGCAGCTTTGGGTCCAAGACAAGGCCTTCAGTGTATAAAAAGATATTTTCCCCAACGAGACCCTTGCTTTTAACCAAACAACAGCAACAACAACAACAACAACAAAACCTCTAGACATTTTAGGCAAGCCTAAATTATGTGATAAATATGTAACTTACCACTCTGTAATCAGAAATGAAAATTAACCTATAGGTTGTGATGAATAGTTTACTTATAGCCAGTCAGTGCAGTGGTTAAATGCCACAGACTACCTGGGTTTCACTTGGGCCCTTATCAGCTGGCATGGCCTAGGAAAGTTCCTTAGTATGAGGAGGCAGTACTGGGTAGTAGCTCTGGAGTCAGTCTGCCAACATTCTAACCCACCCCGTCCTGCCTGTGTGAACCTGAGCTAACAGCAAGAATTTAAACTCTCAAAAAAAAAAAAAAAAAAGAATTTAAACTCTCAATACCCTCATCTGTAAAATGAAGATCCTAGAAACCATTGCTTCAGTTGTTGTGAGGATTAAATGAATAAATGCATGCAAAGTGTGGCACCTAGACTTATAATGAGTTGGGAGTGATAACAGATAGGAGATTAATGCATGGAAAACACTCAACATATATTAAGTGCATATAAAAGGCAGCTGCTATGTTATAGCAGAAGGCATTATTGGGAGAGTTTAAAAAACTTGAATTCAGCAATTCTTTTGGGTATTAATCCAAAGAAAATGAAAACACTAACTCCCAAAGATATATGCCCTCTGGGTTTGTCGCAGTCTTCTTTACAACAGCCAATATGGAAGCAACCTAAATGCCTATCAGTGGATGAATGGATAGAGAAGATGAGCGGAGAAAAAAAAAAAAAAAAGATGAGCGTGTGTGTGTGTGTGTGTGTGTGTGTGTATGTGTAGGTGTGTGTACACTCATATACACACAATGGAATATTATTCAGCCATGAAAAAAAGAATGAAATCTTGCCATCTGCTACAACATGGATGAGCCTTGAGGGCATTATGCTAGGTGCAGTAAGTCAGAATGACAAATTCCATCTGATCTTACATATATGTGGAATCTAAAACATAAAAAACAAGCTCTTACATATAGAACAGATCGGTGGCTGCCAGTGGTCAGAGAAAGGGGTAGGTGAGATGGGTAGAGGTGGTCAAAGGTACGAGCTTCTGATTATAAAATAAACAAGTCCTGGGGTTGCAATGTATAGCATGGAGACTATAATTAATAATACCATATTGCATATTTGACAGTTGCTGAGAGAACAAATCTCAGACGTTCCCATCACAAGAAAAAAATGTGTCAATGTGGTGATGGATATTAACTAGACGTATTGTGGTGATCTTATGCAATATGTGCAAATATTGAATCATTATGTTGTACACCTGAAACTCCTATAATGTCGTATGTCAGTTATACCTAAATAAAAAATAAATTAAAAATGCAAAAATAAATAAAAAGCTTGAACTTCAATCTGAAGGTGAAATAGGGGTTTGCAATAAGAATTTCCCATCCAAATTTAAAAACGATGCCCTGTTTTTTAAAAAAAGCAAACAGAGAAGGGTCCCCTCACCTCACTTCCTACAGCTCCTAAACGTATGAGCATTTTCCATTTCAGTGTTCACTATCTTGGTGAGTAGATGATATGTTTGCCCGTGCTTGCTTCTATTAAATCTGACAAGTTGCCACCTTCCCCGTTACAGTTTTGTATGGGGCTCAAGTCAGCTGTTCAATATATCCTTGAGGTAACCTCTGAACCACCAAATTTTGGGCGTAAAGTCTCCTTTTAATAATATGCTTCTGTTTTGACCCTAGTATGTAAAGAAAAAGAGATTACTGCCTATGACTTTGGGTCAGTTTCTTATCTTTCACAACTCTTTGGGGAGAACTTCCTTAGAGAAAGTGAATATTTGAAATGGTATCTTAAGATTTCAATTTCACACACAGTGGTTGTAAGAAATAACTGCCTACCGGTGGGATTTCATTTCTATTCAACGGGCAATTAAATTGCTCAAATTTAAGCTTAACATTTAGAATCAAGTCTCAAAATGTGTTTTTATTATGAATAATTTTAAAGCAATCGTGACCTTATTGTCTCTTTCCCAGCAAACCTTATGCCTTATGCAGAAGAGCAATGCAAGCAAGTAAAATAGTTCTCAAGAGTTGGGGAAATCTGTACTTGATCCCCAGCCGGTGGGATTTGCAATTTAAATCTCTTCCCCACCCCCCAACCCCTCCTTGCAAATCCTGAATGCCTTAGAATTTAGAATTTTTAATTTCTAAATTAAAATTGAATGTGAATGTCGGAGGAAGACTGAAGCAGTCTGCATGATGAATCTGACCCCAGGTGGATTACATTTTTCCTGTTGGCATTTTCTATTCTTTTTGCTTATTACATTTACAATTGTTTTCTAGGGAAGAGCTGTTTCAAGTGACTAAGGCTACATTTCTTTGCTAAAATGGACTTCTAATAGAAATGAAAATGCAAATGTCATTGGGAAAATGCCAAGAATGACAATTTACTTCTTTTATTTCTTTTCCTCAATCCTTAGAAGCTAAGTTGTATCATATGCCTGTTAGCGGTGACATTCACACCGAGCAACAAAAATAAAGATTTGTCTTAACATGGCTTCAGGTCCCATGCAAAATCCTTTAAACTACTCAATTGTCACAAGCATCTGGCTCCCAGACTCATTTCAGGACATTTCAACTGGTGAATATGTTTTCACAGAATGTTAGGCCTATTAGTAATCTTAGTGATAAACAAGTCAGGTTTCCTATACGGTAGAAAAGACCCGCAAAAAAAGTCTAAAAATAAAAAAAAAAAAATCCATTTCAACAGAGGCTCAGGAGAATGAGCATAGGTGTCAGACAGACACAGCTCGGCTGCCTGTTAGCTGCGTGACGTCAAGTAAGTTACCTCACCTCTCTGAGCCTCAGCTTCCCTATCTGTCAAATTGCTAATACCTGTCAGTAGTAATGCTCATTGGGGCCGGCACTAGGGTGAGGCCACTGCCATACCTGTTCACCTCGCAGGAGTTTCAAGAGGATTCAGTAGCATAAAGTGTGTGAAAAAGCTTTGCACGGTGATGGTGGACAGTAAATACTCAGAAATGATAGCTGTTGTTATTACCCCATCTTTTAGAAGTTACAGCCACTGTATCAGGAAATAACTAGCTGCGAAGAAGGCTGAAGCCAGAAGCTAAGGGAAGAGCTGAAGTGTGTGTAAGACATCAAACAGGCCTCGGGCTTGGCGGGCCCCCATCCGTCAGCCAGCAACGCCGGACTGGGCCCATTTAGGTCTGGGGCAAGCTGCTGACAGCTTCATTGCTTCTCTACTATATTGCCTGCCCCCGCCACATCCCTGATTTTATCTATCTGACTTTCCCCCTTCCAACAACTTCTAGATCCACTTTTACAACTAAGACAAGAGGAAATAGCAAGTGCTGAATCATTGCCCCCAGATGTCACAATTCCATAGCAAGGTCTTAGCAGAGTTAAGCTCCTGGAGTGTTCTAGAGGAAGGGACCTCAAAAATGTGATTTCTTGGCTTGCTCTTTGGGGCCTCCCTAGGGAGCTTCGCCTGCCCCTGCTCTAACCCCAGAGGTGCCATACTTGTCAACCTTTGACATGTTGCTTGACCTCTCTGGACTTTGGTTTCCCGTCTGTGAAGTGGGCAGGTTCAGAGAGCCTGTCTCATGGAGCCTTTATAATACTCCTGAGAAATGAAACACGTACGGTGCTTAGAAAGGAGACTGGCAACATGGTAAGTTTCCAGGGAGGATTTTCCTCATACAGAGAGATCCCAGCTTTAAAATATTTGAACACCCGTTGATAATTCAGGCCCTTTGATGGGCAAAGCAAATGAGACATAGAGTCAACAGCTCTTTCTTTCACCTCTGGCCACCGACAAACCCTCCCCCACCTTGGGTGCTGGACCCTGACTCATTTGCTGCTCTGAGTTCAAGCGGGGAGTCAGAGCTGGGTGAGCTGACTTACTGAGCTGTCCTTGTGCGTTTGGTTCACACAAGCTCCTCTCTGTGGCTCGCAGAGGCAGCCCCACCTGAGTGACACACCACGATGCCTGGGACTCAGCACATTTGAAACCCAAACTCCTTCCTGTGGCCTAGAAAGCCTTACGCTATCTTGGTGCTTACTTCCCCTGTGACCTCACAACTCTCTCCCACTCTCTCGACTCCAGCCACACTGACTTTTTTCCCTGTTCCTTAAGACAAACCAAGACAATTCCTAGTGGAGGGCTTTTGGGCTTGCTTTTTTCCATCGCATGTTCTTCCTCTGGATCATCCCACGGCTCCCATGTACTTCATTCAGGCCTCTGTTCAAATGTTTTATCCTCATAAGAGCCTTTGAAAATTCTGCTTCTCATCATTCTTCATCCTCTATGCTGCTTTATTTTTCTTCCTGGTATCGTCATTACTTCCACTTTACTACATATCTACTTATAGATTTTTGGTGTGTTTTGTTTGGGCCTTTCTTCCCAGCTAGAATGTTAACTCCAGGGAGACAGAGATTCTTTATGACTTGTTCCCACTTGTGTCTTCAGCACCTAGAATGTGCCTAGCACATGGTAAAGCCTTGATAAATATTGATTGAATGAGTGAATGTACAAGTGGCAGCCCCGCTTTCCCTGGCCAGAGCACACCTGCATGATGCTCTCTGGGTAAATGTTGAAGGGAATTGAAAATCTTGTCTTCCTGGAGCATCACTTGTAGGATAAGATAAGGTCTCAGATGCCATTCAGATTTGGGCCCAAAGGTTGGTTTGGGAAAAAACATCAGACTCCTGGCTTCTAGGAACACGAGTAGCATCGGGAAGCAAGGCCACTCTCTGAAGCTGGATTGTCTACTGCAGGGAACCCCTGCCCTCAAGGAGATGTGGCTACAGTAAACCAATGTTAGAAAGCAACCAATTATATGAGCAAAGACCCAGACTTTGGAGATAGACAGGCCTACATTTTAGTCTTGGCTCTTTTAGCGACGTGGTTTTAGGCAAATTATTTAACAGCTCTGAGCCTCAGTTCCATCACGTATAAAATGGGAATAATTACATCTTCATCACGGGGTTGTAGGGATAAAATGAGACCATGCATGTCAAATGCTTAGCATACTGCTCAATGGATGGCAGCTATTACTAGAATTAATTAAGCAAAGAGAACCTCCGAGGAGGATAGTCAACCAGGGCAGGGCTTTCTTGGCTGAACATAGGTGGATACCGCAGGTGGAATCCTGTCCCAATAAAGACTCCGCTCAAACAGGGTGGGGTCAGCCTCCTTGCCTGGGAAATTCTTGCCTTATCTAACCTGCTCTGGTGACCCCAGTGGGACGGTTGGGTTGGGCGTACAGACACCGGGCTCAGCTTGATGCTCAGGAAAACAACATAAAGAGATGGCATCAGGAGGCCTGTCCTGGCCACTAGATCTTCAGAGCTGGGGGTGTCCGGTCTCAGGCCTTGCATTTAGACAGGCTTCCCCAGGCAAGGGGGAAGCTGTGTTTTCTGGGCAGCTGTGTTTTCCGGTGCTCCAGGCTAGCTGAGGGCCCTGAGCCTGGCAGGGGAAGGCAATTCTGACCTTCCTAATGATATTTGCTTTCCTAAACTTCAGACTTCAGTTGAAAGGAGTCTTGTCTATGATGCTCCCTAGAGATACCCTTTGCCGAAGGAGGTATCAAGAAAAGAGCTGCTTGCTCCTTCCTGCCAGTTTGCTGTCCTTCATGCTTTGGACTGCCCAGCTAGCCCATCTAGAATCCCGTTTTCTTCATTGCTGCCACCCTGCTTAAGAATTTGCAACGGCTCTCTAATGTGACTGACCACTGGCAAATGGCCTAACCTTCTGACACCCCAGTGCTCTCTTTTGTATAGAGGGAAGAGGTGGCCTGGAAGGTTGAGCTGCAATTCTGTCCCCTGGTAGGTCAAGACCAAGTTCTCCATGCTTCCTCTGAGGCACCCTGTGATCCTGCCCATTCCATCGCTTCAACTTTAGATCCCACAACCCTACCCCCTGAACTTCCCTGCCCAGCCAGGCTGCTCCTCCTTGATCTCAAACTCCCTGCTTGTGCCATTTTAATGCACTGTCTTATCCTGTTCTCTCTCTCTGGGGTGTCTACTTGGTCTGCGTGTCAAAACTTCAGTGTTTGAATAGTAGAATGGTTAAGAAGAAAGGCTTTGGAGAGAAATAAACCTCATTCCCAGCCTCTGCTTCATAACTTACTATCTGGGCAATTAATCTGAGACAGATCTCTGAGCTTCAGTGCTTACAACGATAAAATAGAGACAATGAGAAATATAGGGTTTGAAGGAGCAAGGGAGGTGATGCATATGGCAGGCAGAGCACTGTGCCTGGCACACAGTAAGTGTTCAGTGAATCGCAATCATTCCTGCATCCCTGGTCCTCTCTGCCTCTTCCAGTTGGGTCCAGCACCCCTGACCTAGCTCAAGCCACATCTTTACCCTGCAGTTTTCTCTGTCCCTTGAAGCCCATGGTGGCTGCTCCCTTCCTGAGTTCTCATGGCTCTTGGCTCTGGGGCCTGGTGAAGTGCTCATCAGACTCTGCCTTGCAGTGTCACGAGTTCACATGTGTGTAGCATCTGGTCACCTCAGGAGTGCCTTATGTTCTTGGAGAAGAGAGGCCATGATTTTCATTGTTACCAGCTTCCAGGGCACTGATATAAATTTGGAGACACTCAATAATTCCTTTTGAATTAAAGGCTTCAAATATCACGTCCATGTTGTCAATTTCCCAATTCCTGGATTCACGTTGACATTCAGAAAGGCTTGAGGGTCTTTACATTGGAAATGAAAGTCTCCCCAGAATCGAGATTGAGGATGACCTATGCACTGTCAGTCACAGACCTCTTAAAACCCCCTTGACTAAAACTATAAAACTCTTAGAAGAAAACCTAGGGGAAAATCTACATGATATTGGATTTGGCAATGAGTTTTTAAATATGACACCAAAAGCACAGGTGTCATATTTTATTTATATTTAATTTAATCATTAAATTAAAAATAGATAAGTTGGGCTATGTCAAAGCTAAAAACTTTTGTACTTCAAAGGACACTATCAACAGAGTGAAAAGGCAGCCTATGGAATGGGAGAAAATAGTTGCAAAACATATATCTGATAAGAGATATAAAAAAAGAGAAATAAAAAGATATCCTATAATTCAACAACAATAAAAAAACCAAATAGCCAATGAAAAAATAGCCTAAGGTCTTGGATAGATATTTCTCCAAAGAAGATACGCAAAGTGTCAATAAGCACATGGAAAGATGTTCAACCTCACTAATCATTAGGGAAATACAGATCAAAATCACAATGAGATACCACTTCACGCCCATTAGGATGACTCTTATCCCAAACCAGAAAATAACAAGGATCAGTAAAGATGCAGAGAAATTGGAATCCCTGTGCCCTGCTGGTGGGAAGGCAAAATGGTGCAGGTCCTAGAGAACACAATCCATAGGTTCCTCAGAAATTAAAGACAGAATGATCAAAAGATTCAGCAACTCACGCCACTTTTGGGTATATGCCCCCCAAAACTGAAATCAGGAACTCGAACAGATGTTCATATGTCTCGTGTTCACAGCGGCATTATTCACAAATGGCTGAGAGACGGAAGCAGCCCCAGTGTTCCATCCACAGATGAATGGATTTTAAAAAGGGGCATCTGCATACAATGAAATAGTAGTCCACCTCAAAAAAGAAAATCCAGACACATGCTACATTAGTGTAGCTCGAAGACATTATGTTAAGTAAAATAAAGCAGTCACAAAAGGACAGAGGCTGTAGGATTCCACTCAGATGGGACCCCTAGATTCACAGGGACAGAAATTGAATGGTGATGCCAGGGGCTATACCCTTTTTCAATGGGTACAGTGCTTCATGTTGGGAAGATTGAAAAAAAAAAAGCTTGGGAGGTGAGTGCTGGTGTTGCTTGCACAGCGACGTGAACGTGCTTACTGCCGTTCTGTGCACCTGAGAATAGTTAACATGGTACATTTTATGTTGTGTCTATTTACCACCCAAAACACTGGTCAAGTTCAAGGCCACCTGGGCGCCCATCTGTGCTAACACGTGGGATTTTACCTATCATTTCAGGAAGCTCACAACCTCCTTGGGTTCATCTCTGGACCCCTTTAACCCCAACATCATGGTAAAGCCAGTCCTGCGTGTCCTGAGACATTATTCAGGTGCCCGGGGGGGCCAGTCCCTGCCCACTTAGGTCTCTGTCAGCGGTGCAGGTCCCTGCATTCCAGATGACCTTCTTCGAGGGAGCCCAGCTGGCTCCAAGGAAAGGGGAAAAGGATGCAGCTTGTTATTTTGTAAAGCCACATCCTTCAAGGAACTCAATGCTCATATAGATATCTATCTGCCTTCTCCTCTGAGGATCCGTCAGTTAGAGTACAACAGGCCCAGGCTCTACTTTGTGGGGGCGGTGGCAGGAGAGGGGGGTCCTCTTGCATAGGTGGAGCGTCTTTCATGTTCCTTCAGACCACAGCCCCTTTCCAAAGGCCCCAGGGGCTGCTTGGGGGCCAGCTCAGCTCCTCTCAAGCTTTCAGGCTACAATGCTTCCCATTATATTGCAGAAGGCCGCCTTGGGTCATATCTTGCAAAGGAAGAGCTATTAAAAAATATTCCATTTGTATTTCCTGCGTGGCCCTCCATCTGGAAATATCTTTTATCTGGCAACTTTTGCAAAGTGAACTGAATCTTGAAGGAGGTCCTGGCAGGTTTATGCTGGCTTCTCTATTATTCCAATAAGTCATTTCCATCCTAACCTTCACAAGGGCCGAATAATCGTGACTTGGTATCAGAAACAGGTCTGGCATGGGATGGCAGCGAGGGTTTCGGGCCCTGAGGCATCCTTTTAACCCTGAAAACAGCCACTTGGCGGGCAAGGGCAAAATCTAGAAGATTATTATACACACTCTCAGCTCAAATATTACTTCTTTAAGGAACACGCTCACCCCCGTCCCCACCCCCCCATTGGATTAGGAGGCCCCCCCCCCCTCCGCTGTCTGATTTCACTCCCAGTCTGGATCAGAATTTGTAATTCCGCATTTTGTGATTGTTAAAGTGCTGCCTGGCTCCCCCCAAAGACTGCAAGTGCCTTCTGCTCAGAGCTAAATCCAAGAGCCTCGCTTAGTATCCAGCACATAGTAAGTACCCAAGAAATACGTGTTGAAAGAATGAATGCGTGAACAATGAATGAATGAAACTCATCTTACCTGCCTCTCCACCTGTTACTTCAAGTCCTGATTGGAAAACCTCTCCTTCTCAGAACTGTTGTTACTGGAAGAAAATGGCAGGAACCTTCTGGTAGGTAGCTAGAAAGAGAACGGGGGTGGGGGCGGGGGGGGGGAGGGTAGACTAGGGAGGGAGGGAGAAGGAGAGGGGAGAGGGCTTTATCTTCAGTTAGAGAAATGTTTCCACGGGTCCCTGATAAAGTAGGGACAAATGCCCCCAGGGCTCTCTGATAGCTGTGTGTCCTTGATAGCGTGGCTGGGTGGGGCGGGCGGAGCTTTGGCATCAGGGCAAAGGGATGGATTCTAACGGTTTCTTCACTGGTTGAAAAGGCTGCTTCCTGCCCAACTTTGTTTTTCTCCGTTATGTACCAGCTCAGCTTATAAATGGGAAGGAGTGGCCAGCTTCTCCCAACTTGCTGGGTGGGGCTGGCACATCAGGAGCTGTCCTCGCCAGGCCTCTTGTGGCCTTTCGAGTTGGGTGCTCCAGCAGGGCTGACACGGCGAGGGTTCTGCTGTGTCTCACACTTTGCAAAGCTCCCATCACTTCGGATCTCAGAAATCCTCCCTGCCCCTCCACGCCTGAATTAGAAAGGGCAAGTAGCCAGGCTCCCATCTGATAGCGGAGGAAATGAGGCCAAAGCCCTTCCAAATCTTCATCCTGCTGAAACCAGAGAGCCCTGGAACACTGACTCACTGAACCCTGGCATTCTTGCTCAGAAGAAGGTCTTTTGAGAATTCATTTTTCAAGAGGAAGTGTTTCATTAGGCAAAAATCTACTCAGAGGCCATGCTAATTACATCGTAAGTGGCATTTGTGGGATTTGTCTTTTAAGTAATTCAGATGAAAGATTACAGTTAGGGATAGAGGGGCCTACTGTTGTCAGCAATAGCTGCCTTTTATTGAGCACGTATTATGTGCCAGGCATTTTGTATGTTCTATCTTATTGAATCCTAAGAACAATGTTCTGAGATCAGTAGTAGTATTACCCCATTTTTATAGATGAGGAACCTGAAGGTCAGAGAAGTTCAATAACTTGCTTAGGGTCACACAACTAAATGTAGGAAATGGGGTTTGAACCTAGGTCTTCTGACTCCCTATCCTCGCTCTTACTCACCATGTCAATGTTTCCTAAACTTCCTGCATTTGCTTGTCAACTACACACGTCCTTAGGCCCACAGCAGACCTACCAGCTCAAACTCTCCAGGGGCCTCAGAGGGTCTCTCTCTGGACACCACTCTAAAGTAGACTTCTCCCCAGGCACTAACACACTATTTTATTTTCATTGTTGTACTTGTCACTATCTGCTATTTTCTTATTTGTGCATTTGCTAATTGTCTTTCTTCCCTGCTGAGTGACAAGTTCCTTAAGCATGAGGACAAGGTGCTCAAAGTTTTACCTCCAGACTACTAAAGAGAGGGTAGTACCTTGTAAGTACTCAATAGATACTTATTAAATAAATTAGCTGACACAGTAAATACATCTGCTAACATAATAATAAATAGTAAAGTTACATTAAGAAGGATACTGAGTCTGGAGCCAGGCTCTGGGGAAGAGAATCATTATTACACACCAGTGTCCCAAGGCTATGGGGATGTGGAAGTGTTGGCACACATGCCATGTATTTACCATCCCAGAGAAAGAAACTCAATCCCAAGATAATTAAGTGCAAGATGACACAGCAAGTCAGTAGGAGAGCCAAGTATAACGTAGTCCCTTCCGTCACGGATCTTTATCTTTTCTTTGGGAAGTCAAAATGAGTGCATATGTGATGGAGAATCAGTAAGGGGCTGACCAGAAATGCAATCAGATTGGATCAAAGGGAAGTTAGAGTGGAAACAGGAATGGAAAGCTTTCCGGGGGGAAGAAGAAGTTTAGTTGCCTCTTGAGTAATATCTGGACATTTCCTTTGTGTCAGACTGATACCATGAGCTTCACCTACTTCGGGCAATTGTTTTTCCCTCCCAACATCCTAATGAAGTAAGAAATGGGATCACAACTTCATGGACGAGGAAAGCGAGTCACAGGAAGGTTAAGGAATGTGCCCCAGGTCACAGATCTGCTGAGGACCCAGTAGGGATTAACAGTCCGTGATTTCAAAGTCGGTTCCCCTCCCCAAGCCCATAAGCAGAGCTGGTGCGCCCGGCAGAAGGAGCCTGAGTAAGGGTCTCGGCGGCGGGGGGGGGGGGGGGGGGGGTCAGGAGTTGGCGCTGCAGTTCTAGGGTTGCGATGGAATGGTGACAGGTTTGGGTTTTCCTTCCATATTGCTCCTGTCCAGCCTGGAGCCACATGTACCACACCTGAGCCATAAACACAAGCGACTCAAAGCTTTGTTACTGACCTTGGCATTGGCAAACTGGGGGAGTCCCTGGGCAAGGGGCCCAGGGATGAGAGGACTCCTTGCCCCCTGTGGGGAAAGAGAGCCTGATCCTGGGGACACAGATGTAGGGCGGTAACCCACCTGTTAAAAAATTCCAGGAGGCGGTGGAGGGGGCAAATTCATTTTAGGCAGGCCTTCGTTAATCTCCTCGTCTGTAGGCTGTGCCTACCCTGTTCAGTAAGTCAAGTCCCCTTGCCTGCAGAAGGGCCTCCGTGAACAAGGTCACTCCAGTCTGCAGGGGACATCCACTCCCTGGAGAGTTCAGGTACCTCGTGCAAAATTTAAAATTTGGTTTTGGTTTGGTGTTGTGTCTTTTTTTTTTTTTTTTTTTTTTTTTAGCTATTTGGATGACTTTGCCTGCGTTATTTATCCACGTACAACAGGAAGTTCCCCTGAGGGCACGTGCTCCTGGCAGCTAGCAAATCACCTGGAGCTAGTGTGATACCTGCCATGCTGGCAGTTAAGGATTTCTGCCCTTCAGTGAAAGCCTCAGGGCCGCCTCTGTTTATGTCACATGGGCCGATAGAACCTTGGACATTACCTCTGCTGCACCTGCTACTTTCCTGGCGTAATCGTGTTGTGAACCTTTCATCCCCATCCTCCAGACCCAAGTGTCACTATTAAATGCAGGGCGGTGGGTAGGAACATGGCTCATCACCTCCGACTGGGGACTGCGATAAGCAGGGTGGGTAGACGTCGAGGAGGTTGTCAGAGTGAGTAGACTGTGCAGGTGAGTTTGGCCACCGGGAGGCCGTTATCTAGGGGAGAGGCACAGGTGAACCAGGTTCCCTTTGGGGCTTCTGATCGCTCACGGTTCTTTAGTATCTGGGCCAGCGAAGGGCTGTGGTCTTGACATGCGATGCAGGCCTAGGAAGACACAAGCACACTCTTCTACATTTGGATGATTGCACGATCTGGACTCATGGGCCGGGGACTTGATACCGTCGAACAATTTCCTGTCCATCTGGTTCTGAATGGCAACACGGTAAGACCTAGGAGCCTAGACCAGTAGCATTACTACTACTGGCTTTGTGGGCCTTCTTCATGAGCTTAAGGCCATTCAGCATGGTGTGAAATAAGAGGATGGCTCCTGCGGCCCGAGCATGCCTGACCTTGTGTGAGGTCCAGCTAATGGGATGTGGCCTTGATTAACCCGGGGCTACAGGTTATACATACAGATTAACCTGGGGCTCCCCTTAGGCGGTAGGCTTGTTTTGTGAGGTCTGGGAGGGGGTGTCTTAGCTATAGCAGAAGTGGGGTTCATCGTGCCTGGTGGGGAGGTTGGGGGAGGCGAGCATTATAACTGTGGGGGGTCTGAATGGTGTTTGCCTCTTTCCAGTGTTTGGTACCTGCTGAGTGGGGGATCCCCCAAGGGGAGGATGCCTATGCTCTGGCAGGAGCTGGGTAATGGGGTAGTTATCCTCTGAGATGTAGGGGCTGGCTGGCCATGGTCATCACCTGCAATGTGGCCTTTGACTCCCTGGGCCAGAACAACTCTGGAGCCACGTCCAGGTCCCGGAGGCATGTGTTGATAGTGGGAAAGCTGTCCCAAAGATGTGCAAAGCCAGAGCGCTTGAGGGGACATTTACCTGCGTGCCAGGCAGCCAGCTGGGCAGGACGGCTAGGGTAAAGAGAGCCTGGGCTCGAGAGCACTCGGTGCAGGGCCACCCTCCTTTTTGCTTCTCCCGGGGGCTGCTCAGGGTAATGTAATATGCCTGGGCTGTGGTGTTGTGGAGGAAGAGTTACACACCCCAGACCAACGGAGATTATACTGTGGGCACCACACTGCCCAGGTGTCCTGGCACTGAGATGAAAAACCGTCTCTCGGACGGAGGCCAGCAGCCGTATCAGGCACAGCCAGCTAGTGATGACCTAAAGGTTCCACGGTGACATTTTCCAGTGTTCAGGGCTGCCCTTTATAATGCTGGGGGGCATCTGCATCCCCCAGCTGTGGGTGGCTGGCCTTGCCTCGGCATCCTGTCATGAGAGCAGATAACCCAGGTGTGCTATTCTAGAATATTGGTGTTGGCGTTGTGCCTCTCTCCCAGAGCCACACGGAGACGGTGTCAGTGCAGGTGCTGCTGATATGTCCCTATAAGAAGGGCCTGAAATTAGCCAGGCCTTAAAGCCATCCTAAGTCCCATCACGGAGGATGTTTTCGGGGGTGATGGTGTCTGTTCTCTGGGCTGGTAGAAATGTAACGTCAGGGATTTTTGCCTCTTCTGTCTCTGGCCGGCAGGTTTCAGGTTCTCCTCTGCCCGCAGTCCAGGCGCCAATCCTCTGGGGACTGAGCTCAGATAGAAAAAGGATGGAGGCATGGAGGACCCAGGGGCCATGGCAGGCAGCTGAGCATGGGAGTCCATGACCTGGAGCCTGGGTCTCCCCTCAGCACCAGTAGAGGTAAAACGAGGGCACTCTGTTCTAGATGAGGGGTCCCCAGGGGCAGGTATCAAGGGAAAGAAGAGCAGTAAAAGGAAACCCATGTGGGAAACCACGTGCCATTCTGTAGCTTTAAGAGAAGACCCATCGTGGTGGAGCCCATGGGACCATGGTAGGAGGGGTGAGCCAATAAAAGGTACCCACATCTGCCACCTGCCATGGCTGGGGCATTCTGGATCACCCAGGGAGCCCAGGGCAAGGGCCTATGATGGTCACTCTGCCACTGGGAGCACATTGGGCTCCTTGGTCGTTCTGCTGGGAGCGACAAACTGCACCCAACTCTTTCTCCGCAACTATTCAATATTTCTGGGAGAGGAGAGTACGGGTGGGAAAGGTAAGCATAGCACCTATTGGGGGAGGCCTTGAATGTCAGCTCCAAGAATGTGGATTGTTTTTTTATTTATTTATTCATGAGAGACAGAGAGAGAGAGAGAGAGAGAGGCAGAGACACAGGCAGAGGGAGAAGCAGGCTCCCCATCACGACCTGAACCAAAGGCAGACACTCAACAGCTGAGCCACCCAGGCATCCCTAAGAATGTGGATTTAATGAGCTACTGATCCTTTTGAGTAGGGGAAGGATGTGACTGGAGTTGCATCTGCATTCCATTGGGATGGGAGAGGCAGGAGGTGAGGAAGTGAAGAAAGGAGGCATGGGACCAAGCGATGAGCAGGTGGGCAAGGGCAGGAGGGACACTGCATGGACTGGGCAAGACTTGTCTGCAGGAGACAAGGCAGGAGCAGGCCAGCAGCTCCAGAATCATCTATAGCAGCCCCCATGGACTGAGCACTTACTCCCAGCCAGACCTGTCCAGGTGCTAATATATTATTTCTTTCCTAGGAAGCCTGTGGGATACACACCACTGGCCTCCTGCTCCTGCCCCAATCTCCATGCAGTTGCTAGAGGGATCCCTTTATAACCCCAGTCATGGCACCTCGCCCTTGTGCCTGAAGCCCTTCAAAGCTTTCCTGCTTCCCCTCAGCAAGAGCCAAAGTCCTCCCCGGCCCCATCTGCATGTCCTCTCTCCTCTGCCCCTCACCCCTCCGCTGCAGCCACACAGGCCACCTTTGCCATTCTTCGACCTCTAGTTTTAGGGCCTTTGCTCCTTCCCTCTCCCTGGAACATTCCTCCCCAGGGGTTGAGTCTCCTTGTGAGAGAGGCCTTCCTTTACCGCCTGAATTAGACACTGCCAGCCCAGACCACACACTGTCTCCCTCCTCACGCCGCACATCACCATCTGATGTATATGTTTACCGGCTTATGTGTCTGGCATCTCTCTCTCTCTCTCTCCCTCTCTGGGCTGGAGTTCATCATTCAGGCATGAGCAATATTTGTTTGGTTCACATCTGTGTATTTCCAGGGCCTAGGACGGTTCCCGCCACGTATTAGGTGCCTTAGAAATACTTAAGCGAATGGATGGGTAGTGCATGTTATTACCCTGATTTGATGAAAAGGGAAACTGAGGATCAGAACAAGTAAGCAATTTCTCCAGACAGGACAGCAAGTAGTTGTTAAAGCCAGGATTCAAGCCCAGGAAAGTCTGACCACAAAGGCTGCTCTTTTCCATCAGGATACAGCACTCCCGAGGAGTTCTAGACCTTTGTAACCAAGAAACCACATTTTTTTTTTTTTTGGTAAGATTTTACTTTTAAGTGATCTCTGAGCCCAACGTGGGGCATGAGCTTACAACCCCGAGATCAAGAGTTGTATGCTCTACCGACTGAGCCAGCCCGGCGCCCCAAGAAACCAGGTCTGTATCAACAGAAATGGGGCACTTCTGGGGAAGAACAGGTCTAGGTGGTAAAAGGGGAAAAATTACAAATTCATTCTGAACTCTGCTTCCCTTTGAGTCCAGTCGGACCGAAGAGTGTGTGAGTAGGCATTGGAGCATTTCTTGTGTGCCAGGTGCTGTGCTAGATACTAAGGATTTAAAAATAAACGAGACGCAGTCCCCATCGTGGGCTCACCACCCGGGGGTGAGGTGTCGAGGGCATACTCACTGAATTCATGGGGCGGGAGCTAACCACCAGTGACCAGAGCACGGAGACGGGCACACAGCCAGACGCTCTGGGCCAGGCCCCGGCTGAGCAGCAGCATCTCAGCATCCTGCTCATTCGTGGGGTGCAGTCACTGAGCACTTGCGTTGTGCCAGACGAAGTGGCGACATTCGAAATACAGAAATGGGCCAGAGATGGGCCTGTCCTCAGGAGCTCACAGAAGCGAGGAGGAAGCCAATACCTCCTTCTTATTCATTCATTGGCCAGCTAGGAGACAAGCGCCTACTGTGCGCCAGACATTGCTAGACTCTGGGGGCATGACAACGAGCAAAGTAGGCGCCAGCCCTACGCTCAAGGGGCTTACAACTCGCAGCGAGTAATGAGCTGGTATTATCAATACTGTTATTAACAATAACGACGGTGACTAACAAAGGCTGAGTGCCAGCCACTGTCAAAGCGCTTACACAATTTATTTCATTTTTTTCCTCATCATGACCCTCCGGTTGCCCCTGTTACAGAGGAGGAACCCGAGCCTGCCATCTCCCTGAAGCCTATGGTTTTCTGGGAGCACATCTAATTTTGCTGAAAAGGTCAGGAAAGGCCTTCCAGGAGACTGAATTTTCCAGGTGGGACCTAAAGGAAATAGGGGTTTTCTCTAAAGCAGAAATGCCGGGGCAAGAGTCTGAAACAATGAAAGCCGGGGACCTGCTTCAAAGGGTAGTTGGGACCTGTCAGCAAGAGAAGATTCGTGAAGCCCTAGCCCCGTGGCTGGCACAAAGCAGATGCTCCCCTATGTTTGCCCCCCTCGCGGGTCCCCGTGCTGGTAGGAATGTGTGGCCACTTTCCCCAAGCACCCTGGTTTTTTAAAGATACCCTTCGAGTTAGGACCTTCTGGGAGGCCAAGGCCTCTCTGAGGCACTCTGTTTGAGAATTGAAGTGTGTTTGAAAATACTGGCAAGGGCAGCGCCCCATCCCAGGCTCATGGCCCAAACATGCTTGCACGTGCACGCTCACGCACACGCACACACAGTTGCTGGGGACATCATGATAAACAGCAGCCTCAGCCTCTCTGCTGGATCACAGACACTTGTGGTCTCCCTTTGTGGCTGGTGCTCAGGAACACATCAGAAAGTAAATTAGTAGTTCCTGAAGACATTAGCACCCCCCACCTCCACCCCAGTGAGCGTCTGGTCTCTCCACATCCCCGCCTCATGAATAGACGGCCTTCCTCCCTCAGACAGAAGCTGGACGGTGCAGAGCACCCTGGGGGAAGCTTGAAGGCTCGGGCCCCTTTCAGCATAGTTTTCTTTTAAAAGACAAACTTAATGAGCACTTCTGGCTCTCTGAAGAAGAAGTCCCCCTGCTTCCCCGAGCTGCATTCACCAGAGCTGGTCAAGCCTACTCACCAGCAGATGATGCAATCCCGGTGGCTTCCTGGAGCAGTTCTAGGCAGCCTGGCCCACCCACGCCCACTTGGCTAATGGCCCTGCTTCACACCTGTTCCTTCTCAGGAGGCCCTGGCTCCCTAGTGCCCAATGCCTGTGCCATCCCACCGTCCTGCCAGGACACCCGCACACCCTTGTGCACAGCAGAGCCTGTGAAGAGCTCCACGACCTCAGCTGAGGGGGCGTTTCCTTCTTGCTTCTGTTCAAGGCCCATTGCTCTTTGAGCCTGTTGCGAACCCAGTGTGGAGCCCTGGACCTGTTAACAGGTGGCCTGGTCATCTCTCTGATCAGGTGGAGCCTTCGCTCGTTCAGTGAGTTCTCTCGATCGATGTGCACTGTGCAGATTCCCAGGGCTTCAGGGGTGGTCTTCTGTGCTGTGCCAAACAGCAAGCTCCGGATGGCCCAAATCCTAACATAGGCCCTCAGCCTCGGGTTCAGAAAGTAGAGAATACTCAGGATCCATGGTTTGAACTGGCGCCAACAGACCCTCGAATCAATTGCAAGAAGTCATCGTTGACTTTGTTTATGAATCTCTCTCTCTCTCTCTTTCCTGCACCATCAGCCAGTACTTATTTTCCCCTCTCGTTGAGGGCAGCGCTGTATTTATTATTTCGGTCAAGGGATGCTGCAGGCTGGACCCAAAAGTTTCGAGGCTCACCCAGACCTGGATTTGAATCCTGGCTCAGCCACTTACCAGCCAGCCACGCTGAGATAAGAGATGCAGTCTTTCTGAACCTCTGCACCCTCATTTCTAAATCGGGGACACCTGTACCCACGTTGCAGGGTTGTTGGCTGGGTTACATGAGACAATAAGGGAAGAGCTTGCAGCATCGCCAATATTGCACAACACCCGCGCCGGATTGGTTCATCCGGCAATAATTTCAGTGCCTGGATCTGATCGCCTCCTAATTAGACATTAAATTCTAAGCTGGTTCTTCTTTCGAACCCCTCAGGGCTCTGAACAATTATAGGCTCACAGAAGTCACTCGTAAGTAGTTGAGCGTGCTGAATAAAGCAGACTCCTGTGGCTCTTTTCCCTTTGTCTTTAGCACCAGGCTCTCATCAGCTGCTCTCCTGCCCTGCCTCTTTGATCCCGGGCTTCTGGGCCATTCCAGGCTCTCCTTTCCTGGTGCTCCACCCCCTGGCATGCTCGCTGGCTCCTGAAGTCCTGGTGTGCACGTGAATGTTGCCATTCCCCGAAATGCCTGTTTCCATGGGCCTTGTCTGTCGGCTGCCTCCGACCACCAGCATCGTCGGTTTGCGGGGCCAGGCCCCATCCCAGGGTGACAGCTCACCAGGCCTCACCCCGAGTCTCTTGCAGCATTAGCAGCCCACCCCGGCCCAAAGATACCTTTTATAGCTGATCTCTGGCGGCACCTCGTACCTTCCAATTAGGAGCTTGTCAACACCTTGGCCATCACTCCTCCTGCAGCGGCTGACAACACAGGCGCCCGCCGGGGCTGCTCTGGGACAACGAAGCAAAATTATTTCCACGGTGGAGGTAGTGCTGAGCACAAGAGTTGGAATCGGGGTGAATCTGAATATAGTCCAGGCTCCTGCGATGATGTCCCATCCTCTTCGAATCCGTAGCGCCAAGCAAACTGTGCTTGGCATACAGTTGGCACTCAATGCATGAGCGCGCACGAACTGAAAAGGCCAAGGAGATGTTTTTAAGCTAGTGGATTCCCTTCATCAATACGTGTTGCCATCCAGCTCATTCCTTCCTTGTACATGCAATTCAGAAAGTTAGCTCACGACCAACACTTCATGATGTTTGCTTTGCTTTATTTCTGTGATTGAAAATAAATTCAGATACCAGAATAGAGAGAGGCCTGATCCCTTTGTCCACCTTCCTCCGCCTTCTCTGAATCTTAGGGTCATGGCGGAGCTCTGGGACATTCAGGGCCATTTTCAGAAACTGGGGCTGGAGGTATGACACAATCTAACATTTTTCTTATCTGGCAGTGTGGTCTGGTGGTTTGCGTGGCGGCTCTGCAAGTCGGAAGTCTGGCTTTCTATTTCTGGGGCTTAAGGGAAACCATGCAACAACAGTCTTTGCAGCCCCATTCCCTCTTGCTTTCTCTTTCTCTTGTTCCCTGTCATGAGCAGGACCTGGGATGGCTTAGCCACAGCAGTCAGCAGTTCACCTGCTGGCCCCTGCTTTGAGGAGTGGTGAACAGAGGAAAGCTATAATCCAGAGCCGTGGAATATGAGGGGGGTGCACAGGAGAGGGGCTGGGGACAGAGAGGACCAGGACGCAGTGATGGCAGATGGGACCACATCGAACTAGACCTTTTCTGCTGCCCCAGCTCGGGAGCCTGAAGCCGTGAGGGCCCACAGTGGGTGGAGATACCCCACTCCCCGCCCCCGCCACATCTCCCTCCACCCTGTGTGCCTGGAAAAAGAGGTTCGCTTTGCCCTCCAGGGAGCAAATCCAGAAGTGGGGAAATGGGGAAGTCTTTTGATCTAAAGTAGAAAAATGTGAGGAGAGACTGAGAAAGAAGCAAAGCGGCAGCAAATTTGATGAAAACAGAAATGGACAATAAGAAGCGGAGGGCACTAGGATTTTTGGAAGGGCAGAGGGCTGTAACGGCACGCAGGCTTTACCGCTGGCCCAGGGCAGTTCACACAGGGGCTGGGGAAAGGCCTCCCGAGGGGGTATCCGTGTCCAATCAGCCTAGCAGGGACAGAAGCACAAATGTCCCAGGAATTCCACTGCACCCCAGACTTCAAAGTGCATAGAGATTTGAACGGCCTTGAAATTGATAGAAAACTTCCAGCATTTGATCAAATTATCCCACTGTAACTATTCAAGTTCTGGGCTATATCTAGAAAGAACAGGGCAAGCTGGGGAGGAAAGAGTCATTTAACATGCCATTTCCTTCCTCATTTCTACGCCACTGATCTGTAGGTCTCAATTCCTGCTACTGTAGTTGCTGTTTTAACAACCAGGAAGTTAGGAGACCTTCTGGGTTATCTTTAGAGTGACACCCTGCAGAAGGTTTTAGGCCGAGCCTTGGGTTGAGCCATCAGATGGCATTTGCCACGGGGCTGACAATTGCTTTGGGGTTCTGAGGGTTCTCTCTCTCCCAGGGTGGCTCAGACAGTAGGTTTTCTGGGTTAGTGGTATGTGCATTATGCAGAGCCTCGGACTGTGGTGGGAATCCGGTGCTCTGTGAGATCCCAGGGGTAACACACAGAGAAGACCAACTATATAGTGTGATTTGGGGTGTTTTAGAGAAAAAATGGGGGCACCTGGGTGGCTCACTTGGTTAAGCGTCTGCTTTCGGCTTGGGTCAGGATCCCAGGGTCCTGGGATTGAGCCCTGCATTGGGCTCCCTGGTCAGTGGGGAGCCTGCTTCTCCCTCTCTCTTTGCTCCTCCCCCACCTTGCTTGTGCTTGCTCTCTCTCTCTCTCTCTCTGTCTCAAATAAATTAATAAAATAATATTTTTTTAGAAAAGAAAAAGCGATCTCTCTGGAGGGACAACACTAAGGAAAAGACACAAAGCTTTGCAGTCAGAAAAACCCAGATTTGAATTCTGGCTCGGCCCCTCACTTGGGCAAGCCACTTCCTCTCTCTACCTTTACTTTTCATCTCTAAATGGGGAGATTAAGACCCTCTTCAGGCTATTGTGGGGATTTAATAAGATATACAATTGGTATAACTTCTGGCACATAGTAAGTTGTAATTTATTGCCCCTCTGTCCTAAAGTGCACCCTGAGACTTATTTTTTAAGTATTAAAAGATAGGTTTTCACCCTGGAGATTTCTCTCCAGCCAATTGATGTTTATGGAGAAAAAAAAAAAAAAAACCAACTTGCAATTGGCAAAGGCTATCAAAGTGGCGGAGCCCGTTTCAGGACAACGATCAAGACCAGGGATGTCCTCCTGTTAAGTTGGAGCCCAGCTAAGCAAGGAGCTCACCCTCTCTACCAGGCAGCAGCAAAGAGCAAAGCTTTTGTTTCATTTTCTTTCTGATATGTTACCATGATGTGATAGACAAGGAAGCTTAAACTGGGTGCAGATATGTCCAAAACAGTGTGGAGGACCCCTGGGGTACCCTCTCCACCCCAGGACTGAATTACATGTAGGACGAAGCTCCCTGTCCCAAAGAGAGTCAGAGTTGAGGGACATTTATCTCATTCGTGGACAAGGGTCAACAGTGGACAGAGGGAGGGCAGAGGTGTTTCTGATGACAATTACGGCTCCCCCAGTGGAGCCCTAGAACCAAAGAGTTGTAGTAAAAGGGAATGGAAATTGAATCAAAGGCTTTTCACTGAAACATCTGTGGGCCAGCAAGACACAAGGTCTTAGGGCCAGCTGCTTGGCTGTGAGCAAAAAAAATGACACTGATGGCTTCAGAAATGTCCAATTACAGTTGCCTTGGTTTTGGACAGCACCACCCAAGTGCTTTTCTCCTGGTTTCCTGTGCAGTACAGTTAAAATGTGTTTCGTTTTTATTGGGGGGGCAATGAAAGTATTAGTATTTTACAAGACTACAAAACACATCCAGAAAAATAGAACCCTGGTGCTCTGATTCACTACTTCTTTGAATCAGAGCGATCTTGCATCTGTTTTTAAGAGAACAGATCATAGCTGACATAGATATTAGTATTTTGTCAAGATTCATTAGCAAAAATTTGAGTAGATCATGTACCAAAAATAATAATATGTAGAAGGAAGCCGGATCCAATTTTAAAGTCACTCACTGACTCTCTCACGCATCCGTTCATTCGAAGCATGCCCTGAATGCCCACTATGTGCTGACGTGTATATCAACATATTGGGTGCCCTCAGCATACGTGAGTCCACAAGAACCATTCCTGGGGATTTCCTCCCCAAACTATCCGGGGTGGTGGTGGGGGGATTTGATAGGCCCGGAGACCTCGCAAGGCAGGAACCCGTCAAATCCTGCTTGGTTCCTACTGCCACCACCCGGCTTTTATCTGCAGGCTTGTATGGTTTAGGGACCACGATGTTCATCTGTAAAATGAATGGGCTCAACCAAATGACCTCAAAGATCTTTATTTTGTTTCAACCTCTACACACTGAAACTCTGAGTCCTTATAAAAAGCAATAACGAATTACGAACCAGATGTTTTAAAAGCAGCTTGTCTGGGATCCAGTTTGGCAGCTTTAGCTGAACGGCTTCTGAAATGTTGCACCTCTGTCACCCCTCCCCTTTGCTGCTCTTTGTGGGCCGGATCAGGAGCTACTTCGCTTCAGGTGCTTGCTACTCGGTGGATTTACAGGCCCAGAAAACATAGCCGATCTGGATTCCAAAGAGAATCCTTCTGGTTTTTAAATATAGGCAAATAATTCAAAAATAAGTTTTTTAAACCCTGCATGGGCCAACACCATGTACCTTAAAAAAAAAAGGTACTTTTTTTCAGCATGCCCCGCCTGAGCCATGCCCCAGGTGTGCTCACCTGGCCCAGCAGCTCCAGGAAGCAGGAGCAGAGAGGAAGCCTGACTCTACCTGCAGACGGATCCTGGAGGATAGAAACTTTGCAGGAAGCAGCCCTGCCAGCCTCGGTGATGCCTTCGTAAGGATGGGAAAAGCCTGCCCCTTCCTCTGGCAGACACAGCCCCATCCGTGTGCAGGAAACAAGCTGTATTTCAGCCCCACGCATCCACTTGGCTGCACAACCACAACAATGGCCTGCGTGGGAGCTCCCGTCTTATGGGCTGAGGACAGCGCTGCCCGGGGGAGGGTGTCAAGGGCCCCCTCCATACACTCAAAGTTACTGTCAGAAGGTCAATGGCTGAGCTCCCCAGGAGAGTAGCCATCAGTTGTATGTGGCTATTTAAATTTACAGTAAAACTAAATAAAATGAAAAATTTCATACTTTAGTCGTACTGGCTTCATGTTAAGTTTTCAATAGCTACGGGTGGCCAGTGGTTACCATCCTGGGCAGTGCAAATATAGAACATTTCCATCACAAAAAGTCCTCGTGGCATTGTTCTGTGGGATCCCTTTCAGTTCTTTTAGCCATTTCTAAGACTTGACCAGCTTACCTTTCTCACCTCTCTCTTGCCACTCCCCATCACGGGCCATATTCTGTAGCCCCTCAGACCATTTATCATGGTCCCAATATTCTGGGTCATGTCCAGTCACCCTCCTTTTTGTTCATGTGCTCCCCTCTTCCTCAAATGTCCATCCTCACTAATAACTGCCTATCCAATAAAATCCTGCTCTCTCTTCAAAGCCCAGGTCATACGCTGACTCCCTATTTCCCCTAGGTAGACACTGTTTTGTCTTGAAAGCTTCCAAAGCTGCACATTCATCTCATAGCCCAATAAGCACTGATTCTAATCAGATGTTTGCCTGTCTTGTCTCTCCTGCCCCTGTGTGCCCTAGAGGGCAGACACCTACCTTATTCACCTCTGCTTCTCCAGGGTCTATGTGAGAAAGACCCTCAGAGCTGCATCCCTGGGAGGAAAAATTTCTTGAACACTATCATTAAGGCTCTGTGCATGACAATTGTATACAAATATTATTATACAATTGTCATGATTTGTACATAATAAATTGCTTTGAGCTTTGCAGGTGGTGCATTGCCTCTGAGCCTCTCTGAGCCTCAGAGCACAGGTAGACGGGCACTATTTTCCCCCACTCTCAGGTGAGGGAACAGAGGCTCGGAGATGGGCAGTCAGCCAAGATGACTCAGAAATGACAAAGCAACAAATGGCCAGAGGTCTTCCTGCCTCTGGTTTGAGGGAGTGGTCTGTGGACACGGCCTAGCAGAGCTGCATCTGCCTCACGGCGCTAGGACGGAAGCCAGGACAAGTCTCCGCAGTGAAGCAGAAGATTCAGGATAGCTGCACAGGGACACGTACCCCTTCCCATCCACACCTCCTCCCCCAGAGGGAGGACTTGTCGTTGGGACGCTTTCACAGGCTCCATTCCTCTGGACAGGGCTGAACCAGGCCGGGAACCCCCATTTGGCCTCTCCTCTTCCTCCCCACCTGTCATGTGCTGCTTCCCGCTCCCTGGGCACAGCAGAAAGGCCAGTTTGACTCTGGCTGGGAGAGGGAAGATATCCCCGGCCTTCCCTTTCGCCTCCACTCCAGGTCAGATGCTCTAATCTCCCCCTTCTGTCCTCAGAGCCACCATTTCCGCAGCAGACCCTAGGTGAGCTGGGCAGCTTTATGATGACATAAAAAAAATATTTCCTCCCTGCAAGAAGCTTGAGTGTTGTGACTGACCCTGGGCATCACATTACCGAAGCTCTTCCTGCCTAGGGAGAGACATTTTGTCCTCAAAACCCATTAGAAACAGTGGACAAAAAAGGGAAGGAAGCCTAGGTTGTCAGGCAGAGCCCGGGCCCCCACGGCCCCCATGGCCCCCTCCTCCCCACACAGACTGCTGGGGGACAGCACCCAGGGCAGCAGCAGTCATTGTCAAATCATGAGTCTGACCTCTGGCCACAGGCACCCCCATTTCTGGTTTTCTGCCCTTGCCCTCCTTCCTCTTTTCATTCTCATTTTCTTGCTTCCTATTTCTCTCTTCTGCACACACCTTCAGTCTCCCAGTGAGTCCCTCAGGCATTGCGTGGCCCCACAAGGGTGTGCTCAGGGCAGAAAATACTTTGCTGTGTCCTCTCGAGCCCCAGCTCACCACTTCTGCCTCCCTCTTCAACCTGTAAATTCTCTGCTTGGTGCTTTGAGTCCGGAGCCTATGAGCACAAAGGGGTGACCTGCGGGCCAGGATACACGTAGTGGGGAGGGAAACACCTGCACGAAAGGAGCCAGGTCAATTGCCTCCTTGCAGATCACCTTTGTCTTGGGCCCTGAACACCCAGCTCCAGGCCTCCTGTGCTATTCTGACCGTGGCAGTCTGATTCTGAGTGCTGGAGTCTCTGGTTTCTCTTCATATGTGACATAGGCTGAGCCTAATCTCCAGTTTAGGGCCAGCCTGACCACCTGTTGCCTATTTATGGTGATGCTTCTGCTTTGGTTTCAGATTTTCCACCTGGGACTGCCCCCAGATCCGTTGAAGCCCTTTATATGACCCAAGCCTCTTCTAAAACTAAGTGCTATAATGTAGAGGCTTAAGAGCACAGCCCCTAGTGTCAGACTAGCTGCATTAGAACCCTAGTTCTTAAATAAAGGGGAAAGGAGAAAAAATGAGTGGGAAATATCAGAAAGGGAGACAGAACATGAGAGACTCCTAACTCTGGGAAACGAACTAGGGGTGGTGGAAGGGGAGGTGGTTGGGAGGTTGGGGTGACTGGGTGACGGGCACTGAGGTGGGCACTTGATGGGATGAGCACTGGGTGTTATTCTATATGTTGGCAAATTGAACACCAATAAAAAATAAATTTATAAAAAAATAAAAAAAAAGAACCCTAGTTCTTGTCACTTACTAGTTGTGTAACCATGGACACGTTATTTTGCCTTTCCACACTTCCATTCTCTTATCTCTAAAGGGTAGGAATTATGATACCCATCTCACACAGGTGTTGTAAAGATTCAGTGAAATGAGATATAGAAAGGGCTTCTTACAGCATCTGGAACATAGGAATGGCTCAATGAATATCAGCCATTATCATTATTGTTATTTTCACCAGTTTCCAAATAGGGAAAAATGTTCCCTTTTTCCTAAGACCCAAAAATTTCTTCAAGAAGGTTTTCATGGAAGACCAACCATTGAAAGACCTGAATTTCCCCAAGATTGATGATAGGAGCTGCGTGGGATGGCTTCTACCTTGGACCTCTGGGAAAGCCACAGTACCTCTGCTTTTTTTTCAACCAGCTCAGGATTCAGAATGTTTTCTGTCCATAAGCTGCCTTCAGGCCTGTACGCTGATTAGCTACAGACACATACACATTGAAAGTGATTTCATTCTCAGATCTACAAACAGCATCGGTCTTCCCATTTTCCAAGGCCAGAGAAGGGTCATAAGGTCAGAGCTCTAGCACAATTCAGGAGAATTGTGCCCTTGTGCCCTTGGAAGTCCAGAGGACACTTGACTGTTTTTCTCTTGGCTGCTAATCCCCAACTCTCACATCCAATGAGCCTACAGGGTCTGCAGATGACTCAACTGCAGAGCAGGGCTGCTTGTGTGAGCAGGTGGGCCTGAGGTTGGGAGAAGAGAGAAAGCAGGAACCAGAAACACCATAAGACCAAACAGATGGAAACTTCTCTCTTGAGGACTTGACAATTAAGTCCAAAGGAGCATAAGCAAAACTCTCAAGTGGAATTTAGGCAGATGCTAAAAGCCAAGGTGGCCAACCAGACAGAGCAATCAGACTGTGTATGGGAGATGGATGGCAAGACAGATTAGACAGCGGAGAAATGAGAGAAGCCAATAGCAAGAGGCATGGGCAGAAATTTGCTGAAGAGTCCTAAGCTGCGGTCCTCGCCCCCACATCTCCTGTGTGATGTGGAGCCAACTTCAGGTTAGGAAAGCCTAGAAACCAGCCCTAAGTGAGGACATAGACAAGTGGCACAGAATCTGTAGCCTCTTGCTGGAGTTCACAGCTAGGGCTCTAGTCTCCCTTCCCAGGTTCTGGAAAAGTCAGGGAGGTGGGTTTGCATCACAGGGTGCATAGAAGTATAAAGGTACAGCAGAGAGCTTTGGCCTGAACTTAGTGCCCTTTACCTCTTGGTACCCAGGGTGGTTTGCCCTCCTGGCACCCATTTCCTCATTTTTGGGAATAGCCCTTGATATTCCTTTGGGAAGCCGTTTCTTAGCTACTCTCAGTTACTGAGCTCCAGGTAGAGTCCCTACATCCAGCTTCAGGCTAGAACATGTGACCATACCTGGCCAACCACAGCACTTTGCCTCCTTGGCCAATGAGATTGGTTCAGAGAATTTCCCCAAGATTGATGATAGGAGGCTGATGTGGCTGTAGCCTCTTGTCACCATGTGGAGTGGAGGCTGAAGGATGAGAAAGAGCAAAGCAAAGAGGAGAAACAGAGTGAGACCAGGTCTAATGGCATTGTTGGGGTCCCAGAATCCAGCTGTGCACAGAGCTAGCCCTTGCCCCTGGCTTTTGCAGTTGCGTTTATCAATAAATTCCCTATTAGTTTAAATCAGTTAGGTTTGGCTTTTCTATCACTTTCAATCAAGACGCCCTAAGTGAAGGCTAAAACAGCTGAAGAGAACCTGCTTCCAGACTCCACTTGCCCAATGATATAGATAACCAGTTACTGGTGTATTATGAGGCCATGCTCTCATTGGCCCAGGGCCTGGGTAAGGCTCAAGCTACAAGCCAGGGTTTCCCTGGATCCTCCTGACACTACTGTGGACACTCTATCAGGCTTGGGTTAGCAGAACAATGAGCAGACGTACAGAAAACCAGGTTCTTCCTGACGCCTTATATTTTACTTTTATCTCTCCATCTGCCCCTGAAAGAGTTCAGTAGGTCGCTACCATTTTGGACCATAATGGTTACACCTCACCTTAAAAAAATCTGTATCTATACATTTATATTTATATCTGTATTTACCTATTTATGTATATATATAAACTCTTTCTTACATGGAAGAACCAAGGCAGAGAAAAGTAGAAAGATAATCCTACTATAGGCACATCCCTGAGATAATCAGAATGAGAACCCAAAACCCTTTGAAACTTTTTATGACAAATAGCAAAAGCATCCATTACTGTTAAATCTCTCCCTACTGTTTGTTCTTACGGGCCCCAGATTTGAAGACTTAATTGCCAGATGTATTAGTTAAACGAGGATAACCGCTGAAACAGCACACTTCCAAATGTATAATGACTCAACATAACTGAAATTTATTTCATGTTCTCATAATAGCACTGGGTTGGGCAACAGGGTGGGCTTCTCCTGTGCAGTCACTCAGGGATCCAGGCTGACGAAGGCTCTGCTCTTTTTAACATGTGAGCTCCTCTCAGTTTCAGCCAGCTGGATGAGCAGAGGAGCATTGTGTGGGAGGCTTTTACGGGCCAGGCTTGAAAGTGATGCATGTGACTTCTCATTCCGTTGACTAGAATTCATGTATGTGGCCATAGATAAATGCAAGGGAGGCTAAAGTGTCGTCTGTGTGCGTGCCTAGGAAGGAGAGGACAACTTACAGTCATGAGTCCCCACTACTGCATCTGATGTTCCTTTTCTGAATTCTGAATGGCACTTTGATCTTGCAATTTCTTTTTTCGTTTCTTCTTGTGGATCTTTGCAACGCACAATAGATTTGGGACTAGAACGCCAGCCCTGGAGAAGCTAATTATTTCTTCCTTGTACATTCAGCTGGATGGTCAATGTATATTTGTTGAATGAATAAATGAGTTCAGTAAGATAAAAAGAAATGGAGCCTGTGAAAGGGAATATACTGTTTATCAGACCCAGCAGTTTCAGTTAACAACTGGGGAAAGTGAGATAGAACTTATTATTTAGCCCTAGAAAGCTAATTTTCTTACAATTTTTGCATAAATTTTTGTATTTTACCATCTGAGTTTTAATAATACATCAGTATCATAATAAAGGAAAATTAAAAGAAGTAGAAACAAATAGAGATGCTCTTTCCATTAAATTCAACTACTACCAAGTACCTCTTTGTATGCTTAAAAAAACTGCATTCTCTTTTTCTCTCTGTGCCTCCGAAATGCTAAAACCCCTAGATTCTTGGCTTGTTCTTGCCTTCTCTCCTTCATAGCTGCTAGAGCTTGGATGTGGAAATTCCTCACTAGAGTTTTTCAACAGTATGGCTTCCTTCTATAATAGGGAGACTTAGCATTCATTTTATTTTATTTTTTATTAAAGTTTTTACTTATTTATTCATGAGAGACACAGAGAGCAAGAGAGAGGGGCAGAGACACAGGCAGAGGGAGAAGCAGGCTCCATGCAGGGAGATGAACGTGGGACTGGATCCCGGGTCTGCAGGATCAAGCCCTGGGCCAAAGGCGGCCCTAAACCGCTGAGCCACCTGGGCTGCCCTTGGCGTTCATTTTAAAAACATTTGAGGGATGTCTCGCTGGCTTATTTGGTAGTCAGTAGTCAGGTTATGAGTTCAAGCCCCAGGTTGCATGTAGAGATCTCTTAAAATAAGTAAATAAATAAAAAATTTAAAATAATAAAAGTTTCTTGTTTAGATAAATGAATGAATGAATAAATAAATAATTTGACCGTATGCTTTTCCAAGTGTTTCTATAGCCAGGGTTTTCCTGGATCCTCCTGACAACTCTGTGAAGGCAGCATGAGGTCATCATAATCCCTAGCCCCAGAAAGGTGACTGGCCCATGCCCTAAGGTGGGCTCAAAGCTAGACTAGCCTCCAGTTCCTCTGCCTTTCCACTAACCCGTCTCCTGAAGGAGGGATTTATTTATCTCTGATAAATCCCCCCTCCTCACCCTTTCCTCCTCTTTTCTATTCCAGATGAGAAACGGGGGTGGGGGAAGAGATCAAAAGTCAAGATCAAGATGAACTTGTATCTCTTTTCCTCCAATCAAGAGAGTTTGTATCCAACCCTATTGTGGTCCCCCAGAAATCGATGAGGAAACTATTCATTCAACATCCTGCCCATCATTAATAAATTTGCACGGATTTTCCTCGTTGAAAACTAAGAGGCTTTCCATCTTTATAGGCTATCTCTACAAGGAGTAAGACTTTCTCATCTTAATGTTTAGAAATGTATTTTGAATATAATGGAGCAGGGTTTTGATTTGTTTTGTTTTTTAACATATGCCATGGTTTCCTCACTTCTATAATTACAGTTGAAGTCACTTGTTGGCAATGTATCACTAGGGGCTTAAGGGAAGAAACCAGGTTGATTTCCACATAATGATCCAAATAAAAAAGGCTGAGAAATGAGCCCTGAGCCACTAAGCCCACTGCAGTGTACATAACAGGTTTATGTTTAGAAGTGGCCACGGTAAGTTTCCCTGATTTGTGAGCATAAAAATAAAGCATTTTCCTGTGGGTTATTTCTAACCTGCAAATTTTTTCCATAGCCAGATTTGCCTTGACCTTGGGGTAAAACTTGAAACTTTAGAAAGAAATGCTTCTCACTAGCAGTTCCCATGATGCTATCAATCCCATTATAGGACCAAGAATTAATTGTAATAGTAAGAAAGACATTATTCATCCAGGTCTCCCTTCCTGCTCTCAAATTCGTAAAACTCCCTGCCACCTGGACAGTTGATATGTGTGTGTGTGTGAGTGCGTGTACACGCGTGTGCTTAAAATAGCCTGATTAAAATTATGTGTAAAATACACAGTGGAAAACTCTGGAAGGAAAAGAATCAAGTAATTAAAGTAGCTATATAAGAGTGGTGATATTGATGGGAGATGAGTCTTTCACTTTACTCTTTTTCTAAAATAACTATATTGCAGTTTTATTACTTAAATAAAATTCATATCATTAATTCAACATACAAAGTTTTAAGCACTTTACTCTCCACTGTTTATTCAGTGCCTACCATGTGCCAGGTTTTGCTCTGGGTGCTAAGGATACAAGGAGAATAAGACGGACATGGTTTTTCATGGGAGTGCTAGTCGAATAGGGGAGACAAGTCATACACAGGTAATTCTATAAATTCATTAATTCATGTATTCAACAAGTCTTTACCGAACACCTACTATGTGCCAAACATGTTCAGAGCACCGTGAATCAGCAGGGAACAAAGCAGGCAAATGTCCTGGACTTAGTGGAGCTTATATTCTAATTGACTTAGATATTGATTCATTTCTAATTAGCATGAACATCATGAAGGGAAAGTACAGGGGACATGACTCATCTGAAAGGTCAGAGATGACGTTCCCGGGGAAGTGACATCAAATCAAATAGGGTTTGGTTGTGCCCTCCCGGACTGCGAGAGCTCCCCAGACAGGGTAGGACTTCCCCTAGGACACTGGCTTCTGGCAGATGCTCCACGTCGAGTTCTGCCTCCAGGTTCCAGCTGCCATGGAGGTACCTGGGACAGCGGCCCCTCCAGCCCCCAGGCCGGCGGTGGAGACGGATTTGGAACCAGATTTCCATTAGTAGTCACTGTCCGTTTGGGCGCCAGCACACTGTGTCTGAGAAGTCCTGATACAGAAAAAAGCAAGGCCATCCTTCCCTCACAGTGCAGACAGTAACTAATGGACCCTCCTTTCCCAGATGGGAGAAGTGGAGCTGAGAAGACAAATCTGGCAGGAGCCAGAGGGGCCTCTGCTTCCCTGGTCAGATGAGAGCAACTGCTCCATGTCTGGGCGGCCCCTCAGCCTGCAGAGCTCCGGGTCACCAGCTTAACCCGCTTAATGCACATCACGCCCGGGCCTACTTGGAGATGGCTGGAGGCACTTAAATGGAACGTCCAACCTTTGTCCTCAGCCCCCAAACCATAGGTAAGTATTTAGGTCTGTGTAGTATCGATCATGCCTCCCACCGGCACCAGGAAAAACGATGTGAAGCAAGTCAACTTTCCAGTGACAAGGAAGTCATTCCCCTAATCCGCTCTCACTGGACAATCAGGTTGACAAAAACCATTAAGTTTTCTGAGATTAGAAATGCACTGTCAGAGGGAGCCATGTATAGAGTTTTCCACTCCATTACACCCAGGACAATAACCAGAGGCCAAGTGACAGGAAAAGGCTGGGGTCTGTCTTTTTAAAGTTTCCTGTGTCCTTGGGTGGAGGGAAATAAATTAACAAGTGCCTTCCTTCTGTAGGACATAGGATATATATTATCTCATTAATCAGCGCAACAGCCTGGGAGGTGAGTTCTGCTTATTGCATTTGTCAGAAGAGGCTGGGGCTCTGCAGGTTTGGGTCTTTAGCTGAGATCACCCAGCTAGTTAAAGTGATGTGGGGCCGAGAATCAGAATCACCGGGCCAGAGGGGTCCAGAGGCTCCTAACCTATTTCTTTTCTAAGCAGAATCACTCTTTAACCATCATGGCCCAGTTCCCTCTGAAAGATGCCATGGCTCCGGGGGCGCCTGGGTGGTTCAGTTGATTAAGAGTCTGACTCTTGGTTTCGGCTCAGGCCATGACCTCAGAGTCATGAGATTGAGCCTCACGTCAGGCTCCACACTCAGTGAGGAGTCTGCTTCAGGATTCCCTCTCCCTCTGTCCTTCCCCCCACTCACATGTGCTCTATCTCTCTCTCCGAAATAAAGAAATAAAATCTTTTTTTTTTTTTTTTTTTTTTAAGATGCCACATTCTATAGCAACTGGAAGAGGACTGGTGCCACGGTGAAGACCACAGGCTGTGGCAGATTCATGTCCATGTGTCAGGTCCCCCCTTCACTGTATGACCTGGGGGAAGTTCACCTCTCTGTCTCCTTCTCTGTTTATGATGAGATAATGACCTAAAACACCCATCCCATAAGGGCCCTGGGGACTAAGTAAGTTTATACACGGAAAGCATTTAGCACATTGCCCGAAACAGGCAGGTCCTAAAAGGAATTGGTGAGGAATAGGAAGTGGCTGTTTCAGTTATGTTTTTACTCTGAGTTTATATAACCACATTACTGAAGCCTTGGGAAATAGAAAGAAGGAAAAAAAATCACCCATATTCATAACTATTATCATTATGGTATATTCCTTGCAGTATTTTTCCGATGCCTTTATTTTTTTCTTCATGGACAGGAGTGGTTTTCTTTGCAGTGTCCTATTCTTTTTTGCTTAGTGTTATACTCAAATTGTTTATTCCATTTACAGCCTTTATTTTGATAACTGTACGATACTCCATTAGACAGATGTGCCACAATTCACTTCTCTGTTCCTCCACTGGCTGACATTTAAGTTGTTTTCAGTTTCCCTCTATTATAAATAATGCTGGGATTAACATTTTTGTGCACATAGTGTTTGTACATACCTCTCTTTGAACATTGACCACAGTGGACCTCAATGACCTATTTATATGGCTATCTCCCTGAAGAAGACTTGAAGCTTCTATCCTATTTTCCAGCTATAACAGCTGTGGGCAAAAAAAGAAAAAAAAAAAAAAAAGACTTGAGGTTTCTGGAAGGAAGGAGTAGATTTCCTCTTAATTGTATCTCCAACATGTAGCTCTGTCACTGAGTCTGTTGACTCAAAAACTTTGTCCCCTGTTTTGAATTTTGGTTTTGCATATTTCCCTAGGCTGGATCTCCAAAACGGAATTAGTGGGTTAAAACATATGTTTTTGGGAAGGAGGTGTAGGTAGAAAAAGGGTTTGATAATCAGAGTATTACCAAATTGCTTTCCAAAGAGGTTGTACTAATTAACCCTGCTACCAGGTGACTTCTCACTGTCCATCAACTTTATGTTTTTTATGAACAAATTAAAGGGAAAAACACTTCTGGAGGCACAAATAGCTGAAACATTATTGAAGAAGAGAAGAACGAGGTGGAAAGGCTTGCTTTACCAGATTTTTAACACATATAAAGCCACGGTAATTAAGTATATGTGGTACCAATATAAGGCCAGACAAATAGGCCAGTGAAATAAGACAAAGAGCCCATAAGCAGACCCATATATACACATAAATATTTGCTTTATGACAAAGGTTTCCCCACACAACAGTAGGGAAAGTATCTTTCGCCAAATGGTGTTGGGAAAATTAAGTATCCACAAAATAGAATTAGATCCCGACTCCACACTCTGCACAAAAAGTCAATTCTGAGTAAATTAAGACCCAAGTGTGAATAGTAAAATAATAAAACTTTTTAAAAATCAAGGACAATATCTTCATGATTTCAAGCCAGGGAAAGATTTCTTAACATGCAGAAACATTTGATAAGTTTGACTACATTGAAATGAGAACTTCTGTTCATTTAAAAACACAATCATAAGGTGGAAAGGTAAGCTCCAGAGCAAGAGAAGGTATTTGCAATACATAACAACAACAAAAGAATCGCATCCAGAGTGTGCAGAGTAAAGGACAGATAACCCCAAAGGGACAAAAATTTGAACAGGCATTTCCTAGACTAGAAATCCAAACAGTTAATAAACACTGGAAAATTTGCTTACCATTAATAATCAGGAAAATTCCAATTAAAATCACAGTGGGATATCACTGCACAACCAACAGATGGGTTAAAACTTAAAATCCGACATAACAAAGTGTTGGTAAAAATGTGGAATGTAGAAATTTTCCTCTACCACTGATGGAAATGCAACCACCTTAGAGACTGGATTGTCTAGGAAAGGTGTTACAAGTACATACCCTATAACAGTAATTCCACTCAGAAGCATGCATTCTAGATCATGGATCAACACATTTTTTTCTGGAAAAGGCCAACAAGTAAAATAGTCTCTGCCACATATATTCAACTCTACTAAGCATTGAAGCAGCTGCATATAGTACACAAAGAAATTGGCATGGTTGTGTGCCAATAAAACTTTATTTATGGACATGGAAATTAGAATCTCATATGAAGGGATCCCTGGGTGGCTCAGCGGTTTGGCGCCTGTCTTTGGCCCAGGGCGCGATCCTGGAGTCCCGGGATCAAGTTCTGCATCGGGCTCCGGGCATGGAGCCTGCTTCTCCCTCTGCCTGTGTCTCTGCCTCTCTCTCTCTCTGTGTCTATCATAAATAAATAAATAAATCTTAAAAAAAAATAGAATCTCATATGACTTTCACGTGTCATGAAATATAATTCTTCTTTGACTTTTTTTCAACCATTTAAAAATGTCAAAGCATTCTCAGCTCACAGACCATACAAAAGCCAGTGGTGGGCCAAGTTTGGCTCATGGGCTACAGTTTGCCAACTCCAGCTCTCCAGTGCTACTCGAGGGGCCGTCCAGGGATGAGAAGCCTCATTAACACCTAAAAATTTGTTGAAAATGAAAATGCATGGACATCACTCTAGACATGCTGAATCCAAATCTTTAGGGGACAGGACCAGGAACCTGCATTTCAACAAGCTCTTGGCTATTTTCATGCACCCTCAAGTTTGAGAATCACAGCTGCGGAGACTCATACATCTGTGCACAAGGATTTACACACAAGAATATTCAGAGCAGCATTATCTGTAGTCACCTCGACCTGAAAAGAACCCAAGTGTCTGTAAAATGTCCAAAAGCCGTAAAACAGAGAAGTGGAATAATATCCAGGAATGAAAATGGACAAACTAGAGTCTTGTGCAAGATGGATGAACACTAAAATGATAACGTGGAACCCGAAAACACAAATCCAGACACAAAAGGATATGGACTCTATGACTCTGTACAACAATATACAGTTCAAAAATAGGCAAACTAAGTTATACTGTTTGGGGACGAATACCTAAGTGACAAAACAGTAAAGTGAGGCAGCAAAGTTATACTCATTAAAGTCAGGGTCATGATCTCTGGGGGGAGGAAGGCAGTGCATTTAGGAACAGACACACACACGAGAGGTTTCTGGGGGGGCTGGCAATGTACTCCTATTTCCTGACCTGGGTGATTGCTACATATGTACTCACTGTATGATAATCTGTTAAGGTGTGCATTTACGCTCTGTGCACTTTTCTGTATGTGTGATGCATTTCATGATAAAAAAAATTAAAAAGAAAAGTAGCTGTCGGGAATGGTGACTTTCTGAGCTAGCCCTGTGTGTGGAACCTGCCAGATCCACTTCACACCTTGACTTCCCGCTTGGCCGATTCCCTGTAGCCCACCCAACTGCAAGTTGCAAATTTATAGGCCAACTGAGCCCAGATGGTTTCCTGTGATAGCTGCTAGGGGCATAATAATGAATACACGTCTCCCCACACGTTCCTGAATGCGTTTTGGCAGGATTTTTACTGCAGGCAGTAAAACCTTGTTACAAAGTCCCTCACTGTCTCAGGGGCTTGGCCATGTTGCGGTTGAGCCATACCGCCTCTTGTTACAGGCCGCCCGTCATCCTTGTCCCACATAGCATCCTTGAGAGCTGGCTTTCTCTCTGTTGTCCTGCGAGGCTGTTTGATTGATTGTTACTAATAATCATCGCATTTCAGAAACCCGGATTCCCGTCCTCACAGCTGGAACTTCCTCTGTGCACTAATTGGAAAAACATCCTCCGGGAAATGGGGCATCTTTATTGAGTCGATCTTTGGCGATGACTATGTCAACTGGCAAGATGAAGTTTATAGCAGGGAAGTGAAGGCTCTGAAACCCTCCAGCGCACTGGTCCCAGGCCTCAGTCCAAGAACCAAGATGGACTTGACCAGATGCCCTGATGGAAAAAACTTGGGGTCACATTAGGGAAGGGCTAGCTTAAGAGGCTGGGGTCAATCCTTAAATTCAAGAGCCAGCCTAGCTAGCGGTCCCCAATTTTCTTGCCTGTCTTCCTCATTAACAATATCAACAAATATTAGCTGCATAATTAAGACTACATTTCCCAGACTGCCTTGCAGTGAGATATGGTCACATGAGGAAATTATGACTAATTAGAAAAAGCAAGCGGACAGCGTATATGGAATTTCCACAAAGGGTCTGTAAAAAGGGTATGTGTCCTTTTTTCCCTTCCTCTCCTTGGCTTTTGGCTAGAATGTGACTGGAGATTTAGCAGCCATTTTGAACAAGGAGGTGAGTTTGGAAATGGAGTCCTTGCCAATGGAGAGCAAAGCACTGGATCTGCCCTGGACTAAACTTCCAGGACTCTTTGCAAAAGAGAAACTTTTAAATCTTGTTTAGGCCATTGCTTTGGGAGATTTTCTGTCACTTGTAGTTGAAACTAATCTTAACTGATATATCAGCATGTTTTATAATGATAAAGAAGTAGAAGCAACCTTGGTGGCTCCTAAGAAGGGATTGGTTAAATTTGTTCACTCATTCGCTTACTCATTCACCACATCTTAAATGGGTGCCTACCACATTTCTGGCTGTGTTCTAAGCATTGAGAATATAGTGGTTAAAAAAAAATTGTTGTCTCTGCCCTCAAGAACTTTGTTAGAAAACGAAGCAAGAGGCATAAATAAATGGACAACTAAAATATAGTTTAATTAGCAGAACCATAGAGGCTGAGTAGTTTAAAAAATATTTTAATGAGATAAGGAAAGTGTTCAGGGCATATTGCTAAAAACAGTAGGTTATTAAAGATTATACATAGTAAGTCTAATTTGCAAAACAGAATATATTTGCTTAAAAAAGAACAAAACTGTTGAATAACCAGTCTGAATACCTTGAACAGCATTTAGCAAGCGAAGAAGAAATGGTTAACGAATGAAAGAATTTATTTCAAGGTGGAGGGACTCTTTTTGCCTTGTATTTTTATTTATGTTTCTTGAAGATTTATTTATTTGAGAGAGAGTGTGAGTGGAGGGAGGGGCAGAGAGAGAGGGAGACAGAGTCTCAAGCAGACTCCCTGCTGAGCACAGAGCCTGCCACGGGGCTCGATCCCACGACCCTGAGGTCATGACCTGAACCGAAATCAAGAGTCAGCCATTTAACCGACTGAGGCACCCAGGCACCCCTTCCTCATATGCTTTCCAAGTGTTACCCCCATAGTACGTATTACTTTTGTAATACAGAAAAAATACCAACGTGAGCAAACAATGTGCATTATGAAGTTCAGGATCAAGATGAAATGTATAGGGTTGTGATTTTAGTAAGATTGCAAACTAAGTTGTGCTGAACAGTCTTAAAAAGAAACTCAAGTTTGAGGTCTGAGGTTGGCCTCTCCCTAGGGGGAGGACACTAGAAGGGTCTGGTTCTCCATCCCATGCATTGTCTGGAAGCATGCAGGGAAGTTTGCCCAGGGCTTTGTTCTACATTTTTAGTGGGGCAGGACCCACTGCAGCCAAGTTATTAAGCACCAGCCCTATCACTTCTCTTCCCATGGCTCCTCTCTGCTGGGCCTCTTGCCCAACCATTAAAGCAGCTGTTGTTGTTTTGTAGAGGCTAATTAACTCCACACTGCATGAAGCCAGACGCTAATTGGCCCACTCACTTAATCAACTTTAATGTCTCTCTTCTGGTGGACCCGGCTGCTGCTTTTTGTTTCTCTGATCACCAACAAATGCAGATCCAGGGGAGTGGCAATAATAACCTCCAGTGGGCACATGCAGCCTTAACCCCATCCCCTACCACAGGGTAGGGGCAGAGGATCATTCTGACCCTCAGTTAGCCCAGTGGACGTACTCTTAAGTTCCTGATCACTGGAGCATCTTGGGACCTGCGCTTATTGCTTCTCTTCCAAACCTTGCACGATAATATGAGTCATCAGATGGTTGGTTCCTCAAGAGAATTGACCTCATCTCTGTCTGTTGCTGACACATATTTAAGGCTCTAAAACCTAACTAACTTACACAATTATTGCAACTACATTTTCCTGAGTGTCTTTTGTGTCGCAGATGCTGTGGCAAGTCCTTTCCATGCAACGTGAACACAACATGGCTCAGGGTAAGTAAGCAATGCACACTCTTAACTGAATGAAGAAGAAACACCACTCATCCCCATTTGTCAGATGAAGAAACTGAGGCAATAATAATATTTATGAATGTGATTGTAATAAACATGTATGTCATTTCAATCACAGCTCTGTAAGATTAGGACCAAGAATTATTATAATCTCCATTTTGGGAAGAAGTAGAAACTTCCAGAAAGAAAAGTGACTTTCCTAAAATCACAAAGTATGGTAGACAGAATAATCCCTCCCCCTACCTCCCAAGCTATGCATGTCTTCATTCCCAGAACCTGTGAATATGTTCCTTTACGGGGCAAGATGACTTTGCTGATGGATGAAGTTAGGACACGGAGATGAGGAAGTTATCCTGGATTATTTAGTTGGGCCTAAAATAAACACAAAGTTCCTTAGAAGAGGGAGACAGGAGGCTAAGAATCAGAGGCAGAAGATGTGAGAACAGCAGAGGTCAGACAGGAGAGACGATGCTACGCTGCTGACTTTGAAGACAGAGGAGGCCATAAACCAAGGATTGTAAGCACCATCCCGGAGTTGGCTAATGGAAAGAAATAGATTCTCCTCTGAAGCCTCCAGAAGCAACACAGCCTTGCCAGCACCTTGACTGTAGACATCTGACCTCTAGAACTACAAGAGAATAAATTTAAGTCCCTTAAGTTTGTGGTAATTTATTACGGCAGAAATAGGAAACCAATACTGATGTTACAGCGACAATAGGAAACTCATACACCCTATAAGCAGAAGAATTAAAAGGGCTTGAATTTAGGCATCACGACATGAAATCCCTTTTCTGATGGAATTGGCAAGAATCCCCCTTACCTGATCAATACGTGGTGATTTTTTTTTTTTAAAGATTTTATCTATCTCTTCATGAGAGACACACAGAGAGAGACAGAGACATAGGCAGTGGGAGAAGCAGGTTCCCTGTGCAGGGCTAGATGCTGGACTCCACCCCAGGACCCCGGGATCAAGTCCTGAGCTGAAGGCAGACACTCAATCACTGAGCCCCCTGGGTGTCCCAATATGTAGTGATGTGAATGCTCAGCCTCCCTTAAGATGAGGACAAACTGTGCACGTGAGTCTGTGGGCCTGGGTTCTCCGTGCCACCCAGCAGGCCCTCTGCCCCTTCCCAGTCCATTCCACCCTTCTTTTCCTTCCTCAAGCATCTGAAACCCAGCTGCACAATACACCTCATCTGGGGGGAAGCCATGGTTCCATCTGCAGATCCACCTTGACCGGGCCAGAATGCGTCACAGGGCCTGTGGGAGTTTGGTGTTCCGGACACAGGAGAGAGCAGCATGGTTAGGCTCTGGCATTGAATTCTACATATGTCCCTGACCGTCAGCGTGCCTCCATGTCATCTGCCACTAAAAGGGTTGCTGTGAGGATGAAACAACACAACCCACATGTCACGCTTCACACAATATCCAGCAACGATAACTACTCAACAGACGTTGGCAGTAATCACACCAACGCCAACTGAGCTCCTGGCTGGTAGGACCCTGAGGCTCGCTTCTCAAGCAGTGGCTCTCAGACCATGGCGGGCATCAGTGTCATCTGACAGGGATGGGGCCCCACTTCCAGAGTTTCTGATTCGGTAGGCCTGAGCTGGGACCCGAGATCCTGCATGGCTAACACACGTCCAGGCAAATGGGGACGTTGCTGTGCCAGGGAACATACTTTGAGAACCACCAATGTAAAAACATAGAGACAAGGGTCATGCTTTCTATGCTATTTTCCCCCAGTGCCCAGCACGATGCCTGGCACATAACTGGCACACAAAAAATATCTGAATGTGTGAATACATTTTTTCCACTGTCTTCCTGAGGCTTTAAATGTCCAGGAGGCTGCCCTTCTCCATAAAAGAATTCCATTCTCTTATCTTTTTTATCGCCATCATATTTACTACAACTTGGCGCTGACAATCTCCTCTTCATAGACTCCCTGTTTTCCCCTTGAATACCCTCCATTTCCCCAGTGAGTGTCTCTCCCCTGGATCTCAACCTTTTCCATTAACTCCATGCACTGCACAGCCTGTTCCAGGACATCAAACTTTAATTTAAACAGAAAATAATCAATAAGCTTAGCAAATTGCCCATGGCAACCTCTGCTGAGTGAATCAAAGGGTTTTATAGGTAATTTAAAGGGTGTCCTCACTCATCCCTCAAGGTAAAGCTTAGCATGTTGACAAGAGCCCTATTCCACTCCAGCCCAGGATACTCTGGAAGAAAATGGAAGAGGAAAGACTTAGGGTTGGGGTTGGGGGTGGTTGGACCAGGAAGGAAGGATCTGTCATTTAGGATTAAAAAGCTTCTAAGAAAAAAAGCACTGACATCAGATATTGAACCCAATGCGAGAAAGAGGGCTTTTTGGTTTTGTTTTTGTTTTGTTGTCATTGTTTTTGTTACAGGCTACAGAAGCAGACTCTGGATGACTTCAGGAAATAAAAGTACTGTCAGGTTAGGAGGTGTAAGTGACAAAAAAGGCTAAAATGCTGGGTCTCAGAAATGTTAGAAACCAGAGTTTGCTCTCTCTCTCTCTTTTTTTTTAAATTTTTAAAAAAAATTTTTGGAGTTTGCTCTCTTGAAGGTGTTGTTTGGGGATGCACCTGTGCTACTTCCTGTCTTTGTGTATTTTGATCCAGGATTCATATTCCGAGAGCATCTGAGCAGCCTGACTGGGTCCCGTGGCCCTCCCTTGGCCTGGGAGGATGAGGCACCACAATGGGTGGTCCCACCAAGAAAGGAAGTGGAGAGGAGAGCTCGTTCTCTGAAGGAATACCAAGGCATAAAAACCTTGGGAATGGTGAAGCTGGGCTGGCAGAAACACGTTTCCACTGTAGAACTTTGTGTTGGACTCATCTTTGTGGTTTTGACTTATCGTTGTCTCCAAACAAGAGTGGCCAATCTAGCTGTGTTGTTGATGAGATTCTGGGGCCTGTGCAGGACTTTGAAGGGCCATCAAGTGGATGGCCTGGTTATCTACCCAGGCCAGAGAGCTGTCGATCATTTTCTGAGAATCTTCCAGACTCCTCTGAGAAGACTGTCCAACTTTAAAATCCTTACAAACAAGACAGTTCTCTCTCCTGGGGCAATATTAAATATTTGACAACTGGTACACAGTGGAGTGGGCTAACCAAAGCTGTCGCAGTGGGAAACAACCCATAGGACCAAACTGATCCATGCCAACTGACCATCAGTCCAGGTCTCCTTAACAATGGACGCCCAGAACAGCTCATGGATGGGAGAAATACTGGGGTCTTCTTGGGAGAAATACTGGAGTCTTCTTTCGTGAGTTTCAGAGACCCATGGTTTTGTCAGGGACTCCAGAATTTAACGTGACAAATGTATGATAGATGCTGCCTGCTTAACAGAGCTGTGCTTAAATGCCACACAGTCTGCTCCTTCTGTTTAAGAAACTCTGGCGGCATTCCACCTGAGTTCAAAACCCAGCTCTACTACCTACCCGCTCTGTGACCTCAAGCAAGTGATTTACCCTCTCTGAGCCTAACTTTTCATTTGTAACAAGGAGATAATGATAGACCCTGCCTTATAAAGGTTGTAAGAGTTACATGAATTAAAGCTTATAAGGTGCTTGGTATTACACCTCGTTCATAGTTGGCACTTGACAAATGTCAGCTGTTGTTATTATATTATTAACATTTGTCTTGTGAAAACATCAAGGGCACAGTATCCTTGGAAACAATGTGTTCAGTCTCTTCCTCGGACAGAAGGGACAGCGAGGCCCTGGGAGGGTAGTCATTTGCACGAGGCTGCACAGCCAGTTGGTGGAGCACTGTGAGCGTGACCCAGCCTGTGCCAGTTGAATGGGTGACATCTGTGCATAGTGGCCTATTGACCTCATGCATAGACCAGCAAGGTAGGTACTTACAGGGGTGGCAGTGGAGGCTGGGAGATCCAATAATGGAACTTGCCTCATCATTGGCTGTGAATTGCACCTAGCTGTCCCACATCCTCCTTGCCGCCCCTGGTGAGAGTGAAGGTGGGGGTTAGCAAGGAAGGTAAAGTAGGGAGTGAAAGACTCCAGAGAAGCAGAGTCAGAGATTCTGGCTTTTTTCAAACTTGGCTGTATGCTAGCTCCATCCTGCTGGGAGTAACTGGCATCTGACTGCCTTTATTCATCTCAAAGTATTTTTACATATCCTATCATATCATTTAATCTCCACCCCACCCTGTGAACTAATTATTATTATTAGTCCATTTAAAAAATGAGACAGAGGTTAAATGACCTGTACTTAATCCTTTTTAAGAAAAATGTATTATGGAAAGTTTCAAATGTGCATTAAAAAAATGAAAATAGGGTCACATACCTCCATTTTCTAGTCACAGCGCTAACAATTATCCACATATGACCATTCTTGTTTTATCTATGTACCCCCACCCCAGCATTGTTCCTCCTCCACTGTAAAGCAAATTTCAGACATCATAGCATTTCACTCGTAAATACATCACCAAATGATAAGGACTCTTTTCAAAAGATAACTGGAGCACCATAATTCTTTTATAATATCAAGTAGCTGTTCCTCTTTTATGTTTTTGGTTTTTGGGTTTTTTTAAGAGAGAGAGTGTGAGGTGGGGGGAGAGGAAAAAGGAGAGAGAATTTTAAGCAAGCTCCACAACCAACGTGGAGCCCGATGTAGTGCTCCATCTCATGACCCTGAGATCATGACCTGAATCAAAATCAAGAGTTGGACACAACTGACTGAGCCACCCAGATACCCTCCTCTTTCATGGTTTTTATACACTCTGTTAATTATTTTCTTAGAAAAGCAATCATTTCTTTTTTACTCAATATAGTATCATAAACATTTTACCATGTCATTAAATATTCTTCTAACATGTACTACTTAAGCATGCATGATATTAATGAATCAGTTCATTTATTGAGCAATCATGTTTTTCAGATTATTTATATTATTTCCAAATTTTTACTATTAAAAATACTTCCGGGCAGCTTGGGTGGCTCAGCGATTTGATGCTGCCTTCAGCCCAGGGCATGATCCAGGAGACCTGGAATCAAGTCCCATGTCGGGCTCCCTGCATGGAGCCTGCTTCTCCCTCTGCCTGTGTCTCTGCCTCTCTCTCTCTCTGTGTCTCTCATGAATAAATAAATAAAATCTTTTTTAAAAAAGTACTTCCAATACACATCTGTGGTAGACTCTAGGTATCTCCAAGTATCCGTACTCCTCTTATTCTTGAGGATAGAACCCAAATTTTATTAGGTATGACGAAAGATAAACTAAAAATATTTCTTTTCCCAGCTTCTCTTGTGATTAACTGAGGCCAAGTGAGATGTAAGTAGGCATTTGGTGGGGCCTCTGGGAAGGCTGCTGAGAAGAAATTAACTGGGCTGGGAAGTGCTCCATTTTGGCCCTCCCCCCCTTCCTCCTTCCTACTGCCTGGAACACAGGTAAAGTTGCTAGTGGTCCACACTATCTTGAACCATTGAAATAAATGCTATGCTCTAAGGTGATAGAGCAGGAAAAAAGTAGCCTGGATCTCTGATGACCTCCCAAGTCAGAGGTCTGTTTACTTCCAGACCTCCCTTGGGTGACAGAGTAATAACTCTTTTATTTAAGCCACTATAAGAGTTTATCAGTTAGTGGGACAGGAGATCAGAGTGATGAGAAGCCTTGAGGCTGCGATATGGTGGTCTTTGCACAGAATAACAAGAACATGGTGTGGCTGGAGCAGAATTCTGGAGTGGAAAGGGGGCAGATATGAGGTTGGAGAGGAGTCTGGCAGGCCTTGGTGAAGACATCCATCCTAAGTGTCCTATGTGCCTTATGATGGCATGAACCTTCTAGAGTTATTCTGAGAGGGTTACGTGACAGTGTCACCACAGTGCCTACCACATGGTAAGCATTTACTATGTGGTAGTCACCGTGATTGTTGTTATTGATGACAGGGCGATAGCGTTGAGAGAGAAGAGGACCAGGAATCAGAAAAGTAGGGCTCTGTTACTGTTTTGGAGGTTGCCAATCTCAAGGCACTAGCCAAGTAGCTTTGCTTCTTGTGATTTCAGTTGTGTCATATGTAAAATGGAGATGGGAAAATGTAAGATAAGGTAAATGACTGCCAAATTTATGTTAGCCTCAAAACCCCCTGCTCAAATGGAGTATTGAATAAGTCAAACATGCCCATTAGACACAACTCGAGTGATTGTGGTAGAGGTGGGCGTGGAGGCACTGATGGGTCTCCTCTTCCTTACCACGGTGATCCCTCAGGGGGCTTCTCAAGGCGCTACAGAAAAACCACTAGACCAATGCTGAACATCATGTGTCACTAGGGAGACACAGATAAAAACCACAATGAAACAGATCACAGAGGATTTTTAGGGCAGTGAAACTACTCTATATGATACTACAATGGTGGGATGTGTGTCATTGTATAGTCATCAAAACCCAGAAGATCTACAACTTGAAGGGTGAGCTCTAATGGAAACTATGGACTCTAAGTGATTATGGTGTGTCAGTGTAGGACTATCAATTGTTAGCATGTGCCACTGTGGTGGAGGACATCATAGCAAGGAAGGTTGTGCATGTATAGGGACAGGAGGTAGATGGCAACACTCTGGAATCTCTGCTCAATTTTGCTGTGAACCTGGACCGGCTTTAAAAAATTAAAAATTTAATTTAAAAATGTAAGCTTATTAATTTAAAACCCCCTTTTAAAAAGCACAATGAGATACCACTTCATACCCACTAGGTAGCTATAATTAAAAAAAAAAAGACAAAACAAATGGTGGAAAATAAGGGTTAGCAAGGATGTGCTAAACGTGGTATATACATGCAGTGGAATATTATTCATCAATAAAAAGAAATGAAGTAGTGATACATGCAACAGCATGGACAAATCTCAAAAGCATGATGCTAAGTGAAAGAAGCCTGATGAAAAAGGTCATGTATTCCATGATCTATTTACATGGAATATCCAGAACAGGCAAATCCATAAAACAGAAAGCAGAAAGCAGTGGTTACCAGGAGCTAGAAGAAGGGGGGACTGGGGAGTGAAGGCTCAATGGGGATGGGGCTTCCTCTGGAGTGATGAAAATGTCTTAGTACTAGATGGAGGTGATGGTTGCAAATGTTCCAAATATCTCAGAATTATACACTGAACACAGTTAATTTTATTTTCTGCAAACTGTATTTCAGTTTAAAACAACAGACTAGGAGCTCTCTACATTCTTTCTAGCTCCAATGCTCTTGCTGTCCTGTGCCATGGCCATGTATCATCTGTAATTCTGAAGCGGGTTGGCGCATGCAAGTACCCAAGAAGAGTCCCAATAGCCCTTATCACCATTATTCACTGAGCCCTGACGAAGTCTCTGAAGGGAAAAAAGCCACCCAGGAAAGGTAATTTTTAAAAGGATAAAGTACAGAAAGGGCCAGAGCATGAAACACAAAGTATGAATAAAACATAAAACAGGGCTGGGGAGTGATAGGTACCGTAATGGAAGGTCCCTGAATTCACCAGACTATCTCCTAGAGTAATGGAGACAATTATACAGTTGGAGAGTTAAATAGGGAGCCATTCCTACCCAAAGCCAAAGGGTTGGGCTCTTCATTGCTTATAAAGATTGAAAGAAAAGACCCTCTAGGACTTCAAGGGGTCTGCAGAAAGATCAGAAGAGAAGTCTAGACCTATGCTGTCTGATATGGTAGTCACTAGCCATATGTAGCTATTGACCACTTGAAACATGGGTAGTCTGAATCAAGATGTGCTTTAGTATAAGATACAGACTTTGTTTTTTTTTTTTAAAGAGTGTAAATATCTCATTAATCGTTTTCAGATTAATGTATGACAAAATGATCATATTTTAGATATATTGGATAAAATAAACATATTATTAAAGTTAATCTCACCTGCTTTTTTTTTTTTTTTTTTACTTTAAGTGACTACTAGAAATTTAAAAAGTATGTATATGGCATTATATTTGGCTTGGACAGCACTGCTCAGTGGACCATTGTACTACTCCTCCAGGGCAGAAGTGGCGCTGTCCAGGGTCTCTTGGCAAAGACCACCCAGCCTAAAGCACCATCTGGGCACTCAAGCTCCCCAAATAACTGCTGGGGAAATGTGAGCACATCTTATCCCAAGACAGCACAACAAACAGAACCCATTAAGCAAAGCAAATTTTGCTTGTGGCCTGGATACAAACACAGGTGCAGCGAGAGCTTCAAGCCTTTTCAAGCAATTCCATTTTCTCAGAAGGATGGTATGTCCACAGCATAGTGTCAGGGCAGGAGGGAGGTCCCGTATGCCCTTCCCCAACATCTCAATATGTCTCTCAGAATCCCAGAGGGTAGATGGAATAGCGTTTTTGAAATCGGCCAGGAAAATTGTGAAATGTTTATTTGATGGCAGGGTAAAAATTGTACATTTTCTGGTAAGGTAGAAAATAAGAACAAAGATCCAAATAGCCAGTCCCTCACACCGCCATTTTAGTCACAGTCCGCCTGTGCTTTTGGCTGTGTTACAATATGAAATAAATCCCTTTATAATCCCTCACAGTGGCTCCAAAAAAAAAAAAAAAAAAGTATTTTCACAAGCACCAGAGCAGACCCTTTGGGCATTTCTTCCCGCAAATGCTCATCTCTGCTCAAACCTCTTCCCCACCCCACACCCCACCCCCGATTGCATCCTTTTACAATACAGTGAACTGAAAGGATCTAGCACTGGTTCTGTCAAGTGGGGATGGGAGGTGGGGAAATATAGGGAGTGGTCCAAAAAGGAATCGCTCACGCAAGCTCAATATCCTCCCCAAACTCTCCATGATCCTTCCCAGGTCACTCACCTCTGTTCATTTCTTCTTCCAACCGACACGTGGAATTTCCTGTTTTCTGCCTCTTGTCATGCTCTCACATTGACGTTACCTAACACATCATGTAGTTCTTAGGGTCTTTGAGCGGCATGACACTCCCCCTGAACCCTCATCCCCGTTCATAGCTCCGTATAACTTCATGTAACACTCAATAAATGTTTGTTGAATGACTGAATGAAGTTGAATCTGGTATTTGCCAACTCTGATAAAATAGAGGGAATCGATGCCAGCCTCCCTACTAGACAGAGAAACCGGACAGCTATATAAAATGATCTGAAGGGAAAATTGCATCCAACACTTTACTTCCAGGTCTCTGAAGGAGGCTGTTATAACAATGGACTATAAATACAGGGTGAATGGTGTATCTGTAAGGAAGCAATTCCAACAGTGGTCTGGAAGAGCCAAGAAAATCCAGCTTCTTCTCCCCGAGTATATACACAGGTGCGCTGTGTGGAATGAAATCCACTTAACTTGATTTTATGGACAGTGATTCATGCAAACTCAGCTCCAAACTGCTCAGCACGGCTCAGTTAAATAAATTACAGCAGGAGTAAGCCAGCCAGCAGTAAAGGCAAAAGACAGAAAATAAACTTGAGGTTGAGGACTGAAATTTTTGGAGTGCCTGCCCTGCCAGCATCATCTTTCTTCTGGGGGATTCTGAAGGGACCTCGGTGGTCTTCAAGGTCAAGGCCGTGATTTGACTGATAGGGTAACTGAGGACCATGGAAGATGGAGTACATGTCCAAAGTTACTTAAAGAGTGATTGACAGAATCAGGGCTCCCGGGTCACAGGTCGGAGCATTTCTTCATTTCGTCAGGCTCCTGAGTGTGTTGTTCACTGCCATAGGGCCAGGCACACCAAAGAGACCCGATAGACATTCGTTGAATTAACGAATGACTGAATCTGCTAGGCTGGGGGTAGTGAGTCAGCCTGAGGGTTAGAAGGGGGGAGGAAAGATGAAAGATGACCCTCTAGAATAAACACCCGAGTGTTTAGGGATGGAAGGGCTCCCCCTTAGATGCTCAGTGTTCCAACTCCCACCTGGGAAGACACAACCAGCCCCCTACTCTGGCCTCCTCTCTGTTGTGTGTGACAGGCCTGCCACAATGCTCCATCCCTCCCTTTAGTGACTCCCCCTGAGGCCTCTAGTTCCTTCCTTTAGGACTAGGGCATCACTGCCCAGGAATGGGGATACGTCAGTGGGGATGACTTTGCCTCATTAACGCCTTAGCACCTACTGGCCCTGAGCATGCAGTCGTACTATAGTGACATCCTTGGGGTGTTCTGTGAGATACCATCACATTCTTAAAATAAATTACCCATATCTATTTTTTTCCTAAGCTAGCTGGAATTCTTTTTCTTCCTTGTAACGAAAAGATTCTTACACAAAATAAAGGCTCTCAGTAATTGACGCAGTGGATAGATAAATCTAAGGTATGGCAGTTTTAACACATGGCTACAAATTTTTTGACAACTGTCCCATCAAGAATTGAAATCTACCTACTTTCCCCTTGGATCTAAGCAGACTCGTGATGGTCTCAACCAATAGAGTATGAGAGATGTGAAGGCATATATGAGTCTTGAGGATAAGCCATAAAAGGCCATGCAGCTTTCAACTCATTCTTGGAGCACTGAGCTACCCCATAAAAAGCCCGACTGCCATGAAGCTATCATACTCTGGACAGGCTACGTGTTGGTGTCAATAGTCCCCAGCCCAAGCACTAGGCTTATGTGAAGGAAGAAGCTTTTAGGTGGCTCTAGCACTTGCCATTCAAGTCCTCCCAGCTGAAGGTCCAGCTCTCCAGGAGCGGTGACAATCCATCCCACCACGCCATCTCTAAATTCCTGACCTGTGGAACATACAAATAGAAGAAAAAAATGCTGATTGTTTTATGTCATTCCGTTTGGGACAGTTTGGTATGCAACAATGAATAACTGAAACAGAAGTGTATAAAGGAATAAGAAAAAGGCCAAGAGTATGAACATTGTTCAGCCGGCGTATAGAAAGGAGGCACCACGGAATTCCAGTTATCAGTCTGAAGACACAGGAGGCTGGTAGCCTTGGGGCAGGGATAGGAGTTGGCATAGGTGATTTGTTATGGAGAAATATTGTCTTCTTTGGTCTACACCTGGGCCAGCTCTGGGAGGAGACCTCTCTGTAAGAAAGCTGACACAGGGAACAAGCAGCCTGCTCTTTGATGTGCTTTAGAGGTTCCAGCTTGCTTCCTCAGCCACACTCCTCAAGACCATGAGCATCAGATGGGAGGGGAGACATTGTAGTTTTTCAAATGCTCCCATGCCTGGAACCCGAACTCTTTCGGTTGCAAGGGACAGAAATCCAAGTTAACTAGCACAACCAATATATGAACACTATGACATGTAGCTTGTGATCAAAATGCAACTTTCAATTTTACTCAGTGGAGAGTGATGGCAACACACTATCCCTGAGTGGTCCAGCAGTGAAAGGCTGCTGTTGGAATGAAGTTGGGTATTGTCTTGTCCATCCTCTTGGAGCATAGTTCTCATGCGCTTCAGTAAATGGACATCTTTCTTAGGTGACAGCTTGACATTTTGCTGTGCTGAGGCCAAGTTATACCAGAGTCTCTCCACCGTCATAGCCTACTAGCTAATACTCTGTCCATTAGATATAACTACCATAGTAGGTATTATCTGTTATCACAACCATGCTATAAAACAAATAACCACAGAACTTCAGTGCCATATAGCAATTGACATTCTGCTCACGAGTCTCTGGGTCAGTTGGGTGGTTTCACTGGGCTTAGAGGGATCATTCACACATCTACACTCAATAGTAAGTTGGCTTAGGAGGCTCGGCTGATCTTGGCTGGGCCGGGCTCTCTCACATATCTGAGGCTTTGACCTGGCTTTGCTTTCCATGTCTTATTCACCATCAGGCTAGCACAGGCTTGTTCCCATCATGATCGAGGACCAAGAGGTAGAGCAAAAGTCAGCAATGTCTCTTGAGGCCTAGACTTGAGACAAGCACACCATCACTTCCACCACATTCTATGAGCCAAGGCAAATCACAAGATAAGCTCATGCTCAAGGGTTGGAGAGATATCTTCACTCTTGAGTGTGGGGTAGGAACCTGCAAAGGCAAATTGCAAAAGGCATGTATTAGGAAGAATTAGAGCCATCTCTGAAATCAGTTTCCCATATAATATTTGCCACTTGGCAGCAAAATAATTTTATATGTAAAGTTTAGCAACATGCCTAAGACAGGTTTGCAGTACACTGGAATGCCAAGGTGCACAGAGAATTAGGGGTATAATAGTTGAGAACTGGGAGTATGGAGTCGGGACAGCTGGATTCCAATTCCTACTCTACCACTTACTAAATGAGCTCGGGCAACACTCTTAGCCTTTCCACGTCTCAGTATCCTCACCTAAAAAATGGGCACAATAACAGCCATCCAGGTCATAAGGTTATAAAGATTAAGTGGTAACATCTACTATGAAATGCTTAGCACAGTGCTCACCATGAAATAAGTGTTCAGTAAATAATAAATGATAATTACTAATTTCATCATAAGGAGTCAAAGCAGGAAGTGTACTGCCTAGATCTACCCTGACACCATTGCCTCTATCACTCCTTTCAGCTCACCCTCAGGAAAGCCACTGAGTTCTGTGAAAGGTGGTAGGCAGATTCATGGAAGGAGAAAAAAAATATATGAAGGATCAGTGCTCGTATTCATTCATTCATTCATTCATTCATTCATTATATGTCCCTATGTGCTTTCCAATTTGCCTCCAAAAAACAATAGTTTTGAAGGGTGCTGGCATTAGCAAATAATTTCAGATGTGCCCAGAGAGTTAGTCCCAAGGAATTTCAGTGCATTATTGCTGATAATAGTAAAAACCAGAAATCACAGGAGACTGACCAAATGAATTATACCTTTTTATAGCGAAATACAATGTGGCCATCAAAAATTGCCATGTAAGATATCTAATGATGTAGGAAGATGAGGTGGAGAGGTATTGCTGAGAGCAAAAAGCAAGACACTAACAGTGCATATAGGGTGATCTGCTGTTTGGGTTCTCTCGCATTACCTAGTGCAATTGTCGGCTGCAGGGATTCCATCATTCCTTCTTGATCCTTGCTGATTCAGGAGGTGGACATTTTGGCAGCCTCTTCTCCCATGAAAATATGGTTTTCCAGATTTCAATCATTTCGTGCTTCAATCTCCGCCTTATTCTAAATCTAATCATGAATAAACACAAAAAAGTGCTCAGCTTCCCCAATAGTCAAGCACAGGAATATCAAAACTATACTAAGATACCACCACACAGTTAGCTATGGCTAAAATAAAAAAATACTGATAATTCCAAGTGTTACCGAAGAAGGGGTTTGGTGGCAACTTACACACACCCCTTTGAAATCGGTTTGGCTGGCGCTATAAAATTCAAATATGCATGCCAGCTCTGTGCATGACCCGGCAGTTCACTCCTAGTTGACTCTCAACAGAAATGTGTGTGCAGGGCAGCCCGGGTGGCTCAGCAGTTTAGCGCCGCCCTTGGCCTGGGGCGTGGTTCTGGAGACCCGGGATCCAGTCCCACGTTGGGCTCCCTGCATGGAGCCTGCTTCTCCCTCTGCCTGTGTCTCTGCCTCTCTCTCTCTCTCTCTCTATGTCTATCATAAATTTAAAAAATCTTAAAAAAAAAAAAAAAGAAATGTGTGTGCATATGCACTGAAAGACACACATGGGAATGTTCATGGCAGCATTTTTCATAGTAGCGAGACTGGAAACAACCCAAATGTCCATTTATAGTAAAACTGACAACTTGTGATATAGTCATTACTATAGAGTAATGGAAATGAATAAGGTACAAGCAACAAAGCGAAGTAGAACAAAAGAAGCCAGACATAAAAATATATGCACATGGCCCTATTCATGCACACACACACATAAGTAGTTCTGTTTATGTAAAGATTAAACATTTAGGACTATAGTCTTGGAAGCCAGCATAGTGGCTAACTTTGGGAAGGTTGGACAAGCCGTGGTTGGGGAAGAGCATGAATGGGGTAATAATATATTCTTGACCTGGGTGCTAGTCACATGTTATATACTTTATGATAACTCGTTGGGCAGTATACTAATAATTTCTGCGTACTTCCTGTGCATGTGACCTACTTTCTAATGAACCTTTTTAAATAAAACAAATTTAGGGGCATCTGGGCAGCTCAGTTGACTTGGTTTTGGCTCAAGTCATGATCTCAGGGTCCTGGGATGGAGTCCCCATTGGCCTCCGCACTCAGCAGGGAGTCTGCTTGTGGATTCTCTCTCTCCCTCTCCCTCTGGGTGCAGCTTGCTCTCTCTTTCTCTCTAAAATAAATAAATAAATAAATTTTTTAAAAAATAAAATAAATAACATGGCTCGTGCAATAAGACATGGCATTAGAGCACTTTCTAGGAGTTACTGTCTAACAAACTGAGATTGTCTGTCTTTGTGATTCCTCAGGGGGACAAGAGAGAGTCCCTCTGAGAGTGGCCTGAGTCCCCAGGGGAATTGGGAGTGATGCATAAACAACAGGCACAGTCCGGCTCTTGAATCTGGAAGCAAATTCAGCCTAACGGAAACCCCAGTCAGGGAATTTCTTTGAGGAGCTCGGAGAAGGTGGGAGACCCACCCCAAAGCACAGGCCCGGGTGGCTCCCGGGAGCCCCTCCCGAGGCCTGTGTAGCCTTTAGGCTGAACAAAGCCCTTCCCATCCCCACCAAGGAGCTGTTGTTTCCAGAGGCCTGGTGGAACAGCTAACTGTAAGCCAGGGGGAGGAAGTTACACAATGGATGTTGAAATGTAGGCTTGTTGAAAAGTTGTCACTCGAGTAATGAATGCCCTATTTCCTGTTTTTTTGCCGAAAGTTAAATGCTGGGCATAATTAGCTAGTAAAAAAGCAAGCTTGGCCGCAGAACAAAAATAGCACATTTTGGGAGCCCGGGCCAATTAAAATTGTTTATGCAGCCATTTAGCAATATTTTTCTCCAAACTATTATGACCGGGAAATATGCAGCATGAGACTGGAAGGCAAGCTCCTCGGAAGAAAAATGGCCCACACACTGATCCTTTAAACAGCCTGCTGTTCTCAGGGGATTTTATAATAAGAATGAACACTTCCATCCTCCTGAACTCCCTGGGCCTCCTCGCGATCCTGAGACCGGCATCACTCACCCTCTGTAGCAGGCAGCTGTTGATGAGGTTCTGCAACCGGCTAATGTTAAGATTAGCCAAGCTCCCCCATGTGTTAGAGACGCCAGCCACTACCGACTGGGCCGCCTGGCGCAGTCATGTAAATCATCTGGCTGATGCCGTGGTCTCACTGAGCGGATGAAACATTGTTGTTAATGCCCGGACAGCCTGGCTGGTGTCAGGAGTAGTTGCTGGAACTCGGGGAGCTTGCCCTTGGCACAGTTTGTCACGACGCCAGTTCCTCCTCTCTGCGCTCTGTCTCCAGCACTTTCCATGTCTCCAGTGATCTTCCACCCCGAGTAGGCAGGTTCCATCTCCCTTTCCCTCTCCAGCCTCCGGGTCAACACCCACTTTGAGATCCTTCATTTACACTCAGGTGTAATGGACTGATCACAGCTCTGGAAGCCATCAGGACTCCTAGCTGAGAGATGCACTTTGGTTATGGAATTGCAGGCACTGAGTTAGGGGATGGGGTGAGCACTTGGGAGGCAAGGGCCTTCTCAACATCCCTAAAGTTTCACCCAAGGGAAATAGGCTATTTGACTTATCTCACCAGGTTACCCCCCCCCCCCTTGGCTGAATGCCTCCTTTGGCTGACAGAAGAGAGATCTTTGGAGACCTTCACCTGGCTGTAGACATTGTCTCAGACACCACACGCATAGTCTTAGCCTGGCCACCCCTGCGCACCCCCAGCCAGAGTTCTCCATCTCCCCAGCCCTGAGGCATCGAGGTGAGCACCACCCATCTGGGAGACTGACTGTGGAAAGTCTTTTGCCGTCCCTAGGTTGGACAGGAGGACTCCAACAGCAGAAGAGCCATCTCTTGTCTTTCTGCTCACGTCCGGTTCATTTCATGTTCCTTCATTCATACATAGTATTTATAAAATAAGTTTCTATATGGATCCAAAATAATAATTCAGCTTACTAGTAAGAGCTCTCCTTGGCTTGATCCCAGCTTCCCCGTCTCACCCTTCCTCAGACTAGTCACCCTCTTGAGTTTGCCAGGAATGTCTTTCTTCTGAAGCACACGCTGTACTCTTCTACTTCTATGCTTTGTTCAGACCCTGTTCCCTGCCTTTGCTCCTTTCTCTCCATGTATCTGAATCTGTCCCGTCATGTGAGGCTAACTTGGACCCTCCCCCCTTCTTGCCCACAAAGCCCTCTCTGACCACTTCTGGCTACAATGGTCTACTACATGTCTGAACTCCCGTAGCATTTCTTCTCTCAGCCTACACATGGCCTTTGGTCAAAAACTGCCTTTGATGTGCCCTGCATTCTCTTGAACACTTTCTCTTTGGATAGAAAGTAGAGCATAGTGTTGGCCTCCCTCCCTCCAGCCTATGAGCACTGGAGTCAGGAGGGGACCTCTGGTCAGCAGTTTCCGGGTCAGAACTAAATGAAGACCTGCCCCCTGGGTCCCCACAGGAATTTCCTGTTGACACCCCCACCCCCTGCCTTCCATTTCCTCTCCTCCAGGCCTCACCTCTGAATCATGACTTTCCCTGCTAGCTCTTCCATTCTCTTTCTCCCCTCCATTCAATACCCATTGCAAGGCTTCAGATAAGAACAGTTGATGAGATCAGCTCCTGGAGACCTTCTTCTGGTTCTACAAGTACATGTGGTACAGTGGCTGTAACTCTTTGCAGTTAGCCAACCAGTGACCTCAAAAGGTCATCAGCCCCTTGTCACTACATTCATTCATTCAATCAATATTTTCCATGCCCTGTGCTGGGCCTCAAGGACACAGCAACAAACAGATCCCAGGCGCTGGCTCCTTCTTCAAGGAGCTGGCTATCTAGAAGGTGATCCAGGCAAGTGAACAAGCAGTGACAGGACACAGTCTGTCCGATGGGAGAGGTTTAATATTTCCCCTATGGATGAAATTCTGTTCTGTTTAACAATATCTGTTGAGAACCACAAAACTGTTCTGTCGACCTTTCCAGAGGCTGTAGTTCCTTTGCGGTACACCCAAGTCTTAAAAACTCTCTGGTTTTTCCATTACCTATTAAACTTAGTAACAATCCTTTAAAAAGAGGCAGCCACATCACTTAGCAGGATTCTTCATGTACTTCAATATAATAATTAGGTCATGCTTCTAGCATTGCCTAGTGTTTAAAATGATGCTAGAAAGTAATAATTCAGGTAATAATAATACTAGTTATCACCTACTAAACATGTAGGTGTCCAGTGCCAGGAGCTTTCACAGGCCTCATGGAGAGATCTGAAGGCCAGAGGGGCTTTTTTCCATACCCCAAGACATTAGCATGTCCTTTAAGGCTATGGCCCCCTGCCCCCTGCCCCATCTGTTCACCTGGTGAGCTTCCACTATTTTTGCCTGACCCACACCCATTGCATCCTCTTCTGGGGTCATGAGTCTCCGTTGGTAGGGAGAGAACATCCAGCTGCCTCACCCTCCTTTGGCCAAAACCTAGTGCTTCAAACTAGACTCCACTGACACTCTTTCCCTTAACCTTGCTTCCTCACACAGCCTCACTGTTGAGTTCTGAAGTAACTTTCCACCCGCTAGGCCCTACTCTGCTTACATTCACACAGTTGATTACTGTGGCTTGTAACCAAAGAACCATAACCCAAACTGTCGTTCATTGCAACCTGGTACAGTCTTCTCATTCCTTTGTTCCGGAGACAACAAGCTGATGCTGTCTGGAATTTGCAAATTCTGCTCAGCACTCTGTGGAAGGAGGAGAGACTCAGACGCCAGGGCCATGGACCGTGGGACGTTAGAGAAAGGAAGTGCCTGACAAACAGCAAACGTGCCAAATGAATGCTTTCAGAGAAACGAGGGTTGCCTGAACACTATTGATTGTAGGCTCACTAATGGTTCGGGCTGTAAGGCTGGGTGTGACAGCTCAGCCTCACTCCGTGCTGTAATATACCGCCAAGTCAGGCCTATTTTCCGGTGTCAGCAGGGAAATGGGAGACTATTAAGGACGCACCTTATCAGGAACTGAGCTCAGTGTCACTGGGGAGACGGTGGCAATTAGCATGATGGAAGCCATGAAGCAGCCCCAGCTCTGGGCCAGGTGCGGAAGAAATTAGTAGGAAGCCTCTTAACTGACTGGTCAGCTTAGGCTCCAACAGGGAGGGGGGCCCCCCAGCAAATGCTGATGCTCCCTTTTCTCTGGCTGGAAAGACCTCCACCCCTTCTAGGTACCTTGTGATCTGCTCTCTGCACACACATCCGTTGGTGATCGTCTATCTAGTCTCCCTGCCCCACTTACACAAGCAATGACGAGCCCTCTTATTTGAAGGGTGCTCTCACGTGGATTATGCCGGTTAGACAGTAGAGTCATTGGCCCAAGTTTTGGAGACTGGAGTGTCTGGGACAAATGGGTGAGTAAGTCGGCTACTATCTTTCCCTCTGGGGCTCTCAAGCTGGAGGGAGCCACAGGTGAGCGTGTGAGGGGCCTTCTTTTGAAGAACTTCCCATGCAAGTGTCATCACTTCTCTGCCCTCCCATTCCAAACACACACAAGGCCAAGGAAACGGATACGGCCTGTAAGCTAAGAGGCCCATTTCCTCTTCTACATGAGTTTGCTGTGTGGCCTCAGAAAAATCCCTTTGCCTCTCTGAGTTTTGGTTTTCTCAACTATAAAATGAGGCAATTACTAGACGAGCTCTGAGTTAATCCAGGTCCTCCAAGAAGCAGGAGCCAAGAGGGGCTGAACACACTAGGATGTTATGAGGGAGAATGCCTGTGGGAGAAAATGTGGAGGAAACTGAGAAGGGCTGGGGGTGCCCTCAGACCAGGATGCCAGCCTGACTCTGAATCAAGAAGAAGGAGGAGGACGTGTAACTGGAAGCATCCCAGATGCCCTAAATCTAAGGAAAGGCCAGTGAGGCTGTCGGGGAGTCCTTGGGGCAAATAGGGCTGTCAGAAGCATCCAGTGTCTCCCAGGGACAGGCCTGCCTTAGCATCTGTGCTGTTCTGTCCTCGGGGAGCAGCCAGTGGGGAGCGTGGCCTCAGAGTAGACGCAGAGGTGGATTTCAGAGCAAGCAGCTGCGGCCTCCTGTGGTGGGAGGCCTACGAGGTGCAATCTTCACCCCGTGTGCTTTGCTGTCTAGTGTTGTAAGAACCCTAGAGATAGGCCGGCAGCCCCAGACCCATGTCACCCTGAGCGGGTCTGGCTGGGCACCGTGCATAGCAGCTGCTCGGGGCACTCTCCGATGGCAAAGTTGGCAGGATGTTTGCATTCATGTGACACATTGGGATAAAATGCTTCCTGTCTTCCTATTTTTGGCCTTGCTTTGGTCTTCAGAGGAGGGAAGTAGGGGCTCCAGTTTCCCGGCTGTCATCTTTGTTTGAAGTGAAGCCAAACACTAGAGGCCCTACCCTGCTTACGCCTGTCCTGCCTTTCCTGGATGCCCCCACGCCTGGACTCTCCGTGCACATGTCCACACGTCCGTGCATGGGAAGCGGTATGCCTTTGAGCTCGGGGCTCAGAAAAACCTTGATCTGAGTTTCCATTCCCCACCTTCCTGGCTGCATTACCCTGAGCAAATGACCACTTCGGTAAGCCCTGCCACTCTTATCTACAACAAGGAGGGAAATCACACCTATCTCTTAGGGTCATTGTGAGAATTAAACAAGACAGGGCACATAAAGTTTTAGCACAGCGTGGCACATAGTACATGCTCGATAAATGACACTTAGTAGCGGTGTCACCTGCTGTCAGTATTGTCATTCTTGTCCTCAGTATCATCCTCCAGTGAGAAGACACTAAGTTCTCAGAAATCTCTCCCGTGCCCAAGGAGCATTCAGACAAGGGCAAGAACATGTAAGAGCCACACTAAGATTAGTGGCTAGGTTATGGGGTCCACTTGGGACATTTGTCACAGTCAGGGACTGTCTCGTTCATTTCATGCCTTCGACGGGGCTTCCCTCTGGTGCCCGAGCATCTGGCTTCCCGAGCTCACGGGCAACGCACCGTAATGTGTAGAGACGGTGCTCCTGGCCTGCACAGAGGACATGCCAGTCACTGAAAGGACCAGAAAGGAGAGTGCCGGTCCAGGGTGATGACAGACGGAGCAGGAGGGAGAGGTGGGCCGGCCAGGCCGGGTGATGAAGAGCCCTGTAAACCATATTAAAGCACTGGACCTGGTCCTGAGGGCAACGGCTGGTGCCCTTGATGGGTTTCAAGCCGGAGCGCTATGTAATCAGATTTGTCTGACGGCTTCAACACGCTCGACCCACATGAGCCCCCTTCCCTGGGGAAGACCTGTGCCCTGGAGAGGCAAATAGGAAGAGAAAGGCCTGGAATCGCACCCACCCCTTAGAAGCACTGCCCGCTCAGACTTTCCCTGACCTGTCCTCCATCTGAACAAAGGCCCCGCGGCCAGCTGGAGAGGAGCCGGGTTGATTACTCACAGTTCCCTTCCCGGGAGGACAGGCGCTGATGTGTTTTCTCTTGATAACACTGGCTCCTTTCGAGCAATAGGACTTCCTGTCTGATCGGAGCCCAATTACAGTACCTCCAAAGAGAAAATGCTTTAAACAAATCCAGTTTTAGCCCTCCGTGAAAACGGAGACGTTTGCTCACTGATCTACCATTAGCCCTGAGTTTAAGGAAGAATGGGTACTTGGGACTCCCAGCGACCAGAACGAGGTCCCCAGATCTGTTTGGTAAAGGATTCCAGTGGCCAAAGGGAAAGGGGATCTTCCCCCAGGGAATCTGCTCCCCTGCCCCCTATACCAAACTGGGCCTGGAGCTGCTGGCTTTCCTGGCTCCCCCACCCTTCATGAGGGGCCAGGGGCCTATGAGGAGCGAGTTGATTGGATCAACTCAGGGCGAGTCCAAGCTGCTCAGGTCAAACCCGGTGGCCCTGGGTCTGTTTACATCAGATCATGAGGAAACCTGCATGAAGACAATTGTTACCCAACGGCCATCGGTAAAAACTGCCTTTTTTCATACCTTGGGAAAATATGAAGACTGGAACTTCCACCCCTTAATAAGCACTCCTACCAGAGACCATTAGTTGTTTTCACTATCTTTCCAGTATCATCTGGACTATATCCCTCACTCCTTGTTTGTGCTTTTAAGACCAAGAGAAAGATCTTTCTCCCAAAGATCCTATGACACAGGTACTGTTTGTTCTTTTAAGTAGGCTCCTGTACCCATTGGGCGTAGGCAATGCAGGGCTCGATCTCATGACCCTCATGATCATGAGATCATGAGAGATCTCATGATCTCTCACCCCGAGATCGTGACCTGAGCTGAGATTAAGAGTCAGACCCTTAAATGACTGAGCCGTCCAGGCGCCTCAACACAGGTACTGAGACTATTCCCATTTTTAAGTGAGATAACTAGGGCATATCCCCGTACCCATAGATCTACGATGGTATAGTGAGGGCGGGGATTAAGTTTACAGTTTGAATTAAGATTGCTAATCAGCTGACTTTGAGATGGGGAGAGGATCCTGGATTATTCAGCTGGGCCCAGTGTGATCCTTTCTAAGTGAGAGTCAGGGTCAAATTTGAAGATGCAACCCCGCTGGCTTTGAAGGCAGAGGAAGAGGACCACGTGCCAAGGGCTTCCGGGGGCCTCTAGGTTCTCTCCCAGAGCCTGCAGGAGGAGTGCAGCCCTCTAACATTGATTTTAGACCCTTGAGACCCATTGTAGGCTTCTGAGTTCCAGAATGGGAAGATAATAAATTGGTGGTGTTTTAAGCCATTAAGTTTGTGGTCATTTGTTACAGCAGCCACAGGAAATGAACACACTGGTATTGAGTGTATAGTAGTAAACACAATAAACATGGGCTCGGCTCTTAAGAGCTTTGCTGGATATTGCCAATGTCTGCGGACTCTGAGTTCCGTCAGCAGTTCCTAAAGCACATTAGGCGGCGGGAGCCCTGCCCTTTCTGGAGCCCAGGGCCTGCTGGTGGTACTCAGTGCTCTCCTTGCCCTATTTAACTTTAAACTCCTTCGGCTTCATGGAAAATATTAAGTATTGGGGCACCTGGGTGGCTCAGTCGGTTAAGCATCTGCCTTCGGCTCAGGTCATGATCTCGGGGCCCTGGGCTCGAGTCCCCCGTTGTTGGGCTCCCTGCTCAGTGGGGAGCCTGCTTCTCCCTCTCCTCTCCCTTGGTGCTCTGTCTCGCTATCTCTGTCTCTCTCCCTCAAATAAATAAATAAAATCTTTTGAAAGAAAGAAAGAAAATATTAAGTATTTTCTAGGGTTTGGGCCCATACTGAGTGTTTTGCATACATGCCTAATTTCACCCTGACCACAGAGTCTGTGGGGCTGAGAGATATTCTTATCCCTATTTACCAGATGAAGAAAGTGAGGCCCTGGGAGGAAAAGTGACTTTCCTAAGAGCACACAAGTAAGTGGTGGGTGTGAACCCAAGGCACCTGCCTCTCAACCCACCCAGGCTGTCAGCCTAGCAGCTGTTGTTCTATCCTCCTCGAGAGGGGCACCCTAGCTCCACCTCCCCACCCCCCTCACATCTGAAGGCAGTCGCAGGACCTGCTGTGGGTTCCAGTAATAGGGTGGAGTCCCCTGTTCTCGGGCAAACGCTGTTCCTACCCATGAGCACGGAGGGGTGTTTTTCAGACAGAAGCCTGGCAGGGGCTGAGATAAGCATGATTCAGGACAGCTCACATGGGGCCATTCTGGATTTAAAAAAAAAAAAAAAAAAAAACCCTTGGCAGAGTGAGTGGCCTAGGACGGCAGTGCGGGGTATTGCCAAGCACAGGGTGAGCGAGGGTGCTCCTCCTGGAGCTCTGGGTCCAGAACCAGCTTCTCAGGAAGCTGGGACTCCGATCCACCCTACCCCAGGCCTTCACCTCTCCCGGCCTCCTGCCTCCCCAGCCTTCACCCCATGAGACGCTGTTTCCACCCAGTGAGGGCAACTTGACCTGGCCCTTGGCTGGGGAAGGCTTGGGAGGGGGAGGGTGTGTGCCTGCACCGACAGCCACCACCACCGCAGTAATAATAACTATACCGGCTCCTACTTATTACGTGCTTATAAGCTTTAAAACGATCTCACTCAACCCTCCCTCACGGCCATCATTTGGGGTCGATTGTCTTATCACGGCTCTACAAGTGGGGAAACTGAGGCTCACGAAGGGGACTTCCCAAGGCCACACAGTCAGGAAACGCAGAGCCCGGTGTCCCTGGTTGTGAATCTCGTGCTGGTGCAGAAGGCAGGGAGGCATTTTCCATGGGGATCATTAAGGAGGGCGCCTGCCTGGTTACCTCAAGAGGAAATGGGGGGAGGGGAGGGGTGATCTGGGGCTGCTCTGATGCTGTCTCAGGTGATCCTGGCTCTGGGGAGGCTCCCAGGCCCTCCTGCCCACCCGGGGAGCCTGGCCCCGGACCCGGGGACCGCCCTGGCCAGCAAAGGGTGTGTGTCTGTGGGCCGAGCTGCGCTATCACAGTGAAGCCGAGTGGGGAGGAAGTGACTCAATCATCAAAGGCCTGGTCTTCCTCGGGGAACTGTCCCTAATCACAATTATCCCGCTACAATAATACCATTTCAGAGAGACTGTGAGCCGGGGCACCGTGTAGCCATGTAAACTGTTTCCTGTATCTGCCAAACCCAACAGCATTGGGCAATTAATAGAATCCAGCTAGGCCTCCCGCTCCGATAAGGCCGGAGCAGCGCTGCCGAGGGCCTCGTGCCTTGTTTGTTCCAGTGACGGATGGCCCTCACGCTGCAGAGTCACGCTGGGGGGTAGGGGGGCACGGAGGCCTGGGGGGGTGGGGGGCCCAGGAGGCCGGCCAGAGCCACACACATTCTGCCCAGCTTGACATTTCGCGGAGATAAAAATGACTTTCATTCTCCTGCTAAACAAAAGTCATGGCTATTCAGGCCACCCCAGGCCCCTGGTGGGGAACGGATGATTTGGGATTGAGCAGGACCCCCTGCAGCCTGGAACAAGGACCCACAGACGACAAAGCACTCTGTGAGGCGGCTCAAGAGAAGAAGGAATTAGAAAAAGTTAATACAGCGTGACCTCTAGATCATCCCAGGGCGCTAGGATTTTAGGAACCTCAGATCCTTATAATAAACCGCGTTGCAGGGCACAGAGAAGGCCTTTGGAGAATGACCTCGCCCCACACGGATTCCCGGTGGCTCTCGGCTACAGTCGGGAGGCAACATTTCCCAGGGTGAGGACGTCCCTGAATCTCAGGGTAAAAGTGGTCTGACGGGGGAAGGTGGCCCAGGGACCTGGACTGACTATGGTGCCCGGAGCTCCAAGTCCAATGGGGTGTTAAAACATCAGGATGTAAATTGGTGCAGCCACTATGGAAAACAGTATGGGGGTTTTTCAAAATGCTAAAGATAGCAATTCCACTCGTATTTACCCAAAAGAAATAGAAACAATAACTTGAAAATAAATATACCCCTATGTTCGTTGCAGCATTGTTCACAATAGCCAAGATATGGAAGTAGCCCAAGTGTCCATCGAGGGATGGATGGATGGATGGATGGATAGAGATGTTTTCTTATTTTTTTAAAATTATTATTATTTTTTTTTTTAGAGAGAGAGCAAGCAAGCACCGGAGGGTCAGAGGGAGAGAGAAGATCTCAAGTAGACTCCCTGCTGAGTCCAGAGCCCCAAGTGGGGCTCAATCTCATGACCCTGAGATCATAACCTGAGTCAAAATCAAGGTAAGGTGCTTAACCAACTGTGCCACCCAGGCGCCCTGAGTTGTTATTTATATATATTAATATTATTATATATATATATAATGGGATATTATTTGGCTATAAAAAAGGAGGAAATCTTGCCATTTGTGACAACACGGATGGATCTTGAAGGCATCATTCTAAGTACAGTAAGTCAGAAAGAGAAAGACAAATACTGTCCGATCTCACTTACATGTGGAATCTAAGAACAAACAAACCCAAGTTCATAGATACAAGAACAGATCGGTGGTCGCCAGAGGCAGGGATAGAGGGTGGGCAAAACGGGCGAAAGTGGTCAAAGGCACAAACTCTTGTTATAAAATAAATAAGTCCTGGGGATGTAATGTACAGCATGGTGACTAGAGTTAATGCTACTGTGTTGTGCATTTGAAAATTGATAAGTAGATCTTAAAAGTTATCATCACACAAAAAAAATCTGTGAGACGCCTGGTTGGTTCAGTCAGCAGACCATGCGACTCTTGATCTCGGGGTCCGTTCAAGCGCCACGTTGGGCGTACAGCTTACTTAACTAAAAATTAATAAATAGATCAATAAATAAAATAAAAGCAAGAAAAAATCTGTAATTATACATGATGACAGATGTTAACTAGGCTTACCGTGGTCATTTCACAATACGTACAAATATCAAATCATGCTGTTGTACACCTGCAACTACTATAATGTCGTTACTATCTTGTATTATTATAGAATATGTCGACTACTATACTGTTAACCAATATGATGTTAACTAGTATAATATCAATTACATCCAATTAAAAGGAAGAAACATGGGACACCTGGGTGGCTCAGTGGTTGAGTGTCTGTCTTTGGCTCAGGCGTGATCCTGGGATCGAGTCCCACATCAGGTTCCCCACAGGGAGCCTGCTTCTCCTTCGGCCTGTGTCTCTGCCTCTCCGTATCTCTCATGAATAAATAAATAAATAAAGTCTTTATAAATAAATAACCACCACTCTTCCCCCTTTCTATTTTCTTTTTGGTGACCAGCACCCACATTTTCTTGTCAACGGGTATGGTGCACTCATTTTCTTACAAAGCATCAAGTGTCTACATGCTCTGGGGTAAAAGTTGACTAATTAAGTTTGACTCGTTTGGGACCCTTCAGCCAAATTCCCAAGAAGTCACGGCCGATTGAGTTGAAGGTGTGATTCTGACTGTCTTCTCAGGGGGAGTGACTGCAGGGCTCGCTCACTTTCCTCCTCCCAAGAACAATGCAAATGAAGGCAAAGGGATTTTTGCCGAGCTAGGCCAGATGAACCTTTGGGGAGGAGGGAGTGAGGCCAGAGGATGTGGGTGTTTTAAAATTGGCTCTCACTTTGCGGGAAGACTCTCTCCCAAGATGATTTGCAAATTGTACTCAAATGTAGTAATTTCCCCCAATTTGGGCGTTTTCTGTTGTTAGTTGCTGTTCTGTGTTGGGGCCCATTCTGACGAACTTTCTTGGGAGAAATTTCTTTTAATGGTCTAATAGCGTTTATGCTCTAATAGGAAGGAATGGGAGGTAGAGGGGAGGCAGAGGGGAGCAGGGTGCTGTAGCAGAATGGGTAATAGCTTGGTGGTTAGGATTTGAGTCCCAGCTCTGTACTTCCTCGCTGTGTGACTTGGGGCAAATTATTTCACTCCTCTCAGTGTCAGTCTCCCGATCTCTAACAGGGTGATAATTGTAGGACTTAATGCCCAAGATTGTCATGAGGATTAAGTGGTCATGCCCACAAAGTAGTTAGTTCGGTCCTTGGTGCATGTAAGTGCTGGAAACCCACATATTGAGCTACTAATGAATGGCTTTTAATTGTTTGTCATATTAGATTCTCTCTCTCCCCTACTCCCAGCATCCAGCTCTTTCTCACAAACAGCAGGCCTAGGGAACATCCCTCATTACATATCTGAATGGAATAAACGACCATACCCAGGCCAGGCTTGAACACTTCCAGAAAGGTGGCTCATTTCCTTTTCAGAAAGTTCTGGTTGATGGACCTTTCTTGCTGTCATTGAGTCCAAGGTTGTGTCTCTGGAGCCATCGTTTGGTTCTTGCTGTGCTCTCCAGAACCGTAGGAAATTTAAGTCCGATCTCTGTGGCGGTCTATGTGGAAATGCTTCAAATATTTGAACAGAACTGGCACATCCCTTCTGAGACGTCTCCACCCAGAAAGCTTGAGTCCTTCACCAGACTGGCTACTCTCATTGGAACCTGTCCCCCTCACGCATGCATCTCTTTCTCTCTAGTGGAAGGGTGAGTTCAAAGAAACTGGAAGACTCAATTCCATTGCTAAGTTTCACGTCTTTTGTTACTGAGGTGAATTTCCACGTCAATGGCACCGAAACAGCTGGAAGTGGCTGCTCCATGGGAGCTGGCCCAGATATCAAGCGCACCCCCAATGTCCTGTGACTGGTGGAACATCTCCTTCACCAGAAGTACTGGAGGTAGCCTGAATGGAAAGATGACTGGGCCTCTCCGAAGTGGAGCTGTGGCTCAGCCTCCCCAAGGCCAGGCAGCAGGTGGGACAGATAACCGCTAGATAATGGCCTTGAGGAGCCACACGAAGACCAGCACTAATCTCCGGGGCCCTGTTGTGTGAGCATCTGGAATCTGGGCAAGGAATGCTCCAGTCTTTGAACCTTCCCCTCGCTCCTCTACACACAACAGTTAGCTGCTTCTGCAGATAATCTTCAGTCTCAACTTTGTCACATCTAGTTCAAAGGCCATGGCTAATCTCAACTTTCCCTTGCTACCGGATGAAGATTTTAATCCAAATCCCAAGGCCCAGCGACATACTGAACAATAGTGACTATCACACAAACTTGAGCCTCGGGTTACTTCGGTGTTTTGTGCTGTCCTTCACTCTCCAGCTAATATCACGTGTACGACACTGGTGACACCAGACGTGTGGGCTTATTCCCACACCAACCAGTTCTTTACACCGGACAGGCATCCTGCAATTCAATTTGGTTCTGATACTCCCTACAGGTCCCACAAGACTGTCCTTATTCAGACATCAATGGTAAGTCCCAGCGTGCCCCTGGTACTTATGACTGACTTATAAACCCCCTCTCTGGGTTTGATAATTTGCAAGACCAGCTCACAGAATGCAGGGAAATACCAATTTATGTTTCCTGGTTTATTATATAATAAAGAATATGCTAAAGGATACAGAAGAATAGCTCAATGAAGGACAAGGTCAGGAAGGGTCCCGAGCACGGGAGCTTCTGTCCCTGTGGAGTTGGGTTGTATCACCCTGCCTGCACATGGATGTGTTCACCATCCTGAAAGCTCTTTGAACCCTGTATTTTCGGGAGTTTCAGGGAGGCCTCAGCACATTGGCAGGCTCAATCAGTAGCTCAACCCCCTTCCTGGAGGATGGGAGACGGGGCTGAAAGGTCTAAGCTTCTAATCATAGCTTGGTCTTTCCACTGACCAGTGCCTATCCAGGAGCCCATCAAGAGTCACCTTATTAGGGATGCCTGGGTGGCTCAGCGGTTGAGCATCTGCCTTTGGCTCAGGGCGTGATCCCGGGATTCCGGGATCGAGTCCCGCATTGGGCTCCCTGCATGGAGCCTGCTTCTCCCTCTGCCTGTGTCTCTGCCTCTCCCTCTCCCTGTGTCTTTCATGAATGAATAAATAAAATCTTTTAAAAAAATCACCTTATTAGAACAAAAGACTTTGCTATCACCCCAGAAATTCCTGGGAACGTAGGAGCTCTGTGTCAGGAAGTGGGAACAAAAGATGCTCAAGAGTATTCTTCTCATTTAGGAAATTATAAGGGTTTTGGAAGCTTTGTGTCAGGAATCAGAATCAGAGACCAATGCATATATTTTCTATGATTTCACATGCATCCCGGGCACTTAGAAAGCAATTATTCATTTATCCACTGTCCATTCATTCAACAACTTGTTTTTGAGTCCCGGTCATGTGCCAGGCACTGTGGTACACATGGGACTATAATGGTGAGCAAGACCAGGGGCGCCTGGGTGGGTCAGTCAGTTAAGCATCGACTTTAGCTAAGGTCATGATCTCGGAGTCCTGGGATCGAGTCCAGCGGCAGGCTTCCTGCTCAGCAGGGAGTTTCCTTGTCCCTCTCCCCTCTGCCCCTCCCCCTGCTCATGTGCTCCCTCTCTCTCTCTCTCTCTCTCTTTCTCAAATAAATAAAATCTTTTTTAAAAATGGTGAGCAAGATGCGCCAGATTCCTCCTAGACAAACCTTAAGATTCCAAGTGGCAAAGAGAAATATTAATTAAAGAATCATTAACATGCCACAGAACAAGAAACCACTTGAAACATTATAAGGGAAAGAAGTAAAGTCCTTTTTTAAAAAGTATTTTATTCATTCATTCAGAGAGCATAGAGCAGAGGGGGAGGGGCAGAGGGAGAGGGAGAATCACAGGCAGGCTCCACACTCAGCTTGGAGCCCAACTCGGGGTTCAATCTCACGACCTTGACTGAGATCATGACCTGAGCCAAAGTCAAGAGCTGGGCGCCCAACCGACTGAGCCACCCAGCCACCCCAAGAACCTAAGTTCTGAAGAAGCTATTCACAAAGGGTCTAATCTGGGTCTGTGGGAATCGGAGAAACCTGCGAGAGTCCCCAAGGAGATAGTATATATCTGGGTTAATCTCCACCCTCCACACTTCCCAGGAGTCTCACATGGTCCTCAACACATAGTAGGTGCTTAATAAGCCTCCTGGGTGGTTCAGTGGTTGAGCATCTGCCTTTGGCCCTGGGATCGAATCCTGCATGGGGCTCCCTGCAGAGGAGGCTGCTTCTCCCTCTGCCTGTGTCTCTCATGAATAAATAAATAAAAATCTTTTTTTTTTTAAGTGATAGATCGAATGGAGTTTTGTATCTGGGTAGTTCTCTCGAAATGATGTGATGCTTTCCATGCATAACTTTGTGACCCTCAAACACCCCTGAGTAGTGGGAAAGGCTGGTATTATTTTCCATGTTTCATGGGCAAGAGAACTGACAAACTTCTGTTATGTCGCAGGGAGGAAGTGTGGTGGGTAAAAGCATGGTCTTGAGTCCTGCAGTCCTGGCATAAACTCCACCTCTTAGCAGCTGTGAGAGGCCCGTGAGCAAACATGGACCACACCATCTTTGCCGTATTTTGCCCTAGGCCTGGTGCTCTCCTGAATTAAAGTTCACCCTGGAGGGCTCCAACAAACAGTGATGACTGTTTGGGGCTTTCTTAGGGGCTTCTGAGAATGGGGGCTTGCTTATGGCTCCCATGACTACGTTCTGAATCAGTGTCAGCTTCCCAGGAAGAAGGATATAGGTCTTCAGGTGGAGCAAAAATCTCTCTAAACTCAACAATTAAACAAATATTTATTCTGTGTTTGCTAATCAAAGGCACTGCACTGCGGTAAAAATGCTTTCCTATCTTAGGAAGAGGAACCACCTTCCAGAAATTTCTGTTTTAATAAAATTAATAACCACAGCTACCAGTTATGGAATCCTCAGTATATGCCAGTCAATGTGCTAAGCACCTGAGTTATATTTAATCCCCACGACTCTGTGTGACCGGTAGTAGTACGACTTTACCCCCTCTGTGATAGTTAATTTATGTGTCAGCTTGACTGGGCCATGGGACGCCCAGACATCTGGTCCAACATTATTCTGGGTGTTTCTGTGAGGGTGTTTTGGATAAGATTAACATTTGAATCGATAGACTGAGTAAAGCATCTTGCTTTCCTGAATGTGGGTGGGCCTCACCTAATCAGTCGATGGACTGCATAGACCAAAAAGGTTGCCCTTCCCATTAGCAACAAGGAACCCCTCTTGCCTGACTGCCTTCAGGCTGGGACATTGATATTTTTCCACCTTTGGACTGGAACTACACCATGAACCTTCTGGGGCCTCCAGGGTACTGAATGCACATCTTGGGATTTGTCAGCCTCCATAACCATGTGAGTCAATTCCTGATAATAAATCTCCTTTATATATGCGTATCTCTATCCACATCTATGTATCTCTCTATGTATTTACAGGAAGCTACATATACATATATGCATACATATGTGTGTATATATGTACACACATACACGTATACACACACTCACATCTCCTGATTGACTGGTTGATTGATTGGCTAATACATCCCCTTTATAGATAAGGAAAACGACACCTGAGGCCTTCCTCTATTTCCCAGACGCAGCCCATCGTCTTCCCTCCTAATCCCACATCCCTGGGAACTGAAATGAAATAGCGTTGTGTCCTCTCTAGATATCTTTTATCTCCTGGGTCTGAAGAGTCCCTGTCTTTGAACTCCCTATGGATTCCCCTCCCTTCCTCATCCCTGCTGCTGATACCTGCCGCCAGATGTCAACATCTTCCATCTGGGGAGGAGGCAGGGTGATAGGGCCCGAGGAGATTCTGGAGCTGCAGACCCTCCTGACAGCATGTGGCCAAGATCTTCTCACTGCCCAGGCCCCTTTAGTCATCAGTGGCTTTAGGCATGAGACCCAGGGCCTATAAGCTTTTTTGGGGGGCGGGGGGGTGGGTTCCAGGATAATGTTTCAAGCCTAAAATATGTTTTCATGGATAGCAAAACATGAAAAAAAAAGAATTGTAATGAACAGGTGCTCACGACGTTAATTTGTTGAATTTTGGTGCCTGCAAAAATTTCATCTCTATTGAAAACAACTTTTAAGTTGCTTTTTTATAACTTTGCATGAATTTCTGAATACGCTCAGTGATTGTTCAGTTATCACAGCCAATTGGTAAATAAAAGTGTTAAAAGATAAACCGAGGCATATTAAAAATGTTTAGCTTATTTGTGCAAAAATTGACGCAAATCGAGCAGCTCCCAAAGTGGTTGGGAGGGGACCTCTGACAGGAGCTCAAGGCAAGACTTTTACAGGGAAGATGAAGAAGCCAAGTCATGATTTGACCCATCATAGCTTAAATGACTGCCTGGTTGGGAAAGCCTTGCTGGCTGTTTGTGATTGGTTGTCCTTAGATTTCGACTTTGTGACACTGAGGCATTTACGGGCTTAGGTTTCAGTTTGCTTACACAGGCTGCGAAAGCATGAGAGCGAGTCAGAACATTAATTCATTTAAGAAATGTACTTGTAACCAAATAATTTCCGAAGTGACAATTATCAAAACCGTGTCTGCTTCCTCCACAGCAAAACTCTACCTGTTTAGTGTGGGATGGATATGCCTGGATCCTATAAAGCTCTTAAAATATTCCTCTTTGGGGCACCTGGGTGGCTCGGTGGTGGAGCGTCTGCCTTTGGCTCAGGGCGTGATCCGGGGTCCTGGGATCGAGTCCCGAATCAGGCTTCCTGCATGGAGCCTGCTTCTCCCTCTGCCTGTGTCTCTGCCTCTCTCTCTGTGTGTCTCTCATGAATAAATAAATAAAATCTTAAAAAATATATATTCTTCTTCATCTCAAGATTTCTCAGCTTCAATTCCTACAGTTATTACCCCTCCCTACCCTGGACCCCTTGCTCTTTGGTGTTCATCTCTGATATTCAAAGTGCTTCATAACCTAGTCCATCCTGAACCTGAGCTAGCTAGCTTACTTGCTATCCTTCTTTCCTTCCTTCTTCCCTTCCTTCCTTCTATTTCTTTCGTCCATTCACCCATTCAATAAATTCAATTGAATCATGTTTATCCAATTGAATCAATTATTATCATTGAGATTTTAGGTTAAGCGTGGTTCTGAGGAGGATGTAGCATTAAGCAAGACAGACAAGGCCCCCCGCTCTCCAGAAACACCAGACTAGCAGAGGTCAGGGGTAGCTGGTAGACAGGAGATAGGCAGTAAGCAAATCAACAAATAGATAACAATAAACCATCAGCTCTTTATAAAGAAAACTAAGTGAAGGTAAAGAACTTGAGGGCAGGTGCTCTTTTTAGATAGGGCGGCAAGAGAAGTCCTCCCAGGGGGCCACATTAAAGCAGAGACATGAATCAAGTCAGGGGGCCAGCCAGGCAGAGGTCTGCTAGGAGAACGGTCCGGGCAGAGGAACAGCCAGTGCAAAGGCCCTGAGGTAAGCCCGGGCTCAGGGGGTCTGAGAAAAGGCAAGGAGGTCAGTTCCGCTGCAGCAAAGTGAACAAAGGGAGAATGTTGGCAGTTAAGGTCAAAGAGATGGGGTGGAGCGGGCAGGATATGAGGCCTTGGTCAAGACAGCTCCCCTGCTTTCCAGTATGTGTGTGTATGTTCCTTCAGATGCTTCAATTTGCAAATACTGCCATTGTGCGGGAGGCACCCAGCGGCTGACCGGTTCACTGAGCAGCAGGTACAGTCTGTAGCACACCACGGGCGTCACGGATCTGCCAACATGTCCCTTGGACAGACACCTCCGTGGGCAGGGACATTCAGGCACCAATTGCCACCACCTCCCACCAGCCACCGCCTGCCAATTCCAGCAAAGACCTGCTTGGCCCCCCTTGGCTTCGCTGCCCTAAGAGTCCCCCTTGTGGCCCAGCCGTTTCCCCCAAATGGCCCGACCCCGGGCCCCATCCTCGGCAGCCCGCCCAGCGGTCAGCCGACGCACTTCACCTTGTGTGCAGGGGACAGCTCACACTTGACGTCTGCCTCCCTCTCGGTCAGTCCTCAGCGTTGGTGACTCTGAAGTCACGGGTTCTCAGGTGGTAACTGCACGCACTACGTTTCAGAACCCGCCTAGTTTAGACGTCTGCGGTGAATTAGAAACATCTTTCCCACGGATGCAACTTGTTTGGCTTTTGTCGGGAGGCGTTAGGGGCTTGGAGGACTGCGGATGAGCTTTGCCAGGAAATTTCTATCGAGCACCTCTCGGAGGCCCTGGGAGAACTGTGAGCAGACACAGCACATCCCTTCGAAGGAGCTTCTAGGGGGAGGAGGGGAGGGACAGAGCGGAGAACAGCCAACGATCAAGTATATGCTAAGTGATCGAGGTACATTTGGATAGTGAGAAACAACACAGGGGGAACGAAAGGTGAGAGAGGCAGGGGGCCGGAGATTGGGGGGTGGGGTAGGGTGGCCGGGAGCTTGGACTGGGCGGCCCAGGGCAGCCTCTGAGAAATGGCTTCTGAGAGGAGACCTGAACGAAACCAGGGAGCTGCCCATGCATTGCTGGCAGACGTAACAGAAAGTGCAAAGGCACTGAGGTAGGAATGGCCTAGCCTTTGGAGGAACAAAGGAGAGTGGATGTCTGGGGCCGGGGTGTATGAAGTCCAGGGGGCCTTGGTAAGAGGCCTGGATTTTAAGTGCAATAGGGAAGCACTAGAGCAGTTTTAGGCAAGGGAATGATTTGCTCAGTGTTTTAAACCGTGCCTCTGGGTGAAAGGGCCATCAACACGCCCCTCCTGTCTGGACAGTGCTTTTCCATTTACAAAGGCCGACCGTGTTGGCGATCTCATTACCATCATGATACCGAATGAGATGAGCAGAACGCATCCTGTTTCATGGATGAAAAACTGAGGCTCCGAATGGTTTCAGCGACTAAGGCCAGGTGAAATAGGTGGCAGGGCGACAAGACTCGGTTGAAAAGGGGCGCCTGGGGGGCTCAGTGGTTGAGCGTCTGCCTTTGGCTCAGGGCATGATCCCGGGGTCCTGGGATCGAGTCCCACGTCAGGCTCCCTGCATGGGGCCTGCTTCTCCCTCTGCCTGTGTCTCTGCCTCTCTCTCTGTCTCTCTTGTGAATAAATAAATAAAATCTTTAAAAAATAATAATAAAAAGACTCGGTTCAAAGTACCTCCTGCCTCTTAGGAGACGTTCCTGGGTCTGGGTTGAAAGGAAACTGAGCAGCCACTCCCGCCCTGACTACCTGCTTCCCTTGTTGCCAGCAACCAGCACCATCATCTGCTTGGCCCCCTTGGAGTGCTGCCTCCCTCACTTGCGATTCATCCCCGACTCCTTTTTCCTTCCACCTGCCACTCAGCCCTTCTCGACAGTTCCAGCCAGAGGAGCATGCCCCCTTCCGGACTCGCACCAGAACGTGTAGGAAGGCGCTCATTTACAAGGATAGGAGTATGTCCTTGTATTTATCTCATAACCACTCTCTGCAGATGCCCCCCACGTCTGTTAGCACCCACAAACACACACCCAGGTCCTGGGATAGAGCTAAGCATAAAGGAGGGCCTTGATGTAAAACAGAAATCTCTCAACCGAATTCGAGTTATCACACCCCGAGTGTTTTCTCTATGCCAGGCACTGAGTTATTGGCCTTTTCCAAAAAGTTATCTAATTCTAATAGCAACCATCTTGAAGAGAGGTACGATTATTATTATTTTATATATGAAGAAACTGAGGCTCAGACGTGTCCGTGAGGAGCAAAGGACTCCAACCCCTGTGCTCTAAATCTCTACCGTACTTCCTTCTTACTGGAGACAGAGGATCTCTGCTTTTTTCAGCCTTGATATTGGACCCCTAGGTGTTAAAAAGAGTCTAAAAACAAATAAAAATGTCTTCTGCAGCAAACACACAGAAGAGCCTCGCAAAACTCCCTGAGATGAATCATCAATCCATCAGTCCATCCGGATGTCGTAGTGACCATCATCCCCTCTGGCTTATGTCAAGTGTTTAGGGAAAGGATAGATCCATCCTACAGATCGGTAGGTGGTAAGAGGAAAAATGTGTGCATGAGACCTGGCCTGCTTGACCCTGCCCTGCTCTTCCCTGAATTAACTCCTTTTCAACTCTGAATGAGGCAGAAGAGTTCCAGGCAGCCTATAAAAACGGACTCTTGACTTTCTTCTCTCCTCGTCATCACTGCACCTCTTCGCCCATCGCAGATCCTGAAAAATCCCCGGGTGAACCGGGTCGGGCTGGGCTTCTGCCCCACCGGTCACCTTCAGGAGGCAAAGTGTATTTCAGAAACGTGCAATCCGTGGCTCATCTGGATCGGGCATGCCCAGGAAAGCAGAAATGACCACAACTGCGGGGCAGTGGTGTGGACGTCAAGGGAGCACAGGAGTGTCTTCTTTCTGCAATATACCTGGACAAGTTCCTGAACCTCTGGGCCTCAGAGTCTTCCTTGTCTAATAGGACAGGATTTTCCTTTTCCTTCACCTCCTTCATCTTCTCCAACGGAAAAGGTCTATAGCGAGACAAAAAGACTGAGACTTTAAGCTAATAACAAAATGAGGCAATGATCGTCGAGATGGGCAATCTTAGCATGACACAGGTTTGTTAATCCGGTGGATACTCTGAGTACCCTAGGTTTACACAGGTCAAACAGGCCACCAACTAAAATGTCCAGAAGGACCAGTCTGGTCATGCAAATGAGCAAAATCAGAGAGAGCAATATCTACACAACAAGGCCTAGGGGTCCTTAATGAGCTAAAAGCACACGGATCTGCCTAAAGGGGCAGGCATGACTCAGCTCAGAGCTGTTGTTGCCATGTGGGAACACAGGCTCAGGGCTGAGAAATCATTCCACTTTCGGTTTTTTATGCCAAATCTTATTTTAAAATTTACCTACCAGGTTAACTGTTTTTAAAAAAATATTTTATTTATTTATTCATGAGACACATAGAGAGAGAAGCAGAGACACGGGCAGAGGGAGAAGCAGGCTCCCTGCAGAGGACTCAATCCCAAGCTCCCCTGATGCGGGACTCGATCCCAGGACCCCAGGATCACGACCTGAGTCAAAGGCAGATGCTCAACCACTGAGCCACTCAGGTGTCCCATGTCAACTTTTTTTTCCCCTATGTCAACTTTTTAAAAACAGTGTGGGTCAATAAACCACACTTTGTTGAGGGGAGCCTCCCTCTTTAAGGATTCCTCATAAGAAGAGACACCTATGGGAGTGACACATGGTCTCTCCCACTCTTCATTCATTCCTCCCCGGATGGGGAGAAGTAACTTACCTGGTCAATGGGTTTGGAGGAAGGAACTGGGTGTTCACAACCCAATACCTTCCTCTCCCATTCCCTTGGGAGCTACCCACCCACAGTGTTCTGTCCTGATGAAGGGCAGCCTCCCCCAGTACCCCAGAGCTAGGTCTCCAACTCTGGGACTCCCACTACTATAAGCCGTATTCTCCAACAGCCACTTTCTCAAGAAGGTGATACATGACCTCCGTCAGCTTCTCCGTGGGTCTTCCTCCTCAGTCAGTTCAGCAGCTTCAGCAGAGAGAAGCAGCCCTATTTATTCGGTCAAACACCAGACTCCAAGAGTCAGCTCCGGTTCCAGGTTCTATGTTGCTCCCTCTAACCACAAACCAAAATTTTTAGATACCAGATGAAGGTCCACTATATCCCACCAGGGCAAGGGTAAGATCCAGGCTTAGAACCTCGAGGGTCAGGGGAACCCTGGGTGGCGCAGCGGTTTAGCGCCTGCCTTTGGCCCAGGGCGCGATCCTGGAGACCAGGGATCGAGTCCCACGTCGGGCTTTCGGTGCATGGAGCCTGCTTCTCCCTCTGCCTTGTCTCTGCCTCTCTCTGTGTGTGTGTGACTATCATAAATAAATAAAAATTTAAAAAAAAAAAGAACCTCGAGGGTCTTCTGGTGATCACCCAGGATGGCACTTGGGGAGATGGGAGTGGGGAGGAGATGGAGCAGATTGTGGGAAGTAAGAGAAGAGCCAGCGGAGATCCAGAAAGAAGGCCACCCAGATACCCATCAAGGGAGGACAGTATGTGGACCGCGGGGTTACTCGGTGCGAAAATACAGGAACATTTTGCACCATCTTCTGGACGTCGTTTGCATTCAGGATCACTTCATAGTAAGGTTATTTGCTTTTAGGGAACGGTCTCTGCTTAGGCACCCTTCCTAGGGGATAACATGAAAATAACAACACCCCCCATCCCTCTTTCACAAGGATCAAATGAGTTATCTTTGAAGAATCTGACCGTAAGACCTTGTTATCTGTATCATGAACAATATAATTCAAGATGCCAAGAAGAGGGATCCCTGGGTGGCGCAGCAGTTTAGCGCCTGCCTTTGGCCCAGGGCGCGGTCCTGGAGACCCGGGATCGAATCCCACGTCGGGCTTCCGGTGCATAGAGCCTGCTTCTCCCTCTGCCTGTGTCTCTGCCTCTCTCTCTCTGTGTGACTATCATAAAAAAAAAAAAAAAGGGTGCCAAGATGAGTCAAACTTACCTATTCTGAAATTTACTTTCCAAAACCCCAGAGAACTAACATCAGGTGTTCTTTTCTTGAGTATGATTTAACAGCCATCGGGAACAAGAGGAACTAATAGCTAGGGAAAAAATGTTAAATAGCAAAATGAATCGTTTTGGGGCTCGTTCACTGAGCACTTACTGAGCATTTACTATACGCCTGTCCCTGGTCCCAGAACTGGGTGGGCAAAGGTGAATATGTACTCTGAACAAAGAGAGTTTATAGTGGTGGCAATTTCCGGCAATTCAATGTGCTGGGCTTTTGCTTTGTTTTATTTTAACTGCAAGTACACTTTAAAAGAATGTTTGGGAATCATAGCTCTACAATAAAATATGTTTTGTTTCACTTCCTTTAGCCGTTACTTTATGACAGCGCTGACCTTCTGACCAGAAGCAAAATTCTGGCCTTTCTAAATATCCCATATTGGCTGGGCTTAATGGGTTTTCAAAATAAATGGATTGGATTTCTCAACCTGTCAAAATACAGAGCACAAGGGCTCTTTTGAACTTGAGAGGCCTGCTCTGAGCAGAGATTCAGAGTCCACCATCTGAGCAGGGGAGGTGAAAGCCAGTTTATCAGCAACCTGTTATTTTTGATGGAAGCAGAGGTGACCGGGACAAAGAAATGAGCTCAGGGAGGTCACACTAACTTGAATATGATGTCACCTGGGGCAATCCAGGCATCGGCTGTCTTACACTTTCTCAGGAGGGAATTTTCGAGGATTTTAACCCAGGCAGAAACCAAAGCCTCACCTGACAGCTCCTGTGAGACCATCCCTGGGAGGGGGCCGGAGTAGAGGTTGGTACCACCAGGAAGATGATCACAGGTGCCCATGGTGGATGAATAAGTGCAGGGTTAGCTATAAAATGATGGGCCATGTTATCATTAATAACAGAAGCATGGAAAGATGCTTTGAGGGACGCCTGGGTGGCTCAGTGGTTGGGTGTCTGCCTTTGGCTCAGGGCGTGATCCCAGGGTCCTGGGATCGAGGCCCGCATCGGGCTCCCTGCAGGGGAGGGATGAGCTGTTGGTAGTGGTCTCCCTCAGCCTATGTCTCTGCCTCTCTCTTTGTATCTCTCATGAATAAATAAATAAAATCTTTAAAAATAAAAAAAAAAGGAAAGATGCTTTGATGGTAGACCAGCTTGAATTTGTACCCCAACTCCACGAGTTTCTAGCTGTGATCCTGAGCAAGGTGTCTGTATGCCCGTCTGTGAAGTGAGGCTGGTAACAGTACCAACCTCACAGGACTGTCAAGATGGTCAAACACAGCTCGTTGAATAATTCCTCCAGTAGATGGAAACCCAAACCAGTTGCTCCCGACAGTCAATCTGATGGCTTCATGGTCATACCCAGGGTCTCTCTGAGGTCAAGAGAAACTCCTTATAGATTAAAAAATGCTAATACTGGGCCAAAAGGAAACTGTGATGTTTTAAGGGTTGACAAAAAAGCCAGTGCATGTTTTGCAGCTTTATTTTTTTTAAAGATTTTATTTATTTATCCACGAGAGACACAGAGAGAGAGAGAGGCAGAGACACAGGCAGAGGGAGAAGCAGGCTCCATGCAGGGAGCCCAACGTGGGACTCGATCCTGGGTCTCCAGGGTCACACCCCGGGCCAAAGGCAGCGCCAAACCGCTGAGCCACCCAGCCTACCCTGTTTTGCAGCTTTATGCCCAAATCTTATTTAGAGATATGTATAAAGTGGAATTTGAGACCTTTTTTGACTGTAAGGCCACTTACAAAATGACCCGCTCCCACTTTCCCACACCTAAAGCCCTGCTCTCTGTGTATCAAAGGGTTGTAGGAGTGTTTAAGACTTGGCTCTTCATACCCTCCTGTCTTACATGCTGTGTGACTTTTAAGCACCTAGTCCCAAAGGGGAAAGGAGAAGAGAGGATCCTAGAGGCCATTTACTATGTGAAGGGACAGCCAAGCCCTCCCCAGAAAAGGGCCTCCTCTACAGGAAGTATTTTTATTTTACAATTAACAAAGGCAAAGAGGAAACTTTCCAGAATATGTTGTTCCCTCAAGGCCACAGGATTTAAACCTCCCTGCCACCTAGGCATTGCTCTGAATGAATTATAGGAGCCAATTATTCTGTGAGCATGTGCTGCCCTTGCCGGAATAGACTCCATGGAGCTCTTCGGTGCCTTTCTCCAAGGGTGGTGGGGGGTAGGGTGGGAAGCTCTTGTCAAGGTTGGGCAGGAGCGTCCTACATGACTCAGCACAGACCCAGTCTTCATAAAGGTGGGTTGGGGTGGTGGGCAAGAACAGGAAAGGAAGGGAGGGAGAGAGGAGGTGGGATCATTAACCCCACCTGGCCACTACCAACAGCTCATCCAGACTGGGTCTGGGGATCACGAGCCATGTATCAGAAGAGAGCCCGGAAGAGTCCAGCTTGCACTATGTGGTGCAGGAGTACAGGAACCCACAGGGATAATCCCACATTTCCATTTTGCTGGCTTCAGCTTCCTAGCCAATTATTAAATAGACATAAAGATCTGTCCCTGGTGTTGGGAATTACAAGAGAGAAGGGTTTCCTGGCCAGAATGTGAATAAATTGTGGAAAGAATGTCTGTGGACAAAGGGAAGCACCTATCAGCACTAGGCCAGGAAACTACCTGGGAGCTTCAGTGGCATGAACCAGACAGGGTTGATGCTGCCAGTTTATATGCTTCTGTCTAACTGTTCCTATGAATTGTGAGCCAGGGAACAGTGTTGGTAGATAATCAAAGCAGAAAGGGATAGTCCTCAGTGTTTCTAAGTTTTTCTTCTTTATTATCAGCATCACCTTGACCCTCACCACCAGCACTGTTACCATTATAGTTGATCACTTTTACCATCATTCTTGCCCATGTGCAGTCTCTCACAATTTCCTGGGAACGTCTGCATCCCCTGTGACAATTTGATCATCACAGGAACTCTTTGAAGTGGACAAGGCAATATTAGCATCTCTATTTTCCCAATGTGTAAACCAAGGCTTGGAGAAAGTAACGCTGGCCCTGAGTCATACTCAAGTTCAGGTCTCTTGTAAGTATACCATTCATTTACAGCGCTACAACTTTACTCTGAGAATGGCATCGAAGTATTTAACAACTGATAAAGCTTGGGTACTGACTAGTCGGGACAGAGTCTAGTCATACACAGTGGATGGATCTTGGAGATACTCGAGCCACTGCTCTAAACACCACACCTTTGTATTTTTTGGTCCAGCCTTCTCTGCCATCTCACATTAAGTTCTGTTCTCAAGACTAAAAGGTGAGGCATTTAAAGGTGCTATGGTGGGATTATTAAGATATAGCAAAAGCTTCCAATCTTGTCTTCCTTGACCGTCTTGAGATAAGGGAGTAGGGGAGTAGTTGTGGGTGAGGCATGGCTATTACATGGGTTTGTGGGCAGCAGGAAGACACCACTCTTCAGAGCTAGAAGTTTGGGTTCAGGCCAAGTCTTTGGGAATGACATGGCTTTAGATAGAAGAGAGGGCAGGAGAAGAAAAAAGCAGGAATCAGGAGTCAGATGGAAAACAGGACTGGAGTGGGAGCCAGTTGGGAATCAAATGAGAAGCCTATTTTCCACTGGCAAATAGAAGGGTCTGATACTTGCTCCTCCTGGCTCAGGGCAGGCAGACATAGTGGCCTGCTTCATATCGGGATGGGGGTAGATGACAGGCTGCCCGTGTCTCCATAAAAGCTAAAGAAATGTGCACGATCTGAACTCAAAAATTAATAGAAGATAAATCAGGTTTTCACTTTCTCAGAAGCTATGCTAATTTCCGTTCAAGAAGGCTACTCATTCTATTTTTATACTTAGTTTATCAACTCTTCTTATGTACTATTCTTTTATTTCAGAAATAATATATGTTCACAGTTAGAAAAAAATTAACATGGCTAAAGGCAAAAAAAGAAAATGAAAATTAAAATCACCTCTGATTTCTGTATCCAGAAGTAACATGGCTTAAGGTAGAGTGGTTCACATCCTTCCAGAAATTGTCCCACAGATGAAGCTATCATTGTCAAGATGATGATTTACAAATATTTAGTTTATGCCTGATGTTTTCTCTACCTATCAGTCTTGAAGTTTAGGGACGTTATCTTTGTTTGACAATATAGACAATACAAGGAATCTGAAAATATTTTATTGCAGGGGTATCTTGTTGATATCATAAAATCAGAGGCAGAATAATATTTATTAGAAATATCCAAGCACAGGGCTCAAAAACAAATCGCTTGTGCCTGAGCAGCATTCTGTGTTTTCAAAGTGGCCATGTAAAACACAAAGCCCATTGGAACCATATATCACTACCACATAAACAATAATAACAATTCTTGATTTATATCTTCATATTTTCTGCCTTGTTCTTGCAGAAAAGTTGGTAAAGGCTGATTAGACTGTTACACCTACTTTTTTTAGAAGATGAAAGATAGGAGAAAATATTACCACAATGAGAGAGTAGGGGGAAGCCCAAAGGAAAATCTGTTTTTTTAAAAATCTGGGACTTGTCAGCATGATACACAGCTCTGAAGATTAGAGCAAAGCAAAACAAATGTGTGAGTTATTTCTTGGATCAAAAGTTTCAATCATCTTTTGGGCTCACTTCTTAGGCGTTTGGATATCTGTAAATGATAAACAAGATGGCAAACAAATTTTTAAAAAAATATCCAGAATGTGAGGCTTTCAGGTGAAATGGTCTTTAACCATGTTTCTGGCTACAGTTTTCATCAAAAGAATTTCTATCAGCAGGGGGAGCAGAGCTTAACATTAAGATGAAGGTGTGTTCCTTTTTTATGAATATAATCCTGCCGAACTGATATGAAGCAGAAATGTGTGCAGAGATATGTCACCAAACAAAGGATCCCGGTTCCTCTCTTTTAACAGGGAGTCATCTCTAAGAAATTATTCTGCAGGATTTTTGACAACATATGTTACTACTTCTTACAGAATGTCTACACAAAAGGTGCTTGGTTAATTAAATCGTGTATGCGGTAGGGTTGCAACAGTTGCGGAATCCTCTAATTTGGAATTTTTTTGATACTTTAATCACAGTGTCCCCCAGTGTTATTGGGTCTTTTTTTTTTTTTTTGCCCCAGCTCCCACCCGCAGGAGGAGGGAGCCAGTGTCATTGGGTCTTAAAGAATGTTGCTTAGTATGCATTGAGATCTACTTGCCCAGAATTCAACAAACTACTCTCTGAGTTAGAAAAGAAATCCTATTCTTACAGAGCCTACCTCTTCATTGGGGGTGGGGGGTGGGGGGGGCGTGGATCTTTGTCATTTCAAAACATAGGAAAAGACCAGGAGAGCTCAGTGTTGAGTTGCTATTGAGAAAGTTTCAGAAAAGGGGAAAAAAATTGTTGTGAGCTAAAAGGCTAAATCTCAGCACTGCTCCTTCTGTACTAAAAACAGTAAGAAGAGAAAGGGCAGTAAGAAAACAAAATGAAACAAAACAAAAGGCGAAAATGGATGCTCTACTCCATAAGATCATATTCCATGAAAATAGGAAATAGAAGAAAATCCAGGCAAAAGGTGATGAAAGAGGAAGGTCATGGAATTGGCAAAAGTGGAAGGGAAGCTGGGAACAGAGGGAACATTTTTAATGCCCCCTCTTTCTCTTTGTTCCTTAAAGCAAACATTTATGGAGCACCTGTCTTGTGCCGGGCACGGTACTAGGTGCTAGGGATAATGGTAAAGACGACACGTGGGCCTGGCCCTCCTGGGACTTCAGTGAGGGGAAGGGCAATAGCCAAGTAAGCAGGTAAACAAAGCAGATATAGCCTTTATTAATTGCTGCGAAGGAAACAAATACAGGAACAAGGGGCGAGTGGAAAAACCTACAGTAGGTAGAGTGGCCAGCAGAGGTCTTAGCCAGGAAGGCACTTTCACACTGATGTGGAAAGAATGGCAGAAATTCTGTTTCCAGTGTTGGGAAGCCCTGCAAAAACACCCAGCCAGAAGGAGTTTGCATGACCAAGAACAGTGAGAAGGCAGCCTTGGCTCCAGCCAACTGGGGCCCTTTGCGGGGGGGATGGGAGGGTGGCAGTGAGATGAAAATGAGAAACTTGTGGTGAGGAGCTTGGATTGTGTTCTAAGAGCAGCGGGAAGCCAGTGAAGACTTTGAAGCAGGGGAGTCACAGCATCTGGTTTGGTTTTGAAAGATCACCGTGGCTCTGCCTCACACCATATACAATAATTAATTCAAAATGGATCGTGGACCTAAATGTAAGAGCTAAAACTATAAAACGTTTAGAAGAAAACCTAAGAGTAAATCTTTCTGGCCTTGGATTAGACAAGGTTTCTTAGCTATAACAGCCAAACACAAGCAAGCAAAGTAAATGGACAAATTGGAGTTCTCAGATTTAAAAACTTTTATTTCAGGGGACCCCTGGGTGGCTCAGTGGTTGAGCATCTGCCTTTGGCTCAGGTCATGATCCCAGGGTCCTGGGATTGAGTCCCATGTCGGGCTCCCTGCAGGGAGCCTGCTTCTCCCTCTGCCTGTGTCTCTGCCTCTCTCTGTGTGCCTCTCATGAATAAATAAAATCGTTAAAAAAATAAAAATAAAAACTTTGATTTCAGAGTACACTGTCATGAAAGTGAAAATACAACTCATAGAATAGGGATAATATTTGCAAATCATACATCTGATAAGGGACCTCAATCCAGAACATATTAAAAAGAGAAAAAAAAAAAACAAAAAAAAACCTCTTCCGGGGCATTGGGGTGGCCCAGTGGGTCAAGTTGCCTTGGCTCAGGTTGTGATCCCAGGGTCCTGGGACCAAGTCCTGCGGGCGGGGCCGGGAGGACTGTTTCTCCCTCTCCTCTGCCCCTCCCCCTGCTCGTGCTCACTTGTGCTCTTTCTGTCAAATAAATAAATAAAATCTTAAAAAAAAAACTCTTACAACTCAATATTAAAAAGACAATTCCATTTTTTAAAAATGGCAAAGGACATGAATAGACATTTTAGACATTTCTCCAAAGAAGTACAGGTGTCCAATAAGCACATGAAAAGATGCTCTACATCACGAATCAGTAGGGAAATGCAAATCAAAATCACAATGACATATCACTTCACACTCAGTAGGATGGCTATTTTAAAAGCAAAACTAAAAAAAAACCCGAGAACAAGAACAGCAATAACAAAACAGAAAGGAGAGTAGTTGTTACCAGGGACTGAAAGGAGAAAGTAAGGGGGTAGGGTTTCAGTTGGGGGAAGATAAATATGTTCTGGAGATGGATGGTGGTGATGGTTGTACTTAAGGCTGCTGAACTGTAATAACTTAAAACAGTAACTTTTATGTTATGTATATTGTACCACAACAAGGAAAAGTCAAAAGGGGAAGGGGCAAAGGATTTGTACACACATTTTTCCGAAGAACATATACACACGGCCAATAGATGTGTGAAGAGATAGATGCTCAATGTCACTGGTCCTTAGGGGAATGCAAATCAAAACCACAATGAGAATCCCCAAAACGTCACACCCACCAGGATGACCATACTCAAAAAAGCAGACAATGACAAGTGTTGACAAAAATATGGAGAAATTGGGGCACCTGGGTGGCTCAGTGGTTGAGCACCTCTGGTCATGATCCCGGGGTCCTGGGATCGAGTCCCCCATCAGGCTCCCCAGAGGGAGCCTCCTTCTCCCTCTGCCTATGTCTCTGCCTCTCTGTGTGTCATGAAGAAATAAACAAAATCTTTTTTAAAAATGTAGATAAATTAACCCCCTCATACCTCATACATTGATGGTGGGATTATAAAATACCACAACCACTTTGAAAAACAGTTTGGCAGCCCCTCAAACATGTCAAACAGAGTTACCATGTGACTCAGCCAGCGATTCCAGTCCTAGGTACGTACCCAAGAAAATTAGAAACATATGTCAACACAAAAATGTACATGAATGTGCATAGGAACGTTTTGCACGACAGCCAAAGAGTAGAAACAACTCAAATGTCCATCCATGATGACCAGATAATCAAAATATGATCTATCCACACAATATGACATTATTTTGCCTGGAGGATAAAATACTGCTACATGCTATGACAGGGATGAACTTTAAAACCATGCTAAGTGAAAGAGACCAGAAACAAAAGAGCACATACTGTCTGATTCCATTACGACAAAACGTCCAAATAGGCAAATCCATGGAGATGGAAAGTAGATTAATGGTTGCCTGGAGTGGGGTAGGGGGCTGGCTGGGGAGGAAGGAATAGGAAGAGACTGCTAATGGACACCGTGTTTCTTTTTGGGGTGATTAAAATGCTCTATTAGGGGCACCTGGGTGGCTCAGTCAGTTAAGCGTCTGCCTTCAGCTCAGGTAATGACCCCAGGGTCCTGGGACTGAGCCCCGCACTGGGTTCCCTGCTCGGGTGAGAGCCTGCTTCCCTTTGCTCCTCCCTCTGCTTGTGTTCTCTCTAATAAATAAAATCTTTGCAAAATAAAAAAATAAAACACTCTCATTTTAGATCAGTGTTGGGATGGTCGCACAACTCCATGAAGACACGAAAACCACTGAATTGCCCACTTTATTTTTTTTAAGTTTATTTACTTAAATAAGCTCTACACCCAACATGGGCCTCAAACTCACAGCCCCGAGATCAAGAGTTGCATACTCTTCCGACTGAGCCAGACAGGCACTCCTGAATTGTGTCCCTTAACGTTTTATGGTATGTGACTTCCATCTCAATAAAGTTGTTGTTATCCAAAAACAAAATTGAAAAAAACAACAAAAAAGATCACCCTGGCTGCTCTATGGAGAAGACAGAGCGAGGGTCCTCGAAGGAGAGAAGTGGAAGCAGGTGATCAATTAAGAAGCCATCAAGGCAATGGGTGACAGTGAATCACGTGGGTGGGAATCAAGGGAAAGAGGGCAGGTGGTTTGGGCGTAGGTAAATGGGTTATCAGGTGGTACCATTTACCACCCACCGGAGAGAGCACTGGGTTTGAGTCCAAAAGGGAAAACCTGCACGAATCATAACCCTAGCCCAGTGGGGCAGGTGCATTCATCCCCATTTATAATGGAATAAATGAGGATCATCAAAGTTAAAATACCCTAATAATCATTAGTGCTGTGATTAACACCAGTCTGACTCTGACACCCCTGCTCTTTACTGCATGCTATAGGAGGATTTTTTTTTTTAAGATTTTATTTATTTATTCATGAGACAGAGAGAGATGCAGAGACACAGGCAGGGGGAGAAGCAGGCCCCATTCAGGGAGCCCGATGTGGGACTTGATCCCAGGATCCTGGGATCATGCCCTGGGCCTAAGGCAGATACTCAACCACTGAGCCACCCAGACATCCCATGAGGAGAGATTTTTAAAAAAAAAAAAAAAGAGGGAGGGAAAAAGAAATTGTGAAGCGCTACTAGTCGGAGGTGAAGAGGGACGGGTCAGTCACCCCTATGGAGCATTTTTGCCACCTGGTTATGGCCTAATACCTTGGATGTGCTGTTACCAAAACCCAGAGAACCCCCAAAATGTCACCCTCAGCTCCTGGTCAGTAGCCAGAGGTTAATTCTTCTCCAATTTGCTTACAACTGTCTCCCGCAGAGTGCTGTAGCTTCCTCGGGTCAGGGCCCCCTCCTCTCTTGCAGGACGCAGTGCAACCTCCTCTGAACTGTGGCCCCGCGGTGCTCCCACCACACCATGCGTGCCCCAGCAACGGGTGCCGGAGTGTGCACACGCTGGCACACGCGCCCATCCCTCCTAACCCCTTTCCCGTCACTAGAGTGCTCCTTCTAAAATGCAAATCCATTTCATCATCTGCCTTAAAACCTTTCAGGGATTCTCAGTTGTGCTCGGGATCAAGTTCAAGCGCCTCGACACAACTTACAAGGCCCTTCACTGTCTTGACTGAGAAACTCTTTAGCCTTTCCTCACTCTTCCCCCGACCCCTGCCCAGCATCACACACCCTTACCCTGCGCACCAGCCACACTAAATGATTTTCAGTTCCCTAATAACCATGTTCTCACTGACCTCAGGCCTTTGCATGTGCTGTCCTGGCTGAAATAGCCGTCCCCGACATTGCACAGCTAACTGAATCCTTCTGTCTTCCATCGCCCTCCAGGTCAGGGCTAGTTTCCCTTTGAGACGTCCTTATGGCCCTCTTACAGCCCCTATCAGTACGGTGGAATTAAGGAGTGGCCTGCGAGGCCACCCCCTGGAGCCCCAATCTATAAGAGAATAAAAATCATAAGAGATGTAATGAAATCAGAAAATTCTCTCCCAGAATTCTCTCCCGGAATATTCTTTCCAACCACATAGGGCTATTAGGCCCATCCTGTACAAATGAAATGAGAAGCAGGTAGATAGGTCGACTCATTGATGATAGTTGGATAGAAGGATCGATAAATATTTCACAGTATTCACCCTGGGTCCACATCTCCTTGTTTCAACCTAGCAGAGCACTCAGATGCAGGACCAGGGTTGGATGTCCAGTTCTGCTACTTCCAGCTGCAGGATACCTCCTGGGTGTGTTGGGGGGAGATAAAGAAATCCTGAAGGAAATTATCTGGCGTATTACCAGTCCCAGTTGGTGCTCAAAAAATGCTAGTGGTATTTATTGGCTAACTGACTCATCAGATTCTTTAAAAACCTGTGTCCTACACTCAGTGTATGAGGCTGCGCCTCCGCATCGTGCCAGCTGCACACCTGACAGTGTATCCTCTGGTTTTCAAGGACCACTCCCTCCCAGTGCCCTTCCTCACCCACCCCTGTCTCAATGTTAAGCTTTGCTTGGCCAGAGCTCCAGCCTCCCAGGTTGACAAACCCACATCGCCACCTGGAGGGCGGCATGGGAATCTGGGGAAGGAAACAAATTCAAGGCTCCGGAGAAACCAACGCAGCTGTTTTGTGCTGGTGCTAACAAGGCCAGGTTCACAGGTTCACCCCCAAAGGGGCCAATTAGCTTTACACACAGCGACACTTCAGAGCACAGCCCCAGCCTCTAACCTTGGCCCCTGGTTCACACGCGTGTTGGTTAGAAAGTGGATTCATCAGGCCAATCCCATTTTCCATAATTTCTTAAAAACCCATTTGTAAGGCCGTGTGGTAACAGTGAAGATGGGCAAGACCTGCTCCCTAATTTTAAGGAATCCTCAGCTGCAGGAGTGTTTCCCAAATGATTCCTGAGACATCAGTGGGAGGTAGGAGGATAGGTGGCTTTGCAGTATTCAATTAGTTTGGGAAACACTGATCTAATCCAAGTCAGGCAGGTTCTCTATGGACAAGCTTCTCAGAGCCTTTACCATGTTAATATGCACTGTTCACTTTCCAACAAGGATATGTGTGTGCAGTGTTTCCCAGATTTGGATGGCTAAAAGACGTCCCCCCTAGTTTGTAAAAGAGAATAGTAATGAATCGGCTGGCCCCGGTGTGGCTGCTTCCACTGGAACATCTATTTTAAGAAGCAACTCATCCATGGGGAAAAGTTCACAGCCTATTGCTAGGTTTTAAAAAAAAAAGGCAGGCTATAGAACAGTATCCCATTTTGAAAAGATAGAACAAAGATGTCCATACACTCGGGAGGAAAAAAAAATTGAAAGACATAAACCAAAATGTTAGCACTGGTGATCTTTCTGTTGGAGCGCCTGTTGTCTTTCTGCGTTCTTTATATGTTTTGTCAAGGTTTTTATATTGAATATACATGTACATTTTTTAACGTTTATTTTATTTTTTTAAAGATTTTATTTATTTATTCATGAGAGACACACACACAGAGAGAGAGAGAGAGAGAGAGAGGCAGGCAGAGACACAGGCAGAGGGAGAAGCAGGCTCCATGCAGGGAGCTCGATCCAGGGTCTCCAGGATCACACCCCAGGCTGCAGGCAGCGCTAAACCGCTGCGCCACCAGGGCTGCCCCAAACATTTATTTATTTTAGAGTGAGAGAAGAGCTTGCCTGGGGGTGGGGGGCAGATGGAGAAGAGTCTGAAGCAGACCCGGTGCGGAGTGCAGAGCCCAACACAGGGCTTGATCCCATCACCCCGAGATCAAGACAGGAGCTGAAACCAAGTCAGACCCTCAACTACATCTCTACATGTAAATTTTAAAATAAAAAGCACAAAGCATATGCTCTGGGACGGTGCACCATCTTCACAAGATGATTATTACAGAATTCTAGCAAAAGCTAACATTTTCTAAAGGCTAAGCGTCAAATAAATAAATAAATAAAGGCTAAGTGCCCAACATATGAATTATCTAGATTATCTTGTTTAAACGTTGCATAAATCATATGAGATGAGATGTCACTAGTTTTTTGTCCCGGTTTAGAAATGGAAAATTAAAGAAAGAGAAACAAATGCTCCAGAACCAGAATTTGAACCCATTACATTCCTCTTTGCTATCTATCCTGCTCCCCCAAGACACACAGACACATACCCCATGAGAGACATGATGCTATTCTTCTTGGGAGAGGGACTCTCTGAAGACAACGATGCTGTCACTTTGCTACATGGCCACTAGCTGCTGTTGATTAAATGCTCGCTGGTACCAAGGATGTTTCTGCGTGCTTCGATGTGTGTAAACAGGTAGATTGAAGAATGGCTGGGCTGGCCAGGCCCTCTAACATCTGCCTTCTGCAGTATTGCTTGGGCCATACTCTCTCCTCTTCCTCTCTCACTGGCCACTAGAAACCCTGATATTTATTGGGTAAAGCAATTCAGTCCTCTCCAGCCACTAGAGTCATATTCTGCTCTGGTCCCACCGTGGCTAACGTGCTTGGTTAAACAGCAGAATTTCTACCCAATCGTGTGCTAGCTAGTGCTCCTTCTCTCTGTGTGTCTCTCTGCCTGTCTGTCTCTCTTTTCCTTCTCTCGGGAGGGGCCCAAATGAAAAATCTATTTCTTCACTGGGATGAAGCATGTCTACCTCCCTTAAAAGGCAAGAAGTGTCTAGAGTCAGTTGGGATTTTCAAATACTCTTTTTTTTTTTAATCCATTACATGTGCATTCCCCAAGTAGTGTCTTTCATTAATTTCATTTTATAGATGAGGAGCCCGAGGTCAGGTGATTTGCCCAAGTACCAATGCAAGTCTGTGCTGAACCACTATTTGAACCAGTCCTGTCAGCTCCCCGTCACCAAGATTTAGAAGAAAATGGGCCCACTTTGAGCTGCAGGACACAGAAACTTTCCTGAAGGCATGGCTCTTACACTAGGAAAAGTGTGTCAGGCTGACTCAATTTCTCTAGTGCAAGTGACAACAAGCCGGTAAGAACAGACCAGATTGAAGCAACCACATGGTTCTTCAGGTCAAGAAATCTGGTCCTACATGGGACGCCTGGGTGGCTCAGTGGTTGAATGTCTGCCTTCAGCTCCAGGTGTGATCCTGGGGTCCCGAGATCGAGTCCTGCTCTGCCTCTGTCTCTGTGTCTCACACAAATAAATCTTTTTTAAAAAAATCTGGTCCTTCAAACCAGTCATCCATGATTTAACTGCTTCCTTCATTGACAAGAGTAACCCTCTGATAGAAAGCCTCACCTTTTTCTCTGCCCCCCCCCCCCCACTCCTGTTGTCTTCTTCTGAGCCGGGCAATCACCCACATTTGAAAATCACTCCATTAAGCCTAATTTTTTAACCATGGGAAATCTTCCCCTTTTTGCGACTTGGGTCTGGAGGAAGATGATTACTAGACTCTTTCCCTCATTGGGTGGCATCTTTTACCCCAGTCTGAGGCCCCAGACTCCTATGCAGTTGAACAAACCTGTCCTTGTGTCTTTCCCTTGCCTTCCAGGTGAGCTGGCAGGGGAATTTTCTCGCCAACTGAGCCTTAAAGGGCAAGCGAGGCTCAGGGCAGGACGCATCACAAAGCAATCTTGGACAATGTGGGCTCTCCATTACATCTGCAAAATGCCACTGGCACCTCTGACCAGACGTTAATACCACACGACATTGACACCTTGTGATATAGCTGGAGTTTGAGAAATGGGGCTAAGGGTTGATTGGGGTCCAAAAAATAAATCTTTTCTATTGCCACGAAGCAGTTACAGTTGCACAACTGAAATACCAGCCCTTTGGAAAAGCCATCAAACCCACTCATGCAGGTGGGTAATATCGTCATCCAGAGTACTTCCTAGATGCCTGGTGTTCAAAGCACTGTGCAGAGCAAGTTGAGCAAACACAATCTATTATGTGAGACATTTCCAAGGCAGGATATATGTTTCTGATGCTGCTAGTGAAACTGGTTCGGACAAATACCAATGTACTCCTTCCATGGCCAGCATGGTGTGTGTGTGTGTGTATATATATATATATATATATATAGTAACTAACATTTATTGGATCCCCTTCCATTTGCCAGGTGCATGCTGTGCATCTCACCTAATCTTCAGAGCAACCTTTGAAAGAGAGGCTATTATTACCCCTATTTTATAGATGAGGACACACAGGCTCCTAGGTGGTTAGTAACCAGCCAAGATGATACAGCTAGTAAATGGGGGACCAGGATTCAAATCCAAGACCCCCAATGCCATGGTGTGAACGCTTACTCACTGCCCACTACCTGTATGATTCATGTCTAAGAGTGGCTCCAGTGTGGATCTTGGGGTTTGAGGGTTGGCTAGCCCTGGATTTACATTCTCACTTTATCACGTAATTGGACCAAATAAACAACCTCTCTAAACATTAGTCTCCTCATCTCCAAAAGGTAGATATATTAACGCTTAGCTTTCAGGGTCATAAAGAAATACTTTTGTGACCATACTGCATCCAAAGACCTACATGGGTCAGTCCCAGAACCAGAATCCTTTTGCACAAGAGGAACAGTAGACAGAGCAGGAACCAAAAAACTCCTAGATCAGTAGCTGTTTGGTTTTGTTTCATTTCCAAAGCCTCTAGGCCACGGTAGACATACAGTACATAGTTGCTATTGCAATTCTTATTTTTACATACTTTCAAGTTATGTCTTTAAATAACTCAGTTTTAAAAAATAAATAAAAATAAATAGATAAATAAATAACTCAGTTTATCTATTTGAAATGCCACTTGAATCAATCTATCCTAACCTCTGTATTTTCAAAGACTCTGAGTTGTTTCTTCTCATTTGTACTAAAACAGAATGAGATGTGTAGCAGCAGCAGCCCCGCCGTCTCCTCAAGCTACGTTCCCTCAAAATTTTAGAATGACTTGTACATGTTTGGAAATCTGAGTGAGTAAACCCCCAGGACCAAGATGCTCCTGGCAAAGAAGTCAAGAGGCCTGCCTCCTGGCCTGGTGTAAGTACAAAGACAACCCCAGGACAACCTCGGGCTAGAGAAGGCCTAGATCGGTGACACAGAGATTTTCCACTGGCCCAGCTCATGGGAATTTCTGATTTCCTCAGCAGTCCTCACTTCTTCCTTGATCTAAGACTTTTCCTCTGTAAGACTCCTATCATGCTATAATTTTTTTAAATTTTATTTATTTATGATAGTCACAGAGAGAGAGAGAGAGGCAGAGACATAGGCAGAGGGAGGAGCAGGCTCCATGCACCGGGAGCCCGACATGGGATTCAATCCTGGGTCTCCAGGATCCCGCCCTGGGCCAAAGGCCGGTGCTCAACCACTGCGCCACCCAGGGATCCCCATGCTATAATTTTTTGAAGATATTTGTGTATTTGAGAGAAAGAGAGAGAGATTATGAGTAGGGAGGGGCGTGGGGAAAAGCAGAGGAAGAGGGAGAAGCAGACTCTCCGCTGAGCAGGGAGCCCAACGCGGGGCTCTATCCCACCACCCTGGGGCCTGAGCCGAAGGCAGATGCTTAACCGACTGAGCCACCCGGGTTCCCCTGGCTATAATTTAACCTTCACAGGGCAGCCAGAGGGGTCTTTCTAAAATGTAAATCGGCCCTGCCAACTCCTCTTCACCATTTAAAATGTCTAATAGCTTCCCATCGCATGGTTCAAATCCAAACTCTATCATGGCTTGCCAGGTCCTACGTGATGTTGCTCCTGACTACCTCTCCAAACTCATTTCTTTCCACCTGTCACTTCATTCACGACACTGCAGCTACAATGGGCTTCTCCTGTCATTCCTGCCTCCGGGCATTTGCCCTTGGTGTTCCTTCTGCCTAGAACACCACCTTAGCTAAAACAGCCTCCCCAGAAACTCTCCTTACACTATTCCATACCATCTCCCGTTAGGGTACTTAACGGCCCGGGAAATTAGCTTCGTGGAATATAAGCTCCCAGGATCAGGACTAGGAGCTGGTAAACAGCAAGTACTCACTGTTCTCTACACTCATTCCTACCCCCGCCCCCCAGCTTCCAGTCCCTGTTCTACATCTTGGATTTCAGCACAGCTCTGCCCTCCTTGGCTTGGTAATCCATTTGGATTTCATTGTCTGGCTCTCTGACCCCAGCGCATTCGGCTCTTTTGACTCCACTTGACTCTTTGTTCTGCAGTTTCCTTGGAATGCAGCATCACTCAGAATCTTGCTTGAGAACCACTTCCTCTGCCATCCTGGGCTGGTCTCAAGCCCACTTCTCAATGCAGAGAAGTCTGTCTGCTAAGGAAGCAGGCGTCTACACTGGCTCTCAGGACTATGGAAGTCTTCACCTGAAGAGGCCTGCTTCGACCACCGGACCTTGAAGCACTTGAAGGAAAAACAGAAACACAACCTCCTTCAAGGGAGGCAAGATCCCTTCTCAGTGGTTTTGTTGTTTTTTGTTTTGTTTTGTTTTGTTGTTTCTTTATGTACCAGGCAGCCAAAACCACTGGACTCTCCAGAAAATCTATCAGGATGCGACTGAAGCTTACCTGACCAGAGCAATTGTCTGGCCCTCGAATAATCTTCCATCTCATCCTGAGAGTGGCCAGCTGAGATGGCCTATTGCGCATGGCATCACACAGTGATTCCCACAATAATAAAAACCACCACTACTACGATTGTGTACTGAACTCCATAATCAATACTACGGTGTCAGGTACTTTATGTTCATGGTCCCACTTAATTTTTACAAAAAGATTAAGGTAGATGATAATCCCCACTTAACAGATAAGAAAATCAAGGCGCAGAGGACAGGTTGAAGTAATTTGCTCAAGGTCATATAACAAATGATGGAGAGGGCCTGAATTTCTGACTTAGAGGCATTTAATTATGGGTATCTTTATACACACACACACACACATGCACGCACACACACACACAAATTATATACTCTTGAAGAGCTAGAATTTATTTCCTGTTCACATTCACATAGCACAGGGACTGATCCTTAGGGAACAGTAGGCATATTTCACAAATGCATTCCTAACACTACTGCATTAGTGCTGTAAGTCATATACACTATAATTAATAGATTAATATAAATATCCACTGCCATAACACAGTTGGCCTTCCTACTCCCTTCTCCTGGAACATGGAATTAGAAGTAGAAGATGAACCCAATGAAGGAAAAATAACACTGCCTCTTTCCTTTAGGGGCAGGGGGAGGGGGAAGGAATCCAGTGAAATAATATACTAATTACATAAAACAGAAAGAAGTCTGGGATTATAATAATAAAATTACTAGTCTTTCCAGTCATCTTAAATACCACAACTTCCACTAGAAAATCTCTTGCGTTTAGTATATTGTAAGGTACACGGTAGCCTCCTGTTTAGGCAAGATTCAAAGTTTTTTCACAGGCAAATATCAGTCTACAAAACGGAGGTGTCAAAATTCTGCAATTTAGAGCAGAATAAAATCACATGGCTGTCTTGTAGCACACTGAATTTGTTTAATAATGTGCCAGAAGTATTAAAATATATATATAGCACTTTCAGACACTGTGGTTTCTGATTCAGGTTTTTAATTTGGTTTCCTGAGTGCTTTCAGATGAACAACCCTCAGGTACCCTCTAGTGGATGAGATGAAGAACGGTTTGGGGCCAGAGGTACCATTTGTCATCTGTGTATTATATGCCTAAAAGTAATCATAACTTGCCCTTCTAGGTCTACATGAAGTATATAGGAATAATGATTATTTTAAAAGAAATGCTTCACATATTTAAGACATTCCTTAATGGCAGACTTTACTTTTAGACTTATTAGCACTAACAGTTTTTTGATAGGCCGGTTTGTTTTATTTTAAGTAACTGTTATTTTTCCCACTCTCTTTTGAAACACGAGTAACAAATTAATAGAATGGTTTTAATCATCTTAAATAGGTCATTAAATATCTTTTCAAAGAACCCACAGGTTGGCTAAAGAAAGCTATTAATTTTTACAAAATGCAAAGAACTTTAAAGGGCACAGCACAACCCAGTAATAATTTCTGCTTTAGGAAGACCTCAAAATGACATCGGCAGAAACGATCAACATTTTCCAAAATGTAGTCTCATGAGATACTAGTTCCCTGATATGTTGGGGTGGGGGGAGAGAGGGTTTTTTAGCCCAGAGACAGTTCAGAAGATTAACTTGCTCTCCTTATTTTGTTTCCACACTCCGCTCATAAATTTCTGATAATTTGCCCTTCTGTGCTACTTGCTCATGGGAAGAGAATGCATCGGGCTACGTGACACAAACTTATCAGCTGGCTTTACAGCTCAAGTTATCATTGTGGACTTAAACGTCGGCATTTGTATTTTTGTAGAAATACCTACTCATGTACTCCTGAGCCCTGTAGTTATTTGCTGGCCAGTTAGTGAGTATGGTCATGGCCAACTTACCCAACTCAATGCAGGGAGGGGGTAAGAAGGGATTTCACTTTCAAAGCTGTTCTTTCTTTAATATTTAAGATTTTTACAAGAGGCATATTTAACTTTTATAAGCAGAAATACATACACACAGAATTAATTAGCATATTCAACTACAGAATTTGAGGGAGAAAAGTATGTCCCTAGCAATGGCCCCAAAACACACTTCTGGAGCTCCACATGCTCACACTAATCCCATCTCTCCTTTTTTTTATTTTTTTATTATTATTGTTTTTAATCCCATCTCTCCTAAGCACAGCCCACCCTCCTCCTTGCTCTCTCCAAAAGTCCGGTGGGTTTGCTTAGACCTGAAAGGCAAGACCTGGCTGGATGCTCTTGCCTGGTTCCCGGCCCTTCAGCCATGAGCGCCCCCTTGAGGCATGAAAGGCTCCTCAGTGCTACCCAGCTGTGGTTGTTCCAGAAGATGCAAACCACCAAAGGGACTTGGAATCAGAGCAGAGAGCGGATTCCCTCTTCTCTGCCCCCGACACCTTCTCTACCTTTCTCTGAGCTCATGCACACACACACACACACACACACACACACCACCACCACCACCACCAGCATCCAGTATTGTAAGTACCCCACCACCACCCCAGTTACCACTACACTCTGGGTGCTGACAAAAGCAGGCTTCTGCATCAGTAGAATGAAGACCAGACCCCAGGTCAAAATGAACTCATTAGAATAAGTACCATCCCACACGGCTCTGCCTGGGAGCTGGGCAAGTTCCCCTTGTGACACCCTCTCCATCTCATTTTCCACTTTCTTTAAGTGAAACAAGAACCTAATCGCCAGGAATTAATGATAAGTCAGTGTTTATTGAACACTTAACATATATCAGGACATGTTCTCCGTGTTTTATTTTTATCTATTATCTCACTGAATCTTTGCCACTGTCCTCTGAAATTGTGCTATTCTTCTCCCCATGCTATAGATGAGGACCCTGAAGTGCAGACAGCTTTGATAACTGGTCCAGGGTGGTACTACTTGAATGCCCAGCCTCTTGCAAGACAGGCACACGAAGCTTGCATGATGTGATTCTGTTGAAACCGTTTCATCAAGGGCTCTCCAGTCTGCACCCAGGTTAGGCTAACCTCAGGCTTTGTGCACAGGGGTGTGTGTGCTCCCTGGATGGTCAGAGTGCCACAGGCTGCTGATGCTAGAGGTAAACACGGTGCGTCATCTGAGAGCATCAGTGTTCCCCTCAGCTTTCTTTGGAGGAAAATATTATGGTAAGACTTTAAAGAGTATACTGCAAAGTGTCTGCATTTTTTAACAGAAAAGGCACAAAGATAAAATAAAACAAAGAGCGTCCCTCCAGGGAAGAGCTGCCACGTTGCTCCTCTAGGGTTATGCTTTACCGTGCATGCGTATCACTGGTGGGCAGGCCCACCCATGGGTGTGAGACCTGCGTAGCCCCACCCACAGTTGGTCTAATGCTCTGCTGCCACTCCTTGAAATTCTTACTAATTTTTAAACTAAGGACTTCTCCTTTTCATCTTGCATCGGGCCCTGCAAATTACCTAGCTGGTACTGCTAGGTTGTTAAAACGCAGATCCTGATTTGGCAATGTCCAGGGTGAGGCTGAACCTCTGTGGTTCTAACTCCCAGGCAATGCCTGCTGATGGTCCAATGACCACACTTGAAGTGGCAAGACCCAGCCTTTCACTCTATTCCATGATTTGTCATCCTTAACGGGCAAAGTTCGAGAAGCAGTGAGCAAGGGGTACAGTGAATCCTAGTAGTCAAAACCATAGTAGTTAGAAGCATATGTCTTTACCACCACTTCCTCTGCACAATTCCACGGATTACTGCTGGTCCTCCTTATGGTTTACTTTTCCTACCAGCAAAATGAGAATAATAACATTACCTCCGAAGATTGTTGTGAAAATTAAATGTGTGAGACAGCTCACATTCGGAATATTCAATAAAGATAACAACCTCAGGGCGCCTGGGTGGCTCAGTGGGTTAAGCATCCGACTCTTGGTTTCGGCTCAGGTCATGATCTCAGGGTGGTGGGATCAAGCCCCAAGTCAGGCTCTGTGTTCAGCATAGAGTTTGCTTCAGATTCTTTGTCTCCCTCCCAGTCACTCTTTCTTTCTCTCAAATAAAGAAATAAAATCTTTAAAAGAGAGAGAGACCACTACCTTGACGCTCCCAGAGGTAAATAAGTGTTAAGACCACGATGGAAAAGAAAACATGTAAGATGTCTCTTTCTCCAATATTAACGAGCTCTCCCACTTCCAGTCTCTCCTCCATGCATCCAGGCAAATACTCTTGGAGGAAGCAATTCTGTTAAGGAAATGTCTAACTCTTGCTTATTCTTTATGGGAACGTACTTTGCTGACATGATGGGAAATGCTATCAGTAACAAGACTATAAATACTCTATCAGTTTGCCAGCGCTGCCATCATAAAGGCTGTGTGGCTTAAACAACGGGAATTTATTTTCTCCCAGTTCTGGAGGCCAAAAGTCCAAGATCAAGGTGTGGTTGGGGTTGATTTCTTCCGAGGCCTCTCTCCTTGGCTCGTAGGTGGCTTTCATCTTCCTTTGTCTTCACATGGTCTTCCTTCTGTGAATGTCTGTGTCCCAACTTCTTTTTTTTTTTTTTAAGATTTTATTTATTCATGAGAGACAGAGAGAGAGGCAGAGACACAGGCAGAGGGAGAAGCAGGCTCCAAGCAGGGAGCCCGATGTGGGACTCCATCCCGGGACTCCAGGATCACGCCCTGAGCCGAAGGCAGGTGCTTAACCACTGAACCACCCAGGCGTCCCCCAACTTCTTCTTATAAGGACACCAGTCATATTGGATTTTGCCTCATTTTACTTTAGTCACCTCTTTCAGGTCTCTGTCTGCAATGATAGTCACATTTTGAGGTCCTGGGGTTAGGACTTCAACATGTGGATTTGGGCGGGGTGGGGGGTATGTGTGCAAAATTCAGCCCACAACAGATACAGAAGACAAAACCAAACAGAGGTAACATGTGTCAGTGGGACTATATGAAAGTCATTCTTGATTCAGCATTCACTGCAATGTTTCCTTTATTCATAGGTGGATATCATGCACTGGGGATAAGGAGCTCTTCCCCGGCCGGAGGACAGGGCAGCCCATTCCAGGGGCTTCCGAGTCCCACAGAACTGGCTCCAAATCTCTGCTCTGTTACTGATCACTTGAAACCTGGGCAAGTTACTTCATGTTGCTGGACCTTAGTGTTCTTTCCTATAAAATGAGGCTAACGATAATGACTACCTTGTAGGGGTTTTGTGAAGATGAAATGGGGTAACCTACGTGTAGCATGTCTTTTCTTTCTTGTTCGACAAAAGAAACCGCTGGCAGTTTGGCACAGATTACCTTTGAAGGAGTCTCTAGAGCCTTCCCTACCTAAGGAAATGTCAGGTGGGCATCCTGTTTGAGCGAAGGCCTCCCTCCTTGGATGCAGTGCTCTGGGGAGGCCGAGGGGCCACTTCACAGAGTGGGCCCAGAGGTCTTCTGGGAGAGAAAAGACTGATTCCTTTCTGTTCCCAGACCTTCTCTCTGAGAGTTGGAGCTAGGGAGCTATTTGGAGATCAATGTGGACAATTCCAAAAAAGGGTCCAGAAAAAGCAGAGTCAAGGATTCCAATGGAGTCAAGAGACGTGGAACTCATAGCCTGCCTTGGCAATAAACCCAGAAAGGAGGGTATCAGATGGGGATTCTGGGCCCAGTTGTGCCTGTCCCTCCAGGCCGGTGTATTTTAAGAATGATAACCCCAGAAATTCAGCTATATTAGGGATGACAGGGGCCTCTCAGGTGAGCATAACCCAGAGGCATCCCATTGCCTTGAAAAGCTGCGAATGAGGAACAGGGCTGATGAGCTGAGGCCCCAGCGCTGCAGCAGCTCAAGCAAGGATGGGGTTACATGTCAGCACTGCTGCTACCATCTCATGAAGTTGTTGAGAAGCCTGGTCCCATCCTCACCACCCCGGAGTAGCCTAGCTTCCGGTGGATGTGGCTCCTTGGTGGAATAAAGTGACAATCTCGGATGATTTGGCTCCGAGCCCCCTTCGGGAGCATTGTCCTGGGAGTGTACAGCCCATCCTAGAAGGATTCCTCCTCTCCCTTCGCAGGAGATCCCCCTCCAGCAACTGGGGGCTACCTCAGAAGCCGAGAAGTGGACCAGAACGCCTGTGCTTCGGTCACCCTGGCCAGCTTCCGATGCACCCAGCATCCTTCACTGCAGTCAACCCATTGAAAGAGGACCAAGCCCACTTGAACTTTTTGCCACAGGACCTGGGTCAGGGCTCCTGGACACCTAAAAGAAAGGCAGGTAGAGCCCTGAGGACAGGTGGTAGGGCTTCTGAACTTCCAGCTCTTACCAGCAGGTGGGGCCTCAGTCAGAGGGAACCTTCGCAGGTGTAGCACAGTCTCTAACATACAGTAACTACCCTAAAAAAAATGGTAGTTATTATTATGGGAAAGGTGATTACTCGCATAATCCCACCATCATCACTCTTCTGAATTCGTGAAATGGAAAGAAGAGAAGGAATTTCTTCCTACTAGCAGAAGAATAAAACTCTAGTCAGGAATAGAACTTCCTCCACTTTAAAGGATTTAGAAGGTATGAAGAGTCCTTAAGTACCCTCCTTTTCCTTGTCACCTCTCCTTCTACCCTTATTCCTTAAGATTTGGTCGCCTACTATAGCTATAACCATAGCAACCCAGCTAGTGGGAAATTAGGAAACTCCCACTCATTCTTAGAGACTCAGGTAAGTCTTCACCTTATCTGTGAAGGCTCCTTCAATCCTAACTTCAGCCTCAGAGGAGACCGTGTCCCCGTTCCCATGACACGGTTGTCCCACACATCCCTGCACGAGAATAATTCTTGCACAGTTTCGGGACTCTGCTTACCTGGTGGTCACAACACCATGATCTTCTAGGGCTTATTTGCACCCCCAGTGCTGGGATTAGTGCCTGGCCCAGAGGGGCTGCTCAGTGTGTTTCCACTCCTGAATATCGGAAATGTAAGGGAGGAGGGTAGGAGATTGCTCCGAAGTGGCTCCGGAGGAGGTAGGAGGGAGGCAGGTTGTCCCAGGAATGGCGCTAAGCCAAAGTGGCCTAAAGTGCCCTAGCAACCCAGCCAGGGAGGAGATGGAAACCAAGTCCTCAGCAGGCTGTCAGGCGGAGCAATGGAAACTCAGACACCAGAGAAAAGCAATGGGGATGAGACACAGGGTAGAGGTGGAGGGACGGCCCGGGGAGGGGGGATTGAAATCCAGATCGGCATGCAGCTCTTGCAACAGGTCTGGACAAGAGTCAAGACTGAGACTTGGTGCAAGGGGGTCAGGTCCCATTTTTCACTGCTGTGAAATGTATAATGGGGGGAGTGGGAGGCTTGCAGGACTGCACAGTTGTTTTTGTTTTTTAGGACTGCAGTTTAAACAGAGGAGGTTCAGGGAGGTGAGAAAAGAATCGATCCAGAGTGTATACTTCCATAATCACACTTTTCACCCTTGCAGACATCATCTCATGTAAAAGCAATATGAACTGATAGCCAAACAGGCCTGGGTTCAAATCCCAAGTCTTGCACTTATTAGCTATGTGAAAAGGAAACATTTTAAAGAAATGCATGTAAAATGCTTAGCACAGGGCCTGACACCGGTAGACGTTCAATATTAATTTCGTCCTTGGTCTGGTTCTCACTTTCCAGTGCCAGCCAGGGATGTGTCTCTCAAATGCTTGCTTCTGAATCCATTTCAACTGCCCTCAAATCTCATCATGATTTCTTTTTCAAATGAGGCATGAGTTCTCCATATGATTGCACAATCCCAAATTAGTACAGGCATCTTCTCTCGGGGTCTGCAGGAGCTCACGTGGGTACTTGTGAGCTTTTGAACTATATTCTTCCTCTTTCCCTCATCTGTTACCTGCTGGCTGCAATCTGTGCCATTTTATTTTCCTGTTCTTTCACCTTTGAGTGATGAGGCAATAATCATTGCTGCAGGAGCATTTACTCAGCCAGGCTATTCCACCCGCCTTTCGCCCTCAAATACACTCTTTGTTCCCCAGCTGAAAATTGGGCTGTCTTTCATGAGCACAGATGACACTGTGACACTCTTCACCTTCAACGGGCTTTGTTAGTTTTCTTACAATAGCACCGGGCTGTAAGCTCTGCACAAACTGTTTCACTTGGGATCGCAGCCTTATTAGTAAGAAACATGATTGGAGGACTGAGGCACGAGGCTGGAAATTTGTGCAATTACCATTCCAACCTTCGCCATAAAACTGTCACATATCAAAGGATGGATGGGTGGACATAGAGACGGAAATTTCAAATAAGAAATCTCGAGGATGGCTCTCTTTGTATGATAACCATCTCGAGTGAGGAAGGAGGGAGTGGCCTCCTCTATATTATGTCGTTAATCTGCTCTCAGCACATCCTCTGTCATTTGTCACTCCTTTGGAGTAATAATGAGATTCTGTAAACACAGTGCAGAACCAAGGTGCCTACCGAGCCAGCTTTCAATTTAGGGCTAAAACGAAGGGCAAAACACCCATGTTATCCTTGTCACTGTTGAGAGATATTTGGACATACCCAATAACACCTTTTATGCCTTACACAGAAAAATGAGTCATACAGTGACATGCTCAGGATATCCCAAGGAATTCAAGTCTACAGATGTTTCATTCCCAAATGAAGGTGGGTTCTAAATGGGTTTTGCCACTTGTGAAATGTGTGACCCTAGACAAGTCACTGATCTTCAGTTTTCTTGTCTATAAATTAGGAAAAACAATAATAAAGGAGAGAAGACGGTTTACCAGAAAAGACAGAACAATGATCCTACACAGCAAATACTTGGAAGATAGATGGTTACGGTTGAAACATTTTAAGGTGCTTATATTTGTTTCAAAGGGAGATAAAGTTATTGACTACCTCTATACTTTGCCAAGTTTGTTACATCTTTTATTGAGTACCTAGTATAAGAATGAAAATAGAATATGTAGGGATCCCTGGGTGGTACAGCAGTTGAGCACCGGCCTTTGTCCCAGGGCGCAATCCTGGAGACCCAGGATCGAATCCCATGTCGGGCTCCCGGTGCATGGAGCCTGCTTCTCCCTCTGCCTGTGTCTCCGCCTCTCTCTCTCTCTCTCTCTCTCTCTCTCTGTGTGTGTGTGTGTGTGACTATCATAAATAAATAAAAATTAAAAAAAAAAGAAAATAGAATATGTAGCTTTCGAATGAGTAGAAGAGAAAAGGGTTGGAGGGGAGGAGCAGACAGAGAGTACTCAGTCAACTCAGTGGGAGGCAGGAACCAAATAAAAAGAAATAAATAAATTGTTTTATTAAAGATTTTATTTGGGGCATCTGGGTGGCTCAGCGGTTGAGCATCTGCCTTTGGCTCAGGACATGATCCTGGGTTCCTGGGATCGAATCCCACATTGGGCTCCCTGCATAGATCCTGTTTCTCCCTCTGCCTATGTCTCTGCCTCTCTCTGTGTGTCTCATGAATAAATAAATAAAATCTTTTTTTTTAAGTTTTTATTTATTTTTAGAGAGAAAGAGAGTAGGGGGAGGGGCCGAGGGACAAGCAGACTCCATGCTGAGCATGAGCCCAATGCAGAGCTCAACTCCATGACCTGAGATGGTGACCTGAGCCAAAGCCAAGAATCAGATGCTTAATCAGCTGAGCCACCCAGGCGCCCCAACACAGAATGGTTTTTTAAAAAGGCAAAATAAGAAAGTAGAAATAACTCAATATAGATCAGTAATAATAATAATAAATGAGAGAGGATTAAATTTACCAGTTGGAAGACAGAGCTTCCCAGATTTTAAAGAAGGAAAAACATGGTTCTCTTCTAAGAGGTCTCATTTTAAAAGAATGAGAATCACGTGATTAACTAAGCTGAAACTCTCAGACAAGAGCAAACTGAAAGAAACCTGATGTAGTCACCTTGTTATTACACAAAATCAACTTTAAAGAAATAAAAACATAACGAGAAATGGAGGATTGGTATGGAATGATAAAATGAGTAATTTGCCACACAATTATAAACATTTCTGGACTTATGTGTACGTACTTAACACATTCTGAAAGTACAGCAAAAATGGACAGAATTTCTTCAAAGATTTTATTTATTTATTTGTTTATTTATTTATTTATTTACTTATTTATTTATCTATCTATCTATCTGATAGAGAGAGACAGAGATAGGGACAGGGAGCACTAGTGGGGAGGAGAGGAAGAAGCAGACTCCCCACTGAGCAGGGAGTCTGATGTGGGGCTCCATCCTACGACCCTGGGATCATGACTTGAGACGAAAGCAGATGCTTATCTGACTGAGCCACCCATGGGCCTCCCAAAAATAGACATATTTTCAAAAAGAAATTGATAATTCCTAATCATAGTTGGGAAATTTTAATATACTGCTTTTAGTAACCGATAGATAAAGCAAACAAAAGAAAAGTAGTAAGTTTAGAATGTGAACAAATTTAATCAAATGTCTCATGTAGAACTCTGTGCTCAATATTTCAATATTATCCATTCTTTTCTAGCACACATGAAACATTTACAAAAACTGAACCCCAACCTAGGTCACAGAGAAGTATCAACAAACACAAAATAATTTGTCATTCAAACTACATTATCTGTCTAAAATAGAATGAAATTTAAAATCCTTTAGCAAATATCACAATCCCAGACTTCAAGTTACATTACAAAGCTGTAGTAATCAAAACAGTTTGGAACTGGCCTAAAAGTAAACATTTAGATTGGGGTGTCTGGCTCGCTCAGTTGGTAGAGCATACAACTCTTAAACTCAGAGTTGTGAGTTTGAGCTACACATTGGATGGAGAGATTACTTAAAAATAAAATATTTAATGGGTGCCTGAGTGGCTCAGTCTGCTAAGCACCTGATTCTTGATCTCACTTCAGACCTCAATCTCAGGGTTGTGAGTTCAAGCCCCCTATTAGGCTCCATGCTGGGTGTGGGGTCTACATTAAAAATTTTGTTTTCAATTAAAAAATTAAAAAAATAAAATCTTTTTTAAAAGTCAGACAAATAGATCAATGGAACAGAATAGAAAATCCAGAGGGTGGCTCAGTGGTTTGGCGCCTGCCATCTGCCCAGAGCGTGATTCTGGAGACCCAGAATCAAGTCCCACGTCGGGCTCCCTGCGTGGAGCCCGCTTCTCCCTCTGCCTGTGTCTCTGCTTCTCTCTCTCTCTCTCTCTGTGTGTGTCTCTCATGAATAGATAAATAAAATCTTTAAAAAAAAAAAAAAAGAAAATCCAGAAACAAATCCACAAATTAATTTCAACAAAGCAGGAAATAATATGCAATGGAAAAAAGACAGTTTCCTCAACAAATGGTATTGGGAAAACTGGACAGCAACATGCAAAAGAATGAAACCAGATGACTTTCTTCACCGTACACACACACACACACACAAAAAAACTCAAAATGGAAAAAATAAAAAAAAAGAAAGGAAAAAACTTAGAATGGATTAAAGACCTAAATGTGGAACCTGAAACCATAAAAATCCTAGAAGGAAGCACAGGGAGTAATGTCTCTGACATCAGCCAAAGTAACATTTTTCTAGATATGTGTCCTGAGGCAAGAAAAATAAAAGCAAAAACAAACTATTGGAAAACATCAAAATAAAAATCATCAAAATAAAAAGCTTCTGCACAGCAAAGGAAATAATCAACAGAACTAAAAGGCAACCTATGGAATGGGAGAAGGTATTTACAAATGACATGTCCAATAAAGAGTTAGTATCCAAAATATATAAAGAACTTATACAACTCAATACTCCAAAAACAAACAATCCAATTTAAGAATAAACAGAAGACTTGGGGCAGCCCTGGTGGCGCAACGGTTTAGTACCGTCTGCAGCCCAGGGTATGATCCTGGGGGCCCAGGATCAAGTCCCACGTTGGGCTTCCTGCATGGAGCCTGCTTCTCCCTCTGCCTGTGTCTCTGCCTCTCTCTGTGTCTTCTATGAATGGATAAATAAAAAAAAATCTTTAAAAAATTAAAATAAAAAATAAACAGAAGACATGAACAGACATCTCTCTAAAGAAGGTATTCAGATGGTTAACAGACACATGAAAAGATGCTCAACAGCACTTACCATCGGGGAAATACAAATCAAAACATCGATGAGATTTCACCTCACACCTGTTAGAATGGCTAAAATCAAAGACATAACAAACAACTGTTGTTATATGAACATATATGAATATTATTCAGCTATAAAAAAGAATGAAATCTCCATGGATGGAGCTAGAGAGTATAATGCTAAGTGAAATAAGTCAAAGAAAGACAAATACCGTATGATCTCACTCACGTGTGGAATTTAAGAAACAAAACAAAATAAGAGAAACCAACAAAAAGAGACTCTTAACTATAGAGAACAAACTGGTGGCTACCAGAGGGAAGGTGGGTTAAATAGGAGACGGGGATTCAGACATGCACTTGTCCTGATGAGCATGGGCTGATACATGGAACTGTTAAGTCACTATATTGTACACCTGAAACTAATATAACACTGTATGTTAATTATGCTGGAATTAAAATGAAAAATAAAACTAAAATCCTCTAGCAAAAGCATAATCAATCACCCCATCACACTCTAATATAATCAGAAAATTTAATACTTTTTAAAATAAATACATTGATCAACTAAGAAATTATGGTAGAAATTATTAAATATTTAAGAAAAAAATCACATGCAAAGAACTAGGTACCAAACAGCTAAAGCAGTTTTTGAAAGGACTGTATAAATTTAAATGCATATGTTAGAAAAAAAGAAAGATTAGAAATCAATTTATCATGCAACTAAAGCAGTTATGAAAAGAACCACAGAGAACTTGCCCAAAAAAGGAGGGAAAAAAAGAAAGTCTAAAAATTGGCACAGAAATTAACAAAATAGAAAATAAGGAAACAAGAAAGAATAATACCACCAAAAGCTTTTTTTTTGGGGGGGGGGGAGATTAGTATAATAAACAACTTTCTAGTGAGATCTATTAAAATAAAAAGAAAGAGAAGACATAAATAAACAATATCAGGAAAGAAAAGGAGTACATGTTACCTTATATTTGAAAAGTAATAATAAAATATATCAACTTCATATCAAGATACTGAAAATGTAGAAGAAATGAACGGGTTTTTTGGAAAAGTATAAATTACCAAAAAGGAGTCAAGAAGAAACAGAAAACTTCAATGAACTTTTTAATAAGGAAATTGGACCATTAATTTAAAAATCTATGACAAAACAATGAGAAATTATTTTTTAGGAGACAGATTGATAAAAATATGATCCATCTGATGATGCCAAGAGTCATCAAGGCTGAAGGGAAATGGGAATTCTCAAACTCAGATGATGGGAGTATAAATTGGTACAACCACTTGCTAGAGCAATTGGCAGTGGTTTTCTAAAATTGAAGATCTGCACACACCCTATGACCCAGCAGTTCCACTTCCAAGAATGTGCTCTAGAAAAAGTCTGCCACGTGTCTGCAAGAACAGATGCACAACACTGGTCATTACCATATCTCTTGATACGGCGCAAAACATACAGTTATGTAAATTTCTATCAGCAGATTAGATGAGTAATACAAGTGTATACATATGCATAGAGACACTATCTAGTAAGGGAAGTGAATAAACTTAGATACATTTCAATGGAGAGAAATCTTAAAAATGCAACTTTGAAAAAGTTACCAGAGGACACCTATAGTGTGATATATTTTTTTTAAGATTTTATTTATTCATGAGAGTCACAGAGACAGAGAGAGAGAGGCAGAGAGAGAAGCAGGCTCCATGCAGGGAGCTGGACATGGGACTCGATCCCGGGTCTCCAGGATCACACCCTGGGCTGAAGGCAGGAGCTCAACCGCTGAGCCACCTGAGCTACCCTATAGTGTGAAATTCTATAAAAGTTTTAAGAATATATAAAACAAGAATATCCATTGTGGACTCAGATAGATAGATAAATCAATATAGGTAATTTTAGAACCTGGATGGGATGATTCAAACCAGTAGAGCGGGTTCTCTGAGGAAGGAGGGAGGGAAATGGGATAGGAAAATATTCAAACATATCGGTAACATTGCATTTCTTTAAGGAAAAATACAAGTAAATGTGTCAAATCTGGGCACTGCACTCGTGGATGTCCCTATATCATTCTGTGTACCCCGTTTGCATGCTTGAAATGTTTAAGGTGACATTCCAAATACATATGGAAAATAGTACCCGCTCTGTCTTCTATAAATGTTAGAGGATATTTTTCAAGGGTTTCGTAAAGCACAAAGCCTTCTACAGATAGGAACAGTGTCCCCCTCCACTGTCCTGACAGTGGCTGCCCCCTCGGTGGTAGAGCCTGAGGCAGAGGTGAGGAGCCAAGCCCAGGCCTCTGTCTTGCATTTCCAAGCTCAGCGTGAAGATCATTTCCAAGAGTCTGGCTCGAGCTCAAGCGGCTTGCTTACTAGATGTCTGCTCTTGGAAAAGTTGTTGAACTTCTGTGAGGCTTCATGTTTTCACCTATATAAGGTGGAGCTAGTGGAGGGCCTCCTCTGCAGGGATGTTAAGACATCGATTAGCAGAGTGCTACCTGGGGCAGGAGACACTTAAATGACATCGACTATTTTCTGTAAATATGAACTAAAGTAATTCCATCATGCTTCTAAAAAAAAAAAAAAGTGCATCTAAAAGCAACAATGTGGGGCACCTGGGTGGCTCAGCGGTTGAGCATCTCTGCCTTTGGCCCAGGTTGTGATCCCAGGACCCTGGGATCAAGTTCCCATCGGGCTTCCCGCAGGGAGCCTGCTTCTGACTGCCTGTGTCTCTGCCTCTCTCAGTGTCTCTCATGAATAAATAAATAAAATCTTTAATAAATAAATAAATAAAAGTAACAATGCATTTCATCAAATGTAGAATTTTTCTGTTTTCCAGAGTAATGTCAGGAGAGGTGGTACTAATTACCCAATTAGCTAAAGATAGTTGATCCTGTCCGGGGTGTCCCCCTGCAAACAACACAGGCCTGTAGTGTGGGGTTGCCAGGCAGCAGGGCCCATGCCCTCTGCTGACAGTCACAACAGATTTCTCAAGCCTTGTCAGACCAGTCTGAACAGGACACAGGGCTTCAAACCATGGCCTTTAGTTCCTGCTCTAACCAGGGCTATAAACGGAGATGACCTGGGAAGTTTGTTAAACAAACAAAAAAAAGGAATTAAAAGGAAGGTATCCTGGAGCTGGATTGAGGAAGGCACAAAGTTATGAATGTACTAGATGTTGCTAATGGTAAACTTGTAAGTATTTTATCACAATAGAGGGAGAGAGAAAGAATGATGCACCTGTAACCCCCGAGATCCACAGACCAATCCACCAGACACAAAAATTGGCCTCTAATTCCAGTAAAGTACAGAGACCTGTAATCACTTCATGAATTGACCGAGATACGTAAATGATGTAAATAGATCATACCTAACAGACAACAGTATCCCATGTCACACAAGGGACCTTCAGCTTATCAAGGTCAACTGCACCCTGGATCTGTCTGATGTCTGAGAAGCAAGTGTGCATGACTTGAATTTGGCTTTCTTGGAATAAGCAAGATGTGACAGGTTTCAACGGTGCCACCTTCTTGGTGCGGTCATCGTCATGCGGCTCTACATCCATCAAAGCTGTCTGGCACAGGACTGCCAACTCTTAAGAATGGCATAAAACTTACCAACTGTTCTTGTCCCCCAAATTAAAGCCTGGCATTTGTTATTTTTGGCTTCATTCGTTTAAAGAGAAAATGAGAATGTGGTCATTAGAAGCCTTCTGACGTAGATCTTCTGCTCTACGTCGCGGGGTTCCCAATGCAATCTCACTTGGATGGTGACTTCACTGAGATGTTCAAGGACCAGAATCTGTGGGGCAAGAGGTCCCAAGCGCATCTCAGTTTTCTGTAACCATCATCTGCCGAGTGATTGTGCCAAGCCCAGCACTTTGCTAAACTCATCCACAGACGTTATTCCAGTTAATTCTCACAACAGTCCCGCGAAGGCAGGTGTTACTATTGTCCGCATGTTACAGGACATGGATCCAAAGCTTGGAGAGATTGACTTTCTCCAAGTTACATGGCTAATAAGTGACAGAGCCCAGATTAGAACCCAAGATGGTAGGACTCCAAGTCTCAAGCTCTTAACCCCCAGCTCAGCGGCCTGTTTCACCTGAGTAGAAAACCACATTTCATCAGTTTTTCTCCACCTCTGGCAGGATTCCTAGCATCTTTGCTCTTCATTTTCAGGCGGAGGCCGGGTCTAACAGTGGCCCTGGGGAGGGCTCTGGGGGTTCCCAGCAAAGTGGTCGCCAACAATGCTGTGCTGTGTGTGAGCACACTGCTCCTCCATCAAGAGGTGGACTCTATTTCTTTGCCTCTTGAATCTGAGGTGGTTTTCTCTGACCAACCCAACGTGACAGATGTGACATTCTGGGACTTCAGAGCCCAGCCTCAAGACAACAACAACAAAACCCCGGCAGCCTCGTTGTCACTGTTATGCACAAGGAAATCCAGGCTGTACCACTAGAGGGAGGCCACATGGGAAGGGCTCTTGAGAGGAGATGCCACACAGGAGGCCCTCAGAGGGAAACTGAGGCACCTTAGCTGAAGGTCATCAATCACCATGGGACCCAGACTTTCCAGCTTAGCCTGGCTGCCAGCTGAATCTGCGCAGCTATGTGAATAAGCCCAGCCAACACCACAGGGGGTGGAAGGAGGCCCAGTCAACCCAAAGAATCATGGAAAACAATGAGTCATTGTTTAAAGTTGCCAAGTTTGGGGATGGATGGTTATGTGATAATTATCTTGGTGTAGGTAGCATCGCATGCCCGGGGGCACACAGGTCTCTGATTGGAAAGGTGTGCTTTACCTGTGCCCTCCCTGGAAACCTCGGTGGCTGCCCATAAAAATGCTGGGCAAATGGAAAAAGCCTATGTCGGTTTGCTTTGTGTGGGTTTATAGCTCTTTCTAATGTAGTAGAAAGAGCAAGGCCTTTGGGGTTCAAATACTTGGATTAGCATAGTTGGCTCCGCCTCTTTCCAATGAACCACCACGAACAAGACATCTCGCCTCCCTGTGTCTTTCTAAAAACTAGACATAATCTCAATTTTTCACACAAGGTTCTCTTGTGAAGATGTAATGAGATTTACTCCACAAACATTTGCTGAGCTCTTTCAATAAACCTGACGCTACCCATTACGCTGTCAGCTCTTAGAGAACAAGCTCTTTGTACTATCACTTTTTTCTAAAGTTCCAAAAATATTTATTGAATGGATGCATTGTGACAGATTCCCGGTGACACAAAGATGAATGCCGAATTGATTTCGGAGCAGCTCAAAGTTAAATGGTAAAGAATGTGTACAAAACGACGCCGCGGTATACAAAATGTCACTATTATGTAATCTTTTAAATGCAGTGATTCACTAATTCATTAATTACACTCACTAAATCTTCCACCTCATTCACAGGAGGATTTTGCAGAAGCTCAAAAAAAAAAAATCATCATCTATAAAAGGATAAAATGTAACTGAGAGAACCAGGGCAAAGAGAAAATAAAGAGGAAAGAATGATTTGTTAATCTCTAATTTCATTGTAACATTGTTTTTAAACCGGTAGTTTCACTTAAGATAATTAATCCATCACTCGTGCCAAGATTTCCAGGAGCAATAAAATCTGTTAAATTAGCCACCTGTAGTTTTGCCTTCAACAGAGCCACCCAGATTTCACTGTAGGTTTCAAATGATTTTAATTGATAGTAAAGGTCTTGGGAAAACGGTCCCTCCCCCAGTTGGGTTAAGTTGGTTAGTTCAGGCAAGGACGTAACCCTTACGCACATGGCAAGCAGGTGGGAAGCGGTGGAGACTGGCGAGCAAAACCTCGAAAGCAGTTAGTAACTAAAAACTGAGCTTCGGACTCCTGACTCTGTCACTCACTAAATATGTGACCTTGAGCAGGTGACCTTTCTGAGCCTCAGCTTCTCTCTCAATACAACAGGTGAGTAACAGCATTTGCCACGTGAGGTTTTTGTAAGAATTAAATGAGATACTCTGCATCGCATAAGGTCCATTTTCATGAATGTTCGCTGTACGAGTTATCACCATCGTAGCAGAGGGAGGGTGGATGGTGGAAAGGAGAGGGTCTCTGGTTCATGGGCAGCCGAAATTTTACTGTAAGTCTGAGTAGGTGCATATTAATTAGGATGCATTGGTAGCAAGTGGAATGGAGTTAATTATCGATGGTTTGAAAATTATCGATGTGCTTTTAGAGTTAGTTTGTCAGACCACGTGACCTTCCCCCTCATCTTCCTGAAGCATCCTTCTTTCTGCCTAGGGAGACTAAAATTGTTACAGAGGAGTGCAAGAGGATGTCCAGCTTCTGGCACTTGAACGTAGGATTTTTCTAGACCACTCTAGCTTTGCAAGTCAGACTCTCAAGGGAGGTTTGCATATCTGCCTTCCCCCATCTTCATTTTCAGGGTCTAGGCTTATAGGGCTCCAAAGAGGACGTCCCATATCAGGAGGAAAGCCTGCCCTAGAGGTATTGTAGGAGGAAGGATTAAAGGAGGCAAATCGAGTGTTTCGGTGTGAGTCCTGGTTTTCCCTCTCTAGGCTTCAGCAGGAGTCTTGTGCCCTGTTGTCCATTTGGGCCTCTGGGAGGGAGACATCTTGATGGCCGCTCTAAAGCCACAAGCAGAACAATCACACACATCCATTAGATTTGGCAGCTCAGCTCGATCAGTCAGAGGCAGTCTTGAGGTGTAGGTTTTCTGAGCTGTTCCCAAGCATTGAGGGCTGCCATAAGCTTGCCATGCTGGAGCAAGGCCTCTCTCCCCAACCCAGAAGTTGGTGGGACCCCGGGGGGTGGGGTGGCCCACTGGCTGGAGGCCAAAGGATGAGGCAGGGGGTCAGCAGTCTGCAGCCAGGAACAACGAAAGGAGGCCAAGGGAGCACAGGGAAGAACAGGCCACATCAGCTACTTCACCCTCCGTCGGCCCCCGTCATGTTGCTGAAAGAAGCCCGTTCTGTGTGACCTTGGACAGACCCCTTACCATCCTGGGCCTCTAGCTCCCCATCTGTGAAATGAAGAGGTAGATGGGATAATCTCCAAAGCTCCCTCTTGTCCTGAAATCCTAGGATTCTACAACTCAGTGTCAAACTTTCTCCTAATGCACACACTTTGTAATAATAACACGATTTAATTAAAGTCATAGGTAAACCTGGTATCCCAGGAGAGTTGCAACAGTTATAAGGTTTCATACTTAGTGCGTTTCAGACGCATCCCCTCAACAAAGATGTCCTCTGTCATTATATTCAATATAATGTTAAGTCAAAAAGACTTAACAGAATTAGCAAACTTCTTTTTTTGTGAATTGCAAGAGCAGATATTAAAACTCTATATTCCTTACTACTCAGCCATAAAATGCAACAAACTACCGATCTGTGCAACAATATGGACGACTCTCAAAATAATTCTGCTGAGCGAAGGAAACCAGGCACAAAAGAGGACATTTCATATGATTCTATTTGTTTTTTTTTTTTTTTAAATTTTTATTTATTTATGATAGTCACAGAGAGAGAGAGAGAGAGAGGCAGAGACACAGGCAGAGGGAGAAGCAGGCTCCATGCACCGGGAGCCCGATGTGGGATTCGATCCTGGGTCTCCAGAATCGCGCCCTGGGCCAAAGGCAGGCGCCAAACCGCTGCGCCACCCAGGGATCCCATATATGATTCTATTTGATTGAGCTTTCTGTCTATGGTGACAGAAGGCAGATCAGTGGTTGCTTGGGATGGGGATACACAGAGGGGATTTACAGAAGGGGCATGAGGAAACTTTTGGGGGTAATGGATATGTTCACAGTCTAGATTGTTCAGTAATGGTCTCACGAGTGTATACATGTGTCAATACTTGGGAAATTTGTGTGCTTTAAATATATGTAGTTTATTGTGTGCCATTTATATTTCAATAAACCAGGGTTTTTAAAAAGATTTTATTTATTTGAGAGAGAGAGAGAGTAATTGAGACAGCAAGCATGAGCAGGGAGTGGAGCAGAGGGAGAGGGAGAAATAGACTCCCAGTGGAGCAGTGGGATATGGGGCTCAACGCCAGAAATCCAAGATCATGATCCGAGGTGGAGGCAGACACTTAACCGACTGAGCCACCCAGGTGTCCCTTAATAAACCTGTTTTTAAAAAGATTAAATTTTACAGAGTAAAAGAAACTTTATATATTCCTTCATTTGTCAGCCTCAGTAGGGAGTTATGCTGAAATTAAAATTCTCTTAGCTATTACATATGAGGAGAAAAAAACAGTGAAATAATATGTCTGTATATATGATACCTAATGTATAATATGTGATATACAAATATATATTACAAATTATATTATAAATAATATATAATATATAAAAATATATATTTATATATAATACGTAAAGTGCATGATCAAATAAGGCCTGTCCTTTAGTGGTCACAACACTGAAATCAGATCAACTAGACTTGACTAGGAAAAGTTATCATCCTACAAAGTAACAAGAAGTTAAATCATACCATACTTTTCTAAAATATACACGGTTTGAGGTACTTAAACCTCAAGGATTGGGCAGCCCCGGTGGCCCAGCCGTTTGGTGCTGCCTTCGGCCCAGGGCGTGATCCTAGAGACCTGGGATCAGGTCCCGTGTTGGGCTTCCTGCATGGAGCCTGCTTCTCCCTCTGCTTGTGTCTCTGCCTCTCTCTCTGTGTGTCTCTCATGAATAAATAAATAAATAAATAAATAAATAAATAAATAAACCTCAAGGATTTAAGTAATAAAATTATCAGGTGTTTAGGTTTTGCTCAATCAGCACTTAGATGCTGTTTGCATCCTTTTGGATGCTTTGCCTTCAATCAAAGTATGCTATCACCAGTGAGCAGGTATGTCTCATTTATAGTCATCAGGTAGAAACAGCAGATCTTCCACCTTGGGTGTGGCTAGCTGAGAGAAAGCAGAAGAAATGAGCACTCACCTTTAAGAGACCAAAGGAGGGCATCCCGGGTGGCTCAGTGGTTTAGTGGTGCCTTCAGCCCAGGGCCTTCATCCTGGAGACCCGGGATTGAGTCCCACATTGGGCTCCCTGCTTGGAGCCTGCTTCTCCCTCTGCCTGTGTCTCTATGAATAAACAATTTTAAAAAGCCTTTACAAAAAATAAAGGACCAAATGAAAATTCTTAAAGATGATGCCTATCAGTATTGCTTGTGTTCAATTAATTTTAAAGCAATTTCAAAAATTAACATAGAAGTATAATTTGATTTTTTACCTTGCAAATTCCTCATTGTTATGCCTTTTGGTCCTCCTCTTCGGAAATTTTTTGTAGAGAGGAAGAGGGCGGGGAAGGAGCAGAGGGAGAGAGAGAATCCTAAACTGGCTCCACGCCCATTGTGGAGTTCAACCTCTTGACCATGAGATCATGACCTGAGCCAAATTCAAGAGTTGAATGCCTAACCGACTGAGCTACCGGGGCACCCCAAGGAAAAGTTTTTAAGAAGCAAACACCACAACCTAGAGCGGGAGCATGAGAAAAGCAAGTCAGAATAGTGAGAACCAGAAATCCCCTGTTCTGGAGAAATCTGCAGATTTGAAAAGATTAGCAGGCCAGCTCGGTTCACATGATGGCATACACATTCTTAGTAAAACTTCAAATGGCTCTTTGTTTTCAGGTGTTAGGCTAGTGGGCAACCGAACTAAGGCCATAGCCATTAGATTTCGCTCGTGTAAAGGCTCAAGTTGACTTTAGATTCTTCTCTTGCAGTGAGACTGTCACAGCCGAGATACAGGCACATAGTGACTCAACATTTCCAGATGTATTTCACATTCACTGAAGGACCCCTTCGTTATGGAGCAGTTGAAAACTTAAACTGGTAAGGTCAGTGGCTATCTGTGTTTCATTGCCCTGTCACACCCGAATAGCAGTGGAGAATGAGGTTCAGAATACCAACCAAGGGAATCGAGCCTTCTGGAATATGGATGAGCTAGGAATACTTATGAGATCATTTTACTGGGGATGGTGGGTGGGAAGTTCTGGTGAGAGTGGGTGGGTGCGTGGAGGGCAAGACAAAGTGTTTGTAGTGGACATTTCCTCTCCTGGTGATGGCCATCAGGTTCTACTTTGAGGCAAGCACCCCTCTCCCATCACCAGCCATGTGGTCTGGGTGGGATCGACCCTAGCTCCGTTTTAGGATGAGCTGTAATTGGCATAAGCCCCCCCTAGGGGAGCTTATGGTCTTGGTCACCATGGTCTTTCCAAAATAGGCACATAGTGCAATCGAAGGCAAGTAGATACAAGGAGATATTGGGACATCTGAGGGGAACAGTTTGCTCTCCCTGCAGTGGGAGTATCACAGGAAACTCTCTTCCTCTGAAGAGTGCTGAGAAGGACTACACACTTGGGCTGCTTGGATTCTGAGCACCCCTTGGGCCCCTGGACAGGTCACCCACTTGTTTAAACTCTACCTTTGCCATAGTTCCCTAGAGACGGCTTTGCTTCTGCAAATGCATGTAGGCATCCCACCTTGATGGGAGCAGCTTTTATTCTTTTATTACTTCCAAACCATTTGGGCCCTAGTGAAATAGTAGCAGCTAATTCACAACTGGGTACTTTGTGTTAAATTACTCAGGCATTGTGCTGAGTAATTTATATCATCTAATTTTCTTGAGGTAGCTACTATTCTTATTCTTATACCTATTTTATGGATGGGAAAGACAAGGGCTAGAAGAGTTAAGAAACTTGCCCATGTTCACACAGGTGGCAAGGTCGGGGCCAGGACTTGAACTCTCCCAGGCCACATGGAAGGGTAGAGGTTACTGCTAAAAATGCTAGTTATTAGTGGGAGAAGCCAGAAAGGCTGGACTAACGTCTCTGAGGCATAGAGAGGCTGTAGCCGACATTTCCTCCTCACCAGGAGACAAAAGCAGAAAAACAAACATTGCTTAGCAGCACACATACTTCCATCAGGTTCAATTATATGAAACCCCAGGATCATTTATTTCCGATTAGAAATTTTCCAATGAGCTCCACTTTGGGGGAAAAGAACTGAAATTTCCTCTGCTGTGTCACTTCTGCTTTGTCAGTGTGTGTGCTGGATTATGGTCGGTAAGAGGATGGGGGTGGGGCAGGACAGGAGCTGGAAAGGGAGGCTGGATAGAAGTGTGGAGGGTCCTGAATGACTCGCTGAAGTCCTGAGTTTTGCACAAGACAGTGTCTTGGGCAATTGTCTTAGGGACAAAGGTGAATCCAAGAGGTAGCGTGAGCTGAGCTCCAAGGAGGTGGAGTGGGAGCACCCCAATTCTAAAATGGGCAGATCCCACAGCAGAGAATTGCAGAGGCTGGTGCCCAGATCTCCACCTCATGAGAATGGCTTTGGAATTTTGTATCTCTTGCATCATATGTAAACAAATTGATTCATTTGACAGACATTTACTGATGTCCTGCTATGTGCCATGCACTAGGAGCTATAAGGATAAATAAGAGAGAGTCCCTGTCCTCAGGGAGCTTATAGTTTAACGAAGAAAATAAATATTTGAAAAATAAAATACTATGTGCTAAGTGCTAAAATAGAGGTATATGAATAACTCTGACAAAGAAGCTTCAAAAAGATAATATTAGGGCTGAGGCTTGACATATAAGTAGGGATTTTTCAAGGACATTACAGGAAGGAAAAATTCTAGGCAGAGGAACTGAGGTTTGCAGGCATGTAAAGGAATGTGGTCTGTGCATAGATCAGCATCATTAATTTGTGAGGCTACAGTATAGGATGTCTCAAGGAGGATTTGGTTTGTGGGGGGAAGCAGTATGGGAGAGGCAAAGCCTCAGAACAATTCCGACGTCAAAAGGGCATTAACATGGAATGGATTGGTTTCTCTTTTTTAAGTTGGCTGAGAGGTCAGATAACAGGACATAAGTTATGATATATACCAAGGTATGTCAGTCAGTGTATAATTAGGAGAGAGAAATCATATAGTCATTGTAACAGGGAAAGTACAATATAAAGAATTATTAACCCTACAGGGATTTGCGATAATGAATGATTAGTAAGAAGAGAACTCTAAGGAATAAAGGATATAATATATATAATATATTATAGATAAATTATAGATATATTATAATATAATATAACATTATATAATATATCTAATAGCAATTACCCCTAAGGTTGAGTTAGAGCACTGAAGGAAGACCCCTCATGGCCCCTAAGGTCTCTGAGACCTTATTGGAATTTTTTTTTTTTTTTTTTAGGTAAGCTCCATACCCAGCATGGAACCCAACATGGGACTTGAACTCATGACCCTGAGATCAAGACCTGAGCTGAGATCAAGAGTTGATGCTGAACCAACTGAACCACCCAGGCTTCCCGAGACCTTACGGGAGAAGGTATGGCCATGGCTCACTGGATGGCAAAGAAGTCTCTGTGGTGCTGCGCCTGTAAAACTTGCTGTAAATCTGCTCTCTGGAGTGGGTGCCATTATAAAACTGTCTGAGAGGGAGACCAGGGGAAACTGGCTGCTGGACCACCATGCACTTCAGGGGCAAGACACTAGAGAAGCCTGCTTCATATAAATCCCAGGTGCTGCAGGAGCCTGCTGTTGGGGGAAACCATACAGGAACTCAAGTATATGGCAGGAACCAGGAAATAAAATCCTTTTCTCCTGCAATGTCTCTCTAGTGCCCTCTGCTGACAAAGCCCCAGTGTCAGCCGATCTGCTGAAGGCCCAGACCCATTTTCACAGAACAGGCCAAAAGGTTGAATTGGAGCTGAAGGGCAATAAATCTAGAACTGGCACCCGAGGACAGGTGAAAATACTTCTGACATACTCTGAGAGAGTTATTTTCACACTAAGTTCATGCTTTCAAAGTGTCGTACCTAATAAAATCTTTCTCAGTGGTTAAAAATCTGTCCTGGAAGACTTGTGCCAGCATGCCCCACTTACTAACATGACCTTTTGGGTATTAATATGGGGGAAAGTTGTTTCCATTTGTATTTGCAATCCAAAGTGGCGTCGTGGACCTTATTTTTAAATGGTAGTTAAGAACAGGAGCTTTGGAGTTGACAAACCTGGGTGTGGCCACTTACCCGACTGCCCAGAGCACATAAATACTATCAGACTGCTAATAATAGCTCAAAGACTAATAGCTACTATGTAATAACACTTAAAGTAATTTGCTACATGCTAGGCATAACAATGGCTTTAAAATGTTATTTATTCATCCAGTATTGTGTATCAATATTAATTAAATCTTGGAATTTGGGAAAGAGACCAGTTACAAGGGTCATGAAGTTATATCAATATGGCAGTTAGAGTACAGCACTCTTTTCCCTATATTTCTGAAACACCTTATTTGTGTACCTATGATGGCAGTTATTTCATTCTCTCTGGCATCATGGTATTATAGGAGATGGTTTTCACAGTGATTTCTTCATGATGAATACTGTTTAGTCATTTTCCTTTTCCCTCCAGACTATTAAAAATTATGTATTTTGCATAATAGGCACTCAGATAATTGTTAAAATGAAATTTTTATTTTGCCAGCAGTCTTTCCTTATTCTTGCATGTCTTGAAATTCTTACAAACTCCTTGTAAAGCTGTAAAGGGAGAAAAAAGGTTAAGCAATCTTGTTTCACAGAAGAAGATTCTTAGACCGATATAAGGTCACACAGGTAGTTTAAGGACAGGCTCAGGACTAGGATCTCAGTTTCGTTAATGTGGTTAGTCATTTGTCAAAGAGTGAGCGAGGTGCCATGCTGGGCTCTATAGTTCTACTAATTAAGCACAAAATCTTTGCTTTCAAAAAGCTGGCACTATACTGGGGGGAGGGGCAAGTAAAAATAATCCTATGAATACCAAGCGATGTGACAAGGGCACTACAGGGAAATGTGGGCTGATATTGAGTTGATGTCCAAACTAGCATGTTGGCCCAAATACGGAAATGTTTTTATGTCATTGATCAATAGACTCCTCCCCTGCTATCTTCTCCCAGATATTCCCATGATCCAGAAACTAAAGGATTAATGCACTAGTATCCAGAACTCTGTGCCAGTTGTTGGCATCAGGCTGCTGTTCTGATTGATCATTCCCAAAGCAAAATCAGTTTTTTTAAATATATCTTTTTTTGAAAAAAGATTATTTATTTATTCAGAGAGAGAGAGCGAGAGAGAGAGACAGAGACACAGGCAGAGGGAGAAGCAGGCTCCATGCAGGGAGCCGGACGGGACTCGATCCCAGGTCTCCAGGATCACACCCTGGGCCGAAGGCGGCGCTAAACTGCTGCACCACTGGGGCTGCCCTAAATATATCTTTACATATTTTCAATATCCCCCCTGAGAAAATGCATAGAGAGTTAGATTTTGATGAGAATGTAGCTCAGGAGAGGGACCTAATTCTGAACAAAAGATTAAAAAACATTTCAAGAACTGGGAAAAGACTTTTAAAAAATCTAATTATAATATGTTATAGAGAATTAGTAAAATCCATATATTATGTAAGATCATATCATGGAGTAAACTGAGTGAAGGCTATAAAAGACTCTTTTTGCAACTTCTTATGAATCTTTAATTATTTGAAAATAAAAGTTTTTTTTTAATGTGAAGGAAGCCTAGGTTGGTATTATTAATTACAAAGATATTCAATATGCCATTGCAAATGGAATTCTGCTTGTGCTTAATTAAAATACACAAATTTTAGTGAAAAAAAAGATCAAGTCTAAAATGGATCTGAAATATTTCACATCACCAGTTTGCAGTATAACATAGGCACATCTTATGATGGTCAGATATACAGGACTTGGACTTATGAGAGGTCCCTCCTCCTGAGGATCTCCGTCACACATGCCCATTCCCCATGATGCTCATGGCACCTGCTACATGGTCCATTCCTGGAAATATAGATTGCCGGGTAGTCCTGGGAAACACTGATTCACAGCTGCCATCATCACTTCCCTCAGCCATCACTTGGAGAACTTGGTCAGGAAGGTTCTAGAATCTTCCCCTTTGCACAAACTGGAAGTATTCGGTTCAAGCAAGGACATAGTAATTATCCTTAAAATCTCCCAAACCAAAGGCAGACCTCACCACACAGATGAGGCATGACAGTCCACAGGACTTCCTCTTTACTCTCTGAGCAGTCTAACTGAAATTACTAGAATTTTAGAAAGCCATTTCTCCTTCTTCTTCAAAGTCACAGGATGGGTAAAGACAAGCTCAGTTTGCATTACTAGACAGAACACGAAATCTCAGTCTGTGGCATCAGCATGCAGATTTAAAGTGATCTGCATAGCTTTCTTAGAGATCAGTGGGTGGATGTTTGCCTTATATAAAAATAAATAAAGAGCCCATTATGGTGAGTTTCCCAAAACCAGAGTCAGCTCCAAAGGCAACTCCAGAAGCCAAAACAAAGGACAGCTCCCTTGGATGAAATTACTTTACACACAGCGCACACACACACACACACACACACATATCTACACACACAATTGTGCACATACACTTACATATTTGAGTCTAAGATTTTACTTACTTTACATACACATATATATGTTTTAGTTTTTCTGGTACCCCACAAGAAAATAAAATAGATCAACATAAACACACAGCCACAAATGAAATTAAACTTTAAGAATATCTTTTTACCCCTCCTCTCAGTGCATGTAAATACACATGAATGAACACATATAGTCACTCTAATGCAACCAGTAGGTGAGGTGCATCAAAATCATACATTAAATAGCATATGAGAAATTCCCTATCTGCCAAAGTGCGGAGGTGTGCTGACCAGAGCAGAGGCTGGGATGGAAATAAGCCATAGAATGTTAGCATTAGAGGTATGTTAGTTGGTCTCCAAAGATGGCCCCAATGTACTACTTTTCCTAGTAGTGACACTTTTGTGTGGTCCCCTCCCACGATAAATCTGGGCTGACCCTGCTATTTGCTTTAACCAGTAGAATGCAGTGGAAGTGATGCTGAACAATAAAAGCATTTGTAACAATCGATTGCTGTATAGAATTTAAAATAAAAGGTATTATATATCTTATTGTCTGTTGTGTCTATTCATTTTTTATAGTGATAAAGTATAAAGTACACACCAACACGTACAAAAGTGTGTATATCTCACACACACACGCACGCATACACAGACTTTTCCCCCAGAAAGCTGGTTGTTGAACATTCACCAGCACCATTGGACTTGCCTCATCTCAATGTACCTTCCTGGAGCTGTAATCATCTGAAAACAACTAAGTCCTCAATCCTTTTACTCTGAAATTCGAAGTTACTAAAATCTAGCAGAGTGGACTGAGGTGGCCCTTCAATTCCTGTGATAGGAAATACAAAACAATCATTGTGATAAAACTCCCCATGAGGACAGAAAGAGCCGGGAGCCGTGGGCTCGCTTCTGCATCATGCAAAGGAAAATGATGATCTCAAGTCTATGAGAAGCCTTGGCTCAACTTTCAGAAAGGCAAGCTTCAAGAGAACACCCGTGGCAGTGACGCTGAGTTGCCCCGCCACAGGGAATTTGGGGTGATCTTGACGTAGAGCACTTTGGCATAAAGACCATGGGCCTCTGTCCCAGGTCTGGCCTGCCAGAGTCTCAGCAGGCAGTGAGATCTAGGCCTCTCGCCCCCGGGGGTGACAGTACTGAGCAGAAACTTCTCTGCACACAGCACAGGTTTCAGCTGAGCAAGCAGGCAGCAGCCCGGAGTACATGCAGGAGGCTTCGGGCTCCAGGAGGTCAGTCTGACTTTCAGCTTCAGAAGCCAAGCTGGGCTAATGCCCCAAGTCCCAGAAGGCTTTTGGCTCTAAGTAAAGTTTTAGTGTCAGATGAGATTTATTTTCTAGAGAAGTAGCAGAAGCTTAATTTTAAAACGGAAGAGGGGAGGGGGGGTGAGGGGGAAGGAGAGAAGAAAAAAAAAACATTTTGCCTGGTCTTTAAAGACCAGCTCTAAGTTGGGTTCAAATGGCCAAGGGCATGACGTTCATCCTTAAAACGGAAGTGAAGTGGGGATGAAAGTTCTCACATAAGACACATCCTGGTAGGTTGCCAAAGGGCAATGTCTTAGCTTTTACTGGAGAGCTTGCGACCAAGCCAGAGGTGGGGAACTAAATGCAGAGAGTGTTTCCTAAAGGAAGAAGGTATTTTAAAATGTCTGGTTATTTATTTATTTATTTATTTAGATTTTATTTATCTATTTGAGAGATAGAATGAGTGGGGGAAGGGGCAGAGGGAGAGGAAGAAGCAGACTCCCTACTGAGCAGGGAGCCCCATTGTGGGACTCAATCCTAGGACCACCCCCCAACCCCCATGACCCCCCAACCCCACCTTGCTGAAGGCAGACACTCAAACAACTGAGCCACCCATGTGCCTCTGTATGGTCTTTTTAAAGAACTGTTTCCTTGCCCTCCAAATTTGAGGCCCAACCAGGGACAGACCCCGTGTTACTAAGTTCCAGCTGTAGATCTCACCTAAGTCACTTAAACCCTCTGAGTCTCTGTTCTCTCATATTGGTAGAGTAACACCCGCCTCCCTGGAGTATTGTGCGGGTCAAATAAGAATACAGGTGAAGTGCTTGGCATATTGCAAATGGCCATACATGGTAGCGGGGATTGTTTCAATCAGACTTAGATCAGCCGTGCTTCACACTAGATTTTTTGGTCTATGACCATGTTCAGCTTTACTTAGGGCTTATTTCTTTAAATGTTTCTCTAAAATTAGGAATTTCTTCCTTAATGGTTTCTACAGAAAAAGTTGTTGAGGATGTTTGACGAGAATAGGTTCCTGGGACTTAGGAAAAACAACCCAGTTTGACGTGTAGTCCTATATAGGTACTATCATTCATCTTTTAAAAATGTTACCTAAATTTCAGGCGTAGTGTGTAGAGGGAGAGAAACAGCCTCTAAAGGACTGTGCAAAGCAAATTTATGAGAACGTGTATATTTGGCGGGGGGGGGGGGGTCCCCCTGGTGATTCTGATGTGCTCCCCTAAATATGTATTTGAATGAATGGATTTCCACACCCTAAACCCCACAGTGGAGACTCTCTGGGAGCATGTTCAAATTCTGTTGCCAAGCTGTGCTCACTTGCCCTAATTTCCAGTTAACTTTAGCATGCCCAGAGGGTATGGCACAACACTTTTAGACGTTCTGAGGACTTACCAGACAGATATTTCGTGTCCTGATAGGTCCCTGGCTCTGTCGGGGCTTGCCCTGCCCTCACCTGAGCCAGAGTCCGCACAGGTATTTATGGGTGGCCTCGCTTTGTTCCTACAGCCTGTTTGAGGGAAGAGCCCTTTATTTAAGTCCGGTGTCATCTTGACAAGTAGCAGAAGTGGGATTCATTCTGCTCTTTTCACAGGGACTAATATGTTAAGTTAGCATAACTTTGGGTCATTAGCCTCTTCTGAAGACTCTATGGAATTCTTTATAACCCCTTACAGACGTTGGTGCCAGAGTGGGAGTTCCACCTGCAACTGCCAGAGAGTTGGTTTGGCTCTGATTCAAGTGCCACTCCTTTCTCGACTGTGGTTCCTGCATTCTGTTCAGACTGAGCTTCTAGCTTTATTCTGACTCATATGCTAGTGTTCTTGCCTGAAACATGTGACTTCTCCCTCTACTAACAGGCTAGCAACGAATGATGGCCCGCTGTGATTCATGGACATGTGTGATTTTCCCTGGGAACTTCACAAATGTGAGGAGGGAGAGAAATCTGAAGGATACCACAACAATTTCAAATCAACAAAGTTAGGACTTGGATTTTTTTTTTTGTCTTGTTTTGTTTTTTGTTTTTAGGTTCAAAACTATTCCCAGAATTCAAGTATCAATGAGGTATGCCAAATTTCATTTCCACAACCCTTCCCAAACGTTCTCAGGAAAACCATGGAAACAGTTTGAATCCCTGCTAGTCAATTAGGTAAGGGCCTGGAGTAATAAGATTAGGGGTTATTGGTATATTAAGGGTATAGGTATTGGGATGTTGTGACTTCATTTATGTAATCCAGCCTGTGAAACCTGAGACCTAGGAGTTATTGGCAATACGACGTCACTGTTGTTCTGATCCAGTTGTCTATGCCTGGCAGCCCTTGGGTGTTTCAAGCACTATCACTACTTCTTAGTGGAGCCAGACACCTGATTATATCACTGCTGAGACTTCACAATCCAAACCCCAACAATTCCATGGTGATGTAGCTTTAGGCTAGCCTCCAATTTTACTGGACTTAGCATAAATATCCTCCCATTCACAAGGGAGCACTACTTTGTGCTAGGCTCCTGAAAGGGATGCTCCATAGTAAAGATTTCTAAGCTCCATGGAATATTCTCTGGGACTAAGCTTGACATCATTCAAATTAAGACCTGACCCTCACACCACCCCATGCTGAATATATTGAGGCCACTAGTGTCAAGCTGATACCGCCTAGAGTGAGGGGGGCCAACCCCTCCATCCATTAGCCCAGAGTCTGACGTCTTCCAGGAGATGGTTGGGACTAATCCACTCCACACTCCCCATTCCTGTTTCCCTTGCTACATTAGTCACTGGTTTTCTATCACATCCGTGGTCTGGAAGTATGGTCCTTGAATCAGAGCATCCACATCATTTGTAACACAACCTGTAATACAAATTCTCAGGCCCCACCCAGATCCACTCCACCATAAACTCTGAGAGTGGGTCCTAGCAATCTGTGTTGTAACAAGCCCTCCCCCGTGCTTCTCATGCATATTAAAGTTGGGAATGACCTCACTGGAACACCATTCCCATATACTCCATATTTCTCTGTTCCCCCTCCCCTCATTGCTTTCCAATGTACCTTGTGGAGTAGCTGCTCCATGATCAGTAAAGTCTCCTTCACCCTCCACATCTTCCAGGAGTGTTCTCCATACCTTCTTGCATTACCTGAAACCTGTTCTCTTCTAGAGCAGCCCTCTGTGGTGGTGGATATGCATTCATACCTCTTTACTGCAGGATAGGTTCTTGTCTTTCTTCCTCTCCATTAGAATTTCTAAACCATTACTTCTTCCCCACCCTCTCATAAAAACGCCTACATTGAGGCTCATGCCCTGTGCTTATACCACCCTGCCCCCTTCTCATCGTTCAAGTCTTTAGTACCAGCCTCATCCTGGGTCACTTTGAAGTCCATTGGGTTGGCTAACACCTGAGCCTCTCAAACTCTTGACCGCCTTATCTCCAATGACCTTCTTCCTGGTCCTCTAACATGGACTCCCACGGTACACACAGAACCTGTGCCCCATGGAAACCGCTTTCGTTCTAAAACCAGAAACACAAGCATCACATTCCTGACCACAAATGCTTGCATTATAGTCTACTTGACTAGCTTTTTCCCATTATGAGCATTTTCCAACCTCTTTGGGGTATCTAATTCTAAACGTTCCCCTTTAACTCTCTTTGTATAGTCACCTCCTTTGTTCCCTTCCCAGCTTTGATTGGATGGCCTATCCTTTCAGTCAGTCTTTTGCATAAATCTTCATTTACTTTGTCTTTCTGACCTTCTGTCTCTACTCTGGCAAAATCCCATCATGGTTGACATCAACTATCAATAAATCAGATATTGAATAAGCACCAACTTCATGACGGGTACTTTCATAGGCACTTAAGAAAGATGTAAAATGGATAAGTCAGATCATGGCCCTGGCCTTGTGGAGTTTGTCCTCTATTGGAGGGTGGATGGCGGTGAAAAAAACAGGCAGACAGGTATTCAATATATGTCAGGATCATGGTAAGTGCTTCCAGGAAAAATAAGTGCCAAGAAGGGAGATGGAAAGTAATGGGAGTGGGAGGATGGGGAGAGGAGGGCAGTGCTATTATTCTAGGCACCATGGTCTGAAAAGGCATTATGAGGAGGTGACTTTTGAGCAGAGACCTGAATGAGGTGAGAACCAAGGGATAGGAGGAGACTCCACAGAACAGCAGGTGCAAAGATCCTGGGGTAGGCATGTGTTTGGTGCAAGGTGACAGCATGACTGACATGCAGAGAGTGGTCGAAGATGAGGGGGGGAAGATCCTTAGAGGATACACCATGAAGGTCTTATAGATCCAAATGAGGACTTGGAAGTTTGATTGTTCCTAAGAAGCCACTGAGGAGTTTTATGCCTTTAACGGAAATGGTCTGACTTTCCTTGGAAAACATCACTCTGGGGACTGTGTAGAAATTATGCTGTGGGGAAGGAATGGATGGAGCTGGACACATAAGGGAATTCTGCTGTGGTCCAACTGGGAGATGAAGGTGTAACCATAGACTTTCTCTATACTTTTCTCTGAAAGTGTAGTCCCTGAACCAGCATCATCCACATCATCTGGAAATTTCTACTGCAAATTCCCAGGCCCTACCACACTCATCTACCCACATTTATTAAGCCCTTGATCCTCACCCTTACAAAGACCCTCATCTGCAGAAAATAACTCTCATTTCATACTTCACGGGGCAGGGGGCGGGGGGGAAATAAAGGAATCTATCATGGAAGAATTTTTCCCTTTCTGTCTACCGTATCTATAAAGTTATCTCCTTCCAGTCTATTCATACTAAAGAGGTATCCCTCCTTCTAACTGTGGCCTCTCCATCTTATTTGTGTTTACAGTTCATGCATGCTCAGGTCTCTACGAACATGTTAAAAGTAATTTACTCCATCTCTATCTCCAGCCATCATTCTGTCCCAAAGCCAAACAAAGCTCTTGGAAGAGCTGCTACATTCATTCTCTCTCTCCTCTAATTCTCCTGCCCTCCTCCACCTACCTGAACCTTTGATTCCCACTACACTGAAAGATTCCTCACCAGGTTACCAATGACTCTTGCTGCTAAAACCCGTAGAAAACATTGAGCCATGTCACACAGGTATGCCTGTGCTTTATGTTAAATTATTGGAATACATCTGAACCAGTTTTATAAGGAGCTGCCATCCCAACCCCACCCCAGTATATCTTCTCTCTCCCTGTTTCAGATACTCCTCCTTTTTTTTTTTTAAGATTTTATTTATTTATTATGAGTGAGAGAGAGAGGCAAAGACACAGGCAGAGGGAGAAGCAGACTCCATTCAGATCCTCCTCCTTAGATCCCCATCACCTAGTAACTGAGCGGTTAATGCCAAACACAGCAAGGATCCTCCTCCCCTGACTCCCCTATCAGGCTAACTCCATTCTGATTGGTTTGTGTGTTATATTTTTTAGTATAACCCGTATCAGCTAAAATCAATAAATACTCTAGACTCCTTCTTTACTGTTCAGGATCATTTAACACAGTCAACTATCTGAGACAATCTCTTCCGTTGATCTCTGTGATGCCACACTCTTGATTTTCTTCCTGACTTTCCCTATTGACATAACCTTTAAATGTTGATATTGTCCTGGATCCTCTTCTCTTTAGTATCTCAATAGATCTCACTTATTTTCACCTCATGCTTTCCATTACCCTTTGTATATGAATGAATTCTACATTAAATGTTTAATCAAGCCTCTCCTCTGAACTCCAGACCTGACTCAAATATGGTCAGACCTGACTCAAATATGCTGCTTAGCATACCATTTGGATGTCTCATCATAAAATCTACAAATGTAACATTGTACTTCCTAGCTCCCCATCTGGTCATTCTGCAGAGATGATGGTTCTACCTTCCACACAGATGTACAAATCAGAAAGACAGGAGTCATCTGTAACTCCTCGCTCTCCCTTACCATTCCCTCATATTCCAATAATTACTGTTTCTATTTAATCTTTCATTTTTTTAAAAAGACTTTATTTATTCAGAGAGAGAACACATAAGCAGGGGGAGGCGGAGAGAGAGAGAGAGAGAGAGAGAGAGAGAGAATGCTAAGCAGACTCCACAATGAGTGTGGAGCCAGACGTGGGGCTCGATCTCACGATTCTGGGATCATGACCTGAGCTGAAATCAAGAGTCAAACACTGAACTGACTGGAACCACCCAGGTAACCCCCCACCCCCATTTAGTCTCTTTCTAACCTACATGGGTATATATTAAATTCATTCCATTTGCTTCCATATACCCTCCAGTCTCTGGTTCAAGCCACCATCACCTCTCACCTCACTGATTATAGTAGCTTCTTGTATTCCTGCATCCATATTTGCTTCCCTCCATTCCATTTTCTCTAAAATAGCCAGAGTGATCTTTTACAAAATGCAAATCTGATTAAACCAATATATCCTGTTTCACTCCCCTGGGGTTCAAAATGAGGTCACATTCCTCTTAATGTTCAAATCAGATGAGTTAGAGCCTTCAGCTTGTCTGCTTGGTGTGATAACTTCAGATTCCAAAGGTTCAAATTGTCTTAACAAATGGAACTGGAAAATATGCTCGTATTCTCTTTGACTGCTTGACTGTCAGCAAAACACCAAACTGTGCTAGTCCTCTGTCCTTGGGTAGTGTTTATCCATTGCAGTGTGATCTGCAGTGACCAGGCACAAATGTCCACCAAACAGCCCAGGGTAATCCTTATCCAGTGAAAGAAAGTGTTTTGATGGTCTAAGCCCAACAGTGTTTCAGTTCTGGAAGTAGGGGGCTGGAATCTTCCATTATAAATATCATATTTAGCTATCATGGCTCAATGCCACAGTAGGCCTGGGACCCAAATGTTAGAGTCCTTCCCTTACACGGCTCTTTTAGTTCATACATATGGACAAGGAGTGATGGTGGGTGTCAGAATCTGCTTACATTTCCCAAGGCAAAATCTTACTGCCTTTGTGAATTTGTGCATGCAGACTGATCTGCTCTTGCCCAGGCCTTAGGCCCAAATGCAGAAGATGTTACCAGAGGTCAGCAGCCTGGGCCCCAACACTAATCAGAATGCACCTGAAGCCTAACGAGTTAGGGTATCATCTACTTCTTCCTGAGAAAGAGGATCGTTTTTAATCCAAATGTCCCTGACACTCTCTAATTCCTGCCTTTAGTAGGTGGTCTGACCCTAACTCAAGGTAGAAACACAGGGGAATCCCAAGGGCTATCTTTACCCTCAATCACATTTAACCAGCCACCAATCCTTGATGATTCTACTTATGAACACCCGTAGAATTCAGCTCTGACACATAGTTGTTAAGCTCTTCTTTGTTCTTTTACCATTTTAATCAGTTCCTATAGGTCACCCTGGCCTGATTTCCAATCTAACCTCCATATTGCATTCATTTATCTTTCTAAAATATAAATCTGATCCTGTCTCTGTTCTGTTTAAAGCTCCTTAATTAATCTCCATTTATCTATTGCAAGGATGGGATTCTTAATCTGAGATGTATGAAGCAGAAGTCAATGGATGGGCATCAGAAGAATTGTGAATGATATGCAAAACTGTATGTGCGTATTTTTCCAATGAGATAGCTCGTGGTTTCTGTCAGAGCTTCAGGGGAATATATTTCCATGGAAAAGCTAAGATCTACAGTTCAAGCCAAAGCTGTTTAGCTGGAATGAAAGGGATTTTCGTGACCTGGTCACTGCTTACCTGGCCAGTCTTATCATCTGCATTTCCCTCCCTACCATCCCTCTCCACTTAATACTCCAACAATATAAAACTGCTTATGATTCCTAAAACACACCATACGATTTTATGCCTCTGTGTGCTTTTGTGCATACTGCTCTCTCTGCCTGCAATGCCTCTTTCCTTTATTTGCTCTTGTCTGCTTGTAAAATCCATCTTTCAAAAATCCAGCTCTGGCAACATTTTCAGAGAGCCTTCTCTGGTTCCTCCTATACAGAGTTAACCACTCTGACTTGTGAGCCATCTCTCTTTCTTGTACAGGCTTCTGGTTTTGCCCAAATTTGTGCCCATAAGAAAGTGAAATATTTTAAGGAGACATTTATATTAAAATATAACATACATACAGAGATCTGCAAACTGTTTAAGTGTGCAGTAGTTCAATAATTTTTACAAAGTGAATACATCAGTATAACTGTCACTCTCACATCAAGAAATAGAATATTGTTCTTTCTTTCTCTCTAAAAAAAGGGGTTCAGTCAGTTAGGTATATGACTCTTGATTTCAGCTCAGGTCATGATCTCGGGGTGGTGGAATTGAGCCCCATGTTGGGCTCCATCCTGAGTGTGGAGCCTGCTTGCCATTCTTTCTCTCTCTTGCCTCTGTCCCTCCCCCCCCTTCTATCTCTCTCTCTTAAAAAAGATAGAATATTGTGGGGTCCCTGGCTGGCTCAGTCAGTAGAGCATGAAACTCTTTTTTTTTTAATAATAAATTTATTTTTTATTGGTGTTCAATTTGCCAACATACAGAATAACACCCAGTGCTCATCCCGTCAAGTGCCCCCCTCAGTGCCCATCACCCCTTCACCCCCACTCCCCGCCCTCCTCCCCTTGCACCACCCCTAGTTCGTTTCCCAGAGTTAGGAGTCTTCATGTTCTGTCTCCCTTTCTGATATTTCCTACCCATTTCTTCTCCCTTCCCTTCTATTCCCTTTCACTATTATTTATATTCCCCAAATGAATGAGACCATATAATGATTGTCCTTCTCCGACTGACTTACTTCACTCAGCATAATACCCTCCAGTTCTATCCACGTTGAAGCAAATGGTGGATATTTGTCATTTCTAATGGCTGAATAATATTCCATTGTATACATAAACCTTGATCTCAGAGTCATGTGTTCAAACTCTTCATTGCATGTAGAGATTCCTTAAAAAGAAAACTTAAAAAAAAAAAAAAGAAATAGAATATTGCAGGAACCTCCAAAGCCCTCTTATTTCATCCCAGGCATTACCTAGCCTCAAAGGCAATCACTGTTCTGACTTCTTGTCCTATAAATTAGTTTGCCCTTTTAAAAAGCTTCCATACCCTCATATCCAGCTTCTTTGATTCAACATTCTGTGTATGAGAATCACCCATGTTGTTACTAATAACAGTTTGTTAATTTTCACTGCTGTGTGGTGTTCTGTTATATAATTTATTTATCCTTTTCTACTACTGTAGACATTTGAATTGTTTCCATTTTTAGCTACTTAAGAACAGGTTGCTATGAACATTCTTATCTATATCCTTCAGCTACCTATATGTGCATTTCTATTAGGTATGTATCTAAAAGTAGAATATCTGGGTTGTATGGTATGGGAATATTCAGCGTTAGGAGATGCTGCCAAATACTATTCTATAGTGGGTGGGTCAATTTTTTACTCCCATCAACAGTGTTTGAGAGTGCCAGTTGCTGAACAATCTCGCCATTACTTAGCCATTTCAGTTTTTAAGTTTTAGCTACTTTGGTGACTGTAGTGTTACCTCACTGAGGTATATACGACACTGAATTTTATTTTATTATATGTCAGTCTACCCTTCTCAACATTGATTTCCTTTAGGCTGTGGGAACTATGTCTTTTTTTTTAAATTTTTTTAATTTTTATTTATTTATGATAGTTACAGAGAGAGAGAGAGGCAGAGACTATGTCTTATACAGCATTGTGTACCAACATGTACAGTGCCTGGCACACTCAGGTACTAAGAAAGTATTTGTTGAGTGAACAGACTGTTGGAGAAATAGAAGGGGGCTGACAAGTCTTCCTAATGTGAAAATCAAGCTTTTAAGGTAAGTGACTGTCTATTTTTGCCTAACTTTGAGTCAAATCCTAATCATTAGACTTGTCTGAGTGTCTATCCACTGCCAGTGTTATTCATCTGGTACTTTTTCAAGGACTCACTAGCGAGGTACTTCATAGAATTTCCTGGGAATGTATACAGCAGGGCAATGACGATTCTAACCGTCAAGTTAAAAGACACCTTGAAATATAATTGTATTTCCTTACTTTCTCGCAAAATCACATCTAAGCCACCCAAAGCAGAGAAGTTAATCCTTGTTTAAAGATGTTAATCTTTATGTAAGTCCTTGATTAAAGAAGTTAATCCTGTTTAAACCTTGGGGGGTTTGATGCACACCACTTCTCACAGAGATATATTCACTAGGATAGCTTTAATAGGAGAAAAAAAACGGATAATAAGTGTTGGCGAGGGTGTGGAGAAATCAGAAGCCTCATACAGAGCTGGTAGGAGGGTAAAATGGTGTAGCTGCTTTGAGAAACAGTTTGGCTGTTGCCCAAAAACATGAACATGGGGGTGCCTGGCTGGCTCAGTCGGTAGAATGTGTGACTCTTGATCTTGGGATTGTGAATTCAAGCCCCACGTCAGGTGTAAAGATTACTTTAAAAAAAAGAGAAATCTTTGAAACAAACAAGACAAACAAAAAAACACAGAGTTATTACTTAACTCAAGCATTCTATTCTAAGAATATATCTAGAGAATTGAAAACGTATGTTCACACAAAAACTTGTACACAGATGTTCATAGCATTATTCATAATAACCAAGAAGTGGAAACACCCCACATGTCCATCAGCTGATGAATGGAATTCATACATTGGCATACCGTTCAGTCACAAAAAGGGATGAAATATATGCTATAACATGGGTGAATCTTGGAAATACTCTGGTAAGTGAAATCAGCCAGACACAGAGGCCACATACTATATAGGGCCATCTATATAAAATGTCCACAATAGGAAAATTTACAGAGACAGAAATTAGGTTAGTGGTAGCTAGAGGCCAGAGGAAGGAATAATGGGGAGCTCATGGGTACATGTTACTTTGGGGGGTGATAAAAATGTACTAAAATTAGAGAATGGTGATATTTGCATTACTCTGTGAATATGCTAAAAAATACTGAATTGTACACTTTAAAAGGATGAGTTTTATGGCATGTTAATTGTATCTCAATAAAGCTGTTATACAATATGTTGAACTGTTAAATTTACTTTTTTGCATAATGTGCTTCTTACCTGATCTATTTGCTACTAGATTGTATTACTCTTGCAATTTCAAGAAAACAAAGGTTTTAAAAATAGAGGTAACCCTTGAATGAGGGGTTTGAACTATGATGTGGGGGTCCACTTACAAGCAGACTGTTTTCAATAAATATATAGTACAGTAATGTAAATGTACTTTTTCTTATGATTTTCTTAATACCATTTTATTTTTTTCTAGCTTGCTTTATTGTAAGAATAGAATCTATAATACATATAACAGACAAAATATGGGCTAATCAACTGTTTATACTATGAGTGGTGTTTCCTGTCAACAGTAGGTTATTAGTAGCTAAGCTTTGGGAGGGTCAAAAGTTATATACGGATTTTCCACTATGCAGAGGAGGGTGTCAGGTCAGCATTCCTAACTCCCTCATTGCTCAAGGGTCATCTGTACCTTGAATTATGATTTGTATTTTATTCCTGTATTATTACTTCTTCTTTTTCTCTCGTTGAACCAGCCTGCACTGTCCTAAAGAACTGGCCTCTACCATCGTCAGGTGGATGTTAGCATAGCATTCATGAGAAGAGTCACCAGCTCTAACTCAAAAGAATACCAAGAAATATGACTGTGCAGTAGGACAGGGCTGCCGCAGACATTTGGTTTAGACCAGAAGAATCTAGGCAAAAGTTTGCTGGTTCCTTCTCTCGTTGTCCTCCAGAAGCAACATCTTAAGCCAGTATGACCTAGCCCAATCAATGTCCCCTTCTGTTTTTCTCTTCTGGACTCTTGGAGAGGAGAATATGACAAAAAGTGGATGCATAAAACATCATATTAGAGTATACTACTGTTACTTTTGACTACCTTTTAAAATTTCGTCTTCCCCTTAGTTTTTTTCCCCTTGCTCCAATGATCTGAAAAAAAAACCCCAAAAACCTTAAAAAAAAATTCTTTGTATCCTGTGCTTCTCAGAGTGTGGTTTCCAGCCCAGCAGCACTCACATAAGTAGAGGACTTATCAGAAATGTGAATTATCAGCTGCGGGGACTTGCACATACCCCCACTGGGGGTAGGGTCCTACGAGGGGAGGGGCTTAAGTAGGCCCCCAGGTGAGTGTGAAGCCTGCTGGCCTTTTAGCTCCCCTGCTCCTTTCCTGCTCCTCTTCCTCAGACATCAGCTTTCCAGGCATAAGGCACATTAGTAGATTATAGATCTGCTGAGTCACCTTTCTTTTTCTTTCCCTGATCCTACCTTCCCTTTGACATTCTGTTTGTTTTCTCTGCACAGCCTATTTCTCTGAGCATTTTCTCTCCGATCTTGGAATCCGATTGCTCTTGCCCAAATCAGCAACACGTGTTTTGGTCCTTTCCTGCCTAGCTGGGGATTGTCAACATGCCCTACTCAAAAGCCCCTCACAGCATTCCCCAGGAAGAAAGAGAAGGTACCCTGAGAAGAGGAGTTTTTGTTTGAATGTCGATGGTCCTTATTTTGGCAAAAATAAGCATGCTACGTCTATGGAGCAGAGATTGACAAACTTGAATGTGCAAAGGGGAGTTTGTGGTTTATAAAATGCATGTTTCTAAGCCTCAGATTCTGGGCTCTAGCTGCAATATCTGGGGTGGAGTTCAGGGACCTTCATTCTCAGTGCTTCAGGTGATTTGGAAGGTGGTGGGCAGTGCCCATTTTGAGAAACACCCGATAAAGCATGAGCCTTATGGTGAGCTGGGGCTTCCATACCTCTCTCCTTTGCAGAGTCTCCACTTACTGGAGATTTATACAAGAAAACAAAAGTAACAGAGGACCTACATCTTTCAGTAACAATTTCCATGTCTTTAGTTTAGCCATTGAGTGCTTAGGAGACCTTTAAACAGTCTAGTTCTTAGACCCTCAAAAAGGAGAAAATGTTATTAACACCTGAAGGGTAAACTGTTAATGTAGGGGCAGGTCTGCTCTTAGGTGGGAAAGTTATTCTTGACATAATACAGATCCTAAACAATTGTAGAAACAATCCTGAATAAGCTAATTACCTTTGCACTTATATTCTCCTAGCATGTAACTTTGAGATACACAAAGTTTCATTCCTTCTAATGTTGCTGTGAAGGAAATTTTCTCAGATTATTGTTCACAGTGGGCTGTAAGTATTAGTGGAAGAAATGAGTATATACCATGTATTGCCTGAGAGAGACCATGATTATGCATCAGTTGCCAAGATGCAAGATGATAATCTGTTTATAGTTCAGTGTTACATCTCTGCACATCTTCTTTCTATAGACTTTTTTTTTCATCATTGTCATCTGAATTATTTTTACTTGTGAAGTACTGGAACAAATAACTACATTTCTGGCCTCAAAAAATAGAGTTGTCCAATTTCAGCATTATCAGTATTTTCATCTCGATAATTCTGCGTTGTCCTGTGCACTGCAGGATGTTGAAGCATCCTTGGCCTCTACCCACTAGATGTCAGTGCCCCCTCCCCCCCCCAACAAGTTGTGACCACTTAAAAATACCTCCAGACATTGCCAAATATCCTCAGGGGAGCAAAATTTGCCACAGGTTGAGAACCATTGAAATGGGAACATTAAGTGAAGAGAATGTACAATTCACGTAAGTAACTCTATGGAACATTTTAATGCCTGTGGTCAAAGTATTTTTGCTATTATGTTGAAAATAGTGCGTAGCTTCTGAGTGTTCAATTAGAAACGACAGTATTTTGTGAAATCCTAAAAGACTATTCTGGATGAATTGTACCTCTACAGAATATGAAGCATATCTCTAAAAGTGATATTAACTTAAAATTAAGGTGGACACATGAAAATGTAAGTGGAAAGGAATGTTATCTCAGCTGATGACCACCATGTAAGAGGCAGTATGGATCAACAATAAGAATAATATCAATACCATACTGCTATGTTAATATAGTAGGCAATGTTTAATGAAAAAACATTTGCGCCAGGGGGTGCCTGGGTGGCTCATTGGTTGAGTGTCTGACTCTTGGTTTTGGCTGAGGTCATGATCTCAGGGTGGTGGGATGGAGCCCCACGTTGGGCTCTTCAGTGTGGTGTCTGCTTCAGATTCTTTCTCCTTCCCTCTCCATCCCTCCCTGCTAGCTCTCTCTCTCAAAAAAATAAATAAATCTTTAAAAAAACATTTGTGCAAGGCATATTATTGCTTCTGAGAATGCAGAGACAAGAAACTAAACAAAACAACTGCCTTCTCTTGTAAGGCTCAGAGTCTAGTGGGGACTCAAGGACACATGGACGAATAATTACAACATTATCATTTAACAGGGCAGAACCAGAAAAATATTTATAGCTCACTTGTAGTAAAATGACTGAAAAACAAATTTAAAAGACTTTAAAAGCCTTAGCTGTATGAACACTGTAGTTCATACCTAGACTAGGTTTCTGTCAATCTGACACAGAGAGGGAACGTGATTCAGATGAAAGTTCCCCTCTGTTCCTTATTATAAATAAGCTTGGCATTAGTTTATTGGGTGATTGAAGTTGAAGTAGCTGGACTATTTTGCCAAAATGATCAGGATAAGTAGTTCAATTATTCACTTCACTTGCCTGTGAAGACTTCAGAGTGCCGTGGTCTAATGAATGAAATAAATGTCAACTTGGGAGATTTGTGTTATTAAAATATGTTAATATTGAATATAACTTTAAAACCACATCTTTGGAGTGTTTTCCATTTACAGGCATATCTCATTTTATTGTGCTTTGCAGATACTGTTTTTTTTTACAAATTGACGGTTTGTGGCAACCCTGGGTCAAGCAAACAGCATCTTCCCACTTTGTGTCTGTGTCACATCTTGGTGATTCTCATAGAATTTCAAACTTTTTCATCATTATTATATTTATTATGGTGTTCTGTGATTAGTGATTATGACTTGCTTAAAGCTCAGATGATGGTTAGCATTTTTTTTTAGCAATGCTTTTAAATTAAGGCTTATACATTATGTTTTAGACCTATTACTGCACACTTAATGGACTACAGTATAGTGTAAGCATAACTTTTATATGTACTGGGAAACCAAAAAATTCATTTGATTCACTTTATTGCAATATTTGCTTTATTGTGATGGTCTGGAACTGAAATCACAGTATCTCCAGGGTGTTCCTGTATAGGTATATGCTGTTTCTCCCACTGGTTTGCTGGGAAAAAAATTTTCTTGTTTCTTCAGTGATACAATGCCCCCAAGCTACTGCATGGGTTTGAATTAGAAAAAAAAAAGGTTAAAAAAAACAGTAAAGGATTAGAAATCCAGGGGCGCCTGGGTGGCTCAGTTGGTTAAGCATCTGCCTTTGGCTCAGGTTGTGATTCTGAAGTACTGGGATTGAGTGCCACATCATAGCCCCACATCATCACATCATCTGGCTCACTACTCACTGGGAAGCCTGCTTCTCTTTCTCCCTCTGCCACTCCTCCTACTTGTGCTGTCAAATAAAATCTTTACAAAAAAAAAAGATTAAAAATTCACATAAACATAGCTTCAGTTACCTTTCTGTCAAGTAGGAAAGAGATAACTGGTTTGCTGGGACCAAGGCATCAAAGTAAAAGACAGTGATTTGCCTTAAAATGTATTGGTCTTCCTGGACTTGCTGACCTGAATACACAACTGTGAAAATGTCCAAAAACCAAGGAGATGGGATTGGGATCACTGTATTGTAGGAAGTGAGAGCATGGACACAGGTATGTACATTCACCAAATACTTCTGGTTTACCTGGCTTGCTGCTAGGCATTTGATAGCACCTCTTGGTTGTGGGATCATGTGATTCTTTCTGGCCAGTGGGGTGTGAGCACACATGTGGCAAGTCTCTCTGGGGTATTTGACTAGAGATACTCCCTAGTTCTCTTTCCTTATAATAATCAGCAACACAGGAGATATAGTTTCTTCATCAGCCTTAATCTACTGACTGCTGTAAGCATAGCCCTCTGCTGAACCACAATGGATGTGTATCATTTAAGCAGAGCATTGGCAAACTTCTTTCTGTAAAGTAGGAGTATTTTAGGGTTTGCACACCATACTGTCTCTGCCACAACTACTCAACTCTGCTCTGCTGTGGCATGAAAGCAGCCATAGATAACATACACATGAATGGGTGTGGCTGCATCCCCAAAAAGCTTTACAAAAACAAAAGGCCACTTGGCCCTGGACTTGCAGACCCCTGTTTTAAGTCACAGACCTTTTAGGATTGTTACTGCAGCATAAGCTAGCCTACGTTGATATACTGGGGCTGTGAGATGCCCGCCCTCAAGTGAGAATCTTTGTCACCTGTGTTGTCATCTTTCCTTTTTCTTTGAAGAAAAGCCTAACTTAGCTGACCATGGGCCTTTATGCTTCTATGATGGTTACTGTATGATGTACCAGTGAAAGGCGGAGGAGACCCCTCCTTCTCACAAGCCCTCTTCAGTTCAAACCCAAATCATTCATTAAGAGGTCTCCAAATCATTGGTTTCCATACTTTAGAATCATGGGGGGGGGGGGGGGAGGCTTGTGTGTATGTGTGTGATGGTGTTAAAAATGTAGTGCTGTGCTCCATCTCTGGAGTTTCTTGTCCATCTGGGGAGAATTTGTCTAATAGAATCTTTCATGTCTGATCTTAAAGACATTGGTTAAGTTCTAAGGAATAAAGCAGTGATTCCACCCCCCCTCCAAAGTTCAGTGTGCATGCAAATCAGCTGAGGATCTTATTAAAATGCGGATTGATACAGTAGGCCCAGGGTAGCGCCTGAGGTTCTGACAGTGGTAGTAGGCAGGGTGAGCATACTAAGAAATGCAAGGGATTTTAAGTCTTCCTTTCCAGCCTCTGGGCCTAGCAGTGCAGGTGCTTCAATCTTGAATAACCTTAGGCCAATTTTGACTTCTCTCGCACCTTGCAATTTGTTGGCAAATTCTGTTGCCTCTATTATCACGATACAGAGCATCCAGCCACACATCCTTGCCACCTTCACTGTGACACCCTGACCTTGGCCACCACCGACTCTGGGCCATATTATTTCAACAGCCTCCTGACTGGGCTCCCACCTTCGGCGCTCACCCCACTCGCCCTCTCACCTCTAATCCACCCACAAGGGTAAATTCTTTACACAGCAGCAGGAGGATTTCTTTTAAAACCCAGGCTGACCACGTCACTCCGCTGCTTAACACGAAAACTATGGATTTCACTCGGCAAAGGCCAAAGTCCTCCAAAGTCCTCGTGATGGCCCGGGCGGGCTCCAAAACACGGCACCTCTTTTATGTCCTTGACCTCTTCTCCTACCTTGCTTCAGCCGGGGGCCTGCTGGCTGTTCTTGAGCCCAGCGAGCGCGCTCCCATCTCAGACCCCGACACCTGGGTGCTCCCTCTACCTGGAAAACCCTGCCTTCAAGGTTAACTGCGTGGCATCTTTCCACGCGTGTCCTTCAATCTTGCCTCAGGTGCCCCTAAGGGCTTTTCCTGACCACCTACCCGGGTGGCTCTTGGCTTCCTCTCTACCGTTCCACTATGGGACATTCGCTTTTCTTCTCCACGCTTAAGATGAAATTCCGCGAAGACGGTTTCGTTTTGTTCACAACGCCTAGCACTAGAGAGCTCCCAACACGTATTCAGGTGCGCAAGAACACCTGGGCGGGGGGGGGGGGGGGGGGGCGCTGGAACCCACGGCGCTGCACCGGGGCCTCGGGGCTGCGGCTCCCAGGAGGCCCTGATTCCCCAGGGAACGCTGGGCTTCCGTGGAGCCCTCTTCAAAAACCCCTTTTCCGAGAATTTGAATTATGCGCTGGTCATTTACTATTGTCAGACATTAGGTGGCTGAAGTTCCCCGTTGACTGGGGTCTTTAATCCATTTTCTTCCCCCGCTTCGCCCGTGTTGGGTTCACTGTCCACCCCCCGCCCCCGCTTCAGTGACAGGACGGGTCGGTCTGTCTTACCCTCTTGGAGCATAAGAAGGTTTTTTCTTTTCTTTTCCTTTTTTTTTTTTTTGTATTCATGCAACGCTCTTAAAGAGTATCAGGTAAATCCGAGACAAAAAAGAAAACAAGAGCCTAATTTGTTAATACCCGGGCTCGTCGGCTAAGGGTCGTCTTAAGGTACGGAGGGGATGACTTTTAACCCGAGTCCGGAGCCTTAAGGCTGCTACGGAGCCGCGGGTTCCACGCAGGGCTCCTAGGTCACCTGCCGGGTGCACGTTCTGTGCCGAAAGCGGCGGAACCTTTTTTTTTTTTTCGAGACACCTTCCGGGGTGCGCGCGTGTGCCGGCCGTGCACGCGGCGGGGCTTGTGCACCAGGCACTGCGCGCACCCCTCGCCTGCAGGCACCTTTGCCCCCGCGCCCCCCCCCCCCCCCGCGGGCTCCGCACGGGGCAGGCGCCAGCTCCCAGCCAGCGGCTTGACACCTATTGTCCCCGCTGGGGTGCCCGGCGACCCCGCCTGAAGGACCCCAGCCGCGCCGCCGCTCCGCCCGCGAGGCGCCGCCCCGCAGCCCCCGCAGCCCCCGCGGCCCCGCGCCCCCGCGCCGAGCGGGCGCCCCCTCTGTCACCCCCCGGGCCGGCGGCGGGCGCGGGGGCGGCGGGACGAGGCCGGGGCCGCCCTTCCCCGCAGGCGTTCGCGCCGGGCAGCCCGAGCGGCGCGAAGGCCCCTCCGCCCCGCAGGGCCGGCCGCCCAAGTCCCGCCCGCTCGCGGCTCTCCGCCTCACTAGCAGCGGCGCTCGGCGCGGCGGGGACAGGGCGGAGCGGCCTGCGCCCACGGAGCGCACGACACTGCCCGGGACGCGCAGCCACCCCCGCCCCCTCGGCCGCCCCCTCGGGACCTCCAGCGGCCTCCGCGCGCGCACGGTGAGCGCCACCCGGACCGAGGCGCCGACGGGGAACACGGCCGCTGCCCCGAGCTGCCCCGAGTGCCCTTCCCCCGCCCCCCGCCCCCCGCCGCGGGCCGTCACCAGCGCCCTTCTCCTCCCTCCTCCCGCCCCGCTCGGCGGCGGGGACCGTTGCCCAGGCCGTTGGCGGCCGGCGCTGCCCGGCCCCGCCCCGCCCCCGGCGCGAGCCTCGGAGCCCCGGGGCGGGTAGGCCGGCGGGGGGCGGGGGGCGGGGGGCGGGGCCGGGCCGGGCGCCCCGCTGGCGGGTCGCGCGCGCGCCCCGGGTGTCTTCCTGCCCGGGCGGCGCGCGCCGGCCCGTCCCCGTCCCCGCCCCGCCCCCGCCCCGCCCCCGCCCCGCCCCGCCCGCTCGCGCAGCCTCCCGCCCGCTGCGCGTTTTGTCCCGCGTCTCGCCCCGTCCGCCGCCTGACTCGCCGCTCTCGTCCTTCCTCTCTCCCGCTTTTTCTTGTCTCCTCTCCCGGTCTGAAGATGCCGTCGGCCACCAGCCACAGCGGAAGCGGCAGCAAGTCGTCGGGCCCGCCGCCCCCGTCGGGTTCCTCCGGGAGCGAGGCGGCGGCGGCGGCGGGGGCGGCGGGGGCCGGGGCGGCTGCGCCCGCCTCCCAGCACCCCGCGACCGGCACCGGCGCTGTCCAGACCGAGGCCATGAAGCAGATCCTCGGGGTGATCGACAAGAAACTCCGGAACCTGGAGAAGAAAAAGGTGCCAGGAGCTGGCGGGGGCGGGGGGGCTGGATGCTCGGCGGCCCCGGCGCAGCCCCCGCACCCGCGCCCGCACCCACGCCGCGCCCCGCCCGCGGGCTGCTGCGGGAGGTGCCTGTCACCTGGGCCGGCCGCTCGTCGTCGCCTCCGGCCTCGGGGCTGGGACGTGTGGGGCCGGGCGCGTCCTGCCGCCGGACCTGCGGTGATGCCCGCTCTCCGCCCCGAGGGCCCGCGGGGAGGGTGCGGGGTGCGGGGAGGGGCCCGGGGCTGCCCGGCCGCCTCGGGCCGGGTGCCTCGGGCCTGCCGGCGGCCTCCCCCCCGGAGCCGCGCCGGGGCCTGCTTCTGCACCAGGCCCGGTATTGAGTGGGGCCTCGACGTGCCGCGCACCCCCGGCGCCCCCGTCCGACGGGCGCCCCCACGTTTCCTTCTTTGTTCCGATTGTCTAGGTGCCCCCCCCCCCAGCCCCACGCTCAACTCCATCCCGAGATTCTCCGCAGCGGCCCCCTGCCCCTCCGGGACCGTACAGGGCGGGGGGAGGGAGGCCGCCCGCAGGGGGGCCCGCCGGGGGGCGTGGGGCCGGCGGGGGCCGAGGGGTGGCCGGGCCCGCGGGCACATGGAGAGCGCGTCTAACATGGCGGCGGCCGCGAGCGGAGGGAGCGCTGTGCAGGAGCTGCATTGTGAGCACAAAGCGAAAGCGGAGGGGGAGGGCAGGCACCGGGCGGCCGCCCCGGCCGGCCCTCCGCGCCCCCCTCCGGGAAACACGACAGCCACACCCACGAGCTTTTGGACCCAGTAGTTAGCCGTGCTAGGTCGCCCCGTGAGTTCATCTTCAGGCAGGCCTTTTGTTTTACGCTCTCAGCGCAGGACAGTGCACCTACTGTTCAGAGGGACACGTGTGTGCGTGTGTGTGCGCGCGCGCGCGTGTGTGTGTGTGTGTGTGTGTGTGCGCACGTAGGGAGAGGGGCTCCGCGGAGTGAGTCAACCATTCAGCCTCCTGTAAGACTGGAGGTGCAAAGGGAGAAGCAAATCAATAGCACAAAACGGGGTAGTTACGTCTGTAGCTACTATGCAAACTTTTTTGCCTTTTATCCTAAAAATGATAACTTTGCTTGCATGACTTGTACTTGTCCTCTTCTAGTAAAATGTATTTATCATAACATCCTGAATTTTGACGAAGTCCTTTAAAAACGTTTAGTGAGCCATCCGCCTAACCGTATTACTTAAGATGTTGAAGCTGGCCGAAATTTGGGCCGCAGCAAAGAACTTGAAGAAAATGGTGTAGGCCTTAATTATTTTAGTGCTTGTTCAATGATTTTATGTTTTGGGGGGAGTTTTAAAACAAACATTTTTGGATTCGATGCGAATCTGCCTCATTTTCTCTATTTGGGAATTTTACTTGAATTTTTTAGATTTTATTTGAAATACAGACATGCACTACTTGTAGATGAAGTCCAGACATGCACTACTTGTAGATGTCTACCTTTTGGTAATACTTTATTTTGATAAATAAATGTGGTTTATTACAAATGACAAATACTAAATTTATCAGTGGCAACAAAACAAAAGTATTTTACTTGCAAAGTAGCCACATTTAAATATGGAATATGCATGCCCAAGGCCAGTATCTTCTGGGTCAGCCATGTAATTTAGTTTTGCTACTCTGATTTTGAGACTTAGGTATCTTTTTAAATCCTCTTACTACAATAAGCAATCCTGTCAAGCTGGTTGATGCCTGAGCAGTTTAATTTTTAGAATTCTTAGGAATGCATGCCTTCTTTTAGGATAGGAATCAAAAGATAAATAGTAACGATGTAATATTTTAAGTAAAGACTTTTAAATGTAGATATTTATATTTTACCGACTGAAAAATAATTTTTCTGAGTCCTTAGTGTAAAGTCAGGCACTGATTAGCAGCCAGGTTAGTTACGGAGTGACTGAGTCTTGTGCTCCAAATGTGTATGAGAGTTTAGCTTATAGGCCCTATGAGGACTTGACAGTGACAGGTCACTCATGTGTGGATTTATATATGTTGCCTAACACCAGCCCCTGTATTAACCACCCCCCTCCCCCCTTATAGTGAAGAAAGTAATGTAACTGTTACTACAGAGATTATAGACTAGGCTAGTAAGTACTAAAAAGTTCTTGTATTGGTGGAGAGAAAAAAAAAAACTACACAAAGTAACAAAAGTACTTCATATCTTCCCCCCCCCCCCCCATCTTCTCAGTGTTTTGGGTGCTAGTGGAAGGTCAAATTACAGTTAAGTGAGGTTTTTTGGTAACTCACAGGATGAGCTACCTACTTGTTAAATAGCTAAGTTTACATTACTGATGTTGTGACTCAATTACTATTGAAATTGAATTTTAACTTTCTGAGAAACTTAAGGCATTTGGATTTTTCTCTAAGCATATCTGGTTTCTAGTTTAAATTGCATTTTTTCTCTATCTAGATGATTTACTGTGGGAAAGGTTTTAACTGTGATTTTGTAATAGTGAGCATTTCTGATACACCTAAAATAGGATTTACTTTACAAATCAATTTTGAACCTTTGTAGAAATCCTTATGCAGTATAAAGTAAGGTGGTATTTATAACTGGATATCTTTTTATTTCAGTCCACGTAGCAACTTCTATTTGAGCTGTATTTCAGGCTTGCCCTATTCATGAGTCTACTGGACAAAATCTCTTTTTTAATGGATTCTAAAATCAAGTATCCTGACCAGAATTACTTCTAGATATGTAGTATTACTTTAAGACTTGGAGAATTGCAATAATTTTGTTGCATTGCATTTAAAACACAAAGTCATTTGTTAATTTTCTAATAAGTTGAGCCGTGAGGGGAAAGCTAAGCATCTGTTCAGTGAGAATGCATGCTTAACATTAATGAAATATGATCCTATTATGTAATGCAACTAAATGGTCTGGTAGTTTTTGAAATTTGGGCTTATGAAGACTTGGTGTGTGTTTAGCAAAGAGGAGAAATGAAGCTATAATCGAAAGAATGAAGTGCAAAACTCCATTTCTAGATCTTTTAACTTTTATAAGTAATAATTATTTGAGTGATTGCCTCGTTTTCTTCATCAGTTTGTTGGTATAGAACTAGGCTCTAGGCTATGCAAGACAGGATTTTGAAACCAAGCCTTAATTTTAACTGAAGAGGGAGCTCACTTATATGGTAAGATGTAATCAGTTTTGATGTAGAATAAAGACACTAGTTATTTTGGTAGGTGAAAGATTAACCAGCGTTCTCTTGCAAAATAGCCTGAGAGCTTTGTAACCAGTATGTGACCAGAAGTGATAGCCAAAATGTCCTGTTTTTCATACTGTTCCCTAGAGTCTATTTGCTCTTTGTATCTTTTCAGTTAATATACTGGAAAAAGGATGCTGTCATTGTTAGAGAAGATAACATTTCCTTTCAGAGCACTGCAGTGTGCCTCTACTTAGAATTCTCAATGCAGCTGTTCTATAGAATTTGTTAATAAGTATGTTGAAATAAAAATATTCTTAACTATTTTGTAAATAAAATCTTTTCTTGGGGCTAACATCCGAAGTTCTTGACAGTTAAAATATCTGATGTATTCGCTTCTCCCATTGGTTGCATGAACTATTTCTCTGCAATGCAGAGGGCAAGATTACTTTGTTTTGCATTCACCTTGTCACAGGAAAAAAAAAAGAATTTATAATGCTTCATTTGTTTCTCTCTGCCTGCCTGGGTGTGTTGTGTGTTTGTGTGTGTGTGTGTGTGTGAGAGAGAGAGAGAGAGAGAGAGAGAGAGAGAAGTATTTAAAATTTGAATTTAAGAAGGAAAGGATAAGAATTTCCTCGTGTGCTAACATGGGTATCTTTTTGGCATGAGAGTAGAATTCCAAGTATTGTAATGAGGATGAATTGGTTTAATCTGACCACTGTTATTTTACTGTAGATAATTCCCATGTGGTAAATGCTTCTCTCCGAATACATTTTGTGTGACTTAGAGGTTAAACATACAGTTTGTCAGAGTTTTATGTAATTAATGTCACAGTTTATATTTAGAACTAGAGGAAGATTAGTACTGTTTAAAAAAAATTAAATACTTTCATATGTTAAAATTACAACAACAGGGTGTTAATTTTGTTACTATATTGTTAGTAGAATCTAAGATATTTTAAGATCTTACAGTCCTCTTAGCATTTGGTCAAATTCATTTTACAGAAGAGTAAATTGAGATGTTCAGGTAAAAATGACCCAATTTGGGTCAGTGAGTGAATTCCAAGATCTCTTATATTATGGGGGTAATTAGAATTTTAATGCTCTGCAACATAGAAGTCATTTTTCATGTTTAAGCTGATACAAAACCAAGTGAGGCCTTTTACTTTAAATCTTTTAATTGGAGTTCCTCTGTTTTAAAACACTGAAAGCAAAAAGAAAAAGCTTTTTATTTCTTCATTGTTAAACTCTTACTAGTATCTTGTTAAATTTGTTTGTAGGCTGTTCAGGTAGTGAGATCCTGAGAATAACAGTGTAGGTAAAGTCCCATAGTATCGTTGGGACATCTGTATTGTAATAAAATGAACTTTTAAAGTTAAATTCTGAAGTGTCTATGCATAGGTAAGCCCCAAACCCACATTTGCTCTTCTTGACTCAGTCTTGGTATGTTATAGACCAGGTAATTTGGGAAAAGCATTACCAGTGGGAGGAAGTAGAGGAGGTGTGTCAACCTTTCCATCTTAATTCTTGTATTCCAAACTTCTGGGTATTTTTTAATAATTGGTCCCTTTTTGGGGGGGCAACGAATTGTATGTAAGCAATAGAGAAGAAAGAGTAGCAAGAGAGACATTCAGCCAAAGTTGGAATTGTAAATTGCTTGGCTTCTGCTCATTTCTTTATCTCTCCCACTAGTTACTCCGGTGCTTTTGTTGGAGTATGAGCACAAAAACATACATGAAAGAGACTATTGGGCAGAGTTCAGAATTCATATTTCCTGAGGAAAAGGGAAGGTGTGCTTCTTGGCCATGCTCAGCTAAAGTAGCCTGTTTCCTTTAACGTTCTGTACTATCTATTGTCTCTATACTTCCTTCACATTTTCATATTCTTTTATGTTCTTTCTTACTTTATGTGTTTTTCTAAATAGGTAGAAATCTCTGGGGCAGAGATTATGAATGATATCATACTGTGCCTTACACATCGTAGATTCTAAATAAATACTTGTTAGTTTGACTAAATCATTATATAGAAGCATTTGTAGCTTCATCAGCAAAAACCCTGTTAAGGTGGATTAATTTTTCCTGAGGAATTTTCTTTTCTTTTGATCTTTTCAGTGAGTAACGTTGTTGAGTAGGTAACTAGAGCACACTTTAAAATCTTGGTACTATAAGCATGATTTGTAAGTAGCCTTAGGAAGGAGGGACATAGGTGATTCTTGGTATTTGAATCATTGTAAATTATTAGAAATTTCATTGTGTTCCCCATAATGTTGTTATGCAAACATAGAAGTAAATGAAATCTACTTCAATCATTGGGGGAAAACAAAACAAAACAAAACACAACAAAAAAACCCCCCAAACCTTTGGTCTCCATTTTAAATGAATTACAGTTCCCAAGTTTTTACGTTGAACTCTCAACAGAGTTCAAAAAATTCAGTGGTATTGACTCATCCTAAAGGGTAGTTTGGTTTAAGCAACTGATCATTCAAAAGATACTCGTTAAGATTATCAACAATCATTTGTTTTCTAAATGGACAAGCTTTAGACTTTTTATGAATATAATTCAAAGTAAGTGTGATACTGGAGCTCTTTAACATTATACTTTTTTGTTTTCCTATTAGGGTCAGCTGCTTCCATTCATTCAGACTTAACTACACAATTACAGCCATGGTCGAGGAATAAAGATTTTTACAGGCTTCACCTTCTACCTTTTTTTTTTTTTCCCTCGTCAGTGGGACAAAAATCTTCTCAAATTAAACTCCTGGTTACTTAACTTGCTTGGAAAAAACATTCTCTTACTGTTTAAGAAATCCTGCATTCTTGACAAGTATTCACTTAGTTTCTGCATTGAGTTGGTCTTAGAGGGCCTGGTTCTCTCTTTAAGTTTTGGGCAACTCTTTATTTATTTTTTTTTTAATTTTATGTATTAATGATAGACACAGGCAGAGGGAGAAGCAGGCTCCATTGCAGGGAGCCTGACGCGGGATTCGATCCCTGGTCTCCAGGATCGCGCCCTGGGCTAAAGGCAGGCGCTAAACCACTGCGCCACCCAGGGATCCCTGGGCAACTCTTTAAGATCTTTTTGTTAGAAGTCACCTCTCAACCCACCCTTCCCCCTGCTCCCCACAGTATTTAATACTTTGTTTTCTGGAACAGAGCAGACTTCTGCTACATGAGAAGGCTTCCAGCATTTGAAGAGAGCTGTTCTGGATCATCTATAGATTGTTGTACTATAGATTGTTGTACCTTCCTTTTTACAATTGAGGAACTTTTCTTATTCTTTCCTGTCTCCTATGAATTTTACTAGCAACTGTCAATTGAATTGGTGGAGGGTGAACAGGAGGCAGTCAGCTGCCTATCATTATGTACCATTATGTGAGTACTGATATTTCTAGGTGAACAGGGAATGTAGGGATTGGGGACTTGAAATAGTATCTGGAAAGGCCACTGAATATTATGGGAAGTTGAGAAGAAAAGAAATCCTGATCTTTTGTTTTTGCATTTGTCTTTCTATAGATTTTTAGTACTATAGAAGTAACTTCTTTAGCTTGGAGAGACACAAAATAACTTAGAGATAGGTGCTTTCGCTTCGTTTTTAACTTTTTTTTTGTCTCAGTTTGGAGATCTCTTTAATTGAGAACAGAAGTTACATAGTTTCCTGGATAGCCAAACTAGTTTTTTCAGATGTTGTCCCCTCCTAATCCTTCTTGTTGTAACAATTTATAATTGTCTAGTTAGAGAATTTTTGTTTTTTTAGAGTCTCTCTTTTGCTATTTCTTTTTAATTGTGTAATTTAAAAAATGTTTTCTTTATTCATTTATGGAATTTTTGGGTTTAGCAGGAAGGAAAGAAAGCTCTGGAGGGTAGCTATTTTGGATATTCATTTTCTGGCACCCTCATAGCACTGTACCAAATTTTTAAAAAACTATTTCAGTAAACCAACTTTTGTGGTGATGAAATCTTTGGGCGTCCATCTCCACTAGAAGGGACGATCTAGTTGTACCGCAATTTAGTAACATAATAATACTCTGGAGAAAAGAGGAAAACAGCAGCAGGGCAAAAATGAAATGTAACAAGGGCTAGAATCCCTAAAGACATAAAGGAAGAACATACTGAGGCACAAATGATTTTTCTGGAATTGATGACCTCAGGCGAGTTATTAATTGCCTTGTCTTTCAGTTTTTAGTTAGGTGAAATCTGATTGATAGTAGCCCTTGCTGATTGGGTTAGTTACTTGATATTTTAAATTTGAATGTCACATAGTGAATACTGTCAACTATTAAAAGCAACAAAGAGGAGATAGGGTGGGACTGGGCAGCACTTGTTGGGGTAATTATTTCGTAGGGCCACATACTGTCTTTTGACATTTACTGGGTATAGTCACATCTCTATCCTGTGGTTCCCTTTTAGAGACTGGATAATCTGGGAAATGGCCTGATTTTTATCTTGCTCATATGGGGTGCTGCAGATGAATATTTAATACTCTCAGGATGCTCAGTAGTTTGAAAGGAACCCTAAATTGAATTTCAAGATAGGTGTTTCAAGGTAGAAAGACTCTCAGAGGAGGTTTTTGTTATCAGTATTGTGATGGGCTTTTTAATGAAGATATCTATTTATGCTGGGAAAATAGCTCCATTTTCCAGAAAAAAATACTTAATATGCATTTTATGTGGATGGTATGAATAATTGACCAATTTGTTAATAGTAGGTGTTAGGTAGTCATGGTCTAGCTTAGGGAAGAAAAAAGCTGTGTTTGTTCAGAGCTCTTTTACTCCTGTCCTTGCCCCCTTGTGTTCATTGGAGTTCATGTTGGATCAGTCATTGTGAAAAGCAAGTTCTTGTTTACATAATTGTTTAGTTCATACTGCTATTTTAACCTCAAATGAACAGTTTTTCTACTTGGACTTAATTTAAGCCATTTGAATGGGATGTGACAGTAGAAATGAAGCCAGTCAAGATAGTGTCATTTGTCTTTGAGACTCTTGGAACTCTTGCAGATACCACATCCTTTTTTGTTGTTGTTGTTTTAAATCTCTGAAAGCTACTTAGGAATAAGCTGGGACTGCAAGCCACTCTCATTTTGAAAGGCAAAAAATTGGACCAGTTGATTGTCCTAAGAGGCTTTCTGTTGCTCGTGCAAAATTTGGCACTCACCAGTACAGTTTAATTATAAAGTGTTCTACACTTCTGAACAGTGCATAATTTAATGAAAGTACTACTGTGAATGGGAGATAGTAACCCCTCAGTGTTCAGATCATAAATGGATCTTTTCTTATGTAAATGACTAGGTTTATTTAGGAAACCACCACTCAACAAGGTTTCTGAGTTTGTTTAAGGCTAAACTTGAACCAAATTGAGGCTGCCATATAATTTTTATGGTCACAATTTGTTTCAGATGTTTGATTCAGAATAATTTATTTCTGTATTCTACTGGACCTAATATTACAAGGGAATTACAATGTATTTGATCTAGGTGAGTGTTTCCTCAAACTTAAGCACACAATTAGAATTACCCAGAGGGCTTGATAAAACACAGAGGCACCTGGGATGGTGCTGGAGACCTCACATTTCTTCTTTTTTTTTTTTTTTTTTTTAAGTGACCTATATACCACCACGAGCTCAAACTCACAACCTCAAGATCAAGAGTTGCATGCTCCATGGACTGAGCCAGCCAGGCACCATGAGAATTTACATTTCTAACAGGTTCCTAGTGGATGCTGATAGGTTGCTGGTTTGGGGACCTCACTTTAAAAATGACTGATTTATAGATCAACACAAGGTCCCTACAATGTAGAGAGCTCATCGTATGTAATAGTGAACAGAGGTTCTCTTAGTTCAAATTCTGTGGTGATAAGTCCCTATAAACCTAAGCAGCCAGGAGATCCTGTATTATACTGATAAAACAAACAAACCAAAACTAGCCCTTTAACGTAGAACAGTTTTTTAATTGTCCCTGCAGTCTTATTAGTAAGTTTGAGTTTCCTTAAATGAGGGCTGTTTATTAGGAACTTTGACCAGACTTAGCATCCTGCTTTTTTGAAGATTAGGCCAGAACAAGGGGATAGGATATTTTTAACAGAATAGCAAATGCTAATGGCTATCGAGGAAGAAATGTAAGATTGTAATGAGACTTTTGTTTTACTATGGTTAGAAAAATGTTTTACAAAAGAGCTGTAGTTCCCATCATGGAATTAATGACATTTTTTGATTGCGTCACTATAGCTGCGTTAATTCAACTCACCAGGTATAAGGAAGTGTGGGTCAGCTTTTGAAAATCCCCTTCTAAAGGTCTTTGAGATTTTTCAGTTATCATGACTTTTTAAACATGTTTCTTCTGTCAAAGTAAATTCATTTCTTATGGTGTCAGTGTCAGTCCTCCCTTTAAAAATTATGGCTATTAAATCATGGATTGAGAAATTTGAAACCCGTTCTAGCAACATAAAAGTCAAATTAGATATATGAGTTTTAATGAAATAGATCTTTGTTTTGGCTGCAAAGTTTCTACATAGTTTTGGTGACTGTTCAGTGAAGATCTGTACTGTGAACCTCAGTTGCGCACATAGCAGCTGCTTTCCCTGTCTTTTGATTTCCCTTTTAACCTTGTTCCAGTTGCTCCTGTGTAATAGGTTACTCCAAAACTTACTCCATTTTCTTATGCACACAGATTATGCCTGTTGGGGATTCAGACGGTGCACATGGTGGCATTCGTGTCTTTGCTCTGATTCCTGGCGCCTCAGCTGGGGAGACTAAGGCTTGTTCACCCTCATGTGTGTTGCCTGGGTTAGCATGACTCTAGCACTAGGATTGCTGATCAGAGTTCTTGTGTAAGGCCTCTTCGGGGCTTGGCTGCCTCATGGCATGGCCACTTCAGGGTTATTGGACTCCTTACGGGATGGCTTGGGGCTCCAAACATGAGTGTTTTAGTGACCAGCAAACAGGACAGAGAAACACTGCTTGTATGACACAGCCTTGGAATTCACACAGGATCACTTCTGCTGTACTCTGGTGGTTGAAGCCCACTTAATATTAGTGGCCGGGGAATTGGACTAGTTCTAAGTGGGGGCAATGCCAAGGTCACATGGTAGAAGAGTATGTGGAACTGCAGATGTACCCATCTTCGGAAGATGTCATCTGCCTTAGAGTTTTGGGTTGGATAAATACTAAATTTGTTTTTTTCTTTTTTTAAAGATTTTTAAAAAATTTATTTATTAGAGACAGAGAAAGAGAAAGAGATACAGGCAGAGGGAGAAGCAGGCTCCATGCAGGGAGCCCGACGTGGGACTTGATCCCTGGATCCCAGGATTACGCCCTGGGCTGAAGGCAGGCGCTAAACCGCCGAGCCACCCGGGCTGCCCTAAATTTGTTATTTTGTAGAAAATTGGAGCTTTTCTGCCTGAGGATAGCTTGTTGTGATATGAGATAGTATAGATTCATATTCAAGAATTATTGCATGTTAACATCTTGGCAGAATCTTAAAATCTGTCATTCTTAATATCTTTTTTATGGCATGAAGTTTTAGTCTTTTTATTATACAAACGGTGTGTGTTCATTGCAGAATATCTAAGTGTATAAAACAAAGAGAAAGGAAAAAATTTCCACCTATATTTCTGCCACTCAGGTACCATCCTTGACATTAAAAAAAAAAAAAAACCAACCCTTTTCATATATATATTTATATATATACATTTTTTAGGAATTTGATTTGACATTCATTTTGATTGGCATGTATGTTTTAAGTTCTTAAGTCGTTAAATGATAAAGCCAAGCTAGATAAATAAAATTCTATCCTAGGAGGGATACGTAGTGTGTTCAACTCTATTACTTGAGATTTAGCAACAGCTTCTTTGAAAAATGTATAAAAAGGAAAGATAATAAATGCCAGCTATAAGCTAATAGCTGTTTTTCTTTTGCCTGGTAGTGAATTCAGATTTTTTGCTGTACTAGCACTACATTTCAGGCCCTCTTTCCAACCTCCTCTCTTTTATTAGCTGTATATTTCTAATACAGGAATCCTGACTATAATTAGGTATTATTATACCCTAAGTTGTCATCATTAAAAGCAAATCTTGTTTGGTTTTTTATTTCTTAAAAGAAAAGTAGCCTACCTTTTTAAAAAAGAATGAACTGTCTTTATTCATCCTCAAAGAGTGTTCAAAGGCAGTTGATCATATCTTTTTTTACCTGGAATTAGGCCTGCCTTCATTTTTCAACTGGTAAACCTAAATTTTATACTTTCAGCTGGAGGTTATCTTGTGAAATAATCCACCTAAGAATACAATTGGATACTTTCCTCAGCCTTTAATTTTTTTTTTAAGATTTATTTATTTGGCAGCACACGCATGCAGGCGACAACCGGGGGAGCAGGAGAGGGAGAAGCAGGCTCTCTAGCAAGCAGGAAACCTGATGTGGGGCTCCATCCCAGGACCCTGGGATCATGACCTGAGCTAAAGGCGGGCCCTTAACCCACTGAGCCGCCCAGCCTTTAATGTTTTTAATGTTTATCTTGGTTTTATTTACCTCCAAGATAACTAGGAATTGTTAGGCTTTATTTTATTTTATTTTATTTTATTTTATTTTATTTTATTTTATTTTATTTTATTTTTTTAAAGATTATTTATTTGAGAGAGAGAATGAGCTGAGGGGGAGGATGAGAAGCAGACTTCCCCACTGAGTGGGGTGCCCAACATGGGGTGCAATCCCAGGACCCTGGGATCATGACTTGAGCCAATGGCAGATGCTTAACCCACGGAACCACCCAGGTATCCCGTTAGGCTTTTTAATTTAGGGTGGAATGGTTATGTAAGTTGACTATTTCTAGTACAAAGGAAATGGATCATTTGACCTAAAATGAATTAGTATTATTTTTAAACTTATTTTGACCCTGAATGCATTTTATCAGAATTATTTTATTTCTTTTTAGATTTATTTATTCATAGAGACACAGAGAGAGAGAGAGAGAGAGAGAGAGAGAGGCAGAGACAACAGGCAGAGGGAGAAGCAGGCCCCATGCAGGGAGCCGGACGTGGGATTCGATCCTGGGTCTCCAGGATCATACCCTGGGTAGCAGGCGGTGCTAAACCGCTGTGCCACCAGGGCTGCCCTCAGAATTATTTTATATTTTGTTTCATGTTAATTTTATTTTTGTGATGGGTAAGGAACAAGTGTATGTTCATAATTTATTGTGATTATATTAATTAAATTTTTCCCCCTTGGGGGTGCCTGGGTGACTCAGTTGGTTAAGCTTTCAACTCTTGATTCAGCTCAAGTGATGAACTCAGTGTTGAGCCCCATGTCAGGCTCCACATTGGGCATGGAGTCTACTTAGATTCTCTTTCTCTCTCTTTCTGCCCCTCCCTCTGTCCCCACTCTTAAAATAAATTTTCTCCCCCTTAATTTAGGTTTCTATTTACTCCCTTTCTTCTGACCTTTTAAACAATAACTCAGTTCTTGACTATTGCATTACTTGGGTATCTTTGGGGTCTTATCGAATAGTAGTAGCATGGGAAACTGTCAAAGTTTTCATTTTAGTGAAAATAATGATGACTTAAACCAGAGGTGAGTTTTCTGTTCCCACTGTCACACATTTAATTCCACGGGTGAGAAAATAAAGCAAAGCTGTTGACTAGCACACTATCCATAGGTGAAGTGATAACTCGAAGTATCATGTTATTTAAAAGCATGATGGATGAAGCACATCAAAGATAATATGCACTTGGGTTTTATTCAGGCGAAAATACGCTTTTTATATCAGTCTCATGAATTCTTTGGCAAGGGGCAGGAGAGGGACAAGAGAATTCAGCACTATAAAATGTCTGATATGCTCCTGTATCAGGATTGTAACCAAATTGTGGCCCTCATTTGTGTGGGTAGGAATCATTTGTGCAGGCCATCTGATGCATATCTTTTTTGAAAAACCTAAAGAATAAGCAATGTTATGTCATGTCATTGGCTTGTACAAAATTTGGTGTCATTCTACAGGGGCTAGAATACCTACATTCGTTTTTTTAGCTCACTATTAAACTAACTTATTTTATGCATTAACTTAAATTGAAGTTAACTAAAAAGTCAAGATTTGAGATGAACTTTAGAGGATTTTATAGGTTTGTTATTTCAGCATGGTTAGGCTGGCATATACTTTAATGTGGGGCATAATTATTATTTTTTTTCTCTTAATATAGGGCAAGCTTGATGATTACCAGGAACGAATGAACAAAGGGGAAAGGCTTAATCAAGATCAGCTGGTAAAGATGCTATATTTTATTAAAGACTATATATGCTCACTGTTTTTAATAAGAAAATTAATTTGTAGTTCTTTGTGTTTTTAGTAAAGTTGGGTTTTGTCTCTGCTATTTTAGGATGCCGTATCTAAGTACCAGGAAGTCACAAATAACTTGGAGTTTGCAAAAGAATTACAGAGGAGTTTCATGGCATTAAGTCAAGATGTAAGTAAAAGACCATAAATATGTTTATGAAACATTAAAAATAAGGAAAGCAGAAATTTTGTTGTTGCTTTGGGGTTTTGTCCTTGCATTACCATTGATAAGTTCACAGCAAATGGAGAGAATTGGATCCAGGTATACCTAAGATGCTTTCCAATTCTGTAAAGTTTAATGTAACACCTGATAGATGCCTGAGGACTGAGGTTTCAGATATGACAAACATATGTAGTAGTTACCCTAAATATCTCATTGTTAAAAAAACAATTAGCTTTTATGTATATACATACACAGACACATAAACTTATTTTCCATATATTCCTTGTATGTAAACATTTACTTTCCACATATTCCTTTATGCCTAGTGACCATCCTACCAAAGTTTCTATATGAACTTTCAGAAAATAGAGTTTTGTTTTTATAATTGGTAATTACAGCTTCCATTAGGGATCTTGTTATGTGGAGACTGGGATACATTGCTCCTTTTTTTTTTTTTTTAAAGATTTTATTTATTCATGATAGTCACAGAGAGAGAGAGAGAGAGGCAGAGACACAACACAGGCAGAGGGAGAAGCAGGCCTCATGCAGGGAGCCCGACGTGGGATTCGATCCCGGGTCTCCAGGATCACGCCCTGGGCCAAAGGCAGGCGCCAAACCACTGCGCCACCCAGGGATCCCTACATTGCTCTTGTAGCAACTTGTGATCTGACAAAGTGGTGTGTTTTCCTATACATATTTTTTTTTTTTTTAAGATTTATTTATTTATTTATGGTAGACAGAGAGAGAGAGAGAGAGAGAGGCAGAGACACAGGAAGAGGGAGAAGCAGGCTCCATGCCGGGAGCCCGACGCAGGACTCGATCCTGGGACTCCAGGATCACACCCTGGGCCAAAGGCAGGCGCTAAACCTCTGAGCCACCCAGGGATTCCCCCCTATACATGGTTTGATGTGATAGAAGGCTTTGGGAACAGGACGAAAATTAAATACAAGCAAAATCAAATGATTTGTTGAAAGTTGAGACCAGAAAATTCATATCCTTCTAATTAGCTTATTTGGAGAAAGATTAATAGCATTGAAATACAAGGTTGCTCTGATTTGGTAAAATGAATCAACAAAACAAAATTTATTATGTGATGAGAGACATTGCAGTACAGAGATAATAAAGTTCTGATTCTGGAACCACACTGTTGAATCCTGATTCTGCCACTTTTACTTAATAATTGTAGGACTTTGAGTTATTGAACTTGTCTATCCCTAGATCATTCAGGGTTTTCCAGAGAAACAGAATTAGTAGTATCGGAAGAGAAGTGGGGAGAGGGGCTGTGTCACACTGCCTCAGTTTTCTAATCTGTTAAATGGTGATAATAATGGTCCCTACCTCATTATACGGTTATGCTTGGAATAGTATTTGGTGCATGGCTAATATATATTATGCACTTAATACTGTTACTTATTAAATTTGATTAAAGGTGGAAAGAAAGTCTTGGTAATATCCCTCAAAATGGAATGAAGGAAACTTAATTTACATCCAAGTAAGGAACTGTTCTTCACCTAGGTCAGAACCTCAGGCTTGATGAATCCTGACCAATTTCTTTTTATGATTTAAAAAAAAAATGGATCATAGAAGTAGGATTGCTGTACAGTTTAATAATAGAATCAGTCTATTCCTCAAGCTGCTAACACTGCATAAGTGAAAATACTTGTATTCTCCTTTGCTTCGGTTTTAACGCTGGTATTTTCAGGAGCTTTTCACTGATTGTTTAACTTCATTGGCAGTCTTTTTTATTGAACTCTGAACCTTTATTGCACTTTCCCACAATTGTTAAACACCTTTTTTGTTTTAATTCAAGAGTTCTTTAACCTAGCTCCAGCCTACCTTTTTGAGTTTCCATTTTCTTTCTTAAGCTGCTCATTTTATCCAAAGTGGCATTCTTTATCTTATTTCTTTTGCTTTCTTGACTTATTTCACATTTCCTGCCTCTCTTCCTGTATTTCCTGCCTCTGGCTACTGGCTGCCTCTCTACCATAAAATTGCACAGCCCTGACAGGCCCCGTTCCGCAATAAGATTGAAAGCTCATCTATCTTAGGGGTAGATGTCATGTTCTCCTTGAAAGTTTTCTGTACTGCCCTAGCTTAGATTTCGTCTCTGTTCATCTGTGGTATTCACTTGCCACTTACTGCTAAATATCATTTAATCTGCTACCCTCTTTGCTGCCATCATAGCAGACTTACTCTTCTTTCTTATCGCAGACTTCATTGTTCTCCTAGGTTTCTTCCCCATTTCTGCCTTTATTGTACATTTCATATATCTTTATTTGGTTTTCTCGTCCTAGTGAGGCTTGAAAAAGGGGAGAAGGTCTGAGGGAAAACACTTTCATGGCTCTTGGAAAGTCTGACCTTTCTTTGACCCCAAGCTGAGCTACATGAGAAAAGAGAGACGTACTTGGGTTTGGTTGATGCTCTCCCTTTACCTTCCCAGGAAAGCAAAAGACTACTAGTAGGAAGAGAATGGTGGGGAAAAAAATGTGTGTGTACTTAGTGTGGAAAAATATATGTGTATTTAACATATATCTATCTTCTACTACAAGTCCATTTCTATTTTTTTTTAATTTATTAATATTTTTTAAAGATTTTATTTATTCATGAGAGAGAGACAGAGAGAGAGAGAGAGGCAGAGACATAGGAAGAAAGAGAAGCAGGTTCCATGCAGGGAGCCCGATGTGGGGCTCGATCCCGGGACTCCAGGATCACACCCTGGGCTGAAGGCAGGCGCTCAACCGCTGAGCCACCCAGGCGTCCCAATTAATTATTGTTTTTAAGTACGTTCCACATTCAACATGGGGCTTGAACTCATGACACTGATGTCAAGAGTCGCATGCTCTACTAATTGAGCCAGCCATGCATTCCCTAGTCACTGTTTTCAAAGTTGGGATGATAGAGTACTAGCAGCAGATTGTTGGGGGCGAGGAAGGCAGTGATGGGTTTTAGCGTCTCTTTGTGAGTCGAAGTCGGTTATTTAAAGTGAAAAATTGGTACCATTTTTTTTTTCCATAGGAAAAAAACAGATGATGTATTAAACTCTTATTTGTAAGTTGGGAATCATCATTCTATATATCAGCATCACAGAACTCTGAGTGAAATATGTTGTATATACGTTGGATATAAAGTTGGTTGAACTAAATTAGGAGTTTTGTGAAATTCATTTCAGTGTCGTAAGCTTTTGTTTTTATGCAGATTCAGAAAACAATAAAGAAGACTGCACGTCGGGAGCAGCTTATGAGAGAGGAAGCGGAACAAAAACGTTTAAAAACTGTACTTGAGCTCCAGTATGTTTTGGACAAATTGGGAGATGATGAAGTGAGAACTGACCTGAAGCAAGGTTTGAATGGAGTGCCAATATTGTCTGAAGAAGAATTGTCGTTGTTGGATGAATTCTACAAATTAGCAGACCCTGAACGGGACATGAGCTTGAGGTATAGTGGTATTTGATAGTAGAAACTTCTAAATGTTGACTTGACAACTAAAAGGTAACTAATTAACTTTTCATTATTATTACAAGGTTGAATGAGCAGTATGAACATGCTTCCATTCACCTGTGGGACTTGCTGGAAGGAAAGGAAAAGTCTGTATGTGGAACAACCTGTGAGTATTAACAGAAATTTTTGTTTTGTAACTAAGAATCTTTAAAGATTAGTTTTTAAATAAAAAGCAGTATAATATGAGAAATTTCCGAACTGTGTAAACATTTACCTACTGTTTACTTTTTTGGGCTTATTCCCTTTTTTTTTCTTGTTGCTGTGTGTGTGTGTGTGTGTGTGTGTGTGTGTGAGAGAGAGAGTATACATCAAAAACACCAATTGTATATATGTAGAGATGGGAATCCTAACTTAACATGGCTTTGTTTATAACTTACTCTGCTTGGAGTGGACAGATTAACACCAAATAGACTTTTCAGAGATGTTGGCATTAGATAGGGACTGTTTTTCCCTTATGGCTGAAATTTTATGAAAAATACTTACTGTACTTCATGCATACATTCATGGTCATTGCCTATGTCTTTTAGTTTGTTTTTTTTTTTTTTTTAGACTTTTGCTAATTTGAGAGCAAAGTTTTTTTTGTATTTTTTTTAAAACGGTAATCTCAGATATGCAATGTGTATTTTAAAGAAAATAAAGGGACATTTAAGCTTCACTACCTCAGTAAATTAAGAACTTCAGGTTTATTCTGTTAGTAAATAAGAGAATAAGTTCTAATCTTCACTATTTATAAAGTTGATTTAGGGAAATAGATTTTGAACATATTAAGGTGAAAATATCTGTGTTTATACCTTATTTTTAGCTCTTTGAAAAATTGGATTAAAAGCTTAAATTGGAAAAACTGTATGACGCAATTTGGAGTGTATTTGCTTTAAGGAAATGGGTAAATCAAATATGAGGAACCAACCTTTTTGTATCTTTTCATGTAAGAAATAATTTTTTTGGTTTATTAACTTATTTACTGTATTTCTTTGTAAAAAAAAAATCATTTGGGCTTCTTGATTTTAGTTCTGCCCCATAAATGTACTGAATTTAGTATTTGAAATTCAAATGGAAAGAAGTTTACATATGTGTATAAACTTGTTAGCTTGAAAAAGTAGTTTTAGGTTAAGCCTGATCAGATTTTCATGATCATTATTGAGGAGTAACAAGGGTTAAATATCTAAGCTTGTAGCTTGTTTTGGTGTTTCTACCTAGTCTTGTTCATTCATCTTAGGAACGTAACATCTTTGTTGCTAATGAAAAGGTACTAATGAACTCAAATTGGTGTTTTTATGTGCATTCAGTTTTCATCCATCGTTTTTTTTTTTAAAACTGATTGTTCTGAGAGTCACGAGTCTCTGATGCAGGGGTAGGGAAACATGAAATGTTCATTCAAAAAGTTGTTAGTTTTATTGTTAACAGGATTAACTTTATATTTTAATACTGTCTTTGAAGTTTTTTCTGTAAAGTGACCTATTAGGAAATTAAATACATATTCTACATACATAGGTACTTTCTACGTGTACTATATAAGGCCAGGAAATTAAAATTAGTTCTTGACACATACTTCCCCTGCCACCCTGCCCCCTTAATATCCAAGTGTGCCAAATTCTGAGTTTTGACTTTCAAATATCTTTTGAATCCATCTACTTCTTTTTGTCTGCCACTTATCTTCCTGTCTTTGCTAATGCAATTTAACTGAATGCACCCTCTCCAGCTCTTTAAATTCTTTTAATGGCTTTCTTTTACTTATATTTTATGTATAGTTGTCTTCAACTTAAGGACCTTGCATGTTCTGGCCCTTCCCAGACTATGTCTTTCTTTATGTCTTTTCTTCCTATGCCTCAGCCATAGCACATGCTTTCATTTTCTTGTATTTGGCACCCTTTCCCTTTATACAGGGCTTTGTAAATGCTGTTGTCTCTGCCTTGGGGCAGCCCGGGTGGCTCAGCGGTTTAGCGCTGCCTTCAGCCCAGGGTGTGGTCCTGGAGACCCAGGATCGAGTACCACATTGGGCTCCCTGCATGGAGCCTGCTTCTCCCTTGCCTGTGTCTGCCTCTCTCTCTCTCTGTCTCTCTCTCTTTCTCTCTCTCTCATGAATAAATAAAATCTTAAAAAAACAAAAAACAAAACACTTCTCTCCTTTCTACTACTCATCTTCCAGATCTGTGCTCTTGCAGCACTTACACACCAGGAAGGCCTTTGGTGTTTCTTCCTGCCGAGGTCCAGTCCCTTGTAGCTCTGTGTAGTGCTTTTCACAGATGTGATTTTACTGTATTTGATTTGTATAACTCTTTGTTGGATATAAACTTAGGGAGGGCAGATACTGTGTCTTACAAATCTTATTGTAGCCCTATTGCTTAGCACGTTGTCCAACATATAGGTAGGTGCTAAATGAATAAATGATAATTGTCAGCTTTTTGTTTTGAACTATTTTAAGTATATAAAATTAAATTTTTTTGAAGTTAAATATATAAAATTTAATACTAATAGGTTCTTATTCTCTATCATTCCATAATTTCTGTTGTTGTTGGACTCTAAGGTTTTTTGTATGTATGTTTCAGTAACAGTTGATAAGGTTTTTTTCTTACAGCAACATTTTGTAGCATGTTGAATCTTATTCATTCAGGTCAGGTGTCCTGAGATAGTCTAACATAATTCATATTCAATTTTAGATAAAGCACTAAAGGAAATTGTTGAGCGTGTTTTCCAGTCAAATTACTTTGACAGCACTCACAACCACCAGAATGGGCTATGTGAGGAAGAAGAGGCAGCCTCAGCACCTACAGTTGAAGACCAGGTAGCTGAAGCTGGTAAGTACTTAGGTGGATATGAGTTTAGTTTACTGTCCTGGTTTTACTTTCTTTGCCACAAGTTCAAGCTGTACATTAATTTAGCTATATGTGTACACCTGAGGTGTTTTTTTTTTTTTTAAGATTTTATTTTTTGATTAGAGAGCACAAGCAAGGGAGGGACAAAGGGAGAGGGAGAAGCAGACTCCTTGCTGAGCAGAGAGCTCTCTGTGGGGCTTGATCTCAGGACCCTGAGATTATGACCTGGGCTGAAGGCACCTGCTTAACCAGGTGAGCCACCCATGTGCCTCTGCACACTGAGGTTTTTAACAAAACTTTAAGTATGATGAAATATTAAAACAATGTGTATTAAGAGTTATTCCCAGAAGTATTAAATATCAGTCATTTAAGGGTGCCCAGGTGGCTCAGTCAGTTGAGCATCTGGCTCTTAATTTTTTTTTAAAGATTTATTTATTTATGAGAGAGAGAGAGAGAGAGAGGCAGAGACACAGGCAGAGGGAGAGAGAGAGAGAGAGAGAGAGAGAGAGAGGCAGAGACACAGGCAGAGGGAGAAGCAGGCTCCAAGTCGTGGGACTTGGTCCTGGGACTCCAGGATTGTGCCCTGGGCCAAAGGCAGGCACCAAATCACTGAGCCACCCAGGGATCCCCTGGCTCTTGATATTTTGGCTCAAGATCTCAGGGTTGTGAGATTGAGCCCTGCATCTGGCTCCATGCTGGGTGTGGAGTCTGTTTGAGATTCTCTTCCTCTCCCTCTAGGGGAATCCCCCCCCCCCCCCCCAATAGCAATCATTTATTTACTGGTCTTTTTTTTATTTTTATTTTATTTTATTTTTTAATTTTTTTTTTATTTACTGGTCTTGATCACTGTTACAAACTGATTTTTTTTGTTGTTGCAGTATTACTGGACTGGACGATAATTGAGGGGAAATGTTGTAGGGCTTTTTAAGTACATTGTGGCTGACATGCCCAGATTTATTACTATTTATCACGCTAGTGTATAAAGTGAATAGTATGGGGGCATGTGTGTGTTGTGTGTTTTAAATGTTGAGGTTATTATAACTCTGTAATCCTGAACTTTATACTTTTTTCATCTTTTTAATCTATTTGTGTCTTTATATATAAATGTGATTCTTGGGGCACTTGAGTGGTTCAGTGGTTGAGCGTCTGCCTTCAGCTCAGGTTGTGGTCATTGTCAGAGCATAAATTTTGTAGTGGTTAAAAAGCATGGATTTTTGAATCAGACTGCCTGGATTGAAATCTTGGCTTTGACGCTTATTAGCTATGTAACTTTGGGCAAGTGACTGAATTTCTCTACATCTCAGATTCTCTGTTTAGAGAGCAGTATGTGGGGACGTCTGGGTGGCTCAGTGGTTGAGCATCTGCCTTTGGCTCAGGTTGTGATCCCGGGGTCTTGGGATCGAATCCCACATCAGGCTCACCTCAGGGAGCCTGCTTCTCTCCCTCTGCCTATGTCTCTGCCTCTCTCTTTCTCTCTCTCTCTCTCTCTCTGTCTCTCATGAATAAATAAATAAAATCTTAAAAAAATAGAAAGCAATATGTGAAGTATGTTTCTCGTTTCTGGCACATAGTAGGCACTTTATGCAAGTGTTAACCTATTAGATTGAAATTAGAAGGGGACTCCCGGGTGGCTCAGCAGTTGAGTGTCTTCCTTCGGCTCTAGTGTGATCCTGGGGTCCGGGGATCGAGTCCCACATCGGGCTTCTCATTGTGAGGAGCGTGCTTCTCCTTCTGCCTATGTCTCTGCCTTTCTGTGTCTCTCATGAATAAATTAAAAAAAAAAAACTTAAAAAAAAAAAAACTAGAAGGGAAGATTACACATTTATGGTTGCAGATCAACATAAGGAGGTCTCCTACCCACCTTTAACTCCTTTTACCAAGTGATTAAAGTACGAGAGTAAGATTTTAATCTGTATGCTGCTTTATAGTATCACTTCTAAGCCTAGAGAGAAGTTTTAACTTAGCTCTTTATTGGCATTATACCTCATCCAGTAATTACTGTTGAACCTACTTCATTCTGGAATAAACGGTAAAGAACACTCTTTCTAAATATATTATTGAAAGAATGATAAAATACGGAGACTTATAAGCTATTTGAAGTTTAAATGAATTGTTAATTTTAAAAAGATTTTGTTACATTCATGTATATCATTTTTTAACCTCTTAGAGCCTGAGCCAGCAGAAGAATACACTGAACAAAGTGAAGTTGAATCAACAGAGGTATGATTTTTATTTAACATTAGCTTTCTTTTTCTGCCTTTCAAGCAGAGCTCTCAAACATTTACTTTGCTTTGCAGTATGTAAATAGACAATTTATGGCAGAAACACAGTTCAGCAGTGGTGAAAAGGAGCAGGTAGATGAGTGGACGGTCGAAACAGTGGAGGTAAGCATCCTCTTGGTTGCAAGGTCGATGTCCTTTGTTTTTATTAGTAATTTTTAGCTCTCAAGAACAAATAAAGATTATTAGTCCTTTGCAGTGTTAGTACATTTATTATCATAACAAACTTGATAAACATAACAAGATCATTATGTTTAAAAGATAATTTATGCCTGTGGATGTTTAAAAGAATCTCTGCTGCTCCAGCTACAGAAAACTTATATATAGTTATTTGTGTATAATTTTTTTAAAGTACATGATTTGTGTGTTTTTCATACCAAGTTGCTCTATAAAAATCTGAGCTTCCACATGGATAGCTTTCAGAAAAGGCCCACCTCCTAAGGGGTGTGTTGGAATGTCATCTTAGACTCCTCCTTTTCCCTAATACTCTAGACTTTCTCTAGTGTTTCTTAATTCTGTTGCTCAGCTGACATTACCTGTTTTCAGAGCCTAATGTCTAGTTCAGGTACTCCCCTTCATATTTTTCTTTTCTGACTGCCTCAGGCCATATTTACTTTCACAGGTCAATTATTAAAAAAGTTAGTTTTGAATAAGTTGCTTTTACTTGAAATTCTTAGAGGGTGCTGTGTTACCTATAAGATAAAATCAAAATGCCTTACCAAGTTTGTCCTTGAGGTCCTTTTCCATCCCCTTTTTAGGTGACTCCTTTTATATATCTGTGCTTTTCTCTTTAATATTACTGTATCAAGATCATTCTCCAAAGTGTAATTGTACCAGTACCTTTAGCTCTTTATTGATGTACCAAAATGCATTATTGATAGATTCAGTAAAAAACTTGTCCTTTACTTTAGAGAGTTACCTAGTTTGGATGAAAACACTGTCCCACAAAGTACTAGCAAGACTGTATTTATTTCTGAATTACGCAAGGCAGTTCAGAAATGTTAGAAGAGGATTAGAAGAAAAATAGATCTGAAAGATCTGTAGAGTGGTGATTTTTATAAGAGGTATGCAAACCCCCTGGGCCTTGACTAAGTAGATTTGGTGTATTTTTTTTAGGGGAGTGAGGTAATAAATATATAATAGCATGGGTAGAGAGGTAGAAATGAATTAGCGTATTTGCTTTATTGAATACTAGGAATGAAAAGCATGTGTTGGCAAAGTAGGAAGGTTTGGGAAGTAACAGTGCTTTTAGTTAAGTACTTTTTGCATGTTACTGGGAGAGAAAAATGTATTATCATACCTAGCACTGTGCCAGTATGGTTTGTTCTTAAGTACTTAGTTGGTAGGGCCTTTCTAAAAGCTATTCAGATGGAATTCTAAGGAATTTTTTGAGCATCGTGGTGAGATGACAGATCAGTTAGTTGATCTTCATGATAACAATTTAGGTAGTGATTATTATCTCATTATTGCTTATAAAAGAAGTAAGGTTATGATTTATCCAGGCTCACCAGGTATGACTTGCCCAATTTTAAAAGACAGATAGAATGTAAATTTGATGTGATTTAGACTTCCCAGAAGAGCAGAGAGTTACTACAAATAATCAGGAGAAATGATTAGATCTAGGAAAAAGGTAGGTATAGTGAGCGTTGGCTTTTGTAGCAAGTTAGATACGGTGCTAGGGCTTGATCCTATCATATTGGCAGAGAGAATGAAATGGTAGGAACCCAAAGTTTGATGATAATAATAACTAACTTTTCTTGAGTGCTGACTATATATGAGGTACTGAGATGAGTATGTATTTGATAAATACAGATTTAATTACCGTAGAAGGCATAGCAGGTTAAGCACAATACATTCTTGGGGGAAGCAAGTATGGGTAATCTTTGAAAGCAGTTTATAACGTAAATCTGAAGAGCTACATGGTGATCCTTTGGAATTGAGAACACCATAGAAATGATAGCACTGAATGTTAAATTTATCATTGTGGCCAGTTTGAGTAACTACATTAAAAGCCTACTATTCTGTTTACAGTGTAGTGTCCTATATAGTTTGAGGACCTGTCATGATGGTTATGAATGGAGCTCTTCTTTTTCCCAGTCTGTAGCTTTTTCTCACTTTTTCCCCTTTAGGTGGTGAATTCACTCCAGCAGCAACCTCAGGCTGCGTCTCCTTCAGTACCAGAGCCCCACTCTTTGACTCCGGTGGCTCAGGCAGATCCCCTTGTGAGAAGACAGCGAGTCCAGGACCTTATGGCGCAGATGCAGGGGCCCTATAATTTCATACAGGTAGGTGGAGTTGAGGCAGAACTACCTGAAGGTTTAAGTGTTCACATTATTTCATTTAATTCCATCATATCCTAAATTGTAGGATTCAATGCTGGATTTTGAAAACCAGACACTCGATCCTGCCATTGTATCTGCACAGCCTATGAATCCGACACAAAACATGGACATGCCCCAGCTGGTTTGCCCTCCAGGTTAGTTACGGTATATTCTTATGTGAGAAACATAGGGCCAGCACTTTCAGGTTTTTGTAAAGTATGTGAAAATTAATTTTTACCTTCTAATATTTGCTTAACTCTTGGATCTTGTGTCCTTTAATATGATAAGAAAATGTTATTGTTTTTCCCTGTAATATGAATAACTAGTTCTGTTGCTTTTTTAAACCTTTTATTATCATACGTAGACTTAAGTACATGTAAATGTGGTTTGATGAGTTTTCACAAACTGATCACAACAGCACCCAGAAATGGAACATTACCTGTATCCCAGAAGCCTATTTGTGTCCCTTTTTAGTCACTGGTTACCCTCTCTTCCAGCCCTGTGGGAACCATTTCCTGATTTGTAACATTATAGACCAATTTTGCTTGGTTTTTTAAAGAAAATTAAGCATAAAAATAATAGAGGTATTTTTTCTCTGAAGGATGCTTCGAGCTTTTTAGGAGAATTTCTGAACATTTTATTTACATGAATAAAAATGAGATATAACAGTGTGAAGTGGGTAAGGGGATGCTTATGAGGAAAGGGGAAGAAGATAGGCCAAAAGATAGTTGAAGTTTCAAACTCTTACTTTTCTTAACACTATTATTAGAAATAGCAGCACTAAATAGACTTGTTGGTGTCTTGTACTGGGTTAAATGGACCATCTCTTTTCGGGACCATTAATAATTTTGAGTCTTGGTTTCTTTCCCAGAACATGTCATCATTAAGGGCACAAAAGTGGAACTGTATAAAATAACATTTAATGTCTTGTAAATCTTCAGTGTCATAAAAGGAGTTGCTGAATAGAAGCACGCTTAAGGACACAGTTAACTTGTTAAGTTAGGATTTCTCCAAAGTGTAAAGGGAGCTCATATCTCTCATAGCTCTATCAAAAGTTAGAAAACATATCAGGATTAGGCCTTCTGTAAAGGAATCAGAGTTCCTATTACTAGTGTTCATTTTCTGAATTCTGTTCAGAGGAAGAAAGTTTGTATAGCTGGAAAGTTGTGCCAAAATCAACACATACAGCATTGATATAACCTGTAAGCTATTTCGATAATCACTTAATACTGAGTTTGTTAGCCTCTCCAGTGAAAATGGGTGATTTCTAAATGACTAACCACAGATCCTATTATCTTTGATTCATTAACCATTGTTGGGGAAGGGAGTTAGAAGACTGGTGGGAGTGACCGTATGCACACTGAATTGAATATAGGATTTTTAAAGGTGTATTTTAATTTTTTCCCATGGAAGCATTTATGATTATATTGCAAGTTGATAATGTTAAAATATTACTTAGTTATTACCTATCTAAGGTGTTGAGTAAGGCTATTTTCATAGGTAACTCTGGCATTGATTCCTGCGTGTTCTGCTCTATACTTCTTTGTTAGTGCTTTTTCACTAATGTCTTCAGCAGAACTCCAAAATAAAAGTCATTGTGAGAGTTGACTAATAATAACTACCAGGAAACCAAAATGCCCACTTGACAGCTTAACTCCTACCTGTACTTTGCCAAATTATTTTCATGATGACTATAAAGTTTTCTTTTAGGATTTGGCTATAGACATTTTCTGTGAAGAAATTTGATTTTGGATAACTGGGTATTTTTGGTCAATTTTACAGTTCATTCTGAATCTAGACTTGCTCAACCTAATCAAGTTCCTGTACAACCAGAAGCTACACAGGTAAGAGTGACAGAAATAGTGCTGCAGGTTTGTTTTTAATCAGGTTTTGGGTCTCTTTCTTAAATTATGAAAGTCAGGTATGAATTTTATCATTGTCTAAGTCTGGCATGGCATTTTAAAAGCTATCAGCCTTTAAAATTTCCATGTTACATTTACTTTTGTTTTAATAACTTAAAAAATACTGTCTTTTTGTTAAGTCTCCTGTTTATAATAGTTTATTATAAGGAAAGATGCTTTTTCATTTTGAACTGAGTAGAATTTCAGAAGACGTATTTTAAATGTCCTAATTCTAAAATTTAGTGTAGATATTGCCATTTAGAAGCATTTGTTGGGGACTTCATAACTGGACTTGGGTTTATTTAACTTTCAGCTTTAATATTAGATGCACTTTTTTGCAGTTAAGTTTCATAGTCTCTTTAACGGGCGTATCTGTTTCTTAGCCCTGTCTGTATTAGACTTGATTTATAACAGAAAGCAGCTTTGATTGCTTTATTTCTGTGTAGGTTCCTTTGGTTTCATCCACAAGTGAGGGGTATACAGCATCTCAACCCTTGTACCAGCCTTCTCATGCTACAGAGCAACGACCACAAAAGGAACCAATTGACCAGATTCAGGCAAGTTTCTGTTACTAGGTAACATAAACTTGATGAGGCACTTATTCATGAATTGGGCAGAGGTAAATACTGTTAATATTGTGACTCTTTTTGGACCTAATGCATGCAATACAGTATTTTGCTTTTATGAAATAGTTGAATTTCTAAACATACTAAGACTTGGATAGTAGACTTGGCTAAGTTTAGTTTACCACTAAAGTGTATCTATTCATTTTGTGTTATAGGCAACAATCTCTTTAAATACAGACCAGACTACAGCGTCATCATCCCTTCCGGCTGCTTCTCAGCCTCAGGTATTCCAGGCTGGGACAAGCAAACCATTACATAGCAGTGGAATCAATGTAAATGCAGCTCCATTCCAATCCATGCAAACGGTAATTGAACTAACATTAAATGCCTAGTGTATACTATGATCATGCCAGGGTCGCAACAAAAAAGGCCTTCTTTCAGCTTTGTGTTTGAGTGTGCATCTATCCTAACTGTAGAGTATATTTAAGTGAACATAAACTGATTTTTTTCCTGCTCCCAGAGATAAATTTAAGTCTTAGGAGTTGTGTGCTCACATCTTCCTGTTTTATCGTTTCATCCTTTTCATTTGACCAAAACTAAACATGCAGAAAAGTAGACTACTACAGTGTGTGTATATAAATCATTGCCTAGATTTAACAGTAGTCTACATTTTTCCATATTTGCTTAATCTTTTATTTTTCTCAAGTTTCACATAGTAAATTTCACATTATAGTTTGTGCTTTTTTAGTCAGTAAGCATCTCTAAATTGCAGAATTTCTAGAAAATGATGTTGAAAATAGTGTAATGGGATGCAGCTAAATCAGTGCTCATGGGAAAGTCCATAGAGTTAAATATTAAAATATTAACTTTTGATTAAAATGTCAAAAGTAAAAATGAATAAAATATTCAGTTCAAATTTAAAGTTCATAGAATTAATTTATATAAGTGACGTGTATCCGTGATTTGCATCTTTTAAAAAGCTTTCTCATTTATAATAGCGTTTCCAAGGCTGCTGATTGTGTGTCTTTTTAGATTTTGATCCCTACTTAGGCTCTTCTTTAAACGTGTGTGTGGGGTGTGTGTGTGTGTGTGTGTATATGTATACATACACAGAGAGAGAGAGAGTGTATGTGTTTGAGACTTCTGTAATGTATTTACATCTGAGGTAAAACCAGCATTGAGGTCTGCCTTGTTAAAAGCAGGGAAATTATTAGCAGAAAGGGATGAAGTAATCATTTATTTTATTTACTTTACTTACTTACAGGTGTTCAATATGAATGCCCCAGTTCCTCCTGTTAATGAACCAGAAACTTTGAAACAACAAAATCAGTACCAGGCCAGTTATAACCAGAGCTTTTCTAGTCAGCCTCACCAAGTAGAACAAACAGACCTTCAGCAAGAACAGCTTCAAACAGGTAGGAAAACGGGTGTCACTTCCTTGGCTGCTTGCTTCCCGCATAGTTACTGACAGTATTAGAATTTAGATTTTGGAGTGGCAGTGTCTAAGAGTTTTGTTTTAGTAGACCTTATAGATTTTTCATTATACATCCTGAATTAAATCAAGTCCATATGTGAATTATTTGCATTTATTTGGAGACCTGACACCAATTTTCTTTTGATCAGTAAGCATTCATAATATTTCCATTTCATTCTGTGATTTTAGTGGGACTAAACTTGTTACTTAAATTATGATCAACTTTACTTTTAATTGCTAATTAAGTGGAGGCAGGTAGCATGATAGCTGGTAGGTAGGAAGTCAGTTGCGCAGTTAAGAAGCAGTAAGGAGTTGCGTTGGTTATCAGTTAGGATAACTGCAAAAATCATTAGTTAGGATAAAACATGCAAAAATCTCCTGGTAGTTGTATATGGTATATGGTACCATAAATCTAGTGTTTGTTGATAAGTAAAGTCATTCCTAAGTTGGCTAGTTACCATACCCATCACAATAATGAAGATAAAGATAAATTGTAGATTTCTTTAAGGCATGAAATACCTGCTTTTCGGTCTTTGGTTATGTAGAGCCCAGGTTGTTTAATTGGCATCCCACAACAAGCTAGCAAACGTTGCTAAAATCATAGGAGTTTAATTTTACCAGACTGATTTAAATAACTATGAAATATTCTAATTGCCAATTCCTTGATAGACTTGGATCAACATTATGGATTTTTCAGTATTAAATTTTTACATATCCTTATAGTATTCAGCACCAGTAAATAGTAGGGAGTCTGAATCAGCTGTAATCTGATACGTATTTATCCGTTGTGCTGTGTTCAGCTCCTGAGTGATAAAACTGGGCTTCGTGCTCTCAGGCTCCTTTAATTATTGCCATGTTCTCATAAGCATGTCAGCACAAAGTCTAAAGGCCCCTAATATTATACATATTCCACAGCAAATTGTACTATGTAGTCAGGAACAACCTGAAAGAGGGATATGGCAAAATTCTAGCTATTATTTATGGACTTAGAGTTTATGCTGTACCAAACACTTTTATAGAAATTCTGGTGGCTTTTTATTTTATTTTTTTAAGGAATTCTACTTTTAAATGAAGAACACACTTTAATTGTATTGCTGTGAGTTTTCATGCAGTCATATTTGACCAAGACTAATAAATTTCTTAGTGATAAAAAAGTTGAGTTGAAAATTTACTTTTGACTACTCTCTACATGCATGTGAATGAGTCTGTTCAGAAAGAAAATATTACCTATAATCATACTTGTGTGTAATTTTGAATTTGGAGAATGTAGTGAAAGGTAGTCTGTAGAAAGATCACCCTGTGAATAGTATAATTGGTCCATTAATTGCATAGTTCAGAAAGGAGCCATTACCCCTTCTCCTAGGCATACTTGCGCTTTTTCTTTGCAAAAAAGCATTCTAAGAACTGATAAATGTGTTTGGGGTTTCTTGAGGATATAAAATGTATCAGGTGAAGTTTTTCAAGAATTACACCACCTTTTCTCTCTGCCTAAACATGGGAGGTTTATTTAGGCTGGCAAGAGGCTGGCTGATTTTTTTTTTGTTGTTGTTCCTGGGATGTGGGCCTTCCCTTAGTGTCTGCCTTCCTCATCTCCCAAAGGTAGTTTTGCATCCTGTTTTTCTTTTTTATCATGAATTATAAGCACTATAGTAATACCAGACAGGTACCTCAGGATATAATTTTTGAAGCTTTCTAGATTCTAGACTTATCCTCATTGTGGAAGGAGGGGGTATGCAAGGTTAGTATGAACCTTCTAGGATCCTCTCTTTACCTCATCAGGTTGGGTGCCAGCGTGAGCACTATTTAACTGTCTTGTAAATTGGTTGTACTTAAAATACTTGAAATGGAATCAGGCCTTAAGGGAGGTGTAAGTTAAAAGTGCTGATTTATCTTTATAATTACTGAATATTCCACCATATGCTTGTCTAGCTATGGGAGAGTATGGTTTTGTGTGTTTCACTAAGTATCAAGGGAAATTTAAAAGGGTAAGAAAGCTTTTATCACTAAGGAGCTTTATAGTGAAAAGAAATAATTAAATGATACAAAATGGTATTTGTGATGTTCCAGTATGTAAAGTTTCTTTTGAATTATTGTAGGTCTCTTGTGTTAATAGGCAGATGCCCCTCAGAAGAAGTTTAATAGTACAGGTTTTCATTTCATTTGGAAAGATAGAATTTTGTGCTCTCACACATTTGTATGTGCTTCTAAAGGTTTGGAATTGTTGGAGAATTCTATTCCCTTTAGCTTATTAATTATGGGTGGGAGAAAAATGGAGACTTGATGACTTAATTAATGTATAATTTTCCCTATTGTTAATATGAAAACTTAAAGACAATTTGAAGAGAAAGTATATAAAGACAACTCTTAAACCAGAAAATGTGAGAGAACAGATTGTAATGAGCTGTTTGTGTGGTGTGTGTGTGTGTGTGTGTGTGTGTGTACACATTTTTTCTTTTTATTACAGTGGTTGGCACTTACCATGGTTCCCAGGACCAGCCCCACCAAGTGACTGGTAACCATCAGCAGCCTCCCCAGCAGAACACTGGATTTCCACGTAGCAGTCAGCCCTATTACAATAGTCGTGGTGTGTCTCGTGGTGGTTCCCGTGGTGCTAGAGGCTTAATGAATGGATACAGGGGCCCTGCCAATGGATTCAGAGGTACAAAAAAAAAAAAAAAGTTCATGTTCTTTTTTGGTTTGTAAAGTATATAGAAATATGTCCTATAGTTTTGGTGAAAGGTAATGTTTGTCTACATTAGTCTCTGTACAACTTAAACATTTTTAATACAATATAGGCATTTTTTAAAAAGATTTTATCTAGAGAGAGAGAACATGAGCAGGGGGAAAGAGGGAGAAGCACGGTCCCCACTGAGCAGGGAGCCTGATGCAGGGCTCAATCCCAGGACCCCAAGATATGACCTGAGCTGAAGGCAAATGCATAACTGTGAACCACCCAGGTGCCCCTGTTATAGGCATTTAAATTGACAAAATTAGGAATGGATTATTTGTATGTGTCAAATCCATGTTTTCCATGTTCTCTAGGTGATAATTGCTTTTCATACTTTATGAGACTTTATGGGGATTTTTGTGTATGTGGGATGTGTGTGCATGAATGAATGGGTAAAAATGTCCTCTTCTAAGGAAGTTAATACTCAGAAATTTAGGAACAGATGGGATCATGATAGGAAATTAGAAATTAGGTTCAATAACTAGCATGGCTTACAGTTTTTCAGTTCTTACCTCCATCAGTAGTGAGAAATAAAAATTCCTTGCATAGATAAGAAAATTATTTTCTTGTCCTAAATTTTAGGAGGATATGATGGTTACCGCCCTTCATTCTCTAACACTCCAAACAGTGGTTATACACAGTCTCAGTTCAGTGCTCCCCGGGACTACTCTGGCTATCAGCGGGTAGGTAGAAGTTGCTTTAAAATATAAACTGACCTAAGTATACCAATGAAATGGACAGATGTGGTTGTTTGGACTTAGTAATTAAGTAATTTGGGGCTAATTTTGTACCTTTGTACAAGATACTTTATTATGGAAAATGATGACGCTTGCTTTTCTTAGCATTCAATATAGGTACTCATTTAATAGAGTCTGTTAAAAATGATTTTATATGCACTGTTGGTGGGATTGCAAATTGATGTAGCTACTGTGAAAAACATTATGGAGGTTCCTCAAAAAATTAAAAATAGAATTACCATATGACAGTAATTCCACTATTGGTTATTTACCCAAAGAAAATGAAAACCCTAATTCAAAAAGATATATGCACCCCTTTGTTTATAATAGCTAAGATATGGAAGCAATCCAAGTGTGTCCATCAATAGATGAAAAAATAAGAATAATATATATATCTCATATATATATATATATATATGAGATACATGTATTAATCATACCACATTTGCAAGAACTTGGATGGACCTAGAGGGTATATAATACTAAGTGAAATAAGTCAGAGAAAGACAAATGTACAATTTCACTAATGTGGAATTTGAGAAACAAAGAGATGAACAACAAACCACTCAACTGGGTAACAAACTCAGTAGTTGCCAGAGGGGAGGTGGAGAGGGGGATGGGTGAAATAGGAGATTAAGAGTACACTTATCTCGAGCACTAAGAAATGTATAGAATTATTGAGTCATTATATTGTACACCTGAAACTAATATAATACTGTATGTTAATTATACTTGAATAAAAATAAATTTGTGTAGGAGAAAGTGATTTTTAAGAGTAGAGAACATCTCATTGAATGTTCTTGAGAATACAGAAGTACAATTACAGATTAACTTCTAGCTTTACTATATTATGAAATGTGTAAAAGAATAAGGAAGAATTTTGTGTTAAGACAGAATAGATAGATGAGTAAGCAAGCATTAAAAAAATTACCTTTTCTTCAGTACTAACTAGCTTGTCTTTTAGGATGGATATCAGCAGAATTTCAAGCGAGGCTCTGGGCAGAGTGGACCACGGGGAGCCCCACGAGGTAATATTTTGTGGTGGTGATCCTAGCTCCTAAGTGGAGCTTCTGTTCTGGCCTTGGAAGAGCTGTTCCATAGTCTGCATGTAGGTTACATGTTAGGAATACATTTATCATTACCAGACTTGTTGCTAGGGATTAAATGAAATGCTCTGTTTCTAAAACTTCTCTTGAACCCAAATTTAATTTTTTGAATGACTTTCCCTGTTACTATATAAATTGTCTTGAAAACTAGAACATTTCTCCTCCTCAGAAAAAGTGTTTTTCCAACTGCAAATTATTTTTCAGGTCCTAAAACCTGCTAAATGTTTTTAGGAAGTACTTACTGAAACATTTTTGTAAGACATTTTTGGAATGAGATTGAACATTTATATAAATTTATTATTATTCCTCTTTCATTTTTGAACATGCATATTATATTTTAGGGTCAGAAATCCTTTAATGGCCAAATAAGCCATAGTTACATTTAGAGAACCATTTAGAAGTGATAGAACTAACTGAAATTTCAATGCCTTTGGATCATTAATAGCGATATAAATTTCAAATTGTTTCTGACTTTTAAATAAAACATCCAAAATCCTAACTAACTTCCTGAACTATATTTAAAAATTACAGGTTTAAGGAGTTTCTGGTTTTTTTTCTCTTACCATAGGAAAACTGTTTCCTGTTTGGCCAGGAAGTCAACCTGTGTAATAATTAGAAGTAGCATTTCATATGATCTGAAGTTCTAAATGGTTCTCTGATTTAAGGGAAGTTAAATTGAATAGGTTTCCTCTAGTTATTGGCCATAACATGTATAAAATGTATATTAAGGAGGAATACAAAGTACTTTGATTTCAATGCTAGTAGAAACTGGCCAGCAAAAAGGTGCATTTTATTTTTAAATTAATGGATCACTTGGGAATTACTGACTTGAAGTATCAAAGGATATTTGCATGTGAATGTGGGTTATGTTCTTTCTCACCTTGTAGCATATTCTATGAAAGTTGAGTTGACTGGTAGCTAAAAATCTGTTTTAACAGCATGTAAAAAGTTATTTTATCTGTTACAAGTCATTATACAATTTTGAATGTTATGTAGTTTCTTTTTAACAGTTTAGGTAACAAGGTCTGTTTTTCATTCTGGTGCTTTTATTAATTTTGATAGTATGATGTTACTTACTACTGAAATGTAAGCTAGAGTGTACACTAGAATGTAAGCTCCATGAGAGCAGGTACCTTGTCTGTCTTCACTGCTGTATCTATTTCCAACGCCTGATGACAGTGCCTGACACATAGTAGGCACTCAATAAATACTTGTTGAATGAATGAATGAATGAGTACTGGTGGAATACTCCATTAGCTCTACTCTTCTTTTAGCTAGAGAACATGAGCAAATTTGCGCATGACAACTTCCAGGACAGGTGAACACTGAAGAATTGACCTCTTAAACCTAATAATGTGGTGACAAGCTGCCCACATGCTTCTTGACTTCAGATGAAAATCTGCTTGAAGGCAAAGCAAATAATATTTGAAAGAAAAACCAAATGCCATTTTTGTCTTCTAGGTCGTGGAGGGCCCCCAAGACCCAACAGAGGGATGCCGCAAATGAACACTCAGCAAGTGAATTAATCTGATTCACAGGATTATGTTTAAACGCCAAAAACACACTGGCCAGTGTACCATAATATGTTACCAGAAGAGTTATTATCTATTTGTTCTCCCTTTCAGGAAACTTATTGTAAAGGGACTGTTTTCATCCCATAAAGACAGGACTACAATTGTCAGCTTTATATTACCTGGATATGGAAGGAAACTATTTTTATTCTGCATGTTCTTCCTAAGCGTCATCTTGAGCCTTGCACATGATACTCAGATTCCTCACCCTTGCTTAGGAGTAAAACATAATACACTTTACAGGGTGATATCTCCATAGTTATTTGAAGTGGCTTGGAAAAAGCAAGATTAACTTCTGACATTGGATAAAAATCAACAAATCAGCCCTAGAGTTATTCAAATGGTAATTGACAAAAACTAAAATATTTCCCTTCGAGAAGGAGTGGAATGTGGTTTGGCAGAACAACTGCATTTCACAGCTTTTCCGGTTAAATTGGAGCACTAAACGTTTAGATGCATACCAAATTATGCATGGGCCCTTAATATAAAAGGCTGGCTACCAGCTTTGACACAGCACTATTCATCCTCTGGCCAAACAACTGTGGTTAAACAACACATGTAAATTGCTTTTTAACAGCTGATACTATAATAAGACAAAGCCAAAATGCAAAAATTGGGCTTTGATTGGCACTTTTTGAAAAATATGCAACAAATATGGGATGTAATCTGGATGGCCGCTTCTGTACTTAATGTGAAGTATTTAGATACCTTTTTGAACACTTAACAGTTTCTTCTGACAATGACTTTTGTAAGGATTGGTACTATCTATCATTCCTTATAATGTACATTGTCTGTCACTAATCCTCAGATCTTGCTGTATTGTCACCTAAATTGGTACAGGTACTGATGAAAATATCTAATGGATAATCATAACACTCTTGGTCACATGTTTTTCCTGCAGCCTGAAGGTTTTTAAAAGAAAAAGATATCAAATGCCTGCTGCTACCACCCTTTTAAATTGCTATCTTTTGAAAAGCACCAGTATGTGTTTTAGATTGATTTCCCTATTTTAGGGAAATGACAGACAGTAGTTTCAGTTCTGATGGTATAAGCAAAACAAATAAAACATGTTTATAAAAGTTGTATCTTGAAACACTGGTGTTCAACAGCTAGCAGCTTATGTGGTTCACCCCATGCATTGTTAGTGTTTCAGATTTTATGGTTATCTCCAGCAGCTGTTTCTGTAGTACTTGCATTTATCTTTTGTCTAACCCTAATATTCTCACGGAGGCATTTATATTCAAAGTGGTGATCCCTTCACTTAGACGCATAGGGAGAGTCACAAGTTTGATGAAGAGGACAGTGTAGTAATTTATATGCTGTTGGAATTTGTGCTAGCAGTTTGAGCACTAGTTCTGTGTGCCTATGAACTTAATGCTGCTTGTCATATTCCACTTTGACTTCATGGAGAATTAATCCCATCTACTCAGCAAAGGCTATACTAATACTAAGTTAATGGTATTTTCTGTGCAGAAATTGAATTTTGTTTTATTAGCATTTAGCTAAGGAATTTTTCCAGTAGGTGCTCAGCTACTAAAGAAAAACAAAAACAAGACACAAAACTATTCTCAAACATTCATTGTTAGACAACTGGAGTTTTTGCTGGTTTTGTAACCTACTAAAATGGATAGGCTGTTGAACATTCCACATTCAAAAGTTTTTTGTAGGGTGGTGGGGAAGGGGGGGTGTCTTCAATGTTTATTTTAAAATAAAATAAGTTCTTGACTTTTCTCATGTGTGGTTGTGGTACATCATATTGGAAGGGTTATCTGTTTACTTTTGCAAATGAGTATTTCTCTTGCTAGCACCTCCCGTTGTGCGCTTTAAATGACATCTGCCTGGGATGTACCACAACCATATGTTAGCTGTATTTTATGGGGAATAGATAAAATATTCGTGGTTTATTGGGTAATCCCTAGATGTGTATGCTTACAATCCTATATATAAAACTAAATTTGCTATCTGTGTAGAAAACAATTTCATGACATTTAAAATTGAATAAGTTCTTTATACAGTGATCTCTGAATCAGTTCAGAGATGGGATGGGGAGAATTGCTTTCTAGGTTTCAAACTTCTATGCATTAGTGTAGATGTTGTGAATGTGTAAAGGTGTTAGTAGTTCTATTATTTCTATGTATGTTTTTAAAAGAATCGTTTGTTCTTTTGGAAATACTATAATTTTTTTTTTTTTTTTGCATTCTATCATCACAGTCTAAATGTTAAGCTTTTATGTCTCAATTCAGACTATATTTTTTAAAGGAGTGCCTCATTATAAGGCAGCGATCTTTTTAAAAAAAAGTCCCATTAAGATCTGAGTCTTGGTACTAAGTGTCCTGTATAATATGTGAATACTTGTTTTACCTGCAGAAGGCCTTTTGTTTGGTCAAATGCTTATTTTAGCAGAGTTGCAAGGAAATGACTGTCATATGTGTCACTGTAGCTTCTCGGTATAGTAAGACTCCACATATAAAGTACTTTTTAAATGCACAGTATGAATCCTCTCGTGGATAATGAGACTTCTATTTTAAAGCTTTAAGGTAGAATGTCATTGATGACCTTCGCTAGAGCAGTTTTATTTCTAGATCCTAATATCCCTAAGAATATGGAAGAGTTTTTGCAATCACTGTATCTTGATATTAAATCAGATATCCTTTAAACATTTTTAATCAGTTAGCTTCTGCAGTTCTTTTGTCTCCTATGTATGCAGCTGTTATGTGGGAGACTTTGCCACTTATAGGAGGCATGAGAATGTATATTCTCAGGCCTCAATAACTTAAGTGCTCTGTTGACAACCAGTTCATAAAATGTAGAAGGCAGTTGAGTATAGTCAACAATGTTAGGAATTTTGTACTGTTCATTATGTTTTCAGTAATATATCTGGTTAGGGGAATGAGATACAGGTAAGCACTGAGTCCAAATCCTTCTTCATTTCATCTTTAAGTTCCTGAACTCTCATCCTACTTGAGTTCTTATTAAGCACTTTAAGTTTTACTGACTATAAATTATATTCAAAGAAGTATTGCCTTTGAGCTTATCCCTTCTGTAGAGTCAGCAAGGAGGGAAACCATCAGCAAAATGAATGTAAATTGTTAAGGCTTATCTCTATACCTTATCTCATTCTGAGTTCTAGAAAAATACTGGAAAAGAATAGTGAATGTCTTGAATTACATTAGATTAAATATTAAAATCTGATTCATTTCCTTGAGTGAAGTCTGCATTAGTTGTATATACTATTGAGCAAAGCTCTGAAGTTCTACTTGTGAGAGGAGAGAAGGAAAAAGTGAAAAAAAAAAAAATCTCTGGTGGCCTTGTCTTCTAAGGAGACTAGACTACCAGCTTTTTTCAGTCAGGATCTTAATACCTTAATTTAACAGCTGTTGTGAAGCCCAATCCAGTCTCATGCAGAAGACTGGCTCATGGAGTGTAGGCAGTACAAACCACCTGATCTAGTAAAGGCAAGTCTTAGTATTGTATTTTTATTGTAAGTACTAGTTTTAATTACTCTGTTTATATTAGGGAGACACTCTATTAAGCCACTGAACTAAGGCTTCATTTGGCAAATTTGGGTGTCCTTTGCCAAGCCTCATGGGAAGCAGTAAGCACTCTGGTGACAAAATCACTGGTTCCTGCTTTTACTGAACAAAGATTAATGACATGGTGACACAAAAATGTAGCAAATGCCATGATGGAGCAACATGGTTGATGACAGGTACAAAGGCCATGACTGAGATAGGTTATGATCTTAGTCAAAATGATCAGGAAACACGTGAAAGGGATGATTGAACTAAGACTTGAAGGAAGAATAATTAGGCAGGGAAGTGGTGAGAAGGGCATTTCCAAAGGCCCAATCTCCAGCGACTGAGAAAGGCTGGCTATCTTAGGTGGGAAGAGTATGGGTTTTTGTAGTTAGTGGTTGAAGAAACAGGTAAAGGGTACTATAGTTGGCTTTATAGTTATGTTCCATGTTAAGTTTTGTCTCAACAGTTGGAAACTATGAAGGGTTTCTAAACTGTACGGGGACAGGGGTGGGGTAAAGGATGGTCACCTAATAAAGTTGCCATTTAAAGAATAACACAATGCAGTGTTGAGAACAAAATGTATGGGGCGAGAGATGTCCATTGGAGTAGCCCATGTGAGAAATGACGACAGCATAAAGTGGAGGGCGATAGTGAATGGATTCTACAGGTTTCCTGTCTCACTAGCCACTTAGTAATCTGTATCCTTTGCTGGGCTTAAGTTGTGAGACTTTGATGTCTAGCTTCAGTCTTCCCTAGTGATTTCATCTAATCCAAAGACTTTGAATACAATCATTGAGTCCTAAATATTCCTAGGTCCCCAAATCTCCAGAACTCCAGTACTAATCTCGATTTGAATTTTTTAGTGTTTCAAATTAATCTCTTTAGTTAACCTGCATTCATCCTTTTGCTCAGGGCAAATACCTGGGCTATTTTTCCCCCCTCTTTCATACTCTTGTGTCTAGGCTTTAAAGTGCATGGTTCTACCTTGAAAATATATATATCCTGAGTCATCTAGCACTTGTAACCACCGCTATGACTAGCTTACAGTTACCCACTGCAGTAGCTTGGAACGGCTGGCTGCTGCTCCTCTTGTCCTTCTGCAGAGATTTTTGCACAGCAGCCACAAATGAGCCTTTTCTGAGGGCAAGTCAGATTTTACTTCCTGGTTCCCCAAACTCCACCGGTTTTCCCATCGGACTTAGAATTCTAAAGTTTGTTCCATGTGAATTCATTACCTAAGGCCTAGTTTCCTACCATTTTGTTCTTGCTCATTGCAGTCTGGGTACATGGGCTACGCTGCCACCCTGCCAGGATTCTTCCCATCTAGAAATCTACCTTACATCTTCAGCGTGGGAAGGCTTTTCACTCAAATATCCTTAATGCTCATTCTTTTCTAAATTCAAGTGTTTGTTCCAGTGTCATCACCTCACAGGCCTTCCACGTCCACCGCTAAAACATATCCTTAGTCACTGTTTGCTTATGCATACTTGTTTTCTTAATAGCACTTAAAACTTGGCAGAATCCTGCAAACTTCATGAATGACGGGAACATTTTGATCACCTGATCCCTTGTGTCCCACAATAGACATTTTTGTTGAGTGAATTAGAAAATGATGGATATCGGACTAGATGGGCGGCGGTGGTGATTACATTAGAATCGGAAGTGTCTTGATTTGGGGAAGGAGTTTCACTGAGAGACTTGAGTTCGGCTTGAGACATTTAGAGGTATCCAAGAACTGTGAAGCAAGCGGTTGGGATTTGTTTACTTGCAGTTCAACGATTTGGCCCAAAGACCAACGTATAAATCTCTGGGTGGTTCTTGTGCTTGGGCGAATTCGCCTGGAGCTGGTAGGGGCGGCGGATGGAGGACGAAAGGAGGCGAAGTAACTTAGCGCGAACAGACCCGAGGGCTGGTCTCCCAGAGGCGGCCCGGAGGGGGCGTCCCCGAGGCCCCGGGCAGAGGCCGCCCTGCCCCCCGCAGGCTCCGGGGTCGTTCCTGCGGTCCGGAGGGTCGAGGGGGCCGAGGGGGCCGAGCGAACTGGGCCTGCTAGTCCAGCTTCCTCGTTTTGTCACATCAAAGTGAGAAACTAAATAAAAGAGTCGGTAGCGTTACGCACGGATCCCTGCAGTCGGTCTCGTGTCCCTGGGCTAACACCCGGCCCCGGGCCCGTCTGGGAGCCCGGGCTCGCCCCGGCACAGTGGCCGGAGCTGGGGCGCGGACCCCCTGGGCTGACCGTTACGGCCGAGGAGAGGCAAACCCGCCCGCCCCGCGGCTGCCGCCGGCAGAGGCAGGGTCCTAGCGGCGCTGGCCCCCCGGGCTGCGGCCCCGCCTCCGGGCCTCGACGTCATCACGCGGAGACCGGGGCGAGCAAGGGCCCCGCTAGTGCGCTTGCGCACACGCCGCTTCCCGGCGCCTGAGCCCGGCGAGCGTCGCGGAGCGAGGTCCCCTCAGCGCGCGGTCAGGCGTCCGCGGCGGGCAGCCCGCCGCTCCCTCCCCGCCGCGCGAGTCGTCCGGGCGCCCCACGTGCCTCCGCTTGGCTGCCGGCCGGGATCCCCGGGCTCGGGCGCAGGTACCCAGCGCGGGCTGGCTCGGGAAGGGGGTCGAGGTCGGCCCGTGCCCTCCGTGGGCCGCGGCGGCCGGCGGGAGCGCGCGCCGACTGCCTCCCCGCGGGGCGCTCCTGGGGCACGGGCTGCGCCTCCCCGGCGTGCTCCCCGAGCGGCCTCGGGCCGGCGGGGGGCGGGGGGCGGGGGGCGGCCGCTCGGCTCTCCGCGGCGGGGGCCGCGGGCCGTGGGGGCGGCGCTGGGCGCTCCGCCCCCCGCCCCTGCCGCGCCGTGAGCCGTTGGAGCTCGCGCTCCCACCCCCTGGGCCGCGCCGCGCCGGGTCTGTCAGGTGCGTGGACGGCGCCGCTGAAGGAGAGGCGGCCCTCCGGCCCCTCAGGCCCCTCCGTCCCCTCAGGCCCCTCCGGCCCCTCAGGCCCCTCAGGCCCCTCCGGCCCCTCCGGCCCCTCAGGCCCCCTGCACCCTGCCCCCTTGAAGCCCCGGGACGCTCGCGCGGGCTCCTCCCGGGCCTGCCTCAGACCCTCTGGCTACGCCGGCGCCTTTCCCATCCGATCGTGTCTGTCTGCACAGCGCCCCTCACCTGTTCCGCTTGAGTATTTTCTCCAAGGACCGTGAAAGCCCCGTGAAGTCCAGGCTTTATCTGGTCTCGCTCCCGGGGCCCCCACAGTCCCTTCCTAGCGAGCAGGTCACCCGCGGCGGCTCCCGACGGCCGGGCGGGCTGCGGGGCTGCGGGGCTGCGGGGCGCTCACTGAGCCTTCCGAGCCCCGCGGACGGAGAGGGAGTCCTGCCACTTTTATTCCGCGACATACTTGAATTCTTTTTTTTTTTTTTTTTTTTAGATTTTATTTATTCACTTATTCTTTCATTCATTCGTGAGCAACACAGAGAGAGAGGCAGAGACGCAGGCTCCATGCTGGGAGCCCGACGTGGGACTCGATCCGGGGTCTCCAGGGTCACGCCCTGAGCTGAAGGCGGCGCTAAACCGCTGAGCCGCCCGGGCCACCCAAGATACTTGAATTCTTTTTTTTTTTTTTTTTTAAGATTTCATTCATTCATTCATTCATTCATTCATTCGCGACACAGAAGAGAGGCAGAGACACAGGCAGCGGGAGAAGCAGGATCCACGCAGGGAGCCCGACGTGGGACTCGATCCCGGGTCTCCAGGGTCACGCCCTGAGCTGAAGGCAGCGCTAAACCGCTGAGCCGCCCGGGCCACCCAAGATACTAGAATTCTTTTTTTTTTTTAAGATTTCATTCATTCATTCATTCGTTCGCGACACAGAAGAGAGGCAGAGACACAGGCAGCGGGAGAAGCAGGATCCACGCAGGGAGCCCGACGTAGGACTCGATCCGGGTCTCCAGGGTCACACCCTGAGCCACCCGGGCCACCCAAGATACTTGAACTCTTTATACTTGCTCCTTTCCTTATGAGAAGGAAGCCATTGATTATAACAATGTTTGATACTAAGCTAGACCTGCTAAAGATCCATATTCGGATTGGAGGTTAGGACAGTTAAGGCACAGTTAAGGTTCAATTGATGAACTTTATGTTTAGAATGCAGCAGGCCCTGGACTTTCTAGGTGGCCTGTCATTCTTATTCTTCTGTTGTAGCAATAGAATTGATGTAATTCTGATGTTTCTTTGGTGTGTGTTTATTATGGTAACCATGCAATATTGTATCATATGCAATCACAGTGCGTTTTAAGGTTTATCTGTACAGGCTTTTCAGTATGGTTTTCCCCTCCTGGAGGAGACCATTGAAACACTTTTTCACAGTAGGATTCATTGATCTCCTTTCCCTGACGTTATTAGTTGTGCATATGAATTGAAACAAACAAACCCAGAACTCCAAATAATCGAAAGAACAAAAGAAGAACCACCTGCACTCTCAGCATCCAGAAATAATTACATTTTGGTGTTTTCTTCCAGGTTTTTTCTCCCTGTATGTTATGTACATGCATTAAAAAAAAAAAAAGATGCTGTGCTTTGTCCTGTAGTGTTTATCTTCTCCTAAGTACCTACATCCATACATCCATTGTCCTTAGATAATTTCTAAAAATGGTTTTGAAAGAGTTGTTTTGAGAGCTGCTTTATTATTCTAGAAATATGCCATCATATATTTTAATCATTCTATTTTTTGGAACATTGTTTCAAGTTTAAAAAAAAAAACAACTCCTGGACAGAAGTGTGAATTACAGCTCCTCTTCTGACTTTTCCTGCTGAGGAAACCTATTCTTTACCTCCCAAGCTTCAGTTTCCTGATTTTATTTTATTTTTTTAAAGATTTTATTTATTTATTCATGAGAGACACAGAGAGAGAGAGAGAGGCAGATACACAGGCAGAGGGAGAAGCAGGCTCCATGCAGGGAGCCCAATGTGGGACTCGATCCTGGGTCTCCGGGATCAGGCCCTGGGCTGAAGGCGACGCTAAACTGCTGGGCCACCCCAGCTGCCCGAGTTTCCTGATTTTTAAAAATGAGACTGATATGTTCCTTAGCAGTTGGAGGGTTAAGTAAAATGATACTTAGAGATGTACCTCACACAGTCCCAGGCCTCACAGGTGGCTGCCAGCTAATGTTCCTCATCCAGATTCTGGTGTTCATGGCCAGTTGTGTTTCCTTTCTCTCTGTTTCAGTGATAATCTTTCACCATGCAGCGGAAGAAGGTAGATAACCGAATTCGGATTCTCATTGAGAATGGAGTGGCTGAACGGCAAAGGTCTTTGTTTGTTGTAGTCGGGGACCGAGGAAAGGATCAGGTAAGACCTGGTATACTTCTTGACTGAGTTTGTGTCTTATCCCGAGGAGACAGCTTGTTACTGGCCCTCTGCCGTTTCAGCACATCATAGCATTAAATCCCTTTGACTGGTTTTCTTTGAGTAAAATGCCTTGTGGGGATCTAGGGGTGGACTGAGCATGAGGTTACGTGTGTGTGACCGGGCTTCTAGCTCCTGCCTGTGCACTACTTGCCTGGTGACCTGGGGCGCTTCCCTTTCCGGGCCCTCAGTTTTCTTTCTAGATCTGTCAAATGAGGTCTTGGGCCTGGCAGTCTCTAAGGTCTCTTTTGGCCCTGAGATTCTGAGATTTCTTCCTTTGGCAGGTGGTCATACTCCATCACATGTTGTCCAAAGCAACCGTGAAGGCTCGGCCTTCAGTGCTGTGGTGTTATAAGAAAGAGCTGGGGTTTAGCAGGTAAGTTTGGCCCTGAGTGTCCCATACCACTTAAAATTCCTGCTCCTTAATTAAGTGCCAGGCAGGGATTCCCTGACATGGTTTTTCAGGGGTCATCAGGGAAGTGCTACCTCTGAGGACACTTCCAAGTAGAGAAAATGGTAGAGCTGATGTCCTTTCTTCATTCCTGACAATAAGTTTCAAATCCATTCCATGCTCTATATAGAGTCCCCAGCTCAATTCCTTGCTTTCTGCCTGTGATTTTCTTTTTATTTCCCTAAGCTGATCATGCCTGGCTAATACAAGTGCCTTCAATTGCCTTTTTCCATCGTAGATTTCCTCTGCATTTTCAGTCTCTTTTTGCCTTTTGTTTCTGAGGAGGATGTGCTTCCTCCCATGTCCACGGAGAACCCCTTCATCTACTCTGGATCTCTTCTCTCACTTCTTTCAGTACCTGAATCCTCTTTCATCTGCCAGCCACTTCCATACCGCTTTGAAACTTGCTCTTTTTTCCTGTGAATATACTCAGCTCTCCAATCTCAAAAAAAAAAAGAAAAGAAAAGAAAGAAAGAAAGATTAACTGCATACCGCGTTTTTATATCTGTCAGGCTCGCATTTTCTTTCACTTTTATTGCCACACACCTTGAAACAGAAGCCTCGTGCACTTCTAGCGACACTGTCTTTGCTCACTGGCTTCTGCTTCCATCATTGTGACCAAATTGTGCTCTTCAAAGTCATGGCAGCCTGATACTTCACGCAACAGCTTTTTTCCCTCTTTCTTCTTCTTTTCAGAGCTCTTTCTCCACCTGTTCAGTGTTGTGTCGGACAGTTGGCCCTTCTCTGATTTTCTGAAGCTGCGGTAGTCAAGACTCCTAGTTGTAAATAGCAGACCTCTGACACAACCAGGCTTAGGCACGAAGGGAGTGTATTGAAGTCTAGGAGATACCTACGGGGCTGAGATTGCAGCTCTGCCTCGGAGCATGTAGACCCAGAGCGCTAATGCTCCCAGTTGTTGCTCGGTCTCAGCTCTGCTTGTCTGCTCTGTTCTTTGCTGCTACAGCTCAGCTTTCTGTGTTCTTTTGTTCCCATGGCAGAAATAGCAGTTGGGGTCCAACAGTGTTGGAAATCAGTATTTCTCCCCAAATTCCTGTGGAAAGATGCCCACCCCTGGGCTGAGGAGATGGAATCAGTCCATCTAGTAGAAACCTGGTAGTTCTGCCCCATAATTTTGTGTCTGGGGGAGTTTGGGGTGCTGAGTCCTGTTTCTCAGCAGATAACCCAGTGTGTGGTCACTTCAGAAGTGCACTCCTTTCTTGGCCTCTATGATGCTTTCTCAGACTGCTTTCTCCAGCCGTTCTTTTTCTTGATCTTATCTCCTCTACCTTCAGTCCAGCTAGTGTGTGTGTTTCTGTCCTTGGGCCTCTCCTCTCTCCTTTATCCCAAGTGTGTTTGTCTCTGATGTTGACTCTGAAATGGAGTCTCTAGCCCTGGCTGCTCTGTACCGTGGATATTCCCTGCCTTTGCACCTGCTGCCTCCTCTGCTTGGGATGCCACTTCCACCTCTCTGGCATCATCTTCTGAAATGTTCCCCAGTTTTGAGGGCCTGTCTCCTTCCCCAGACTTTCCCCCTGAACCCTGTAGTCACACCTTGAGGCGCCTCCACCCTCATCGGTGCCTGCTGGTTATCCTCTGTTCTCCTTCCCTGGGAATATGCTCATTTGCACACTGGTCTTGTTTTACTTCCATGTGGTAAGTTCATTTAGTTAGGAGGCTTCTCCTGCTTATCTTTATATCTTCATATTTTTAGATGATCTGGCATGTTTGTACTAGGTGCTCAGATAATAATTTGTTGAGCTGAATGCATTGTTTGACAGGCTCTAAGATTGTTTTAATTGTACTTAGTTCCAAAGGCTAAATTTGATTAGTTACCATCCTTTCGTCTTAACAGAGACTTGATTCTGCCTAGAAGAAACTAGGTTTTGAGTAAATCGTTTGCCTTTAAAAAAAAAAATCTATATAAAAGCTTTCTTGGAAGAAATATGAAAAATACAGACAAATCACAAAGGTGAAAATAAAAGCACTCATCTCAGTACGTGGGGCATTGTTAGCATTTAGCTGTCTGTCATTGTGTGTAGTTGTAAATCATAATAGGTATTTTGTTGTAAATACTCTTTCATAGTTGGGCAGGTAAGTATTTTTAGTACAGATTAAGAATAAGGCGTGTTGCCTGTTTGTTAAGTTTCTGGGGCTTTTGAGTATCATGGCTGTGCAGCTGGTAAATATCAGATGGGTGCAGAATTGGGCAGTTCACAGTGTTCTGGGCACATCTGCCTTAGCTTCTTAACCTATCTGACTTCACTTGTAAAAATCTCTTCTGTGCCTCTTGTAGCTCTCCCAGGCCTTTTTAAAAAAATTTTTTAAAGATGTTATTTATTTACTCATGAGAGACACAGAGGCAGAGACACAGGCAGAGGGAGAAGTAGGCTCCATGCTGGAAGCCCGATGTGGGACTCGATCCCAGGACTCCAGGTTCACGCCCTGAGCCGAAAGCAGGCACTAAACCGCTGAGCCACCCAGGGATCCCTCCCAGCCCTGTCTTGAGGTGACTGAGCACCAGGTTCAAGCTGATGCTTATAAGTCATGGGCTAAGGCACAAGCCAGAAGTGACAGTGACAGTCACCCTGCCCAACTGCCTTTTTCACAGGTGAAGAAATACAGGCCCAGAGGGAGGGCCTTTGTTCCAGCTATTCAGTTAGAGAACTATGGTAACATTTTGATCAGTTATCATCCTCAATTCTGGAACTTTTCTCTCTTCCTGTAGAGGAAAATTAAATGACAGTTGGATAGTCAGGGTTTTTAAGACAGAAGTTTGGGATTCCTGAGAGCTCTCCAGATCCCATTCCAACCCTTATATCCTCTGTCAGTATTGTTATAGTCAGAGCTGCTCTTCAGGACTTGATCCCACAGTCTGGGGAAGGAAGTAGATGAGTTCATTAACGAAAGATGAGTAAACTACCAGTGGTCACCCTGCCTTTCCCAGGTCTTCTGGGGAGCTTCCATGTAGTGGAAGCATGGGCTTGAGACTAAGGTAATGAGGCCATCAAGGTTGGTTTCAGACTCTGGTTGAGCCAGATGTGAAGTTTAGGTCCTTCTGTTACTCTTTGGAAGTTAAGTATTTGTGGAAGGTGCCAGGACAGCATGGCAGGGTTCCCACATGCACTTAGCTCTGGCTCCCTCTGAAGCCCATCCTCTTAACTTCTCTACTCTTTCCTTCGCCTTTAAAGGGACGGGTTAGCCCTCTGGTTGCCAAGTTCCCTTGGAGCTCTGAAGGTCTGGGTGGCTGATCATTGAGCCTGTCCCCTGCTCCCACCCTTTTAGCTTCTCTTGTTAACTGGCTCTCCTGGGGTGTGTGTGTGTGTGGGGGGGTGATTACAGTCACCGGAAGAAAAGAATGCGACAGCTACAGAAAAAAATAAAGAATGGGACGTTGAACATAAAGCAGGATGACCCCTTCGAACTGTTCGTGGCGGCCACAAACATTCGCTACTGCTACTACAATGAAACCCACAAGATCCTGGGCAACACTTTCGGCATGTGCGTTCTCCAGGTGGGTGGCTTCCTTTTGGCCTGTGCCTGGAGTCAGAGCGCGGAGGGCTCCCCACAGGAACAGGTAGACCGTAAAGAGAAAGATTCACCTACGCTGCCTCCCCTGAACATTATCAGTGGAACACCTGACCACTTTCCAGAGCAAAGTTGGTGACCCACCCCATATAAAAATAAACTTTTCCACTTAGACCAACACTTACCTAGAGATACCAAAACTGACCCAGATGCTTCACAGCTGGTTCTAACCAGCTGAAGGTGAGGAACAAAGTGCTGTGAACTTCCAAGTGACCCCACATCCCCAGATTCTTACTGGAACTGGCTGAAGACTGCAGTGAGCAGTGAGCGGTGGGACCTTTTTAACCAACCATGTGTAAACCTGTGCACTTGTGCATTCTATGCAGGTACGTGGTCAGCAGAACCACCACCACCACCGTCCAGCCCTCTTTGTAGTCCTTAAAATCCCCTCACTTTTTACCCCACAGAGAGCCCCCTGGTGCATTTTTTTCACTGGTATTCTCTTGCCAGTTGAGTTAATAGACTAAGTTTCATGTGTTTTTTGTTTTGTTTTGAGCTCTGGCAGTCTCTGTTTTATCCTTTGATTCTTTTACACTTGGCAGTCCCTGCACAACCCCTCCCCGAAAAAGAATTAGGCTCAAATCCCCAATTTTGGTATGTGTTTATTATATGATGTCTAATTGCACTGCTATGACTTATACATTTTAAAATGTACCTTATAAAGTGTAAGAAACGAGGGGAAAAAATCATAAATTGGAAGTTTTTTGTTTTTTGTTTTTTTCTTTCTATGTCCCTGTGGGTTGTCCCATTCTACTGGCTTGCATCCCACCTGGGAGACAAGAAAAGAGCATTTTGCCTCTTCTCACCCAACCACTGATTGGTAGGGAGTGTTCTTAGGCTGCTGCTGTTAACCAGTTGCCTGGAAGAAGGTTCCTTTAGGCAGTGGCTCCCCCACGTGGTGCAGTTGAGTTTTGTCAGGTTCTATTTGTAAACACGTCAGAAAATGAATGTGAGATATTTGTGAAATGCAAGTGTGAATCAATGAAGATGGAAGGATTTCTTCCCCAGTAGGATTTTGTCTGAGATTATTAGACACACTTGACATACAAAACCAGGTACCCCTATTCTCCAGGGCTGGGCTCACTTCTCTGCCTCTCAGGAGGGGGTGTGTGTGTGTCCATCCTGGTTAGTCAGGTGGGGACTGTGGTCTTGGGTTCATGTTCTGAGGCCCTCCTTTTACTTTATCACCTGGCCCTTGGTGAAACTTCCCTGAGGGTGCTCTTTGCATGACCAGCCCTTTCAAAAGTCTCCTTCTTGCAGGATTTTGAAGCTTTGACTCCAAACTTGCTGGCCAGAACTGTGGAAACAGTGGAAGGTGGTGGGCTGGTGGTCATCCTCCTACGGACCATGAATTCACTCAAGCAGTTGTACACGATGACCATGGTAGGTGTATGGTTTTTACCTGAACTCTGGCAATGTAGATCAAGCTGTGTTTTTGCTGTGGGCTCCTTTTAAGAATTCCTGTTGAGGCAGCTCCATTGAGCCATCAGCATGAGCTCAGGGCTGGGAGCTCTTTGACTGCAAGTAAGGAGAAAGTCACTGTGGGGAAATGTCAGTGGCCATGACAGAGTGCCTGGGCATCTCTGAATTTCACATAGGCTTTTAGGTATATGTGCAAATTCAACACCAGTGAGATTCAGGGTGTGGTGCAGCTGTTAGGTGGTTACAGTTCTGGAATGGAATTCTGCAGAGAGCCATGTCACTGCCTCTGTCTGTGTATTGCAAGAAAGCAACCATGCACAGACTTCTGCACCAGTCCTCATCCTGTTGGATAATGAAGGAACATTTGCCAGTTGCATTCCCAGTTGGGCAAGAGCTTCGACTGTGGGAGGAGTAGTTTCCATCCAAAGCTGAGGACGCGATGAGGAGTGGGACTGCTTCTCAGTGGCTGCGCAGCTGGTCTCTGACCCCATCAGTACTGCCATATGGATATTCTTATGTTTTCAGTCATGCCCATGGTGCTGCTGGGGAATGGCATTAGGTTTGGCCTCAGGGTTTCACGAGCTGTATTTACACAGCAACCTGGACTTTCTTCAGACCTTAGTAGCTGCTTCCCGCCACCACTGCCCTTCCTATCACTTGCCACTGTGGCTCCTCTGGCTTCCTCAGGTGGCCTCAGATGTGCCCAGTATGTTCTCACCTGAGGCCTGTGCACTTGCTGTCGCTACTGGGATATCCGCTTGGCCCTCTTCCTCACTGCATTCGGGTCCATGCTCAGATACTACCTCCCCAGTGGGGTCTTTCCTCACCCCCTGTTGGGAATGTGTGACCTGCTTTATTTTTCTTCAGAGTATTGCCAACTGCCTGAAGTTATGTATATACTTGTTTGCTGTCTGACTTCCAGTGCTAGTCGCTGAACTTGATAAGATCAGGGATTTTGTTTTCCTCACTGATGCACTCCCAGATTCTGGAAGAGTGCTGGGCATTCAGTAAACACTCGTTAAATGCTTGTGAGTGAACGAGTGACCTTGTGCCCATGTCAGTTCGTGTGTCCTTCTTCCCCCCCTCACGTGGCTGCCCACTTTTCACCTCAGAGCACCCCTTCCCTCAGTACTGCGTGTAAGTAGCCGCCCCTCTGTCATTTGCTGTCACTGCACCCTGTTTTTCATTTGTAGCATTTGCCAGAATTTTACTCATTTGTTTCCCCCCAACCAGTAGACCGTAGGCTTCATGAGAACAGAGATTATGCTTCATTAAACACCAGCATATACCCAGCATGTCTGGCACACGGTTGGTATGTGCATTTTATTGAATGAATGAATACATTTTACGATGCTGGATAAAATGTGGAAGAATGTCAGAGTTGACTTTAGGGGAAGTTTGTTGAAATAAAAAACATGGCAGTTAGTGTTGGATGATCCCCGTTCCAGCAAAGAGCAGTTGGGCCGTTGAGCACAGCAGGGTACTTGGGGTGGATTCCCAGCAGTAGCTCTGGCGCCTCCTTGATCCCAGGGCTGCTTGTTAGAACTACACATTTGGACTTGGAGCCTCAGCATTGCTTTGGGATGTCTTTGTTCATGGATTTTGTTTCTTTTAGGACGTGCATTCAAGATACAGGACTGAGGCCCATCAGGATGTGGTGGGAAGATTTAATGAGAGGTAGGTCTGAGGCACACTTCCAGGCCCTGAATTGTGAGGAGCCACGGTGGGCAGGATATTTTTGTCTTGGACTCAGCTGAAAGCTGTGTTTTTGTCCGAGGGAAGGGAGCACAGGGGGCCAGAATGGTGAGATTCCTGACAGCAGTGGTGGTTGTGAAGCCAGCTGGAAGCAGTGAAAGTGAGCGGGGAGCTGGGTCTTGACCCAAGTCATTCTCCTCCCTGGCTTTTAGCTTATTCATCTGTCCAAGGGGTAATTTGTCTGGGTCACTATTTCCCAAAATGTGTTTCACAGAACACTAGTATTGTAAGAGGGACTTTATATTAAAAGGGTTTCTGGCCAGTCGTGTCTGGGAAACACTGGTAGGGTTTGTCCTGTGCGAAGATTCGCATTAGGCTGTCATAGCTTCTGAAAAGTCTTGCAGCAGCAGGGACCTATTTAACTGATCTTTTCCTAGATTTATTTGACCACAGGGCCCTTTTTTAGGGAACGCCAGTTAGCAGCCTGTGAAACTGGTGTTCCCTAAGATGCTGTGGCCTGGATCAGTGGTCCTTATCTAGCAGTCTTGCCCCTTGGGGACATTTGGCAATGTCTGGAAACATTTGATTATCATGACTTGGGGGAGAGGGTTGGAGGGGGTGGGGAATGCTACTGGCATCTAGTGAGTAGAAGCCAGGGATGCTGTTGATCAGCCTAAAATGAACAAAGAGCCCCACAGCAGAGTCACCCGATCCGAAATGTTGCTAGTGCTGAGGTTTAGAAGTCCTGGCCTTGGAGCTTGGGGCCTTCCTGGTGTTCATCTTCCCTGGTGTTTCACTCAGCAGATGGAGTAGGTTATGAGGCGGCTGTGTGCTGCTGGATAGAGTGGAAGGAAGCCTGTGAACGTAGCCTGTGAGGCTGTCTTCTTGCACTGTTGGAGGAGTTTGAACTCTAGCCAAACAAATGTTTGCCTGCATGCAGGAGTGTCTGTTAATTTCTTAAGGGAACTTTTCTCTCCTCCTCTCCGTTTTCTGTATTTTTTCTTTACTGTGGCAGAAGGTAAATTTGTTCTTGTATAGATTTGTTTCCTGTGTGACTCGTGATCCTTTGTGGGGTGGGTTTGGAATTCCCCATTTAAGAATGGCCTGAGACAGCTTGGTCCCCAGATGGTGAACCTGAGATGGTGTGGGAAGGGCTGTGTGACTCAGAGACCAGTGACGGTTGTGCACAGTAGGAGTGCTTATGACCCGTCTCAAGAGAGTTCTGGGTGTTCTTGTTTGCTGTATGAAGCACGTTCAGGCGCCTAGTAGAGGAGGCTCAGAATTCTCTTGCACTGCCGTCCAACTGGGTTTGGCTTTCTCTAGCTTTCTTAGAGACACGTGAGGGCCCAATGATTTTCCTGAAGAAAAGCCACCTTTGTTGTGTAGACATTGCCCTCCTCCTCCCGCCAAAACCTCATGACCGTTTTTGTCCCGCAGATTTATTCTCTCTCTGGCCTCTTGTAAGAAGTGTCTTGTCATCGATGATCAGCTCAGCATTCTGCCCATCTCCTCACACGCTGCCAGCATTGAGGCCCTACCTCCCCAGACCCCGGTGAGTCAGCCCCATAGTCCAGGAATCATGGTGAGGCCGTGTTTTTTGTGAGGACCCACCCTTCCATGACAGTGGCGAACCTTCTCCTCTCCTCTCTGGTAGGATGAGAGTCTTAGTCCTTCTGACCTGGAGCTGAAGGAGTTGAAAGAGAGCTTGCAGGACACCCAGCCTGTGGGCGTGTTGGTGGATTGCTGCAAGACCCTAGACCAGGTGAGTGTGATGTTCCGAACTTCTCCGCCCCAGGGTAGACAGTGCCCCGGGCAAACAGAACACGCAGAAAGCAATGGAAGCCCAGTTAGGACAAGTCAGGACATGGATCCTCCTGGGGAAGGGACCTGTTCTCTTGCTTGAACTCCTGTAGCAACAGCAGGGCTGTTCTCTGTTGTCTGTGTTCACAGCAAGTCCCAGGATTGCCTCCCTGCCCATCCTAGGGCATCAGTTCTGGGAATAGAGGGTCTGGGGTGTGGGGAGATAGGGGAGACGGATTGAATTTAAAGAGGAGTGATTTTTGCAATATCATATCTGTATTCCGTTTCAGTTAAGTTTTAATGACATAAAGGTTTTTGCTTGTGTTTTGTGTAGAAGTGAGAGGAGAGCCTGTGGCCAATTGTATTTACCCTGGTTCCAGAGTGGGGCCTGATGGGGCCCTGTGGTAGTGTGGGCCAGATCTTTAGGTACAGATAGTGGGGCCTAGCTGGGAGCTTCCAGAATGAATCTCTGTGCTCACTGTGGTGACCAGGGCTGGTAAACTCAACTTCTTTGGTGGTCCCTGGGCTGTGTGGGAGCTGATTTGGCAGTGCCCAGAGGCCTTCAAGCTGTCAGGTGTGTTCAGGGTTCTGGTCTAGCCTGAGCCAAAGGAACAGTCGAGGCCTCTTGGCCCTGGGTTCTGCCCTCATGATGGAAAACAGCTGCAGTGATACCTCCCATTTGGGGCGGAGTCCCAGCAGGCTGATTTCCTTGTGCATTCTAGAAATAGGAGTTACCGGCCACATAGCTCTCTCTGCAGCCCAGGCTGCAGACTCTAGGCTGCTTTGAGCCACTTCCTGCCCCCCTTTGTCAGAGAGGAAATGAAAGAGGATGGAAAAAAGGCAAGAGAGGGAAGCTGTAAAAACAGTAGCATTATAAGGAAATATATAGTAGAATCACTAAAAGTGAAAGATGTGCGTGAAAAATGGAAGATCGTATTTCTGCTTGGCGGTCCCACCCTGCAGAGACAGCTCCCATTAACGGTTTATTGTTTGTTCTTTTGGAACTTTTTCTGTGCATAGAAATGGAGATTTTAAAAACGTGCAGGGGTTACACCATATAGTGTAAGTGGTCGCCTAGTAGGCATTTGAATTGATCCCAGCTTTTTTGCTATCACAAACAATGCTGTTAGGCCTTCTAGGATAAGTTTCCAGAAGAATTATTGGAATAGAGTGTGTGTGCATTAAACTGGGTGTCACACTAGTTCATGGAGCCAGCCACAGTGTGTGCAGATGCCTTTTTCCCTACAACTTGCCAGCACTGGCCATGGTTAAACTTCTAAGCCTACCAATTTGTGTTTTGATTTGTGTTGCTTTAATTATGAGAGAAGCAGGTATTCTTTTCCTATAATTACTGTCATGTGAGTTTTTTTGTTTTGTAAATTATTTTTTGAGGATTGGTTTTTCATTTAGCATATTGTTTTAGAACGTATTTTTAAGAAAGATTCATTTATTAGAGTGTTTGTGTGCACACATGCATGCAGGACAGGGGCAGAGGGAGAGAAGACTCTTGAGCGGGGAGCCCGATGCGGGGGCTCAGTCCCACAACCCATGAGACTGTGACCTGAGCTGAAACCAAGAGTCAGACACTCAACTGACTAAGCCACCCAGGCGTCCCAAGAATGCATTTTTAGTCCATATTTCTTCCTCTTCTATTATGTTAGTGGATTTTTCCCGGTTGTGTTTTGTTGATTTAAAACTTCTCTATAGTAAGCAACAAAAGAGCAAAATACAGTGTTCAGGCAAAAGCCAAGTCAGGATGAGCAGGACCTGGAGCTCCTGTGTGTGTGTCCACCTGGAGAGACTGGCTTCTTAGAGCTTGTCCCCTTCCTGCCCTTCCATTTGCCTGGACTTGCATCCCTTCAGTGTCTTCTTACTGTTGCTGCCTGGGTGTGCAGGGCAACTTCTTCCGGACCACACAGGCCAGGCCGGAGCATCTGGCCTTCTTCCCAGCCTAGGCCTGTTCCCAGGGCAGACCGCAGTCGGGGAGTAGGGTTTGGCCCCTGATTAGTGTTATGGTTCCTCTCATTCAGTGCTTCTTGCTCTCGTCCTCCTAGGTGCTAGGCACTACCCTAGGCACTGGGCTTAGTGGTAAAAAGGAGGGGCACACCTGCTTCATGGAGTTTACGTATGTTCTGGTGGGTGGAGACTGGTAGTCAAGGAAACAGGCCAGTGTAGTAGAAGGTGCTGTGTACAGTGGAAGAACACAAACAGCACCAAAGAGGGATCGGGAGTGCAAGAGGTGGGCGGAGGCTGCAGTTCTGGGAGGCCTCTTTAGAAGATGATCCTAGAGCAAAGCCTTGAAGGAGTTGGGGAAATGAGCTGTGGGGCTGTCAGGAGGGAGAGTGCTTCTGGCAGAGGGGCCACTGGGTGCATAGGCCCGAAGTGGGAGTCTCTACCTGGCATGCTGGAGGACCAGCAGGCAGGCTACCTGGGCAGAAGCAGAGTGAGCAGAGGAGTAGGAGATGACAGACACAGCCATGTGGCCCTTGAGGGCTTGACACTTACTCTCTGAGAGGTGGGCACCCACTGAGGGTTTCTCATGGACAGTTTCTCAGCACAGCTGCCAGACGGATCCCCAGGCTGAATTTTAAAAGGATCCCTCTGGCTGCTATATTGTGTCTAGACCATAGAGGAACAAAGGTGGAAGCAGAAAGGCTAGGAGCCTGTTGTAGTAATGGGGGAAGACAGGATAGTGCTTTGACCAGCGTGGTAGTGGAGGACACTGATGAGGAGTGGTGGGGTTTGTATATATTCTGAAGGTAGCACTAGCAAGCTTGGCTGGTGAATCATGTGTGAGGATAAAATGGAGAAAAGCTTTTGCCCTAAGCAATTGGACAGGTAACTGAGATGGGGAAGGCTGTAGCTGGAGGAGGTGGGAGGGGGGACAGTCTGAGCAGTGTGGCAGATGTACAGGTAGAGACATGTAGGGGCAATTGCGTGGATACAGGAGTTTGATAGGGTCGGGGGGGAAGAGGTCCAGACCAGAGATGTGAATTGGGTGTTGCCAGCACCTGAAAGGCATTTAGAGCCTTGAGACTGTGAGGAGTTGACCAGGCCTTAAGAGGCCCGAGTGCGGAGCCTTGCCTCCTGGCCTGCATGAACTGACCCCTTTGATGTAGCCTCGACGTCTCCACAGTAGTGATGGCAGATGGCTGGAACTTGGTCTTTCTCAAAGTTCACCTAATGGGATTCTCTGTTAATAGGCCAAAGCTGTCTTGAAGTTCATCGAGGGGATCTCTGAAAAGACCCTGAGGAGTACTGTTGCGCTCACGGCTGCCCGAGGAAGGGGCAAGTCTGCAGCTCTGGGATTGGCTATTGCTGGGGCAGTAGCTTTCGGGTAAGGAGGTCTTTTTCCCTCTGGGAAGTCTGAGCTCTGAGGAATAAATGTGCAGGGTAGGGGTCAGGGAACCAGGAGACTGTTCCTGGGTCTGTGCAGGCTCCTGTGTGATTTCTCTGGGTTGTGGGTTCCCGTTTAGAAACAGTGACACTGTTTCCCCCCACCCCGCCCTGAAACTGTATGTGCAGGTACACATGGATACATTCGCCAGGACCTTTGTGATCACTGTTTAAAGTTGAACACATACAAAAAGTTGGGCAGATGTACAAAAGCAAAGAAACAGGAGTAAGAAACTTTAAAACTCTTCAGGAGATGGGAATGTATATGACCATCTTTGCTGACTGTGAAAAGTACACGTTTGATTTTAATGATTTTAATGATTTTGTTTGCTTTCGAGGAGCTTCATTTGAGAGTGTGATGTTCTTTTTTTTTTTTAAGATTTTATTTATTTATTCATGAGAGACCTAGAGAGAGGCAGAGACATAGGCTGAGGGAGAAGCAGACTCCCTGTGGGGGAGCCTGGTACAGGACTTGATCCCAGGACAGTGGGATCACGACCTGAGCGGAAAGAGGACGCTCAGCCACTGAGCCACCCAGGTGTTCCCTTTTCTGTTCTTTTGCCCTGGGTGGAAGATTTATGCAGTTGCCAGGAGAGTGTGTACTTCCAACTTCACATACAGAAATAGACCTAGAATTTACCATGTCCTCATGTGCATTGTCTTCCTTGGTGCTCCTAATCAGTCCGTAAGCATTTCACAGTTGGATAACCCGAGGCTTGGGGAGTTTTAGGAGTCACCGAAGATACCCCAGCAAGTCAGTGGTGATAGTGCCGGGGCTGAGCACAGCCCCTGACTGGTAGTCTCTAGTTCTTGCTGCCTGGCGGTAGCAGTCAGCACCTTAGCCTTTAGCATCCTTTACACCCACCCAGGGTCCCCTGCATGTCCGCTGTGGCCTTGACCTGAGCATCTGGCTTCATGGTTTGATACCCCCTTAGCACAGCTAGTGATGACTGTGAGGCCACCCTCTTGTCCCAGGACATAGGCTTGAGAGGTAGCACGCTGGCTCTGCAAACTGAGGGAGTTGTGTCCAGGCACCTGTTGGCAGTGTGCTTTCACAGATGTCAGGAGCTAATTGCCAGGACATGCTACCTTCATGTTGTTCATGTGTTTTCATTCATTTGGGAGGAAAAATACACTCAGATCTGGAGTTGCTTTACTTTTCCTCCCTAAAGAGTGTTCTTTCTTTCTGCCATTATCTCTGATAATCACCTGTGTGACGGGACAAACCGAAATTATGTTATGTTCCTTTTATGTTCCCTAAATGGCCCTTTTGGATTTCTGATCGTTAAAAAAAAAATAAAATTCATCCTTTTCTTTTAATAGGTACTCCAATATCTTTGTTACCTCCCCAAGCCCTGATAACCTCCACACTCTGTTTGAGTTTGTATTTAAAGGATTTGACGCTCTGCAATATCAGGTAGGAAATTAGGATAAGTACTTATTTGGATTCAGTGCTGGGTTTAAATCTAGGTCAAGTCTTTGGAATGCCTGTTTACTTTTAGTTTCTAAAATTTGTCATTGATTTGACTCTCTCCATCAGGAGCATCTGGATTATGAGATCATTCAGTCTCTCAATCCTGAATTTAACAAAGCAGTGATCAGAGTGAATGTGTTCCGAGAACATAGGCAGACCATTCAGGTGAGGCCAGTTCTGAAACCCCTGGGTGGAGCCAGTGTCCTGCTGTGTTTAATACTGTCCTTTTATGTCCTGTGTAATGGTGTATACAGTGTTGCTGTTTTATGACAAACTTGATGCAGATTTTTAGTCTCTTCTCAAGGAAAACTTACAAACAAACTAACAAATGAATGTAGCCAGGTTGGAAAGTTACAGCTTTATCCCTTGAAAATTGAGTAAGTCTTGGGATTGCGAGCATGCTGATCAGCTAAAAGAACTGACATTAATTCTGCTTTTGCTTAAAGTAGATTTTGAAATGGTGCATCTGTAACTAGAACAATAGCTTCTCCATTTAAAAGGAAAAAAGAACTTTGCAAGATGTACTCTGAGTCTTTGTGGTTTAGCCAGTGGCCTATTTTCCTTTTTAAACAGTGTTTCCCTGAAAGCCCTATAAATCTCCAGGGCTCTGGAAGCCTGAACGGTCTGCGCTTGTCTAAAGGCTGTAATTTTGTTCAGTTGTAGAGAAGTATCAGTGTGACAGGCTTGCAGAAGGGATGGAGGCCCCTGGGCTTCTAGTGCAGGAGGCTCATCGATTATTTTTGGACTTGGGGTGGGAAGCAGGCCAGGGAAACTTGGCAGTTTATGACCTGTATGCCCGCGAAGGCATGTGTATATGCCTGTCAGGGAGGTATACGTTTCATCAGAGGTCCAGATTGTAAATAATGGTTTTTATGCCTTTTACCTAAGGATCTTAATTTTTCCTTACTAGGTCTCTTTCTAAAATCTCTTCATTCTGTACATTTCTTCCCACTTTTGCCAGATTCCCTCAGCCTCACCTTTTGAAAGGAGGGAAGTCTGATGGTGGGGTGGGGTGGGGTGTCCTGGAAGGCTGTTGACCAGTAGTGAGAATACAGAGACCTGTTGAAGTTCTACAAAGATATACACAAACCAAAGAAAGACAACATTACCCTGAAATGCCCAGGTTCAGCCCTTGCTGCTCTTTGGATTTGTAATCAGAGACCCCCTTAAATGGCCAGAGTCCCTTTGTCTCCAGGCTGGACTTTAAATACAGAAGAGGTGACCTGACTTTTTATGAGGCTCCACACAGGTCCCTTTGAGGCCTCCTTCTCCTTGCTGGAAATTGAGAAAAAGACGCATATTAGATTAAAGTCGGCTACGCCTCTCCGGGGGGCTGCTTTCTGCTGCTTTTATGAGGTGCTTGTTGAGTTTTTCCCCTTAAGAGTCCAAGACATGGGGCCCTATGGAGAGTGTGTATTTGCTGTTAGAGTTGAGTGGAGTTGCTGTTTCCCTGATCCATCCTTCAACTTCCCGCAAAGCAGTTAGATCTTATTTGTAATGAAATACTTCAGAAAAGCACAGAGGTGAAGGTAACACTCAGAATCCAGGCACGTAAGCCTAAGAAATGTTGAAACTTTGTTGTTTGCTATGTTCCATATTTTAAAAGTCATTTGTATTTTTGTCTTAAAGATCTAGAGCATCAGAGACATAGGTGAAGCCCCTCTTGTACCCCTCCCCATCCCATTCTGTCTGTCTGCCACTCCCCATAGGTAACTCTGCTCTGGGTTGGGGTGTTTCCTTTCAGTTTGTGTGTTTGTATTTTACTATGTAATTAGGCATCCATGAATGTTAACATACTGTGCTTGTCCTTTCTCGGCCTGCCTTGATACTCAGCATTTGTTTATAAGATTTGTCCAGGTTAAAGCTTGTAGCTTTGGTTGATTTGAAGCATTATATGTTTATACTACTGTTTATGTTTCTAGGAGTGGAGCGGTTGGATTTAGGGTATGCATAGATTGCCCCCTTTATTAGATTTTGCTAAGTTCTCCGAGAATTTTAGGGGAATCCCTGGGTGGCTCAGCGGTTTCGCGCCTGCCTTTGGCCCAGGGCGTAATCCTGGAGTCCCGGGATGGAGTCCCACGTCGGGCTCCTGGCATGGAGCCTGCTTCTCCCTCTGCCTGTGTCTCTGCTCCTCTTTCTCTCTCTATGTCTATCATAAATAAATAAAAATAAATTAAAAAGTAATAAATAAATTCTTCTTTTAAAAAGTATGCCAGTCTACCTTCCCACCAGCATTTTTGTTTTTAAATTCTTGTTTTCCTCAAGTTCTTACCAACATGGATTGTTTTATGACTATTTAATTTTTACCTGTCTGCATGCGAAATGGGATCTCCGTGTTGTCTTTGGCATTGCACTGATTTCTAGTGAGGTTGCATGTCTTTATGTTGGTTGGCTGGTCAGGTCAACTGTAAAATACCTCTTTGTGACCTTGCACCAACTTTAAAAATAGCAGGAAGCCCTGAAGAAACAGTGCTATCAGTAGTAGGCCAGGCACCAGCCAGGGCATTTTTCCAGATTTCCCTGATCTTTCTCTCAAGCAGCTATCAGGTAGGTATTTCCTTCACGTTACAGGCACAGAGTCTGAGGCTGTGAGGCTAAGTGACCTGTCCAGGGGCACATAATTGGTGGTTGAACTTCTGAACCCAGGTGTCTGGCTCCAGGCCCATTCTGTTTTCTCCTGTCAAGGAAAAGTAGAAAGGAAAAGTAGAAGGGAAGAAGAACTGGGTAGGCGGAGGGAGGACAGAGAGTGGCCTTTATGAGGCCTCAGGGATCACAGCCATGGCCCTGGGGTGGCTGGGTCATAATAGAAGCTTTTCTTCCCCACAGTATATACATCCTGCAGATGCTGTGAAGCTGGGTCAGGCTGAGCTTGTGGTGATAGATGAAGCTGCCGCCATCCCCCTGCCCCTGGTGAAAAGCCTCCTGGGTCCCTACCTTGTATTCATGGCATCCACCATCAATGGGTAAGCACCTTGCTCCCGTTGTAAGCTCTTACCCGTTAGGTGGCATGAGTGAACATGCCTGGGTTGGGGCAGATGGGCCCAATTCCCGAAGTCAGAGTCGTAGGAGCTGCGTCAGTCTCTCCTGGGGCTTTTGCCCACTGGAGCCAGTCTCTTTAATGAGTGGTGCCCGCCTCTGGTCTGACCGTAAATAGGCCACCTGAGACTGAAGAATTTCATAACCCAGGTGGTAAGGGTCTCATTCTGTCTCTGGGCCTGATTAGGTGCCAGAGAGCACACAGCAATACTAATGTCATCTATCTTAGAGTGATGTGAAAGTAGTGTTACAGCAACTATTAAATTAGTATAAGACAGAAGTCTTTTTTTTTTTTTAAAGATTCATTTATTTGAGAACAAGGTAGGGGGGTGGGGCAAAGGGAGGGAGAATCCTAAGCAGACATCCCCACCACTGAGCATGGAGCCCAACATGGGGCTCAATCCCACCACCCTGAGATCATGAGCCAAAACCAAGAGTCAGATGCTTAACCAGCTGAGCCACCCAGGCATCCCCAAGACAGCAGTCTTATAATGGCTCGAGAGCTTTGTTTAGATACTCAAAATATTCAGTTTATGCTTGCTGTAGAACCATTAGGAAAAATAGGTAAGCAAAAAGAAAAGTTACTGATAGTATCACTGCCCAAAGAGATAACTTCTGTTAGAATTTTGTTACACATTTTCTACGCATTTTATTTTTTTATTTTGAACAAAAATGTAAACATAATTTACATATTTTTTAAATTTGCTTTTTAATGTAAGAATATAGTGTGAACTCTTTCTAGGTCAATAAATGTATATTCAATATTGAAAAGATTTCTGTGTGGAAATCACATCTGGAAGAGCTAATTCTGTGTTACAGATTTATTAGGGTGTCTGCTTACACTGAAAATATTTAGATAAAAAGGCTTTACTTCTTTTGCTAACAGTTTTATTGAGATATCATTCATATACAATTTACCCACTTTGACAGTGTAGTTCAGTGGTTTTTAGTATCTGCCCAGAGTTGTGCAGCCAGTCCCACAATCCATTTTCACCAGCCGTAAGAGAAAAGCCATACTCTTTACTTATCACCCTCTAGTCTCTCCTTAACCCCCTACCATAGGGAACTGCTAGTCTGCTTCCTGTCTCTATAGATTAGCCTATTATAGACAATCCATATAAATGGAGTCATACAATAAGAGGTCTTTGGTGACTGGCTTCTTTCACTTACCATGTTTTCATGGTTTACCCATTTGTCTTGTATCAGAATTTCCATCCTTTAAAAAAAAAAAAAAAAAAATTTCCATCCTTTTAATGGCCAAATAATTTTTCATTGTATGTTTATACACATTTTGTTTCCATTCATTTGTTGATGGAAATTTGAGTTGTTTCTATCTTTTGGCTGTCAGGAGTAATGCTGCTGTGAACATTTGTGCATAGGTTTTCTATGTGGGCATGTTTTCAGTGCTCTTGGGTATATATATATATATATATACACACACACACACACACACACCTAGGAGTGGAGTTACTGGGTTAGATAGTAACTTTATGTTTAACTGCTTGAGGAACCAACTAGACTGTTTTCTCAAGTAATTGCACCACTTTAAATTCCCACCAGCAACGTATGAGGTTTCCAAGTTTTCCATATCCTTGCCAGCATGTGTGTTTATATGTCTTTTTGATTATAGCCATCCTAGTGAATGTGAAGTGGTGTCTCATTAGGGTCTTCATTTGCATTTCCCTATGGCTGATGATGTGGGGCATCTTACCATGTGCTTATCTGCCATTTGTAGATTTTTAGAGAAATAGCTATTCATATCCTCTGCTCATTTTTCTGTTTGATTTGTCTTTATTGTTGAGTTATAAGGGTTCCTTATATATTCTAGATGGAAGTACCTTACCTGATTTATGGAAATTTTCTTCTTTTATTTTTTTCCCCCCACTTTCTTGAAAATGTCCTTTGAAGGACAAAAGAGTGTTTTCTTCCTTTTTAAATAAGTAAATGGAATTCCTTTGAGAAAGCTTTGTTACATGTGGCAGGGAAGAGAATAAAATAAAATACCTCCAACTTCCGATTTTCTGACCATTTTCTAAAAATAGTATTTGAGTAAAAGGGAGTGTTTATATAGTCTTTAAATATTATCAGTGAGTATCATGGGGTGATGTAATCCTGAATAAAAAACAAGCCCCACTGAGCACTGCCCCCACATAGTCACCTAGGCTTTGATTGAAGGAGGAAATACAAATGAGAGGACAGAGAGAAGAGGTTTCTTTTTTTCCCCAAATTTTTGATGGTTGTTTTATGTCACCTTCTCCATTAAAGTAGTGATGAAAGGAGTTGCTGAGGTGGTGGGTTTATTTCTTGATTTTCCAAACCGGAAGTGCTCTCTGCCTGTCTTCAGGTGCGTTCCTTCAGTGGTGCTCGCTCACTCACTGACCATTCAACAGTGTCCCACATCATGCTGAAGGCTTTCCTCACGTCATCTTGGCAGTCTTTACTTTTGTAATTCACAGCACTGTCCTTCCTGTGAGGTGTGTAGAATAATCCTTTTGAGGATGAGGCTTAAGACTTCCTTGCCCAGAGGTGCTAAGTAGTAACCCCAGACTTGAACCCAGGCCCCGCTGGCCCCCAGCTGAGCCCCCCACACTGCCTCGTCCTCTGTGGCCATGCGCATGCTCTGACGGGAGTCCAGAGGGCAACAGGATGAGGAAGCTAGTTCTCCATCTTCTCCAAGAGAGTGCGTTCGGGATGCCTTGCCTAACGGCCTTTGCTTTTGCTCCTAGCTACGAGGGCACTGGCCGGTCCCTGTCCCTCAAGCTGATTCAGCAGCTGCGTCAACAGAGTGCCCAGAGTCAGATCAGCACCACTGCTGAGAACAAGGCCACAACGACAGCCAGACTGGCATCAGGTACCCCCAGAACTCTGAATGGGCCCGTCCACAGCAGGTCCCTACAGATTCTCTTATGGGATCGTCTCCTCATGTCACCATGGGCGATACCAGACTGTCCTTCCGTCAGGCATGGAGGTTAGGTCTCCAGGAGGTAGAGTTGCTTTCCTCAGCAAACAGCAGGCCAGTGACCGGATGGAACCCTGACCTGGCCTTCTGGGTCAGGCCCTTGTTTGTCACTGCCTCGGAGCATGGTTGCAGTGACTTAGTGTTATCCCCGCGGGAATTGGTGTCATGGAAAATGAACACCCCCTAGAATAGTTTAAAAACCACTCAGTTTAAATTCTCAAGCCATATTTACACAGGCGTGTGACAAAGAGAAAGTAGAACATTTGCCTTGCTCTTTTAGACAAAGCACATTTAATAATTGTTTTTCCTCGTGTGTGTGTGTGTGTGTGTGTGTGTGTGTGTGTGTGGTTGGGGAGCAGCGCGAACCCTGCATGAGGTCTCCCTGCAGGAGTCCATCCGATACGCCCCTGGGGATGCAGTGGAGAAGTGGCTGAACGACCTGCTGTGCCTGGATTGTCTCAATATCACCCGGATAGTCTCGGGCTGCCCCCTGCCCGAGGCCTGCGAGCTGTATCCTCTGGCGTCTGGGCCCTGTTATGGGAGGGTGGGGGGGGGGGGAGAGTGGGGGGCGAGGCAAGCATTGAACAGAAGGTCTCAGCCTGTTGTTCCATAGGCTGCTACTCCAGGGAGAGGGGGAAGTTGAACATTCTCCGTTTCCTTGCTGTTCCTTCCTTACAATATGGGGTTTCTATGGAGGACACGGGGCTCTTCCTTCCAGGCTGGAGGCAATCTGCGTATCCAGGTCCCTTTTGGAAGCAGTATGCCCTATTTTGGGCACTCTTTGATATGTTTTAGTTGCTTAACTCCAGATTCAGCTACTATGTTAATAGAGATACCCTCTTTTGCTACCACAAGGCCTCTGAAGTTTTCCTCCAAAGGCTAATGGCCCTCTATGTGGCTTCTCACTACAAGGTAACTGCAGTTAGCTCTCGGGTGAACTTCAGCTCTGACAGTCTCCTGTTTGGCTTTCCATATCTGTTATTACCTGGTGGCTCAGGTGACCATTGTACTGGGACTTAGGTGTCCTGATGTTGTCAAGGTCCACTGATCTTACTGGAGAGATTGCATTTCCTGTTGTTGTTTAGGCCTGTCCTGGGCTTCTAGCTTTGCTTCCAGAGTGGAGGCAAAGTGAAATTCCTGCACGTAGCTCCGTGCTTGGTAGCTGGGGAGGGTAGAAAGCTTTGCCTGTTTTAAACCAGGTTCTTGTGTTTCTCACTTGTCTGCTAACCAGTTAGGTTCAGATGACGTGGCAGTTGTTGTCTGGGGGTGCTGACCCAGCCTTGTACCTCTGGGCTATTTTTAAGGAGTGCCAAATGAGAATTTAGAGTATTCGAAAGTCTTCAACACTGAAGGGCATGTTGGGAAGAACCCTACTTGAGGATCTAGGTAGCATTTTTATGAACATCCTTCAACGGAAGCCTGAAGAGTTGGTGTTAGAAGTGGTGATAGGTTTTCTTGAAATAGCCTCTTGGCAGGAAAAAGTTCACCCCCCAGCTGTGAAATCCACAGTGCTGACGAAGTAGTCCCCTGCCCTCCTCCACAGCATCAGCACTCACGTAGAGATGACAGCAAACACATGGGGCAAAGTCCCACCTAGGCCATTTCAGAGGGTCTCGGGCTGGCTGGCCCACATACTAGAAAAGCACTTAGCCGGATTTCAGCCTACCGCTTGGCATTGGGGAGGGCGGTGCTCTGGTCAGCCGAGGACTCTGGCCTCTCGGGTAAAGGACAAGAGGAGTAGTTCTCACCAACTCGTGTTTGTGCCCCCACAGAACTCCCCCAATGATCTCCAGATGCTTTCTGATGCACCTGCTCACCATCTCTTCTGCCTCCTGCCCCCGGTGCCCCCCACCCAGAACGCCCTTCCCGAAGTGCTTGCTGTCATCCAGGTATGATGGCAGTGATTTGGGGAACCACTTAGGAATCAAAGATTAATGGCTCAGTAAGTGGCACGGGAGGGAAGGTGTTGATTCTTGGCGTGGAGCCAAGTAGCTGAGCAAGGCAAGCAATGAGGGTACACAGAAGGAAACCACCACTGACGGAAACCCAGAGCCCCACTATGGCGGAGAGGTGAAAGTCAGAACTGGCCACTTGCATTTTGACTTAGGGCTCCTCCTGAAACAGAACTGTTTTTGTCTGTTTTCCTTCTCTATTACCAAAGCAATACATGTACTTCTAAAACGAGAAGATACAGATTGGAAAAAATAATATTTTAAATGCCTGGCATGTACTTATGCATTTCTATATTATTTTCCCTTTTCATAAACATGGGATCGTAGTGTTTGGGGCTTGTTTTTTTTTTTGCGCAATGTGTCGAATATTTGTAATCTGCATAGTTTTCAAAGGCTGCATTGCATTTCATTTATGAACGTACCATCCTGTGTTTAACCATCCTCCTATTAGACGTTAGTGTCCTTGAGAATTTGCACTGTTTTGTACAGAGCCGCAGGAGTGCACATATGCACACTATGTAGATTTTGCTCTCTGGGGCAGGAGGATGTCTACCCTGCCTCGTTCCTGAGGGCATCAGTAATGAAACTTCACTGGAAGTGGAGGAGTCTGATAACAGGGTTAAGCCTGAACTGGAGTGGAAACAGCTGGCCTCGTCGGGGAAGTAGCAGCAGAACATTGAGGATGTTCTGTGAGTGGGCTCTACACCTGCTTCTGGCCTGTCTGCCCTGTCCTACTATCCCCGTAGGTGTGCCTCGAGGGGGAGATTTCCCGCCAGTCCATCTTGAACAGCCTATCTCGAGGCAAGAAGGCTTCGGGGGACCTGATTCCCTGGACAGTTTCAGAACAGGTGCTGTGCTGTCCCTCATACCCCCACGTGAGTGAAGCTGACGGTGTCGGAGGATGTATTTGATGCTCACTTACTGGCTTGTGTCTCCCACACAGTTCCAAGACGCAGACTTCGGCGGCCTGTCAGGTGGAAGGGTTGTTCGCATTGCTGTTCACCCGGATTATCAAGGGGTAATGTGTCCTCGTGCCTCTCAAAGGCTGCTGTGCTTTATTAGCTCAGCTGTGTTGCTGGCAGCTCGTTAGGGCAGGTGTATTTGGTTGTTTGGATGGAAGGTTGGTCAAGGAGTAAGAAGTTCTAGGGACTCCTCGGCCATGGACAGTTTCCCAAGGATTAGGGGTTGGCGGGTGGACGGACTGGTTGTATATACTTGCTTTTCTCTTGTGAAGACAGGACACTTGTGAACCTGACCTACAGTCAGGATTTCTAAGAGACAGGAGGTAACCTGACCACAGTTACCTCCTGTCTCTTAGAAATCCACCGAGGAGTCAGCTGTGGAGATGTCTGTTTTGGGCTTGCTGATCTGTGGACCAGAAAGCCCAGCCAGCCATCTTCATCTTCTTGCTCAGGCTAGGTGGTGTGAAAGTGAAGGTCATAGCGTGCTCGTTCTTTGAGTCTCTGCTTTGACCTCAGTGAGAGATTTCATTAATTCTCTGTCAAGTGTAGTTTGACTCGGAGTGAAGGCTTCCTGGAAGCAGTACGGGGTGTAGAGGGGTTTAGAGAGATTGAGAACATTTGTCTTCCTTTTTTTTTTTTTTTTTTTTTTTAAATTTTTTATTTATTTATGATAGTCACACAGAGAGAGAGAGAGAGAAAGGCAGAGACACAGGCAGAGGGAGAAGCAGGCTCCATGCACCGGGAGCCCGATGTGGGATTCGATCCCGGGTCTCCAGGATCGTGCCCTGGGCCAAAGGCAGGTGCCAAACTGCTGCGCCACCCAGGGATCCCAACATTTGTCTTCCTTTTGTGCTTGCTCACAGATGGGCTATGGCAGCCGAGCTCTGCAGCTGCTGCAGATGTACTTTGAAGGCAGATTCCCTTGTCTTGAGGAAAAGGTCCTTGAGACGTCACAAGAAATTCACACCGTCAGCAGCGAGGTAATTGCCATTGGCTGAACTTGTTCCCAGGACAATGGTTCTCTGAGTCTTCAGTATCCAGAAGTGTTCAGTGGTCTTTGCCCTCTGAGCACTAGCAGATTTCCTCCTGTTTTAGAGAAGCTGTGGCTTCTCTAGCTGGCCTCTGAGTTGAGAACCTCCAACCAGCATCATCAGCATCACCTGGAAACTTATTAAAAATGCCAGTTCTTGAGCCTTGCCCCAGGCCTCTGAAATCAGAGGGTTGGGTGGGGCCCCGTGATCTGTGTCCCAATGAGCTCCCAGGTAATGCTGGTGTGTGCTCCAGCTTCACACCGCTGCTCGGCAGACTCCTCGTGTCACTGAGCCCAGACTAAGGCAAGTTGTGTCTTTCTTGGTAAGATGCTTAATGCCAGGGACGGCGACAGGTTTGCACGCACGGTCACTTGATTTTCACTGTGTGCCTATTCAGACGGGCAAGGGGCTTGTATTTAAGGTCTGGCCTAGAGCTTTGTCACTTCCCAAGTCACAGAGCCACCTGGTAACAGACCTGGATCTTCAGAACCCTATTTCTGTCTCTTCTTACATTTTTAGGCATTTAAAACATAAATTTTATTTAAATTCAATATGCCTATGTATAATATAATACCCAGTGCTCATCACATCAAGTGATTTTTAGGCATTTTGAAACCGTGTGACCATTTTCCTGAATTCTGGGTTTGGAGCAGTTTGCTTTCATGCATGTCCAGGTGTTTGCTATACTTGGGCATGACCACTAGAGCTAATTAATGGTGCCTGTATTTTAAAAACCAGGGAACAAACAAAGAAACCTGTCCCAGTTTTTGCTGTGTTTAGGTCAGAGCCTGGTACGGTGCGGGTGCTTGGGAATGTCACTAAGCTGCTGCTTTGCTGGGTGGACTGGGTTCTCTCCCTGGTATCCTCTAGGCCGTCAGCTTATTGGAAGAGGTCATCACTCCTCGGAAGGACCTGCCTCCCTTACTCCTTAAGCTGAACGAGAGGCCAGCCGAGCGCTTGGATTACCTGGGTGTGTCCTATGGCTTGACCCCCAGGCTCCTCAAGTAAGCATTTGCTTGCCTCCCTTCCTGGTGTCACCCCATGGCCTTGGTGTCCCATAAACGAGATCCTGTGGGTCGTGTGGTCTGCCTTTCCATCCCGTGTGCTTATCATCCATCTGTTGACTGCCCTGCCCGTCTTCATGGGTCAGTCAGTGCAGTTGGGGGGCACATGGTGACCTGCTTTCTTCGTATCTTTGCAGGTTCTGGAAACGGGCTGGGTTTGTTCCTGTTTATCTGAGACAGACACCGGTGAGTGAGGCAGAGGAGGGGTGTGGGTTTGCAGTTACAGTTGGTGACAGGCCTGTCCTTATACGAGCCCTGGTGACTCTTGCTGTGCTCTGAGTACGTGTGCCTGTGCCTCCAGGAGGATTGTTCTGATGGGCAACTAACAGCCATCCTCCCTGAGAGGCCATGTAGTCCCACACTCACTCTCATCTCGTGTGATGCCCACCTGGTGTGTGCCTGGCTTTGTGCCTGATTACAAAAATGGCAGAAGTGCCCATGCACTTCTTCACTCAATTCTGGAATGCTGCAGCCTCCTTCAATTTGTGAAAAGTAAAGCAGTGTTTTTAGGAGAGGGTTGCAGGTGGGCAGATGCCTATTATAAGCTGGTATCTGAGGGAGGGCTATGACTACGTGGATGACCAAGCCATGGAGATTATGGAAGGAGGAGTTACTGACTGAGAGTCCATAAAAAAAATCCCTTCATTTACGCCCTGCCGTGAGCAAGATAAGTCACGAAGCTTATTTTCTTTTTCTTTTTCATTTTTTTTTTTAAGATTTTGTTTGTTTATTCATAGAGACACATGAGAGAGAGAGAGAGGCAGAGACACAGGCAGAGGGAGAAGCAGGCTCCATACAGGAAGCCTGACGTGGGACTTGATCCCAGATCTCCAGGATCACACCCCAGGCTGCAGGCCACGCTAAACCGCTGTGCCACTGGGGTTGCCCATGAAGCTTATTTTCTAATGGGTAGAAATGGGCGACAAGAAAGTGAAAAAAATGAGAAATTTTCAGATCATGCTATGTGCCATGAAGAAGACGACTAAACACTGAAACTGTAGTGTGCTGAGTGGTCAGACTTCCGAGGAGTGTCCTTTCCAACTGGATCCTGAATGGCCGTAGTGGACTGGCCATTCCCGGAGAAAAAGGGGTTTCCACACAGCGGCTGCAGCAAGCGTAGTAGGGCCTGAGGTGGAAGTGAATGGGTGACTTGAAGGAGACAAAAGAAGGCTGGCGCAGGTCCTGGTGGGGGAGTGAGGTTGTGTAAGGACTCTGTTTTCCTCCTGTCCAGTTGGAGGAAGATGTTGAGCTGTGACTGCCATATAGACAGTGGACGGTGGTGGTCTGAGAGTGGAGGCAGGGAGATGGGTGGCTGAGAGGACGTGGTGAAGGTGGAGAGAAGTGGCGGAGACCAGATGTGTTTGGGGGTTGAACTGATGGATTGAATTGTAAGATGAGGGAACCGTAAGAATTCCTAGGGTTTTGGCCTGAGAGTCCAGGTGAGAAACTGGAAGGTCTGGAGGTGTGCTGTTTGCTGAAAAGAGCTGCTGGAGGAAGGATAGGTCCGGAGGTCACAGTGGAATGCTCCGGCACAGTGTGAGGTGCTTGTCAGATACTTGATGGGAAAATGGGACAATTAGTTGCCTACAGGAGTCTGGTACTCCAGGGAGAGGTTGGGGCGGAAGATGGAACTTGGGGGCATATTCTCAAAAGCATTTACTCCCTGGGATCGAGGACTTTGTTTTCTTCACACCTGTAATCCCAGCACTTAAGAGCATCTACTGGTAGAGTAGTACTGTGTTCAGTTAATACTTTGGTTCAGTGAATGACTGTTTTTAAAGTTACTGAAAACTGGGACTGAAAGTCAGCTGAGAAGAGGGTGCGTCCTGGACTCTCCAGCCTTCAGAGGAGTGGGTCAGAGACAGGAGCAGCCTTGAGCTGGAGGAGAAAGTAGGGGAGGGTATCAGAAGCCACGTTTAACCAGTGTTTCAGGAAGGGGGTGGTGCTTGGGTGGCTCAGTCAGTTGAGCGTCCAGCTCTTTTTTTTTTTAAGATTTTATTATTCATGAGAGACATAGAGGCAGAGATATAGGCAGAGGGAGAAGCAGGGTCCACGCAGGGAGCCTGACATGGGACTCGATCCCAGGCCTCCAGGATCACGCCCCGGTCCAAAGGTGGTGCTAAACCGCTGAGGCACTCAGGCCTCAGCGGTTTAGCATCAAACTCTTGATTTCAGCTCAGGTCATGATCTCAGGGTTTTGAGATCCAGCCATTTTGGGCTCTGCAGTAAGCTCAGTCTGCAGGAATTTCCCCTCCCCACCTCTCTATCCCTGCCCCCGTTTCACCTGCGTGGATATGTGTCTACTCTCAAAAAAAAAAAAAAAAAGTAAAAAAGAAGGGGAAATCTGTGGCTGTGGGAGAGCAGGTAAGCTAAGGACAAATGGCCAGTGGACTTGCTGGCAGTGTTGATTAGAGGGAAAACCCGCTGCTGTGGAGCTGAGGGATTATCCCCACTGGAAAGAAGGGCAAGTGAGAAACTAAATGATTTTTAAGGGAAGCAAAAGGGAACAGAGAAACCCAGGTAGCTGCAAGTACATCAGCATTAAGTGGAGTTTGTCAGATGGAAGATTCTAGAAGATATTTTACTGCAGGGCATGATTGTGTAGAGATTGGGCAAATTGTACAGATGACGGGGGTCTGATGGTAGAGGCAAGGGGAGCAGGACCCTGAGTGCAGGAGGAGAGGTGGCCACCTCGTCCTTCTCAGCAACAGGGAAGACAGACAGTTTGGGCACAGAAGGTGTTGGTCAGCTGGTTGAGTTGGTGTTGGGAGGATGATGTTCTCTTCCGGTTGCTTCTGTTCTCCCAGGGAGGGGAGGCTGTCAGCTGAGAGAGGGGATGCTGGAGGTTTGATTCTTGGAGCAAAGTCAGTGTCCAAGGACGGTGCCCATTTGAGTGTGTAAAGTGGGCCTGGTGAAGTCCACAGGCTGTTGGGCTCTTCAGTGTGGGCACAGAGCAGCTCCCGGATGGGCCGGGTCCTCGGTAGTGAGCTGCATTGCGGCGGGGCTGCAGATTGGCCGGTCAGCTGCGAGGAGAGTGCGGACGGTTGCGCTCAGCAGACACCGTGGTTTATGCCTGGGCTTTTGTGCTGCGCTCCGCTCGTCTGTGACATGTGGGTGTTCTGTTCTGTGAATGCGCTCTGCTCGAAATGCATTAGATATTTCCATGGTGTGGAGTTTTGTGGTGGTTGTGTAATAAATATTTAAAAACCCGTGCCCATTATTTTAACACCTAAAGAAGCTTGCATTTGCAAGCTGATTGCCACTCAGAATTCTAGGTTTGGGGGTGTGGAGGATAGGATCATGTGGAGTTTAAGCTGTAATGACTGTGAGTTCAGAATCTGACCGGATGTGTGCGAGTGGCTCCCTGGGTCCAGAGCGGACCGCGTGCTGGGACGATCTGAACCGCTCTGCTCCGCTGCTGTGGCACCTGCCGGGAAGTCGCGGCACCAAGTGGCCTTTGACAGCTGTCGTGGGGGACGTGGGGGACGTGAGGCTGTGGGGAAGGTGCGGGCAGTGTGTGGGAGGCCCTCTCCCCGCTGCGAAGAGTGCGTCCTCCTGCCCTGCCTGCTTGCCCTTCAGCAATGACAGATGCTTCACGAGAGGGCGTTCTTGGTGCCAAGTGGGCATTTGTGTTTCCCAGAATGACCTGACTGGGGAACACTCGTGCATCATGCTGAAGACGCTGATGGAGGAGGATGAGGCTGACCGGGGAGCCTGGCTCCCGGCCTTTTGGAAAGGTAAATTGGATGGGAAGGGGGGCAGTGAGGTAACAGGCTGGGGGCCCCCCGACCTCTGACTGTGGTTGTATTCCACAGACTTCCGAAGGCGGTTCCTAGCCCTACTGTCCTATCAGTTCAGCACCTTCTCGCCTCCCCTGGCTCTGAACATCATTCAGAACAAGAACCTTGGGAAGCCAACACAGCCCGGTGAGCTGGGTGGACTGGCGCGGGGGGCTGGTGGGGGTTTGGTTTGTGGAAGGAGGAAGTGAGGTGAGGCGGAGTGTGGTGGGTCCAGGAGGAAGGCTGGCTTGGGAGTTGAGGGACAGATTCTAGGCCTGCATCTCCCACTGAGCTCCCCACTCCTCTCCACCCCGCCCCTCGTAGACCCTGCTCTGCCTTATGGGCACTGGTGCCCATAGTACCTTCCATCTTCATGACAAGACTTTGGGGAGGTGATTTGACTTCAGATGTCAAACAGGTCAAATAGGTAGTTAATTATGTACGTCCTGTGAACTAGGGTAACCAGCTCAGTTCTGAGGAGGCTCGGTCTCCTGTAAATAAGCACATGCACCCAACCTCATGTGGCTAACACATGGATAGTGCTTTGGACCTGTAAGTTCTGTTCGAATATTTAAAATATTAAAAAACAGATCATTAGTATTAACAGCTGTAGATTTTTTTTGTGTTGCTCATTATGTGTGTGTCGCTTTTTTTTCTATTACATTTTGATGGAAAAAATCTGTGTTCTTTGAACTGAGCAGACCATACACACTTTCTGTGAAGCTGGGTCCTGAGGAGAAGTGGGGAAGGACTGTTTCCTTGGTCTGATGTGTTGGTGCATGAAACTCTGAGCGAGGGTTGTGTGCCAACCGTCCCCACTCCCTGCGTGGCCTGGAGCCACCTCCCCTCTGCAGGAGGAAGGTCGGGGCTGCCCGGGGTGTGTGTTTTGTCGGTGGACAGGCGCTTTCAGGCGGCTCCTTTCCTACTCTGCTCTGGTTCAATCCCTGTGGAGGAGCAGCTGTCTGTGTGCCCCCCTCCCTGGGGGCCATCATGTGTGTTATCTTGCGAAGGCATCTGGCTGCCCTGACCTGTCTGGCTCTGTTCCATGTATAGCACTGAGCCGGGAGGAACTGGACGCCCTCTTCCTCTCCTATGACCTGAAGAGGCTGGAGATGTACTCCCGGAACATGGTGGACTATCATCTCATCATGGACCTGATCCCGGCCATCTCCCGGTTGTATTTCCTAAACCAGCTGGGGGACCTGTCCCTGTCTGCTGCCCAGTCGGTAGGTTATGTGTTGCTTGTGTGATGGGCCATGGCTTGGATGCTTTGATGTGATTTTGTGCACGTAATTGCTTGCGGTTCTGATAGGTGGGTAGTGTTCTCTCCATTTTACAGGTAGGGACACTTGGACTCTGCTCAGTGATGTGGAAGAGCTGTGGTCTGATCCCACACTCTCCCCACCCGCCACACTGCCTTGATTCTCACTGTAACTTAGCAGAAGTTAGGGGTACCCTGAAATTCTAATGCAGCCCGGAAGCAGCTCTTGTCAAGATAATTAGTTTGAGGATTTCAGGAAGGGGGAACATTTCTTGGTGGTTTCAGTAACGGGATGAAAGAGAAGATGCCAGAATCGACCGTGCCAGTTGATACTTGATACCAGATAACTGTGGTCAAGAGAGAGTGGTTCCGATGCCATTTTGATGGGCAAGGGCCTGTCCCGGTGGCCACTTCAACAGATTTTCCATCCTCCAGGCTCTTCTCTTGGGAATTGGCCTACAGCATAAGTCTGTGGACCAGCTGGAAAAGGAGATTGAGCTGCCCTCTGGCCAGTTGATGGGACTTTTCAACCGGATCATCCGCAAAGTCGTCAAGGTACTATCAGTCCAGGTCAAGGTTTGGGTCTGTTTCAAATAATTTAACAAGCTCACTCCTAGCCTTAAGATAAATAGATGTTAGTTAACATTTGGCTGTGTTTGAGTGTGCTGCGCACACACACACGAAGACCTAGGGGGCAGGGCTTCAGTTGTGTCTGTGGTGTCCCATTGCATGTGTGTGCTCTGTAGTACGTGAAGTGGGTGCTAAGTGACCCGCAGCCGAGGGGCTGGGTCTCTTCTGCGGCTTCATCTTCCGCCCCCGGCCCTTGTCTTGCAGCTGTTCAGTGAGGTGCAGGAACGGGCCATTGAGGAGCAGATGGTGGCCGTGAAGGACGTGGTTATGGAGCCCACGATGAAGACCCTGAGTGATGACCTGGTACGCTCCCGCTGCAGGCCTGGCCCTGGGGCCGTACACCCTGTCCCCTGGAGGAGGCGTGCTTCGCCCTGACCCGGTGGTGGCGCTCTGTAGGTGGGAGCGAGCGCTGGCTCCCAGCACCTCCCTGCCCCGCGTGTGCTCCGGCTCTCCCTCCTCGACGAGCACGTCCCACTGCACGTGTGCACACCGTCCGGCAGCTGCTGCCGACAACTTCCCGATTGTCCTTTTAGACTTTTCCAAACGCACATTTTATAGTCCTGCATCTGGTGGCGGAGCTGTGTGCTCCTCCCCGGGATACTCTTGCCCCTTCACGTTTTTCTGTGCTTCGTCCTCTGCTTGCCCCTGACTTACTCTGTCTCTCGGGCTTGGACTGCAGGATGAAGCAGCAAAGGAATTCCAGGAGAAACACGAGAAAGAAGTGGGGAAGCTGAAGAACATGGATCTCTCTCAGTAAGGCCCCTGCGGGGCTGGTGGGGAGTGAAGGCTCTGCCTGGGCTGTGAGGACCCTCACGCCTGTGTGCAGGCCTCTTCTGATCCCCCTCCGGGCGCCCTGGCATCTGTTGCAGGGCACTCTTTTAGAAGCACTCAGTTAAATTAAACTTCCTCCTTCACTATTTGCAGAATTTTGGAGGGTTTTTCCCTGAGGTGCCTTGGGAGGAGGATGCTGAGTGAGGAGCATCCACTTTCAGTGGCCATGCTACTGCCTGAGGCACAAGACTCCTTTCTCTGGTACCCTCTGCGCACTAGGACTCCCGGTCCCCTTGGAACTTCAGCCTTCCAGCTGTTGTCCGCTCTGTGGACTGATGGGAATAATGACTCTAGAATTAGTGGCTTCTGAGCCCTCTGACCTGCAGCCCCGTGGCTGAGGCGGCTGTGCCCTCCACTTTGAGCTCTCAGGACCTCGACCTGCCAGCACTGCTAGATCCCAAGGAGATGGGGCAGGGAGGCCTGATCCCGGGGCCTGTGAGCACATGCCTGAGGGCGGGAGTGAACGGGCGACTGTGGGGCGACCAGAGGCCCCCGACTCCTGCAGGCCTGCTCCTCGGGCGGAGCCCGTCTCCTGGAGCTCGGCTCCGGCGTTCCCTTGCCGTCTGTCCACACCGATGCAGCTCTCCTGGCTTCGTGGCAGTGTGTTTCTGGAGAGAACGTGTAGCTGTCGTCTTGCAAGCAGTCCCTTCTTGTAGGCAGGCTTTGAGTTTTGTTTTTTTGTGTTTTTGTTTTTTAAAGATACATAATCCGTGGGGATGATGAGGAATGGAATGAAGTCTTGAACAAAGCGGGACAGAATGCCTCCATCGTCAGCCTGAAGAGGTGAGGAGGGCCCCGTGGGCCCGGACGGGAGGCTTTCTGGTTTCTGTGCTTCTCTGGTGACTCACTAGGAAAGAAAGCTTTGAGGGACAAACCCCTTCTCCTTCCTCAGAGGGTTGCTGCTTCGGAATACTGTCTCTGACAGACGGGGCGGGGCCACGGGGCCGCTGTGGCCTCAGTGTGGTGTCCCGTCACCCTCGGAACAACAGCGGTGGCTCTTTTATTACCAGCGCTGCTTTCAAGGTGAAGTGACTGAGGCCGCGGGGTGTTCAGTAACTTCCGGAAAAGCATCCAACCAGTGAGAGGCGGAGCCGGGCTGGGGCCCAAGCGTGGCCACTGCCAGGCTGGAGTGTGACCTCCCACATTTCTTGCTCCTCGCGCTGATGGTTCTCCTAGTCTCCGGCCTTCAATTTCTTCAGCCTCCTAAAAATCGAGGGCGCCCCCTAAGGGCTTTTGTTTATGTGGGTTGTATTTATCGTTATTTCCCACATTAGAAATGAGAAACCGAGAAAAACCACTCATCCAAATTAATAGTCATGGACTCTCTATTTTGTTGTTTTAAAGATTCTTGGCCACAAAAATCTTAGGGTGTCACTGTGTTACGTTTTTTGCAAATCAGTACTGTTTGGCTTAATAGAAGGCAGCTGGCTCATCTGTGCCCACATTCGGTCTGGTGCCACTGGAAGAGAACAAAAGTGAAAGGCAAACATATTTATGTCGTTATGAAAATAATTTCTACCTTGGGGCCCACCTGGAATGGAATGGTCTGGGGGATCTCAGGAGTCCCTGAACTCTGCTTTGAAAACCTTCCTCTCCAGCTGCTTCTCTGCAGAGAGGGGAGTATTTGTAGATAATGGCTTCTTGGGCCAGAACCTTCCTCAGAGTTCCGTTGGGAGGAGAATGAGGTGTCCCCTGCTCTGGGCCTCAGAGATAAACTTCCACATCTGGTTTGGGGTTAGTAGGAAGGTGAGTTCTTGGCATTGCCAGAGGACAGGATCCCTTAGAGGATTTATCTGGAAACCCAAGTCTTGCAACTCTAGGAACTGTAGATCCTGTCTCCTGCAGTCTCTGTAAGTTACTCTGGTATATTGAAGGTTCCAGCATTGGTGCCAGCCTCACTTCCCAGATGCTCTCCGATGTGGCCCAAGAGCCTGCTGTCTGTGGGTCCTAGTTTCTGGTTTGGACAGTACGGCAGATGCAGCCCAATGCCCGTGATGGCCCCGGCCTCGAACATGGGGCTTTTTTTTTTTTTTTTTTTTTCTTTTTTTTGAGGGGTGGGCATGCCTGCCTGCCACCATTCCACCTCTAAGGAAATAGGGACCGGAAGAGGTTATGTAACCAGCTCCCAGAGCGTTCAGGGAGGCAGAGCCAGGATTTAAACCTGAGTGTGTATCTCTTTTTTTTTTTTTTTTTTTTTTTTAATTTTTTTTTATTTATTTATGATAGTCACACAGAGAGAGAGAGAGAGAGAGAGGGGCAGAGACACAGGCAGAGGGAGAAGCAGGCCCCATGCACCGGGAGCCTGACGTGGGATTCGATCCCGGGTCTCCAGGATCGCGCCCTGGGCCAAAGGCAGGCGCTAAACCACTGCGCCACCCAGGGATCCCGAACATGGGGCTTTTGACTGGAACAAAAGGCCGTGGCATGTGCTTGGTGTGGGTGCAGTTGGTTCCCAGCTCCTCCAAGCTTGGCTCGCCCTGCCATTTGTTCGGCTGTCACTGCTGGTGAGGGGCCTCCCGAGTTCCCTGACTTTTGTGGTAGTTGGTGCTTTCAGGGCTCCGAGGAAATTGCCCTCTTGGAGGTACACACACTGCTCTCTATCGTCATATCCTTTGAGGCCTTGCTCCCCCAGCCTCAGGTCAGGTCATTCAGGTGATGTTAGTGGTCTGTGGATGCTCTCCGCCTGGGGGGGGGTGCTTGTGCCCAGGGCAGCAGGCCGCTGAAGAGGAGCTGTAGCCTGTAAGCGGGAAGGAAGGTGGCCATTTGCTGAACGGCAGCACTACCAGGCTGGCCAGCTGGAACGTAACCTGACTTACTACTCCTGGGGTTTCCCTCTCATTTAGGAAAACTAAAATAATGCCACATTGGAAAGTATTATCAGGGTTTCCTGGGAGTTTCCTTGGGATCATCGGGATAGTACATCTGCTTTCCAGGGTAATCCTGAGTGGTGAGTGCTGGGAGGGAATCTTCCTTGGGACGCCTTAGATTTTTCTTGAGGCTTTGGGAGAGGCGCATGAGCAGTACTCCAAAGAGAACTCCAATTTCAGATGTTAAGGCAGAGATTGTTGCTGGGTCTGAGGAAGAGCCGGCCAGGGCAGGAACTGGGTCGGCACGGCCCCCCAGCCCATCGCCTGGCTTGCAGATAGGCTTGCGGAGAACGTCTGTGTCTAATGTCATTCATGTTTCGGGCGGTGGAGACCCTTTCAGACCAAGCAAAGCAGCCTGAAAGATGGTACAGATCTGTGCATATTTCATTTTCTTCCTCTTTCTACTCATGGTTTGTTTTCTCCCCCCTCCAGTGACAAGAAAAGGAAGCTAGAAGCCAAACAACCCAAAGAGAACAAAAAGCTGAAGAAAAACAGAGACATGAAGAACAAAAAGGATCTGAAACTGAAGCGGAAGAAATAGCGTGGGCATTGGTGGCTGACGCGTAAGGAGGTCCCCCCCTACTCCCTGGGCTGTCCCTGGCCGGACTGGGCCGCTGCCTGGATTGTTAAAAGCCGCAAGAGTCCCCATGAGAGCCGGAAGCTGGCCGGGAATTCCATCTTTGGGCTGAGTTTGGCTTAGGGCAACGTCACTATGTGGACTGCCGGCTCACTTGGAACTCGATGGCTGGGCAGACCTCTGGCGCTGCCAAGGGCCTGTCTCCCCTCCTACAGCAGGCCTTTTCCCTCCGGAAGTTCCTATTTTTGCTCTGGGCCCAGCTGTTTTAGCTCCTCGCACATGTAGGAGCCACACTGACTCTGGTCCTTTCTTAGGCGTCAAACACAGCTTTCTGGTGATGCCCAGGAGGCACCGGTGCAGCCCTGGGCCTCTCGTCGTGGCCTTGTCTGCACACCGTGAGGCCTAGAGCAGCAGAACTCTGGTCCCTGTTCGTGCCCTGGGGTTTGCCATAAACCCTGCCACTCCAGGCTCCATAGGCTTGCTGCTGCCCCCTGTCCCAGAAAAGCCTGAGCTCTTAGGCTTGAGTCCCCCCCCCCCAATCTGTTATTTCATCTATTTGGAAAAAAAAAAAATGTTGAGCAAGACCCTTTTGCTAGCACGGGTGAGGGAGAGAGAATCTATTTTTAATAAATAACAAGCTGGAAAGACCAACTGCCTCTGGGTGCTCATTGGCTCCACGTAGGTGGAAGTTGCCCCTCGCCCTGTTGCTTCTGGTGGGTCCTGGCTGCCTTGTAGACTTCAGAAAGTGGTGCCAAGGCCAAGGGTGGGCAGTGGCCAGGGCTTCCCAACCCAGAAGCCTGGGGGAGACATGGCCGGCACCACCTGCGTGCGCTGTGGTCCTTCGGAGGGACGTGCTGTGGCTCCTGGGAGCTAGCTAGCTGTGCTTTTCCTCCTGAGCTCCTGTCAAGGTCGTCCCGTTCCTTCCCTCTGTTGGGGACAGAAATTATATGGTGGCTTCACACATACTCTGGAGTGTCTGATGGTAGCCTTTCCTGGTTCCAAACCCAGTACTGTGGTGCTGAAACCTTGACCCTGAAGGTCCTCTGCTGGTTTCTGATCCCTGCCCCTGAGTACGTGACAAGCTCAAGGTGGAAGTCCGCTCGGCTGTGCCCTCGTTCTGGTCACGCACGTGAGCTGATGGCGGCTCCCCAGCAGTCTTCAGCTTCCATGCTTGCTCTTCTTTTTATCTGGAAAATTCACACAGAGGCCTTAGTTACTGATCTTCCTTGGTTTTTCACAGAATTTAAAAGGTCTTCTGTTGAGTCCAAAGACCCTTTTCTCAGCCATGATGTGTCCTCCAGGTTCCTAGAAGTCTAACTCCCGGCAGGGAAGGAAGGGGAGCTTCTGGACCAAAGAGGCTTAAATGCACACCACCCCGGACTCGCTGCCGCAGTGAGGAGGACAAATTCCCTGGACTAGGGACACCCCTGCACCCGGTCTGCACAGGCCTAGGGGCTGTGCGTCTCCTGGATCTGCAGGTTCCCGCCCGCAGACTCCATTAGGTCTGCAGGAAAGTTTGCTGAGAGGGGCAGCGAGAATAATTTTTGATTCACTTTTTTCAGCTGAGTGCCTGAGCCTGTCTTTCAAAGAGGATTCTCTTAGGAGAGAGGCTTTAAGCAAAGTCAGAATCCTGGATGGTCCGAGCTGGATGACTTCTTCAAAACCGTGGGGCCCAGAGCGGCTGAGCCCTCGTGCAGCCTCTCCAGCCCTGAAGCCTGGCTTGTGCTCCGCTCCAGGGTGCAGGGAGAGGTGCCCTGGAGCCAGACCTCCTGGCTCTGCCCCGGGTCTCACTGTGGCCTTGGGCATGCCCCTTACCTGTGCCCGTGGTCCGGGCGCACGGCCGGGAGATGGAAGTGGTAGTGATCCCTCCCACCTCCTGGGCCCTTGTGAGGAGTGAGAGGAGTTGGGTGTGAAGAGCGGACAGTGGTGCCTGATGTCCGGCAAGTGTTCCAGAAGTCTCAGTCACGTGGCCTGCTTCTGCATAACCAGAGGAGCTGCTCGGTGACTCACGAGCGCTAAGCCTTCGTCAGACGGGCTTTGTCGAACACCGCGACCCAAGCTGAAGAGCCCCACTTGGGCAGCAAGGAGACACACCCTGGGGGCAGACCTGTCACCCTGGGGGCAGACCCGTCGGGGCAAGGTGGTTCCTCAATGCGCTGAGACCTGAGGCTGTCTGCCCGTCTGGCACAGACGAAGCGAACATTTCTCCTACCGCGTGCAGTCGCGGCCCTTTTACTCACAAAGCGTATGTTCCCAAACAGGCCTCTGCCCTTCAGGGTGGTGATCTTGGGTTCTCCTCCAAACTTGAAAAAGCACACCTCCCCAGACCTCGCCATCTGGCCCCCAGACAGTGACATCTGTATGGCTTGGCTGTCTCGGGGAAGGTTGGTGGGAGATGAATGCAGGCAGGCAGGCTGTGAGCGCCGGCACCGGACGCCACGGGGCTCAAGGAGCTGAACAAAGATTCCCAAGTGCTCTCTGTCCCCCGAGCCCCCGAGCCCCCGAGCCCCCGAGCCGGGAGCGGGCTCCTGCCGGCCTGCTTCGGTGCTTCCATGTGCAACTGGCCCCGCAGCCCTGGGGAGTCTGGGGGGACCAGGGGGTGGGCACAGAGGGGACTCAAGGGGGAACGTGGTGTGGATGGCGTGGGCTGTTGCAGCTGAGCGCTTCTCTGTGGTCCTGGCCTCCTGGCCTCTGGCTGGCACTGGGGAACCAGCAGGGGGCAAAGGAAGGGGGGGGCAGGAGCCCTGGGGCCCCTCCTGCCTGGAGGCCCAGCCCCCTTGAAAGATTCTGATTTTTTCTATTTTTAAAGTAGGCTCCACGGCCGGCCACACAAGGCTTGAACTCATGACCCTGAGATCAAGCCCTGGCTGGATCGAGTGGGACAGATCGAGTGGGACGCCTACTGACTGAGCCACCCAGGCCCCTCGGGCGGGAGGTGCTTTCTCAGTGTGCTGCTCACGCAGGCTCACGTCCTGTCCCTCGCGCTGCCCCCGGAGGGAGGACCCCCGAGCTCCCTAGGTACTTGGCCGAGGTGTGTCGGGGGTGGGGGGGCAGGAGGGGAGGACGGACTTGTGACCCAGACCCCTGACGGGCCCACTGCGGGGGGCCAGGCTGGGTGGGGACAGCCCCTGACCCTCCCTCAGGGGCCTCTGCCCAGGGCGCCAAGGGGTGCGCCTCCTTCCTGTAGCCCCCAGAGGGCGCCGTGTGTCCACGCAGGCCTTCTCCCCGGGGCCAGGGTCCCGACAGCAGCTGGTCATTGGGCCTCTCCCGGACTGACCCCAGTGACGCCCCAAGGCCTTTAAGCGGCCCCCGGCTTCCGAGTTCTGGCCTATGGGGTCCTGAACCACAGCCACCGGTCCGGTGTTCCCAGGGAGCTTTGGCGCTGCGCTTCCTGCCTCAGCACGCATTTCATTTTTTTTTTTTAAAGATTTATTCATTTATTTATGATAGACATATATAGAGAGAGGTAGAGATACAGGCAGAGGGAGAAGCAGGCTCCATGCCGGGAGCCCGACGTGGGACTCGATCTTGGGACTCCAGGATCGCACCCTGGGCCGAAGGCAGGCGCTAAACCACTAAGCCACCCAGGGACACCCCTCAGCATGCATTTCAGAGAAATTTTATTCCTGCCTGGACTTTGTACCTAAAACAAACTACAGCCCAGAGTCACCAGTTCCCTGTCCTCCTCCGTTCACAGGTGGCACAGACCAGCTCGGGCTTGGCTGGGCCCCGGGCAGCAGCCACCGAGGGACAGGCGAGAAGGCCCTGCCTCCACCTGGCCGCCACACAGGTTTGGACGTCGCAGGGGCTTGCAGGTGACCATCAACCCCACTGGCAGTTCCCATGCGGGGGCCACAGGGGTGGCCGGGGCTCAGGGAGGATGGGAAACGCCCGCGACGGCGTCCTTAGGCCTGGCAGCGGCCTCCGTCCCCACACCCCCCTCCGTCCTCATGACGGCACCGTAAGCGCTCACCACGGAGGGTTTTGTCGTCGGCCACCTTGTTTGGCAGAAGAGAAAACCAGGGCCCAGCGAGGGGCGGCTCCAGGCTCAGGGGGTGGGTGAGGCGAGGGGGCGGGAAGCCACCCCCCAGCCCCCCAGCCCGAGGCCGGAGCCCAAGGAGCCCGGAATTAGCTCCGAGCAGCCTCGGGCAGGAGTGACAGGCCAAGGTCGCTGTTAACAAGTGTTTATTGTTAATAAAACCATGGTACATTTACAGTAAGTGACAACGTATAGTTACAGTATCGTACAATATTACAGCAATAAAATACCGCCTATCCTTTGTACATCCACCTCAAGCAGCTAGTCTCAAAAATATTTTCCAAGGTTGCAAGCCCCGGGGGCTTTTCAAGGTAACCAAAGTGACACCTCCTGACGGGCCCAGGGCTCTGCTCTTGGGGAATAAATAGTTTCTAAGGTGCAGCCAGACGGCCCGGAGAGCTACGCCCAGAGCAAGCTGTCTGTGCTGCTCCCCCGGTGTCTGGTCCATAAATACAATAAGCGGCCCGCCTGACACTGCGTCTCCACCTCGGCAAGCCTGGAGCCAGCAGCAGGCCTGCGGCAGCAGGAGAGAGTCCACAGCAGGTCCTTTCCTCCCACCGCCCCCCTTTATGCCCCCACGACCTGCAGTCCCAATGAGGGGCGCCCCCCTCTCTAGTCCAAGGGAAAGGACTTTCCCTTGAGGGACCCAGCCAGGGGCACACGAGGGTGCTGCTTCCTGAGCCCACAGAGGCAGCCTAGCTCTAGGCTTGGGGTTTCAGAATGGGCCCCCAAGGCAGCAGCAACGAAAGCTGAGGCCACCAGACTCGCCCACTGTACCCTGTGCGCCCCCAAGCCTCCCCGGGCTTAGCCTGGATGTCTGAGGGCATCAGCTGGGGACCTGCCTTCTCGCACTAACGGAGCGGGTGCGTGGGTCCCCCAAGGAGGGGCTCTGGGGCCTGGACGCCAAAGGAAATAGGGCCCTCTGTGACCCTCTGGGTAGGATCTTCGGGGCCCCTGGAGGCTCACATCACACGTGGGAAGGCACAGCCTTGAGGAAATTCAGGGATCCTGGCAGCCTTTCTGGCGGGACCTTGAGGGAACAATAACAGCTTCTGCAAGAAGTGGCCCGGGGTCCAGCGTGTAGGTTCCCTCAAGGAACCATCAGGTCGCCTGTACCCCCAGAGCCCCAGCTGGGACGGCCTGAGCTTAGGGAGGCCTGGGGATTCGGGGTGGCCAGAGCCTGGAAGGCATGGTCAGAAGCTTTTTCAAGCAGGGGTGCATCAGGATCAGCCGTAGACATCCAGGGGAAGAAGTGGCACACGAGGGTGAGTACGCGGTGGCCTTCAAGGTGCAAACTATGGGGGGTGGGGGCGGGGGAAGGGCCACCCTTTGGCCTTGTCTGCCGATCACTAGTGAAGTAAAGAGCTCTGGGGGCAGAGGGGTTGAAGGTGGGGCTGCCCGGTGATGGGAGGGCTCAGAGCCCATCTACCTGCCCAAGGACAGACATCAGAGAGGGCAACGGAGTCCCAGGAGCCTGGCTCCAGGGAGGCCTACAGCCAGGGCCCCCACCCATCCCGGGGGCCCCCGACCCATCCGCGGGGGCTCGGGCTACGGACTTATCAGATGCTCCCAGCCTTTCACCCCCCGGCCCAGAGGGGGCTGGGCGTGCCGGGCTGCCGTGTGCTCCCTCAGACCCGGGACGTGATGTAGACGGAGTGCACACGCTCGGCCAGGGTGCTCTGCAGGTCCTGCAGCGGGTCCAGGCCCTGCACCTTGCTGTTGCGGCCGTAGATGAGCTGCCGGAAGGAGTCCTGCTCCAGCAGTGCCTTCATGTGCTTGAGGAAGAAGCCTTCACAGAACAGGGCCAGTTCGGGGGCGTTGTGGATCTGCAGGGGCCAGGGGTGGGTGAGAGCACCGCAGCCTCGTCCTCCCCCCCCCCCCCCCCGGATCTGGATTCCTCCAGACGGGACGACTGTTCACCAGGAACATCACCGTTCTCGGCTCCGTCACCTTCCCTGCCTCCCCCCACCGCTGCCCTAACGGAAGGGCAGGCACGCCGGGGTGGGGGGGGGCTCCCTGACCACTGCCAGGGACCACCTGGGGACCTGGAGCCCGTTCACCAGGGTGCTCAGTAACTGGCTCCACAACTACCGGGTGCGGCTCCGGGCCAGGTCCTCACCACGGGCTCCTACAGCGCAAGTTCTACTTTGGGGGAGACCAGAAGCCAGAGAACCACTAAGGGGAGGGCAGCCAGCGGCATGTGCTGGGAGGAGGGCAGGTGAGCCCCCTCACGTGGGGCTGTGAGGAGCTCGGAAAGGTGCTTTCCTGGAGGGAGGGGATGGCTGTCACGCCGTGGGGAGCCACGTGGGGGTGGCCAGGTGAAGGGCGACGTGGGAGGGGCCCCAGGGGCCCTTGGGGGGACAGTCAGCCCGGAGCAGAGGAAGCCTCCGGGGGGAGGGAGGCTGCAGGTGCAGGAGGCCGTGGCCTTGACACTCTTCAAAGAGCCTGGAGCCCGCCCAGGGCAGGAGCCAAGGAGGGGAGGCCGGTGCCTCGGTCAGCCAGATGAGGGGTGGCGGCAGGGTGGGCACGGGGGGGTGGTGGGCACGGGGGACGTGGGCAGAGCCGACTGCCGCTGGGGCAGGTGGGAACACAGCTCCTAAGTTCTGAGTGAGCACCTGAGCCGAGGGCTGTGCTGTTTGCCGAGGGGGAAGCCTGGGGAGGGCAGGCTGGGGGCGGGGACCATCCCCCTGGAGCAGCTCCGCCCTTCAGCCCAGGCTCCCCGCCTGAGTGTGGCCGGATCCGAGCTGCCGCGGCCCACCAGCGCGGACTCACCTTGGCGTACTTGTACGTGCTCACCGCGCTCTCCACGCTGAGGGTCTGGGAGCACAGGATCTCGCAGTGCCTCTGCAGGGCGTCCAGCTGGAACAGGCTGGCAGCCGACAGCAGCTGGTGGGGCAAACGTGGCCTTGGTGGGGGCAGCCAGGCCTCGGGGAACGAAGCTGCCCGGTGTGGCGGGCCCTGCCCACCTCAGCAGGTCAAGTGTGACGACTGCCTTCTGTTCTGGGCCACCTAGGTACTTCCCGGGACGCCTTGGAAGGCAGGGGACGGTGGCGACACTGGATGGGACTCCTGACCTCAGAGGGCCTTCAACTGCGGGCTGCGGTCTCCTGGACCTTCAACGGGCGCCTGACCGGCAGGGGGCCCGTTCTCTACGTGGTGAGGAGGTACGTGAGGGGCTGGGCGGCCTTTGAACCTCCGGGGCCTGTGACCCCACTGGGGAGCCCTTCCTCCTCACCCCGCCCCCACCCCCACCCCTGCCCCCGCCCAGGACGCAGGTGGGCACACAGGTCCCCGGCCTGGCCTCTCCGAGAGGCCCTTCCTGTCACAGAAAAGGAAGGGCCAGCAGGGACCCAGGAGGTCTCGGAAGAGGCCGCCCCCCTCCTCGGCTCTCCAAATGCCACGTCCCAGAGCGTGGCGCTGAGAGCCAGCAGCTGGGGACGGGGCGCACGGGCTCCGGCCCTCACCTCCAGGACGTCGGCGGCTGGGATGTCCATGGCTTCCGTCCCTCCGTAGTACAGGTACTGCATCATCATCTGCGGCGGGAGGAGGCCCGTGTGAACGAGCGGACCCCTGCGCCCACGTCCTCACGGGGCTCCAGCAGAGGGCCACGCTCTCCGCCCGTGTGTGGGCGCTCCAGAGGCGACTGTGCAGCACCTCTAGCAGTCAGCCCCCGGAGAGTCTCCCTCCGGATCCCAGCCCGTAGAACAAGCTTCCTTCCCTGGGGCGGCTTCACTCGGATCCTCAGGACAGCCCCGTGCGCCCAGAAGGGAAGGCACTGAGGGAAACTGAGGCCTGGGAGCGGGTCACTCGGGTCCCTTGGTTCCCACACCAGACCCCAAGGCAGCACACTGCGCGGGTCTCTTACCTAATCTAGTTAAGGGCCTGGGGGGGAGGGGGCTGCCCGCCAGAAGCTGTTTCCACCCCTCCCGTCTGTGCTGAGCCTCCAGTGTGAGGCGAGAGCCAGACCCCTCTCCCCCTGGACTCGTTCCCAGGGACGACAGGCACAGAGCTGGGCCGGGAGGTGCTCCAGAGGCCACCCCGCCGCCTGGCCAGACCCGCCTGGGGCTTCTGGGAGCAGAGGCCCGGGACAGCACATGAGGCGGCCCAGGAGGGCAAGTGAGGAGCCGTGCTGAGGTCTAAGTCACAAGCTCTGCCGTCACGCTGGAGTCCAGGAGGTTCCCCGCTGGAAAAAGAAAAATGCCTGGCGCTGGTTGGCTCAGGAAAGAGCCCCAGCGAGGAGCTGGCAAGTGTGTAAGTAAACACGGCTCCAGCCGGCACAGTGGGGCTCTGTTAGGAGTGGGCCCCCCAGGCTGGAGGCGGCACCACGGGGTCTAGGGAAAGGAGCCCCCCTCCCGGGACGGGCGTGGGGAGCCGGCCTGGCCAGTCTGTCCGGGTTCACGGTCAGTGTCCGAGACATCTGTCCCTCCCCCGAGAGGCAGGGCTCCCGCTGACCCTCTGCAGCCCCAGGCCTGGGTTCTGCTGTCCCCTCGCTGGGCACGGGATGGCCGTTCAGGACAGCCCCACAGGCCAGGCCGGGGCTGGGAGCTGAGCGGGTCGGGGGTTGGGGGGGCTGGCAGGATCTCCCAGGACGGGCTGCTACAGGATGGCCTCGGGGCAGCCCCTCAGCAACAGGGGACCCGGGGTGGGGGTGGGTTTGACACAGTGCAGCTGGCTGTGGCCTGTGGGTCCCTCCTAGATCACCTGAATGCATATCAGGTGGTGGAGATCAGACCAGAAGGGCTCCCTGGGAACGTTCCTTAGGGAGCTGGGCGGCTGGCAGGCAGGGGAGCTCAGTGCCCCCCGGCAGGCCGCCCGTGGCTCTGGAAGGCGGCTTGGGGAGAGGCCTGGGCAGGAGGGGCAGCACGGCTCGCTCCTGCATGGACTACGGCCTGGAACCCGAACGCGGGAAGGCCACGGACACCACACAGACAGGCCTGGGGTCAGAGGCCGCTGAGACGGGCAGGCTGGTCCCCAAAGGCCGGGGTTCTGTTGGCAGGGACCCTGGCAGCGTCTAGACCTGGCTAATGCAACGGCCACCGGCCACACGTAGCTCTTAAACGTCTGAAATAAGGGCTGATCAGAATGGAGATGTGCTGTGACGATGCATACCGGGTTTCAAAAGCTTAGCATGAAAAAAGAAAGTAAACTAGCTCATTAATTTTTATATTGACTACATGGAATATTTGGACTAAAAAGAACTAATACCATATCATTAGAATTAACTTCAGCCATCTCTTTTTTTTTTTTTTTTTTTATGTGGCCGCTACAAAATGTTAAATTCCATATGTGGCTTGCGTTCTCTCGGATGGCACAGCTCCGATATCCTTGGGCCTGTTTCCTCCTCTAGAAAACAAATACAATGACCTGCTGCCTGCCCTCCCTCCGTGTCTGTCTGTCTGTCTGTCTCCCACCCGGTGCTGTGAACCCAGGGAGATACTCAGGGGCTGCTCTGAAACCTTGTCTTTGCGAGGAAGCTCCGGCCTGGGATCGACAGCTTCAGGCCGACCCCTCCGAGGAGCCTGGGGGAGCAGAGTCAACGTCGAGGCCCCCCCGGAAACAGCGCTCTCCCATGATGGCCCACGGGTGCCGTGGATGTTAGACCTGAAGTCCCTGCTGACCCTCCCAAAGGCGCTGAGAGGCGCTCGGGTGCAGGTACCCCCCACCCCCACCCCGTGAGCAGGTGCAGCTGCTGGGCAGCTCTGTGGTGGTGGCCACCCAGGTCCCCACGCAGGCCCTGGCCACCCAGGTCCCCGCTCCTGCACTGCCCTCCTGGGCCTGATCGTGACCCCACCTCCTGTGCCAACTCACCGGACATTGGGCCCCTAAGCCAAACAAGTTTCTAGAGCTGCCCCCTTCCCAGTGGGTTCGGATCAAGGGATAGAAAAGAGGGAAACAGAGATACCTCGACTCTGCTGCCCGTGCCAGGCCCTGCCCACCCCCCCACCCCGGCAGTCCCCGGGTCTCCTCTCACATGTCCCCCCCATCCCGCCTGCTCACCGTCCCCACAGCTGGATTTCTCAACCTCTTGCCTGGCCCCCGGCTGCAGCTATGGCCCCTGTGGGCCCTTCCTCACCCTCCCCATGAGCTTTGTCAGTGCGAACTTGACCATTCCACACAGCCTAGCTTTCAGTCCTGGCTCGATCACTTCCCAGATGTGTGACCTTTGGCAACTTACTCAACTTCTCTGTGCCCCGGATTCCTCATCCCCCACGAGGGACGGTGACCCCTGCCCCTCCCAGGACTGTGCTGTGCCAGGAAGCTCAACTGACGGACACAGACGAGGCGCCTAAGCGTGAGTGGTGATGACCTTTCTGCGAGCTGCTGCTGTAGGTTAAAGGCCAAACCCTTCCTGCGAAGGCTTCTCCTGAAGCAGTGACCCAACTAGACCAGAAGGCGTTTCTTAAACATGCCGTGGTCCCTGCTGCTGGGGTTTTGGGTGCAGCGTGCCCTGCCCAGAGCTCCCGCTGGCTGCCCCAGGCCGACAGCCTCCATGGCTTTGGGTTAGATCCAATTTCCTGCGCTCCCAGCCGCTCCCCACAAATCTCACTCTCTCTTAGTCCTGTCTCCCAGGGCACAGGGCCCTGTCCCCTTTACTGCTGTCCCCAGTGTCCAGAGATGACGAAATGACAAATCAGTGGGTGAAGACAGCTTGGGCGGGGAACTAGGCCATTTTAGACGGGGGCTCCTGTGCTTCTGTGAGGCGGGTCTGTCCCACCAGGCCACAAAGCTGTCCTGTGCAGGGCCAGGCCATGGACCCACGTCCCGGCTGCCCCCGGCCTCAGTCCCAGCCCCTGGGGGTCATCCCTGCAGCCCAGGGACACAGGCTGGCGACTCCTGGTCACCACTTCCCAGGAAGGAGCTCCCAGCCAGTCCCCTCCCTGCAGACGCTCTGGCACAGCTGGTGGCCAGCCTGTGCGCTTCCCGTCACGCAGCCGCTGATCTCCGGAAGACTTGACCTTGGTCTTCCACAAGCCGACCAGGCTCGACTGGCCTGCCTGGCTGGAGTCCCCACTTCGGAGGAGTGGTGCGGCCCACACCATGCTCCTGAGTGCAAGCACGCCACCCACCTGGGGGCTCGCTGCGGGAGGCCAGGGGTCTGGTCTGCTCTGCGGGGAGCCCACCCCGAGGAACGAGGGTGCATACACACGTGGGTGGCGTGAGCCGGGCCTTACATGTCTGTCCGTCCATCTGCCTAGGCCCCTTGTCTAGTCAGAGCTCAGGACTCACGAGAGGCTCTGAACTACAAGCCCGTCCCAGAAAGACCACCTTGGCCTGAGAAAGACCCGGACGCTCTAACCTGATCACTGATTCGGCAAACGCAGGAGGCAGCGGGGACGGAATGCAAGATTACGGCCAACTCCCAGCTGCCTCGCAGCCCAGGTGCACAAAGCCGGGGGCCCTGGGGGAGCCCCCCACTCCCCGGAGGCCCACACACCTGAAAAATGTGGTACTTCATGTCACTGATCTCAATGGTTTTGCTGCCATTGCCGTCTTGCTCTGATTTATTGGTCATCAGCGTCTTGAACCTAGAGCAAAGGGGGTGAAACGAGGCGGGTCTTGAGCACGACTTCCCCTTCATCACTGGGCAGCAACGGCGCCATCCATCACCTGACCGGTCACCGGGAGACGGCGCATTTTTAAAATTACTGCAGTGCTCCCAAAATAATTCTCAGCAAATGGCAGCTTACATCATCCGGGGCTGACAGCTGGGCCGGGCCCCGATCTGTCCCCATGGCCCCCCGCGAGTGACTGTGACACCGTTGGCCAGAAAAGTGACTCTTCATTCCAGAATCGTTTCTAATAACTGGAACCAGTAGCTCAGCCGGGAAGAACACGGCCTCCGAGCTCCTCTGGGTCGCCCTCCTACCGTCCCTCTGTGCACCTGCCCTCGGCCCGTGGGGGGACACGTGAGCCAGGCCCGTGGCGCAGAGGCTCGTCTCCCGAACACCGTCGCCCGGCGTCTAGATGAAGCCGCCCCACCGTCCGGGCCGGGGCTCGTTCCCAGGGGCAGCCTACCTGTTGGAAGCCGTCACCAGCAGGACTTTGTGTGCATAAAACAGCTTCCCTTCCACCAAGAAGGTCACATCGGACATCTCCTTGTTGTTCAGAAAGTGAGGATCTGTGCCCAAAGGGAGAGGCGGATGTGACTGAGGGCCCCCTGGGGGCTGCGTAAGCATCCCAAGAGGTCAGGGGGCACGATGAAGTTAGGACGGAGACTGAGGCCAGGGCCTCAGCGGGCTGGGAGCAGAGTGGAGAGGGTGGGGTGGGCAGGCCTCACCGAGCCTGGCGGGCAGAGTCTTCCGGATCTCCGGGATGCTGGGGACTGGGCTGCTGCCGTAGCAGTGCGTGAAGATGGCGGCCAGCTGCTGGGTGACAGCGTCGTTCTGCGGGGGGGCAGACACGGCCGTGAGCCTGCCTGGCCCCACCACCACCTCCTGCCCTGCAAATCCCGGGCCCTGTGCGGGGCGGGAGGGTCTGCACGCGCCCTGGGGCTCGGCGCTCACGGTGGGAGGCCCGGCGTCACTCACTTTGCTGCTCTTGAGGATGTCAAACATGAGCTGCAGGCCCTCGGTCACCAGCTCCTCGTTGTATTCCTCCTCCTTGATGGAGCCGAAGTCCCGCAGGAGGCTCTGCACCACGGAGTACCGCGACTGGGAGAAGGAGGTCCTCAGAGACTCGATCCACACGTGCAGCTTCCAGGGGACGCCTGGGGCGGGTGGGGGGGGGCACCTCAGCTCCGCCGGCCCCGTGCAGACCCCCGGTCCGCACCACCGAGACCCCGAGTCGGTGGGCCCCTGGTATCTGCAGGGCGGGGGTGTCCCCCCTGTCCCCCCCCATGACCTGGCAGGCCCTGCCGGGAGGTCAGAAGGACTTCAGGGGCCCATCAGGTAAGGCCGAGGACTGGCTGCGGCCTGGGGCCACCCCAGCCCCACTGTTTGTGGGGCCCCGGAACTCCCTCGTGGGAAGACCTGCTGATTATGAGGGCTGGTGGCTGCGCCTGGACGCCTAGAGAACACGCAGGACAGCCAGGCCCACGCCCGACCTCCCTCCGAGCGCTTTGCCAGCACGCAGGTCACGGGCACCCGGTGGCGTATAATTACTGTGCGCCAGCTCCCCGGAGTGTGTCAGCGGGGCCATAAAATAACTTAAAACTACTTTGTGGAGGTCATGGCAAAAACTAGTAATTTTCCTGGTAATTAGAGAGAAGCTTCTTACCCCCCAGCCTCACTGTGGCATTCCCCAGGGACACAATAACGTGGGTGCCATTAGCATCCTCAGTTTACTGACTGGATGGGAGCGAGCTGCCCGTTGGGCAGTGAGGAGCCCTGAGCCTGGTGGGCGGCATGGCCTCCCCTGGCCCCTGTGGCAGTAGCCCTGCCGCCGCTGCGCACGCGTGTTCACGGAGCGCTCACGGGCCTCGTGGGACCTCATGTTCTTAGAGGATCATCAGCGCCAGTGAACGTGGAGCTGCCGGGACCCCACCCAGGCCTCCGTGAGCGGCCTCCCGCGAGGAAGGAGCCCCGCAGACTTGCAGGCACAAGGGGCAGAACTTTGGCCAAGGGACAGAACGGCAAGTTGGCCAGCAATGTTGGCTCGGTGCTGCACATGCGCCGGGGGCCACGCAGCCCAGGCTGTGAGGGGCCGCGGCGCGCCGACCGCGGAGGATGAAGGGCCAGGGCGATGCCCCGCAGACGCAGCCCCGTCAGGGACTGTCCAAGGCTCGGGGCGTGGCCTGCCCCGTGCCCAGCTGCCCCAGCCTGTCTGCCCCGGCGGTGTGGGCCCCGCCCCCTCCAGTCGGCTAAAGAGCAGCAGAGTGCGAGTGCATGTGCGCGTGCATGTGCGCACGCCCGCGGGGCCTCACCCAGCGCCCTCAGCTCCATGGTGATGTCCACGTAGCCGTGCTCGGCGCTGTAGTACATGGCCTCCTGCAGGGCCTTCGTGCGGGTCCGGCTCAGCCGCACGGGCCCGTCGCTGCCGCTGCCCTGGCTGGACGTGTCACTCTCCTCCACGCCCTCGGCCAGGATCTCCTCCAGGGACAGCACGTCCGCCTTGGCCTGCTGGGGCTGCGTCAGGAGCTTCCTCAGGACATTCCTGCAGGCCAAGGCACGAGGGAGGGTGGGGCGGAGGTCCTCACTGTGACGCAGCCCGTCTGAGGAGCCCTCCAGAACCCCGTGGCCTAGATGGGCTGCTGCGCGGCACCCGTGGGCACAAGGGATGCAGGCTTCCCCTCCCAGGCAGGCTGGGCCGGCGCTCCCAGCAGCCTCCATCTGCAGCCACCTGAGTGAGGCAGGGGAGGGTACAAGGGACCCTCGGGTACAAGGGACCGAGGGTCACCCCACCCCCTGCCACCATCCCAGTACAGTACAGTACGACTAAGTCATGGGCTCTGGGGCCAAGCAGGCCCTGCCATCCTGGCTGTGTGGCCTCAGAGGGGTTGCTCTGCCTCTCTGTGCCCTGACTGCCCTGTCATCTGCAAGCGGGGTGTCCGCATCACCGTCTCCCAGTGTTAACGCAAGGCCAATGTGACATAGCAGGTGGAGAGCCTGACACACGGCAGTCCCCGAGGTGGCAGCCAGCTGTACTGCAGGAAGGGTCTGAAACCCGGGACGCGCTCATACTCCTGTTCCCGGCCTGACCAAGAATGAACTGAAGTCCAGGTTCATTCTGACCCTGTGACAGGCTGCGGACACCGCCACTCACGGCCGGCGAATGCATCCTGCTCCAGGTGGCACCAGGCAAACCCCGGCTCATTCCGTCACACCCGGGGCCTGAGGTGACTGCGCGTAGGCAGGTCCACAGGTCACCTGGGGCTGAGCCTCCCCCCCAGCCCCGCCCAGCCCACTCCCCAGTCCGTGGTGGAGGTCACGTTGTGCCTGCAGAGACCCCTCGAGACCCCCGGGGGCAGCCTGCCGTCGCCCTGCTCCCCATGAGCTCACAGAGCATCTGCTCTGCCGGGCGCTGGGATGTGAGGTGAGCCGCCCCACTCCTGGTCCCCAGGTCCTGTGGTCCAGAGACAGAATGGGGAGCATGTGCGTGGACAGAGCGTTACTGCACAGGGTGAAGAGGCTGCGGTGGGGGCAGGACGGGGTGCTGGCTGCGTGGGGGAGGGGGCCCAGCGGCAAGGCCGCGCAGTACGGTACTGGGGGCAGGGGGACAGGTGGCCAAGTGGGGCCAGCGCGGGCAGGTGGGGAGCAGAGCCACCGAGGGAGGGCCTCATGGCCGGGCACGCGCTGGGTCTGAGAACGGTGCTGGACAATAGGGAACAGTTGTCCCGCCCGCCCTGCCCTCTGGCCCCTTTTCTGGCTCCTCTGTCTCATTCTGCCCCCCTCCGCCCCAGAGGGCTCTGCTCGCAGCCCGCTGCCCGCCCCCCATCACAGCCCTGGGCAGGCCTGGGCCCCACAAAGCGAGGCCCACCATCTGCTCCTGGGCGGATGGGATTCCCTGCGCAGCCACCAGGAGGCTCCCCGGGGTGAGCCGTCGCCTGCGGGGGGGCCCCTGGAGGACCACCCAGCCCAGCAAGGGAAGGCATGTGGCCCCAGGGGGGCCCGCGCTCACAGGGTAGAGTCTACAGGGAGTGGGGGGCCTGCCCTGCCCTGGGCATCGGGGGCCGGGCTGCAGTCCCAGGTGTGCTGGGAACGGCCGGGAGGCCTCCCCGCCACCCAGTGTCTCTGGGCCTCCAACATCCGAGGCCCCTCGGCTGGTTGAGGACCCGCATCTTTCTGGTGGCCTCCACGCAGAGCCCCCATCTGGAAAGAGCTCCCCAGCTTCTCTGCTCCGCACAGGGGAGTCAGACTCCTGAAAGCCTGTTTCATGCTCCCGCCTCACACGGGCAGGAACCCCGGGTGCATCGTACCTGTGGCCGTGGGCGGCCGAGTGGCTGAAGCAGTTCATGTCCTCGTGGAGGGAGGAGGCCATGCCATTGGCCTCGAGCATGCTGAGTAGGGGGTCGGCGCCGCGGCTCAGCAACAAGCTGACCAGCTCGTAGTTCCCTAGAAGACAAGGCCGACGGGGGATGCCACCGCCGCCCACATCACCGCGCGCCTCTACTGGCCGCTACCCGGGTGCCGAGCCCAACAGACACACTGATGAGGGGGCGAGGGGAGCCCCCAGGGGCTCAGAGAGAGGGGTTTCCAGGCTCGCCTTGGGACCTGGGCACGTGGCCCCAAGTCCAGCTGCGGGTCTGGCCTGGCCGCGGGGGCGGGGGCGGGGGGGGCAGCGGGGGCCCCTGCTGGGCAGGGCAGGGCAGCTGTCTGTACACCTACCAGCCGCAGAGGCCAGCTGCAGGGGGGTCTCCGTGTAGCTGTCCTCGCCGCCACTCACTGCTGAGCCCTCCACGTGGGCCCCGGCGTCCAGCAGCAGCTGCAGGGCGCAGAGCAGGACACGTCAGCGTGGCGGGGAGCGCCTGGGATGTGTGCAGGGGGGGCTCTGGGAGGGGGCCCCTAGTTCCCTCCCGGCCTGTGACCGAGACCCAGCTCCCCTGGGCAGCTGAGGAGCTAGAACTCTGGAGCTTGAAGTTCCCTCAGGGCTTCAAGTTTCTAGGATCTTCGCCTCTACTCTTGGGGCTCTGAACCAAGCCCCTCTGCTCCCCGGACTTCTGAGCTGTTTTTCTCTTTCAAACACTTTCCTATGAATTGACTGCAGTGACCTGAGTTACGCAAACAAGAAAGCGTTGCCCCCAATCTACCAGGGGAAACGGGGCTCCCGGAGGCAGCAGAGGTAGTGGGAAGGGCCCAGGCATCAGACTCGGAGAGCGCGGAGTGCCAGCGAGGCCACCGAGCAGTGAGGGACCCGGGGCGGGGCGCGAGCCTCAGCTCAGGCCTCAGCCTTTCCCATTCGACAAACGGCCGGAGGCCTGCCTTGCCAGGGATGAAACGAAATGGTGCTCGACCCACCACAGGGATTCAGTGACCGGTGGCGTCGAGGGGTGTCACCGGAGGTGTCCGGCAAGCTACCCGAGGCTGGGAGGCCGAGGGCCGGGGCCAGCCGTCGCCGTCCAGGACGCCTCTCTCCATGCTGGTGTGCGGCGAGCGGCCACCACGCAGTTCCCGCGGAGCCGGGCTGGCTCTGCCCTGGGCGGGGTGGCGTCTGCACTGCCCCAACAGGTGACTTCCCTGACCCTGACCACTGCTCCGGAGGGGAGCACGGATCCTTCCCGGCTTTCTGGACACCAATCCCAGAGCCCGCACTCGGGCGGGCCAGGGGAGGCCCTGCGGGCCCCGCACCTGCAGACCGGGACTGAGGGGGCCGGGCCGCCCTCCGAGCCTGCGCCCCGCTGTGTGGGAAGTGGGGAACGGCTGCAGGCTGCAGGCTCTCAGCAGCCAGAACCAGTTGTGGCACTGCCTGAGCCGCTGTGCCAAGGTGGGGAGGCAGAGGCTCACCCGGTGGGGCGAAACTGGGCACCAGTCCAGGCAGGTCCAGGGCACGGCCCTGCAGGCCGGTCCGGGCGAGGCTGGAACGGCACTACCCAGAGAGCAGGCAGGGCAGCCCGCCGGCTACAGACCATCTACTGAGTCACCACCCGGGCCAGGGCTGTGCTGACGGCCACGGGCAGCCTGGACACGACCCCCACCCCAGAGGACCTGCCGTCTAGCCGCCAGCGAGGGTGACACATGGGCTCCCGGGAAGCCGCGTGCAGCTCCCTGCAGACCCCAGTGGCCGAGGAGCAAAGGAGTCTGGGAGTCGGTGGCAGGGTGGGGAGGGACGCTGCTGTGCCCCACTTCGAGGCTGAACCCCAGCCGCACACCAGCCACAGCTACCTGGGCCAACGCGGGCACAACACGGCCTGGCCTGGCGGACAGGTGAGCTGTGCCACTCCGGGACCTCTCTCGGGAACTGCGAAATTGAAAGTCTAAGCCTGTTACCGGGGACGGCCAGGACCAGGATGCTGTGACACAGGGCCAGCTCCGCGGGACCATTCACGGGGGAGCAGAGAGCTCTGGGTGGGAGAGACGTTTTCAGGGAGAAGACGGAGCGCACTTGCAGCATTCGGTGAGACTCCTCGACAGGGACAGAGATGCCCGCACACCGTCCCAAGACGCCTCACGTTGTATCCTTACGCTAATGCCCTCTCCCCGAGGGAAACCGGGGGTGTCGTCCTGCTGACCAGGTGAGGCGGCCTGAGGCAGGCCCTCCGCTCGCTCGGATTCCAGGCGGCTGCTCCCGCCACCAAGCAGGGGCTACGTGTGGGGCGCAGCCCACCTGGCGAGCCGAGGGCTCCCTGCACACCTGGTGGAAACTCACCTGCACCACGGAGATGTGTCCATGCAGCACAGCAAACGTCAGTGATGTCCAGTGCCTGCTGTCTGGGTGGATGGAGGGGTGCCTGGGAGAGTTGCTTGGAACCTGGAAAGTGCCACAAATGATCAGTTTTGTGGGTGACCTCGGCAGGTTACTCAAGCACCTGTGGCTGGGGGGCATCCTGTGGGGATGGTGACAGGAGCCTGTTCAAGTGCCCTGGGTGCAACTGGTAACGTGTGTGGGGGGCACCTGCAGACACATCAGGGGGGCGGTCAGTTAGCGCCCCTGTCCCGGGTAGACACGGCAGGAAGGGCGCCCCAAGCCTCGGGGGGAAGCAGAGCCCTGAGTACCTGCTGCCAGCGGCTCTGGGGACAGCAGGGGACCAGGCTGTGCTGGTAACAGAACCGTGCCCGTTCTCTCCACTCGGCTCCCCGGCCTCAGATGGAAAGCCCAACGCGGGGAAAGGCGCCCTTGGCTAACTGCGATCTCCGGGCGTCTCTAGTCCCGTTCCTCCAAACTGCTGTCCCCACGCGGCTGCTCCCCGCTGGGCCGGGCGCCGGGCCCTGGTGGCCCTCCGGGGCCTGCTCACCTGGATGTCCAAGTTTGCTCCCGCGTCAATCAGCATCTGGACCATGGCTTCGTCCCCGGCAGCGCAGGCGTACATCAGCGGCGTCAGACCCTGCGGGAATCAGAGGGCGATGCTGAACCATCTGCAAGCAGACGCAATGACACGTACTCCAGGGGCCGCGGTCCCACACACCACAGCCGGGTCTCCCGCTGGACTCGGCTGCCCACCCTGAGCTGTCCCGTGTCGTGGCTCGACCTCCTGCCCCTCCCAGGCCCGCTGGACACGCCACACGTGAGGGGTGAGTTGGGGCCGTTCTACAAGCCCGGCAGGGCCCCGGCGGGGTGGGGGGGGCAGAGCACAGGCCCCGAAGCCAGGCCCGGGTGCAAGGGCCACCTCTGCTGCAGGGCGCCATAAACGTTGTCCAGGGTACCCGTCTCGCTTGCCTCAGTTTCTTCTTTAAAATGAGACTAGCAACAGTAGCTAGCTCACGGGGGTGCTGCGAAGAGCATGAGCTCCTGTGTGCAAAGTGCCCCTTACAGAGGAAGCCGACCTCGGGAGCTGACTGGTCACAAGAACACGGTGAGCCCGTCGCTGCCCCTGGACATGCGGCCACATCCTAACCTGCCCTGGGCACCTGGGGCCCTGTGTGCATCTCACTGGATCTACTATTTTGCCCATTTTACGGATGGGGAGCAGGGCAACCCAAGGCCAGGTCACACGGGGAGAGAGTCACGCTGGAAGCCGCATCCACCTGAGCCGTGAAGCGGCCCCCCCGCCCGCCCCCGGCCCCCCCCCCCACCGGCACCTCACAGAGCGCGGACGGGGGCCTGACTCGAGTACCTGGTGCTACCGAGCAAGTCAGAGCTTTTCCCAAAGCCGTCCCTCCAGGGGAACTGGGGAGGCCCGGGCCCTTCCCGAGTTCAGGTGGACGGCGGCTAGCGGGCTGCCTCCTGGCTGGGAATCTTTCTCCGTGGCCAGTAATAGCAAAGGCAGCCGTGCAAAGTGTTATTCCACAGCTGGATCCTGGCGAGCGTTTGTCTGGAGCCCCGCGCTGTTATTTATTAGGTTATTTGTGTGTAGACAAGATCTCCTTACCTCATAAATCCTTGCCTAGTGCCCAGAGATAAAGAAATGGCCTGACATTAATCACGGGCGAGAGAGCTGTTTACCCACAGATCATCCTATAAATACCAAGGCCGAGGGGACAAACAGGACGGGGCCTTGAGGGCAGAGCGAGCGCCGCGGAGGGAAGCTCTGGCTCGGTCTCGGCCCCCTCGGCCCTTGCCTGACTTCCTTCCCACGCCTCTGTACACGGTCCCCTGGTCACACTGGCGAGGAGCCTCACGCTACTTGTGTGTCGCTCCAGCCCCCCTCCAGGTCCACGAGCAGAAAGGGCTGAGGAACAGAGCTCAGGCGTCATCGACGCCGTCATGGGATGCACAGCAAAACCCAGAAGGAGCCCATCCTGAGCCTTTATCACGTGCCCCACGTGGAAGGGTCCCTAAGCCGACAGGGCCGGGAAGGGCCGGGACAGTGATGCAGGCGAGGAAAGTGACCCCAGGGAGGTGGGGCACCTGGTCCATGACGGGCAGTGGCCCTGGGCTTCACCACTGCCCCAGGGTGAAAGTGGGGCTGGGGACCTGCACTGACACGGGCACCCCTGGGGGATCTGGCCCCCAGGCTGTGGCCCCCCGCCGCCCTGCCTCGTCCCGTCGCTCTTTCCCTGGAGTCCCCGAGTGCCCGCTCCATCCCCCCACTCTCCTCCCTCCTCAGCTCTGGCTGGGCTCCCACCCCTGCCCCAGCCGTCCTCCTGGCCCTGTCACCTGTCCAGGGCCACCCTGGCCAACCTGGCACTTGGGGAGAGCACTCCTCCCAGGCCCGCTGCTGTCACTGAGCTTCCCCCACGGCCCCTGCTGTGTGACCTCAGGTAAACCAACTCCTCTGTACCCCAGTTCTCTCATCTGTAATGAGAGGATAATGATGGTATGACATCACAGGGCCACTGTCAAGACAGGATGAGTTCACCTGGGCAAAGTGCTTTGAACAATGCCTGGAACGCAGAAGTGCTCTATAAACGTGAGCTCTTCACAGCAAAAACAACAGACAAAAGCAAACAAAAAACCTCAAGTTCTATGTAAAACTAAAGCACTTCCCATGCTTCCTTTCCCGGCTTCATTTTATTCTCTAGTGCTTTTCAACAACGTGCTCTGTATTTGACGTTTTGTATTTCTTAGCACACGTTTCCTCGACTACAATGTTAAGTCCACAAAGGCAACAGGTTCTGTGGGCCTGGAACACAGTAGGCCTGGGGGGTCCAGGGCGCGCCCCAGCGAGCACTACCCACGGCTGGTGGTCCAGCTGAGCCCTCCGGCCTTTCTCCCAGCCCGGCACCAGCCCGGCCGGCCTCTGGCCTTCCGGCCCGCGGAGCAGAACCTGCCGTGCGAAGGTCTTCCCAGGGGTGCTAGGAAGTCCTCAAGCAGACACCCCACCAGGGACGGGCAAGGCCACGATTCGGGAGGCTGCCCACTTCTCAGGAGCACGTTGCTGAGCGGTTCTCAGGGTTGGACCGGAAGGACGGGTGCCACCACCCCTCCTAGTGGCGAGTCCCCCCTCCGTCCCCTGCACCTGGCCAGCGGAGCGCTCCGCACGCACCTGGTCGTCCATGGTGTTCACCCCGTCGGGGCCCAGGGCGTCGATCGCCTGGTGGATCAGGTCCGTCCTGCCGCAGTTGAGCATGCGGAAACCCAGGTCCTGGTTGAATTTCTCGGTGGCCGCGCGGGCGTCCAGCCTCCGGAAGGAGCTGAAACAGCACTCGGGTCTGCGTGGAAGAGACCCGGAGGTGTGTGAGCACGGCTGCGCGTGAGCCCCTGGGGCGAGGACGCGGCCTCCTGGGGAGGGCTGAGCGGGGCAGGACGCCCGCGTGGATGGAAGGCTGTCCTGCTCAGCAGCACGAGGAGCACAGGCTTCGGCTCTTCTATGAACATGTCGAAGAGCCCTGAGCTCTTCGGAGCTGCCCACTGGTGGGAAACAACCATCGGAAATAACCCACCAGGGGCTCTGCCCGAGGAGGAGGCAGCTCCAGCCTGGCGGGGGGGTGGGGGGGGCGGGCGGGGCAGGGGGCTTGCCCGTGTCCTTGCTGCGGGGTGAAGCCCGTGCTTGGCCCATGGGACGGCCGCTGTGGCCAAGCTCCAGTTCTTGGCTCCACGTCCTCTCCTCAAGGCTTCCCGAGGAGGCCCAGAATTACCAGACAGATGGTGGGGAATGGCTCAGAGTCCCACTGCCATCAACCATCTTAGCAACGAGAATCACAGATTAAAAACTGTGTCTACAAGACATCACACCACAGGCCTCCCATAGGTGCCTTCAGCCTGGAGCCTTAGTTGGGCCAAGGTGTGGAAAGTACATGTCCCGGAAGGACATTTGGAAATTTGCCATGGAAACAGAGGAAGTTGTAAGTGGAGTTGGGGCAAAGGGTCAAAAAAAAAAAAAAAAAAATGGCAAGACTCTCATTAGGACAAGGATGGCCACAGAGAACATTCTCCAGAATGACTTTAGGAGACCAGCCCATCCTGTGTACAGGATGGTCACACTGGGATGAAAACTAAGAGCCCGGACTTGGGGCCATATATATTTGGGGTCAAATTCAGGCCTGGCCACTTTGCTAGCTGATTATCTGTAGGCAAATTATTATTATTCCTCCCTGATCCTCAGTTTCTCCATTTGAATCTGGGCCTTAGAGCCCCTCCTACTCTAAAGTTGTCACGAGGACCAAGATGACACACGGGAAAGACAAGGGCTCGGCCCAGCGCTACACTGAGGGGCAGAAGGGAGGAAGGACCTGCTTCTGCCGATTTCGCCCCAGATGTCCCACAGAGCCAGACTGCGGGCTCTCCTGCCCCGATCCAAGTGCGCGTCCGCTCTGTGCACCTGACCAGCGGCTACAGGAGATACACCCGGAAACCGGCCGGGGTCGGGCGCGGTCAGCTCTACCAGGCCCGGCCCCCCAGCCTCGCTCCCCGCCGGGGCCGTACTTGAGCTGCCGGGGCTCACAGTCCAGGCCGGGCAGCAGCAGCCGGGCGGCCTGCCGGATGTCGCCGCTGTCCACGGTGAGGCTGCGCCGGTGCTCTGCGTACGTGATGGCCACGCGCATCCACTCCATCAGCGGCGGCAGCAGCATGAAGGGCCTGCGAGGCAGCAGAGAGAGAGGGTCAGGCGGGCGGGGTGCGCGCTCAGAGGGCGGCTGGGGGCTGGGCACCCCGAGAGCTCCGGGCGGTGAGGTGTGGAGAGGGCCCCCTTTCTCCTCACAGAGGCCCCAGGGAGTCCCGTTCCACAGACGCTGTCACGGGGCGGGAGAAACTGCCATCGAGGGCCACGAGTGCACCCCGAGGGCCTTAGGTGACCAATGAAAGAAAGACGTTGCCAGTGCGTCAAAGTGGCAACTCCCGTCCCCTGCAAAGAATTCAGACGGGGTCTCCAGGTCTGCCTCTCCAGGAGACCGCGTCCTGCGGAGTGGGGTGCGTGTGCAGGACAGGGTCGCCCAGAGGCACGCTCCCACCCCAGCTTTGCCACCAGCAGCCGAGCTCCGTCACCGCCCACACGCCCGAGCCTGCTCCCCGCATCCGAGGGATGGGCGGTGGGGAAGCCGAGACGGCTGAACCCCACCCGGGAGGCACGGCTGAGGGTCACCTGTCCCTCAACCTGCACCTGGGCCGGGGCGGGCCCGTGTCGCCTCAGCTTAGCGCTCCAAGTCCTACGGCGGGAATGGTCTCGGGGGCCCAACACAAAGAACAAGGGCCACGCGACGCGACGCGGGAGAGGCTCCCGTCGCTAAGGCCTCAGCGTTGCCAACTCCAGGGGGCACCGCTCCAAGGTACCCCACGTGTCAGCAGGGGGCGCCATGCCCCTTCGCAGGGCCCGGGCCCAGTGCCACCTGGCATGGGGGGGGACACAGCGGCCCAGCCCGTCAGGGCCCTCAGGGCCGTCGCCCTGCCCCAGGCCCGCCCACGCCGCCCGCAGCTCTGGGTTCCAGCTGCGGAGGGGGGTCCACTCACGGGGTCCACTCACGACAGAGAGGCCTCCCTCCCGTCCTCTACCAGAGCTGCCAAGTCTCCGCGGTGGCACGTCCCGGGAGGTCACTTCACCGTCCAAAGGGTCTCCGGGCCACCAACGGCCCTGATGGCGAGGCTCTGGCCCTATGACTCAATGGGCAACCGGCCGGTTCGACCCAGAACTTTCCTTGCCTGGCCACAAGGATGAGGCAGCCCTGGCCCCCTGCCCCTGTTCCTGCGCGTGCTCCCGCCCTCCTCCACGCCCTCCTCACCCCACTCCCCGACGCCCCGGGCTCCCGGAGCCTCCGGCCTCTGCGGTCGCCGCCACCTCGCCCTTGGACGCGCAGAGGTACCGTGACCAGGCAGAGCACCTCCGTTCTCCCTCCTCAGCCACCAGGTCAGTCAGCCGGAATCCACGAGAGACCCTCCGACCACTTGTCTCAGATTTCCAAACACTTAGGAAATCATCAAAACTTTAAGAGCTTCTCTCCTCAAGGGCAAAGGATGCTTTCATTTATTTTTAAACAAAATAAGCAGATGTGATCGTGAGGCGAGTTCCTTTGGAAGCTATTTTGACGTCCTGGCTCTGTGGTTGCAGAAAACCGATACGGGTCCGGGTGTACCAATCGCAGTGGGTGAGGAGGAGTCCTGGGCGGGGGGAGCCTGGCTGGTCTTGGCCCTCAGGAGTGCCGGGACCTCGCCCCACCCCCTTCCCAGTCCTGGCTCGGGTCCTTCAGCAGACCGCCAGGCCCCGGTGGTTCTCAAGCCCACCTGCCCATCCTACGTCCTCGAGAGAATGGACGAGCTCCCACCTCTGTCTGTCCAGATCCTGTTTATGCTTCAAAGCTCAGTTCTAATACCTTCTGTTTCCAGAAGCCGTCTCAGATCCTCTCTCCCCAAAGAAAGTAACCTCTTCCCACTCCAAGATCCCTTAGAATTTGCTCTTCCACCCATGAATGTGTCTCATCTTCCCAACTAGATGCATCGTGCCTCGGAACCAGAACGATGGCTTGCTCATGTCTGCGAACCTCCAGGAATGCCCAGCACGCGGCCTGAACACAAGGAGGTCCTCGATAAACGCTGGCCAAGTGACTACAAGAACGGCTGAGGATCAGGTACTTACTGTGATGCATCTAAGTTTCCCGTTCTGGACCAGCTCTTGTTTCTGCCCAGGAAAGAATGGCATATGATTTTCAAGGGCACAGTGCTGACTGGCTGGAGTGGGAGAGCCAGGACCCCGGGGGCAGGGGGTAGCCTGTAGAACGCAGGGAGGAACGACAAGTCCTTTGTGGACTACTCCTCTGTTTACAAGAACTGTCTTGATTATAAATACCCATTTGAATTCTCCCCAAATATCCTTGGATTTTCCACTTCTTACAGTGAACGTTAGAAGGCAAGCTCAGACACGTATTTCTATATCTATCAGTGCTTCTGATCCAAGAGGAAGGCTTTATCTCAACCAGCAGCATTGGGACTGAAGTGTAAATGAAAGGATAGTTCGTGGATCTGCCAGCCGCTCTTCCGTGTCATGGCCAATGGCCAAGACCAGGTGCCAAGTACGGACGCTGAAGCTCTAAGCGGCATCTCCCAGCGGCACTAGGGGAAATCCAAGAGGGGACTTGGGGAATCACCGGGTCTAATCCGATGGTGTCATGATTCGTTATGCTCTGGGCCTCTTAGAACTCGGCACATGAAAAAACAGTGTTGATAACCCTGGTGGGCAGCTACTGGGGTTTGGCTCATTCCACCTCCATCATCCCATCTTCGTTGGAGACATAAAAAGTTGAAAACTACACTTCCCAGACTCTTTGCAGCTGGGTTTCTGGAGGCAAAGTGAGTTTTGTCCTTAAGATGCAGCCCCCTGGTGGGAGGAGTCTGTTACCGTCCTTGGAGGCTTGGCCTTGAACCTGTTCCCTGAGCTCTTCCGATGATTCTACAGGCTTCTAACTCCCTGCATTAAATCCCTTCCTGCTTAAAATACCTAGAGCGGTTTCTGTTTCCTGAAGTGCACGCTGACTGGATACTCGCCACATATGGAAATCCTCTGCCTCTGGGGTAGGGGCTGGTGTCCCTACCCCATAAAGAAGGCCATGCCGGCCCCGACCCTGGCCTCTTCAGGCCTTTTTCCCTGGCCTCCCCTCCCCACTGTGGTCCACAGGAAGATAAAATGAGAAGCAATTCATGGACTTTCTCAGTAACATCCTTCCTTGGCCTCTGGGTTCCAGGCTGTTTTCCTTTCTGGTAATTTCATCTAACCCACTGGACATGCTGAGAAGCTGGTCTGTATTCCTGAACGTTCTGGAAAATCCCTACAAAAACTCCCGTCCGTATTGGCCGCAGCCACATCCTAACAGTGGGGTGAGAGGGCTCCAGAGGAGTGCGGCTGGGGATGACTGGACATCTGCTCTGTCCGTTTCTCTTCTGAGAAAGGCTGTGTCCCTCTCGGCTGAGCTTGGCCAGAGGCAGGGGGAGGGGACAGGGCTGTAGGAACCCCCTCTGTTGGGCCCCTCTGCCGCCGAATGTCCCCCGTGCTGGGTCCAGTACCTCTGAATAGCGGATCTCAGGATCCCCTCTGTACTCTTACAAACTACTGGGGTCTCCAAAGAGCTTTAGTTTAAGTGCGTTATTGTACCACAACTTACGGTGTCAGACACCAACACAGAAAACGTCAGCGACGCCCAGGGGGCTCGGCTGCTTGAGCGTCTGCCTTCAGCTCAGCCCATGATCCCGGGGGCCTGGGATCGAGCCCTGCGTCGGGCTCCCTGCTCAACAGGGAGCCTTCTCTCTCTCTCTCTCTCTCTCTCTCTCTCTCTCTCTCTCTCTCTCTCCCTCTCAAATAAATGACGTCTTAAAGAAAAAAAAAAAACTGTTAAAACATGTGGATACACAATGTGGCGTCCCCCCTGAGCCACTGGTGATGCTGTCACCACATGTCCACATGTGAGGAGAGTGAAAAGGCATATAACACCCTCTTCTCATAAAAATAATTGTGCCCCTGCAGACTCCTGAAAAGTGTCCAGGACCCCAGGGGTCCCAAGACCACCACGCTTTGAGAATCACTGCCTTCAGACAAGGCTGTCCTGGCGCTGGACGTGGGGCTGGAATTCGGCCTCTGGCGGCCCACCGTCTGGCCAATTCTAGAATAAGCGTAGTACTTGCACGCGCCTTCCCGGCCCAGCGAGCTGAGGCTCCTACCGCCCCTTCCCCGTGGCATCCTCACTGTGAGAGAGCCCCAGGGTCCTGGAAGCAAGTGCACTGGCCCTGTAACCTGGGGCAGCTACTGCACTCTTTGGGCCTCTTTTTCTCTTAAAGGAGGGCTAAGTGGTGGCTTCTGGATATTTCCCATTGTGAGAACCTCGCCTGCTGCTGTTTCACAGGCCCCACGTGACGAGGGCCGTATCCGCCCTGCAGCGACCGAGAGCGTGGGCTCAGGAGGGAGCCTTCGGAGGTGGGATCCAGTGTTACTTCCGATGAATTCCAACGTGAGCCTGCGCACCCTCAGCCTCAGTGGACCCATCAGTGAAATGGGCATAAATAGTAGGCCCACTTCACAGGAAGTATGCACGGGAGGGGTTTAGCCCAGCACTTGGCACGGGGCAAGTTCTCAAGAAAGGTGAACTATTATTACTATGTCAGTATCTGTTGACAGAGAAAACATAATAATAGCAAAATAGGCCACAGGAATCTGGTCCTATTAAATGCTTCAGCTCTAGACCTACAAGTGGGGCCAATACCCCACCCCCCCACCCCCCCCCCGCCGCCAAGTACAAACATGTCAGGATTGCAAGAGCCTGAGAGCTCATCACCGGCCCATCACCCACTCCATCCCAGCTCCTAAAACAGACAAAACAACTGCAACCACTACGTGGAGTATGATCTGGAAGCTGTTTCTGGCAGCGCGGGCTCTCGGCCTCGGCGAGGAGGATCTCGCACGGGGCGAGCGATGATGACAAGGAACACGGACTCACTGACAGGTGACGGGGAGTGGGGGGTGGGCACGGAATCACCGCCAGGGTCCCGCGCCTCCGGCCCGCCCCAAGTGCTGCTGGCGGCCTCACCTGAAAATCATCGCACACACGCGCACAAACACCTCGGGTGGGGCTGCTGCTGTGACAAACCAAACCACTTAAAGGGCCATTGGCAGGCGGCATGTGTCCATGTGTCACGTCACGGGGCGACGTCCGGGAGATGTACTGGTGTAGCCGCCGCTGCTACGGGAAGAGCCGGGACACTGCCTGACCCACTCCTCTGATTTGATGGGGGAGGAAATGGAAACCCCATGGGGCCAAGTGCCTCACCCAAGGTTGCAGAAGCCAGTTCAGCAGCAACAGGGAGACCAGACCCACGGGTCATAACTCAAGTTTCTCCTCACGTCTCTTTAATCATATACCTGAACCTGAGTATATCAAGCCGAGGGTCTCATAAGGCCCTCCGACAGGACCAGGCCTGCAAAAGCCATTTTACCCCCCTTAAAAAAAAAAAATGAAAGAGAATAAACTTCTTAAGGCCTTGGTTTTAAGAGGTCCCTGCAGCCTGGAAAAAAAAAAAAAAAACCCGGCCCCACTCAGCAAGCGTATGATTTATTGGGATTACAGCCCTATAAGCAGCGTCTTAACAACATGGAACAGGAAACGACTCTAATTTCCAGCTCAAAGCAGGCTCTGTTCCTCCTCGAGGTGGTGGGCAGCGGCCTTGGGCAGCGGGGCACAAGCCTGAACCAGCGGCCGTGCGACCCAAGCCCATGGGGTGCCTGTCCTCAGGGACCGGGGCAGCGACGTCCCTCTGTGCCCACCCAGGAGGAACTGCGCGTGGATGCAGGCAGGCCCTGGGTGTGCCCACGGCTGGGCAGGGCCTTGAGACCTGGCCTGAGCTCAGCCCTGGGAAAACCGGGCTGCAGTTTCTTCACCTCCACCCTTGGCAGGGAGGACAGAGGCCTCTGGACGCAGGCCTGGCTCCAGGGCTGGAGGGCTTGAGGGGGTCTGTGACGCCTTGGGCTGGCACCCTAATGAGATTTCCCCCTTACCCAGGAAATAGCCCGCCCTGCCTGTGAGCGCCCTTAGCCCAGGAGAGGGGTCTCATGGGGGCCAACTGGACCGTCTCCCACCCTCAGCCCCTAAATTCTTCAGGGCCCCACCTTCAGACGGAGCCCCTGCCAAGCCCTGGGGTTGCACAGGGCCATCTCCCTGCCGCACCACCCTTCGCCCGGCTCCCCGGGGGCACGCACTGCCCCTGTCCCCCCCACCACGCTGTCCGGGCTGGGGCTGCAGAGGGGCACCACCAGGACCCCGCAAAGAGACCAAGCTTTGTCCCACCAGACGACAGCCCTGCAGGCAAAGACCTGTCTGGGAAGGTCGAGGTCGGCTCTCCCACGCTGGCTCCGAGGCCTTCCCCGCGGGCTGCCCAGGATCTCCGAGAGCCGCCGTGGCCCGAAGCACCAAGCCAAACCGTCCACGGGGAAGAAAACCCACCGTGTCCCACGACGTCAGATGCTACTCCCAGCACAAAGGAAGCAGTTCTAGTCTGGTTCACATCTTGGACTAATTAATTTTGTAGAATTGCTTGGTAAACCAGAATGGTTTGGCCCGGCTTGGCGGCCGGGCGGGGCAAGCACCTGTCCTCTGACCCGCAGGCCTCCCCGCTCCGCGGCTGACCCACGACAGTATCGCCACGCGGGGGTGGGGACCGCGGGCAGAGGCAGGGCTCGGGCCTTCCTGCGGGGAAATACGCTTCCCTTATTGCAGCTCATCTGCTACGGATTAGGGGCACTAAAATCCTCTACTTGCCCAGATCTGCGTACGGATGTAAATCTAGAATACAACCGGCCGGCTCCACCAGCCGAGCAATTCCTCTGCCCCGTCCACCCCGCGGGGGCCTGGGAGCGGGCGGGGGTGGGAGTCATTCAGGTGACTCCTGGGGCCCCCTGGCCCCCGAGGCACCCCCGGGATAACAGAGCACTAACGTGAACCCCCGTAGCGCGAGCTAAGCACCTGGCACCACTTTAGCCCCTCGGAGCCGCTGACCCGCTGAGCCCTCACGTGTGTCCCGAAGCCGGTACTCCTACCCCGATTCACACCTGGGCAACCGGAGGCCCAGGTGAGCCCCCCCGTGCAGGCACCTAGTGAGCGGCAGAGCCGGCCCCGCTGTGCGCCCGGCCCCGGGCTCGCAGGCCGCGTCCCTACGCAACGGCCCTTCCCCGACCCCCTCACGTCAGGGACGAGTTTTAGGTGAGTAACTGCGTGTTTTGTCACCGAAGCCGGGCACTTTAGACAAGGGGGGCCGCTGCCAGGCACACTAGAAGCGCCGGCGGCAGAGCGCACGTCGGGTCTCCCCGGTGCCGGGGCGCCTCGGCAAGGCCCCGCCAGCCCTCCAGCCCCGCGCCGGCGGCCCTGCCTCTTGACCTCACGCACTCGGGGCCGGGCGTCCCCGGTTTAGGGCGTCAGGTTGGCGGTCCTGCTTGGCTCCAGCGGAGTAGCGCCGCCGAGATCTGTCGCCCCTTCCTCCACAGTCTAAGGCAAGGCAGGTGACCGGCTCCGCGGTCCGGCGGCTTCTAGAGGCGTCTGGGGGCGGCCCAGAGCCCGCGAGGCCTGGCAGAGGAGCAGGGGTCGTCCCTGACCCGAGAGCGGGGCCGGGTGGCTCCCAGCACCCTGCAGCCCACACGGCTCCCAGCTGCGCGCCCAGGACACCGGCGCTGGCTTCTGGGCGGCAGGGCCGCGGGCTGCGGGCCGCCGTGCACACAGTCCCCGAGCGCCACCGCGGCCACCCGCAGGCCACGCTTCATTATTACTCGGCATCTTACAAACGTGGAGACCGAGGCTTTGAGGGGTCTGGACGCAGACCAAGGTCACAAAGCTAGCCGCTGGCACTCTGTCCGGCTCGAAAAGGACCCGCCACACGCAAGATGCTCGGAGCCCCGTAGCCGGCTGAGAACCTCGGGAAGCAGGCAGGGTGGGCGGAAGGCAGGCCTCGGTGGCTCCCCGGGCCCCCCTCAAGCTCCAGCTTCTGCACCGGTGGCCTCACCAGCCCTGAAGCCAGCAGGGAACGGAGGCCGGGCTGGGCCCCGGGGCCTCGGGGGTTCTCCAGACCTCTGGAGAGACTTGTCCCCGCAAATGTCCAATATTAAAGCAGCAAAGCAGGGGCAAGTCCCAGATGGCTGTCCTGTCGGCGGAGGGGAATCCATAGGGGTGCCGGGCAGGCAGGTAGGAGCGGGCCCGACTGCAGACATCATCGGAGCTGCTGTCCCGACCCCTCAGTGCCGGGGAGGCAGCGGCTCAGCCCTGGAAGCCGCCCTTAAGCCCCGAAGTCCATGCCCCGCAGAGCTGGGACTTCCCACACCGAGGCTCCCGGGATGCCGGAGATACTACAGACAAGGGCGATCGTGGCTCCGTTACAAAGACTGTCAGTGAATGAAGCCCCTGGGCCTGCCACCTCCCAGTCTCCCTTTCTGTGGGGACCGGTGGTCCCAACAGTGGGGCAGGAAGTCACACGCAACAGGCAGCCCCCGGCGGCACTTGTCAACGGCAGGCAGGGCCAGGATCCTGCCCTGTCTCCATCCCCCGTTATCTGGCACTGCCACTTCCTTTGTCTGCCCCCAATCCCTGGCTCGTTCCTCGTCAGACGCTGGACAGACGCCCGTCCCCAGGCTGCCCACCCTGAGCCAGTGAACTCTTGCGCTGAGGAAGGGCGAGCTGCCTAAGTCAAGCTGGGCAGAGGTGGTGCCTACCGAGGCCCGGCCCCCGGGGTCTCGTCCCCTGTCCCCTGGGACGGGAGGGGGACACGGCACCCTGGATGGTGTGAACACTGTGTTCTTATAGTCCGTCTCCCCGCCTGAGCTCTGCTCGGCCTCGTCCCAGCCGTGAGCTTGGCTGCCCCTGTGCCCCTCTCCAGGCCTCGGTCTGCTCATCTGTGAATGGGGGCGGGAACAGCTTTCTCCGGAGCGGCCGTGTCTGTAAAGCGCTTACAGGCCGTGAAGCTCTCACCAGATGCTTCCAGCCCATCAGATGGTCTCACGTCCCAGTTGAAACCTAGTAACCACAGTCCATCCCATGGAGGCGCCGGGGCCAACCAGCAAGCAAGGGCCTGGGTACCCCAGCAACTGGGTGCAGACACTGTCTGACCCTCCGTCTTCTGCTCGGTCTTTGAACCAGTGGGTGGATGAAATCCAGTTTCTAAAGTTTTCTTAAATCCCTCGGCAGTAGGTTGTGATGCATCTGAAGTTTGGACACGCCTCTGTCCAAAACCGTCCTCACTTGGTCCTTTGTGACACCTGGTCTATTTCATCTTCTCGGTCACTTGCTTGGCGCCCTGGCTTCCGTCAGGGCTGAGGTAAAGGAAGCAGGGGCAGGGATGCGGGCGTGTCTAGGAGACTTATTTATTTTAGAGAGAGGATGTCCAACAGCCGCCCTGTGGAGCATGGAGCCCCACACAGGGCTCGATCTCACTACCCCAAGATCATGACCTGAGCTGAAACCAAGAGTCGGTCGCTTAACCAACTGAGCTGCCCAGGCCCCCTGAGAAAACGTGCATTCTGAGTACATGTGATGTTTTAGATTCACCACTGTCGGGGCACCTGAGTGGCTCAGGGGTTGAGCATCTGCCTTCCGCTCAGGGCGTGATCCCGGGGTCCTGGGATCGAGTCCTGTATCGGGCTCCCCCACAGGGAGCCTGCTTCTCCCTCTGCCTGTCTCTGCCTCCTTTCTCTGCGTCTCTCATGAACAAATAAAATCTTTAAAAAAACAAATCAATAAATTCACCATCGTTTCTGGACTCAACACGACTTAGTTTTTCTAGGCCTTTCATAAGGTTGACGAAAACAGTAATTACACGGATAATGGCAACTACCAGGTATGAAGAGCTTACTCTGTGCTGCTAAGTCCTTTAAACATGTTACCTCACACGATGGCCACAAGAACCTCTGGAAGAAGATCAAGCCATTTTCTCTTTTCTTTTTTGTCTTTTCTTTCTTCTTTCTTTCTTTCTTTCTTTCTTTCTTTCTTTCTTTCTTTCTTTCTTTCTTTCTTTCTTCTTTTCCTTTCCCTTTCTCTCCCCTTCCTTCCTTCCTTCCTTCCTTCCTTCCTTCCTTCCTTCCTTCCTTCCTTCCTTCCTTCCTTCCTTCCTTAAGATTTTATTTATTTGACAGAGAGAGAGAACACACAAGCAGGGGGAGCTACAGAAGGAGAGAAAGAAGCAGGCTCCTGATGAGCAGGGAGCCCGACACGGGACTCGATCCCAGGACCCCGGGATCATGATGTGAGCTGAATGCAGACGCTCAACTGACTGAGGCGCCTGGGTGTCCCCAAGCCATTTTCCATTTAAAGCAGAGAAGCTGAGGCCAGAGGAATGAAGGAAGTTGCCCAAAGTCCAACCTTTAGGCTCTACTTCCTATTTCACTCACTGAACAACATACTTAACAGCCCACCACGTGCCGGGCACTGCTCTCTGTGCCGGACACACAGCGGGAACAAAGCCACTGGGTGGTACATTCTGGAAGGTGAGGAGCTGGGGAGGGGTGGGCAGGTAGTATCGGGAAGAGGAAGGTGCTCTGGAGAAAAGTGGTGAGTAAAGTGATGCGGAAGGACCGGGCGGGAGTGGGCCCACTCCCCGTGCGAGGCAGACCGCAAACAAGCCACTTCGGAGGCTACTGGATGCGTCAGGGAAACAAGTACTAATTCACCCAATAGCTATTCTGATTTCTTTTACTTCCACTGTGGGTAAGCAGATGGAAATTTAATGCACAAAAAGAGAGAGAGGGAAAGAGAGAAAAGAGCTTAACGTTGCAAATCTTCTTGAAATGGTATTTAAGGGAACCCTAAGTCAGTAGCATTAAAGCCCCCGCTGCCATCATCTCTATTATTTGATAAGAAAATACTTTCGCAAGCTGAGCAAAAGATTAACGAGCCCACTTCTTCAGGCTGAGCACACAGCCTATCCGTGGCGCTTCCTATTTATGTAAAGTGCTCGGTGGAGGGGAGACAGCCCCCCTTCCGCATCTGGAATGGAACAGAGGCGCCTGTCCTCTCTCTGTACCTCACTCGTATGGGGGGTATCTCCCCACAACTTGGGGAGTGCCCGCGGGAGGCAGGATCGGGAAGCAGAGGAGCCAGCAAAGGCGGTCACCTTACACAGGAGGTGATCCTCACTTGACACGGGGAAACTGAGGCTCAGATGGGAAGCCGGACTCAATCAGACCCCAGCCTCAGAGCGGCAGGAGCCGGACTTGACCCTCAGGCACCTCTGAGGATGTCCTTCTCTCCCCTGGAGAGCTGCCCCCGACCTCGACGTATTTGCCTAGATGCACGGTCGGTAGGAACCTGAAGAAACAAAACCCAAATTCTCTCCCACTAATTCTTGTGATTTAAAAATGTAGACCCAATTTTGTCGCGAAGTACACACTCTGAGACAACTAAGTCCTCGTGTGACTTTTGCTGCCCGTGCCACTCGGCCTGTCCCAAGCTTCCTGCGGCTGTCCCTGCAAGCCCGGGCACCACCCCAGGCTGTTCTGAAGGCCGCCCGACTCCTCCGGGCTTCCCGAGATCCCCCTGAACACGGTGGCGATGCTGACAACACCCCGCGTGCCAGGAGCTGCTCTAAGGGCTCTCGGTACATTAGCTCAATCCCCCCTGTATCCCTGTTAAGACGAGACCGAGGCATGGAGGCGAAATGATGTGCCTGAGGCCACCGGGTCCATAGGGGCAGAGCCAGGACCGAACCCAGTGGGCTGCCACGCCCGAGGGCTGACCTGTGGCTCACGTTACCACGCAGCAGGCTGCCTCTTACACTGTCGGGGGGAGGTGCTCATTTTTGGGGGTCTCCTGTCTTGTTTCTGCCTCCGTCAGTAGGCTAGAGACCCAGTCACAATAGGCATCTGTGTCACTGGCTCCTGTCTCTTCCTGACACACAGACGTGCGGGGAGGAACGTGAGGACCTAGGTCAGCCGGTGACCACGGTGTCCGCCACTTTACCCGAGCTCCGGAGACGCTGGCTCTCCTCCGTCCCCGCGGGGCTCGTAGGCGGTGGCGGGCTGGTGGTAGCCGCGACGTGTTAGGTCACAGCACAGACCCCTTGAAAACCACAATTTAAGAAACGCCATTCCATGTCAACACAGCCAGGCTGCTCCGGGTGCCAAATCTGTCCTCTGCACCTGCTCTGACCATTATAACGACGAGGGGGAGGGTGGCAGCCGCCACTCGATGAGCATCTTTCATGTGCCAGGCACGGAGCTAGGGCTTCACCACATTACCTCGTTTACTGCCAGCCGCCGTCTTACCTTCACCATTTTCCCAACGGGGAAACTGAGGCCTGGAAAGATGAGCCGACCTGCCATCCTGCTGGAGAGAGAACGCCTCCAGGGGGACCCCAGAGGCTCATGGACTCTCTCTCCCCCTGGCTGGTATCTAGAACCACCGGCGTGCACTTCCAGGAGAGCGGGGGGACCTGTAACGACTCCTTTGCTGGTCCCCCCGCTCCCAAATTCGGTGTCCGTTCTTGCTGGAAACTTCTTGGCTAGCCAGACGTGGAACGGAGCAGCCCAGAGCTGGGCCAGACTCGCACCGTCTTCCACCGGGTCTCACCGGGACAAGGGTTTTGGCCTCCGTGCAGGCCCTGGGGCCTCTCGGGGAACCGCCACGTCACGCGGGTACCAGGCCGGCACTGTGGGTCCCCGGTGCCCCCCGAGCCTGTCTGCTGCTGCAGAACCACATCCCAGGCTGCTCCAGGCTGGGGCGTCGGGCGGATCTCGGGAGGAGCACCTGCCTCTCCTGCAGGCATTGGGGCCAGCAGGGCGGGAAGGGATGCCCAGTGCCTTCTGCTTCCCGGGCTCTCAGAGGGGTTCGGATGCTGAGGGGGGAGGCCGCAGCGAGGGCAAAGCGAACCAGCCACCAGAAAGCACCGAGCTGGAGGGCAGGGCCCGGGCCCTGCAGGTCACAGCTCAGCCCTCTCCTCCTTATCTGGGCCCGCTCAGCCCTGGCTCCCCTGCAGCTTTGTCCTGCACCCCGATTCCTTGCTCTCTACCACGCTGCCCCCCTCGGTCTCTCCTGCCACAAGGTCTCCACCTGCTGTTCCCTCTGCCCAGTACAAATGATCATGGTAAGAAATCACAGTAGCTGGGGCACCTGGGTGGCTCAGTGGTTGAGGGCCTGCCTTCGGCTCAGGATGGGATCCTGGGGTCCTGGGATCGAGTCCCACATCGGGCTCCCCGGGGGGAGCCTGCTTCTCCCTCTGCCTATGTTTCTGCCCCTTTCTGTGTCTCTCATGAGTAAATAAATAAAATCTTAAAAAAAAAAAAAAGTCACGTTCGCTAAATTGAGGAGTAACAAACAGGTCTCTCACATTTGCAGAAAAAAGCAAAATAATGGGACGCCTGGGTGGCTCAGGGGTTTAGTGCCTGCCTCCAGCCCAAGGTGTGATCCTGGAGTCCAGGATGGAGTCCCACACTCTCATGAACAAATAAATAAAATCTTAAAAAAAAAAAAAAGGAATCACAGTAGCTGATATCTAGGGTTTATCGTGTCCTAGGTACCGTCCAGAAGGTTAGGAATGTCAGCTCATTTGGACCCCACACCTTACCAGCGGCTGTAAGGACGACACACTAGGGGTCTACAGGACCTGGGCCTCGGCGGGACCTCCTGGCTCTAAAATCAGTCCGCGGTAAGTCCGATCTGAGAGGCGCGTCTTTGGCCGCAGGTCCCTCCTCAGACCCGGCCGTGGCACGCTAGGAGTCCTGACGCCAGGCGCTTCAGGTCCCGTCTCCAGCGAGCCCTGGCTGGGCTCCCACACCCCTCTGGGCCCCCAGGCCTCCCAAGTGTGCCTCCCCGACAAAGGGGCACCAGGCGGGGCCGGGGAGACGGACAAGGCCGGGGCTCCAGCAAACGCAGTTTGTGGACAGGTGGCCTGCGATCATTCCTAGGGCTCCCACTTCATCCTCCGAGGTCTGGCTTCGCTGCTGCCACCGCCAGCAGCTCAGAGGCACTTGGGGACGCCACCTGCCGAGCCCGGGCCCTCCAGCGCCCGAGGTTTTGAAGCAGAAAATTGGTTTGCCTCCTGCGTACCTCGGCCCCCTCTGTATCCCGGCCTGTGTCTCCCCCGCGTGCTGGGCTTGCACTCTGCTGGCGAGCGTGCCCCCGCCCACTGCCCGTGCATCCGCTTCCCCGGCCCCCGGCCCCAGCAGGAGGACGACCGAGGAGGGGTCTCCCACCCAGGATGCTCGGCCCCCTAGTTCATCCCTCTGCCTCCGGGCGCGACTAGCAAGGCCCACACTTAGCCAGATGGCTGCCCAATCTCCTCCAGACCTCGGGGGAAGGAGGCTCCCCCATCTCCATGGGCAACCCTGGATCTCTGACAGCAAGTTCTTTCACTTTTCAGGCTTGGTCTCGGGTGATGACATGCCCTGCAGGGCAGCAGCTGTGACTAATCCTGTGTGTGAGACCCTGCCTTGCGCCTCGCCGAGGCCTCCGATGCAGGGCTGCAGGCGGGGAGGCGCTCGGGGAGGGTGCGGGGAGCTCCCATCTGTGAGGCCCTCCCAGGGCGGCCAGGCGCGGATCCTGGGACTGGAGAGGCAGGTGGGGCAGGGATGGCCCCGGGGGAGGTGGCCCCAGTGGCCAAGGCCCACCCGGGCAGCCTTGAGAGCTTTAGGAGCGGGGCTGAGCAGCCGGGCATGGTGCAGGGCAAGGGCTTTGAGGTCAGAAGTTGGGTTCAAATCCCTGCTCTGCCACCCAGCAGCTGGCCTTGTGCCCTTGTTTGTAGGATGAAGGTAATTCTAGCACCTACCTTGCTGATCTGTGGGGCACGGAAGAAACACAAGTAGACAGAAAAGCCCTTTCGAAGGAAAAGCTGGCTACCCCCGTCGTTCCCATCTTACAGGTGAGGAGCCTGGAGCGTGGAGGGGCCTGCGTGGGAGGCTGGACCAGACCCCTGGCTCTCTCCCCTGGGCCCCTGGCTCGCTGGCGCAGCACACACAGGCATGTCAGAGCGCCGTCCTGTCCCTGGCAAAGCTGCCCCTGCCCACCCTGGGCTCCCACTATTTCTGCAGCTCCCCTCTCCAACCCAGAGCAGGGGGCTCTGGGGGGAAGGGCCCCTCCCGGGGAGATGCCGATGCCCGTCCGGCAGCAGCGCAGAGGCAGCACGTGGTAGAGCAGGGCAGGCCTCCATGAGCTTCACACGGGACGTGACGGCAGGCCCACCCCTGATCGGCACGGATGGGGTTGCACGGCCCCCAGTGGGAAGGGAGGAGGCTCGTTCCCCCAAAGCAGAAATCTGTGAGCACAGACTCGAGCGGCACCATCAACGCCACCAAAGGGCTCCTTAGCCCACGTGCAAGAGGTCACCCAATCCCCACAGACCCAGAAATCCCCAAGGCAAACAATCCCCGAGCAGCAGCCACGTTCCGCCATCACACGGGGAATCAGAAGGCCCCGCCTGGTCCGGGCTGGTGGCCTCGGCCCCCACGCTCCTGACACAGGGGAGATGGAGGAACTGCAAGAGTCAATGAAGTGGGGTGACGGAGGGAGAGAGGGACAGCCAGCCCTCCCGCCATCCCCAGACTCCCTCAAGCCAAGCTCTGTCTCCCCGGAGCTCTGGCAAGCTCCAGCTACTTGTGTGCACGGAGAGGAGGTTTTCCCCAGGGCTCTGGCGAGGACACCCGAGTGGCGGTGCCCGGAGGAGACACGTGGCTCAGCCTGCTGTGGAACGTGAGCCCGGTGGCCCCCAGGAAGGCCGGCCAGGCTCCCCGGGGCCTGCCCCGTCAGACGGGGCCCAGGCGCGGCGGGAGCCCCTTCAGCAGCCGGGGGCCGGGCCACCACACAGCTGTCAGGCTGTCTGCCAGTGGGTATTTTTAGGGTGTCCTCCTTTTCGTGCCCAAATCCAAAATGTCTGGATACGTTTTTTTTCCTGACGGTGGTTCCAATTCCTCATGTATCTAATACTCATTTGAAATGATTCATGGAAAAATGCCTTCGCTACCAATTTCTTTGCGCCACAGACAGTGTGGTTTTTAAATAATGAGAGATCTACGCACACACACGCGCGCGTGCACGCTGCCGCCCAAGGCCGGCTGCTAGGATCACGCCCAGGTAACCACGGCGGTCACGCGGGAGCCGGAGCTGTGAATTCTCCCGGGAGGAAAGCCACGGGCAGCCGCAGACCCCCGAGGGGCCCCTCCCTGGCCTGCCACGGCCGCGGGCCCCAGGCGGCTCCGGTCCTCCCCAGCCCCCTTCCCTCGGGGGAGGGGAGCGCCCTGGGGACCTCCAAACAGCACGTGAGCCCACCCCCCCCCCACCTCAGCGCGGCTTCCTGGCCCTCCTCCTTCCCGGCCAGCTCTGGAAGCTTCTCCACCAAGCAGAGCCGCTGTGTCTTGGGGCCCGCGCTCTGGTTCCACCTTCCTGCCGGGCGCTTCCTTCAGGAGGCCGCAGCTCCGCCCGCGGCCTTCTTGCTGTGTCAGGCCCACGGTGACCCACCTGGGCCTCCGTTCACCGTCCGTCCCCGAGACGACCAGCTCCAATGACACCGGCCACAGTAACGGCTGTGGTGGCCTTCCCTGGGAGTCCGCCACGCGGGTCACCCGGCCGCCGCTGCTCCATGCAGGACAGTGCCGCACAGCAGTGGTGGCAAGTTATCAGACCCCTCCATGCCTCTACTTCCCCACCCGTGCAATGGGGCTGTGAAACGTGCCCACTTCCCGCGTGCACGCTAACGAGCGCACACGTACAGGGCATAGCCGGTGCTCAGTAAACGCCCGCTCATCCTCGTTCAATCCTTCGACTGCTTCAGTTCCACCCCGTTTGCGGCAGAGGAGGTCGAGGCGCAGGGAGGGCCGAAGCCTCGCACAAAGCTCTCCCCGAGCACCGTTTGTACCCAGGCCGCTTGACCCCGGGCTCGCGGGCTCTCCCAGAGTCACAATGGCTGTTTTGAACGAACCAGGGCACCCCGCATTTGTTGACCGTGACCGCGGGGGCAGCGGAGAGGTGGGCCTGGCTGTGGAGCAGGTGTGAGGACCACAAAGCTGATGACACCCCACGCCTCTCGAAGGCAACCTGCGGCTGGGGTGGGGGCCCTTCCAGGCTGTGGCCCATCCCTTCCACCAGGCGGCACAGCACCCCCCCCCCCCCATGCCCCTCCGCCTCCCGGGCTCTCTCCCTGTCTTTCTAAACCAAGGGCAAGTCTCCTGGTTCCTGGCACCTGTGAGCACACAACTCTTGAGCCCATGGATAGACCCCGACCACCAGGCGAGGCCCGTGCCAGCGTGTATGAGGTTCTGGGCAAATTATAAAAAAAGAGCATCCTCTCTAGGGAGAAACAATTTAAAAGGCAGCCCTCTGAGTAAGACCAACTAGAAAAGGCACCTTTGTTCAGGCCGACCTGACGCTGCATATGTCTCCCACTCGTGCCCCTCCCTGGGTCCCCTTGTGCAGTGCAAAACCTTCACATCTGTTTTTAGTGGCCCTGCTCCCCGCTGGGGAAGGGTTGAGACCCGGATCCTGCGGCTCTTCAGCCACTAACCTGCCAGGACCATGACGTCCTCACCTATAACATGAGTGGACAGGGCAAAGCATGCCTCAGCCCCCTCCCACAGTGGGAACGGTGGCATCATTGTGATCACAAGAGGTGCTGCTACCATCGACGGGGGCCGGTTACCACCCGGACGCTGCCCTAAGCGCCTTTTCTCAGAGCCCTCACCCACTCAGTTCTCACTACCACCTTTCCATGCAGGTGTGAATACCCGTCTTTTATAAAAGGGGCAACTGAATTTGAGAGGGCCCAGGAGGGGAGCCCAGAGCTGGGACACCCGACACAGAAGCCAAAATCCATTCTGAGCCTCAACGACCCCAGGCCACCTCCACCCGGGGTGAAAGCTGCCGCTGCATGCCAGGCCAGGGCCCTGTCCTCACCTTGCTGGGCAGCGAGCACGCTGGGAGGCGCGCACGTGGGCTGGGGGGGACCCCTACCGTTCGTTGTTGAGGGCCATCCTCGGGGGGTCCAGGTTGGGGTTCTCCATGGACTCCATCTGTGGACACCGCAGGAAGTAGTAAAGCGTGTGGAGGGCGTCGGGGGACCAGGTGATGGGCTGGGGCGGCTGGCGGGCCTGGCGGGCGGGGCTGGAGCCGGGACACAGCGGGTGGCGCCCCTGCATGTGGTGCATGGCACGGGAGACTAGGTCACCTGGTGGGGAGGGCGGGAGGGAAAAGACCAAGTGAGTCCCCCACGCTCACCTGTCCACGGCTACTGCTCGTGGCTCACGGTGCCCCTCGCCCTGGTGCATAATCACCGTTTCCCGGAGCCAACAGGCGGGGGCGGACACTGTCACCGAGACGCACAGTAGCGATTTCGTTTCCTTTCACTGCCAGTCTCGCCTGAACAGTTGAGCTCAAGCCTCGGCAGGGCCGGTCTCCTCCAGAATTTAGGCTAATGTGGTTTCTCTTTCGACATCCCACGCCCTCCACCCGCCCGTGGGCCTTTCCCCAGCTCCCTGACCAAGGGAGGCCCAGCCTCTGACACCCAGCGCCTGGCGGCACGGTGACCCTCCCCTGAGCCACCCTGTGCAAAGCCCAGGTGCTTGGGCGGGGAAGGTCCCTCCATGTCTAACACATCGGGTCACACGACGCCTCCACCAGCCCCGAGTGCTCAACTGCGTGCCCAGAGTTCAGTTTCCCAGAAACAGGACTTCATTTGGTCCTTTTAATGCTGGGGCCAAGTAGTATCCCCACTTTACAGGTGAAGAAAGTGAGACCTAGCTGGTAAACAAACACCCACCCCCTACGCTCCCCTGGTCACAGGGTGGCTGCGGTGCCCCGAGCTTAACCAGCCAAGGTCCTGTGGCTAGTAAATGGTAGAGCCTAGACTCGAATGCAGGCGTCTTTGACTCCAAAGTCCATGAACTGTGACCCAGGCCTGACCCACTGACGTCTGTGGGGTCCCTGGGTCCCCATATCCTGTGCTGTGTTTCTGCCCAAGTCAAGTTTTCAGTCTCCCACCCGCCCGGGGCAGGAAATGTCCCATCATTGTGTGAGACCACAATGCTGAGACAGGATGGGCCAAACAGCCCCAGACACCTGCGGGCCCCTCTGTTCTGGAAAAGTGGCTACCCTTCCATTCTCCCCAGGCCTGAGAACTGGGGCCTTGCCTGTGGGCCAAGCTTCCCCTCACCCGGGCAGTTCCTTAGGGACAGCCCCTTCCAGGGAAGGCCTCTGGACAAGGCTGGCCACGAAGCAAGAGAGGCCCACAGGCTGGAGTCTGGTGAAGGGCATGCGACTTGTCACAGAACCAGCTCACGTAGTCAACTGGCCTCCACTGCAGCCTCTGTGAGTCTGGCACTCTGCTGCCCCGTGTCCCCAGCTCCCCACACGGGGTCCGCTGCAGGAGGGGTGCCCGGCAAACATCTACAGGCTGCAGAAGTAGCCTTCCACGTTCACCTCATTTTAAAATACAGCTTCCGGTGGGGCCTGACTTGAGCCCATCAGCGGCCAAGGTCTCCTAGGCCAGCCTCCGCAAGGGCGTCTGGCTTCCGAGCAGGGAAAATGACAGCCCCGGAACTGGAGATCTCCGCTAGGCTCTCCATGCCTCCCCCACCTTCCTCGCTCCACACCTGACTCTGCTCGTCCTGCGACTGTAGCTCAGCTGCCTGGACACCTCCGGGAGTGGCTGCCAATGCCTTACGGACACCTGGCTCCCATCCCCAGGGCTCGGATTTAATTGGTCTGGGCAGGACCTAGGCGTCTATTCTGTAGAGGTTCTGGGGATCCCTGGGTGGGCGCAGCAGTTTGGCGCCTGCCTTTGGCCCAGGGCACGATCCTCGAGACCCGGGATCGAATCCCATGTCGGGCTCTCGGTGCATGGAGCCTGCTTCTCCCTCTGCCTGTGTCTCTGCCTCTCTCTCTCTGTATGACTATCATGGGTAAATAAAATTTAAAAAAAAAAAGAAAATTAAAAAAAAAAAAAATAAAATCTGTAGAGGTTCTGTCGGTGAATCTCGTGTCCAGTGAGGTTAGAGAATCACCCGGTTAACGGATGAGAGCACAGATTCCACAGCCAGACACGCCTGGCTTCCGATCGGGGCTCTATTTCCAACCAAGCACCTTATAGAGGTTTCTCATCAGAGCCTCCATTTCCTCATCTGTAAATGGAATAATTGTATCTAACCTCAAAATCGTGAGGATTTCAAATAAATAATAAGTATCATGCTTGGCACAGAGTAGTTGGAAAAGTGAAATACAAGACACTGCTATTACTGTCCTATTGCCATTATTCCTCCATCCTACGGACCACCTCCCGTGGTGCTCTTCCTCCCAGGAATTTTTCCCATGCAGTCAGGGTTTGCCCCACATTTCCCAGGACACGAGGAGTCTGGGCCCTGAAATGCTAGGTCCCAGCCCTGCCCTCGGGCTCCTGGGTGGCAGAAACTGGCATCGGTAACATCCCAGGCCAGGCCGCCTCGCAGCAGCAGAGCTGGCTGCAATAAGCTGAAACCTGGCTTCTATTTCTCCAGGTCAAAATGTCATAACTTTTGGCAGGATCACAGGACCACAAGGAGGAGAAATCAGAGAGTTCCCGATAGCATCAAAGAGAGACCTTGTGGAAATACTTCAAAGGCTTGACAAGGTAAAAGCCATTATCGTTAATTAGGTTTATGATGGTTTTATTGTTATTGGTGTAGAACCCTTTTGGCAGCACTTTTCCAGCCAGGATGCAGGCAAGAAAATCAAGGAAGAAATGGAAGAAGCGGCCCTTAAGCCTTCCCTTAAGGGAAGCCGGGCACAAAGAGGGGCCTTCCAAAATTTGGGGGGAGGTGGGGTCATCGCCGAGGGGCAGCTGGAGATGCAGGTCTGCAGCCTCCGAGGTCCAGGCCCAGCTGTGTGCCAGCCTCTCCGAGCCCAAGCAGCAGAGGCCTGCAGACAGCTCCGACCAGGCGTCTAGAACCCTCACTGCTCTGCCGCCAGGGCAGGCTGCTCACTTTGGGTTCTCTCCCCAGGGCGATCTCCCTCCCTGCCACCTTCTATGGTCTAGGCTTGAGACTCCTCTGATCCTCACAAGACGGGATGCGTCGTGAAGGAGGTATTTCCACTTTACAGGCGAGGAAACAGGCTCGCAGAAGTTAAACGGTTTGTCCTGGTTGCACCAGTGTGAGTGAACAGCCGGGACTCGATCTGGGGACCCTGCACCGCAAACGCATGCTCTTGGCCAGGGTTCCGTGACAGTGCGGTCTGTGCCCTGGGGACCGGTCTGCAGTCTGGGTTGTTACCGTTCGTTATTGGGTCACACAGGCTAATTTTAGAAATGGAAACTGAGCTTTAAAAAGTTCCCCAGCAATCTGACAAAATGATTTTATGTCTAACAATTCTTAAAAAAAAAAAAAAATTGGCTTGCATTTTACATGTCTTTGATTTCGCTTTTCTAGACGTTCTAGAAATTTCTATCCTGTTTTACCAAGTCTGTAATGGGGTGGGGCAGAGAATCCGCACTCCCTCCCCCCTCACCAGAGCTGATTTGAGAAGTCATGGTCCAGACTGGCCTGCTCTCTTGGTTTCGTGCAGGTGGGCGCTCAGAGCCACTCCAGAAGGGTCCTTGTACTCGAGAATTAGCTGATCCTAAGCTCCAGGACACCTTAGTCTGAAGTCCAGAAATGCCCACAAGGCAGGGAAAAGCAAGCCTGCACTGCTTGCTAATCATGAGAGCCTTGGTTGGAGGTGCTGTGGGCTTGTCTGTCCCAGCCTCGGTATGAGCCACCAAATAAAAAGAGCACGCAAGAGTCAGCAATGTACCTCTGTCTTCAAAACGAGGCCCACATCATCTGACTACCTTTAAAAAGAAATGCTTAGTTTTATTTATCTTCTCCTCTTTCCCATTTACCTTTACACGGGAGGGAGGGACAGAGAAAAATACAAGTGCCCAAGTTCCCTCTGAAGCTGGACCTGAAACAAGAAGGAAACTTCTAGACCTACCTGGCAGGCTGGTCATGGCCAGGTGCAGGGAGTTAATGCATGTTAGAGCCAGGGTAAACTTTTAGGTACAGGGAGCTCGGTGCCAAGTATCACTAGCCTCATTAGGTTCTTCAGTCTCAGGGAGGAAAATCTGCATTATCTGCCTCCACCTTCGTCTCCTCCCTCCTTTGCAGTGGGTTAGCAGAAACCCCAGTTTCAGGGTGAGGGAGGTGGGGCAACGTGGCACACGATACAGCCCATTCCGGCATCTGTGAAGAGGTGCTAGGGGGATGCTTCTTCCCTCTGCCCCGAGCAGCAGCTGAAACAGGATGTGGACGCACCCTAGGTGGGATTTAGGAGGCAAACAATGGACAGTACAGAACTCACTCCTTTACACGCACATTTACACACACACATAGCATCAGGTGCTATTCCAATAGCGGGGATACTGAACAGCAGCGAACAAAGCACAGGAAGTCTGTTCTCATGAAGCTGACATTCTAGTCAGGGGAAAGAGATGACAAAGTATTTACAAGTAAATATATGACATAGTTTAAGTGGTGAGCAGTGCTCAAACTACAGTTGTATGGGGGGAGGTGGAGAAATGAGAATGGGGTGCTCATCTATATAGGGGTGCTCAGGGAAGGCCTGTCCAGAAAGGTATCATTGGGGCAGAGATGAAGAAAATGAGAGACCAACATATTTGGGTATCTGGGGGAAGTGGTCTCAGGCAGAGGGAACAGCTAGTGCAAAGGCCCTGGGGTGGGAGGATCTTGGCCAGGAGGCCAGCGTGGCTGGAGCACAGTCAACAAGACAAGAGCAGTAGGCGATGAGGCCAGATCATATATCGGATTCTGAGCTATGGTGAGGATTTTGGATTTCAAGCCACGGGAGGATGGAGGGGATATTGAGCAGATGAGTGACACAATCCGCTTTGTGTTTGACATGGCCCCAGTTTGGACTGAGTTGATAGGAATGGAGGTGGCCAAAGGGCCAAACTAGAACTTGGGATATTTTTAGAAGGTAGAAGCATTAGGGGCTGAATGATAAGGGCAGAATGACGACAAGCCCTCCTCGGAGGACGTCCCTAAATGGTCCTCCCTTTGCCTGACTGTGGTTTTAACGGGCACAAAGGCCGCCCTGGTAAAAGGCGAAGGATCAGACTCTAATCCTGATGTCAGCCGCCTGAGATGCTGGTGGGCGGGCTGCTGGCCGCATCTAGGGGGCCCACAGCCCCAGCAATTAAGCCAGACCTCCTTGAGCCCACCTCTTACAGGGTCCCGGGGGGCCCCGCACCGGCCCAGACTACAGTGATGCCGTCCAGGAGACACAGAGCCTTCTCCCCCAGCCCTCTAATGAATCTGCTCTGGGACCTTGAACCAGGCACCTTCTCTCCCGCTCTGGGAAGGGGCAGGAAGGGTGGAGGGCGGAGGCTGTGTCCTGAAGAAGCAAAAGGATTGCCGTTCACCGTTCACCGTTCAGACAGCTCAGAGCAGTCACGGGGGGGAGGGGCTGGAGCAGAGGGAACTGCACCTGTTTCCACACCATGCACTTCGACCCCTGTGCGTGTCCCCGCCCGCCGCTGGGCGGTCTCGTGGTGCCGCCAGGGAGAGCTAGGGAGGAAGAGCATGCAGCCTGATGTCTTAAATATTGGAATGAGAGAGGGAGAGATAACAGGAGGCGCATGGGATTTCTTGCCTAACACACTCTTTGGAAGCAGCTGCCAAACAGGACCTAGACTAAGGGGTTTCCCAGTGTGTTCCACAGAGCCCTGAGGTTCCAGAAGCCCAGGGCCACTGCAGGGCTGAGGCCACCCCACCACAGCCAACCTCAGCCAGGGGAGCTCTGCTTTTATCTTCCATTTTCTACACTGGGATTTCAGGGGACGCTTTCTTTTAAGAAAGAATAACAGGTCTAAGTCCAGAGCATCGTGGGCCAGGTGGGGAAAACAGATGAATGGATCGGGCCAGCTATAAACTACGGAGGTCTGTGACCTCGGAGGGAACACATGCTACCCACGGAGCTGCTCAGCTCCCCCTGACTGCTGCCCTGCAGGAACGGGGTGCAGAGTCACTAGGTCATCTGATTTTCAGGAGAAACCGGTGATCCAGATTTGCATACGATTAAGCCCACAGGCCGACCAAACCATACGTGTTTGTGGGCCATCAGTTTGCAATCCCCAGCCTTGGAGGATCTGGCTTTCAGAGAAGGCAGCACGTGTGAAGGGGGAGGAGGCCAGACTCCAGACTCCCCCGACTTCTCCCTTAGAGCCGGCTAGGCTGGGACGCGCCACACTTACTCAGCTCTGAGATGCTCCCCACACAGGTGGCCAGGAGGGACTGCTCCAGGGTCCGGAGCTCCAGCTGAGCATAGGCATCGGCTCGCTCGTCGTGGCCCAGGGACCCACCGTTGTAAGGACTGAAGTACGCGGGGAGGGAGAGGACACCTGTGGGGAAACGGGCAGACAGGTGAGTTCAGGAAGGAAGCAAAGGTCCACAGGCCCAGCCCCGCAGCTTCTGGTAGAGTGGGGGTGGGGGGTGGTCATGGGCAATGAGGACACTCATCTCTGATGTCTACGGAAGCCAGAGTGAGGAGCGGCCCACTTGTGGGTGGGGTGCTTGGAGCCGCGTAAGGAACCGGCCTGCACGAGCTCACGGGCCACACAGGGGTTCATTCACTCCTCTGCTGCTTCATGCGCGGAGTAGAGTGTCTCCCTCGGACTCTGCAGTGACAGAGGCCCGGCCTTGCCTTCATGGACCTCAGGGGACAGGAGAGTCTACTATAGTCTACTATGTCCCCCCAAAGCGTGGGACCCCCCCGCCGAGTCCTCTCACTTCCTCATGCTGCCCCCTTTCACTCTTCCTGCCAAGACGGGGCGAGGGCCGAGCGCAGGGAGAGGGGTGCTGTCTTCCCCGCTCCAAGGAGGGGATGCGTCCCAGCCACTGGCCAAGTCCAATTAGTGTTTTTCATTAGCACTCCAGCACCAGAGGGACAGGGCTGTCAGAATCAATCCTGGAGGGTGACAGCCTGTAAATTTCTCCAACTAAATGTGTGGCTTCTTAGAAAGCACCAGAAAAGCAAAATCAGCCCGGCTCAAAATTACATGTTGGTTCTTAAGAGCACGCGGCCACAGATTCCCAGCCTTCGGAAACTGCCATTTCTTCCATCAAGGCATCTTCGTCCAACACCCTGCCCCCTCCCACACACACACCCCGCTGAACTTTCTTTTTTTTTTAAAGAAAAATACCCACAGGAATTTAATCAGTCACTTTTGGGAATATCTCTTAAAAAAATTCCTTGAGATGGCTGGAGAGCCCCTGGGATGTGGCCAAATCCGGGTCAGCCGTCCCCGTCCTGCAGAAATACAGCGAGGATGGTGACAGCCAGAGGTGGTGAAGCAGAAGGGTGAGGACAGGGCCCTGGGGCCGGCACGATCGGGCTCCTGCTTCTGGCTCCGCCACTTACCCAGCGGGGTGATCTGGGGTCGGGGTGCTTGCATGTCAGCCAAGGGAAAGGAAAGAGCCTCGCCCGCAGTGTAGCCACGGGGATCAACCGAGCTAGGGGATGGCGATGCCTGCACCGGGGTGTCCTCAGAAGGGGGCCCTGCTGGGAGGTTGCTATTACTTCTGCTATGTGCTGGGAATGTCGGCTTCATTCACACCACCGACTTATTCTTTCTGCGAGTAGGCTCTGCGGCCTCTACCTTAGATATTGGGGGACGGATGTGCAGAGAGTTTGAATGCCTCGTTCAACGTGGTGGCAGAACCAGGGTCTGACTCCGGATCCGACGGGCTCTCCAATGCGTGCACCTTGCCTCTTGTAGGGCCCACGTCCAGCGGGCACCCCACCAAGGCTCACCTCTGGCTGCCCGGCTGGGGGCCCGTGTGAGCCCACGCTGCTGTGTTACGGCTGCCCGGGGCACCCAAGGAGCTCCCCCTGCTGTGGCCTGTGTTTCTCTCCCACGGCAGTCTTCCTCCTGCCCAGACCCTGGCGGTGTTCTCCGACCGTTCTGCAGGTTCAGCTGACCGTCAGCCCTGCCCCGGCCTCCCCACCTTCCTCTGTGTTGCCCCACTGTCCCCTGAATCCCCCCACCGTCCTGCATGGGGGCCTCTCCCATTGCATCTGGTGCTGACACGGAGAGGCAGGGAATCAAAGCACTTCCTCAGAGCACTGTTTCTAGTGGGAGAAGGAGGAGGGCATGGCTGGGTTCCCCCTGCCTCCCCAGGCCTGCTCCCCAAAGCAGAAACTCTCCCCGCTGGCTGAGTACCCACACCATTAGGAAGAGCTGGCTCTGAGCATTAAAACAAGTGAAACAAAAGAGAATCCGCTCCCCTCCAACTCTCTCTCTCTCTCTCTCTCTCTCTCTCTCTCCCCAAGCTCCAACCTAGAGTCAGCTCCAACATTTGGGAGAGTTTCCACACATCCACGGGGCCGGGCAGGCTCTGCTCCCCCTCCCTTCTTCATTATTAATCTACAGAAACAACACCGGGGACATGTGGATCAAATTTACAGCGCTTAGTGCAAGGGAATAGGAAATTCAGCTGATTTGTCAAAGGATTCCCAGAGAGAAATATTATGTCAATGGATCCAGTAACAGGAGCTGGCAGGTCCATTAATAATAGTTCCCATTTTCCTAGTCATCACCCACCATAGGGGCCTTCACTTAATATTGTGGCAAAAGTAATTATGAACCGATTATTAATAACAACAGTCGATGGCATCACAGCTTTTGCATAGTACACCTTTCGCTTTTAAGAGACGTTCAGCATGGAGCAGCGTGTTCTTCCGGCGGGAGGAGCAGGGAGGAGCAGGGAGGAGCAGGGCGCTCGGTGTCCTAGCAGCCACGTCTGGCTTCCACGGGGGGCTTCCTGTGTGCCGGGCACGGGGATAACGGTGTACGCATCGTCACGTTTAGCCCCCACCTCCATGCAGGATGTACCCTCTGCACCCATCTCACAGATGAGGAAACCGAGGCCCCTGGAAGACTTGCCCAAGGTCACTGAGGGCAGACAGTAAATTGAGGCCAGAATTTCAATCTCTCGGGTTCCAAGCCGTTGAAATGAAATGACACTCTGCCCGCGGCCACCTTGTCCTTTAAACAGCATCCCCCCCCACACCCGGTGATTTGGGAGAAGAGGGGTTCCAAACTGTGTGGGCCTGGGGTTTGACAGGAAGAAAGAGAATCTAAGACCCAGAAATGGGACTTTCCTTTTAACGGGTCCCCAGGCACTTCTTGCCAGGGGTCCCTGGAGGCCTCCCGGGGAAGTCTGCAGATGGAGGCTGTCCTCTTACTCCCTGGGATCTTTCCAGAATGCAGCTGCCCCGACGAGAGCCTTTTTAATGTCAATCTGAAATTCATATAAGCCTGTTCCTCAGCAGCTCTCACTGGAGATGGAAAATCTTTACGTCCTCTCAACACTTTAGAGCCTTTGCCCCCCACACATTCCCAGCTTTATGATAGGGGCCGCCCAGGGCAAGGCCATTCTGGGAAAAGGGATTTAAAACACACACACACACACACACACACACGAAAAGAAAGAGCAGCTCTCTTTTTTTTTTTTCATTTTTGTATAATCCTTAGGAAAAGTTGTTTCTTTCAGTCCTGATGGAAAAGCCAGCATGCCCGAATGTTTCCCCCAATGAGTTAATAAGGACATCCCTGATCACTCCCTGCTGAACTCCACAGAAGTGATGGAAAACCCTCCCGCATCCCTGGGTCGTCCCCGACGGGCCGCGGGGTCGGCAGTGGTAGGAAGCAGTAAGTCTGATCCAGGTCCCCCCTGCTCACCCTCTTCTATAAAGCGAGTATCGGGCAGCCGGGGTGGCTCAGCGGTTTAGCGCCTCCTTCAGCCCAGGGCGTGACCCCGGGGTCCTGGGATCGAGTCCCGCATCGGGCTCCCTGCATGGAGCCTGCTTCTCCCTCTGCCTGTGTCTCTGCCTCTCTCTGTGTGTCTCATGAATAAATAAATAAAATATTTATAATAAAATAAAATAAAATAAAATAAAATAAAATAAATAAAATATAAAATAAAATAAAATAAAATAAAATAAAATAAAATAAAATAAAATAAAGCGAGCATCTCTGTTAGACGACACATCCATCACCTTCCCTCACTCAGTTTTGTGCAGTCTGGTTGCCCAGCTCCCGAACCTCAGAGCTCATTACATCACTCCCCAAAGCCCTGGCAGCCTCCTCCCCAGGCCTCCGGAGCCCAGGGTCACATCCGCCCCTCTGCGTAAGGACAGCCTGAGAGTCGCCCTGATGGAGCCTCCCTCCTCCTCCACCTGCAACCCCCCTATCAGCCGCAAGCCTGGCTGCTCTGACCGACCCCGGTGCAGGCCACCACCTTCCCCTCAGCAGACACAGCGCCAGGGCTCCTCCCCTGTGCCCTCCCACCTGCCTTGCCCACCCTTGCCTCCCCTCTCTGGTGGGTGCTCAGACTTGGCCTTGGACTCTTCAGTGACTGCTCACCGCCCCTGCAGCGAGGTTTGGTGACCCCCTTCCCACAGGTCACCAGAGATCATTTTCTTTCTCTGAAAATGAGGGACGAAAACAATTCTACCGGCGAGTGGGGGCGATCCCCAGCACCTCCCGGGAACGGGCAGGGTCTCTCCAGGCTGTTCTGTGAGTTTGGTCACTTGGCTCTTTTCCAGTTTGGAAAAGGAACACATTTTCTTCCCAAGAGACTGGCCACCAGTGCCCAGAGACAGGGCGCCAGTGAGTCAGGTGGGGAACCCAGGGAGCAAGGGGTGGGGGGGGCGGGCACCCCGTCTTGTGCTCTGTGGTTGCCAACCCGGCGTCGACCTGGTTTCAGCCTGCAGGGGTGCCCGCGCCCCAAGCAAGCACCCAGCCAGACGCAGATGGACGGCACAGGGGCTGCAACCCAGACTCCAGGGCGAAGGCTTCTCGGAAGCGGGGCCTAGGCCGAAGGCCAAATCCAACGGGGAGAGATCATTCTCTCCTCTGTGAAACACTGGGGCAGAGTCGGTGGCTTCTCGAGTCTTCTCTGGCCTCTCTGCTGGGCTCTAGCCCCGCGGGGCCGCGCTCAAAACCTTTCCCTGCTTTCCATTCCACTGTCTCACGTCTAAGCGCCAACGGCGGGCACAAGCAGACCCTGTTGTTCCGATTTCCTACGGTTTAATCTCCCCCACAGCTATAGTACCCCCTCCCCGGCACGCACGCATGCACAATTTTAAATATAAAGACGTCCTTTTTTTTTGGTGAAAACTGGATTTACGGTCCAGCTTTTCTGACCAGTCATCAAAAAACCATTGAGACTGTAATATAACTGTCCCCCCAACTTAAGCTATTACCAGCTCTCTCCCCAGGCTCGTAAATGGTCTTTCCAGGGCACCGTGACTACGGTGGGCCCAGCCGCCCGTGCAAGCCTGCATGTCCAGCGCCCTCCCCCGCCCCGGCCCACGACACCCCCACCCCCCCACCAGGCTCACTAGCAACCCACTCAGGGAAGCTCATCTGTGAAGACAGCAGAGGCCACCCCCTGTCTCCTGTTTCTTTAAAATGAAAACCGGGATGCAGAGAATTACTCTTTTATTGCCCCTGTGAGGAAACTTGGCAGGGTGTGTTCTGCTGGTTTTCTTAGGAGCTGGAAGCTTGGGTGGGGTTCAATCCATAAGCTTCTGAAAATAAAATTATATTGCCCCACTGAACGGTCTCCAAATAGCCCGCATAATCCAACACTTCTTACTTTTTAAAAAGTGTTTCCATTCTCTGATCTGGAATTTTATATATAGCACGTTTAGCGCCCAGTGTTGGATGTTAGTCATATTGAAACAAAGTGCTGAAAAGGTAAAGCACGGATATTTTTCAGAGGGACCCAAACGGAGCACAAGGACAGTCGATTCTAGAAAAACTTCAGTGAGCAGTATTTCTCCTGACATTCTGAGTCCAAAAAGGTTGCGGGGGTGGGTGTTGAGGCTCGGACGGGGCTAGGGGAAGGCAGAAAGAAGTGAAAACCTGGCAACCTGTCCATCGTTCACGTAAAAATGATTCATCAAGAATAATCAAAAGCTCACCTAACGCGTGGCCAGAACCCATCTGAAGATGAGACCACCATACTGTGAGGCTCAAGAGCTCAGGTGGGAGAAGAGGAGAGCCAGGGGGAGACAGGAGTGTGGTCTGAGTTTGGGAAGCAGGTTTTGAACACGGGTTGGCTAATAATGAATGGAGGGGCGGCTCGGTGGCTCAGGCGGTTAAACATAGGACTTTTGATTCAAGTTCAGGTCTTGATTTAGGCTCATGTCATGATCTCAGGGTTGGGAGATTGAGCCCCACATGGGAATCCGTGCTGGGCATGGAACCTGCTTAAGATTCTCCCTCTGGAAAAAAAAAAAAAAAGATTCTCCCTCTGGCCCCCCTAAAAAAATAATGAATGGAGATGGGCCACCACATGGTAAGTAGTACTCTACGCCCGGGATGGGATGAACCCCAGCATCTGAGCCCATGGGAAGACCCCAGCAGAGGTCTTATTCCCAGTAGCAGGTAGCTAATGCTGTTACTAGCTCCACTGACCAATGAGGGCCACCGAGGTTTGGAAGGCCGGGTCACTAGGCTAAGGCCGCAGAGATGGACAATGGCAGAGGCGGGATTTGGACCCAGCCTGCCCGATGCAAATCCATACCGGTCACCCCATCATAGCCTCTCAGACTCAGGCTCTCCCCATTCGAGCCCAGGGACAGACTCTTCCTTCTGCACTTAGGGTTCCGATTCCTAGTGCGCCTTCCCTTCTTCTTCAGAGTTAGGAAATTAAACACAAATAATTGTGCTCCGGTTAACATCTTACTCTGGCTAAGTTATCAGAACACCGATGGCTGACGGTGGTCACCCAGTCAGGTCAGGCCCAGGGGACGAGGAGCTCACGATTAAACAGTAAGATAATAATGCACATTTATGGCTGCCCAGGGAGCTAGGGGCCGGAGAACCCAGGGCAAGATCAAAGGCCACTAAAGTACAACCTGCTCATTGCCAGCATCCTCCATTATCTTTAAAATGATGATTAAAAAAAAAAAAAAAAAAAGTCCAAAGCAAATCTCACCATGAATTCTGGGCTGGAACTCATCTCCCTCTGGAATCCGTGACCGTCCTGGGCCTGCTGGCTGTGGACCCGCTTGGGGAGCTGGCCTCGGGGCTGCCTTTCCCATCCAGCTGGCAGCAGCCCTTCTGACCTCAGGGCTGCCTCACCCGATTCTCAGGGGGCTCCAAGCGGGGCGAGGATTTATGGGGCGAGAGAGGAGCCACCATACAACAACAGCCCAGCAAAGCAGTTGGTGGCGGGGTGGTGGGGGTGACCCCAGAATCTCCACGAGGAACGGTGGCTCCCTGGCATTCTGGCCACTTGTTTAATAGGTATAGGTCCGACCTTCTGCCACTGACCCAGAGGATGAGTGCTGGGAGCCCATAAAAGAACAAACTAGTAGAGATCATGGATTGCTGCTTAATTTGGGGGGGAGTAAAAAACCTAATAAAATGCAGTCTGTTCATTGCCATTTCCCTTCTTTGCAAGGGAGTGAACTAAAGCCAGAGTAACCAAGCAGATCAATTTCAGGAAATTAAACCTAAAGGTGAACCCTGGAAAAACCAGCAAGAGTCACAACATCGGGCAGTACGGGGCAGAAACCTCACAGTGACCTACTGAGCTTTTTCCCATGGAAAAACATCTCCGTGGTGTTTAGAATACTTTTTAAGAGATTCTGGGTGGCCTCTCTGCAAAGTATTGATGTAACACATCAAGAACTCGAGCGACCAGGAAGCATGAGTCTTGGAACTGCCGCCTCTTAAAAAAAAAAGGAGGCACCGCATGACCGGGGTCCTTTGGCAAATGCCGCCCCTGCCCCATAGCGGGTGAGCACATTAACTCCTGTGAGCCAAGGCCAACACAGAGCCACTTTTGTGTAAAGGCAACGCAGTTCACGTGCATGGCTGGGTACGCACACGCAGTCATCATCACCCTAAAATACCAGCCTTTCCCCCCCCAGTCAGTGCACACAGCCACCCAGGTAAGAGCGGTTCTCTCTCTGCTAGGGTGAAAAAACAGTTTGAATTACCATGCTTTCTAAACTTTATTTTTTTATTATTTTTTTACAACCAATAGGATTTGTTGGCGTAGTAAAATGTGATTGTTATAAGGGAAATGGGGGGCGGGGAGGGAGAGCTGTCCTTAGAGAATGAGGAGGGTGACCAATGTGTCTCCTGAGCAAAGGAATATCCATAACTTCAAATATGATAGAAGATAGATTAGTTATCAGAAATTAAATATTTATATAGGAAAATAAGTGAATGGGTAGCCCAGGTGGCTCAGCGGTTTAGTGCTGCCTTCGGCCCAGGGTGTGATCCTGGAGACTCGGGATCGGGTCCCACGTCGGGCTCCCTGCATGGAGCCTGCTTCTTGACCTCTGTGTGTGTGTGTGTGTGTGTGTGTGTGTGTCTCTCATGAATGAATAAATAAAATCTTAAAAAAAGAAAAAAAAGGAAAATAAGTGAATGTTAAAAAGAAAGACTATAAACATGTATAAATTCTGTAAAGAGCCCAGAATGGAGGTCACCTATCATAAAAGATCATTCTTTTTTTTTTTAAAAGATTTTATTTACTTATTCGAGAGAGAGAGAGAGAGAGAGAGAGAAAGCATGTGCACATGAGCAGAGGGAGGAGGAGAAGCGTCCACTGAGCAGGGAGCCCGATGTGGGGCTCAATCCCAGGACTCCCAGATCATGACCTGAGCTAAAGGCAGATTGCCTAACTGACTGAGCCACCTGAGGAACCCCCAAAAGAGAATTATTTCTTTTTTTTTTAAACATTTTTTTAAAGATGTATTTATTTATTTATGATAGACACACAGAGAGAGAGAGAGAGAGAGAGAGGGGCAGAGACACAGGAGGAGGGAGAAGCAGGCTCCATGCCAGGAGCCTGATGTGGGACTCGATCCCGGGACTCCAGGATCGCGCCCTGGGCCAAAGGCAGGCGCTAAACCGCTGAGCCACCCAGGGATCCCCGAGAATTATTTCTACAGGGGGGAATTTTAGATGAATTTTTTTCTCCATTATTCTTCATACTTTTTTCTACTGGTTAAATAATGACCACATGTATTTTAATAAAAACAAAACCATAATTACAACCATTGTGAGCTCATGGAGGCCCCCTCCCAAAAGAAAGGTAAATAAAAGGAGAACATGGTTGTTTTACAGAAATATTACTAAAAGAAAATAAAGGTTAGAAGAAAGGATATTGTTTTTGGAAGAAATCCAGGTAGAAACTGTCCTACGTTGCTACCGAGGAGGTAAGATTGTGTATGCACGCCTCATTCTAAGAACCTGCCCCTCTGAGAGCCAGCACCGTCACCTGGCCAGGTGCTGGTGACCCCGGGTGACCCTGGGGCCACATCACCCGTCGGACTCCTGGGGCGTCCTGCTGATGCTCGGCCCAGCTGTGTCCCCAAGCCATTGTGATCATGACACAGCCCGCACGGTGGGCTGCACCCCCGGCATCCACCAGGGTAGGTGCAGGCTGCAACGTGCTGGTAACTGCTGACAGGGACAGCCAGGAAAATCTTCGCACCACCACAGGCCCAGAATCAGCAATCAAGAAAAGGAGTCTTGGGCTGCCAGCACTAGCGTGGGGGTGTCAGTGGGCACCGGGAGGGGAGACAAGCAGAGCTCGGACCACACCTCCTGCTGGGGAGCAGTGCTGCCTGGAGGAAAAAGAGGGGGAGCACAGAGGTCCCCCCAGGGTCAGCCCGGAGGCGAAAAGAGGGATAAATAAGCCAAGCACCTAAAACACAAAGTCACCCCGTGGGGGTTAAAAAAGGCAAATATCACAAGGCCCAGGGCAGATGGCCAAGGCATTTATTAACAGATCATGAGTGCATTAGTCAGAAATTTACTGCACTGGAGTTCTTCTAATAAATGTAACCTGCTTTAGTTTGGGTCCTATTCCAAAGGGTTTCGACTATTAGGCTCTCTAGATGATTTAATAGCACGAGTCAGAGAAAAAAAGGGCTTAAAATCCAATTCTGAACCTTATTAGTTGTGTGACCTTGGACTAGTTGCTTAACATCTCTGAGCCTCAATGTGCTCATCCGTGCAAAAGGCTTAATAGCTCCTAGTTCACAGGATCGAGGATTAAAAGAGGTGAAGTGAGCATTTAGCAAAATGCCTGACACATAGTAAGCGTGTAGTAAATGGGGCCGCCCTTATAAATGGCTTCACTGATTCCCAGGGCCACTGGCTTCGGAATAAAATCATCAGATACCATTTAAAAGCACTCACCACCATCAGGAGGAAGGGATGGACCTGGAGCCAATCTATCCCGTTATTTTTCTAAAGACCACCCCGGTCTCCGTGGATAACGAATCATGCTTTATTCATGAAAGGTTATTTGTTCTGTATTCATCTGCTCCCTCATTTATACAACAGCGATTTACTGACGGCCTAACCATGTGCCAGAAGTAGCTACGCTCTGGGGACGGAAAAGCGGACACACAAGGTCCCCACCCTCTTGACGTCTTGCAGTCTAGGGAAGGAAGGCAGTCGGCACACCAGCCCAGTCAATGCTATGGAAAGGGCTAGAGTCAGAACAAGGAGCCCAGAGGAGCGGTGTCTAAGCCCAGACTATCCAGGGCTAATGGTCAAGGAAGGCTTCCTGGAGGAAGGGACATCTCAGCTGATGATGAATAAACTATTTATAGTTTATTGAACGGGTTGGGTGGCTCTTCCACGGAAACGAAAAGCCTATTTGAACGGGTTGGGTGGCTCTTCCACGGAAACGAAAAGCCTATTTAAGGAAGGTTCGGGTAAGTGATAGGTTGAGGAGAGGCCCGATGGGATTTGTCATGAAGTCGAGTTTGTAGAGCAAGCACATTATTTGTACCAGACTCCGTTTATTTGCAGCCTGGGAGGTGGCTAATGGAGATCATTGCCCTCTCCCCACCCACCCTTGGAGCCAGTACTAATCCAAGGGTTAGCAAACATTTTCTGTAAAGAGGCAGAGTAAATATTTTTGGCTTTGCACGTCTTGGTCACAACCATTGAACACGGCCTGTGTAATACGCACACATAATATGCAAACAAACGTGCATGGCTGTGTTCCCCGTACGAAAATGTAAACACAAATTTGCATTGCACATCATCTCCGTGGGTCATGAAATAGTCTTCTTTTAATGAACCTTTTCAACCATGTAAAAACGTAAAACTCATCCATAGCTTGTGGGCCATATGGAAACAGGTGTCAGGTGGGCTTTGGCCCCGGGGTGGTGCTGGCCCCACCTGCGTACTGACCCAGAGCCTCCTGAGGGGACCGAGACGGGGAGAGCGGAGCGATGTGACAGGCCTCAGGGGAGGTGCCGGGGTGGAGGGCGCCAGTCACAAGAGTCTAATGGGCTGGGGCTCTGTCCTGAGGGCGAGGTGGACCCACTGAAGGGGTTCAAGCCAAAGCTGCGCATTTCTTTTGGCTTTTGCGTGAAACACTTTAACGTCAAAGACAGATGCAGTAGATCGTATTTTTTGGAACTGAAATTCAGCAAGATATCATTTTTAAGGCCGAATAAGTGAAGACTGTTATTTGGCCACCTTTAAAATTGGTGATGTTCCTGGGTCAGCCTTCAGCAGTTGGCAAACTTCAACCTACCAGGCTCAGAAAAGCAACTCACGAAGATCGGGAGAATTTTTACAACCCGTACCTTGAAATCTGGATCAGAGCAAGACACCCCAAGGCTGAGTGTGTTGGGGGCAGCAGGGCCCAGAGGCAATAGAGCCCCCCTCAGAACTCATACGGAGTGTACGCACACATTCCCACCCCCAAACACAGAGGAACGGCCGCTTGCAGGCGGCTAAATCCTGCAACAGAGAACACATTCTAAGGCCCTGGGACCCTCTGTGTCAAGGTTAACCGACGGCCCCAAATTTGGAATAAGGATCTGGACAGGCTACGGAAATTTTAGCATCGTGCTATTCCCATGATTCATTCACTTATGCAAATGTCCCTATGTGCCGATTAATTACCCTGAGCTTGGCAAGAGGAATACAGAGGTTGCGTAGACTCAGGATCCTGCTCTAGAGGAAAGGGAAAAACACGGAGGCAGATAATTAAAATGCAGCAGGATCCGTGCAAGAGGCAGGGTCTGGAGTCTGTTAATAGAAATTTGGACAGAGTCTGGAGAGAGGGCTTTTGCTATGTGCGGTCATGAACTAAGGACAAATAATAACAGGACAATTCAGAGAGACCCCACTTACTCCAAGAACCCCAGAGGGATTTGACAGATTTATGAGAAGCAAACAGTCCCCGGCCAACCCATGGCTGAGCAACATCATGCAACACCAGGGTGGGATGAAGGAAGGACAGGGAAGGAAGCTCATTTCTAGAAAGGAGGTGCCTCCAGAATTGCTCATTTCTGGGCTGAGGACATCCTATACCTGACTGTGTCACTCCCAGGATCCAAAAGGACGCCACAACCTTCCCCCACTAAGATGTAGGAAAACAGCCACCGGACGCCTGACACTGGACGTGCTGATGTTCTCAGTGGCCAATATACCATTCCTTCTTTCTAGAACCCCTGAGCCATTTTGTCTGGAACAGTCAGGTACTATGAGCCCCAGGGGACACCTTCCCTGGCCTCCCTAGAGCCATGCAACACGGTTTTGGACAATGAGACATACATTCAAGACATCAGGGGTTCTGGAAAATGTCACTTTTCCTGACCCAAGGGGATGGGCCACTCGGCCGGCAGAACTTTGCTTTCCTTACTGCGTCCAATGTGACGCACCATCTGAAAATGGTGCAGCAGCAGCCATTGTGCAACCAGGAGGCAGGCCACCTGCAAAAGCTGAGTGCTGTTCGGTCCCCACGGTCCCACAGTGGAGGGGGTGGGTCTGCAGGAAGGGACGAGAGCAAGATGAGAGCCAACGTGCTAAGGACAGCAGAGCAGGAAGGAGGAAGAGCCTGGGTCTCTGACAGCCTCCCCTGGCAACTAACAACTGGCAGGAACTGGGAGGCTCTGAATGTTTTATGGGAGAAAAATATCCCCCTGCTGATCAGTGGGTTCGTTTCCTAGGGCTGCCGTAACAAAGTACCACAGGCTGGGTGCCTTAAACGACAGGAAGTTGTCTTCTCACGATGCTGGGGGCCAGAAGTCCAAGATCAAGCGCTGGCAGGGTTGTTTTCTTCTGAGGCCTCCTGCCTTGTCTCAGGCTTGACCGTGATCTCCCCGTGTTCTGTGTCCGTGTCCTAATCTCTTCTTATAAGGACACCAGTCATTCACATGACCTCATTTTACCTTCATGACCTGCCTAAAGGCTCCATTTGCGAGCACAGTTATGGGCAGAGATGCTGCGGGTTAGGACTTCAACATAGGAATTTTGGAGGGACACAATTCAGACTATAACAGTCGGGCTTCCGGTGACTTGCAGATGAAGGGATTTGTCTAATACGAGGACGATTTCTGTAGATCATGTTTCCAAAAATATTTTTAAGCCATAGAACCCTTTGTTCAAAAGAAATCATGTGGAACGTCTTCCAGTAAAGCCATCTCTCCACTCTCCAGGCCCCCACGTCTCCGCTGCCCATCAGACTCCACCAAGAACAGAGTGGTTCTGGTCCATAACGCCAAGCTCCTGAAGGGCTCAGGGCGGCAAGAGCAACTCCAGGCCCCGTTTGGTACAGGCTGGAAGCCTCACAGGGGACTCTTTCTAGAAGACCAATTGGCTACTACTACGTGAGTAGCTGCGGAATGTCACTTATGGTTTAACTACAAAAATACAGGTAAGCACAATGGGGAAAATAAAAATTGCTGTAGCTTTCCCACCTCGAGATAATCACCACCGACATCAGGGTTTTATATCCTTCAGACTTTCAAATATGCACCTACGCCTATGAGTGTCCACCTATATTTTTAATAAATCTTTTAAAGAATTAATTTTGAGAGAGAGAGAGAGAGAGAGATCATGTATGAGGAGGGGCAGAGGAAGAGGGAGAGAGCGTCTCAAGCAGACTCCGCACCGAGCGAGGAGCCTGACACAGGGCTCAATCCCACGATCCCAGGATCACGATCTGAGCTGAAACCAAGAGTCGGACCCTTAGCCGACTGTGCCACCCAGGCACCTCTATACCTTAAATTTTAAAAAAGGAACCCTACCATGTGCTTTAATAACCTCCTTTTTCACTTAATATTTCATGGACATTCTCCACGGCCCCCAAAGGAGGTTCCTCATCACCGTTTTCGATGGCTGCGGCACACACCATCCTAGAGGCTCACGGCATTCACTGCCATTATTTTGGGTGAGTCAGGAGGGACCCCTCTGACTGGACTTCACAACGGGCAGTGCTCCCTGAGTCACTTCAAACCCCGGTGCTCCAGCACAGAGAAGAGCCCTCAACGTGAGGGCTCCACCTGGGAGGTGAGGAACCTCCTCTCCCATCTGGGACCTTATCAGGGCCTCTAACAGACCTCAATCAGCACCTTCCACCTCGTTCTTCATTTGAAAACCAGGTCTCACCAAAAAGGAATTAAAGCCCCAGGAAGATGTGGGGTTTCCTCGCATGTGTCTCTGGATGAGAGTCTCACTCCCGGAGGCCTCAAAGGGCTGGCGATGGGGGCCGTATCCCAGGGAGGAGCACTCGGGGCCTCTGGCCCACTGACATCTGGACTTGCACACAGGTCCACCCTCGGGGGTGGGGGGGTGTCTTTTCTCCACTGGGAAACCCAGGATTCTCGGTGCTTTCCAGGCAGAGCCCAGATGGGAAGGTTTCTTGCTAAGTCATGGGTTTCTGGGGGAAAGAGAGGCCGCAGCAAGCTTCCCGGGGACAGAGGCCTTTCCTTGGGGCGCTCCTCGGTCCCGCTGCCGTGGCTACGGCAGGGTCGCCGCCTGGCTGCAGAGCTGCGTGTGACCCCGTGCACTTGAACTACGACTTTGGGCTTTGGCTTGAGTCCCTCGCTGTTTGTTTTACAAACTCCTACTTGCAGTCTCAAATTAGGCTCGTTAAAAAGCCAGCTCCCCACGGGGCTATAAACGTCACCCGGACACGCGGAGCGCGGGTTTACAAGGCGGGCGTGTGATGTGCCCACCAAGCCCGCCGCGGCCCCAGTGGGAACGGTGAATCAGCCTTTTGGGGCAAAACCCTCTCCTGGGCCCTCCGCCTGGACAGGAGCTGCGCGGGCGATGGCCAGGGGAGGCAGCTGGGGGTCCCCGGAGACAGGTGATCGGGAGCGACAGGCCAGCTCCCGGACCCACGTGGGCCCAGCCTTCCCCACCCCCTCGCGCAGCACCCCGCTCAGGGTGCGTCCCCGCGGGCACGGGCGCCCCTCTCCCCTTCCCGGGGCTGCTCCTCCTGCCCCGTCCCTGCCGTGTCACCCCCATGTCGCAGCTGCCGCCTTGGCAGGGTTCCCCCCACCGGGGCGGGTGGCAGGTCAGGGCAAGCGGACGGCAGAGAAAGCATCTCCCGCTCCCAGGCATCGGGTTCCTTCTCGAAGCCTCCACTGGTCAGCACGCCCCCAGCGCCACTGCGGCTGAGCGAAGCAATCTCAGAGATCTTACTATCTGCCCCCCAAGCCGCCCGCGGGGGGCCAAGGTGGGAAAGAATCACAGTCTTTTCACCTTCTTGAAGTTTCAGGAGATACTTGCTCTGACCCAGGGCTTTACTAACACACACACACACACACACACACACACACACACACACACTTCTCCTACCCTCGCTCTCCACCCCCCCAAGTGCACCAGAACCCAGCACGTGCTCATACAGCCAAGGCTGGAGGGGGCCGTAGAAACCACATGGGCCCCCAGCCCCGCTCTGGCTGCCCATGCACGCTCCAGATTTAACATGTGGCCGTCCTGTTCTTTTTTTTTTTTTTTTTTTTTTTTTTAAGATTTTATTTATTCATGAGAGACAGAGAGAGAGAGAGAGAGAGAGGCAGAGACACAGGCAGAGGGAGAAGCAGGCTCCATGCAGGGAGCCCGATGCGGGATTCAATCCTGGGATCCCAGGATCACGCCCTGGGCCAAAGGCAGGCACTAAACCGCTGAGCCACCCAGGGAGCCCACCTTCGTGTTATCTATTAGTCCCCCACCCAGTACCTGTAGCTCTGCTGACCATGGCTCTGATGTGTCACACTCCCAGCCAAGACACCAAGTGGCTGTCGGAGGGCTTGGACCCAGGGACCACAATCTAGCTTCCTCCTAAGAGAGCTCATGTGCAGCTCCAACTGTTAGAAAGTTCTTATTTAATCCAATTCTGTCCTGTTGCAGCTTCTATACCCTCCGTCCCGTGTCCACACCAGTAAACCTACCCTCTTCCCATGGTGGGGCCCCTACCTCCGTCACAAGCTCCCCATGTGCCATGCGCCCCTCCCAGTCCTGGGAGCCCAGCACGCCTGCACAACCCTGGCGTGTGTTGCTTGTGTGTCTACCCTAACCAGTTCAGGGCCTGAAATGCTCACGACTGCAACCTCAATATCAGTGGTGTCCCACTCTGTGTCTGTCCTCTTGCTCCCTGGCGACTGGCCACCACCTTCCCAGAGCCCACCCTGCCCACAGTGGCCTGCTTATGACCCCAGGCTCCCAAGTTAGGCACGTCCAGCCTCCACTCTTGACTCCACCGCTCACTTGCCATGCGGCCTGAGACAAAGGACACCTCCTCTGAGCCGGCTTTCCTGCCTGTGAAATGGGGGTAACACCCAGTCTGAGGGAGCAAGCATGACAACTAGCGGAGACCACACGCACAGGGCTCCGTCCAGTGCCAGGCACAGGGTGGGCACACAGTGACCGGAGGCCCTCTCTGTCCATGCACTGTCCCCATGGGCTCACTGCGACCCCCACTGCACCCTGCTCCCCTCCCAAGTCCTCAGGCTCGACACAGGAGTCACCTGGGATACTAGGTGGGTAGCTCACAAAGGGCAGGAGCTTCATTTTTCATCTCCCTCCTTCCTTCTCTCTGCCGTTCCATGCACATGGTACGTGCTCAGTGAGTATGAAAAACCCAGGTTCAGAGAACACGAAATGGACTCTTGCAATATTAAAGCAAACCAAGAGAGCGGCTGTGGCTTCAGATGACATTAAGGGTCAAAGAAAACCACCCTATCTGTTCCGTGACGTCCGTCTCCTCCAACAGCACGTCCGGGAGGGCGGACGTCGGAGGGCAGGGGCCTGCCGGGGTGCTGAGGGCTCTGCCACAGACAGGAGAGCAGAACAGAAAGCAGGGGTCGGCGTGGCCGCCAACCTCAGCGCCGCCTCCCCTGGCCCTGATCCCGGCCCAAAAGATGGGGGTGGGGGGAGCGGAGCGCTGGAACTGTCTGCAGAGCTCTGGCCCACTGTTCTGGTGATGTCTACAGGCCACCAACAGCCCACCCTCTTCGCCCCTTGCTCTCCCACTCCTTTACCTTAAAAAGAAATAGGGAGGGAGGAGAGAGAGAGAGAAGGAGGGAAGAAGGGAGAAACGGAAAGAGAAGAAAGCGTTTATCCGAAAAATAAACACAAGTGCTACATGACTGCTTTGAACTTAGAACCCTTGTGACATTTCCATTAACTAAAGTCTTAGAAAAAGCCACTGCCTATTTGACTCTTGGTCTTCAAATAAACACTGGGAATGGCTTGGCAGGACGAGCCCTCCAGCTGCCCCATCCCTGGGAGCTGGTCTCCCAGAAGGGGTGGTTTCCCAGAGGGGCTCTCCTGTGGGGGCAGAAAGGGAAAAGGACTCTCCCCCTTGCAGGAGCCATGACCCTGCCTCCTCGGGGGACAGTGAACAGCTGCGGACTGGGGGGCAGCGCACAGAGGAGCGTGGGCCCAGAACCAAGCGTCCGAGGACCCTGAGATCTCATGGTGTCCCCATCCTGCCACTAAGCAAGCGTCGCCGTAAGGCGTCAAGCCACTTGCCTACCATCACATGGCTAGGAAGCAAGAGCCTGCATGCCTCACCTCTCCGTCACAGGAAACCCGGGCCTCGCATTTACAAGTCAAAATTGGTTGTTTTTGTTCAATTGAGATATAACTCATGTATCATAAAACTCAGCCCCTAGGGGCACCTGGGTGGCTCAGTCGGTTAAGCATCCCTCTGACTCTTGACTTCGGCTCACGTCATGATCTCGGGGTTGTATCATCGAGCCCCATGTGGGGGTCCGTGCTGGGTGTGGAGCCTGCTTAAGATTCTCTTTCCCCCTCTCCCTCGGCCCCACCACCCCTTAAATAACCAAGACGAAAAACCCCATCCTTTAGAAAGGTGCAATTCAGTGGTTTTTAGTATTTTCACATTCATGAAGCCATACTGCTGTTTAACTCCAAAACATTTTTGTCACCCCAAAAGACATCCTGTACCCCTCAGTAGCCATACCATGCTGTCTATGCCCACTGCCGCCCCACCCCTCCAGCCCTGGGGACCAGTAATGACTTCTTGCCTCTGTGCATGCGTCTATCTTGGACAGTTTGTGTCACTGGGGTCACACAAGAAGCAGTCCTTAGTGTCTGGCTTCTCTTAGGTAGTGTTTTTAAGGTCCATCCATACTGTAGCATTTGTCAGTACTTTACTCCTTTCTGTGCCCAAATGATCTTCGGTTGTATGGATAAACCACGTTTCACGTCCCTCTTCGTTTGTTGATGGACATTTGGTTTGTTTCCACTTTGGGGCTATTGGGGAGAAGGCAGCTGTGAATATTCACACAGTCGTTTCCGTGAGGACATAGGGTTCTCAGTCCTCCCAAGTCTATCTCTAGGAGCTGAAATTGCTGGGTCGTAGGGCAATCCCATGCTTAACTTCTCGAGGAACTGCCAAACTGTTGTCCATGGTGACTGCATCATTTTATGTTCCCACCAGTAGTCTAGGAAGGTTCTGGTTTCTCTTGCCTCCTCACCAACACTTGTTACTGTCTGTTTGGTTAAGCCATGCTAGCGGGTATGAAGCTGTATCTCAGTATGTCATGGTTTTTTATTTTTATTTATTTTTATTTTTTATTTTTGTCATGGTTTTTTAAAAATAGATTTATTCTGGGGCACCTGGGTGGCTCAGTGGTTGAGCCTCTGCCTTTGGCTCAGGGCGTGATCCTGGGGTCCTGAGATTGAGTCCCACATCGGGGTCCCTGCAGGGAGCCTGCTCATCTCTCTGCCTGTGTCTCTGCCTCTCTCTCTCTGTGTCTCTTGTGGATAAATAAATAATATCTTTAAAAAATAGATTTATTCTTTGGCAATGATTTGATGCTCAAATGGGCTTCCTTAGAAGGAGTGAAACCACAGAAGACATGGAGGGAGCAAAGAGCAAAAGAAGACAAACACATTTAATAAGAAATCAGCCCCAGGAGTTTAGTATGATCCTAAGAAAGAAGCTTCCTCACTAGCTTGATGTCAAATTACTTCTATAATAATAATCCATGCATGTGTACTTCCTAAAAATATAGAAAACACAGTCCAGTGCAAGGTAAAAAATAAAATCACCCATAATGCCATTACTGGAAGAAGTACTGATATATTTTTTTAAACAAGCCGTGTTGTATCACTTCACCTATGACCCAGCAAAGCATCTTTTTACACCGCTAAATATATACACGCAGTCCTTACATCTCCCTGTGATGGCCATTCTGATGAGAGAAAGCCTCAAGGGTGGACCTGCGGACACCACAGTCCACGCTTGCCCTGAAAGCTAGTGAGTTCACAAAGCATAGTGAGGGAAAGCACAGCTCAATAAAGGAGAATTTGAGGGCCACGCTGAGGTCTGAATGCCGGGCGGGCCCTCTACCCGGGGATGCTGGGCGCGTCCTCAGCCTTTCAGTGGTAAAATGGGGCCGACAACCCCTCAAGTACCTGGCAGGGTGCTCTGAGGGTCCAGTGAGAGCCTAGGGCAGTGCCTGGGACACAGAATGAGCTAAAAAACGGTCCCTGGAGCCAGGCAGTGAGCAGAGAAAGCCCTAGTGAGTTAGCCATGGGGAGGCCTGCCCCCCCTGAGGACCCCTGAATGAGCAGCCCCACCCTAAAGCATCTGTGGCCATTTACTCTCCTGTTTCCAACCCCACCCCCAAAACAGAGGCCACAGGACTCCGATTTGGTGAGAGGCCTAGAATGCCTCTTCTAGCACCTTCCCTCTTAACTTATCATAGAACTTTAGTACAGATGTGGCTCCTCTTTTCCCAGTCTCTGAAAATCTTCCCCAAAGCAATGTCCCAAGAGCAATGAGCACATGCCACAGTCCGACCCAGGGTTCTAAGGCCATTCTCCAATTAAAAAAAACCCGGAGTGGGCAGCCCCAGTGGCGCAGTGGTTTAGTGCCGCCTGCCGCCTAGGGCATGATCCTGGAGACCCGGGATCGAGTCCCACATCGGGCTCCCCGCATGGAGCCTGCTTCACCCTCTGTGTCTCTGCCGCCCCCCCCCCCGAATAAATAAATAAATCTTTTTAAAAAAAAATAAATAATAAAAAAAAATTTTAAAAACCCAGAGTTCCATTAGAGAAATGGCAGATTCTAGGAATGGGGCAGCAACGCAAAAGATAAGCTCGGAACACACAGCCCCAGAAAGTAATAAGAGAGCGGTCAGAAAAAGACAACGATAGGGCGGGTCAAGGGATGCAAAAGCCCCCAGAAAGAGCTACCAGGGGCCCAAGCGGGAACACTTTGAGCAATAAAAAAATAACATAGTACTGGATTACAACCCAAAGTAGAAAATAAATATCCAAGTGTCCATGTGATTAGTAATGATGGAATCAATGGGGAAACAGAGAAGTCTTCCCTACAAAATAATGCCAACTAATTTATATAACTGCATCCCCCTCAAGGAGGTGGGCCATAAATTCATTCACCTTAAGTGTGGGATGGGCACAGCGACTCCCTCCGAAGGAGGAGGGGTATGGAAAGCGCTGGGGGAGGACAGAGAAACCGGACAAACATGATCTCAGCCAGGTGGTCAGGGCTAACGCCATCATTCTAGGTCACGTTGACATCACGTACCCTTCACATGACGTGACAAGTGGGGTGCTTTACCTCTGCGATTTTCTGCCTCCAAAACCTACAATCCTAACCTAATCAGGAGAAAAACCTCAAACCCAAACTGAAGGATATTCCACAAAACACACGACCAGGACTCCTCTAAACTGTGAAGCTCACCAAGAGCAAGAAGAGTCTAAGAAACTGTCGCCAAGAGGTGTCTAAGGAGACGCGAGGACTAAATATAACACGGGATGCTGTGACAGAAAAAGAACATGAGGTAAAAAGGAAGGCAATCCTATTGGAGTATGGACGTTAGCCAACAATGTATCAATACTAATTCACTCATTGTGACAAACGCACAACGTGACAAATGTGATATGATTAGAGGGGAAATTAGGTGTGGAGTATTTGAGAACTAGCTGTAACGTTCTTGCAACTTTTCCGTAAATCTAAAACTAAAGTAAAAAGTTTATTAAATGTTATTAAATAATTCTAAAAAAAAGAACGTGCCAGAAACATCATGTACACTTCGCTAATTCCTAGCAAGGTGACCTGTCCTGTAATCCCTAAAATCTGCAATCTGCAGACACTTTTCTCATACAGCATACTCGATTGCATTACATCTATTGATTTATAGATCTTATTTATTTATAATACACAGAGAGAGAAGCAGAGACACGGGCAGAGGGAGAAGCAGACTCCCTGTGGGGAGCCCGCTGTGGGATTCAATCCCAGGACCCCGGGATCACACTCTAAGCCCAAGGCAGATGCTCAACCACTGGGCCACGCAGGTGTCCCCTATCTATTGATTTATATATATCCATTCATAAAACATTTTTATTGAGCCTTTATGGGGGGGGGGGTGTGCAGGCACGGTGCTAAGCTCAAAAGACATAATGGTGGAAAATTCAGTGTTTTTCCCTCTTCCCTGTGTGTGGGGGCCGTGACAGGAGGTGCCCTGTGGAACTGGCTTGGTCCTTGTGAGGCAGCTGACGTTTGCTAGGTGAGTGTTCCGGCCATCCCAGGGCACTTCACGCCCTTGGTGGTCGGTCACCTTTGGGTAGTTAGGCATTTAGCAACACTGACGTCCTTTAGGACACTTCAGGTTGTTTTCTTAGTTCTTTCTTCCCCCCAAAGATTTATTTTTTAGATTACAAAGGTAAATATGATTATTATTTAAAAGTCAGAAAGAGGGATCCCAGGGTGGCTCAGCGGTTTAGCGCCTGCCTTCCACCCTGGGCATGATCTTGGAGTCCCAGGATCGAGTCCCACGTCGGGCTCCTTGCATGGGGCCTGCTTCTCCCTCTGCCTGTGTCTCTGCCTCTCTCTCTGTGTCTCTCATGAATACATAAATAAAATCTTAAAAAAAAATAAAAAATAAAAAATAAAAGTCAGAAAGACAAACTTTAAAAGAGGAAATTTCCTATAATCTTACCTTTCAGAGGTAACTTATTAATACAATGTGTACTTTTTCTTCAAATAGTTTTTTGTGTCTATGTTACCATATCAGTATTTTTTCCACAGATGGGTGAAAAAAAATTTCATTATGATCCTAACACTAAATCCTATATTTTGTGGACATTTTTTAGCTCATTATACTTGGCAATACACGTGTGTGTGTGCGTGTGTGTGTGTGTGTGTGTGTGTGTATAGTTAAGATCTGCACAGTTTTCTGCTACAACTGCCTCCTCAAACTTGGACTTCGTGCACATGGGCACCCCCTGCCCTGGCTCAGGGAGGGATTGCCCCTTTTCCTGGCCCCTCCCCTGCTAAGGTGGGGCAGCTGTCGGTGGGAGCAGCTCCCTGGAGGAGGTGCCCAAGGCGGCCCTGAGTCAGGCCCAGGAGCCGGGGGAGTGACATCACACTGAGGAGCTGTCTGCGGCCACCCCCACCCCCCACCAGGCGGGGACTGCTGAGCACTGCCTCAGTGAGGTCAGAGGGAAGGGATGGGGGCTCCCATCTCGAGCAGACCCGGTAAGAGCTGATGAGAAGGCCCAGGCCCGCCCAGCACAGAGGCTGTGCCCAGAAAGTGGGGCTCACAGGGAATCACCCAGGGCTTCCCCATCAGGGAGTTTCCTCGGTTACTTTCACTGATAAGACAACTGCTTACACCAGGGGGAGGGGAGGCTGAGTCAGGGAGGCGCCAGGCTGCTTGGGCCCCCGCAGAGGAGCAGGGGACATGCGATCCTGGTGCATCACAGTGCCAGCACTGCAGGGACACCTTGAGTCAGCTCTGGCTCTGCTTCTCATAAAACGAGACCAAGGTGCTTTGCACCTAATTGCTTCCTCATGAAAACACAAGGCTGCCCGGCGGTGCTGAGGACCAGGGGGCATTCAGGTGACTCATTCTGCCTACCGAGGCACCCACACTACAGGGTAATGCTACCTGCCCCTGCTAGCCTCCGAGACGGCTGGGAATCCCGGCTCCACCAGGGAAGGGCCCCCTTTCAGCTCCCCTGAAGCACCCTAGCACAGATTGCTGTGGTTATCTGGCTGGAGTGTTCAATGTCTGGTGCTCCCCTCCAAAACGCAAACTCCTTCTGGCAGGAGTGGCCTCAAGGATGGTGGGCATATGACAGGTGCTCAGTAAAAATCTAATGGAAAAAAAAAAATGAAGGTCATGAACTAGCTGTTTCATTGTGAGCTGGGTAACTTACTGACTCTTAGACCTCAGTTTCTTCATCTGTAAAGTGGATATGGGGTCTTCTCTCTAGTGGTGATGGTGGGAATTAAGAAGGCAAACGCACATAAACCCTGAACCCGGTGCCTGACACTGCAAGAGTTCAAGAAACCAATAAATGGGCTCTTTCTGTTACCATCAGAGGTGAGGAGGGTCCTGGACCCTGCAGTAAATGGCCACATCCCCAGTTCTTAATGAATTTGCCTTTGTTCAACCAGCCCCGCAGGAGCGGGGTGGCAGAGGGGAAGGACAAAAGGAACTGGTGCCTATGATCCCACTTTCCTAAGAGGATCTGCCTATCAGAGTCCTGGATAGGACCCTGTCTGAGTGGCAATTGTGCCCTTTGGTTCACAAGCCACGGGCTGCGGGTCCTAGGAAGCAGCGCCAACCAACCCATCACTAATTGCCATTCTGTAAACCTTTTCCGGACGCAGGCTGCTCAGTCCAGCTAAAGGCTCTAATTAGCTGCAGGAGGGCAGCCAGTAGCTAATCGAACAGTGTGCCCCAGGTAGCGAAGCCAGGAAGGCAGAGTGGAACCTGCTCCTCCCTGATGCAAACCTTCCGGGTAGCCAAGGGTAGCCAAGCTCTGAACAGACAGCCGCGGGCTCCCTGCAGGGCCTGCTTCTCCCTCTGCCTATGTCTCTGCCTCTCTGTGTGTCTCTCATGAATAAATAAATAAAATCTTAGAAAAAAAAAAAAAAGAACAGCTCCAGGTTTCTCTGCCGCCCAGGGGCAGGCCAACCTCCAGAAGGGAAAAGAAGTGCTGCCGGGCTGAGGGCTGGTGGGGACAGCTCTGCAATCAGGAGGAAAGAAGTCCTGGTGGGAAGTCCCTGGTGATTCTTGTTGGGGGAGGGGGTACAGGGATGGGGGCGGGGCAAAAATGGGGAAAAAATATAGAGGCTGGAGGCAAAAGGGAAGCAAAATCAAGAATTGAAATAGAGGTGGCTCTTTTCCCGAAAGAAGAGGTCATTTGGAAACATCTCTTCATCAGAAATCTGGAAATGCATTTTGAAATAGCTGAGAAAATATGGAAATGTTCTTCTTCCTTTGCTCTTATGGAAGCTGGGAGAGTTCACACTTGTCTTGTACCTCTGGCCTCCTGTGGAGGGCGGAACACAAAGGATACAGTTTCATGTACTTTTCAAGAAAATAAATTCTTCCTGATTTGGGCTGGTTCATCCGAGGGCTTTCCAAGAGCTTATTTGCAGGGCTGGAGAAGGACCCTGGGCCCCTAGATTTCCCAGAGGCCAGCTTCGTGCAAGGTCGGGGTGAGGGAGATCCCCTTTACCCCGGGGGTCTTCAGGATGTGCAGAGTACAGGTAGTTAGAAGCAGAGAGGACCCCGTTCTCTTTTGATCCCATCCCCGCACCCCTCCCCCCCACCTACTGATTTACTAGGGGAGGCCTCAGGGCCCCAGGCCTGGCCGTGATCTCCAGGGGAAGCAGAAGTGATTGAGATGCCCATACATCAGGCCTGTCGGCAGGGCCCCGGGAGGGAGGAGGGAGGATAAACAGACAAAGAGTGAGGGGGGCGGGTGGAGATAAACGAATTCACATCAGCTGCAAAGCGCCTCCCCTTGATGGATTAGCACCTTCCTCTGCCCTAATCATTCTAGACAGCCTCAGTGTCTTGGGCCAGCCAGAGCCATCTGGGAACCCTCAGGGATTCGGACTCTAGGTTCCATGGAAATGTTTTGGCAGCTATTATCTGTGATCCTCAAGTTTATGAGAAAGTTGACTGTAAACATAAAGACTTAATATCATTTTAAATTGTACATGGAAAGCACACTGTTTAGAGTCGAGGCCAAGAACAGGGGCTTTGGGGACAGATCACCTACGTCTGAATCACTGTGCATGTGTGCTGTGTGTTCCCATCTGGAAAATAGAGGCCTCAGCACCACGTCTATGGGGTTGTTAAGAAAAGTAAATGTGCCAGTGGCTACAGAATAAACCATATTGGTAGTTTTTATAACAATCACCATGACTATCCCCTCACGACATTTCTGGATGTTCCGATCTTACATTTTTCCTGTTATCGCTATAAATTCCTTTGTCAGATGATGCGTGGTTCTTAGATCACCACCACATGCTCTTTGTAAAGGATAATCTGAATTATTATTTGTATAAATCTGAACTTGCCCAGTTCAGGCTGGCTTAAAAGGGGGGACTCACTCAAGAAGCGCCGTAGGCTACACAGCCAGGAAGCTAGGACACCCTCCTGAAGGTAATTCGGATCTCTATCTCCTTCTCTAAATCACAACTACCTACGGGAAAGGGCCACAGGTATGAACAACGATGAGGGTGCCATGAAGTCCTAACGAAAGCAGAGTCCCAGCCAAAGGAATGAAATCCTGGAAACACTCCCTTCCAAGGATAGGCCAGGTTCGGCCCACCTGTATTTCTGTAGCTTTCATCTTATTTAGAGAAGAAGAGTCTGGCCTTGACTTTTAAGATACTCTAGTTTCCTGAAGGGGGCCTAGCAGGGGGCCGGGGCACCCCAGGGTTACCATCAATTTCCTCTGGCATCTGAGAAGGAAGGTCAAGGTGGGACAAATCGGGCCATGTCTACCCAGAAATGTGCTGTGTTTGCCGAGGAGACCAATTCCCATCTTCCCTGCTACCGCCTGGTCCAAGAGACCCTCACTGCTGCTCACGTGGCTTTCTGCGGTGGCCTAGCTTGATCTCCTCCCTGCCTCTCTCTTTATACTCCATTCACAGTGGAACAAAGAGAAGGATCAAGAAGCCAAGTCTGATAATACCACTCCTCTATTCAAAGCCCTCCTCTCTCTGCCCCACCCCCATGTGCCCTCCTGCTGCCCAGCACTGCACTCTGGGTAGGTCTTTAAACTGGCTTCAGAGCCCTATATCATCCCCCCCCCCCCCACCTACCTCTCTGGCCACACCACACTGGCCCCCTTGCTGTTCTAACACAACAGGCCTGATGCAGCTACAGGGCCTTTGAACTTGCTGCACCTCTTTGAAACGCTCCTTCCCCGGGTATCTGCATGGCTGGCTCCCTCCCTCACCTCTTTTAGGGCTTTTCACAAATAAAACTTTTTCGGTGAGGCCTTCCCTGACTTGCATCGGCCCACCTCCAGAGCTGTCCCTATTCACATTCCCTGCGATGTTTTTTTCCACTACCTCGCTGGCCATCAAATAGATTATGCATTCTACTAAATTATTTTCTTCACGAATATTATCTCATCCCCGCGAGGCAGGGCTTTTGTCCGTTTTATTCATTGCTATATTCTTCACATCTAGAACAATGCCCGGGATACAGTAGGTGCTCAGTAAATATCTGTTGGACGAAGAGCAACTTGCCATATGACTATTCATAGTCATCCACACGCATTTGCATAAATATTAATCCAGGACCTACCGTATGCTAAGTACTTAACATACACAATCCCAGGAAGCCTTGCAACAGTCCAGGAGGGGAGGTGTGAGCTGGGAGCTAAGTGACTTGCCCGAGTGGGCGGGTCTCTTTCATTGCATTTGGTCTCATTACTCATCACACCTGCTTGTGCTCACAGGTGTCCGTTTTCTCAGCCGACTGGAAGCTCCTTGAGGCCCAGGGCCATGTCTGGCCTCTTCCTCACTGTGTCCCCCCTGCCCCACCCCATGCTCTGTAAAGATCCAGGAAATGAGAATATCCAATAAGGGGTGGGGAGGGGGAGGGTATGGATTCACTGCTTTCCCTTTTATCTAGCTCCTGGATTTGGTTCCCACCTACGGAGTTTTTCAGAAGCACATAAAGCAGTTTCCCCTGAGGCTGAGCCAACCAAGAATTCGGGCTCAGGCTCCTACCCTTGTCTTTCCTATGCCACCCGCCCCCCTACCCTGGGCTTTTTGCCAGCAAAGAACAACTACCCAAACAAACTGCAAGACAGGCCTTTTCCTGTAACTCAGACCTGTACTGTGGCACAAGGTAAGTCTCTGAAGAGGGTCTATGGAAAGAACTGACATTTGGGGGGCCGACTGCAGTTGTCTGTCTCTCTCTCTGCCCTAGGCCTCCTCCCCCACCACCTCCCCACCTCTTGGCAAAAATCCACCAGAGACCCACCGCCAGACAAAGGGTGGGAGGATGTTGTAATCTGAATTGACCATTTTTCCCAGCGAAGCAAGTTGTCTAGGCTTTTTTTTTTTTTTTTTTTTTTTAATATTGGATAAAGAGCCAAGAGCCTGGGGACTGAATTATCACTTAATAGTTAGGTGGAGTTTCTTATTTCAGTCACACAATTTCCTCACCACAAGACAGTTTAATGGACACAGGAGATTTGAAAATTCATATGAAAATCGTCATGACCTCAATGGCTACTCATCACGGTCCATTTTTTCCTGGGCCTCTGAGAACAGAGGAGAAGCAAAGGCTGTGTGTGTGCGCAGGCCACGCCTCCCCACCCACCACCCTGCCCCCTGAAAGCCCGAGCCAGGAGAGCTCTCAAAGAACCCTCCTCTCCAGTGTTGGAAACTTCCATTTGATGCACCCACTCCATTTGCCAGGGGGAAGCCAAGCTGCTGACAGGAAGCACTCAAAGGCTGGAAGCCAGGATGCCAGCGAATCTCTGATGATCCACCTGGCCGAGGCACACAGGCTCCCAGGCACCGGGCTTCACCTCCTCCACTGGCAGTCATCCCCCTGAAGAAGGGTCCCCCTGCCCCCCCACTGTCAGCCCTGGGTAATCAGGGACGGGGGGGTTTGTCATCATAAACTAATCACGCAATAGATGTTTAGGTCCCTCCTGCCCTGTGCCCAGTCCACTGAGCATCCTGCCCTTGAATGCCTGGGCTGAAATCTTCAGAAAGACCAAGTTCATGGGGAATGGGTAGTGAGACAGGGAGAGAGAGAGAGAGAGAGAGAGAGAGAGAGAGAAGAGGACAGTTGCTTTTTTTCTCCAAGAGTGGCATTATGGCATGGTGGTTAAAAGAAGAATTTGATGGGGATCCCTGGGTGGTGCAGTGGTTTGGCGCCTGCCTTTGGCCCAGGGCGCGATCCTGGAGACCCAGGATCGAATCCCACATCGGGCTCCCGGTGCATGGAGCCTGCTTCTCCCTCTGCCTGTGTCTCTGCCTCTCTCTCTCTCTGTGACTATCATGAATAAATAAATAAAATCTTAAAAAAGAAAAAAAAAAAAAGAAGAAGAATTTGAGGGACACCTGGGTGGGCTCAGTGGTTGAGCATCTGCCTTTGGCTCAAGATTCCGGGGTCCTGGGATCGAGTCTCACATCAGGTCCCTGCAGGGAGCCCACTTCTCCTTCTGCCTATGTCTCTGCCTCTCTCTGTGTGTCTTTCATGAATAAATAAAATCTTTAAAAAAAAAAAAAAGGATTTGAGAGCCAGTTATTCTGTGACTTCAGGCAATTATTTAACCACTCAGTTTTCTCATCTGTACAGTGGACCTAACAGTAACCTCCTTCCTGGGGTGTTGTGAGGATTAAATGGGCTCATACCTCTGTTATACAGCCTCACAAGGGGAAATGGAAAACGTAATCAAACATTCGCTCGTGCGTTTTTCCAGGGAAGGGCAAGTGGGGTAGGGAGAGGAGGCGGTGCTCACTCCAGGGACAGTCCAAGGGTGCCTCCATCATCCTCTGCATTTCCAGCCAGATGACATCCCTACTGCCCAAATGCCACAGAAGGGAGAAGAAATGATGGAGTGGAAGATACTGGAAGGACACCATGAACCACACAGGCACCATTCTGGGAGTCCAGGTTGGAACCAGGGAAAGGGCCCGACAGGCTTGTTTCACATCTCCTACACCCCGTGCTCCAACATTGTTCACTTATTATTATTTTTAGGAGATCCTGTCAATCTCATATTCTTCTTTAGACCGAATGTAACTTTGACTACATTTTATTCTAATATGCAAACACCTTTCCCCTTCCGCATCCATGAAGGAAGTCAAGCTTTCAGGATGCAGGCCGAGTTTCAGCCAGAAGCAGGCCACAGCTTCCCCGCAAAACGCTGCTGTGAGAAGCTAACCCTTTCGAGGTGTCTCATGAAGGCTCCAGCAGGGCGATCTTGCCTCCCGGGCCCTCTCCTGCTTTCACAAACTGAGCGAATCGAAACGCAGAGAATACTGGCCGGGCCCCACATCTGGAGTCTCCTTGCAGCCACTCTGCCTTGACTGTGCTCCTGGACCCCCCCACGGCCGGGGCTGCATGAGGACTACAGAAAGAGCGGGCCTTGCCTTTTATGAGTGAAACCAAGACTCACTCAGGCAGGGATCCGTGAAGTACTCTGTCGTCACTGTGAGTCAGACCCCGCCACGCTCTCCCGGTGTGTCAGGTGCTTAGTGCACAGTATCTGCCACGGGGCGGTAGTGATGGGACAGCGACACAGCCAACACCTGCATCAGGCTGCTGAGCACCACGCCACGCAGCGCCCCCGGAGTGGAAGCTACTGCTCGACCACGTGTGCTTCCTTTTTTGGGGTGGGGGGGGAAGCTGGCGGAAGGGGTGGGAATCCTGTGAGAGGGCTCTCTGCAGTTGCAGCTGCATTAGTCCCAACGGAAGGACCCGGACTGGTGTCCTGGCGGGGGGGGGGGGGGGGGGGGGGGGGTTGGGGCTGTGGACTCGTGGGAAAAATGAGCCGTGCGGTCCCCTCTGTCATAAGGCCGCGCGACAGATCCAGCTAGTGACTGCAGGCCTCGGGGCACCGCTTCTGCCCTGAGCTACGGGGTTCCACGTGCATCACCCCAGTTAATCTTCATCAAAGTCCCTACAGGATGGCAACAACCACCATCTTCATTTTCCAGAAGAGGGGAGTGCAGCTAAGAGGTCACTGCTGCTAAGTAGAGGCCTGGGGGGTCACTTTTGGGGCCTCCCCGAGGGCCTGACCCCAGCTCACAGGTACTGATGAGGCAGCTGAAGACTGAGGTAGGGTGCCTGCTGGTGGAGCTTTCTCCCTCTAGGAGGAACCATCACACACGGGACAGGACCAACCAGGAGCTGCAGATGGGGAGGCTGTGGTCTCCACACCCAGAGGCGTAACAGAGGTCTGCTTCTGCCACGACCAGCCTCCTGCCCCGGGGTGGATCACTTGACCCTTCCTGACCCCACTTCCCTCACCCGTGACCCTCCCCACCCCCTAGAAAGTAACCACTAACATCTCCTAGCATTTACCGCCTTCTAGCACGCTTGCTAAATACTTCTGGTTCAGTACCCCCATTTAATCCTCAGAAATAATCCTGGGATACAGACCCTTGTCTCATCCCTATTTTTCAGACTGTTACTGTCTATCTGTGAAAATGGGAATATTGGTGCTCTTATGGGATTCCTACGAGGACTCAGTAAAATCATTTATGAAATGCACCTCGCACAAGACTCTGGAAGGTGAATACTCGAAGTCCTTCCATGGACACCATCAGGTCAGACCAGGATGGGGCCCTGAGACAACCAGAGGAGGATGCTCTTCAAGGACACGCCCCAGCCCCAGGTATCGGCTCGGTGACTCAGCGGAGGGCATTCCACTGACTTAAAAAAGAAAAAAAAACCAAAACTATCCTGGAAAACCCCTCCTGACTGTGGCCAAGATCCTTCTGTACCCTAGGACGTGAGTGGACGTGTCTGCAGAAAGGATGGAATTTGAAGCACTGGCTCCAGGACCTAACCACGCAAAACGGCCCCACGCATGTCACTCTCAAACCACTTCTGTTTCTGCGCCAGTCCCCACGGCAGGCCCCGCGCTAGCTCTGGACATACCGACAGAAACACCACCAGCTTCTCCCTTGGCACCAGCCTGGGTACAGGCAGACCAGGCCCGCCCAGAGAACCAGCGTGCTGATGTAGGAGACGTCACTGGTGGCCAAAAGGGGTGTGGTGGGGGTTTTTGGGTCCCCCCACCTCTTTCATTCACTTCCAGTTGTTAAATGAATAAACAGCTCTTAGGGGAGAAGAGGACAATCTATCAGGACTCCCCTGACCTTTGAAATTTGAAAGCTCGCAGTGAAAAGGGAAGCAGGCCCGGGCTGGCTGTGGGAAAAGTAGATAAACAGCAGTTTCACAGACACACAAAGAGACTGAAAACCCTGCACATTTTTAGCATGTGACTAGAATAATCCACCGCTGGGCCCGTGGCACCAAACGCAGCCTGATAAAGCACACGGGAAAACAGGGCCATCCGGGGGCCTTCGTCGTGAGTTAGCGTCAGGTGGGCTGCGTGGCTGTAAACGGTCACCCCCACGCCCCGCGCCCCCCCTCGCCTCGCTGGCTGGGTGGACTAGGGCACGCGGTTTCAATGCGTCAGGCCTCAATTTCCTCATTGGTAAACCTGGGCCCCACCTAGGAGGCCACCGTCAGCAGTCCACACAGAGGGCTTGGCAGGACCTGGGACACGAGTCTTCCATGAACGTTAGCTCTTGCTGCTACTACCATGACTGGGAGCAGCCCTGTGACGTGCATGTCACCTCCAGCGCACACGAGGCTGGAACCTCTCAGGTCCGCAGCTGCTCACACTGGGGCCAGTTTCCTCTCCAGAAGGGGGCCGTCCACCACCACCCCCCTCCTTGGAGCCGCCTCCCTGAGAAACCATCCCTGCAGGCAGAGGGGCTGCTGATTCTTTTTTGGGGGTTCACCTCCATTAGGAAATCACTGCCTGGGACATCTGGGTGGCTCAGCGGTTTAGCACCTGCCTTAGGCCCAGGGCATGATCCTGGAGTCCCGGGATCGAGTCCCACGTCGGGCTCCCTGCATGGAGCCTGCTTCTCCCTCTGCCTGTGTCTGCTTCTCTGTGTGTGTGTGTCTCTCATGCATGAATAAATAAAATCTTTTTAAAAAAAGAAAGAAAAGAAAAGAAACTTCCTCACTTCCTTTAATTACGACTTCATTTCCATTCCACATTCCTGGAAGCCAGAACGGCTGTTACTCAGAGTAGGAATTATTAAAAAAGTGTGGGTTTACGGCCCAGTCCACTTCAGGGGTGGCTCTACCTTCAGAGGGACCGAGAAGGCACACAATATCCCCCCTCAGGGCATTCCAGAAAGGTTCCTTAGGAGAGTGAAACAAGCAATTTAGTTCACAAGTGTGGTTTGCATAGATGAATGCAGACATACAACTTTTTAAAAAAGCACAATGTTGATTTGGGGGGGGGGTCTTCAGCAAAGTCCCCTGAAGTCCTCACGATAGGACGTCTCCTTAAGACTGTAAAAACTGATGCATCACAGAAAAATCAGATACCGGCAGCGTGCACTCGCTGCAGAGGTGGTTGTGACCCGTGTGCCTGTGAACGCTGGCCAAGGACCGGCGTCGGGGCCCCTGGGGCTGCTGCGGAACCACCGCGGGAAGCCCAGCCGCACCCCGGGCCTGCATGCTCTGTCCCCCAGGGACCAGCATGCCCAGCCCGAGGGGTGCAGCTGTGGCCAGCCTAGTGTTACCGAGGCACCAAGGAGCAACGGAAAAAGCCACACAGCACTGGTGAAATACGAGTTTTACACCAAAAACCTCCAAGTGGGTAAGACTTTAAATCAGTCCACAAAAGGACACAGTGTGGCGGGGAGGACGAGGCCTCACCCATGTCAACAGGTATACATGGACCAGGGGGCACGGCCGCCGACAGAAAGGAGAGAGGGTGTGAGGGGCAGGCGTTCATGAGAGCGTGGGGCAGCGGATGCTGGCAAGGGGAGTGGAGGCAGGGAGCCTGCATCTCATCTCGGGGCAGTAGGGGGGCACCGAAGGTGTCGGTGCAAGAGAGGTCTCTCCGGGTCTCCTTACAGGCCTTGCGCGTCACTTAGGGCTCCCAGACTGTGAGTCCCATGGGGCAGGGGATTCCTTCCCGGCACCCAGGGAAACGCCTGGCATGTGGCACACAGACAGCAAGCGCTGGTTGAACTAAGTGAGGACAGATGTGAATCCAGATTCCCATCCTTCCCGGTCCAAGGAAGCATGGGCTTCACAGACGTCAAGTGATGGGGTTCTGGCCAACGGAAACCATTTCTCAAATGACCCCTGAGGTCAGCTCTCTGCCCACATGGCGATGAAGCTGAGTCCTGGGAGAGGGGAGAGGGGGCCGGCTGCAGACGGTGAACAGTCATGGCACAGCACCTCATCCTTCCAGCCTCCACGTCGATTCCTCCCAAACCCCAGAAGCCGTGGTGGAGATGCCCCGTCAAAGAGGGACAACAGCGGCTGCAAGCTTCCTTCTGCGGCATGCACATCAGCTGCCACTACTGTGACCCTGCCACGTGTCAGGCACTGTACCGACCGCCTTCTGCCCACTTGATCCTCGGGATAACCTGGAGACGTGGATACCACCACCCCCATCTTATAGGTGAGGACGTTGAGGTCCAGAGAGGCTAAGTGACTTGTAAGGTCACATAGCTCATTAGGGGCAGAGCCAGGTTCACACCGGTCTGACATCCAAGTACATGTTCTTTTTTTTTTTTTTTTTTTGGTTAAAGATTTTGTCTATTTGAAAGAGAGGGGGAGAGGGAGAGAGAGCACAGAGGCAGAGGGAGAAGCAGACTCCTCACTGAGCAGAGAGTCCGATATGGAGCTTGATCCCATCCCAGGACCCCAAGATCATGACCTGAGCTGGCAGACGCTCAGGCAGACTGCCGATCACTGGCAGACGCTTAACGGACTGAGCCACCCAGGTGCCCCCCAAGAACACGTCTTGATGTCTACGCTCACCCCTCCTTCAGAAGCCCTGACGTGAGGCCACAGAGGAAGGGAAGGCGGGCAGGTGCCCCCAGACGGGCAGGCAGAAGCGGGTGGGCTGAGAGCTGAGCGCTCCACCCTGGCTTAGGAGCAGGGCCTGGCCTGGCTGTGGCAGGCGGAGGTGGGGGGAGCCTCTTGGATGCCAGGAGACTGGCTCCTCCCTCCTCCTAGGACACCCAAACCAAAATAGAGGGGGCGCGGCTGCCAGTGGGCGTGGGAGCGCATCACTCCCAAGTGAATCATGCCTGGGTGAAGGGCGAGGCCTGCGAGACAGCCCGACACTATTTCTGCTCAGCCTGTGCGACAGCCCAAGGCTGAGGAGCAGAGCTCTTGGTGAAGGGGGGCGGGGACGGGACATGCGCAGTCCCAGCCAGGAACGCCACAGACACCCCACAGCCTTCCCCAACCCCGAGGGGACGCTGGGTGCCCGGCTCTGTTGACAGGACCCCATCTGTTGCCTTCCCCTGGGCCACAGTGCAGCAGGCATCCGCAGGGGTGCCCGGCAGGGTGTCAGGTGCTCTGGGCCACGAGGGACACGCGGTCTTACGACGCATTTCTGTAAGACTCCTTGACTCGTTCCCCCCACCCCCCGGGACCAAGCACAATGCAAATGCGGTCTTTCCAATGAAGCCGTACGCAGATACACGGTACCCGCGCCAGGAACGGAGAGTGCAGTGGAGGACACAGTGGTCCCCACGAACAACGGAAGAACACCACGAGGCTGCCTGTGATAAAAGGAGGGGTGACCTGCTGCAGCCTGCACAGCGGTAGTCTGGAAGGTGAAAAGGGACCCAGGGGGCTCCTGATGCTGCTCTCGGGCCTGTGTGCACAGGAACTCAGGAGCCGGTGCAGGAGCAGCTCTCAGCCCACCCCGTTCTGGGCGTGCACAGGGTCAGTGTGTGGGGCACTGGGGATCTGAGCCTCGTCTTCCCCCACGCCCCCCATCACGGGGCTCACCGCCCATCTGGGGAAGGGGAGACTCTTCCCCCCCTGCACCTGCCCCCCATCACGGGGCTCACTGCCCACCCGGGGAAGGGGAGACTCTCATGAGAGAACCAACACCGATGGTCAGTCCCACATGGTGGCTCTGAGTTTGGGCTTCGGGAGCCTAGGAGGAAGAGAAGCCTGGCTGTGGAGATGCAAGGAGGTGAACTGAAAGGAAGGTCACCCAATACGGCAGGTCCCCAAGCCAGAGCCCCATGACTGCATGCCTGGGAGACGGTAAGTGGAGCCAGTCGAGGGGTCAGAGACCCGAGCCCCTTCCCAAATCTTCACATTTCCCCACCTCCTTTGGGTCGTTCCTTGAAGGGGCCATATCTCTGCTCTAGCAGGAGCTGACTTCCCCTTAGGAACAGGCACCTTTTGGGGTGTCTGGGCAGCTCTTAATGACCACAGCTTAACTAGCCCTCCTCAGTCATAGCGGGAGGTACCATTTGGATAGCCTGACCCAGGGCCACGGGACCACCGACCCATCCCAGAGAATTGGAAAGGGAACCGAGAAAGGTTCCTAAGGTGTGCATTTGGGGCACACACCCCCAGCCCCAACCCCCAACTGTGCCCCTGTTTCCAAAGAAGCCCATGGAGAGAGGAAAGCAAGAAGGAGAGAGGGAGGGAGAAAAGGAGTGGGGGCGCATCCTGCCACACCTTGGTCCCAGCACATCCCAAGGCTCACATCCTGCTTCCAAAACCCTTTTTCCTTTCGCATTTTTACCTTATACTCAAAGGTGTTTTTTATGACTTACAACCACAAGAGTCCTCCCTAATCTAGAGCCAGCGGGGCCACGAGAGCTGAGGTAATCTCCAGGGAGCTTACCTGGTGACCAGACCTGCACACCTGGTCCTCTCCTGCCTCCTTCCAGGTGGCGTCACCTGGCCCAGGCACAGCTCAGGGCTGACCCCACCCCTCCGTCCACAGGAAAGGGGCTCCCACGCGCCACCTCCCACCTCCCATTAGCGCTGGCCCCGAGCTCCCTCCCCGACTCCCCAGCTATCACCCATCCCCATGCTGGGGGAGAACAGCTGGTCATCTTTCCTCCCAGGTGACAGCAGGCTTGCCAGTCTCTCATGTCATCAGTGGCACCTGGTCTGGGGGACAGCAGAGGCCTGGGGTTCGTCACTCCCTTCCTGCAGAAGGACTGGGAGCACCACCCGTATATGGCCACTGCCCCGACCCGGGCCTACTGCACACATGCAGCTCAGCTCAGCCCAGTGAAATAGCCGCCCTGATTCCAGGGGAGCCACAGAGGATGCCAAAAGCCCATGGTTATCCTCAGCTTCTTCCTCCCTCCCCACCCACTGCAAGGAATCCCCCGCTTTCTTACTCTCCCAAAGAACAGCTACTTCCCTGGCACTGGGGGCACTTGGAACAAAACTGCCTTGTCCAGGCATCACCCCCTTGGCCTTAAGAGACCACACTCCCTCGCTCAACACCACCTTGGAGAAGTTCATCTGTCCTTCCTTCCTTCCTTACGTAGGTCAGAAGGGTGTGGACCGTGTAGATGTGGATTTTCCCACACGGTGTAGCAGTGGAGTGACAGCACCACAGCTTAACAAATCATGACTGAAGCAATAAGAAGTCACAGGAGCACTTAGGAAGTACTAGGCACTGAGCTGTTTGGCAGACACAATTCCACTACACCCTCACGGCTACCCTGTAAGGAGGGTACGGTTATGTTTTCCATGTTTCAGATGAGGAAGCAGAGAGAGGCTCAGAAAATCGAGGTCACCTCCCAAGTCCTATGGCTGGCGACCAACAGAGTCTGGATCGAGTCCCCAGTCCCCATACTAACCCTCAGGACCCTAAGCCAAGCCCCCATTCCTTCTGGTATACACCAGCACTGGCGAATACAGTGGCCACTAGCCATACTGAGCCACCCACTAGCTCCTGGGCGCTTAAGTAAGGCCAGTGAATATCAGGAATTAAATTTTTCCTTGCATTTAGTTTTAATTACTTTAAGTCGCCACGTGTGGTTAGTGGCTACCATTCTGGACAACACGGATATAAAATCATACAAAGTACTTCCATAGGTAGCACCATATTATTCCTTTTTCAGGCAAATAGGGCAAGTAAAACGAACCCTTTCTGCAGATGAGAAAACTGAAACTCGGGGGTCTGCTCAAGTTGAATTCAACATGTCAAGTTCTCAAACTATTTTTCATCAACATGTCCTTTACTCAAACTTGACCTCTGACCTAAGGGCCAGGAGAGAGGGTCTTGACTCCACTTGGCTTCACTATTAAACTGACGCATGACTTTCTCACCTTCCCCTCCTCTGTGCTGAGAAATAAGAAGGATAGATGCACATAGCAGAGCATTCCAGGAAGTCTGGGGTATGGTCTCCTCAGACCAGAGGAACAGGTGGTCGGGATTCAAGATCCTTCTAACCTCCTGTGTGGCTCCAAGTCACTTTTCTAAAGGTGAGGAAAATGAGGTAGAAATTAGGTAAGTTCTTTCCATTGTCCACAAGTCTTGCCCCAGAAGCCATAGTTAGGGGGGAAAATACTGTGATCCCACATACTGGCCTCCAGGACATCCCAGTGCCTTCATAAGTAAGACCCAACTCCTGATCATTTCCTTTAGGACCAATCCAATCCACGGGACATCACCATTCCGCCCAAAATGGTATAATCCACTGGGTGGGCATTAAGTCCTTGCCAAACACCCTGGCGCTCACCCAACACTCATTTCCACTCCCGTTCCTTTGTGAGATCCAACGGATGAGTCTCAGCTCTGATGCCCACACTACTGTCAGTTTATAATTGCACACTCATACTACAGCCAGGTTACAACCTCCTGGGGGGGGGCAGGCGGACAGCTAGAGGTGGAAATGAGTTGCACGAGAAACAGAACGAGAATTTAATAAAATACAGACAGAAAATAAACCACTAGCCCAGAACCTAGTGACCAGCACAATGTTATTTTTTTTCCCCTCTGGTCCCTGGTGAATGCCCCCTAATTCTGGGAAAGGCTCCCTTTCGTCTTCTGAGCCAGGCTTGAAGGAAGACTGCAGTATTTCAGCCTTGGGTTTCTAGCAAAGAAACAAACCCGGTTTTGTCATATAATTTTCTGCACCTCCACTATAATAACACATCATTTGTGGATCTATGCTAAAGCAAACACCATATGGTGGCTGTGTAAAAAGCTGTCCGGGGTTCTGACCTTCGAGATGTAAGGGGTTTGTTGGGAAAAGGAGACTGGGGGGGTGGGGGGGGTAGAATCGAGACGGTAATGAGACACGGTGTCGGCAACCTGGACCGGGTGACATTTGGAGGCTCAATGTTGGAAAATGAGGCTGGTGTCAGGTTCCAAACACTCGAGGCAAAATCGCCAATAATTCTTTTTTTTTTCTTTCCCAAGTAAAAAACTGTTTCACGAAGTCTATTTTCTCAGTGTCTTACCACAACTCTCTCACACACACACACACACACACACACACACTCACTCCAGCAGGGAGGAGGGTACCTGGGGCCACGGGAAACGACATCCTGAAGCATCTGGTCGGGGAGCTCCCTGCTTTGGGGGGACGCCGGGGCCCTGCAGCTGCAAGAATGAGACAGATTTGGCCCTGTCTGCAGCCGGGGGTGTCTGGGGGTGCCCTGCATCCCTGCCACAGCCCAGCTCCCTCCCACACAAGACTACTCCCTCTAGTCAAAGGCCTTCTCTGTAGCTGAGCAGCTCACACACAAACTCATTCGAGAAAATTCAAAATACACAACATAGTTCTGTTATTCCTCACACACAAAAGGAGCCCCAACAGTTGGCACGAAGAGCAGCTGGACCTGTAAGATGGCTTTTCACGGAGGTGGGTCTGTAAGACTGACCTGCGGAGCCTGGCTGGAACACGCGGAGTCCATTCTGAATACCTTCTGGAAGGCAACTGCTCCAGAATGAACGGACGCCCTCGGGTCCTCCCGCTGGAGGAGAAAAGTGCAAGGAAAATGAGCCCGAGAGCCACGTGTGTCTGCAGAAGACCTGGGTCTATGGCATAGGCAGCAAAAGCATGACGGAAGCATTTAGAATTGGTGCTTATGAAAAAGCAACTCAGAGGAGCAACTAGGCCTCCAGGAGTCCTGTGGGACTCCGAGAGACGGAGTAGAGTTTTGGGGCTAGAAGGGGCCACAGAAGTCAACCTAGGAAGGAGCAGGCTTGCCGTCTTATACCCAGAAGAATATGCTACCAGCTAGAATTTTCTGTAATGATGATATCTTATATCTATGCAGTCTGACGTCATGGTCACCAGTCACTTCGTCTACGGGGGCTCCATATGGGGCTCGTGCACCTGAGGATATAAACTCTTAATTTAACATCAATTAAAATGTAAACTCAGTCACATGAAGTGAGTGGCCAAAATACTGGACAACACTGTAAAATCAAACCTCTGATCACTGTTAATGAAAAAGCCCCCAAAACTGCCTCCGGCAAAGCTCCCTGACAATTACTCTTTTTCTTTCTTTTTAAAGAAAGCCAAGCTCAGCCAAGCTCACACCTTCTAACACCAGGATATCCAGTCACAAAACCTAGGAGGCCAACTCAGGAGCGGCCACCTTCTAGCCAAGATGGGCCCTGATGTGCGCCCCCCACCCCCAGGAGACGTTCTCTACCTGAGGGTTACCAATCCCGTGAGGCCACTGAATCCCTCCAAAGCACATCCGACCAATCGTGGGCCACGCTGCCTCACCTTCCCCGGCCAGCCAGGGGCAGCACCCCTAGCTCCCCTTCAAGGCCTGCAGGTAGACTGCTCGTATGATCCAAAAACTCCACTGTCTCAGAGCTCCCCTCAAAAATCCCAACCCATTATGTCCAATAGAAATCTCAAAGGGTTTTGGCTGTTTTTTTTTTTCTAATTTAAGTTCAATTAACACATAGCGTATTATTAGCTTCAGAGGTAGAGTTCAATGATTCATCACATCACATCATGTGCCCGCCTTAATGCCCATCACCCAGCAACCCCATCCTCCTGCCCCTTCCCCTCCAGCAACCCTCAGTTTGTTTCCTAGAGTAAGAGTCTCTTATCTTTTGCCTCCCTCTGATTTCGTCTTACCTTTCCCTCCCTTCCCCTATGCTCCTCTGTTTTGTTTCTTAAATTCCACACAGGAGTGAAATCATGTAACTGTCTTTCTCTGATTGACTTCTAGAAATCTCAAGGTTTAAGATGAAGGCCCGTGGCATACCCATGGACTGCATGTTGGCCTGTAAGTCTAGATCACTCATTTCAGCCAATATTGATCATTATTAGACACCCCTCACATGCCTTCTCTACAGCTCACTTAAATAAGGAATAACACAAATTTCTGCCCTGCTTTATCATTAAATTTTCCATTTAATCCCCACAATGAGAAGGAGGCAGAGGGAAGATCATACCTGCTTCACAAATGAGAAAAATACACCTGTCAAGGGTTTACAGAGGTGGAGTTAACGACCCAGCAGAAGACAGAGGATAATCTGGTGTCGCTTTGGCAGGTTACTTAGCCTCTCAGTGCTTTGGTATCACGTGTCAAACGGGAAATAACAAAAGCACCTGCCTCTTCGGGTGGTCAGGAGCTAGAGTCTGCACAGCACTTAGAAGACACTCTATGGAGTGTGCTTATCAAGAAGGCTGTGATGTGTATGTGTGGGGGTGGGGGGACATTACCATATGCTTATATACCTGGTTGTGTAAACACACACAGCATTGCTCTGTGCACATTATCTTACGTGTGAACAGCTTAACATATGCTTGGCAAAGTCCAAGCACTCAGTGCGTTTGCTATCGTCAATTATAGCTATTATTCTGTTACTGGTGTCAGGCCTATTAGCGTTTTGGTCTAACAGCCTGATGGGTCTCTCTATCCCAGCTCAACCTCTGCTCTCCCACCCATCGTCTCTAGTGAGGTCCCATGTGTCTGGCATCATCTTTGAGCCTGAATGAGGATGGGTGGGTCAGATTCTACCGCTGTGGTTTGAATCAGGTGTGGTGATGTCACAGCAGGAACAAGGTGGGTGAGATAAGAAAGATCATGCAGCTGGCAACCCCTAAAACCCTATAAGCAGTCTGGGAAATGGGGCAAGAACTACCACAGAAACTTCTGGAAGATGAACAGATTTCTGTTTGCAGGGAGGGCAGGCTATAAAGTCCTCCCCAGCTCAGTTCCAGTCCTTCCCAGAAACAAGCAAACCTCTTTCGTCTGGGCATGTGCAAATTCAGCCCTTTGACATTTAGGGATGTGTGGGGTATCTGTCTCCTTCCCTCCCTCTCGGCAGGTGGGCTCCAGCCTAGAGCCTTACAAACTGCTGACTGGTTAGATTCCTCAGCAGTTGAGTGTCACCAATCCATGGCTTTTCAGAGCTAGCTGGCTGGCTGGGCAGAGGGTCATGTGCACCGCTGTCCTCAAAGGTTCAGCACCCCTAGAGAACTAGGATTAGTCCATGAATCCCCAGAGAGCTTCCCCAGTAGAGCTTCCCCAAGTTCTTTTTTTCTTTTTTTTCTTTTAAAGAACTTAAAAAGATCTCTGCTAAACGTAAAGCTTTGGAGAGATTGCATTTGATGGTTCTCCTGCTCAGGTGCAGATTCACAAGCACTTTGAGGTGTCTCTGCGAAATCCCCGGAGGCCCTGGGAGCTGATGAGGACCGTGGTCAAGTGGAACAGGGAGCAGAAACAAGCCGAATACACAATGAGGATTTTCTGAATGCAATAACACATCTGATCCCAGCTGATAAAGTACCTGCACTTGCAGGGCCGTGTGCTGTCTCCTGAATAATACATAGTCCAGGTCCCAACTGCTGATGGCGGTGTAATTCAATGAGGGGGTCTCCCAAGGGGACAGGTCGGCGAACGCCACCGTGCCAGGGCCTCGAGGACAAAGAATTCCCAGATCAAGTTTCTTCCCGACAACGCTGTCCAGAAACGCTCCTGCACCTTTCAAGGGATACATCTGCACTGATAAGAAGGGAGTAACAGTTCTTCTAAATGGACACTGGGCCCAGCACTGCCTCCTTGGAAGAATTCCATAATAGTTACTCCTTTCATGGATTTTTCTTAACTCTTCAAATCCCTCGTTTTACTGATGTTAAAACTGACACCCACGGAGACCAAGCGTCCTGCCCGAGGCCACACAGGAGAGGAGGTCAGAGCTGAGGGGACACCGGGGTTCCCGATCTCGACTCTTGCTTTCCTTCTCGATCTCTCTCACTAGCTTCAACAACCTGAAAGATTTTCTACAGGAAAGACAGAGGCGAATGTGAAAACAAGAAATGCTGCCAGAATGGTCGAGAGCGCAGTGCAATAGTTGTGGATATGAAAAATCCAGACAGACCTAAAAGATAAATATACAGATGCCTCTCTGCTTTACAAAACCATTTACCATAGGATTCCAGTAAGTGGCCTGTTTTTCTCCCCTCTCCAATGTTTTTTGGGTTTATACCAATTGCATTATGGGAGAAGACGTACTTTTTTTTTTGTTTTTTTTTCCTGCCAGGTTTTTATTTCCAAGAAACCAAAGTGGTGATAAAAGGACTGTGACAGACAATGGTTATTGACAATAAGGAGATTCCCATTTTACAGATTAACAGAGAGGTCAGAAGGGAATTATAAGCCCTGGGAGGAACGAGGCCTCCAGAAACCTGATGCTTCCTCAGCTGTAAGGAGTTAATCCACTTAGATCGCATGCATAATGGGCATGATGATAAATTTATAATTATCAGCATTTTCACTCTTTTAAAATGCTATCACACATTCTCCTCTGGCGTCCCCCACCCGAGGCACAGCCATTTTCACAGCCTGGTGAATAAGCTGCATTCTTCTGGCTTTTAACAAACACCACACAGCGCCGTCTGTACCACCCCCCAAATTAAATCAGGCTTGTTGCAACACAGCTGCAGCGACCGGCTGCCAGCCTTTCTGGAGGCCAGCGCCACTTCCGACGCGCCGGGGGGGCCCGGTCTCCTCAGCCCCCTCCAGCCCAAATACCACCGCACCCCCGGTACGGGGAGCCGGGCCCCGCGAGCAATCAGGCGCGGGCCTCTGGCTCCCGGGGCGGCTCCTGCACGGAGGGCACCGAGGGCCACCGAGGGCCACCGAGGCCCAGCGGACGGCAGGTGCGCTCCGCGGGGCGCGGCTCCGCTCCTGGCGAGTCCTCGTCCACCAACGCTCTCGCCACCTGTTCGCGGCGGGCATTAGCCCCGGGCCGGGCGACGGGCCTGTCCTCCGCGGTCACCGTCACCGACCGGAGGCCCCCCCTGCAGCGGAGGCGCCCGGGGTCGCGCTGCTGCGTCGGGGCCAAGATTGGGCCCTCCTCGCAGTCCTCAGCGGCCCCGGACGCGGTGCTCTTGCCACAGGGAGGCCGTGGGGTGTCTTCCACCCGTCCCTCCGGCGACTCGGAAATGTCTCGGCGGCCCGGCCCGCACGACAGCCCCCCGCCCCGGTCCTGTCTCTTCCTCCATTCGCCTTGATAGATTACGAGGCCCCCGGCAGGGACGGTTTCTTCCTCTCAGCCTTGTTTGGCGCATTGTCCTTGCAAGGCTCAAATAAAGGCCTATTATTAATGGTGACAATAATGCAATACTGTTTTCTCAAGGGCCTGCCAGACCAATGCCTCGCTGCTTCCTGCCAGCTCTCACTGGTGGCTTTCACCTGGGAGCCCCTGAGCTGTCGGGGGCGGAGGCTGGTACCCAGCACTGCCCTCCGCATCCTGCCACCGAACCCCTCTCTAGCTTCCCGAGGGCCCTGACTGTCGGGCAGGGGAGAAGGGCCCGCTGCAGCCCATCAGAGTGCCAGCGGAGAACAAACACGGCAGCCCCGGGGTGGGGAGGGTGGGGGTGGGGGGGACAAGACCAGGCCAAGGAGCTAATGCACCCCAGCTTTGTTTTTGGACTGAGCTCATTTGGAGCCCAGGGCGTAGACTGAAACAGCTCGGGGGACTCGTTCGGCATCAGGAGTGCTTCAAGGGTAGCTCTGGTTTTCATTAGGCACTTTGGGCCCGTGGAAGCTCTGACGGGTTAAGGGTTCATCTCTTGAGAAACACTGCTTTCGATGAAGGAGGGGACGCGGGGGGGGGGGGGGTGTCTGGGCTCATGTGCAAAGGGTCCATGTGTGCAAGTGTGTGCATGAGAGCCAGGCTCATCCTTCACGTTTGTGAGCTCTGGCTAGAAATTCATTAATAAAGGCTCAGGGGGGGAAATCAAAAGGCTTTTATTGCAACAAAAGCCACCATCGGGATGAAGCAGAGTAGATGTGGAGGGGAGGTGGGGTTTAAACATAAGTTCTTTTGCAGGTTCTCAGCTTTTAATTAACATACCTCTGGGGACAGAGTCCTCACCTCTACCCCCACGCTTATAAACAGCAGGTCTGCTCTTGCTTTACTTTTACTGTCACCCGTAGCAGGCCCAGGTAACCAAAGGAGCCAGGCCCTTCCTTGAGCCTTTCATACGTGTGGTTGACCTGTTTCTTGGGGAGGCTGGAAAGGCAGGCAGGTGCGGTACAGGGCACGTTCCCATCATGCACCAGCAGATCCTGAGCTTCTGCTGTGGACAGAGCTCAAATCTAGGCCCAGTGGGGAAACAAAGACCACGAGCCTCGATCTGCCCCCAGGAGTCCTTTCTATCAAGTCCAAAGAGCAAGACTGTGCTCAGAAACTAGAGGCGTAGCTGACGTGCATGATACCACCACCCCGCTGCTCCTCCCCACAACCTCCCAGCCCTCCAGCCCTCCTGCTGACAACTCCTGGGGAGGCTGTGATCTGGAGGCCTAGAAGGGAGAACCCGAAACCATCTAACAGCAGGGGTGTGGGGGTGCTGTGGGCCCAGGGAGCTCTCCTTTCCACACTGACACCTTCACGGAACGTCTTTGACTGGCTTTGCTCTGTAAGATCAGTGGTCTAACAGAGAAGGTTTCCCACCTCCTTCTCTGGCCTTCCCAGGCTTCTCCAGCAGGACCACAGAAAGGGCTCCTGATCTTTTAGCAGCAGCCTGGAGAGGAGTACTGTGTGGGGAGCACGGTGTGCAGGGAACCAAAGGCTGGGATTCTAACCTTGACTCCCCTTGGTTCAATTTTTTTTTTTTTTTTAACTCTCTCGGTCCTGATTTCTTCTTCTGTGAAATGAGAGCTTCTATTTATGCTACCTCCATGATTAAATGGCAGCACTTCAAGAGCACACATGGACTGAGAGGCTCCTCCCCTGGGACTGTGGACAGGAAGGGGTACAATCAGAGGTCTGGATACAGCTGGCATCTCTACAATACGTTGGGGGAGCTACAGTGGACGGAGGCCCTTGGGAATCATGCTCGGTGGCCCTAATCCTTGGGAATTTGCCCAGCTACTCTAGAGGAGAGCTTTCAAATATGTTCAGAAAATCATCTTGTTTGGCATTCTGCTGCCAACATTTAGTTGAGTTGGTCACTCTTTCTGCCTCTCAGTTTTCCCCTGACACTGATCAAAGAAACCCAAATAGAGACTCAAAGCCAACAGTCAGCTATAATGCTCTCCTTGAAGAGGACCAGTGGTGGGTGTCATGGACTGGCCACTCTTCAGTACCCTCTGGGACCCTGACCTGCTCAGAAGAGTGTCCTGGGGCTACGGCCTTGGGCAGATGCAACACATCTTTGGGCCTGGTTCTGCAGGGCACCAACCTCCCCCTCCTGGTTTGGTTTCTTCATCCTTAGAATAAAGGGCTTAGCTTGGCTTTCCTGTAAATGCTCTTCTAGCCTAAGATTTCACAATCCCTCTACCCTTCAACGTCCTTGGTCACCAAAAGTGGGGGACTGTAATCTGGCACAAAGGGCCAGGAATGAGGAGATAGGCTTTGCAGAGCCTGCTCTTCCACTGATAACTCAGGACTTCGAGTCATCTTACTGGCTTATGACTCAGTTGCTTTATCTAAGGATAAAAGAAAGGGCTATAGGCCTATCCCTCCGAAGGGAGAAGCACAGACAAAGGAAGGAACAGAAGCGAATGCAGCCAGTTTGAGAGGCAGGTCTTTCACAGCCCTCAACACCTGAGCAGTATGAACGGCCCACACGTTCACTTTCTGTTCCCTCCAGCGGAGCGAGGCAGAGGATGAGGCAAGGCTGCATCAGCATTTCTACAAAGTCACTGGCTGAGTCCTCAGACATCTCAGGGGCCCCACAGCCATTCCCAGGCCGAACAGTGAGGCTCTTAAGACCCACAGGTCACCCAGAGGGGTCCCTCCCACTGCTTGCCAGGAGCAGACCAACCTTCAAAAGGCAAATCCTTGAGCAAGGAGGAGAGAACATGGATGGGGGAGCCAGGTGCAGAGGCCTGGGCTCTAGTCCCACTAAAGACTGGGCTTTAGTCTACCACTAACTCATTGTGCGACTGTCAAGAAGTCCCATCCCCTGCCCGAGCCCCTGTTTCCTCGTCTGGGAGCTGAACTAGCCTTGTGGAGCGATCCCTTCTGGCTGACACTGCGCACTCCTCCCGTCGAGCAGGAAAACAGTGGTGGGTCTTGTTATTTCTGAGCAAAGGCCCTAATTGTTCTCTACAGCATGAACTCCTCTATCTAAAAACCACAACCTCTGCCTCCCTCCCCCGGCCGCCCCCTTCCTCCCAGATCCGAGATCCGCAAGACTGTTACAGAATATTCAATTCTTTTTCTTCGGAGCTTGGGCTGAAGGCTCTGATGACTAAGCCATTGAATTTTAATATGCTACTGTGCTCCCCGGAGGATTCCTTCATTTCCCAGCTCCCACCTCCCCTGCCCCCTGCGCCCTCTGCGGACATGTGGTAGTCGTTAGGAGCAGTTTGATGGAGTTTGGGCTTGCAGAGTAAAGGAGAGAAGGGGGAGGGCTGCTAGTGAGGCATGATAAATGTACACAACAGGCCAGAGAGCCACTCAAAAAATAAATATAAAGCTCCTTTTGAGTGAGCCCACTAAAAACAAATTCCAAAAAAAGCTCTCCCCCTCCCCTTCCTTTTTGTATGTGTATGTGGTGGTGGTAGGAGAGGGAAGTTCTCTTGATGTAAATGAACACTGCTCAGAGAAAGAAACAATTCTCTTTATTGGCAGCAACCAGAAGCGCGCACCGGGGCGCTGCCAGCCATATGTCATGAATGCTCAGTCCTCCAAAGCCGAGGCTGGGCATCCAACTCTCCAACTGTCCAAGAGGCAGCGGCCCTCAGGAGAGCCAGCCAGTGCTGGCCCAATTCCATGGAGAAACGTGGGTCCCCACCTCCCTGGGGGAAAGACTCAACTGGCCAGGAACACCCCCATGTGCGCTCAGTCTCGCTGACTTTCTGAAACAGAGCCCTTTGCCGTCCCAGAGGACTCCCTCGGACTCTCTTTCCTGGATCCCAACCCCAGCCTCTTGCCCTACACCCCGATGCCTTTACTCCCCCTCCCTGCCCAGCCTACGCTGCCACCCATACAGTTAGAAACCTCAGTGACACCAGTCACTGCGAGTGTCTGTAGGCATAGGAATAATGTTGTGGTCATAAGAGAAGCAACATTTTTTTGGGGGGTGGGGGGGAGATGTGTACTGCAGTAGGAAAGGGTGCAATGACATGAACTCTGGGATTATGCTTTCAGCAGCAGGGGACAGGGACACAGGGGAAGGAGGACGGTAATATTCATAAGAGAGAAACAGTCTCCAACAAAATGCCAGACTTTCAGTGGTAAGAATTTCACTTGCAAGCCGAGCCTCTTCACGAGTCTGTGACCTGGGAGCGTTACAGCAGTCGCCCTAGTGTGGACAAGCACAGCGTCTCAGAAAGCTTTTGGTGCAGATTTCACTTATGTGTTACGCAAGAGCTTGGGCAACTCTAAGTGCTGCCTAAGAAGGAAGTGCATCAGTGTTGTTATGCTTTCCAGGAGGCCGCTGGAGACTTCCCTTGTTTAATCACCTCCCAAGTTGGGGTTTTCTTTGGGGTATCTCCCCAAAGATCTCTTTGACACGTTTTTCAGATGCCCTGCAAGAAAACTGCGAGTTTCCTCCTCTTCCGTTATTTCCCAATTCTAAATAACACATGGTGGATGGATGCAAAACACATCCCCCAACTCCGTTGTTTGATTTTAAAGTTACTGACTGAATTTTCCTCTTACGCATTTGAGAGCTCGTGCAAACAGGTTCACACAACCACAGGAGAGAAATGCTCTGTGCGCCTCCTGGGATGAGCAACAAGAGGCGGAGCAGCCATCACCTGGAGAGCACACCCTTCTCGTCCCTCGGGGAGGATGCTCTGGACCAGCCGGAGGAACACTGCTCCCTGGACCACCCATCGCAGCCCCTGGGGACCGGAAGGCCTGGGTCTGAGTCCTGCCACCGGCCCAAACCTCGGGCAGCTCCTGAAGCCTGCTGCGCCTCTGTGGCCTCATTTGCAGAACAGGGTTATCACCAAGAGCCTTGAAAGGCATCAGGAGGCTGCACGGAGGGTGGGCAGGTGGCCGGAGGAGTTCCCTTAGGGCTGCAGTAACAAAACACCCCAGACCGGTGGCTTCAAACAACAGAAATGTATTCTCTTAAGCTTCTGGAGACTCCAAGAGATCAAGGTGGCGGCAGGGCCAAGCTTTCTCGGGGCAGAGCCCTTTCTTGCTTCCTTCTAGCCCCTGGTCTGGCTGCCAGTCCCTGTTATTCCCTGGCTTACAGATGCACCCCTCCAATCTCAGCCTCTACCCGCACACGGTGCTCCTCTCCTTGTGTCTTTGTGCTCAAAGTTCCCACTCCCAAGAAGGATGCTGGCTGGGTCAGATCAGGGGCCCACCCTACTCCATCAGGACTTCATCTCACTTACTTCATTACATCAGCAACAACCCTATTTCCAAATGACGTCACACTCTGAGGCACGGGGGGCTAGAATTTCAATCTATATATATATATATATTTTTTTTTTTTTTTTAAGATTCTATGTATTTATTCATGACACATAGAGAGAGAGGCAGAGACACAGGCAGAGGGAGAAGCTCCCTTGCAGGGAGCCCTATGCAAGACTCGATCCCACACCCCCTGGAATCACGCCCTGGGCTGAAGGCAGACCATCAACTGCTGAGCCTCCCAGGTGCCCCTCAGCCGATCTTTTGGGGGACACAATTCAGCCCTCACACCCCCTTGCAGGCCTCTTGGAGTGGTTAGGGGCGTCTCCTGTCAGTCTGTGGCTGAGGGGAGGAAACTGCCCACCAGGCCCGCTCAGCGGTTAATATGCTGGAGGAATGCCCATTCTGACAGGAACAGCCTCTTCTCCTTTTGCGGTTTTTGCTAAAAAGGGGACCAGTTGTATAAAAAATGCTGTGGTTTCCATCAGGAAGAGCCCCTAGCTAGAGCCCAGAGAATGGGACTTGCCAGTTGCTCCACGGCAGTTAAACGGAGAGAAATCCTTGGCTTTGTCACGGAGCGCAGATCCGCTGTGGGCCACAGAGGACGTGCCTGGGTGGTTTTAAAGATGTGAAAATATTCCTGGGGCCACCTATCCACAACAGTACGTAAGTCCAGAAGGGAGAAGAAATGGAACAAGGAGTGGGGGACTGAGTCCCTACCCTTCCACGTCCTTCCGTAGAGGTTGGTAAGTTTTTTACTGTAAAAGGTCAGACAGTTAAATATTTTATGCTTTGGGGGCCATCTGGTCTGTGTCACAACTACCCAACTTTGCCATTATATCGTGAAAGCAGCCAGAGACAATATGTAAACAAATGGGCACGGCTGAGTTCCAATGAAACTTTCTTTTTTCAGACACTGAAATCTGAACTTCATAGAAATTCTATGTACCATTAAACATTATTTATCTTTTATTGTCTTTCGACCATTTTAAAAGTAAACACCATTCTCAGGAGGCAGGATTTGTCCCATGGCCCCGGACCCCTGATCCTCACACCACCAGGTACCAGAGGTTGTTCGTTCACCAACAGCACGCCCCTGCTGTCGTATTACCCTATGTTTCGAGATAACTTTATATACTTTTAGAGCATATTTTCACAGGATCATGTAACCCCGTCCTCTTATCCACCCTGTTGGTAGGCACACTGGACATTACCCTCATTTTACAAATGAGAAAACAGAGGACTCTAGTAAGTCAAATCTCCAGTTAGCCAGTGGTAACACCAGACAGAAACGTATGTCTTCTGACTCCCTGTCTGGCACCCCAGCTAAGACTCCACACATCACCCAGGTGTACTCCGAGCCAGCTACTCCCCCACACATGTACATTTGCGTCCACAACTCCCTGAGTCAGCACGTGTCATCCTCTCGGTCACTTCTCTAGGCATTCCGTCACAACTGGGGTGTGGGTGCAGAGCGGAGCCTTCTCCTCCAGAATCCTCACTTCCTAACTGGGGCGGCCAGGTGGGATGTGGACCTCGGCGGAGGATGCCCTCAGAACAGCTCCCACTGCTCCTACACACAATAAGGAACAGAGTCTCAGGACCAGCCAGGGTCTTGGCTCCACATAGCTCCCGGTGCTTCTCATGGGCCACACTGTTCAAGACAGTGTTCCTTCTTCATCTGTGTCAGGAGTTGACACCGAGATGCTTACGGGGTCAGGCACGCAAGGTGAATGAGTCAAATTTGGGGGACGGAGGCCCACGGCAAATCGGAGAACATTTGCTCCATCATGGGGGGGCAGATGCCACTCAGCTTTAGCCAACTGTTGTCAGATCAGGAAACCTCTGAATTTTAAACGATAGCATATGATTTATTTTTTTTTTAAGGGTACTAAGTCAAAGATACCCATGGGCTTCTGTGTGCAGCCTCCGTCCTGAAGCCTGTCTCTAAACTTCAGGCAGGGGATACCATCGTGTGGTACATAAGGTTGACTCTCTTTCCCCAAAACACTCATAACTGGCAGCCAAAGGTGTGGGTGGGTGGGTTGGTTTTTGGAGAGGAGACAAGGAGAAACAAGCAGCCACATGACCCTGAATACAGCAGTACAAGGGAAAAAAAAAAGGGCTCGGTATTTGGAAGTAGATGAACACTGAATTATTCAAGGCAGCTTCAGCCCAGGGCAGAAATAGAAAATAAGTCCTTGCCATGTCCCTATTTAGACTAAATTGAACTTGACGGTATCCCGTCACAAGACACCTTTGACGGAAATGAAGATGATAATCACTGATGCCATCCAGCATGGTGATTGATAATGTTCCCTCTTCCAAATCGCAACAGCGTCCTTGAATCCCAGCAAGGTGCTTGGCTTGGGTCCAACATTTAGACTCTGGATCCAGAGGAAGGGGCTCAAGGCTCAGTGGGTACCCCGCCCCCAGTTTACACTCTGTAAATACTTGTAACTTGCCTTTTGCACCATGACCCATTACGTGCTCTCTGATGGTAGAACCACATTGTGGTCATTCTTGAAGCCCTGGCCTCCTCTGTGCCAAACCTCAGCAGAGGCTTTGACTGGCTAACGCAATGCTGTGTATAGCGCCCAGTGGGGGCCCAATGTTTGCTGAGCCAGCACATGGAAATCAACACTCATGGAACATTCATGCCCTGGGTGCTTTATTCCACTTGATATTTGTAATAAAACAAGGAGGTACTGTTATTGTTCCCATTGTACAGATAAAATAACAAATTAAAAAAAAAAAAAACCCAAAACCAAAAACCAGCACTAGGAGTTTAAGTGACTTTCTTAGAGCTAGAAAACCTGAGGAGAAGTCAAGCTGGGATTGGAACCCAGGTCTGATCCCCCAAAGTCCACTCTTTCACTGAGATGTGAGAAACACCTGCAATTCAGCCCCAAGGATATCCCTCCAAGGCCTGGTAAGCTCATGTGGCCAGAACACCCTTCATGGCAGGAAGGGAACTGCTGGGAGGAGCAGTGGGAGAGGAAAAAAGATGATGGCAGCTGCCTGGATGGACTCCTCGTCGGGTCTGCCACAGACCTTACAATGTCCGGGGTTGTTCCAAGGAGTTACCCATCACCCAGGGAGATCGACAGTGGAGCCTGACAAGAGTTCCCACATCACACGCCTTCTAAAATCCTCCTACTTCCAAAGGTGCATCCTGCACTCATGCTCTAGAGTCAGGAAGGCCCCATGGCCTCACGACTTCCCAGTGACTATGTCACTGTTCAAGCTCGCCGGGCCTCAGTTTCTCCATCTGTAGGTGAAGGTATTAAAGCACCCACACCTCCATGGGTTGCTGGGAGGATGAAATAAAATAATGTCTGTAAAGTGCTTAGCACAGTGGTTGACATACAATTAGGATGCAATACAACGTTGGCAGTAGTTTGTTGGAACCTTTAATTTTGAAATAGTTATAGATTCACAGGCAGCAACAAAAATTGTACAGAAAGGTCCTTCATCCAATTCCCCTGGATGGTTACATCTTACATGAACTACAGAACCATAGCAAAACTAAGAAATGGACATTGGAATGATGTGTATGTATAGGTCTATGCCATTTTATCATTTTTTATGGTTTGTTTTTATGATTAAAACCATTTTATAGGGATCCCTGGGTGGTGCAGTGGTTTGGCACCTGCCTTTGGCCCAGGGCACGATCCTGGAGACCCGGGATCGAATCCCACATCGGGCTCCCGGTGCATGGAGCCTGCTTCTCCCTCTGCCTATGTCTCTGCCTCTCTCTCTCTCTCTGTGTGTGTGACTATCATAAATTTAAAAAAAAAAACATTTTATAATTTATAACTACCATGAGAGGCAGTACACAGCTGTGGTCAAGTGTGCTCATTCCAGGCTGTCTGGGTTCTAGAACTGGGTTTGGCCATAACTGGCTGTATGACCTTTAGCAGGTTACTTAACTGCTCTGTGCCCTAGTCCCCTAGCAACAATAATAGAACTTCTCTGGCAGGATTATTAGGATTAAATAACTTAATATGTGTTAGGTGCTTAAATAGTGCCAGGTAGGCACTTAAGAAAACACTCTATGAATTTTAGCTACTATTATGTTCATGATTCTTACTATTTCTGGGACCCAGGACGAGAGGGGGGTGGAAATAATTTTGGCCTCGTTGGGGAGCTCAGACCTTTCTTCTCCCTTTGGTTGCTGGTCAGGATGCTTTACAGAAGTGAGCCAAGGAAATACCGGGCGTCTGCTCTTGTTGCTGTTTTGTTTTGGAATAAACCTTGGTTGCTCTCTGGAGAAAACTCAGGCAGTGTAGGCCTGAACCTGCTCTGGGAAGGCCTGGGGTCTCTGTTGTGGAACCTTGACGGACTCTAGGCTCACTGTTTTGGAAAGTAAGCTGGCAGGGAGCGTGGGAGGGTGAGAGCTGGCTGGCTCTACTGGCCTTTCTACCTCCCAAAGGCCAGTGCTTGACCCCGGCTCGCAGTATCCCAGAATGCCCAAGCTTTCTCTGAGAGACTCCTCCATCCATGTGACTGGTGGCCCCACAGATGGGCTTCCTGGGGGGAGCAACCTTAGCAGACCTCAGAGGTGGGGGATGTAAAAGAAACCCATCCTGACAATGGGCCCGTGGGAGGAGAGCTGATGGTGGCCACACGGTCTGGCTGCAAGGTCCGAGTTCCTAAGAACCTGCATGCCCTTGTGCACTAGTATTGGAGCAACGAGGAAGGAAATCAGACACATGCAGCTGCGTGGAGGGGGTCACCCCAGACAGGCTCTCGTCACCCCAGAGGGATGACAACCATCATGCCAACAACTACCATTTACTAAGCACTCACTTTGTGCTAGGCACACAGATGAGGTACATCGCCCCAACATACAGTAAAAGAAGAAAAGGTAGGGGAGGCTGAGAGCAGCTAAGCCACAGAGTCAGGATTTAAACCCAGGCTCAAGAACTCGCCCGTTGGGGGATCCTTGGGTGGCTCAGCAGTTTGGCGCCTGCCTTTGGCCCAGGGCCTGATCCTGGAGTCCCAGGATCGAGTCCTGCATCAGGCTTCTGGCATGGAGCCTGCTTCTCCCTCCTCCTGTGTCTCTGCCTCTCTCTATATATCATGAATAAATAAATAAATAATTAAAAAAAAAAAAAAACTCGCATGTTGAAGCTGTGAGCCACAGGGCTGTACTCGCCACCCCACAGCCACAGTTCCTCGAGGCTGGCTCTCATTCTGCCTTTCACTAGTGCTATGATGCATGCTTGGCTCGGGTCTGGTTACAGCCCTTTTTTTTTTAAAAGATTTTATTTATTTATTCATGAGAGACAGACACAGAGAGAGGCTGAGACACAGGCAGAGGGAGAAGCAGGCTCCATGCAGGGGGGTCCCATGTGGGACTCGATCCCGGAACGCCGGGATCACGCCCTGGGCCCAAGGCAGACGCTCCACTACTGAGCCCCCCAGGCGTCCCCATGGTTACAGCCCTTCTAGGATGATCTTATGCATCCCTGCATTAGGTAGTGGGTTGGAATGGTTTGTATATATTAACAAACAAAACCCAGCACACGTCAGCTGGATAACATTTTAAAAAGAAAAGACAAGACAAGGTTTTTTTTTTTTTTCTTTTTTGGCCAAGCAGGTCTCACTGCCTTTCATATGGGAGATAAAGGGTCAGACCCGTGGATTTGCAGAACCGCACGCCAGTCCTGGGATCCTAGCAGACACGGGGTCAGCCCGCCCTGGCTCGGCCTGGCACAAACGCTGAGTAGAGGTGCCTTGCAACCCCACGATGCGTCCGGGCCCTGGAAACCTCTCCTGCCCTCCCACTTCCAGCCTGCTCTCGGCCTCAGCGGAGGCTGCCGGTCATTCCCGACTAGGTGGGGGGGGGGGGGGGCGGTGACGGCGGGCGGTGGGGAGAACCAGACCAGCGGCCTTGACCAGCCCGGGGGCATCACCTGCCCGGGTGGTGACAGGCGCCTGCGCTCTGGATCTCTCACTCTACTCCCCGGGCCTGGAGCACCTGCCAACTACACCAACCACGGGGCCGCATACACACGGACGCCCTCCCCTCCGACCCCGATCCAGACCCCGACAGGGAAATGAGAGCCCATCATTCGGCATCTACTTAGCTTGGATGCGCGCCGGCATTCCCTCCTCCGGTCCCGCGTGGGGACAGGGCCGGGGCCCCGGGCACCGCTCTGCGGGGGGGAGTCAGAGGTACGGGCAGGGTCCCCCTCGGCCTCTTGGAGTTAGGGCCGTACAGCACGTCCCCAGGACAGCTGGTGGACGCCCCACCTGCCCCCGCGAGGAGGGTTCCGTCCTGCCCGCCTCGGAACCGGCGTGCTAGACGTTCTCCAGAGCCACCCCGTGGAGGGGACACGGGGGGCGACGACTCGCCACGAGCCTCCCCTGAACATCAGGCGTCATTTTCCTCCCATTCTGCCCTGGGAGGGGCTGGCACAGCACCGGGACCTTTCACTTCCCATCTCGCAATAGCCTGGGAGGACCCTGGGCCCGGTGCAGCTCCAAGGCCACACCGGCCCCCCCATCCGTGGGCGTCAGCTCTGGGTCTCCTTTCTGTATCATCTCTCAGCTGCTGCTACTGAGCTGGTACGGCCAGTTTTCCCCGGCCTGCTGGGTCAAGTTGAGGATAGTTAATTATGACAGCGGGCGAAGGAATAATCATACATCCCGCCGCCCTTTCATGTCGAGAACACCACCACCGAGCCGCACGCACTGCTCTATCGGGTCGGCCGTGGTCGTCTTCACAGGTGAGCGGAGCGACGGCCAGAGGAGGGACCATCCTGCTAGAGGCGTCACGGGGGGCACCGCTGGCCGGCGGAGACAGGAGACACCCAAGCACTCCAAGCAAGGTCGCTGTCACGCACTGGGACAGAGAGATCTCTGCGAGTTCAACTCAGCCACTTGTTGAGCTTACAGAAAAGAGAAACGGCCTCTGGGCATTTACCAACGTGGGAGGGCTCAGAAATACCAGCTCAGGAGTCAAAGTCTTCAGGATCACACCAAAGGCCCTCCAACGGGAAGAATGACATGTCCAAGTAGGAAAAAGAAATTTGACATTAAAGAGAGACCTGTCAAAAATCCCGACTCGGTGTGACTAATAATTCCCCAGACCGCACTGCTGAAGGGTCCTGACCAATTTAGAAGTTTTAAAAAGCATTTAGAATAGACCTTCCTGCTCCCCCAAACTTAATCAGTTATTCTTGGCTGCAAATAAAACCAATGCTGATACTTACTTAAAGCTGTATTTCATAATCCAGTTACTATTCTTAAGGGAAAATATTAATACATAAAATCCTTCTTGGCTATATATACCCTGTGGAAAAAATATAGGGCAACAGGATTGTTAACACACGTGTACACGCACGCACGCGCGCGCGCGCACACACACACACACACACACACACCCTGGCCCAAGCCTGCCATTTCATCTGCTCTATTGGCATGCACATCTGGATTATATAAATTTCGAGTATGGTTTTCAATATTAGTACCGCTTAGGGTTACAATACTTGACAAATCTCAAATGCCAGGATGTCAAATCAAATTAGCTTGACCAGCCACAGGAGCAAAGGGGTGAGTGGGATGTACAGTTGGAGGGCTGTAATAATAAATAAAAGCTTGCAGGGGACTCATTGTTTCTTGCTTAGCTGGCACAGAGGTTTCAGAAGTGACCTAATGAACTCTCCAATCCAGGAGAACGGTGACCTGCAGATCCACGTCTCCCTTCCTTATGAGGACAGTCTAAGGAAGTGAGCAATGAGGCTGGTGGGGGTCTGGTAACTCATCCCGATTTCCACGGTGCAGCATCAGGAGGACGCTCACATTTTCAAGTGATTCTTGTCAAGGCAATTCCATTGCAAGGCAGTTTTGTGGATTAGTGCTATCCCCAGAGACACAAAATATATGAAAGATATTTTTCGGGATAAATCTATCATTGTCGATCTTTCATAATGCTTTGAGCTAATACTACGCAAGCTAGCTGTTAACAACTAGATCGGGGGCTGGCCCAGGAGATGCCCAATTGGCTGAGAATGTGAGTTTAAAGGCTCAAAGGGCACTACTTGAATGCACAACCCCAGTTAATCCAGGGTCTCAGGAAGAACATATTTGAAATTTCAAGTTTTACCTTTACTCCTCGAGTGCAAGTCTTGCCCCCAGTGGAGGCATCTTCAGGTGGGTCACATGACAGTAGGCTGGTGAGACATTGCATATTTTACAATCAAACCAAAAAGTGGCCACAAAAAAATTACCCAATATATATATATTTATTTTTTGGCCAAGTACTTAAAAATACTTGAATTAAAATCCTGCCATTTTCTAAATGTCTTATTAAAAAATTATGGATTATCTCTTCTTAATGTTTACATATCACTTGTTATAAACTCTTTTAAGATAGTTAGATTTCTTCAGTGTTTCTTTGCCTAGCCCCTAGCAATGCTAATAGATGTTACATGAAAAAAAAAAAAAAAGAAAAAAAGAAAAGGGTTCACGGTGAATTACATTTGGGCACTACTGATTAAACAATGTTAAGTTTGTTCCCGGATTGCAGAACTTCTCAAGAGCCTTGAATGCACAGACGCGTATTATAAAATGCCAAGAAGGAAAGACAGTGTAACACATTTTCCAAACATATTTGGTCATGGAAACTTTTCCTATGGGTAAGGACATGATCAGTGTTCTGAGATTCACTTTGGGGATTAGGTGATACTGGAGTCCTCTACTTCATAATCACCACCCCACACCCCCAGAGAAGGAAACTAAGGCTGTCCAATGTGCTGGCTTCCACAATGAGGGAATGGCTGAGTGTCACCAGCTCCTGTGAGCACACAGTGGACAGAAACACAGAAACACGGTCTCCCTCTGGCTTCCCACAGTGCCTTGTAGGGTCTGAGCCTTGTTGGTAACACAGCTTTCCTGCCTGCCAGGTCTTCCATATGTCTAACACTCTGGTGGGAGTAGACGCTGCACAGGTGCATTTGTGAGCATGAAATCAGTGCACACACAAAGCTCTGTGTTTGGCCTTTCCAAGTTGGAGACTCCATTCCAACTTGGCAACATTTAGGAGATATGCTCCAAGTCAGGCTACTACCACAAACAGGCTGGGGAGATGCCCAATCATCGTGGCCACTGAGGACATGCAGTGGACTCCAAAGGCTGCCATGAACCTTTTGGGTGGCCTAATGCTTGAGAATGCCTTGTGAAAGACGCAGAAATGCAGCTCTACAGGAAAGGATGCATGTGTGCACAGAGGTCCTGCTTTCCTCCTAGTGTTCTGACAGTCACGGGGGAAAATGAAACAGAAAGTGGAAATCATCCTCTTACTTCAAAAATGAAACCTCAAAAAATGCACAAGCCACCTACTTGATGCAGTAGAGTGAGGGCGAATGAGGCACGGTTTCACTCCTCAGCATGGGCATCATCGTTTCCTGAAAACTCACACTGCCATGTGCTGTGCACGTGTTCTACAATTTCATCTTCACTGCCTGAGCCCTGTAACCAGTCTACTACTGACCCCATTTTATAGATAAGGCAATGAGGCCAGAGCAGTCAAAGGTCCAGAGATGGAGGCAGAGTGAGGATTTGAACCCAGGTGCACCTCGTATCATAGCCTGAGCTTCCCCCACCTATCCACCCAACAAACATTCAGGAGTCCTTACTTTGGGCTACCTACTGTGGGGCTAAACGGATCAGAGGGGGATTTTGCTCTCAAGGAGAAATAAGATGTCAAGAAGAAAAGGCCTGAGGTGTGGGGATGCAAACCCCAGAAGGCACTAGCAAGCATTCATAGAGAAAATGCCTTCTATAACCCAGTCACTATTCTAAATGCTTTTTATAAATAAACCCATTTGATCCTCTCAAGGATCCTCTCAACCTCCTAGACAGCAGGTACTATTATCCCCATTGTACAGATGAGAACACTGAGTTGAGAAATGGTCAGAAGCTTGCCCCAGGTTACACAAGCAGAAAGGATTAAGCTGGGGCAGGACCCTGGTACATGCAGGCTTGATCACTATCCTAGACATCATGGCAAAGGAAGGTAAGTCTGGAGCTAAGATGGTGAATTAGGCCGGGCTAAGTTCCCAGGCTGTGTCTCCAGCTCTTGCCTGCTGGGCTGGTTGGGCTCCAGCATATAGGTCAGAGAGGAGAGCCTCACACAGTTCTTGCTGTGCCTGCGTGGAGTGCCCTCTGCGGAAGCCTTCCGTCACCCAGCCCCTTCCTAGCCCCAACAGCTGCCCCGGGGTTCCTCTCTTCTTCCCATTTTCGTTTTAGGAAGGCACAGCTCTACAATCTGTTGGCAGTGATTGTTTTCACAGCCCAGGTCTGGGAGGCACCATAGCTGTCCCAAGCCTTCGACCTCAGATCCCCTATTACCAACCTAATATGCATGTCTAGTGGGATCTGCCTACAGATAAAGATGGTCCTTCAACCCTTACAGAGTAGACTAGGCTAAGCCCTCCAGACTAATAGACAATTTAAGCACCTCCCATTCAGCCAGATACTAAGGGGGCTGCTTTACATGTCGTCACTTCTAATCCCTACAACCACCCTGTTTTACAAAGAAGTTAAGTAACCGTAACCTGCCCAAGGATGACCCAGTAGTGGTAGCAGCAGAATGCTAAGCAAAGAGCTGGCGAACTCAAAATCCCTGGGTGTCTTACCCTACATCCTGCTTTTCCTGAGACATGCATAGAACTAAAGAGAATATAATGAAGACAATGGAAGATGCCCTGATTGTGATACAGATAAAGCAAAGAGGAGAGGTTGTTGTAAGCCAGGAGGAGGCTGTGTTTGGAGGGGCCATGGCTGCCTTACATGGGAGAGCCTGGAACATAAATGTGACGAACAGCTAACAGCCCTGCAGGAATGAGAACCTCTGCCCCAACCACGGTCTCAGCAGGAGCACTGACACCCAGCAGAGTCCTTCCTGGACCTGGAGTGTGCACCCCAAATTGCATGCAGGCAAAGGCATCCCTTCCGTGCATATCAAGAGTTCTTCACTATCTGCCAAGTATACAGCAGGAGTTCTCTAAGACCTTCTCACTGAAACTGTCAATCCTGGTTCCACCCAGGCTGGCTGTCCTTTGGTGTGAAGGTCACTCTACTCTGCAAGCTGGGCTCTCAGCTCTGCACTGGCTTGAAACCACCTCACGTTCCCCTTTTAGCACAGCTGCCCACACCCAAGCCGTGGATCTGCTCTGACTTCTACTAAAGTCCAGGGTGTGGCCCCATAGGTACATAGAGTGTCAGGCTTCCCACCCACTTAAAAGAGCCTCTGTACCTCCCCTGAGCCCTATTGTCGAGGTGATCTTGCAACTATCACCAACCCTGGGCCAACCATACTTGGAAATCCTAGCACCGACCAGGCAGGCCACTGAGTTCTGGAGGCCAAATAATTTGTTTTCTTCAGAAAACCCAGATGATTCCTAAGAGCCATATGTCGCAATGAAGCTGTACTCCCTAGTTCCAGCATATTGACAGCTAATTCTCTTGAAGTCCATATTAATGGATACAGGCTACATTCCATCCCAGGAGGGATAGACGTCTCAAAGTCTATCTTCCAGCTCTTGGAACTTTGGGCCTCTCATTCAAATCTTATGTTTTTTGTATGTATTCAAAAAGTTATCCTAAAGTAGTCATTTAGACCATGTGCAAATATTTTGCTACAGATGAAGTTCATGCCAGTGTTGATAAAACAGAGAAAGAGACTGTAAATCCAAATACCCAGTCACAGGTGATGAATTACAAAAATCCATTATGCAGAGAATCCCATAGAACAAAATACTCTGCAAGATATTAAATATGTAGAAGACCTATGCTTATTGACTTAGAATGATATTTATAATGTATTGAAATGAATAGATTATGAAATAGTATGCAAGTGAGGTCACAATTTTGTTAAAAAAAAAATCTCTATGTGTGCATTAACATCTTGAAGACACTCTCCAAGTGGTGAAATTATAGATGACTTTATGGATCATCAAAAAGCAGCACATTATTTTTTAAAGTTTGTTTACACTGAACATGTTAGTTGTACAAAAAATTATAAAAAGTTTTCTTCTGATTGAAGAAGCAATATGCATCCATTTGGCAGGTGTAAAAATATATATTGAAAAGAAAACAAAACCTCATAAATCTAAGCTTCAAAGTTTCAAATCAACCAAAGGCAAATAGCAGTAATTTAGGACACAGATCAAGATAGAAAATTGTCAGTAAATGCCAGCCAGCCTGGAGGGTATCATCACAAGGTGGCTCCAGATGACACTATATTTTGTAGGTGGTCGTTTAACACCAAAACATTTCCCCGGGAATGAGGAGAAACTGCCAGGAAGCTTAGTCCCAGGGGTCAAGACTCATATTTGGTTCTTTACTGTCAGTAAAGATGCTTCAAATTGGTTTTCTTGTTTCCTAATAATGTCTCCTCTGAAGCTAGAAGGGAGAATGGACTCTTTGCCAGCCAGTTCATGGGAGTCAGTTGCTGGGTTCTTTTACTTCCTGGCAAATCTAGAGGGATCCCTACCCGGGTTTATACTGTCCTGGTACAGAGCATCTGGAACTGCACCAAATACGTGCTCCCCGAGATCTTGTCAAAATGCGTACTTGGATTCAGCAGGTCTGGGGTCGGGCCAGACACTCTGCCTTTCTAACCTGCATTCCCAGGTGATGCTGAGGCTGGTCCCGGGCTCACAGTTTGAGAAGCAAAGCCCAGTCCGTGATTCTTAGATGCGGGGGCTTGGCTCAGCCCAAATCCCATCACCCAGGAGGGCAGAAATGGCTTGGCTTTTGGAAAACTCTCACCTCCTCAGGTCGCCGTAGTGACCAACGAGCAAGTGATCTAGATGGAACTCTGAAGGACACTGATGACTTAATGTTCCTATCAAAAGGAGCCAGTTCCCACAGCCACCAGAGGAGCGCCCCAATGCTGGGCTGCCCTCCAGAAATGCTGTGTAGCCAGAAGCACCCATGGCCGCCTGAACTAGGTGGGCAGTGCCAGAGGTTCCATTCATGAGTGGGACACTCACGACAGCAAAAGCAACCAACCCCAGACAGTAATTCTGATTGGCTGCCTCTGATACTAGAAGGAAGGTAGGAGGCCACACTTAGGGGGGATTGGAGAAGGATGAACAGGAAGCAGGGGATGGACGACTGTTAAAGGGAAGGGCTGGGGGTGCAGAGGACATAAAAATGGTAAGAGACGGACCCAAGGACCCGGCTGCGGCCCCAAACGTGTCCCCGGAGCCCCGAACAATGGCAGCAGGCGCTGTGCTCACCACCTCCCCCCCACCCCCCACTGGATACTGTCTAGACCTGGACGGGCCTTAATGAGGCTGGGTGGTGAGGCGACTCCATTCTTCATCCCTGACACCCAGACGGGCCGTCCCCAGCCCAGGAGCCCGGCCAGTCAATCAGCCCCCAGCTCTGCTGCGTGTAAGCACCTTCCCTCCTCCATCGGCAAGGGAGGCAGGTGCTGGAGATCTGGTCACGGTCAGTTGGACAATCTGATAAAGCCTTCCTGGGGTCGCGGTGGCCCGAACAGAGCAGCATAATTAGACCAGGCGGAGGGGCTGTCAGGCAGCCCGGGCGGAAATAACAGGCCTCTGCCAATCAAGGGGAAACCCAACCGAGGTGGCGGGTGGGGAGGGGGCCGGTGGCCGTTGGAGTGGATGGTGGGGGAGGGGAGGCTTCCCCGAGGCTGGCTGGGGACGCTGGCGACTCTGGCCGGGCTGCACAGCTCATTATGCGAGCCCCAGAGCGAGGCGGGGGCTATCGATCACTATCGGGGGGCTCCGGGGACTCGTCATTATGCAGCAGGACCTGGCGTGTGCTCCGCTCTGGCGGTAACCGGAGGAACATGGCAATGCATCCTTGCCAGCGGGAAAACAGGTTGGCCTCCCCACCGCCCCCTCTTTTTTAATTATCTTGTAGCTCCTGTGGCCAGGAAGGGGCAGAGAGGGCCAGTGACCATGAAAGGACCACGGTAGTTTGTAGTTTGCAAAGCCATCCTATAGCCGTCATCTCGGGAAGGTCAAAGGTGGGCCCGTGCTTGCGGGAGCCTAGCTGGGAAGGCCGGGGCGTGCAGCCCCACCTTTGGTCCCATTACACTCACACCCCCACACACGTGCACAAACTGCTGGGTTTGGTCAGGGAGTCGTGCCTTTCCAAGAGCTGGGCAGGGCTCACCAGGCCCTCTCCCAGCCCAAGGGCATAGCACTTGGCCAGCCTGTGTCATTGCTTTTCAGAAACAGGGAGGCGACCGCCCTCCTATTCCTTTCATTCCACTGTTTTCTGTTTCATTAAGCCAAAAGTTGCTCCCCTGAAGCTTGCATCTGGGAACCCGACGAGCAGTCTGTCCACGGTCCGGGGTGCATCTTGGAGCAGAAGGTTGACTGTGGGCATATCCTCCAAATAAGTGCAACTCTGTGACCCAACGGTACTGAAAATTTCTTAGGGAAAAATCGAAAGAAGTTTACACCACACACCGAGAGGAGGAAACTTCACCTGGCCTCCCTCCAGTCTTCTCTCCCAGAGCCCGCTGAAGTCCCCACTCCCCGTTCTGGTCCTCAGGATCCACCACCACATTCCTGTCGTTTCTTCCCCTGCCCATACTCCCAGCAAAACAAAAGCCACTTAACTATTCTTCTCAACAAGTCCCCAGGAGGCTGAGAAATATATTCACGGGCATGATGCTGCGTGAAAACGGCCAGTCTCAAAATGTTACGTATTACACGATTGCATGTACATGAAGCTCTCAAAAGAACCATCATGTTGCAGAACAGAACAGTCGTTGTCGGGGTTGGGTAGGGGGAGAGGGTGACCATAAAGCAGAGCAAATATGGAGCTTTTGGAAGTGATGGATCTGTTCTGCATCTTGACTGTGGTGATGGTTACAAATGAACACATGCATTAAAACTCAGAGAACTGTACACATGCTCCAAAGCCAATTTTACCATATGATGACAATTAAAAAAACAAAAAAGTACCAGTAGAACTGATCCCATCCTGGGATGGGGGTGGAGAAATTCTGTAATCATGAACGATGGACTGATCCTAGTCGCCAAATAGAGCCACTTGTTTAAAATCCTTCCAGTGACAGCCTTTACACAACACACACACAGCCTCTCCGCCTGACGCTGGGGCCTCTACCTGCATTACTCAGCTTCGGGGACCCCATTCATCATAGCTGATGTGCACAGTAACCCAGAGATCTACCCAATGGAATGCCCTCCCCACCCCCACCCATGGTTGCCTCCTGCAATCAGAGGAACATTCCAGGCCTTTCTTGTGACCTCTCTCTGTACCCCCACCTCCAACACTAGCTGCCTTTTCTTTCTTCAGAAACGCCAAGCTCCTCCCCATCCCTAGGCCTCTGCACTACCTGTAATGTTCCTCCCTTCACCTTGCACGGCTGGCCAGTGCCTTCAGCTCACCGGGGTCCCAGCTCCAATGTCTCCTCCCTGGAGGGACCTTTCCTGAGCCTTTGGCATGCAACACAGTGTTTCTGTGGCTTTTTTTGTTTGTTTGTTTTTTCTGGTTCTAGAACATTTCACTATTATCTGTCCTCCCAACAAAGAGGGAAGTATGTATATTTGGCAGTCAGAGGACTATCTTGCTCACTGTCATATCCACATCATCTAGGACATGCCCAAACATGCCCAACACAGTGACTAGACCAAGAAGAAGACAGAGCTTGAACAAAACAGCAAAACGATTACGGGGGGGAGGGGAACGACAGTGAAATCACAAAAATATGAATTCCTTTGTACCCTTTTCCAAATTTTTAGAAACCCAAATATTTCATTTCCCCCAACATTTGCTTATTGAAAACATTTTCAAACATATAGCAAAGTTGAAGACATTTTATGGTGAACTCTGCTATAGCCACGCCTAGCCTAGAGTCGTCACTTACACTTTGCTATACTTGCATTATCACAGACCTGTCCATTGGTCTGTCCTTCTCCCCATCCTTTAACCCACCTGGCTTTGTCTCCGCTCATTTCTAGCCCAGCATCTAAAAAGACTCCACTGCATCAACAAAGGAGACCAACTAGGGATGAGGACACTCTTCAGAGCTCTCCCAAGTACAAGCATAATCCTATTTTTCCAGGAGCTGTGTCCCCTGGACGCCAGTACTCCTTGGACGTTTCCTGAGCACTCACACTGAAGTCTGGAACAATCAAGCAGGACAAGGCACTAGGTGTGCTCTTTCCCCACTGCCTCATTAGTCTCCTCAGGCCTGTTTTCAGCCCCGGGGGGCAGGGAGGGGGGCAGGCGGGAGGAGGCGGTTAGGGACTCAAGAGTCCCCAGGGGGATGACAATGAAGGATGACCCTGGGCCCCACTTCCAAGGTCACTGCCCTAGAAGCCGGCTTCTATGTTGCTGCAGAAATCACTCCCCGGGTGCGCGAGGAAGGCTGTGGCCGAGTATACTCGGAAGTGCTTTACTTTATCGCCCTGACACAAAGCACAGCTTTCCTCTGGGCCCTCCTGCATCTGGTGAGAACATCAGCAGTGACCTTCACGGTCCCTCCGCGGTGATCCATCACATGCCCCCACCCCTATCCCTGCCTTCAAATGGAAACCCAGCAACTTGGACGTGTTCATGGAGGTCACGTCGGCTGAGGGAGGATCTGCTTTTCTAATTCTGACATCGGCACTGCCTGGAAAACTGGCTCTGCTGGTGAAGAAAATGGGTCGGTGGCGTAAATCTAGGATCAGTCAAGTTCTGATGAGGATGGAAAGAGCTAACCAAACACGACTTTGTAATTCCTAGGCTCAGGAGGACCTGCTTGTCACTTTGGTAAGGACATCCTCAGCATCCCTAAACAGCTTCACCGTTCTCTCTTGGTTGATGTTTAGAATCTTAGGAAAGGTAACAGATCTCTGCCCCCCCGCCCCATCCCAGGAAAAATAAAGTGCATGTCAACACAACACTCTGCAAGTACTTTTAGGGGTTTGCCGGGGTACCCCCTCCAGGCCCCTACGTTCTAGCAGCCGTGGTTCACGCTAATGCAGGCTCACTGTGTGCTGGGCTCTGTGTCAGGCACTTTATTTACATTGTCTTATTCAATCTCACGGCAACCCCTTCCTCACTGTCCTCATCCTATTTGCAAAGGCAGAACATGATGTTCACGGGCAGCAGAGCTGGAGTCTACCCAGGTCCTGACTTCAGGACCACCACCACAAAGCTCGTGGCATTTTTGAGATCCCTCCAACCAACCATGCTCAGGTCATAACTTGAAGCTACCCTGACCCCAACTCTTCCTTCCCATGCAAATGACTTATTAAAGTCAACTGATGAGCCAACTTCTCCCGGCAGGCCAGCCAGAATGGGCCCTGGGCACGAGCCAGGAGCAGAAGGTTCTGGACCCTGAGCAGGAGAGAGGGCTAGCTGTAGGTATCTAAAACCTAAGAGATGGTGAATCAACCCCCAAGGCAAAGAATATCCCATAAAGAACCAGTTCTATAGCAGATGTCAAATTGTACCCAGGGGCCCAATTCAGGCCAGATGTGTGTTGCTTGGCCCACACAGCTTTGCCTTTTTTTTTTTTTTTTTTAAGTTTAAATTTGAATAGCTTTTGGTCAGGGCCTGCAGCTGACTATCGTCCTCACTATTCCCCATTGTCCTACCTCTAACACCTTCATTAACAAAATGAACAAAGATGAATGGCCTAGCCCCTGAAAACATTTGAGTGGGACTCCTAAATCACAGCAAACCAGTTGTATTGGCTCTTACAATGGGATTTTGATACTGGCCCCCAAATGCTCCTCCTACTGCTTTGGATTTTACAAGCTCCAAGGCCCCCACCCGAGACTTTCTCAGAATGCCATTTTCCATATTTGCTCACAAGCTAACACTTCTCTAAGCATGCAGTTAAGAGTCAGCAAACAAGTAGATGAATGTTAGCTCACTCCATTTTTCTCCGAAGGTCAGAAAAAAGGAATGAATTAATAAAAGCACTAGGGTATTACAAAGTTATTACTAAAAAATTTACAGAAACAAAAATAGAATTTAAAAAATGATTCCAAATGGATATATTACAACCGTGGTTAAAAATACCTGGTCTAAAAATAACAAAACCAAACTAACCTACTCTTCTGCTTTAGCTTGTGTTATTCTCTTGGCACTAAGAGTTAAAATATTTATGTAAGTTAATAGCTTTTTACAAAAATATGGCAATAGAGAAAAGCTGTTTTCTACAAAGAAAGCACATATATGATCCCACTTGTGTTTTAAAGATGTGTGCTACATATATAAAAACAGGATGGATGCACAATGAGACACTACCTCTTACCTGTTAGGGTGGCTACTATCCCCAAATCAGACTATAACAATTGTTGGCAAGGATGGAAGAAACTGAAAGCTTTGTGCGCTGTTGGTAGGACTGTAAAATGGTACAACCACTATGGAAAACAGTATGGAGGTTTAGTATTCTATTTTTATTTTTATTTTTTAAAATATTTTATTTATTTATTCATGAGAGATCCAGAGAGAAAGAGGCAGAGACACAGGCAGAGGGAGAAGCAGGCTCCATGCAGGGAGCCCGACGTGGGACTCGATCCCGGGACTCCAGGATCATGCCCTGGGCCAAAGGCAAGCGCTAAACCGCTGAGCCACCCAGGCTGCCCCGAGGTTTAGTATTTTAACATTAAATTTTAAAAATATTAACATAGAACTACCACGTGATCCAGCAATATCTTACTTCTGGGTATATATATCCAAAAGAATCAAAAGTAGGTCTGGAAGAGATTATCTGCATATCTGTGTTCACAGCAACACTGTTCACTATAGTCAAGAGATCAGAGCTACCTAAATGTCCATCAATGGACAGACAAATAAAATATGGTATATACATATCATGGACTATTATTTGGCCTTTAAGGAGGAAGGAGAGCTGACACATGCTACAACATGGGTGAATCCTGAGGACATTGTGTTGTGTGAACTAAACCGGTCACAAAGAGGCAAACCCTTTATGATCCCACATATATGAGGTAGCTAAAGTAGTCTAATTCATAAAAAAGAGTAGAATGGTCACCAGGGGTTGGGAGGAGGGGGAACAGGGCTGCTGTTTAATGGGTACTAGGTTTCAGATTTGCAAGATGAAAAAGTTCTGGAGATCTGTTTCACAACAATGTGAATATATTTTATATATACTAAACTGTACCCTAAATGTGGTCCCAGGATCGAGCCCCGCCTCAGGCTCCCTGCTCTGTGGGGAGTCTATGTCTCCCTCTCCCTCTCCCTCTACCCCCCCACCCACTGCTCATGTTTTCTTGCTTGCTCACTATCTTTCTCAAATAAATAAAATCTTTAAAAAAGATTAAAATCTTAAACAGTGTGGGGACCTTAGTGATTCTAATCTTTATTTTGTTTCTATCTCAAACAATGTTCCTAAATGCTCTATTTTTTATATTCAGACAAGGCCATGTAAATTCTTCATGTTTGTATAGTACTGTAATGTGCTTATGCATATCTCCTTGTCTTGAGTTTTCACATTTCTAAAATCAGAACAGGGTTCACAATCTACATATACTCAAAATACAGACCTCCTGATACTCTCAAAAAGTCATTTCTAAATCATTATGGAAGAAAAATAGCACTCATGCAAAAGAAATATTACTCTTTGTGTAATGCCAGGAAATTTAATGATATCTGGATTAACATTTTTAAAAAGTAATAGTAGCGTGTACAATGCGTTAGAAAACAATTAAGCCCCATCAAACTCAATGATGTGGACAGTATTACTCAGAACAGGACCAAATTTTTAAAGATGGATTTAGAGAGAAATATTGAGTAAAATGTAATATATTTACAGCCCACATGTTTAGGTGTGGACAAAATCATGAAACGATTACAGCATACAAACAACTAACTGGATGAGGGCAGGTATCTTTTTTGCAGAGTGGACTGGGTTTGGGTTCGGTTTCATTTGAGACCAATAATCCACACTTTCAAGATGCCAGCAGGAGTGAAGGGTTACACTGTGGCCAGGGAGCAGAGGAGACAGGACTTCTCTTGGCGAGGTTCTATCTAATTCCGCCCTGATTCAGCAGTGCACACCAACCCAAGGAGCCCCCGGAAAACCAATTTCTAGACTTTAAAAGTGTGGTTCTTCTCTGTAATAGATGGAAGTAGTTGAGGAAAGCAGATATTTTAAGCAGCTCATTAGCCACATATGGCAGATATGAAAATCATCTATACATCATCAAAGACAGGTGGCCCTCAGAAAAGCTTCAGAGGGGAAGGGAAAAAAAAAAAAGTGGAACAAAAGAAAAGTGTGTGCCAGAGAGGACAGAATAATTGCGACTTGAACACAGACGGATAAGTGTCTCCGGGAATTCCACAGCCAGGACTAATAGCTAAAATTACCAGCCTAAACTATTTCCCATGTTCATTCTCTGAAGTGCTATAAATGGAAACAGTTATAAATTTTTTTCCCAATAAAGTGTTCATATTCTTCTTTCTAAGACACAAGAGACTAATGTTCATTGAAGACCAACTGAGGAAAAAATAGAATTTTATAGCCACCGTGCAAACCCTGAAAACCTTCATCTGCTGAGTGGAAAAGGGAGCAAGTGGTTCCCAGGTTTCTCAGGCTCCCTGCACATCCGAGAGACCAGAGCCTGTCCTTATGTGTGCATATCAATGAGCTTCGGCTCTAAGTCAATGCCACCGTGATCCCCAAGGAAACTGGCTAAGTGTTCCTAACAGCCTGCTAAACTTTGGGAATTCAGAGGACAATAGTATCTTTTTCTAATTGGATCAGAATCTGCTTTGATGTCTTCATCCCAAGTGGACCAAGCTTCTGCTTCCCGGCCAGCCCCTGGCGCTGGGGTGAGGGGTCTGTAATCAACATTCCCAGCCTGGAGGGAGCAGGGCTGGAGACCCCTTTGTCAACCGAACACATGGGCTGCAAAACTGGCAGTCTGACTCTGGAAGATCACAGGCTGGGACAGACGTGGCTGCGGCTCTCCGGGGGTGCGACACGGGGCCGAAAACTGTTCCTCTGACGGATTGTGATTAGATTTTTTTTTTTTTGAAGATTTTTTTATGAGAGACACCGAGAGAGGGGGGCAGAGACACAGGAGGAGGGAAAAGCAGGCTCCATGCAGGGAGCTTGACCTGGGAGTCGATCCTGGGTCTCCAGGATCACGCCCTGGGCTGAAGGCAGCACTAAACCGCTGAAGCACCTGGGATGCCCTAGATTTATCTTTAAATTGTTTTTAATGTTGTTATTTAACATGAATGGGCTTTCAGTTGGGCAAAAATGGTCTGAAAAGAAATATCCCTTCTTGGAGCTAAGTTAGAATTTGGGTTTTTTAAAAAGTTTCTTCCAATGGCTCACATCAATAAAACTAAGCTACCATTAAATGACTTGTGGTAGGAACCTGAGCTCAGCAGATTTACACATCTAAAACACAGGCCATATAGATGGATAGGCTGCTTCCCAAACCCAGGCTATCCATTTTGTAGATCAAATGAACTGGGGCAGATGGCAGGCAAATCTAAATAGGCCTTAAATCAAACAGATATTTCATTCTGCTTGAATGCCTGGTCTAAAGTCCACTGGATCAGCACCAGCACTGCATTCCTTTTGTTCATCCAATAACCCCACTCCCTCCCCAGTAATGAAGGAAAAGCTGCAGTATTCCACAAAGGGGCTAGGGATGATTGAGCAAAGAGTCGCTTGGAAACTTGGGAAAGAGCTGCAAGAAGCTACATGCCTGATGGCACAAGACGATCCTTACCACTTTGCAAATTGGTAACTGTCAGCGTTAATCTGAAACCAGCCAATGGTCTTGAGGATCCTTTTAGTCATGGTGAAGACGGCCAGGCCAGGGCTACTGGTTGCCAGTCTTCTCAGAAACCAGCCAGTCATTTTGCGTTTGCCCCACTGGAATATGGGATACTCGACGGGACGCCTCCTACACTCACAAGGGCCCAGACACAAACCGACACAAGTCCTGTCTTGAGGGTCTTACCTTCCAATGGGTAGAAAGGGGACCGTGGACAATAAGCAAATATATGTAGCAGAGAGAGGTTGTTGATACAAAGAAAAATCAAGCAAGACAAGGGAATGGTGAGGGACAGGGGAGTGGAGCTCCCTGTCCCTTGCCATTCAGGAGGTGGCCTGAAGCAGACCCGCAGCAAGTGAGAGCACCTGTGACAGGCCACCTGGGGGAAGGTAACAGCAGGTGTATAGCCCTGAGGGGTGGTAATAGAGGAGTCACCCGGGGATGCAGGGGCCAGATCATAGAGGGCACAGAGGCCACTGAAGGCGCTTGGATTTTAAGTGTGACGAGAGGCCTTTGGCCAGGGAGTGGCAAGGTAAGCTCTGGTTTCCAGGGGACAGGCTAGGAGGATGCTGATGTCATTGAGGGGAGAGGAGACAGAAGCCTAGATTATAGCAACAGTGCAGGGACAGGATTCTTTGAAGGCAGAACCAGCAGGCTGGCTGATGGATCAGATGTGGGACAGGAGAAAGAAGAACCGAGGATAACTGCCAAGTTTTTGGCAGAGTGACTAAAATGTGCCACTCGTGGACAGAGGGAGCCCTAGGCAAGAAGTGAGTCTGGGGAGGTGAAATCAGGACCTCAGTTCCAGACTGCGACATCTGATGGGAGAGAGGAGGCAGTGGGAGAAGAGCGGGGGGTCGAGGGAGGCAGCCCCAGCTGGAGGCACACGGTGAGTTTCAGAACCAAATGAGATCACCCAGGGAGTCAGCAGAGATGAGAGGCCCCAAGGCTGAGCACTGGAGAGCTCTCTAGCCCTCCAGGGAAGGAGGGAGAAGAACCCAGCAAAGGGACTGTGAAGAAGAAAGAGTCGGGGTGCTCTAGACACCTGTTCCAAGAACTGGGAGTGACCTGCTGTGCCCAGTGTTATGCGTGCACAGGGGAAGACACAGATGGGGGTGAGCACGGGGCAAACATGGTAAAATGTGAACCCTGGTGATCTGGCTCTTTGCAACTTTCTTTACATGTGAAAGATGTTCAAAGTAAAAGTCAAAAGGAAAATGATGCTTCTGAGAGATCCAGTCAGATGAGGCACATAGAACGGGAGCTGCTGATACCCCCACAAGGACAACTCCGGCGGGGTGGAGATGAAACCCTGAAGGTCAGTGGGCCCAATAGGAGGAGGACAGGGGAGAAAATGACTATATTAGGTAGACACAACGTTTTCAGAGGGTCTTACTCTAGACTGAATGCAGAAATGGGAAGGCGCCATGAGCATGAGGTCAAGGCAAAAAAAAAAAAAAATTAGGAGACTATTTATGTAAGACAGTGTCTTTGCTGATGAGAACGATCCAGCAGAGATGGCTCTTTCACATGCTAGAGCGTGTGGGATGCTCATACAGAAGCGGAGGGTTGGCCACACACAGGTGGAGAAACAGGTCATCTACCGGAGGTGTAGGAGTGTGTGGCTACAGATGCAAGGAGGTCACTGGATGTGGCAAAGGCAACAGAAGGAGATTCCCTTCTGATGGTTGGTATTTTCTCAGTGATGTATAAGGGAAAGTCAGCAACTGAACAGAGACAGGGAAAATGTTTAAGGTTTCAGAAAGGAGAGGAGGTGTGGGGAAAATAAAGTTAGTGAATGGACTGCCAACCAAAGCAGAAAGCTCAGTTTAGGAATGTGGCCATAAATCTAAAGTGAATCTAATCAGGATGATTGTGTGCGTGTTCTTTTCCAGCCACATTCAGCTGCTTGGGTGCCAGCAGGCAGAGGGCAGAGGTGGGGGGCGGGGGGTTTAACCAAGGTTAAGATTTTCCAGAAAGTATGAGATGGAGCAAAAGACAAGGCAGTGATTACAGTGATGGGTCCTGAAATCTAACGCGGGTAGGGAGGGAAGGAAAGAATGAAGGGTGTTCCTGGACAGTGGGATCAATGGATTCGAGGTCCCACAGGAACAGAGGAACCACTTGAGTGTCAGGACAGAAGAATTAAGCCAAAAAGACAGGAGATGGTTGTGGGAGAGAGAGAAGAGAAGAGATGAGATGACTTTAGAGATGATGCAGTTAGTGGTCATGACAGGGCCCAGGTAGGAGCGTAGGAGCAAGAGCAGGTGGCTAAAGTCAGCAAAGGACAAGACCATTGGGAGTGCGAAGGTCCAGGAGCACGTTGTTCTCTTGCGTGCTGATGCTGCCCAGAACGGGGTGGGGGTGGCAGCGGCGAGAAAGGCAGTGAGGCAGGGGGCCCCCATCTTCAAGGAGGGGTGGGGATCTGAAGATGTGCAGATTCATGAAATAAGGAACAGTCGTGGGTGGCATAATCTGAAATGCTCAAGGCTTCGAAGGAGCTGGGAGTTTGTTTTCTTTTTAAGGGGAAAATCGGGGGGTGGGGTGGGGAGGTCTGGAAACGACAATAAGGAGCGAGGGAGAGTCCTGACCTATGTCCAGGCCCTGTGTACACAGAGTGTGGGAGAAATAAACAGCCACTCCCCGGGAAGACTGTAGGTCAGTGATGTCCTCCAACCCACGGGGAGGTTTCAATTACAAAAACATGGCAAAGGAAAGGTTTTGTTTCTGTTTTTTTTTTTTTTTTTTTTTTTTAAACAAGCCTGGACTTCTGGACAACCCTGACATGCTCAAAGATGTAGAAAGATTTACCACCATTCATGAGTCTGTATATACAAATAAAAGCCTAACGTACATAATGACTAAAAGCCTAACATTAGGACAATTTAGCCATCTATATATGGCTTACCATGAAAGGAAACCCGTTTAATAAAAGGATTTCCCTTAGGAAGATAGTTTAGTCTTGGCACTTTACCTACGTATCCATTTTATATCCCCACTTGCTAGCCTCATGCCTGGCACACGGTAGATGCTCTGTGTGAATTCAGGAACGGATTTGCTTTTCCTGAAAAGTCCCTTGCCTCTCTGAAGCCTTTGTACCTTGGGCCGGTTCCTTCTCCAGTCTTTTCAACTACGTATTTTTTTAAGTGGTTAACTCGAAGAACGTCAGCCAAATTCTGGTTAACTTTTTCTAATGTGCTTTGGAGTAGAATATCTTAAAATGAAAACATAACCATATGTTCAGGCAGAGTGTATACAGACAATCTGTCCAACTTTGGTCATCTCACTCAGACTGAGAGAGGCTAAGTGACTTGCCCAAGATCACAGGAGGTGTGTTAAGAACCAGATCCAGAACCCAGGACTCCTGGCTACCAACCACTCCCAATATACACCACGTAACCTACATCGACATCTCACTGCAATATTACTAACTGGACTCAGTCACTTATGGCATACCCTTGGCATAAAACTCAGGTCTTGATTTCTACCTTTAAAACCCTGAAGGTTATAGAAAGAAACTTGGGTTGGGGTGGAAGAGGTGGATCTCATTTTTTTTTTTTTTTTAAACCAATTACTTTCAAAAGCCATTTTACTTTTTGGTCTTCCCGCAGAAACCCATGCTTGGCTTGGATACACCAAAGCAAAAGAGTTTCAGTGTTTCCTACATAACTGGGCCTGCATAAATGTTTACATTAATGAAGATCCCTTTTCTAATTTTATTCTTGGTGCTTCTCACCTTCTTTCACATTCTGGCCCTTGACCTGTTTGAGTGATTGAAGATGCAGCTTAAGGTTTCATAGGAGATTTTCAGGGACGTCTGCATTAATCCTCCGTTCCATGCAATGTAGAAAACATTAAGTAAAATTGTCTGAAGTTAAAATATGTACTTAATTCCCACTACGGGGGATGGATCTTTTTAGCAGATGTTTTTCTGGAATGGCTGGTGATTGTAAAATAGGAAGAACTAAAAGAATCAAAGTCAAAGTAGGTAAGGAGGATGGACCGGGCAGGGGCTTGGACTGGGAGGCAGGAATGGCATATCAATTAAGTTTCCAGACTATTGCTTATGAAAAATAAGCTGTCTTCAGATCGTTTCTAGGACATGGCTATACACGGTGGTCATGGACCAATGAAAATGAATCCAAATTGATGTAAAAAGAAAAAAAATAATAATCATTTAAGCAGGACGTTCCTGTGATGTTTAAGCCAGGAGCTCCAAGGGTATCGGGTTCCCTCGTTTGGAAGGATTGCGTGTTTGGGACGTTGTGATAGCGTAGTACTCATGGAAAACAATGAAGGCGGTTGTTTGCAGAGCCTGAGGAGGCTGCGGCTCTGCAGATCTCGCTCCATCGGGGACCAGCCAGCTCACCACCCCCTGATGGGACAACGTAGGCCAGCACACCAACCCTGCCTGAAGCCTGACGGGGGCTGGGCCTTTTCATTTGCAACTGGCTTTTCTTTTCCCAGGCTCAAACTGGCATCGATGACACTCTGGGCCCTCGTGCTAAGGGTATCTGGCGTTTGTCTGGGGCTCCCGTTCTGCATGGTTCCTACCCTGCTAGCGAGAGAGGAGCGGGAGATACGGGAGGCAGCAGAGGTTGCTGAGGCTGGAAGCCCGAGTCTGAGTCCACCACTGACCGGCTCTGAGAGTCTCTCTGCGCTCCAGTTCCACCTTTGTGAGACAGCAGTACTATAACTACCGGCTTCATAAAACCACTGGGAACACTAAATGAGAATAAAACAGGTGGCACAGCACCTGGCACACAGTATTCTCTGCCTCCCATGCATGCGACGGAGGGTGAAATCGGGGCATGAGAGTACCTTGGCGGTAGGAAAGGGGCTTCCTTTATGGCTCTTAAAAATATATTGTTCTCTTTGAGAGGAGCGATTCCACAGCCCACTGAAGCCAACTGCCATGCTAGCTCAGCATGAACACCCCTACATTAAGAATCCTGTCACACTCCTGTCTCACGAGTTGCGGAAACCCGAATCAGACTGCATTCAGCTTTGGGTGGTGGGAGACATAGTGAAGGCCTTTCAATTTCCAAAGCCATGATCAGAATGAAATGTTCTCGGATCAGGCGTTTCACATTCTAGAATTCAATTACAAAACCCTACCATTTAGCTTGTTAGGCTGACTGCTCCACCCCAGGAAGAGTGACAAAAGACAATCTTTACAGCCAGCCTCCAAGTTCCAATGCTATAAATCACCGGTTATCGGATGGAGTGGAACTCATTAATATAAACGAGAAGCCTGAAAGGCACCCATTAGCATGCTATTAATTTGTTTGACGATCTCCGGCATGGCAAGAGCTAAAATCGTTAGGCTGGGCAATACTGCGTCTCGTGCAGAAGAATAATCTGGTCCCATTAATTTTTGTCTTGGGCTTGCCAAATGTAATTGGGCATAATCAGAGCTCATACATCCCCTCATAGCTCTTTCATCCTTTGGCTTAAAGGAAGAAAACTGGGGGTGTGGGATGAGCTCAAACTCCTGGTACTCAGTAAACATAACCAGTGAGAAGAGGTTTTAAGTTGCAACAGTCCCTGTAAGGACTCTCAACATTTCTACCCTTTTGTTTTTCTTCTTTTTGCTCTTTGTTTGTTTGTTTCTCATGAAAAGAATGTGAATCATAAACTCTTTCCCAGTTGGGTTAACTTCCCTCCATCCCTCCCTCCCAGTTATTATGAGTGGGGGAGGGGAGGATCCATTCCACCCCAGCAGGTAGATGGGGCTGTCTTGGATCTTTGCCGTTAACAAGGAGGCATGACGGAAGGAGAGGAGATGAAGCAGCTCTATCTACAATTCATCTCTATCTACAACTCTGTGGTCTCCTGTCTTTCTGCCCAATTATAGGGCATTTCTGCGGCTGGTTAGTTTCCCAGCTTTCCTAAGGTTATTACAGAAAAGCAGCTCACAGCCTTGAAGGCTTCCATCACTGTCTTGGCTCACTGGGTCACTGTGGTCACAAAGGGTATCAGGGAAGAGGGAGCTACTCACACGCTCCTAAACACATCCCTTTCCTGTGGTTGTTGCTGCTCAGAGGACACCCACCCACCCTGACCAAGCCAACAAATGAGTTGAAGACAAAAATTACATTTTCAGAGTTTTCCGGACAATGGGGCTGCACAAAAGGGCCTGTGGACACGAAATACATCTTCTGATGATCATCCTGACTACGCTGTTTTTTAAAAAAAAAAAAAAAAAAAAAATTAAGTCAACGAATGTGCACTCTTCCTATCTGTCAAAAAGAGGGCATAAACAATGAGTAAGTAGTGGTACAGTCACATCCACTAGCAAAGCATGCAGGGCTCGCCTCAACGCTGAAAGGGAGAGAGGAGGGAAACGCTGGTGAGCTTTGCGATCCTGTTGAAACCCAATCGCTTTAGCATCACCCTCCATCTGCGACCCAGAGAAGAATCCACCTCAGAGCACTCAGAACTCCTCAGCTTCTCCTCACTGCGGGATATGTAACATTAGAAAACATCTCAACATCATACACGTCCAGAGTACAAAATTTGGCAGATATTAGAAAGAATAAAGAAATCAAAAATCCTGTGTGTTTCCAACTCCCCGAGATAATCACTAGCAACACTCCGGTACATTTCCACACACAGCTGACACATGTTTTTACAGAGCCGGACCACGGCAGATAGAGTTTCCTATCCTGCCCTCCTGCCCACCACGACTGGATATTTGCTAAGCATTTCCCTAGGCCACCACATTTCCCTCAAAAATGTGCTCTCTAATGGATGCATACATTTCACCATACCCAAGTGCTGTGATTAATTTCGCCACTCTCAGATGATATATAGACAGGATTTTAATCTCTCCGTGGCTTCTTTACTAAAATTAAACTCTTATCTTCCCATCTGAAAGTCACGATCAGACAAGTTCAAATCCATCAAGGGATATTCTACTGGGGAAAACTCAAGAGCAAGAATTCTTGCACGAAGATCTCCGGGTAGGAGAAGGTCCACGGGGATCTCCAGCCGCGGAGGGCTCAAGCTACAGCCAGAAAGGTTACCAAGGCCTGAAATCAAGTGTTGGTCTGGGCCCACTACTTCTGTCATCGGTTTGTGCTGGTCAGTGGGGCTGTGGCCCTCAAATGATTCAGTGTTTGTGGCCTTGAAAATATCTTATGCAGCAAGCCAGGCAAGATGTTCCCTGTGGTCAGCTAATGCTAAGGAGCCTCCAAACCCTCAGAAACAGGACCTCTTGAGCCCTTCCATCCAAAGCCCCAGTCACAAAGGAAGCTGGGACATTCCTGGCAGTTTGGTTTATTACCCAGAAGGCATCTCAGATTCGTGGGGGTGGGGGTGTTCCGGGCTACCCAGGGGTCTGGAGCTGTCAAGCCTCCAGTTGTAAATGGAAACCATATCTGTATACCTGGATCTTGGGTTGTTGGCTCTTCTCTGGGAGGGCAGGGTTAAGATCAGCACCTGATAAGACACCTCTAACTGAATTTCCTGGCTCTGGCAGATTTATTCCTGATGAGTTATGTTCCCAACATTCCTATCCCTCAGGCCTTTAAGTCAGAGGCCAGGGGACACTTTCTCAGGTGGGAACCAAGGAGAGAGACCACACAGGGAGCAGCTCCCACTCCCCACAGTCCTGTTGGGTTTACGGTTCTTCGGAAGATGGCAGTGGTCAGCTTACTTCATTGGACAAGAGCACAAGGATGGAGAGGCACGGGAGGAGGTGTAAAGGTAACTTCCTGCACTGAGTGGGGCCCAACTGCAGGCCAGACAATCATCAACCACCATCGGATGGCTTCCAAAGCTTTCTTGTCCAATTCCATCTTCCATTTTTATTAACCGATCTAGCACGGGTCACTTCCCACGGTGGTACGAAGATGAGAAACAGCCTCCCCACATCTAAGGCGATCTTAATCATTTGCAAGGAGTCCATGAGTGGCACAATGTAGAAGCTTCCTGTCTCGCGGAAGAAGGGATCAAATGGTTTCTTTTTACACTGCCAAATCAAATACACTCTTCACCCTTTACACCAGCTGCACTTTAAATGCATTTTACTGACCTGAATGCAAATATGAACACTTGAAGGAAAAAAAGCTTCTAGGAGCAAACACTTATGTGGCACTAATTATGTGCCGGCTTTGTCAGAAGCACTTCCTATCAGTGGGTTCACTTAATCTTCCCAATACCCTCTGAGGTAGGTATGATTCCCGTTTCGCAGATGAGGAACAGACACAGGGGTCAATACACCACTAGAAGGTGGGGCCACCGGGAATTGAACCCAGGCAGTCTAGCTAAGAGGGTCCTAAGCCACCCAGTGGCTGGAGCGGCCCTACAGACTGGCATTTAGGCTGCCGATCCCCTCAAAGGGCCTGGGCCCTGGAGTGAACGTGGGGCTGGGGCAGGCACATCCACCTGTTCTCCCTCTGTCGGCCTGCTCCCAGGTGCTATTCTCACAGTGTACTTTACCGGCGATTTAAGGGATTATCAGGAGAAATTCTGGCCATGTAATTTCTACTGAATGCACGGACTCTCCGAGGCGTGTCTGGAACAGCACACAAGTACAGATAACTGGCTTCCACATCAGAGAACACATCTCGGGCTAAAAGAAATACACACTCCCAATGAAGACCCCACATAGGTGCACTTGATCGAGAGGAGGCCCTTGCATCCTCTGGCAAAAAAATCAAGAAGTTAAGCTGGGCCTCCACGCTAAAACTCAGCAACACACACCCAAGAGACCGTGCCTGGGCTCTCATGTTAAGTCTTGGCAGTGTTTTCCTAAAGCATGAGAGCAGAGAAGCCTTTAAGGGACAAGCTTGCTCCCTCGTGCACGTGTCCTCTTAACACACACAGCACATCTTTCCCCCTTCAAAGGGGTAAGCCTTGCAGTTTGAGGCAGCTGATAACTCCTGAAGGGGTCATGGGGTGGGGCAGTCATATGTCATGGACCACTTTCCCGGCAAACTATAAACAATCGAGTCGATGGAGTTGTTGAGATTTTTGCGGAAATCCTGGCAGAAAACAACCTTGCACACCACAGAAATATTCGAGGCTTGATTGGAAATGAGGGGAATAAGGGAATAGGAGGAGATAAAGACCTGATGTCTCGATATATTTCATTCATGATGATTTCTGCCCTCAGAGACAGCTGAGTTAGAGGACAAAAGACATCGCATTGTACTTCCCCTCCAACTTTTCTTTCTGAAAATGTCTAACCCTACTAAGAAATGGGAAGGATAACACAATCACTACCCATATGCCCTTCACCTCGATTCACCAACTGTTGCCACTCCGCCACATTTATTTTCTCTTTTTTTGCTAAACCACCTGCAAGTTGCAGACACGGGGCTTCCTGTATCACAACTCGCCACGCACCTGACGTTCTCAAGAAAGCTAATGCTCACAGGATAATGTTAACTGGTATCAATCTACATCTTTACACTTACTTCTAAAAATAGGAAGTCAACAAAGCCTCAAATAAAATGATACAATTAGATTTGTACAATTTGGATTCAATTAATTTCTCAGAGGGCAAAATAATTCTAAAACATACAAGAGTCCACTCTCTAAGTGCAGCCCGTCGACTAAAATAACCTTCATGTGATGATTAAGTATTTGCGAGGTCTCAGCACCATGAACCTAAGCCAATTTTCTCATTAAACAACACAGTAGACCCAGCAAGGGAGATGAAGTTCAAAGTGAATGGAGCCCACTACACATCTGGGAAGTTGTTTTCAAAATGATATTTGCTTGAGGGCGCCTGGGTGGCTCAGTCGGTTTAGCGGCTGACTCTTGATATTGGCTTGGGTCATGATCTCAGGGTTGTGATTATCGAGCCCTGTGTCGGGCTCTGCACCAGACCTGGCACCTGCTTAAGGCTTCCCCTCTCCCTCTCCCTCTCTCTCTCCCTCTCCCTCTGCCCCTTCCCCATGCACGTGTGTTCTCTCTTGCTCTCAAAAAAAAAAAAAAAAAAAAAAAAAAAAATTTTTTTTTTTTCTTTTTCACTTGTGTTCTTGTTTTTTGCCAGTCAGTAAAACATATTTCTGCTTTAGGAAAAGACTAGAAATTGAGCCATTTTTCTTTAGTTGCTTTTTCTTTTTTATAAACAAACATTACCTTATAATATTTAGGAAATTCTGCTACATGAGAGGCTCATTTGACCCCAACACATAACAGATACTCAAAAATGCCTAGTAACTGAAACAAGCTTGCCTACTTGGTTTTCCAACCACAGCAAGAAATGACAGCTAATAGTGTAATAAGGGATTTACAAAAAAAAAAAAAGCTAAGCAATAAAATCTTCAAGCAGAAGACTCAGTGACTGATTGTGAGCCTGACTTTCTTGCATGCCTCCCTGAATGAATCATTCACTCACTCAGAGCTCCGTATCCTAAGAACCCAGAGAACAATGTCCCAAACTATCCAGACTCCCCTCTTGGTACTGTCAGACTTGTCACCAGCTTGAGGTACTCCAAAAGGGTAACTCACTGGGTCACACACGAAGAAGTCCAGAACAACTATCTCACTCCTCCAAAATACTTGTGAATTCAGAACTGAGAAATGGGCAACCACGTTCTTTCAACTGAATCACATTTTTCCCTAGGTCTTCCCGGATCCCCTTGAATGCATACCCTGCATCACTACCACCTCCCAAAGCTCTTGGATATCTTGACACCTCACATTCCCAAAACCCAACCCTGCGGCAACCTCCACCAACCATAACTCAGCCAACGATCAGGAAATGAAAGAAAAGAGCTTAAACAGTCAAAAGTAATACCCTGGACCTCATTCCTGGCTCCAGCAGGAGGGCTCTCCAGACTCACACCACAATCTTTTCCTTTCATGTACATTTGAGAGACAGATCTCTGGGGATACAGATAACGCTCTCCGGCTCTGGTTCTACATTATCAGTGGTTAGAAGTCCAGCCCCATAAGCAGACGATTCTCTGAGTTACAACATAGCAGAATAAGAAAGGTAGGTGTTTTAGAACCAGGGTCCTTGCGCAAGTGCCTTAATTTCTCTGAGCTCTGACTTCTTTATTCTTAAAAGGCAGTCTAAAACATTTCCTTCAGGAGATTACACACTAAGAAGCCATAGGGCACAGGGGTCAAGAATGTGGCTCTGGAGCCAGACTGTGCAGGAGCGAATCCCAGGCCTGTACCTCTTGCTCCAGGATCTCAGATAAGTTACTTCACTGCTCTGTGCCTCAGCCTCTTCGCCAGCAGGATGGAGGTAATAATAGTAGCACTTACCTCATAGCTGGTGAGAACCCATACTATGGGGACTAGGTGAATGGCAACATGTGATGGGCTTAGAACACCTGATACAGAGCAAGCACTCGATGCTCATTATCAGTCATCATTATTATACGTACAGTTCCCAGGCCTCATCACCTGACACACAGCAGGTGCTCCGAAGAGCCTACTGTTTCCAAGAAAGCTGTCTGGTTTTATTTCTCAAACTACAGCTTGTGTGAAGAAGAAATGACATCTAACAGCTGTAGGAGGTCTTAAATATGTACAAAAAGAAGGGTGCCTGGGTGGCTCAGTAGGTTGAACATCCAACTCTTGGCTTTGGCTCAGGTCATGATCTCAGGGTCCTGGGATTGAGCACTATGTCAGGCTCCGTGCTCAGCTGGGGGTCTGCTTGAGCTTCTCTCTCCCTGTCCATGTCCCTCTGCTTCTCCTCCCACTCATGCACACACTCTAAAGTAAATAAAAATCTTTTTAAAAACTGTACAAAAAGGGGCCCCTGGGTGGCTCAGTGGTTGAGCATCTGCCTTTGGCTCAAGGCATGATCCTGGGGTCCTGGGATCAAGTCCTACATCAGGCTCCTGGCGTTAAGCCTGCTTCTCCCTCTGCCTCTATGTCTCTCTGCTTCTCTCCGTGTCTCTCATGAATAGATCTTTTTAAAAATGTACAAAAAGAGGGCAGCCCAGGTGACTCAGTGGTTTAGCGCCGGCTTCAGCCCAGGGCGTGATCCTGGAGACCCGGGATCGAGTCCCACATCGGGCTCCCTGCATGGAGCCTGCTTCTCCCTCTGCCTGTGTCTCTGCCTGCCTCTCTCTCTCTCCATGTCTCTCATGAGTAAATAAATAAAAATCTTTCAAAAAAAATATACAAAAAGAGAAAGTAGACATAATTCAAGATTAAGTGTGGGGCCATTTAGTACTGGGGTCAACACCTGGTCACTTCCTGGGGCCCCTGGGTGAATCACTCCCTCAGTGCAACCATGGTGTTGTCAGAAAACTCATATGAAGACTTTGAGTCATCAAGAACACATTCATGCCTGCTCAGCTCACTCTGTTTCTGTTTCAGAAAACAGGAAACTGTGTGAAACAGTTCTTAAATACTCAGGTCTAAACAGTTGAGAAGTTTTATTACAGCAACAAAGTTCGGGCACTTTCAGGACATGAAGGTGCAGCTAACAGGCTGACCCACCTCCCTACGGTCTGATGGGCTGGGGTTTCAGCCAAGGCAAATTACGGTGAGACCAAGGAAGCTTAAACATTGCTGAGCCCTTACACATGCAGGTCCCTCCCAGAACCCTTGGGGGGGGGCTAGCAATGTGTTCAGTTGGACATGTGTTTTTATAAAAGGTGGCCAACGTAAGATTAACCACACCAGATAAGACTGCTCTCTCTTCCCACGCCAACTGACCATCCATCCAGTGTCCATGGGCATTAGGTGGGCACTTCCAGGAGCTGCATGAAGGGAAGTCGAGGTGGGGATATAGTCTGCTAGGCTTAGTGGTTAGCAGTCGTTCCCACCTACAGTCAATATATCGCTAACCAAGGACAGCCAGACGCACTCTACTGTCAAATGCGTCCTGACGCAGGGTGCAGGTCGGATCAGGGTATGGATGGGCACGGCCGTCCTCAGCACCAGACAGGGAGAGGAGCGAAGAAGAAATGAAGCTCAGAAAGCATAGGGCCAGAAGCCAGTCTGTAGGAAATTCTTCTACATCTCATGGCTTGTAAATAAATACGATCACTGTTTCCCTAAATTTCACAACAATCCTATGAATACTTGACACCACCCACGATGAGGTAAAAAGCCAAAACAAAGTTTTCTAAACTATCAGTGATACAAGAAAAACAAACCTTTGATAAACTATTCTAAAGGGAAGACTGGATTATTCCTTTAGAAAGTAGTTTAAGGGCAGCCCCGGTGGCTCAGCGGTTTAGCTCAGCCTTCAGGCCAGGGTGTGATCCTGGAGACCTGGGATGGAGTCCCACATCGGGCTCCCTGCATGAAGCCTGCTTCTCCGCCAATCTCTCTCGCTCTCTCTCATGAATGAATAAATAAAAATCTTTTTTTTTTTTTTAAAAGTAGTTTAAGAGCATTGTCATCTGAAGAGGTGATCAAAGCCAAAGAATGTGTGTGTGGGGGGGAAGTACCGTCGAGGTGTATTAGGCAGTTAATCAAATGATTGCTCTGGGTTTTGTGACATGTGTCAGCTTTCATAAGTGTGTTGTAGTATCCTTGTCTCATTCTAAATAAATACTTGCTTGTATGCCCATGCTGCATTTGTAATTTTGGATTCTTTTTTTTCCTCTGGATTCTTTTTCTTGACTATGTACACTTGAGGCCTCAGAAGACCTGGACTGCCCCTGATGGTGGCATGGTGTGAGCTTCAGGTCACTTACGCCTGACCCCGAGACTCATTACTCATGTGGTTTGGGAGGCACCTTCCCCCACCCACCAGGCCTCCACTCTCGTTTCTAAAAGAGGGATAAGCACTGTGTGTGTGTCGCATGCTTGTCAGTGAAATGAGAGAAGGCCTAGAAGGCGCTGAGCACCAGGAAGGACTCCAGGACCTCTAGATACTGCTCACCTAAATGTGGACGATTTTCAAGTCTTCTTCAGGTCCATCAGCCACCTTGTTACTTACAACTTTATTTGGATATCTCACAGATACCCCGATCTCAGCATGTCCCAAACCTGGTCCTCTCCCCATAGGCTCCTCTCACCCCATCGAAAGCCTCCATGTCTAACCTACCACGAACCCTAGACGCCTGAGTCCTGACTGTCAATGTTGCCAGTATCTAATCGATTTCTAAACCTGTCACTGTGGTGTCCTGTGAACCACCTACTTGCCTCAATCTTCCAAGGCTACTGTGGTCCGAGCTTGCTCTCTCCCTCCTGGAGCACCCCAGAGCCTCTACACAGGTATCCAGCTCCCTGCCCTGGCCCCAAGGATCCATCCACTCTCCAGCTAGAGCGATCCTTCCTTTCCAAGCCCAGTTCCCACCATGACAACCCCCGCCTCGGGACAAACACCACAATCCTTAGTCGTGTTTACCTCCCCAGCCACTCCAGTCTTCTGGTCTATGCTGATTTCTGCCTTTGGGCCCTCGCACAGGCTGTTCCCTTTCCCTGTACTGTCCCTCCCCTCAAGCACCCACACTCAAGGCCTCCCCCTCAACCAACCCAAGGCTTCCCCCTCTACCAACCCCCTCCCGCTCCTGGCTTCAGGAGACTTCCTCGACCCAGAGCAGTCAGGTGTCCATGGTTCAGGGGCCACACGGTTCTCCTCCAGGGGTGGCTGCATTGCTGTTTAATGCACAGCCCCCTGCTAACCCTCACTGTCGCCTGCCCTTCCCTAGCCTCCGTCCCCAGCACAGTGCCTACATATGAAACACTCAAGACCAGCTTCTAGAACACACAGATGTGATCTTCCCCGAAGGGGGAGCAGTTCCTCTGTGGTGGTCCCTCTCCTCAGCCCGGGTCCCTAGGGAGGATACCGGTCAGGGCTCAGGGTCAGGACTCAGGGAAAAAATTACATGGAGAGGGCATTTCTCTATTCCTGGGGCTCCCCACACACACAGCCCCCTCTTCCCCTGACCTCTGTTCCTGACCGTGAGAAGGAAGTGCTTGCCTCCCAGCTTGCTCTGGGACCTGGGCCTCAGTGGATCCTGGCAGGGCCCTTGCTCACCGGGAGGGCTGCCTCACCCTCTGAGAACTGGAAGCTGCGAGGTGAAGCTGGACAGGACCACACCATTTGCAAGCTACAGACCCAGAAAGGCATGCTGCCGCGCTTCTAAATTTATCTGCCGCCGAGAGGTCTAAAAATACCCAAGGTGATGCTTAATCGTCCAAGCACCAGAGCGGCCTGGACAAGGCCTCGGCCGTCCCCTGGTTACCCTTAGCTCCACACCAACCCAAATAAATTTGCTGTAAAAGACAACCTTATGCCCAGGGAGCTTCAAACCAATCCCTCAACCACTCCCTGAAACCAGATTAAGGCAGCACCTCCCCTACATAGAAATTCTGCAGTTGCCACTGATATTTTAATTGAGAGGGTAGCTGAGGTTGCTCTCCAGGGCTGAGAATAAAATGTAAAAAAAAAAAAAAAGAAAAAAAAGAAAAAAAAAATAAGGTATACATTTTCAACGTGAGGCAATTATTTAAACACAGTCCTAGTTACTAGCATCCTGCCTTGGGGTAATTATACCATTTCTCTCGAGTGGAAGTTTCTAGTAAAAAAGGTAGCAATTGACTATTACTGTCTGCTGGGACAGGACTTCTTAAGTAATCTCTACACCCAACATGGGGCTCGAACTCAACAACCCTGAGATCAAGAGCTGCGTGCTCTACCGGCTAAGCCAGCCGGACATCCTTGGGGCAGGACTTCTAATTGTCAGTTCATTCAGAGAAAGTGACTCAAAATAATCCTCTGGAACATCAGGTGTCTCTGCCTGGAAAGTCGTCTTCAAACTACTGAGCACATCCCAAAATACCCAGGGAGTTCCTGGTTTGGTTCGACACTAGAATCCCAGGAAAACCCACATTCTCTACTCACCTTCAGAGGATCTCTGACGGGTAAGAAACACTGGGCTTGAGGGTCAGAAGCTTCTGACTCAAGTCTGCAGAATCAGGCAGGCTTTCTCGACTGTGAACTGGGTGGTAGCTGCCTGTAGAGGTTGCCTCTAGGATAACAAGAGACGAACCATACATGTTGGTAGGGCCGGACAGACATTTGCTGCATTGGAACCTGGTCTCCAGGGATCCCTGGGTGGCTCAGCAGCTGAGCACCTGCCTTTGGCCCAGGATGTGATCCTGGAGTCCTGGGATCGAGTCCCACATTGGCTTCCTGCAGGGAGCCTGCTTCTCCCTTTGCCTGTGTCTTGGCCTCTTTCTCTGTCTCCCATGAATAAATAAATAAATAAAACCTTAAAAAAAAAAAGTTCCCTGAATCAAACTGGTTTGCAATCCTCAGATTTCCTATTTTTTCTTTCCTCTCTTAGTTGATCTCAGGAGATTGAGCCTCCCCGAGGCTACTCCTTTACCTCAGACTGCTTACCAGCAGCAACTAATGTTTATTGAGCATTTATTATAAGCCATAAACTACGTAAATGTCTTTCATGCACTATCACACTCAAATCCTCTCAACAACCCTGTATGATAGCTTTCATTATTCTCAGTTTATGGGAGGAAACAAGCTCAGAAAAGGTAAGTAACTTGCATTAGGTTACAGAGCTAGCAAGTGCAACAGCTGGGCCTCAACCAAGCCCAAGTGATTCTAAAAACCCATGTTCTTAAAAAACAAAACAAAACCAAAAACTTTTTTAGCAAGTGAGATACACATACTAAAATCAGATATGTATTCTCGATTTGGAAATGGCCTAAGAACTTAAAGGGTTAACAATAGCTCATTGTCAGGGAGGCAATTTATACATGAGCCCATGTGCATTTTTTTGCTCAAGGGTTCTGGAGCCTTCTATGAAATGAGATCAGCAGCTGGAGAGTGGCTGGCAGTGGGAAGAGGAGGGAGAGGATGACCAGACACCCCAAACAGGCACTCCTGAGGGCTGGCTCACAGACAGATCTTACTATTGGCTGGCTCCTGAGCACCCCAGCTGTCTCCTGGGTAGGATGTGGTCTGACCACATTCTTTCAAGTGTCTGGTAGCTCCTTGCAGGCCACCTGGCTCAGAAGGCGAGCCAGCACCTGAGCAGCAGCCCGCATCACTGCCAGACTCAGCAGAGAAGCCCTACTTCCTGCCCCAGGGGAGCCAGCCACGTCCCTGGTTAAGTCAAGGCCCTTCCCTCCCTCATAAACAACCAAGGGCCACCTAACAGGTGGACATCTGGAGAAGTCATCTCAAACACCCAGAGAGCTAGCCGGCGTTGGTACCACACACGCATGTGCATACATGCATGTGATGCTATCGGCTACGGGAGAGATGCCACTGTGAGGACTCACCTGCCTCAGTTTCTTCATCTGTGACATAGGCTCAATAGTAGGACTTTGTGACTCTCTGGCAAAGTGAGTTAATATGCATAAAGCACTCAGAACAGTGCCTGGTGCTTCAATTCATCAAGTGCGGCTACTTACCTTTATTATATCACCGTTACCACCACGGCGACGATGGGCAAGACTTCACAGGCTCTCTACACAGAACCTCAACATCGCTGCCCCACCCCGTCCTTGGAGAGGCACTTCCAAGCACAGTGGGCAGAAGGTAAGGCCAAGTGTCTCCCAGCTGGGGGAAGGTCACGGGGGTGTGACCCGGCTGACACACGGTGCTGGGGTGAGGGGCACTGCCAGTGGTGGCTGAATGACTACACATCTAGAAACAGGCCCCAGATTTTACAACAGTGGCAAGAAGAGATGGATGCGGGTGACAGGGATGGCAGAAAACATTCCCCAGGGACGCTCCCATGAGGGTGGCTTCGATTCTTTGATCTCCAGCACCCCCGAACCCAGCAAGGCCAAAGCCAAAGGACGGCTGGTCCAGGTGTCCTGGGGGTCCCAGACGTGGAGGCTGCTGCTCTTCCTGGATAAGCTGAGACAGAATGGAGACTTCCATAAGCTGCTCAGGGAGGGAGGAGTGGGTCTGAGCTTATCCCTCCACCTTGACCAAGGCAGGGCCCAGTATGGCTTCCCCAGTGAAGTGTCTAGACCGCAAGTCTCCTCCAGCACATAGTATGCCCTCTTAGTCAGCTGGGGCTGCTAAAACAGAAGATCATGGACCGAGCGGCTTAAACAACAGAAACTTCTTTCCTCTCAGTTCTGCAGGCTGGAAAGTCCAAGATGAACATTTGGTTTCTGGTGAGGGCCTGCGGAGAACCAGGTGCTGTCTCACTGTGTTCTCACGTGGTGATCTCTCTTCTCCACCGCCCCCATCCTCCCTCTTACAATGCCACCAGTCCTATCAGATTAGGCCCCCACCTCTATGACCTCATGTATCCTTAATTACCTCCTGAAGAACTTGTCTCCAGGTACAGCCACACGGGGAGGTTAGGGCTTCAACGTGTGAATTCAGGGGGACACAATTCAGGACGTGGCGTATGTGTTCAACAGTACGTGTGACACAAAGAAATGACTAGAAAGGCCAGCCAGACGTGTGTGTTTTCAAGCGCCTACTAGGCGCCACACACTGTGCTACGTGCTACAGGGTATATAACCTTTCCTTCTCTCCCAGCAGCCATAGGCGACAGGCTCTCACTTGAAAGGACGACTCTGAGCCCCAGGTCTCGTGGCTGGTGAGTGGAAGAGCCCAGCCTTCATCCCAGAGTCCACCCCGGGTGCCCGACAGAATCCTCTTGGCAGGACTGGTCGCATGACTTGTGGAGATCAGGGCAAAACAAAAATATGGAGCCCCTCGTTCAAACATGAAGGATTTTCAAGATAGTGACAAGAAGTCAGTAAGTGAAGTGCGGGGGCCTTTCTGAGTGGGGACCCTATGGGACCCCACGGGACACACACCCATGAGGCTGGCTCTGCTGCACGGGGTTGGCTCTGAGAAGCTGAGGGAGACACGCAGTTTATGAGTATAATCAGCCCTGCGTTGGTCCTGACCATTTTCACTTTGCCACGTTCCAGTTCATCTCTCCAAATGACTTCTCCAGAAAGGCCATCAAGTATTATCTTACCCTCCTTCAAAAAAAAAAAAAAAAAAAAAAAGCAAAGACTGGAAAAATCTCTGCCAGAAAAGTTCAGAATTCCACATTAAAAGGAGGCCTGTGCTTCAGTGAGCCTGTCTTCTGGACAGTCTACGTCTGCAGGAGGCCACGTGAGCAGCAGACACTCTGTGGAAACAAGCTTGCCGGCATTTGGAAACCTAAGTGGGACCAGATCCTTGGTTGAGGAGCCCCAATTACCACAGAGCGAGCTGTCCTGATTAAAACCAGTGGCTTGAGGTTCCTGGATTCCACTGAATAAACACACCCAGTTCAGGCTGACTGGTTTCTGCTGATGGAGAGCAGTGAGTCTCTCCGAAATTACCTGTGTCCGGGGCCTTCCTGACCCCAGGCTCGCAGGGGTCTGGGATCGGGCTCGCTCTCAGGCCCAGAAACCCATCTCTGGGAAACTCTGAAACAATGGAAAGCTGTTTGGGGGCCGCCAAAAAGCTTTGGGGAATACAGCTCCAAATATTCATGAGGAGGAATGGAAACAATTAGACTGATTCCAGGGATGAGTTCTGGGTTCTCATTCTCCTCTCCCTCCATGCCCCCCCCCCCGCTCCCCTGCAACCAGCTCCCTGCTCCTCTGTTTCTCCTACCCTTACCCAAAGCCCAGCTCGCCCACAAAGCCTCAGCAGATGCAGCAGGGAGGAAGGGGAGACTTCTGGCCGGCCACAGCCCTGAGGCTTTTTTTTTTTTTCCCCACCAGGAGTCGGGTTCTCAAGCACACAGGTCTCCAATCCACTTTCCCTTTTCAGAGCAGCAGTCAGAAGCAACCACTCTTCGTGTGTTAGACCATTTTCCGTGGCTGGATGTCGGTGCTTCCGACACATGCACAGAATCCCCAAACACCTGTGCTAGTCAGTCCCTCTCCAAAGAGGGGTCCTGAGGAGGGAGGCATAGGATAATCTGTCCTGCGGATTACACGCAGCTTACACAGCAACTTTTAACCAACCAGGGTCAAACTGCAAATTCAATGTTTACAGTTAAAGTTGTAAGGTAAGAAAAAAAATGTTTTGCAGGGTCCTAACACCTGAAATGCCCAGAACCGACTTCGTGACCAAGAGGGCAGGTTTGTTAGAACATCACTGTGCTTTACCCACCTAGCAGGATGGAAAACTATGGTTCCAGCCTTCGAGGGGTGCTCTGTGGGGCATGTGGTGTAGAGAGCTCTCTGCTGAGGGCATCCAACATGAGCCTGCGTTCTGTGGTCAGTCCCAGCCCTGGCCACCCAGTAGCCCTTGTCACGTGGGTATCAGAAAACGATTCCCTTTTAATCCTTTGTCGATCATCAGTAATTGGGACCCGCTGGAGAGGTTCTTACCTCTCCTACTCCTCAGGAGGGAGGTACTCACTTTCTAGAAATGATTTCATTTTAAACTCAGCTCCAGCCCAGCCAATGGTCTAGACCTCCTGATCCTTTGGGAGGCAAAGATACTCTTTGGATCATCTCCTACATTCTGCTCGTTTGCTTTCCTAAAACCAACAGGCTTAAGTCAGTGACCAAGTGTAAACATGTGTTTGCCACAAACATCTCATCATCAAGTACAAAGGCACCCAGGCTGAGTGGTGAAAATGCTAAGGCCAAGTGACTGTTCCCACTGGTGCTGCTGCTAATCTGTGAGCTTCAGTGTACACACATGTATACATACACATTTAAATATACCACATACTTAAATGTGATAAAACTACAACAATATGACTGTATATAAAGAGCTTCCGAGAGGGGCACCTGGGTGGCTCAGTCATGATCCCGGGTTCCGGGATCGAGTCCCACATTGGGCTCCTTGCTCAGCCAGGAGTCTGCTTCCCCTCCCTCTCTGCTTCCCTGCCCCTCTTACCCGTGTTCTCACATTTGTGTGCATTCTCTCTCAAATGGATAAATAAAATCTTTAAAAAATAATAAAATAAAGAGCTTTCAACAATAAAGCTCAGCTGAGCCTATCCTAACAGACTACATCAAGGGTGTACTAAGGATCTCTGCATTCCTAAGCTAGTAATGAGACTGAAGATGTGAGCAGTCTAGGACACAGCTCCCCGCCCTACTTGCCAAGGACCTCACCGGGCGGGGAGGAGCCCAGAAAGGCACATGGGAAAGAGCTTACAGATCTCGGCACAACTCTCAGGGCCCATCAGTAGCAGTTCCAGAATGCCTATGCATGAGGGACCTGGGGCAGGAGAGACCCCAAGGGTTGTTTCTTTCTCTGCCACAAGCAGACAATGACCAGGTCAACAGAGGTAGAGGGACTCCAACCAGAAATGCATGGAAGACCCATTGGCATTTCAGAGTGCACGGTCAGATGTTCCACAAAAACACGACCTGTCTTGGGTACGGTAAGCATGTCACCTGTGAGATTTGTTTCTACTCTAGAATCGCTGGACAAGGCCTAGCTCAGGCAATGCTTGCCCTCTGATTCCACTGCCCTGGGTTCAGATCATTATCACTGTCATTGGCATGTTGTTGACAGGCCTGTCTACCCTGGACACTATAATCTTCCTGCAGGCAAAGGGGCTGGGGCATGTCCCCCTCTTCCAGTGTCAAATTCTTACTTCACCAAGACAGCACCTGGCCCACAGAGCACCCAATGAGTAGGCGTTGCCAGAAAGCATGAGCACAAGAGCAACAGTAAGGGGAACTGTTGGTCAGCAAGATTGCGGATGGCTGACCTGAAAGGCAACTCAGACACCACTTAGAGAAGTCATGCCCCAACAACTCCCCGAGAAGGAAGCATGGGCTCTGAGGGCTCAGGTGACTGGCCAAAGGTCACTCGGCCATTTGGTGGCAGAGCCAGGACGTGACTCGAGGCTCAGCTTCTAACTACACAATGGAGCAGTCATCAAAATTCCAACTTAGATTTCTGGGCAATCTGAAAGAAGGTGGTTTTACTCGATTGTGAATCACCAAGTAAGTACAGAGTCCAAGAGCCCAGGGGATTATTTTCCATTTAGTGCCAGATGGGGAGTCAGGACTCCATGTTCTGAGTTGGGAGGTGATCCACCGTGTGATAAGGATCCGATATATTGCTCTCAGGTTTTCCTTGAGCAGCTTAACCACCAGCCCAAGTAATCCATAAAACCCAGTGTTTAAAGAAGCAAGATGTTTTGATGAAGAAATACCAAGAGATATCATTTTAGGGTTAAGGAAGGAAGCTGGCATGCCCTTCAAAGGACTGGCCCAGTTATTAGTCTGAGTTAGCTATACTGCCAAAGGCACCTCTTTCCCAGACTAAAATTCTGGAGTCAGAAACCAGCAGTGTGTTAGCAAGAGTGACAGCAAAGTCTCCTACAGCTGGGGACTATGTTTTGTCATCCCCACAGAGTAACAGGAACAGCAGTGGAGCAAAGACCACCCCAAGCTCCAGGAGGTGAGAGGGGCAAGGCAGGGCCACAAAGCTCTGTTGCCCAGATCTGGTGGATGGGAAGCCTTGGTTCAATTCTTCTTTCCCCCAATCCCACTGACATTAGGAGGTCAAACCACAGTCAGGTGGAGCAGGTCAGAGAGTCATCAGCAAGGCTCATTTGAGCTTTCTTCCAACCTTGTCATAGACATAGGTACAGGTCCCATCAGGACCAAGTGATGCCTGGGCTGGCCAGTGTCTAAGAGGTAGGGCAGGGGAACCTAGGTTTAGGACAGCTCCAAGCCAAGGATGGCTGTGGGCAAGAAGGGAATGGCCACCACACACCGAGCAGTTGCGTGCTGCTGACTTTGGGAAGTAGTTCAGAATTAGCCAGACCTGGGTATGAATCCCCTTACCATCACTGGTCACCTCATGGTAAGTTATTTCACCTCCCCGAGCCCCGGTTTTGTCATCTGGAAAATGAGACACCATCCCTTCTTAGAGAGTAAAGTAGATAATGAGTTAATAGGTATGAAGTATGCAGAGCCTAGTACCTAGAACATATTAATCCCTTAATACATGTTAATTTTTATTCTTTTTTAAAAGATTTATTTATTTACTTACTTGTGAGAGAAAGAGAGGGAGAGAGAGCACAAGCAGGGGCAAGGGACAGAGGGAGAAGCAGACTCCCCGCTGAGCAGGGAACCCAATGTGGGCTTTGATCCCAGGACCCTGAGATCATGACCCAAGCTGATGGCAGACACTTAACCGACTGAGTCACCCAAGCGTCCCTTTAGTTTTATTCTTAACACACAGCTAATTCCCCAGGATCTCTAGCCACAGAGTTGAATGTGATTTCATGTCTATCTGTCCCACGCACATGCATGGATGAGCCAAACAGGAACTAGTCTAGCTTTGAAGGCACTAATGTCATTACAGGAGGAAGGAGCAGACTTTCTTAAGGATATTAAACTTGGGCAAACACTGAAATATTTTGCATCAGCTGGGCAAGCCATGGGTGAAGACAGGGCCCTAGAAACGTACTCAATGGTAGAAGGAGTCCAGTTGATGATGAGAAATTGTCCCTGGATGATCTCCAGGTCTAAAGACCATGGCCATTTCAACTCCCCACAAGTGGAGAGATGCATGACAATAGGTCCCCTGAATGGACATGTCTCACCACAGTGGAATCTCTTCTCCAAAGCAGAGTAGAAACTGGAAGCCCAAGGGGCCTCTGTGGGTGGACTGGTGTGGAGTGCCTTTTCCAATCACTTATGCAACTGTCACTAAGTACTTCGTCCATAGGCACTGTGTGTCCACATCAGAGGGTTGCCAAATTCTCACAGAACGTACCTACTGGACTAAGTTTATTTCCCTCAGGCAAGGCCTGCTTGCTGTCTTCCCTCTCCTGAGAAGGATGGCTCACTTCGGTTAGCAAGCTTACAATCTCCCCCAACACAGTTTTTATCTTTTTTTCAGCCAGGTGCACTGAGATCTTCCATGAATGGCTTTGCGCCATTCAAAGATGTTTCACCTTGGGTTAAGTCTTTGCAAGGAGGGAAGGGACATGGGCAGATATCCCACTCCACAGAGGTCAGACCTTCAGAAACCTTGACGTTTCTGGTCAAACCACAGATAGCGGTGTGCCAAAAGCTCAAAGGAAAAGGAGAAACATTAACCAACCAGTTTGAAAACACACAAACACACACACAGAGGTTCAAGCAGGAGGATAAGGAGAGTTTGAAGGTTAGTTCCCCTTTTATGATCCAAAGAAAATGAAAACCTATCAGGGGTGACGTTTCTTTTTCCAGAAAGATGCCTGTGAACTGGATGTATCATTGGGATGCTTCTGGGTATAAGACAACAGAAAGTGGCTTGCACAGTAAGGGGCATTATTAGCTCTTACGTTAGCTCAGCTAGGGGAGTGTCGGGGTTCTTGGTTCTGTGGTTCCACATTATCATCAAGGATCCAAGGCATTTCTTTTTTCCCCTCAGTCTGCATCAGGATGGTGGACTCTATCCTATTTCCCTGCACAGCCACTGGATGGCTCCTGACACAGCTCCAAACATGTCCATATGACATCCAGAAGTCTGAAAAGAGGAGGACCCCAAACTTGGGTCATTCCTTTGAGAAGAAAACCCTTCCAGAAGTCCCACCTACCAGACTTCCCTCAGTGGTCTGAATTAGGTCACAGGTCCATTCCTAAATTAATTGCTGTTCGGAGGGCAAGAACCACAACCATCAGGACAGTCAGGACTCCCTTCCGGGCCAGGAGGGAGAGCCCAGGCACATAATGCAACTTCCTTCTGATTCCTGAACAGGGCCACAGTTCCGTTCGCAAGAACAAAGGATGGGGCAGGGGGTTCTGGTGTCAGTTTGGGAGACAATCCAACAGTATCTATCATAGTTCACGGTCCTCCTGGCCTCCTACAGATTTAGACTACAAATCAAGGCATACAAAAACCATCCCAACACGCAGGTCTGATGTCAAATGTCTCTTTTAGAATTTTACCCATCACGAAAACACATTTGGGTTAACAATGACTTGCAGTGTGTGGACCTTGTTCGGAATCGAATTTAAACTTACCAGTTTACATCAGATATTTTTGAGGCAAAAAGGTACATTTGAATGTGGACGAGGTACTGGGTTATATTAAGGAATTAGGATGATGGCATCGTGACAATTAAATATAGGAAGCTATATGACATGTAAGCAAACCCTTATTTCTTCAAAGGATGCATACTGAAGCACTTAGGGATAAAATGTCACAATGTCCGGGATTTGATTTATTCCAGCCAAGCAAAGGCATAAAGATAGTGTCAAAATGGTGCTAAGTGCTGAATCTGGGTGAGAGATATATGGGTGTGCATTACACAATTCTCTACCCTCTTTAATGTTTAAAAATATTTTGTAACAAGGATTTAGCAAGTAAGGTATGCTATGGTCTGACCCTGCCTTCAGAAAGCTTACCATGCCTTCAGGCTGTTCCTCCTCGAGGCCCTTTGGATTTTCTCTACCATCTTCCTGGCATGTTTCCTAAGATCTTGCATTTCTGGCTCCTTCTCAAACTCAGGCCTCTGTCCAGATGTCACATCTCCTTGCACTGGCTTCATTCCCCCTCCCTCGGTCTTTTTCTAGCTTCTCAGCCTGATTTTGCTGCCGTTCAGTATTCATTGCTACTTGGAGTTACCCTATTTGTTCACCAGTTATGGTCTGTTTCTTCCATCTAGAACAATCTCCATGAGAAGAGTGACCTAACATATGCTATACAATCTTTCTCCGGTGCTAAGTCAGTTCCACGCATATAGAAGGCCCTCAAATATGTGAACCAAGAAGCTGAATTCTCTTTCTTAAAAGCCCTCATCGACACTAACCGGAATGATCACCTTTCAATGAACAATTGACATCTATTCATTTAATCCTCACAAAAATCCTAGGAGGGTAGGTCGTATGGTGCTATGATATTTGACCTCTGCGCAGGAAAAGGTGACACACAGGCCTCCTGCCCATTCCCAGGTGCAGGACAGGCATCCCTGGTAAATCCCTGAATTCCTTCCACCAGGCCTGGATTCAACACAGTTCTCCAGGCAGTTAGTGTCCTTGATTAGGTCTGGTCCACGAGGTGAGGTCTACTTGCCGTTCCCATACTAGGTGTCGCTATGGAAAAGCAGGTGTGTGATGGACATACCCCTCCAAAAGAGCATTCTGGAGCTCATTCTTGCCTCTTCGGGAAATGCAAAACCAAAGGCTGCAAATACAGCCTGGCCATGGCGAGTGACACTGCCAGACCACTGGATCAGCCTCCAGAAGGTTATTAAATAGCACAGCCCAGCTGCCAAAGCCTTCTGAGGCTTGGCGTGCAAGGAAGGGCTCTCCTGTGGGGACTGCTGGCTGTCCCCATCGGTTACAGATCAGAATTTCCAGCTCTGCTGCTCTTCAGCTTCCCACACCTTTCTGCCAAGAAAGCACATGGAAGCACCAGGACCAAATGCAGGAGTCAGGAGACCCAGGTCCAGTCCAGATTCCGCCTCTACATGGCAGGCTGCTTCACCCCTCCTGCCTCGGAGTCCACACCTGAGAAGTACACTGCTTAGGCCACAGTTAGAGGCCCTCCGAGTTCTCACTTCAGAGTCAAGGTCCATTTTCAGAGCTTTCATATTCTGTGCATAACGCCTGGCACAGAGAAGGTCTCCCATCAATGTGGATAGGAGGGAAAGGAGCCTCTTAGCGGACCATCGGCAGGCTCAGGCAGGGGTGATCGCAACGCAGTGGACAGGGCAAGATGGCCAGAGCAGACCAGGAGCCTGCATACCTTCCAGCATGTTCTCCCTCCATCGAAAGACCCTCTGATAGTGAGGTAAAAAAAAAAAAAAAAAAAAAAAATCAATGGGTCAAAAGTCTGTTTACTGGTTGGGTGTGGTGACCTTGGGCAAGTTAAACTCTCTGTACTCTAGTTTCCCTTATTTATAAGATGAAGATAATTATAGTATCTACAGCACAGGATCGTCAGAATAACAACATAATGCCCGTAAAGAACTTGAAACAGTGCGTGACACGTGGTAAGTGCCCCAAGTTAGCTATTATTCACTTCTACTCTTACTACCAATACTAGTCTTTGGATCATCCAATCTAGAAGGGAAGGGGTTCTGCTGCCTGGTCAGATGCTACATAAAGGTTCCTGAATGAGTGAATAAATGAGATAAACCAAATTCAATCTTTTCCATTCATTCCTCCTCTCTCCACACTACCTGACTGATGGGTTAGAATGATTTGCCCTAAAGCTAGATTTTACACGGACAGTAAAGGGACCCGTACGGTGGGGAGCATTCTCCACTGCACCTGAAGTATGAAGACGGGACTTCTCAGTTGATGTGAAAACACAAGTATGTATTTTCTTAAATGTCAGAGCAACCACTTTTTAAAAAAACAACTTCACAAAGAGATGGTAAAAAAAAATAGGTAAGACGCAATATGAAAAATTGTTCAACCAATCTAAAGGCAGGAAAAGGAGAACAAAAGGAAGGGACAAACTGCAAATAAAATAGTAGAACCTAGATCCAAATATATCGACATTCATATTAAATGTAAACAATCTAAACACACCAGTTAAGACAGAGGTGGTGAGAATAGAGAACAAACAAAATGCAACTACGTGCTGTTTACCAGAAACTAGGTTGGCATAGGAGATAAACCACTTAAAATTAAGTGTATAGAGAGATAAAGTATGTACACATGTATCAAAAGAAAACTGGAGTGGCTATAATTAATCTTGGATAAAGCAGACTTCAGGGCAAAGATAATTCTTCGGGACAAAGCAGGCCTTTACAATGCTAGCTTTTACATAAGGCATTGGAGAAGATGAAGTTTCTAGTAGGATGAGGCAGGAAACCGCTGGGAAAGACCCTCTTCTCCCCACCCCACCCCCATCTCAGCTGCCCCAGGGCCTTGTCACATGCCTGGCTCTCCCTCCCCGGCCTCAGGCACACAGTTCTCCCTACTCACCCCAATTCCCTTCTAATCTCAATTAGCTTCTGTGGGAAAACCACCCCCCAAAGTCATGGGCATCAGTGACCTTGTTGAAAAAGCCACCCCCAGTGCAGGATTACACCCTCATTCCTTGGGGTAAATTCTCAACTCCATAGCCTCATGCTACTCGGGGGGCTCCACACCCACGCAGTTAGGGATCTGGGGCAAAAATCCCTCCACTTCTATTCTCCTCTCACCCCCTCACATTTCTACCAAGAGAAACTAGATGGGGGGAGGGGGGCTTTAAAAACCAAACGATCCTGCACAGAAGAAAGGGTTCTGGATTATGTTTTCTGCTTCTATGACCTTGGCAGGAACCTGGTTGAAACAAGCCCCCGGCAGGGCGCATACATGGTTAGGACGTGCTCTGTCTGCCGTCTGGCCGCCCAGACTCAGCTCCTCAGTGTGTCACCCCTCCAGCCCCCATGCTGCCTGCACCCCCCGGCGTGTCATCTACACAATGTGTGAAAATACCGAGACTGTGGTGCCCTTGGCTGCGCTGGACAACCTCGGCCCCGCCGATTCTGGAAGCAAGATTTGGTTTGTGCCCGGACCCGTCCTGCTGTCCAGGTTGCAGACAGGCTAGACCGGCAGCTCAGAGTCAGAAGTCAGGCAGATGGAGGCATCACGTGGGTCAGACGGGCTGGCAGGAGGCCCACCCAGCCTCCTCCTTCTGGAAAGGCACTGGCTTCACCAGTCAGGCAATCTTCTTTCTTCCCAGGCCTGCAGTTTCACGAGTGATGAAATCTGTTATCAGGGGAGCACTCTTTTTGGATGGTGAGAAATCCTGCTGGGATGGGCTCCGTCAACGGCACTTGGGGTGAGGGACCCGGGCTGTGCAGCTGGGGAGAGCTCACCGTGAGCCTGGCTTTGCTGCTTACTTGCTGTGTGACTTGAGGCAAGGTGCTTCACCTCTCTGAGCCTCCACTGCTGCTTCTGCAAACCGAGGACACAGTATCTGCCTTCCCTGGGGTGTTGTGGGGATTAAACGAGACCATGTATGGGAAGTGCTCTGTGAGGACTGCCCCAAGATCCTCCATTCCTCCAGCACAGAAACCACTCCTTTCATGTCCTCCATGAGGCCTACAAGATGCCAGCCCAGGGCAGGCATTCAAGGAACCCCTGGCTGGCTAAGCATTCACACTCTCTGGATCTGGTTAGCTACGCGTACTTTAAAAGGAACACTTAATAACACCCCTCCTTGTCTGCTTTAGTTTCAGAAATGGAAAGCAAACTAGCCACCAAGCCATCCAAGATACTGAAAACCTGTGGCCTTGAGTATCACCACACCTTCCGGTGCACCTGCAGCTGATTAAAAACAAGGTGCTGTGAGATGAACTCGCCTGTGACGCTTGACAACACGCAGTTTAGACCAAATGGTGTCACTAAACCCTGAAGCACTTCACGGTGGCCCCGAGCTGGAGGCGGACTGGAAGAGCTGGTGGCACTTCCATTCCCCTGGCACAGGGTAAGGTACCAGTCGGACAGAAATGAGCCCAGCCACTGGCTGTTCGGGACCGAATAGCTGTCTCCCTCAAACCTACAATCTGCCCCTGCAGAGGAAAGCTTACATCAGGACAAATACACACTGAAGTCAGTGAAGATAATAATAATTGTTCTAAGAGCTGCAACTAAAAGACACTTGTGAGCTTCCCGTTCACATTAATAAATTCTCTTCAAATAAAAAAGTGACCCTTGCCCAGCCTAACGTGGCAGATGGGTTTCTCCATGAAACTGGTTTTTCCATCTTACTTTTCCTCCTAGGCCTCCCAGGTCCCCCAGTGCCTCGTCTCCACGGGCTCAGCTCTCCTCTCTTCTACCCACAGACCTCCCCGCCCGCCCCACCCTTGGCTCTATGACCACCAGGACTCCCAGCCTGAGACCTGCATGTGGCCAGTGGACTACGGTTCAGTGGTGGACCTACGGCCGAAGTCAGGGTCCCTGGGACCCAACTCCAGGGTTCGTGTTGGAGCTGCCCTAGAAGCCAGCTTGGCCCCGTCACTATTAGGCTTTAAAGCTGAGGCTGCTGCAGGCAGTTTATAATCACGAGGGAAAAGCTGCTGGGAAATGGAGCCAGCTGAGGAGCAGAATGAAGAGCAGGGAGCCAGCAAGGGAAAATGGGGTCTCAGAGATACCACCGAACCCCTGAATCAAAGCAACCCTGAAGCCAGCCTTACGACAGGATTTTTAAATAAGCCCGTGTATGTCGTTTTTCTTTATTCAGCTTGAAATGTGTCTGCAATCTGCAGCTTGAAACTCCAGACACAGGAGTTTTCGACAGAGGTGTACTTGTGTTAAATAGCAATTTTATGGCTTCTCAGCTTCCAACAACGTAGAGTAAAAGAATGATGAACTGGATCCCCAGAATCCTTCCCATCTGGCCACCCTGAAGAGTGGGTACAGGGTTGGCTCCTTCTGAGTAAGTGGCTGCTGGCTTAGAAATGCCGGGGTTCCTGGGTGGCTCAGTGGGTTAAAGCGTCTGACTGACTCTTGGTTTCAGCTGGGGTCGTGATCTCGGGGGTTGTGGGATTGAGCCCCACACTGGGCTCTGCACTCATGGGGGACCCTGCTTCGGATTCTCTCTCTCCCTCCCTCCCACTCCCTTTCTCAAACAAATTAAATAAATAAAATATTTTTTAAAAATGCTAGTGACTTCACCGAGATAATAACTGCTCAGGTTAACAGGCCTTAGGTAATGACAAAGCACTGGTCCCTCATCGGCCCTGGGACGTCAAACTTACCCTTGGTTCCTTCTAATAAGCGAATGAAGCCATCTGCCTGGAACGGAGGGAGAATGAGAGGCAGCAGCACCACATCGCAGTAACAACATGTGCTTGCTTTGAGTTGCGTAGATTTGGGTTCAAATCCCTGGTCTACCCTCAACTAGCTATGTGACCTTGGGTCACAGATTTAATCTCTCCAGGCCAGTTTCCACGTCTGTAAAATAGAAAGAGTGTTACCACACAGGGTTGTTTCAAGGATTGAACCCGGTAAATCGTGAAGTGTCTAGCAATGCAGCTGGTCTATAGTAAAGCCTCAAGAAATGTTAGCTATAATGGAGATGAAATGAGGCAGACGTGAAAGGACTTGGTAAAAACCATAAGGCACTGTGTCCCCATCACCTCACTCCTAAACTGGCCATGGTTAGAATGTCACAGGATGGGCGAAAGGCAAGAAACCCAGTGAAATGACTGCAACTGATAATCGTACCTGACCCAGCAGAGAGAGAGAGATGTCAATGGGACACAGGGGTATGAACCCCATGCTATAATATAATTGTCATTTTGTCAACAGTTTAGCACACTCCCCAAGAAATAATAGATCAGGGCAGTTCATGGAAAGCTCTATCAGTAGCGACCTGTTAAACGTTCCTCTGGAGGCCTGGAACGGTTCCCAAGCTGTGAACGCTCTGGCCCGTCCTGAACTTTTCCAGAGCTACATCTGCAAAAGTACAAGTGAGATCCCCTTCCCGATGTTTCTCTTTCTTTTAACAACTTCATGGGCAGGATGAAAAGGTGCTTCTTTATGAATGAGAAATTTCAGTTGCTGCAGTTGGCGGCAGAGATTTCCAAGAAGCCCCGCCATGAGGAGCGCTGCCTTAAGCAGACCCCTCCTACTTTCCACTGGCACATCCCGTTAAAATGAGGGAGTGTGTGGTTTCACGTGGGCTGCTCGCAGGAAAGACACAGCTGTGGTCTTTCCTGCGAAAACCAGAAAAGATACTCCTCCCAGGTTCCCAGGTTCTGGATGAAAATGTCCCCCAAAACTGAAGGGACACTGGTGTTTTTGTTTGTTTTGGTTTTTTTTTTTTCTCTTTTTAGTTTGGGAGCTTTAAAAAAAAAAAAAACACATAACAAGCCTAAGAAGTGCTCCCCACAAACATACAAAAGGGTCACTTCAAATAACCCAAGTATTGCTTAATATGGAAAAACTTAAAGCCTGAAAATCAGGTCCATAAAATGCAAGGAGTCTTGGAAAAACAACCCCATTTGATTTTGCAGTACTCGTGCAGGAAAATAGATAGATTGTTCTCTTACTCTCTTTTCTAACTGCAGCCTGTATACCAGCCGTGTATATTTTGGACTCTTTCCCATCCTACCATGATTTCCTGTCTAAGTCTGGGTCCCATGGTAACTGCAGAAATCTGGCACACCGGCCCCACAGGCAATGACTGGCCACGTGAGGGATGCCAAGCGGGTATCTTCTTCCATAACAAACATATCCCTCTCCTGCTTCTGTGGCAGGGCCGCTCTCCTACCCATAAACTCCTGCTAATAAGGTCTTCAGTTTATAAACGGATCTCCCCTCCCAGCCGGTCTCACCCACCTCGCAGGGAAGAAAAAATCTTTTGCAGAATCAGAGGGCCTGTGTGTATTCAGCATTCCATGCATTGCCCAGGATAGAGAGGCTACAAGGTTGCTGGAGGAAACAATTATCAATGGTCTTGCCACCAGCAAAAGCCGTCAAGCAGTTCAGTAAAACCAAAATCTTCATGGATTTTGGGTGGACAAAAGTTGTCCTTGGAAATGAACTTCGCGAGAGTCCCAAGGGGACCCTGATGGGGGCCGTGTGTTTTAGCTGATGGTTAACTTCTCTTTACCTCTCTCATCTCCAGCCAAACGACACTAGCTCTAGGACCATGATAACCCTGCCCCCCCAATCTGGATCGGGGGCCATGGTCTTCCAAGCACAGCATCTAGTGTTACAAATGCCTGTTTAATTCTTGCTCCCCGACTGGAGGCTTCTCCCCAAGGGCAGGGCCCAGAGCTTTTCCCCTGCATTTTGACAGAAGACCTGACGTTCTGTTCATGTGTGTACAACGTCTCATGGGCAGACCTAGCCCTGGATCGCATCACAAATTCATGGAATTTGCCTTCATGGACTCCCTCTGACCTGTGTTCGCTCACTGTCCCCCCACCAACCACATGGTTCCACTTCCTTCAGGAGACCTACCCTTGGGAAAGGACAGGATAAAGACCATTGGGGTTAGGATCAAATGGAATCCTACATCATGAAAACGGGATGCCCCCCCCCCATTCAAACTTGGGGCGTTAGTGGCCTTCCTTGACCCAAGGAATTGAATTATGATTCTAGAGCTTTAGGCAAACGCAGATCATTTTACTTTTTTGTTTTTGAGGAACTGAAGGAGATGGCTTCTCTTACTGCTCCTGAAACCTTGCAATGACTACAACTCCTGGCCTTTCAGCAAAAGCAGCATCCAAGGAACTCCCACCCAGGGGAGTCAGTCCAGCACAGCCTCTATTGATCTTGCTAATAGAACAAACAGACCCTCTTTGAAAAAAGAAAAAAAAAAAAACCAGGCAAAAGCAGAATTCTGCTTTCCTGCCCATTTCCTCTGACTTAAGAAGAACGGGTTTCAGTAAGAAACCCTGAAAGCCACAGAGGGAACACTCTCAGAGGGGGTGTTCAGGGGGTCACAGGGCACAGGAAACAGGCGTTGCAGGGAGCGCCGAGGGGAAAGGCCTGCGTCTCCAGGGGAGAAACGGGCAGACTTTGAAGTCCACCATGTCAATAGTAAACAATAAACAGCTTTACCTGATCAAGAGTTGACTATTTTACAAATATTTTACTAACGACTTTACATGTGTTGTCTCATCTGATTTCCTTAACGTTACAACACAAGTACTACCTACAATTTTGCTTTCAAAAATTAAAAAAGAGGGGGCGATCAGAAAGGTTTGATAATGTTCCCACCCCTAGAAGTTCCAGAACAGGCAAAACTAATAGATGGTGACAAAAGTCACGATAATGGGTACGTGGGGGTGGGGAGTGGGTACTGATGGGGTAGGACCATGAGGGCACTTTCTGGGGTGGGGATATTTTAGATCTTGAGCTTCACCTGGGCAGAGGACACAGCTGTATGTCCAGGTAACATTTCATCCAGCTGAATGGAACTTAGGAATCTGCACTTCATGCACCTCAATTTTAAATCAGGAAAAACAAATAATGCCTGTGCCTCCTGTGACACAGTGAAGATCCCGAAATCGAACCCAGGTCTCCCTAATCCCAAAGCCTACACTCTTTTCTCCTCCACTTCGTCAAATTCAGAGGGTGGCAGGACACGAGGATCATTTAGACCCAGATGCCACGGACCCAGCAGCACAGGACCAGGGTGTCTCCAGTGCTCTCCACGCTTCCCCTTTCTGTTAAAGGAAGGAACCACGGGTAAAGAAAAGCCATAGGCAAAGGTCATGATGCTTGATGGTGGCAATGAAAGCAGAGAGGTCTAAGATCATACCAAGACAAACACCATCAGATCCAACCCAAACACTGCCTTCCCTTGGAAAGAAAATCTCCTGGCTAACATGAATGCTCCTAAAGTGATTCTAATGAAAGCCTTTATATCTGGCACAGCTAGGACAAAAACAGCCCTGTCTTTGTTCGACGGTGTTAGTTAGACACACACAGGAGTTGATGCCCAAGACCTGCGACAAACCTAAGGAGCAAGGCAACTGAGCTATCCCTCCATGCTCCCCATGTGGAAGCCACTGTGGCCGGAGGTGGGAAAATGCGGCTCCCAGGGCATTTGGCACAGAAGGCAGGAAATCTCAAAGGGCAGGAATGGTGGCCTACGGCGTGGTCCAGGTGGTTCACGGGATAATGATAGTTACCACCTCCTGAGAACCCACTGATGATTTTTTTTTTTTTAAAGATTTTATTTATTTATTCATGATAGTCACACAGAGAGAGGCAGAGACACAGGCAGAGGGAGAAGCAGGCTCCATGCAGGAAGCCCGACGTGGGATTCGATCCCGGGTCTCCAGGATCGCGCCCTGGGCCAAAGGCAGGTGCTAAACTGCTGCGCCACCCAGGGATCCCGAACCCACTGATTTCTTAACTTCAGATGTGCAGATTGGATGTATCATAACCCTTGGTTCAGGACCACTTTTATTTTGTTGTAATAATGTGAACTCACCTCGAAAACAAAGCTAGAGCCCTGTCAACCCTCCACATGGCAACCACAGGGTCCTTCCTCCCTGCACACGACATAAACACCATCCATGTTTACCACCCACTCCCGGGAGAGTATTTATGCAGCATTTATTGTGCCTGCGATGTGCTCCTCCAGTACTTTTTAACTTAAAAACTTTGGTTTTAACTCTACAAAAAATTGTATCATGCCATATGTGATCTTTGGCGACTGATTTTTTTATTTTCGCTTATTTTATTGCTATGGCTCATTCAACTCCTATTTTTCTCCCCAATTCATTCATTGCCAGATAAGGCCATGCTTTGCTGGCATTTTTGCGTTTCACCTTTACAACACCTCAAGGCAGGTGCAGCTGTCATCCTCATTTTATAGGTGAAAAAACAAAGCAAAGCAAATAGGCTCTGGGGGCTTTCCCAACCCCACATTAAAAAAAAAAAAAAAAAAAAAAAAAAAAAAAAACAGCTTAGCTGGGATTAAACCCAGATTTGTCTCTAAAGCCTTTGATCTTTCTACTGCAATACTCAGGATGTGCTCACATAGGAGTGGGCTCCGTGACCATACCATGGAAAGGGTCACCAAGGACCCCCCACCCCCACCTCCAATGGTCACTGTTGTCCTCCTCACCATCACAATGGTGAACATACCAGAATGTACGTGTCAGGTACCACCACAAGCGTTTTATAAAGTAGAGTTCATTTACTTCCTTACCACCATAAGGGGTAGGGAGCATTATTTCCATTTTACAGGCAAACTGAGGCTCGGAGACACAAAACAATTTGTCAAGGAAGCAGTGGATCTGGGATCTATTTTTTATTTTTAAAGATTTCATTTATTCATTCATGAGACACAGAGGCAGAGACACAGGCAAAGGGAGAAGCTGGCTTCCCGTGGGGAGCCCGATGTGAGACTCGATCCCAGCACCCCAGGATCATGACCTGAGCTGAAGGCAGACACTCAACCACTGAGCCACCTAGATGCCCCTGGATCCAGGACCTATACCCAGGCAGTCTGGCCGCACATCCGCTCCCTCAGTCACAAGGCTGTATGCCCCTCAGGCTGCAGAGAGGGACACCCATTTGAGTACAAGTGACTAAGAGGCTGTGTGGAGTTGGCACCCTGGGTAGGGACTGCCCCACTCCCAGATCCTGATTGACTGATTTATCGAGGACTGTGCTGCCCCAAGGCCTGGAGAAGAGCTGCATGTGGGGGGCCAGGCAGGGAAGGAGGAAGGGGAAGAGGAGGAAGAGAAAAAGCAGACTAAAATACAGACGGGCTCAGCCATGAGGGGCCCAGTTTATTGGTGGCTAGTCCGGGTCGGGGACCTGGGTCTGTGGAAGGAAATAACCAAGCTCGGAAAGCCAGGGCTGTGAGGAAAGACAGCACAAATCCTTCTGGAAAAACTCATTCTATTTAGAATATGGAATTCTTATTTGACCCACTCCCAACAGCCTAAGGATTCTGATTAAAATTCCAGCCAGCTTCTAGCAATGGAAGCCACGTGCTTTGAGGTCTGATGGGTCTAACCTCTCAAATTCCACCTCTGCCACCTGCTGTGTGTGTGTGACCTTAGCCAAGTCATTTTATTGGTCTCTGGGCCTCAGCATCCTCATTTGGAAAGTAAGGATAAATAGTACCTCTACCCTATAGGCGGGCATGGGACTCCATGATATAACCCGTGTAGACCGCTTGGACTCTTGCCCCACCTCACAGCACTCAGTGAACATCAGCCTGGGTTCTCACTACCACCACCTCAGAGTGTGGTCGAGAGGATTACACAAGACAGCAACCAATAAACGTCGGCAACGGCCTTCCTTGCTCCTCCCGCTCAGCCACGCCAACCACAGTCTTCAGCCCACTGTGCAGAGGAGACCCTGGCAGGCCAGCCTCACTTGCCACCTCACTCCCTCAGAGGGGCCTTTGCCTGATGCATACTCCGTAAGGTGCCTAGAAGCCAAAACCCATCACCAAGTGAGGATGGAGTCACAAATCTCAACGATCTGAGGGGTGTTTAGAAAATTCACACGTTCTGGCCCCACTTTTCCAGGTTTTAACTCAGTATGTCCAAGGGGGGACCCAGAAGATGAATTCTGAAAGTGCCTCAAGATGTTTCAGCAGCCAGCCAGGCCTGGAAATGACGGATTTAAGAACTGCTTACATTTTAGGAGGGCAGAGGCAGTATGTGGGCTCGAGCTACAGGTATGTACATACACACACACACACACACACACACACACCACTGGACCTCTGGAAACTTGAGGGGTAATGGCGGAGACCCTGGCACAGATAACCAACTATTTGCCAAGAAGGATCCAAGTTACTGACTGAGAGTGATTTGTCAGTGCCAGGGAAGCCACACAAACGACAAGGCTTTCGGCAGCTGGTAGGGGGCCCACAGAGGGCCCAAGTTACACAAATGACATCATGATAATGCAATATCCTGGCCCCGTGTCCTTCCCTTCTTCTCTCAGAAGCATTTAAAAGTGGTGCCTCCCTCCGAAGAACCATCCATAGGAGGAAAGTAGGGATATTACCATCCTCCGTGGCATCTGGATTCCCCTCCTTTAAATCCATCTCTTGTAACAACTGTGGTAGGAATTATCCTATTCCTTACGTACAGTTCCAAGTTCCTTGGACTTCATCACAAGTGGTGGATGTAGCCCGTTCTGGATGTGGACAAACGAGTGGCAATTGCATAACTAGCTGGGCACTTCACACCACAAATTAATCCTACAGGACAAATCCAGCTCCGATTACACTGTTTGACAGGGCGGTGCTGGTCACCTAGCAGGAGGGAAGTAGGCTGGTGGTAACCATGTGAGGGGCTGACATGACCACTGCACAGAATCATGCCTTTTACCCCCACCATCCTCCAGAAAGAAGAGAGAAGGGGCGGGGGGGAGACCAGGTGGAGGCTCAAGATACACAAACTTAACCTAACCATTCACCTGAAGAGCTGACCCCCTCTGGGTCAACTTCTTCTGACCAGACAGAAGACGACGACGACTCAGGCACCACGGGAAAGTGAAAGCATGCCAAATGCCATTGCCCGGAGGGAGTGATGGCCAGGATGGCCAGCGGATGCGCCCAGCCTCTGCTACATGCCAGACACCAGGCTGGGGCTTGGTTTGACATCGTCTCATTTAATCCTTAGAGCCATTCTGACAAGTAGGTTCTAGGATTGTCCTCATTTTACAGATGGTAAAATTGAGGCTCAGGAAGGTTACATAATGAGCTGTATGATCTGGGCAAGTGAGTAATGGAGTTAGTGTTTGAACCCAGGCCCCAAGCGTGAGCAAATCCTCTCAGACGCCTCTCCCCATCAGAGAGGCTTCTCTTGGTCCTGCTCTGCTCCGAGGACACTCCTTTCAAAGCCACCTTCCTCCGGGATCCCACTAAGGGTTCTCTTGGGCTCAGTCCTCTTGGCAAAGGATGCAAAAGGACCATAGGCCATGTGAAGCACTAAAAATCTTAACCTCCTGGGTAAACCTCGGGTTCTAAGGAGCCACAGGTTCTGGCAGCGGCAGCTCGCCTGGTGGCAGCTCTGCAAGTGGAGACAGACGGGCCGGCTTTAGGCAAAAGGCCTCTGAAAAGAGCTCACCTCCAATGGTGGAAGGGACGGGCAGTTCCTGAAAGAAAAAAACGTTTCGAAAAGGGTTTTTTTTTTTTAAAGATTTATTTATTTATTCATTCATTCATTCATTCATTCATTCATTCATTCATTCATTCATTCATTCATGATAGACATAGCGAGAGAGAGGCAGAGACATAGGAGGAGGGAGAAGCAGGCTCCATGCCGGGAGCCCGACATGGGACTCGATGCTGGGACTCCAGGATCACACCCTGGGCCAAAGGCAGGTGCTAAATCGCTGAGCCACCCAGGGATCCCCGAAAAGGGCTTTTAATTCAGACAACAGCCTCTGATTTCTGACAGGGGGGGCCTATCAACCGGCCCAGGGAGGAAGAGCGCTGGAGCTCAAGTTCAAGTACTCAGACTCAGCCTGGGAGCAGCAGTGGACCCCAGAAGCCTGCTTCCTGCCTCACCACCTGGAGAACGGCAACAATATCCGCCCCCGAAGGATACTGTGTGGCTCGGGTGAAAACACGGGCAAAACGTGCGGAAGACTTTGTAGCCCGTGTTACCTGTCAAGCATTCTGCTCAGTGTATTATACCTATTTCTTCATTTTGTTTAATCCTTACAAAATCCCAAGGTATCTTTAAACCACCATTTCACCGACAAGGAAGCCACTTCAGAGAGGCTAACTGACCTGCCCCAGGCCACGCAGCTTGGAAATCATAAAACCTGACCCTCGTGTCAAGGGTCCAGAGGTTAGAGCCACAAGAATCAATGGCCTTAATCTCCACTTCCATGAATCTTCTTGTTTCTGCAAACAGAGGGCTATAGACAGGCTGGAGGATAGTTAAAATTTTGAGGCCTGTGAAAACCCAGGGAGCGGGCCCCAAGTGACCCACCGATGACCCACTCTAATGGCCACACGTCCCACAGAACTGCCTGCGATGATGGAGAGGCCTCTATCCGCGCTGTCCAATATGGGGACCACGAGCCGCCTGTGACGAGCGTGCACTAGAGATGCGCCTTGTGTGACTCAGGAAGTGATTTTTTTTTTTTAAATCTCACTGAATATTTACTAAATGTCCATTTAGACAGCATCCCATGGTTCGTGGCTGCGTACAGAACAGGGCAACTCCTCCCCCCACGGCCCAGGGTCCCTGGGCATCACACGGTGAAGGCTGTAAGAAAATTCCCGCTCCCAGAGCAGGACTTAGTGCAAATGAACAAAAATAAAATAAATCCTTCTCGGCCCAGAGCAAACACCATCACTATGATCTGGAAACGTCTGCAGCTGGAAGAGAAAAATGACTATTTCCAAAACAAATGGCCTCACCTCATTTTCCCCCCTCCTTTTAAAAACAAAAATTAAATGTGTAGCTCCCTACCCCCATTAAACTGTTTAGGAAAGGTTGTCACAATTGGGGGGGGGGGGGAGTGGGAAGGAACAAACCCCTTTGGTTTACAGTGACATAAGGGCTAAAATATGGTAGAAAGGAAAAGCCTGAAGAATAAACAAGAAGAGGCCCAGCACTCTCTAAGGTGTCATAAATCAAGAGGAAATAGACTCAGGGAGCTAAAAGCTTCCAAACATTCTTCCTCTTGAACTATTTTAAGCAACCAACACATACAATCTCTCAGAGGTTATTTCATTCACAGCAACAGATGAGAAGCAATGGGCTTGGCAGGCGGGCTCTTTAAACAGCGGGGAACAAACACCTCAGCCCTTGGGCCTGTCCCCGGCCACCCCGCTGAGCCAGGTCACTATTTTAAGGCACCCACGGGCCTCTGTTGTCCAGAGGGATGCTCTGGCCTGGCTTCAGGTCCTCCTGCCCTCTTGGACCGACCCTGCTCAGGAAACCACTGCATGGGCTTCCTCCCCACCCAGGCCGCTCCCGAGGAGAGAAGAGGCGGGGACTCTGAAGCCCGGAAGACCCGGGTTTGAATCCTGCAGCGTCATTTACCCACTGATGCCACTTGGACTTCTCTGGGCCTCAGTTTCGTCAGCTGTGAGAGAGGGTGAGGAGAATACACACCTCACTGGGCGATGTCGAGAATCACACGGTAAAACACAAGCAAGGTGCATGGCGTAGGGCCTGGTGACTCTGGAAAGACTGCACAGGGCAGGTATGTGCTGGGGGTCTAAGGTGAGAATTCAGCCTCTCAGCTTCTCTGGCTGGGAAGGGAACACGGGGTGGCGGTTGGGGAGAGAAGCTGCAGGAAGGCTGCCTGAGGTCCATCACAGTCTCTACTTCTCATTAGCTGCATGACCTTGAGCAAGTGACTCAACCTCTCTGTGACTCAGTTTCCTCCTCTTAAAGATGGAATAAAATAATTTATTAACATGATAAATTTATGATATTGTGCCACTACCATTCTAGACCTAACTCTTCCCCCCTCTTTTCTTTTTTTAAGATTTTATTTATTCATAAGAAACACAGAGAGAGGCACAGACATAAGCAGAGGGAGAAGCAGGTTCCCTGCAGGGAGCCCGATGTGGGACTCAATCCCAGGACCCCGGGGTCACGCCCTGGGCTGAAGGCAGATGCTCAACCACTGAGCCACCCAGGTGCCCCAGCTCTGCCCTTTTCATGCCACCCTATCAATTCAAGCTCCTCTGGGGTGTCCAGTGGTGACACTTCCAGATGAGTGAACCACAGCAGCATAGCAGTGAAGTGAAGGCAAGTCACCATCCTGGGTGGAGCAGAACTGAGCACTCCAGAACAACGATTCTTTTACCATCAATAATAGCTACTGAGTGCTCACTGAGCACCAGACTTCCCAGGAACACTACCCACATGGCCTGGGCCCCACGCCAGGCCATTTATATCAGAATTCCTGGAGGTGGAGCCTTAAGACACACACACACAGGTGTATGTGTGCGCTTGTGTGTGTTTAAAGCTTTCCAGGTGATTCTAATGTGAATCTAGGGTCAAGAGCCACTGAAATAACCCTTTGAGAGAGGAACCATGATAAATATCCATTAAACAGCATTGGAAAACTGATGCTCGGAGACCAGGTAACTAGCTGGCAGTCAGGCAGTGGTGACTCATGTTCCACCTCTTGGCCACCTGTGTTGGCATGCCCCTCCTGAGATGCAGAGCCCACGCCATGTAACAGGCACTCAGACACTCCCAGTGCCTTTCTCAGACTGTTCCAGACCCCCCTCTGCCTTTTCCAAGCACCCAACAAGGTTCTCTCTCTGGCTACATTTGTGACCCAGATTTGACCTCCACGAACCCAAAGCGGCCTGAGATGGAGTCTCACTTTCCCAAGACTGAGGGATACACGCCCAAAGTCAGAGCAATCCACAGAACAACTGGACCTAATTAAACAGATCTCAACTTAATGACAGGAAACAACAGAGTTGATGATCTTCATTAGAGGCTGCTGGCTGCCCGTGAAGAAGCTGGAAAGCAAACTTTCAGGGGCTCTTAAGGCCATCGACCACGGAATTATAAGGCTGAAAATAAATCTCTCCTGCCTGAGGCACTGTGACCCTGCTGGACCGTGCCCACTAGCAGGGCAGACAAAGGAGGGCAATGTTTCAATCCATCATATGATCTAGGGCATTCGAGGAGATCTGGGGGCCAACCTCCGACTTGGTATCTCCACAGAGAAGTGTGAGGCAAGCAACCAAACTCACACTCAGCCCTTTGGCTCAATCCGGCTTCTTCCGCACACAGCTATTGCCATTCTAAGCAACGGCTACTCCCTTCTTTCAGGTGCTCAGACCATAAACCTTGGTGTCATATTGATTCCTCTCTCACATCTCATACATCCAAGCTGTTGACACAACACATTGGCTCTCACTTCAAAATACCCCCCTAACCTCCCCACTGACACCCAATCCAGGCCGCCATCCTCCCTCGCCTGGATTTCCTGCAAAAGCCTCCCAGTGGCACGCTGCTTCCATTCCGTACTTGATGCCGCGGTCCCTTTCCGACACAGCAGAGGGGGTGACCTCATGAAAATACAAATCCGATCATGTCATCTCTGTAAGTCCCTCCAGTGGCTCCCAGCAGACTCTCAGCTAAAAGTCGGAGCACCACACAACGGCCTACAAGGCCCTACCTGGGTGATCACCCCTCTCCATGCTCTCCAACCGCAGCTCCCCCACACTCGTCCCACCCCAGCCAGGCTGGCTTCCTGGCACCCACCAGGAACTTGCTGTTTCCCCTGCCCGGATCGGTCTGCTCCAGCCTGGCTGGCCTCACTGTGATGCTTCCAGCAGGCCTCACTCTTCCTCGTTCTGCACCAGGACTACACCCTCCCACCCCACCCTCCAGGCCCCTCAGGTTCATTTGCTCAATCACCAAACCTGTAATAGTGCCCAGTACGCACGCGGTAAGTCGTAACTAAATATGTGTTGGATGAACAAGTGGATGTACCCCAATCTCAACTCTTGGTCACTAGATGGGTGGGGCTCACTGTGATGCCTTTTCAGAGGTAGGTCTCCCCTGGAGCGCAGTCACCTGCTACTGAATTGGGTCCCAGCATAATTCTGGCCTGCCCGGCTCGTCCCGGGAGGAGTCCATCCAGAAGAACAGCTGCGAGCAACTTGCTTCCAAAGTGTGTGCTCGTGTACAACTTGATCTACCCGGCTGCTGAGAGGTGTTAAAGAAGCAGCACCAGGCCCCTGGTTTCCACAGAAGCAACTTTTTCTGGCTGTATGTGCTGCCGTCTTCAGAACATTTTATTCATTTTCGACTTGGGGATTTTGTCCAGTGGACGGGCTGGTGGGGAAGAGGGATGGTAGGCTGCCCCATTCACAGAGCCTCTCAAGGTGACCTTCCCAAACCCCCAAACCACAAACTCTGTGGTTGTGGGACAACCTGGGGTTCAGAACCCGTACACCTTGGACTGCCGAGCTCCACGTCTCACTGCTTGGAGTTCCTGGCGGCCTGTCATCCCCACTTACTCTTACTTTCCCTCCTCTTTGAAAAGCCGGCCCTGCCAACTGCAACAAACAGCATTTAAAAATATCTTGCTGGATTATACAGCCCTGCTTTCTAAATTCCTCACAATGCCTGTCTCTGTCCCACATAGTATAAAGACGGGTGTAGCGTATTTAATTTTTTTTTTCCTAGCTGCTCCCCTACTATAAATACCCAAGTCTGGGTGGGCGGGCTTCAAACACTGGCTGCATGAGGTCACCTCGGAGCCGATCTCAGCACTGTGCTGGCCTGCCAGGGTCTGGACACAGCTGTTGAGCACTGAAGTGCTGGGTCGGCAGAAGGAGACAGAACTTATCCTTCTGATATGGGGGGGGCGGGGGGGAGCGGGGGAGATCTCTAATACAGTAATTGCAGTTAATCCCAATATGGAAAAGGATGGTTGTTTAGTCCTGCTACCCAGCCAGGTCTTCAGAGAGCACGTCCAGCTCCATCCCGGGCTGTTTCTTTCCCAAGGATACTAATCACGGGGCCTGACCTTAGGAAAATGATTTCACAGTGTCCTTGTGGGGTCTAGAAACATTATCAGAGACAGAAGGGCCCATGGAGAATGTAGCCTGACCTTTTCACACCACAGATAAAGCAACAGGAGAGCCAAGAAGACAGTGATTCACTCCAGGTCATGGAGGGGCCGCACTCCCAACACAGAATCTTCTGGATCCAAACCCTCTGTTCTCCAAACTGGACGGTCCTAGACGCTTGTACATGAGATACTTGCTCGGTGCATGAGCTTCAGCTTGTGTTTATTAACAGCTCTCCTCACAGAAAGTGCCAATTTTCATAATTTAAAAGACACAGGCTAAAAAAAATTTTTTTTTTAATTTTTAACAAAAGCTTGGCCTCAGTTGTAGGGATGGTTTCCATGCACTGAAAGGCTTGTTTTGCCCTCTCTGGGGTCCAATTTAATCCCTTCCTGCCCTAATGTTGTCTACCTGGTGCTTCCAAGTTGAGTTTCCCTATTTAATTTTTCCATCATGGACCTGAACCCACCCCCACCCTCCTCACTTCTGGAAAAAAATGGACTCCAAATCATTAAACACAAATGACTGTGTGTGTGTGTGTGTGTGTGTATATATTTCATTCATGATCTTTTTCAAGTGATAATAATCCTCCACTGGGGTCAGGAAAAGGACTAACAGTGGAGTTATTAGCTAGGCCATTAATGACCTATCACATTTTATTACTGTCACTGGAGTTCAGCTGGACTCCAGGGAGTCCAATCCAGATGGTGGATCGGGTGGTTCCACAAGATCAGACATTTAACAAGACTGAAATCTTTATCAACGCTCTGGAAACACCTTCCCCGAGAACTGGCAAGTGACTGAACCTCTCTGAGAACCGACCTACTGCTACTTTCCAAAATGATCAACTCTAAACTAGAAATTGAACCTAGCAAGTCAGACTCATAAACGAAGAAAGTTCTGGAACCCTATTATCTTATCCTGTGTTATGGGCCCTCTCCACCTCCAGGGTTTAGACTCCTGCTTTGGCAAGAGTTAATCCAACGGCCACATGGAACAAGCCCATCAGCCCTGACCTCCGTTTGGTACTGGGATCGCTTTGGCCTGAAATGCTCTGTTCAGGGCCCTGGGAAGAAAGGCCGAGTCCGAAGCCAAGTCAAATGGGAGAAGTGGGGCTGAGTGAAGCCTTGTTCTCCACGCCCTCTCAACCCAAGTCTGCTAGGTTAGTCGTCTCTGGTTCCTTGTGCTGCTGGGACAACGGATGGGGGCATCACTGAGGCCAAGCTTTCAATCAGCTGGAGGGGTAATGGGAGGTCTGGGGCTGTGGTTAGGATGCACTGGGGAGCAGACACACTCGATTTCTGAATTATAAAAATGAGTATTGGAAAGCGCTCTTCCTGCACGCTGGCAGGCTTCTGAACATCTGGATGAAAGATGTGGGAAAGTTGTCCTTTTCACTGTGTTATCTGCTCTGCTCTCCCTGTTATGTGCCTGAACCTTCTGGCCAAACAGGGTTGCCTGCCGTTCTCTTGGGTTCCAGGTCTTTGCGCACATCATTCTCCCTGTCTGGAAGCCTGCGTGCTCCCCGCACTGCCTCGCCGTCCCTGTCACGGCTTGGCCTGCCCAAATCCCACTGGCCCCAATGCCACATCCTCTAGGAAGCAGCCCTGTGTCCCTGCCAGCCAGCCAGGCCTCCTCTCTCTCCCCACTTGGTGCTCTCAAGTCACCAAAAGCCCCCAGGTCCCCATCTGTAGGGGAGACATTGCATCCACCTTGCAGGAGGGCTTGGGAGTGGGAAGCTCCCAAGTGGGACAGCGCCCAAGAGCCACGCAGGGCAGTGGCCCGCGGCAGGTGGAGGCCGTCCTCGCAGGCCCAGGGCAGCGACCCCAGACCTCCTTGTGGGGATCCGCTGTGCGCTCTGCTTTCCCTGCTGGATTCTCCGCTCCCTGACGGGCAGCATCAGCGCCTGTCCTCCTCCGATCTGTCCGCCTCGCCCGTAGCTGGCTCTCGGGAAGCAGCCGGGTCCCGGGCTTCCTCGGGCTGTGCTCCTTAAGCTGCTCCTCCCGGTTTGGCGTGCGGCTCCAAACGTGCCGCCAAAGCTGCAAAACCATTTAGGCCTCTTCTAAAACAAGCAAGAAGACCACAAAGTATGTTTACGTGACAGGCCAGCAAAACACAAAACACCTGCTGTCCTGTGGCTGGGGACTTGGCAGCCGCGACATGCGCAGCCCAGCCTCCGCAGAAGTGCTCCCCGGGGCCCGAGCTGCGGGCTGGCACCGCCGCGGTCATTTGTGCATGGGCTCGGGCAGCGGGCTAGCGGCCAGCCGGCTTCACCCAGGGGACCGTCGAGCCACATGACCGAGCAGGCCGCCAGGGTGCTTTCTCACGATTCCACAACTTCCTTCTACCTGTTAGTCACCAAGGAAAGCCTTGTGATGAACGCTCGTCACCCTGCGATCTGGGTCACGGTCCTCCCCTGTGCTACAGCCTCCCACCACGACAAAAACAAATAAGACCAGCACGTTCGACACGAGTCTGCAAAACTACAGCGATAATTAGAATTAATATTTGATGTGCCAGGCAGAGTACAAAGTTCCTTGCAGAGGCTTTTATTAAATCCTCATACTCATCCTGTGAGTCGGGTGCTCTTTCCAGTCCTATTACAGAGCAGCATTTCTCAATCAGCGGTGATTTCGCACCCCACCCCCCCAACCCCACGGGACATCTGGCCAGTTCTGGAGACGTTTCTCATTGTCACAGCCGGCAGCACGGGGCATGGGGGATGCTACTGGCATCTAGTGGGTAGAGGAACCTCCCGCCGCCCACGACTGCTCCCCCAACAGAAACCATCCGGTCCCAAATGTCAACAGTGGCGAGGGTTGAGATCCTGTTCTAGAGAAAGAGACTAAGGCACAGAAGCTAACCCGCCCAGGGTCTCACAGCTCCCAAGCGAGGGTGCCGCCGAGGTCACCCGGCCTGGAGCACCGACCACACACCGGGTGCACCGCCCCACGCAGGGGAGCCAGGCCCTCATTTTACAGAAGATCGACAGAAACTTGGAGCGACTTACTTGAGGCAAAGCAACCTGGAGCCCAACTCAGACTCCAAAACCAACGCACTTGGGCGCTTGCTAAGGGGCCACATCTCTCCCCGGGCATCCAGCACCCAGCCTTCGCCCTGTGGAGGCAGCGCCCTAGCAGAGCCTGAGATGGTGAAGGCTTTTCTGCCAACTGCAGAGCCAGTGCGCTGAGCTCCCAGAGGGCAGTGGCCTAAACACAGGCGCCCTCGGGGTACTTTTCCTACTGTGCTTCCTCCTCCCCTGAACTGACTCACTCCCTGTAAGAGTTGGCCAGTGGAGGCCGCAGCTTTTCCACTCAGCTGGGCTCACTGATCACCAAGCAGCTGACACTTGTAAGGCCCTCCCCGGGCAGGCGAGCCCCTGCACCCCCCCAGGAGCAGCGGTCGAGGCTCCTCCAGACAGACAGCACCAGCCGGCCAGGGCATTTAAGCAAAGTAACACAGACTCCTGTGGAGGAAGAGCCGTGCCTGGGTTGTTTTTTTTTTGTGTGTGTGTGTTTTTTTTTTTTAAAGATTTTATTTACTTATTCATGAGAGACACACAGAGAGAGAGAGAGGCAGAGACACAAGCAGAGGGAGAAGCAGGCTCCCTGGGGGAGCCTCATGCCGGACTCGATCCCGAGACCATGCCCTAAGCTGAAGGCAGATGCTCAGCCACTGAGCCACCCAGGTGCCCTGTGGGTCTTCACTGGAGAAGCACAGGCCTAAAGGCTTGAGCACTACGGGGCTTGGTCCTGGCACGGCTGTGACCTCACTGTCAATTCGGGAAAGGGCATCCTGTTTAATGGATTTTGATGGGTCCCCTTACCGGGTCACGGGTGAAAAACTGTTTAAGGTGCTGCACAAAGTGTCGAAGTGCGGAAACAGGCCAAAGCGTCCACCCACCGTCCTGCCTGGCAGGGCCGGATTCGGACAACCTGAGGATTATGAGCGGGGTGTCCCTGGCTTGTCTTGGAACTTAGGTGGCACTCGTGGATCCCAGGAGCGTCTCGGCAGTCAACTGCCTCGGTTCCTTCTCAGGTTGGAAGCAGGGGGGTGGAACCTCCTCTGAGCAAGAGTCATCAACCAAGATAGCCCTCTGGGGTAGCTGCGGGCAAGGGGCGGGTCGTGGTGCTGTTCTTAGGGGAACCGGCTGCCTCGGTCTCTCAACTCAGCCCTCCTGTAGACTCATTTGCTGCCCAGCAGACTTTTGCTGTGACTAAGTCACACTTCGGGTACTGCACCCTGAAGGAACCCCCTATTTACCTTTGAAACCCCTCCATTTACATCCATGAATCACAGCTGGCCTCGGGAACTTTGCGAGAAACGAGGGTATCAAAGGCTGAATGATGTGCCTAAGACTTGGAAACCCCCACAACGCTGCCTCTATTCATCAAGAACTTGGAGTTCCCTGCCTCGTTATAAAAGGGGGAAGGTTCTTCCGTGGTGTAATCAGTTATTCGCCTGACAAGTACTATGCACCAGACACCGGGTGAGGCACGAGGGGGGTAACAACGAGCTCACAGTTGGGTGGGAGACACAGACCCAAAAGCAGGAAATGCTACAGAGCAAATGCTCTGGGTGCTGCAGGAACATCGCGGAGAGGCGGGGGTGGGGGGGTGGAGGAGTCAGGTAAAGCCTTCTGGAAAAAGCAGAACAACCCCACCTTGTTCCTCTAACTACTTGGGGCTGGGGTTGCATTTCTCAGGCATGCAAGGGGGTGAAAAAAAATAAGTTTTCATTTCCAAAGCTTGCTTTGTTTCAGTGTTACCAGCTCCCTTGGCTTCAATAAAATAGCCCAAGAGAAGCTGCCCTCCCCCCTCAGACTAACCAGGTGTGGAAACTGATTACATAGCAACCAGCGGCTCAATTAACCCTTGCCCCTTCGTTGATGACGTCAGGGAAACCTCCTGATGGTCTCCTGCTAACTGCGTCCTACAGCTGGGAGAACAGCTCGTCTCCGCTGTAGATGCAGCCCTTTTATTTCTTGGCTGTGAGTGAGACTGTTGGCACTTGCTTCAGATGACAGAAAACTGAATAATTCAGAAAAGCCCTCAGCCACTATGTTTTGCTAGAGTCTTCGATGGCAGTGGTATTGCTACACTGCCTATTGCTTGTGAGTCACCAGAGAGGCCCTCCCTGGCTGGCATTTAGATCAGCTCTAGCCACACTATCCCATTACCTTGTTTGTTTTTCTTTTAAATAACATTTAATATTAAGGGTAAATTCCTATTTGTCACTGGTTTATAAGCTTCATGGGAGGAGGACCCTCCCCCCACTCATCCACAGCACTTTTAGCAGTGATGGGCACAGGGTGAGTGCTCAGTAAATATTTGTTGAATGAACTGCTATCATTTACTATCGGCTAAGGTCTTTAAATCTATGATCTCACCCAATCCTCATGCCAACCTTATGAGGTATGTGCTGTCATTACCACCCATTTTCCAGATGACAATGGCTAAGAAATATGCCCCAGGTCACTCGTCTGAACAGCAGAGGTGAGCTCCAAACCCTCACTGGGACTTTGCACCCCTTACCGCTGTGATCCAGCTACCCTTGCGCACTTCCTGGTTACTGCTTTGAAGTAAGAATATTCTCAGCAGAAGCCTATCACCTCACACACAATCCTGGGAATTGAAGAGGATTTTCTCAAATGCTTTGAACCCTCATGAAAGCTTCTAAGACAAAGACAGCCAAGAAGAAACCCAGGAGTGAGTCTCAGTTATCAAACTTCTACATAGAGATAGGAAAGAGTGGGCAGGGAGGAAGCGGGCAGTGAATGAGAGAAGTTTCTATTTTCTGCCAAGTCCATGCTTATAAATACTATCCTCTTAAAGTGGTTTCTCCAGCTCCCATAAGGAAGCCGCGGAAGTATCATCACTTAATGACACTGCCCTGGGAACACGGACGGACATCAATACCAAATGAGCAAGTGATCTATAGCTCCTGTTGCTCTATGAAGCTGAGATCATGTTGTATAAACACTGCACAACTTTTATCATCCATCTTGGGCTGAGCAAAACCATATTTGCCCAGCACTCTGAGTAATGGCCAGGAATGGATGGATTAGAGCCCTTGAATTCCCGGTTGGAAGACATTAAAAGTTTAAGAGCCCCATATAGCTGAGTCAAATGCATGTGCCCATGCTGTATAATTAGCAGGCGCAACAGCAATAAAGATATAATTGAAAGGGAAGACCAGCAGGACGAGAACACGAACCGGCACCCTCCTCCCGGGTGTAGCCATTTCTCCCTTGGTCTTCAGCTGTGTAAACGGTCACCTGGCCGGCCATGGGGCTTCAGTGTGACAAAGGGCTTGGATCTCCCATTCCTCCCCTGAGCAATTTCTGCTTCCCTCTGAGGTCAGCTTTCAGGCATAAGTAATTCATTGCTCCTCTACTACACATTCATTTTAGCTCATCTAAACAGACTTCATAAATCAGCCCGGTTATTGTTTACTGAGGCCACCCCCAGGATCTCATGTATAAAAAATGAGCATCCGTATTACTAAGTGGAAGCCAATGGTCACCTGGCCTGCAAGAGACTCCCCAGGAGACCAGGGGATGCACAGAGGGCGACTCTTGCTCCCAACATCCAGGGAGCTTTGCTCTCAGTCGCATGGAGTCCTGCTGTCTTGACTACCAAGGCTTGAGAAGGATTGTTTGGAGTGGGGGAGGAAGGTCGGTTATGGGGTCAAAACCTCATCCTGTAAAGAAAATCCCAAGGAGTGATGACCCTAGCCAAGAAATGGCGCTTTGGGATAAGCCCTTCAGTGGAAGACACCTGTGTTCTAGCAATTTCTGGCTACTCTACCTACATTTTCAGGGGACCCTGGAGAGGCAGCTGTTCCTTCTAGCTTCAATTTGCAGTTGGAAAAACTGAGAAGTTCCTCAACCTGCTGGGCACCAGCTGTGCACGAAGGGCATTTTTGGTTCGGTCTGGCACCTACTGTTCCATTTTTGTTCTAGTCTGGTTTACAGGCTTGGGGCGTCAGTCTTTTCTCCTAGCGGGTTGACTTCTTTGAGCTCAGTCTGGGCCTCCCCCTCAGCCCAAAGTACAGGACTCTCCCCCGGGCTAGGACAGTGGGTGGAAACCCCCCTGCCCCCCACTTCTTCTCCTGGAGCTCATGTTCCCGGTGTTGATACCACAAACCCAGGACGCAAAGCACAATTATCAGCTGTGACATCATCAACACAGACTCCGGGCTGACCTCAACTCTGATCTAAGAGGAGGAAAATTAAAAGGCAAACGCTCTTCCACGCCAGGCATCTCCTCTGGTGGTGCCAGAATTAAAACCAAAACCAAGGAAGGGCTAAGCAAAAGCCATGCTGCTACATACAGATTATCTTCAAAATGAGGCCTGAGATGTCAGCTGCTGTCCCTGGAAACTGTGCTGATAAAAACGAAGCTGTTTTCCTCCCCCTCTGATGGCTAAAAGCTTGAACTCTGGAGCCTACCTCGCCTCAAATTCCAGCTTTGTCACTTAATATCTGTGTAATTTTGGGTAAATTGCTTAACTGGCGTGTACCTTGGTTTCCCCAGCAGTATAATGAGAATAAGACTATAGGGTACCTAACTTATTGGGTTGCTGGGATTTCCTGGGTTAACACATGAAATGCTAAGAACAGCAACTGACATACTGTTAAGTGCTCATTTAAAATTTTAGCTACTTGATGTCAAACCACATTTACATTTGACTCCCTTTTCAGTACCCACCTGGCCTCGTCCGCGGACTACTTGCTTGCCACTGAAGGCTGTTCCCAAAATGGCCTTCCAATCAGATTGCAAGGATGCCTCGCCATAGTACCATTCTAAATAATTTATGGTTTGCTGACTTCTGAAATTGGAGTCTGGTAGGCAGTTTGCTGTTAAACGTATGTCACACCCTAACCTTACCAGGGAGAAGGTCAAGTGCTTCCCTTCCACCCTTTGCACTGAAGCCCTGTCCTCCTTCAGAAAAATGCAACTAAGTACTCAGTGTGGTTCCCTTCTCAGAATGCACATCATGCAGTTTCCTATCCCCCACACCTCTTCCCCACTTGCCAGTTTACTGGGTCATCTTTTCTTTCAGGAAAGCCCATAAGATTGTGCATTTAATACAACACATGGGGCTTTAATCAATTGCTCACTTGACTGGTGACAGCTTAAGAAGTTCAGGCCCCTGGGAGTCCGTATGTGGTTCTCTTTCTGGAAAGGGGATTCAGGAGTCACCAGCTTCCACTGGCCTGAGCACAGGCAGTTAAGAACCCACCAGAACTTCTCCGCCTTCCAGGAGAAGGCCTGAAGTGTACATCCTTCAACCCAGCAAAGCCCAAGGCAGCTGCACCTGATCCTGGCTTTCCTGCCCCCTTCTTCCCATCCTACTGCCTGGGTGGACCCTCTGGCTGCTGCTATTGGGCTGGAGAGATCTAGGATCAGAGCCACAGTCCATCTGCTCCGCTGTTGGGGAAAGACCACGCGAGACACGCAGTCCAGCAAGGCAAAGAGCAAGGCAGGAGGGGTTCAGGAATGGCTTGGTCAAGAGCCTCAATCAGGGAAGAGCACCCAGGCAGTGACAACGCCACGAGGAACAGGATGTCAGCTTTATCCTCCAAAAGCCAGTCGCCAGAAGAACTATCTCGGGCCAGAACCATGTCATGGACTCCACCCTGAGAACAAACGTCTTCTCTCTCCCAGGTCCTGGCACACCCCCCAGCGTCGTTCGCCCTAGGAAATGCGCCCGGTGGGGCAGCCCAGGGAGGGGGATGTCCCTCTCCCGTCCGTCCACCGTCCACCGTCCACCGCCGAGGCCCGCACGCTTACCGTTGGCGTTCTTGCCGCAGATGAGATGTTCGTAGGGCTGCAGGACGCCCCAGAGCTCGGCGTCGTTGTTGATGACCATCTCCAGGGCCTCGGCGGACACCTCCCCGGGCCCTCCCCCTCCCCCTCCGCCTCCGCCTCCCCCGTCGGGGCTCTGGCTGGCCAGCACCCGGGCCCGGATCTCCTCCACCAGGTTCTCCATGCAGGCGGTGAGCGAGATGGCCGCGTACTCGTGGATGCGCACGGAGATGCGGGTGTCCACCATCCAACGGAAGAAGCGGCCCACGGAGAAGGTGAGGCCGCAGCGCGCGGACTTGCCGCGGCGCAGCCCGTCGCCCGCGCTCATGCTGTACAGGGACAGCGCCTTGACGGCCGCCAGCGCGCAGCTCTCGGCCAGCGCCCAGCTGTGCACCAGGCGCACGGCGCTCTGCACCTCGAAGCGGGTGCACTTGGCGTGCAGCACGCTCAGGCGCTGCGCCTCGCGGGCCACGCGGATGAGCGCCCTGCGGAGCAGCCCGGCCAGGCGCCGCGCAGCCTCGGCGGAGAAGGGCGGCAGCCGCCGGCCGCCCGCGCCTTTGCGCAGCACCCGGGCCACGTCCCCCTCGGTCCAGGGGAACTCCTCCAGCTCGGGGAGGCGCGGGCAGCGCGAGAAGAGGTCGGCCACCTCGGGGTCCTCGGGCAGCACCGTGTTCACCGTGTCCCAGCTGTTGTGGCGGCTGTTCATGGAGCCGGAGTAGCACCACCAGGCCGCCCCGCGGTGCTGCTGCGCCGAAGAGGTGAGCGCCTGCGAGTTGGACTTGGACGACGACAGGCTGAGGGAGCGGCACGAGTCCCCGGCCCCATACCCGGAGTCCAAGGTCAAGTCCTCCAGCGTCTTCAGGGTGGAGCTGTACGTCCCGGCCATGGGGAGCGCGCCGGCCGCGGCCTCGCCGAGCGAGGGGCGCTCACGACTCCATGCTCCCCTCCCCAGCGGGCAGGAACGGGCTCTAGGCTCTCCGGGGCGCCCTCCTTCCTCTCGGCGGCCACATGGCGCGCCCGCGGGCCGCGGGAAGGTGCGCGAGCCTCGGGGCGGCCGGGGCGGCCGGGGCGGCCGGGGCGGCCGGGGCCCCCGCGCAGCTGTCAGCGCAACGGCCCCCGCCGCGCCCGCTCGGCCCCGCGGCGCGTCCACTGCAGCCTCCCGCCAGCGGAGCGTCCGTCCTCCGCGGGGAAGGGATCCCGAGCGAACAGGGCGGCGGCGGGGGGAGGAGGAGGAGGAGGAGGTGGAGAAGGAGGAGAAGGAGGAGGAGGAGGAGGCGGCGGCGGCGGCGGCGGCGGCGGCGGCGCGCGAGTCCGGGACCAGCCGGCGAGAAAGCGCTCTGCAAACTTCTGCTCGGCGCCGGCCGCCCGCGCCGCTGGGTACCCCGGCCGCCGCCGGCATGCAAATGACCCGGGCCGGCCCACCAATCACCGGCCGCGACGGGCAGACGCTGCACCAATGAGCTCCCCGGGGGGCGGTCACTATGCAGATTTCGCGGGGCTGCGGGTGGAACCCCGCGGCGGAGGAGGCGGGGCTGGAGGCCGCGGGTCGCGGGAGCGGCGGGGATGGAGGGGATGGAGGGGATGGAGGGGATGGAGGGGGCGGGGCCCGCGGGCCTGCGAGCCACCCCGCGCCCCGGGAGGCGGCAGCCGAGACCCGGAGCGGAGGGGTCGGGCCTTAGGCGCGGGAGCTGACGGTTTAAAGAGAAATGGAAAGGAGAGGCCGGTGCGCGCTGCCCCCGCCCGCCGCGCAGCCCCCATCGAGCCCTCCGCAGCCGAGCCCCACCGAGGCTGGCGCGGCGCTGTGGGCCCGGGGGTGGGCGTGGGGAGCACAGCCGACTGGGGCGCGGGTGCACGAGCCAGGCACCCCACCTCTCGCCCGGACTTTCTGGCAGGCCTCTCCCGTTTCCCGAGATGAAACTCCATTTGTGTTTAGGGGGGCGGGGGGAGGAGAGACGCCTTTCTTGCTTCTCGCGAAACGGTCTGGTTTTCCTTACGTTGCCGTCCAGGTTCCTGATGACTGGGAGGGCCCCGGGTCTGTGGTCCCCTCCCTCCGCGCCACGGGAAACTAAGGCCGTTTTCTGGACGTGACTCCGGGGGAGAGGGTCCTCACTTGCATCCGAGGCTCACAAGGGTCGGGGGCCTCCCTGTTACAAGGGTACAGAGCTGCTGGCTGTCAGGGGGCTCCTTGGGGTGCGAGGGTGCGAGTGTCCCAGAGTGTGTGCACGTGAGAAATGGGCCCTGGCACTGGCCGGGCTCGAACCCCCGGCTGCGCCACCTCCTGACGGTGGCGTCCCCAGGGCCGAGCCCTGCGCCCCCTTGGGACTCGGGGTGGAATGGGTGCTGACCTCCGAGCAGCGCCGTTGGAAGTCAGCCTGGGTCCGGGCCTGTGTCCAGGAGCGGTCGGTGGGAGCGGGTGCACGCCCGGTCCTCTCCGTGCCGCGGCCGTCCTGCAGCCAGGAGCACACACGGGCTCCACCGCGCCTGCGCCCCGCGGGGCGACCGCAAAGTCCAGGAGGGGATTGTGCACGCGTCGCCCCCAGGTCAGCCCCCCGCGCTCCTGAATGGCTCCTTTGTGCGGCTCCAACCTCCGGCCGCGAGTTGGGTACGAACTAGAAATGTCTGGTTTGACTCTCTCCTTCGGACATTAATGGCCCCTTTCCCTGTGCAACTCTTTTTTCTCCTTAGCGCTCTGGCTTCTTTTCTCCTTTCTTCGGGTCTGTCTTTATGCAATATCGCCGCCTCATGGTCAGAAGTGGGAACGGGGTCGAGGATGGAAGTGACCCGAAAGACGCAAAGTCCGCAGAGATCAAGTTCACAGAGGACACAGGATGGGACTACCTCCGCTAGAACTGAAGAGGTCAAATGTAGGTATTGAGGTTCAACGTGTCAAAAATTCGAAAAACAAATCCGATGCAATTTAAAACGTAGTCGGGGAAATCTAATTTTAGAGCAAATGTTGCCCTCTAATGGACGTTTGGAGGAAAGAAGTGGCCCACAGGGCGGAGGACTGGCTGGCTGGGTTTCTTCTTTTTGTTGTGCGCACCCTTAAGAAGCAGAGAAAATGTCTCAACTGGATATTTACAACAGGGAAAAGTCATCTGGGAATGAGCTAATGCCATTTATCTTATATTTAAATGACTTGATGACATAAAAGTGTAAAGATAAACATGCATACAGCCCAATTTCAGAGTCTTGTGGATATTAAACTACTCTGCAAAGATTTGTTCCATGAAATTCAGCCATGGAAAATACTACTGGAAAACTATTGAGTTTCATTAATAAATAAATTCCAAGGAGAGGAAAAAGATGGCTGGGAACCTATACGTTAAAAAAAGCACTTAAGGCATATCAACTAGTTAGTCATAATGTGTGGAATTTATTGGGATTTTTTTTTTTAGAATCAATAAACATTTGACATTATGAAACAATTGTAAATGAGGAACATCACCCAGATCTTTGCTATTATGAAATTATTGTGTTTTTTAATGTAATGGTAGTGTGGTATGTTTATTAAATGTTACTGTCTTTTAGATATACATAGTGAAATGTGTGTTGTGATTTTTTTCATTAAAAAAAGGAAGTAAATTATTTTGGGAAGATCTGGTGGAGGGGACTAGAAAGTTATGAAAGATGGCTAAGACTGTAGATCTCTTGTCTTTCATACGTTCACCAAAGTCTTCTATTGCCATCTTGAGGACAGGACATACAAAGTATACCTGGAGTGTGTCTCTGTGTTTTGTGTGATGGAGGTAGAAAGAAATGGAGGAAGAGAGAGAGAGAAAGAGGACAAGATACATTGGGCTATGTTAGAAATTAACCAACTGATTGATTTTCAGTTAATCGTTTAGGAAGTTGGCGGGCAGGGTGAAAAACTTTAGATCAAGAAAGAAAAGACATGGCTTCTTATACATATGTACGTGTGTGTGTGTGTGTGTGTGTGTGTTTAAGGCAATCCGCTGGTAATGTGCTTAATGTTAGGAATGCAAGTTATATTAGAAGAAGAGGAAATATCATCCCAACCCAAATCTGGCCCAAACATCATTTTTGGAGAAAAACAACTGTCACATATCTGGACACGTTAAAAAGAACATGATGAAACCATGGCAAATATTGGGAGAATTCCCAGTGGAGTAATTAAAAATCTGGGATTGCCCATGCAAAAATTACATAAGGGAAGAAGCTTGAAATAAAGTTTAGAAACTTTACACCTTGGCTGATGTCTCATATTTTGTTATACAATTTTTTACAAAATCAAAATCAATCTGGAGATGGGGGCGGGGGGAGGGGGAATAAAATACCCTGGAATATATCTTGAAAGTGAAGATGCTGAAACTATTTAAGTACAGATAGAACTCTTGTACGAGAAAGACAGATTATGTCCATGAGAGTGGCCAAGTTTCAAATTAGTTTGTGGATCATTTTCGGTAAATTCTCTCAGTAATAGTTATTGAATGCCTACTGGGTTACGACTGCGCTAGACATGAGAGGTGCATTAGACAAGGTTCTGGCCATTAAACAAAACAGCAACAACAAAATGAAAACACATGCCCAATATGGAGAGAGAAAGGCACATGAGACTATTTTGCAAAATATGCTTTGCAGAGCTGCTCAAAAACCACTGATCAAGGGCCACCGCCAGTTCTTTGACTCACCACACAGGTTGATACACCTAGAGGAGAAATGGTACAAATATGAAGGGAGAAAATACTCTGTGGAACGCAAGGAGAGCTGAAAAAGATGCCAGTGGTTGCTAGAAAAAGGAACCAATGGTGTGGAAAATGTGAGGTAATCCTTCCATTCCATGCAATCCTTGTTAGCCCATTCCTGACACAGGAATTGTTTCTCTCTCTCTCTCTCTCTCCCTCTCCCTCTCTCTCTCTTTTCTGGACCTCATGACTAAAGAGATATACAGATCATTTGAAACAAAGAGCCCCCAGGATGACCAAGGGAAAAAGAAATACACTTCTGCAAGGCACATTCTGCAGAATGGTGTCATGGGTTTGGTCTGTGAAACAAGGATCAGTAGTTAAGTCTGGAAAATTCTGCATTCTGTTTCTCCCTGTAGTATATTCATGATGGACAGTATTTTATTTAAGGCTCTTTCATGTTTCCTTTAACCCAGTATATATCAGGCTTAACTGGGCAGAGAACTCCTCCTGCCCTGGGGCTACTGCAAAGTAATTGGGACTTTTTGTTTAGCTCCTAGCAGAAAAGACAGTGAGCATGCTTTGAGTCTGCTCAGGCAGTGGAGGTAAAGTAGGAAGAGATCCAGATAAATCCCAGAATAGAGCAAGGTTCCCCATCTAACCCCTGTGTAAAGCTGGAGTTTGGCAATCTGCTAGACAGATGTGATTCCAAGGGTAGACGTAAACCTAGAGCATTGGTCTACGGGGGAAAAGGAGGTGATGTGGGTTCAGGGACTGGCACAAGTCAAAAGGTTCACAAAGGGAACAAGATTGGAGGCTGGTGTCTCTCCAAGGGGGAACTCTGCTTATTAGGCAGTTGGTATCTGCCCCTGGGGATTAAGGGTAAGATTTTTAGGGGATGGTCTGGGGCTCCAAACTACACACATCTGGATGTTCTAGTTATCAATTAACTGGCTAATGCTGGTTATCAATTCACTGCAGTTGTGCTGCTTTCCTGTCCTGATATAGAGACCATCTAGAGTGAAACACGATATTCAACTCTGCGATGTTTGCTAGACATTCATTGATAAGATTCATCTGGCATTCTTTCTACAAATCTGAACTCCCAGCCCCTCTTCTTGATGGTCTTGATTTAGTAAGCCTGGAGTGTGATCCAAGTGAAAGTATTTTCTACAAGCATTCCCAGATGATTTTTACCAAGACCTTTCTTGAAGGTCCTGATTCAGTGAGCCTGGGGTGTGATCCAGGTAAAAGTATTTTCAACAAGTGTTCCCAGAATGCTAAGGCATTTGTCTCTTAAGCCTCAAAAATCCCTGAGGGCTGGTATAAAAATGCTTATTCTTGAGGCATACCTGCCGAGTTTTTCATTCAATAGGCCAGGAGCCTACGACGCTTCATTTTTAGTGGATGGGTGATTGGAATGCGTGGAGTCCAGAAAACTTGCTCTTCAGCGAGTTCAGAGGTTTCCAGCAGGTGGTGCTCTTGTTCATTTTGCTAAACATTTGTCCATTTAAAAATTAAATTCATTACTCAGGAGTTGGATCTTTAAAAAAGTTTTAAATTTCCCACACGGATAGATCTGGGACCAAATAGCTATTCCTGTTTATAAATCCCACTGCATGATTGGGAGATGTCTCTGTCTTCCCTGAAGCAAGGATGCCCATGGTACAGGAGTGATGGTACACAGCTCCCAGCCCAGGCATGGGCCTGCAGGGAATGATCTTTAGAGTTCAGACAACGGTCTCTTCAGCCTTTTCAATGAGGAATTAATTTGAAGACAAGGCTATGGTGGGACTATCTCTTAATTTACCACCAAAGGTTTAAAATTGAACCAGATTTTAGACTTTTTCAAAAGCAGTCCAAAATAATCAACTTGGAATTGAAGACATTAGTGGACATTAGGGATGACCCCTACGTTACAGATGAACACCAGAACACAGGCAGTTTCCTTGACTCAGTTTGGTCAGCAAACCAGAATCAGACATGTGATTAATGACCAAGATTTGTTGACTTCTACTTGAATGACCTTAGTTAGAAATTTTTTGTATTATTGAGGATTCCAAACATAGAAAAAGACAGAATTTGATAATGAACCCTATAACTCAGCTTTCATAATTATCCGTTTGTGGCCAGCCTTGTTTACACTGTCACCTACTTTCCCATCTCCAGTATTTTTTAAAGCAAATCTCAAAGGTCATAACATTGGGTAATGTTCATATAAGTCTGCCTGCCGGGCTGTCTCAGTGCTTTGAAGCAGGCCTAACAGGACCATCCTTTTTTAAATTTCTTTTTAATTTTAAAAATTAGAAATTAATTTAATCAATCAATCAATTAATTAAATTAATTTCTTTTTAATTTTCTTTTTTAATTTTTAATTTTATTTATTTGAGAGAGAGAGAGAGAGCATATGCAGGAAGGGCAGAAGGAGACGGAGAGAGAATCTCAAGCAAACTCCACGCTGAGCACAGAGCCCAATGTGGGGCTCGATCCCACAACCCTGAGGTCATGATATGAGCCAAAAATCAAGAGTGGGCCATCAACCAACTGTGCCACCCAGGAGCCCCATAATAGGACCATTCTTAATTTGAGTCCTGCTAGTTTTGCATTAAGAGAACATGCCCCAGTGTTGCAAAATACTGCCCCCGATGCCAAGAAAACACTTGCAAATGTGGGTGCTACTTTAGATTATGGGGTTTAGAGTACACCTGATGAGGTATTACTTTCCCCTCCTATGTGAAAATAATCATGTTATCAGTATGAACAACCACTATTAATCTGTTTCCTTAATTTCTGGATTGAAGCCAAGACACCCCTCACTTTTACCAAGGGGCTGACTATAAGATGTCAGAGGGAGTCATTCTCTAATAATTATTTTTCCTGTATGGTTTTTGGTTATTAAATCATCACCCTCCCCTAAGTTAGAAAAGAAATGCTTTTTAAAGTTTATACTAGGGACCTAGGAGAGCAACTTTATTTCTAATATTTACATGTCTTTCTATATTTAAAATTTGTATTTGAAAAATATAATGAAGAGAAGTAACAACCATAAACCCACTAAGTAACAAACTGTACAGAATGGGAAGTACAAGTTCCTTGCTTATTTCTTCAGGCTCATGCCCCTTAACAACTGGGCCTTCCAGAATTTCCCCTTGAGCTTGACAGACACATCTTTTTCTACTTACATGCACACACACACACATACATGCACACTTTTTTTCTTTTCACAAGGATGAGTTTGTTATGCATATTTTCTGCAAGACATCATGTAAAAGATACATATTTCCAAGATAGTAATGTATTTTACTGCAGTCTTTTCAGCTAGTCCTTTATTGAAGGGCTTCTCTTCTTCTTTCTTCCTCTTTCCTTCTTCCTTCTTCCCTCCCTCCCCCCTTTCCTTCCTTCCTTCCTTCCTTCCTTCCTTCCTTCCTTCCTTCCTTCCTTCCTTCCTCCCTTCCTTCCTATTTCTGTGTTTCCTCCTCTGCTGTACAAACATGCTGTGATAAACTTTCTTGTACATATACCTTTCTCCCCTTCCGATTATTTCTATATGATATATTCCTAGAGGTGGGATTATGGGTCACTGGGTATGCTCTTAATTAAAAAAAAAATGTATCACCAAATTTCCCCCTTAAATGTTACATCAGTTTACATGCTGCCTTCTCAAATCCTATATATGTTCCAACCTTCAGCAGGATTCCTACTCCTAGCTTCTCGGGGAAACTTTGCCTAGTAGTTTAGCCCATTGTAATTTGTGACTTCTTTACCACTCAGGGCTCTTGGCTGTTTCATACATGACTATTCTTAAAACAAGGTACTTTGTTAGAGATATTTAATGAATGCCCTTTATGCCCTCAGCTCACTTCAAATGTTACATGGTTTCACATCTTGGAATGTGTGATCAGGAAATTAGAAGGAGCTCAGGTATTTAGCAAGAACAAGGACTAAACCCATTGTAGTATTGTCAGTGACTCTAAAAAAGATGGAAACAATGTAAATATCTAACAAGGCTTACCTTTTCCTCCTTCACACCCGGATTTTTTTTTTAAAAATATTTTATTTATTTATTCATAGAGACACAGAGGGAGAGGCAGAGACATAGGCAGAAGGAGAAGCAGACTCCATTCAGGGAGCCCGGTGTGGGACTCGATCCAGGACCCCGGGATCACGCCCTGAGCCAAAGGCAGATGCTCAACTGCTGAGCCACCCAGGTGTCCCTGGATCTGTTATTTCTCAAAAAAGGCCCTGGCTCCTTTTAGTGGGGCCTCCTGGAGTTATCTTCTCTGTGAAGCTTTCCATAACCTCCCCATACCCTACCCCACCCTTCAATCCCTCTTCTGCTGTAATCATCCCTCATCATAGTGTGACGAAACTCTCATTTGTCTGATTTTTTTCCATTTTACTGTAAGGATCTTGCAGGCAGAGATTTTATTCCACTTAACTGTGCACCCAGGTTCCTACCTAGCACAGGCCCAGGGAAAACATTCAGTATTTTTGTTGAATAGATGAATCAATGAAATTTATCATGTAGGCCCAAAACATGATTGAATTGCATATGTCTTTTCTTTCCAACAACATTACCTGTTTTTGGAAGAAACCTGTTTTGTGTTTCTTGTTCTATACCCTTTTCCCTCCAGAACCTAGCACTGTTTAAACCCAGAATAGACACTCAGTAAATATTTGTTTCTTTAAACTCAGTTGACTTACACCGAATTAAGCAGCACTTGTTGCACCTTGCTGGGCTATACACAGTTTGCTCGCAAAGACTGTACAGCAAAGGATTTGTAAATACTTCCTAAGTAATACAATTTAGAACACACCGTCTCTCTTCAAAATGAGAAAGATTATAGATCAGATAGGTTAGCTAGAAAGAAACTAGTCTTGTCACAAGATGTATCATTTATGACAGCCAACAGGAAAAGTCACCCCTAACACTTAGTCCTCAGTTGAAAAAATGACTTAATGAATGAGGTCTCCCGATTGCCTAACCACCTCACTACAAATATTCTATTTTCCAGGGAGCAGAATCAATAGAATCAATGTTCTTTATTCTTGCTTATTGTTAATATGACAATTACATAAAGAGATGACTCAGATTGTGGCTGTCTTCGTGTCCATTCTGGTATCTTAATGACAAGAATAAATGCCATTTTACTCACCCACTCATCCATTAGTCTGAAATTACAACCTGTTTTCTGGAATTCTTCAGGAGTAATTGAGGTAATAATGTCGATGAGGCAACGCCACTTTACTCTCATCTGCTGCTTTTTTTTTTTTTTTTTACTTTATTTTTTAGAGCAGTTTTAGGCTCACACCATAAATAAGGGATAGGTACAGAGATTTCCCATATACTCCTGCCCCCCAAATATACATGGCCTCCCCGTTATCAACACCCTTCACTGAAGGGGTACATTTGTTACAACTCATGAACTTGCACTGACACACTATCATCACCCAGGGTCCATGGTTTTTGTTAGGGTTCACTCTTGGTGTTACCCATCCTATGGGTTTGGACAAATGTATGATGACATGTGTCCACCACTAGAGTATCCTGCAGAATAGTTTCATAGTTTCACTGCCAAAAAAATTCCCTGTGTTCCATTTATTCATCTCCCCCCTCTCCCCACTGCAACCACTGATCTTTCTACTGTCTTCATACTTAAGTCTTTTCCAGAATGTCATATAGTTGGAATGCACTTTTCAAAGTGTTAAGGGGTGGATTAAGACGTTTGTCAGTCCTTCGTCTGGAAACTGGAGACCTAACAGGACCTAGTAGAACTCATGGTATAATCTTGGGGACCACGTCTTTTAGTGCCCTCTAATGTGACTCCTGGGTTGTTTCTAATATGTGACAAACTGGGGCGCAGGGAAACCAGAAGAACTAGGCAAGTTGTGTTGTAATCGTTGTACCATTATGCCCACATTGTACCTGCCTCGGAGGCCCTGGTTCGTTGCTTGTCTTTGAAGGAATCTTCCACCTCCTTGTCCTGCTTTTCATTTTCTTAAATCAAAATATAACCCCCAGAGGGACGCCTGAGTGGCTCAGCGGTTGAGCATCTGCCTTTGATTCAGGCGTGATCCTGGGGTCCTGAGATCGAGTCCCTCATCGGGCTCCCTGCAGGAAGCTTGCTTCTCCCTCTGCCTATGTCTCTGCCCCTCTGTGTCTCTCATTAATAAATTAAAAAATCTTTAAAAGAAAAAAAGAATATAACCCCCAGAGAGCAAACTGCTCTTTACTTGAGCAAAATTAACATGCTGACAGTCAGCTTGGAGTGGAGCAAGGTCGCATACGAGTTTGCAAAGCAGGAAATATACCCAGGGTTTTGGCAAGCCACAGCTAAATGTGGCCCAATCACAATCTTGCCAAGGGTGCACTTAGATAGTCTGAGTTACAAATATTGCCCTTAGAAAAAATAACTGGAAAATAAATGTGGGAAGGTAGTCTATAAATTATCTCAGGCAGCTTGTCATTTGGGCTTCAAGAAGACATTACACTTCAGAATTAATCATCATCTTGTTTTAGAGCAAGGTGATATCCTCCAGCCAGCCAGAGGGGTAAAAATCAATTAAACTTTGGCCTGTGATACACGCACCTCTGATCAAGTTTAATCTACAGCAGCTGGTTCTAAAACCCAAGACCACAAAAAGGAACTGAGCTGAGAGTCTTATACTGTGGCCATTGTCTCTAAATCTGACCACAGGTGAAGTATTTCAAATGTTACCTGGTTTCACTTGTTGGAATTTGTGGTAAGAAATTAGAATAAGCTCAGATATTTATTTTTTTTAAGGTTTTATTTATTTATTCATTAGAGACACAGAGAGAGGCAGAGACACAGGCAGAGGGAGAAGCAGGCAGAAGGAGAAGCAGGCTCCATGCAGGGAACCCAGTGAGGGACTCGATCCCAGGACCCCAAGATCATGCCTTGGGCCGAAGGCAGGCGCTAAGCCGCTGAGCCACCCAGGGATCCCCTAAGCTCAGATATTTAGCAACAACAACAAAATCTATTGCATCATTGTCAATGATTCTAAAACAATAGGAACAAAATAAATACCTAACAATGGCAGATTGCTAAAATAAATGATAGAATATCCACATAGTGGAATAATGTGTAACCATTTAAGATGATGTTGTAGAAATATGTCTTTTATCTTGAAATGTTCATGATATATTAAATGATAAAAGCGGATTATAAAACCTGTATGTTTTGATCCTACCTTTGTTAAAAAAAAAAAAAAAATAGAAAACAGCTTAAGGGATCCCTGGGTGGTGCAGCGGTTTGGCGCCTGCCTTTGGCCCAGGGCGCGATCTTGGAGACCCGGGATCGAATCCTACATCGGGCTCCCGGTGCATGGAGCCTGCTTCTCCCTCTGCCTGTGTCTCTGTGCCTCTCTCTCGCTCTCTGTGACTATCATAAATAAATAAAAAATTAAAAAAAAAAAAGAAAACAGCTTAAAATATGCAGGGCAATGGTGGCTCAAGGTCGATAAAGCAGATAAGGTTACAGCTTTAAAGCTGGTTTGTTGCTTGCCTGCATTTTCTAATCTTTCTGAAGTGAGCATCTATTGCTTTGTTATAGCAAAGCAATACTTTTGAAAATAAATGTATTGGCCTAGCTCTATTAAGTATTATGAAAATAAATGAATGAACCGAAGGTTACTTAAAAAAATATTTATTCATGAGAGATACAGAAGGCAGAGACATAGGCAGAGGGAGAAGCACGCTCCATTCAGGGAGCCCGATGTGGGACTCAATCCCAGGACCCCGGGATCACACCCTGAGCCAAAGGCAGACGTTGAACTGTTGAGCCACCCAGGCTTCCCCCGAAGGTTACTTAATGTCCAATTGTCCTCACAGAGCAATCTGTGCTCTCATGACTTGTGAGTAAAATGTTTTAATGGTATATTTCACATTGCATTGTGATTTTATCTGTTTACATATCTACCTCCCCTTTGGCCCAAGCTTCTCCAGGGCTAGGATTATTATTATTCATCTTTACATCCCTAGTACATAGGTCAGGAATGTAGAGGGTGATGAGTAAATATTGAATAATTGAGTATATAGCACACCGAAGAATGCTGAAAGATTTCAATTTTAGTTTCAATGCATGCTGTTCACAATCACACCATCTGTCTTCCACTAACCCAAGAATGCAGTCAATGTATTTATGTTAAACTTTGATTTGAAACAAAGCAGTGAGGGGCACCTGGGTGGCTCAGTCAGTTAAGCGTCTGCCTTTGGCTCAGGTTGTGATCCCGGAGCCCAGGATTGAGCCCTGAGTTGGGCTCCTTGCTCAGTGGAGAGTGTGCTTCTCCCTTTGCCCCTCACCCTGCTCATGCTCTCTCTTGCTCTCTCAAATAAATAAATAAAATCTTTAAAATAAAAATGAAAAAAGCAGTGGTTCTCCAACCTAGATGATGATCAGAAACATCTGGGAACTCTACTGTCCAACAACCAAATCAGAATCTGACATAAAGAATCTCCAGCTGTAAATATGGCAAAAATCCAACCAACCCCAGGAGGTCCTCAAGACATAGTTAAGAAAAAGGTCAGGGGCCACAGGCTGAAGACAAATAATTTAGAGAAATCACATGTTTGGGTTGTGGGTTCTACCTCAAAGACACCATCAAGTTTGGGATCTCAGTATTACAGGAAAACTGCAAAGAAAGCAAATGTTAACAGTGGTTTCAAGAAGGATAAAGCATGCATACTTTATGCATATTTACTGGAGATTAAGTGAAGCCTATTCCTCAAAAGCCATAAAAATAAGCATAACTTTTGACCTAGTAATTTCACTTCTGAGGATTTATCCTAAGGAAATTATTGTGGATGTGCCTAAGAAATTCACTCTAAGGATCTTGATCACAGTTCCATTTACAATACCAAAAACAAATAAAAGAACTGTGAAAATTAGTTATGGGAAATCTCTCTAAAATAAAGTTGGGAGGTTAAGGCAGGGGAGCTCTCATGTCTTCTCACTCACTAGTCAATTGCAGACCCAACAGGAAGAGATAGACTTGACCTTACTCGGATTTAACCTTGCACGTGGATGCTACTCAACTCCAGCTGGAGGAAGACATGCTTTTTGTTTCTCCCCAGTAACAGCTCAGCCAATGAGCACCACCACACTTCAAGCTCCCAGCTTTACTCCAGTGGACTTTTTGGTTTGTTTTTTAAAGATTATTTGAGAAAGAGAGAGAGAGAGAAAGAGAGAGGAGGGGCAGAGGGGGAGAGGGAGAGAGAATCTTCAAGCAGACTTGCTGCTGAGTACAGAAACCCCCTCCCCAACATGGGGCTAGATCACAGGACCCTGAGATCCTGACCTCAGTGGAAATTAAGAGTCAGGGGCTTAACCGATTGAGCTACCCAGGCACCCTACTCCAGTGGACTTTTAGTTCATAACAGCCTTTCCAAATTTTCCCTTTTCTCCTTAAAACAAAACAAAACAAAATAAAAAAAAACAGTGCCTCTCCTTTGTTCCCCCGACTCGCCTATGGTTTTACTGCAGCTTATTTGTTCCAGGTTGCAATTCTCTTTTATTCCCAAATAAGCCCATCTTTCATCTTTTGCTGGTAAAATAACTGGCACTATTTCTAAGGTTACCAGAACAAAAGAACTAAACCCAAATAAACAATGCCCAACCCCAGAGAACTGATAAGCCATCTAAGCCATGGAATAGCCATCTAACAGATTACTTTGTGACAACTAAAAAGATACTGTAGAAATATATTTCTAGATATGAAAAGATGCTCCAAATAGAGTGTTAAAATTTTTTAAAGGATAAAATACAGGGCAGTATGCAAAGCAGACCTAATTTTTATAAGCGAAAAAATATATATGGATCAAATGCAACAAGTGGTTGCATCTGGAGGAGGGAGATTGTGGATTGTTAGAAGTTTCTTTGTCTGAGTTCTTTACAGTAAACCTCTGTTGCTTTTATAATAGGTTAAAGTCTTTGTTTTCTTTTTCTTCTCCTATTAAAGCCTAAAAATCAGTAAGGTCAGAGGAGAAAAGCTTCAATTTTGGAAACCAGCTCTTAGCACCTACTCTATCCTGTGCTTGCTATCAAGCTAGTTATATTCATTAACTATTTAGTCCTCATTACAACCCTGTGAATAAACCATAGACTGGAGCCAGGATTTGGACTCTGGGAGGCCAGCCCTAGAGTCTGCATTTCTAGCAAGCACCTTACTATGAGGGGCCAATTCTAGGTCTGGGTCTCCCTGTCATCCCATCTCCATGATGCCCCTTTGTCATGTCTCGTTGATTCTAAGCAGATTATAGGGCAGCACATACTGGAGAGAATCCTGCCCTGCAGGAGTTGGTTTTGAGAGAAGTGCAGTGGGTGAAGTTGATCTCTCAGCACCTTCTGGCCTCCCTGCCTCTCTGGATAAACTTAGTGCCTTCACGTGATTATTGATACTAAAGATCTACTCTAAATGTTTGGAGATTTCCCGATTTCTACTAGGTTAAAGACTCTAGTTATCCTATTGTTTTAACAGTTGGCTTTATACTCAGCAACTGCCAGCCAATCTTCAGAAACGAATCAATGCTAACATGATAAAGCATGAGTGTGTTGATGATACGTCACACTTCCAGGCAATGTGGATACATATAGAGGCCTTCTAGAAATTATTCCTCAAGCCAAAGCATTCATCATTCTCACGGTAGATGTTTTGGGCCTTGCAGGTGAAATATTTTATGCATTCATAGCTGAGCTGGCTGAGCAATGGCTGTTTCCAGCTCTCTTGCCAAGGTCCCTAACAAGGCTGCAAAAAGCTAAATCCTCCTGTCCTCAGTCTCCTTGCAGCTAGGGGTAGCCAGGTGGCACGGGTCTAGCCAACGAGATGTAGGTTGTTGAGGGTTTGGGGAGAAAACTTCTACTTTTCTGATGTTTCAGAACCGCCTGCTGCTCCACAGCAGGTGCCTTCAACTTCATTTTAGTCATTGGTGACCCACAGGAAAAGGTCAGAAGAATCTTGGAGATGCCAGCCCAGAAATTATTGAACTACTGAGCCAACACCAGCAGCTGCCTGTGTCCAGATCTTTTTTTTTTTTTATGTGTGAAAAATAGTCTCTGTGAAACCAGTGTTAGTCAGTCGCCTTTCACTGTCAGCCAAAGCATTCCTGACTGATACACACATCTTTAAAAACAAACCACAGTTCAAGTTCATGGGGCTAGTTTTATCCAGAACATTGACATGCAGTTCCAACACATAAGAAGGCAAACAAAACCAGAGGTCCACACCATTGTGGTGTTTGTTCACAGCATTCCTGAGAGTGTTATATGTGTCTTTATTTGATTTCTGGTTACTTTAAAAAGATATTGAGAGTTAAAAAAAATAGAGGCTATTATCTGAGATTCATCACAGGTATAACAAAATGCAATATATTACATGAAAAATTCTGTTGTTTTTAATGATTCAACAAAAATATTTGATAATGTTCACTTATTCAGACTTTTGGTTACCGTTTTCCTATTTTGACAAGTCCATCAGGTTCTTAGCAATGTATGTTGCATGTAGGAGCTCACCGTCAGGTCTGTTTTCTTTTTTATCTTCCATTTTATCTTTTCTTCTTTTTCTTCACTCCCTTCCTCCCTCCCTTCCTCCCTTCCTTCCTCTCTCTATTTTTTCTTCTTCCTTTTTTTGTAAACCACAATCCTATATGGAAAAAAAGAATAACATGTCTAGGTAAGAGGTAGTGAATAATAATGAAGCAAGCACTGGGGTTGAGATCCATGTGCTAGATATCTTCTGTTTCTCCCCCAGATCCATTGTCTACCTGCTGCTGACCCTGGAGGCTGACCAGTGTGGAGCATGAGCAACTTTGCTGACTCTCTCTTAGATCTGGTTGATGGGAAGCTTTGGCTGGAGATCCAAGGAAGGAAAGAGACTGGGGAGTAATTAGTGGCTCCTAATGTGAGGTCATTTCAGGCTGGCTGTGTCCTTCCGCTCCTCTTGACATGTTTGAATCTACTTAATTTTCTGTCTGTTTTTGATTTCAGGAACCAAGCCTTCCCCTTGTTCCTGCAGGCCTAGACATGGTATGGCATGGCTTGGCTGCCGCTAGGCCCAGGTTGTTTCTCCTACACCTGTACACTTGTAATTATTGTCTTTTAAATGAATACTCCTCAAATTACCCTATTTGGAGTAAGCCTGCTGTTTCCCATTAGAGCCTTGACTGATCCCAAAAAGATACCACGTTGTCCAATATAGTAGCTACTGGCTTCATGTAGCTATTTAAATCTTCATTTTAATTAAAGAATTGAAATAAAATTAAAATGCAGCATTCAGCTCCTTGGTCACACCAGCCACATTTCAGGTGCTGAATAGCAACATATGACTCAAAGTTACCGTTGGCCAGATCAGATGCAGAAAATTTCCACCATCCCAGAAAATTGTACTGGACAGCCCTGATAGAATTTTGACCATCTTCAGACCTCCCTTTCTCCATCAGGCTTCTTCTTCTTTTTTTTTTTTTTCCATCAGGCTTCTTCTTGATTGTATTGTAATCATATCCTTGCTTTTCTTTATCATTTTACCACTTCTGTAAGCATTCTAAACAAGATGTTTTACGTTTTGCCTATTTTGACCTTTAAAAATGTAATTTTACAGCATTTCTGTTGTCTTGCTTCTAGATTGTTTTGAACATCCACTCATATTTAACTATTGTTCAACATCATTTCTATATAGTACTCCATTATGTGAATATATACACTTAAGGAAAAGTCCATTCTACTGTTGCTGCATGTTTGGGTTGTTTCCAGCTTCTGGTGATGACAAACCATATATATGTTTCTTTGTGGATGTTTGTGCACATAGGCACATTCCTGGAGTAGAAATGAATTGCTGTGTCATAGAGTGTACATCTCTTCCCCTTTAATAAATCATGCCAATCTGTTTTCCAGAGCAACAGAGCCAATTTATACTCCCATCGGTTGTATGTAAAAATACCTAGTGCTTCACACTCTCACATTTCAGATGTTTACATGACAGCAATCCTGATGTGTGCTGTGGTATCTCCCTGTGATTTTTAAATTGCACGCACCTGCTTATCAATGAGGTCAGTACCTTTTAGGTCCAATTTCATTTTTCCCACATATATAGTCAAGTATCTCAGCATCATTAAAAAAAATACTGTCCTTTCCTCATGCCCTGTGCCACTTATGTCTAAATCAAAGTCCATATATGTAGAGGCCTTTTTTTAGGATGTGCTTTTCTTATCTGTTGGTTTCTTCTATTACTGTATCAGTTCTATACAATTTTAATTACTGTAGCTTTGATATCAACATTTCTTGGTACCTGTTGGAGCAAATCCTCTGACATTTTGATTCTTATTTAAGATTGTCTTGGATATTTTGGTCCTTGGCATTACCATACACATATGTTTTAAGGTCAGCTTGTCAAGTTCTAAAACAAAACAATACAAAACAAAACCCCCAAATTCTGTTGAGTGTTTTGGCCAATGAATATTATTTATTTTCCCATTTAATCAGGTCTTCTTTAATATACAGTACCACTTTTAAAAATTTTATTTTCTATTTGTTTTTGGTACAGAAATACTGTTTATTTTTCTTTATTGACTTTATATCCTAACAACTTTGCTAAAATCTCTCACTGCTCTAATAATGTAAAGTAGATTCTTTTGGATTTTTTATGTCATTATTATACAATCTGTAAATGGATTTTTTCTATCTTCTTTTCTAATTGATGTGTTTTTTATTTCTTTTTCTTGCTTTATTGTACTCTCTAGGGCCTGTAGTATACCCAACAAAATTAAGTAGAGGTTATGAATAGAACTGACTTTGTCTTATTTCCAATCTCCAAAGGGAAGATTTCAAAGATTCACTCAATTGATTATAGGCTGCGTTTTGGGTTTTGTTTTTTGTTTTTTGTTTTTTGTTTTCAGATTAAGATTAAGGAAAGTTCAGGCAGCCCGGGTGGCTCAGCAGTTTAGCGTCGCCTTCAGCCCAGGGCCTGGTCCTGGAGACCTGGGATCGAGTCCCACGTCGGGCTCCTGGCATGGAGCCTGCTTCTCCTTCTGCCTGTGTCTCTGCCTCTCTCTCCATCTCTCTGTGTCTCTCATGAATAAATAAATAAAATATTTTTTTAAAAAAGATTAAGGAAAGTTCCTTCTATTTTTGGTTTGTTAAGAGTTCTTTTTTTTTTTAATCATCAATGGATACTGAATTTTATCAAATCCCCTTTTTATATTCATTGAGATGATCATATGCTTTCTCTTCTCTAATTACTTATATACCAGTCTCAGAAAATTAGCTGGAGAGTTTCTAGGTCTATTTTTCTAGTACAGATATCTTACAACATGCATATGTGGTTATATCAGTTTAGGCTCTTTTGATTGCAAAAATAACAGAAGCCAAAAAGGGAATTTACTGTCTCATTTAATAAAAACTTTGGCACAGTTGAATTTAGGCATCAAATTAAGTCATCAGGACTCTTTCTCTTCACTGTGCTCTGCTTTTCTCTTTGTTGGCTTTCCTCCATTCTCCCTCCCCCATCTGGGGCAAAAGACTGCCAAAAGCCATGGGCACCTTCTTCAAGCTTCAAGTTCAACAGAATAAGGTTAAGCTTCTTTCAGCTTTCCCAGCAAAATTGTCATTGTAACCCATTGGCTGCAACTGGGTCATGTTCTCATTCCTAAAGCCATTACAATGCCAGTCTCATATAATGACCTGATCCATTAGGCTTTAGTCATGAAGCTGAGGGTTGCATCAACTCATCCTTAAGGATATGGATTGGGAGAGGGACACGGTGTAGGTGACTTCTGAGAAAAAAATTGGTGTATGGTTATCAGAAATAGAATAAAAAGATGTCTTTTACACTAACCTAGATCTTTACTACTATCAGTATGCCTGTTACATCTACTACAATCCTAAATTGCTGATTAGATTTTGGGCAGGAGGGAGTTTATATTTAATTTGGATTATTAAGTGTTCAGGCAATGTGCTAGTGCTTTGGATGAATTGCTTCTATAATTTGCACAACCTTAAGAAGGAAGTACAAATACTACCCACATTTATAAAATAAGCCCCAAGTGACACAGCTGAATGGACAGAACTGGGATTGAAACTCAAATCTATTTATCCCCATGGTCTGGGCTTTTTACATTACCTAAAACTGCTTCTCTAATCATCTAACTCTAAAATACAAGGACACAAAAATTAGTAAATATAATTTTCTAAATTTATTCCCCTTTATCTCATTCCAACAGAATTTTGAAATATTATCACTGAATAATGTTTTATAATATAAAATACCCCAGAGGAACATACAAATGGAAGGATATACAATTTATCACAAAGGATGTGCTTCAACAAGAAAGCTAAAGAAAACAAGAATTAGTACCAGCTTGCCCTGTTGCCCAGCCTTACATCAGTGGCATGGGGCCATTTCTGAATTTAGATTCCCTATGAATCAGCCACCTAATCCCAGAGCTTCACATTAAGGAAGTATTATCTGGTTGGCAACAATGGCATAACGAGGGTAAAAGGTCCCCAGGGCCATGTGAAATGTTCCTGCTCTCACTTTCTCCATGCTATTGCCTGAAGGGTGAGATTTTGCAGCATCTAATGCCCTGTGGTCCTCCATGCGTTGAATCCCTATATATCTCACTGTGACCTACCTTCTCTATTCCCTGGTTGTTAGTGTCTGCAGCAATACTTCCCTCTGATAATCATTATAATTGGAGAATGAAACTCTACTGTGATCCATTTATCAGTGTACTGTGTTTTTTTTTTTATAAAGAAAGTCATATATATTTTAAAAAGCTGTTTTCTAACTAAACTGGACTACATATTGTTCTGCTGTATTTCCTATCCGACTCAGTGTTTCTTTTATTCTCTATACCTAGAATGATGGGAAACTGGGTTAACTTAAGTTTGCTAGGACAAACTTTGGAAGGACATAGTTTTTGGGGTTTTGTTTTTACTCATTTTACTGATGTACCACAAGTGTCAAGAACTGTTGTTCCTGGCCCATAGTAGGTACTCAAAAAAATTTTAGCTTCAATTAGTGTGCTGTGTGTATTAGTTGATTCGTATTCTGGAATGAGGTCCTTACCTCATCACAAAACAGTAACAAATAGTTCAGAAATTGGCACATGTCCTTGGCCCTCGCTTTGAGTAGCCCTGATCTTGTCCAGTGTTTCCCTATGTGTGGCCTTGAGAAAAATACAAGCTGCCTAGCATGGGGTCTTTGAATTGGCATTTTTAACGAGTAACCTGGTCAATTTTTATGATATGTATTAGCATTTGAGATTCCCTGGTCAAGTCCAATATCTTATTTGATAAAAGAAGGGAAGTAACTTATCCAAAGTTATACATTTTAGGGTGTGTTAGCACTTTTTCCTTCTCCCTCTCTTCCTAATAGTCTCCGGGTTTTTGTTTGAGCATCTAACCCCATTCACAGACAGCCTGTGTGCTTTTGAGGAAGGTGAACAACATCCCTCTCAACTTCAAGGTTGTACTCTGAATGGCCTATTTAATCCTTCAAGACACAGTAACTGCTTTGGAAGTAGACACATGATCCAAACTGGTCCAATCAAGGTGAATGTTAGAATTCTCACGTAGCATGGTGACATGTCAGCACTGTCTCTTTCAGAATAGCCTGGGATGGTCTTCAAGCCTGGAACAGTTCCAGCCATTTTGCACCATAAGGAAGCTAGGTACAAGATAAAACTGATGGGGGGGGGGGGCAGATAGGACAGACAAGCAGTGATGATATCACTGAGCTGCTGAATCAATCCAATTGGGAAATAGGCCCTACTTATGGGCCTTTCTGTTGGTTATGTGATCATTTGCCTTTATTACTTAAGCCAGTTAATGTGGATTTTCTGTTATTTACAACTGAGTATATCCTAAACAATTTATTAAGATGTTCAAAACAGAGGACTTAAGAACTTCAGCTCTTTGTGCTTTAGTTTTATAATTAGTAAATTAATGGATTGGAATATATCAGTGGTTTTTAAATATATTTTTAGCCATCAATCCCATTTTTTCAAGCACAGATTTACATGGAATATACAAATACATAAAATACATTTCAAAAAATCAACAAATGGACTCCTTATTTAATAATTCTCATTACTGATGGCAGATACTTCATTATGGAAACTTTTATTTTGCTTGGAGCACAATTTAAAGTCCACTAGTATAACAATAAAATATATGTAACGTATTATATATAATAAAATACATGATATATAAATATATATAATAGCTGACATTTATTGCTTTTACTTTGTGCAAAGATTGTGCTGAATGTTTTCTTAATGCATGGTTTTATTTTAAATTCAACACAAATCCATGAAATAGGAACTTGTATTTAATAAGGAAGAATAATAATACCTACCTTGTGGGACTGTTGGGAAATTAAAACAAGATCCTAGACTGCAGAGTGAGTGACTTTTCACTGAACTTGAACCTAGAAGAATGAACACCTGAAAACTTTGCCTATTATGGCCTTTCTAATTTCAAATCAATAAATTCTCCCTGTATTTGTGAACCTTAACTGGTACAGATTCTTTCTGAATTTGAGCCTCAATATTCTCATAAGTAAAACTGAAACTCTACTTCTGTTTCCTCTTTCACTCTGTGATAAGTATTAATTTTTTTGGGAACAGAAAATCATACCATCAGCAGCAGTACTTTAAAGAGTAAAAACAATAATATATTTATAGACACCAGGTGTGTTTGTGCTGAAGCCCTCATAGTCCTGTTAGTTTAAAGAGGATTCACAAAGAGGTGTAACAACTTGCCTGGGTTACATAGCTCATAAGAGTCTAAAGTTGAGACTAAAATACAGTGGGCTCAGACTTCTGGACCAAGGCTCTTTGATTCTTGATACTGATCCTAATTGACATAGTCACTCTTGGTCTCTAAGAGCCACTGAATTTAGCCAATAAGAAAGAAAATCTGATGCGTATTAAAAGCAAGTATGTTCCAAATTTGACTTGTCAGGACTTTCATGGCCTTATAAAGAAAAGAATATTTTGCACTCTGGTTTTCTGTGTACATAGAGGTGTGACTGTGGTTTTGGAATCTTGCTGCAACCCTTCATGTTGAAAGGTCCAAGTACCAACCCACTAAAATAATAGTTGGCAATTCTCTCTAGTTTTTGCCATTTCTCTATCAGCTAGAAAACTAACACGATGTCCTCAACATTTTAAATGTTATTTAATTTGCTTGAGTGTTCAATAGTTCCTCACAGTATATATATATTTCAGTATATATGTATATATATATTCAATATATCAGATAAATTGTTGCTAATGTATTTCTTGTATTTGATTACATCCTCTCTAATGTGATTGTAAGTTTTCTGGGGATGAGACCATCTTTTTTAAATCAAGTACAGTCTTATATTTTCCCTTATCACATTTTGATACTTTCCAAACATTTAAATGTAGTCCAGATTTTAGCGTAAGCCTCCCACTGTACATCTTCACCAGCATTTCTGCACATTCCTGGTGAAATTTTGTTCTGGCCAGTTCCAGCTCCCACAGGACTCTTGGTCTGGCTTGAAGCAAATCTTCTTTGTAGGGACCTGCTCCTAGCATCACATGCCCAAGTCAGGGCAGGCAATAAGAAAGGAGGCTTACATACTATTTGCCTAAACGTTTAACAAATTATTAAACTATTACATATTAAACTATGATATAAAATTTGTATTGTTCTCCTACCTTGATGAAGTTGCCTTTATAAAAAACTACAAGGCTAGGTTGAAACAGAATCCTTGGACTATTTCTGGCTCCCTACTGGAATTTGCCAATGTGGAGGGAACCAGACCCTGCCCACCAACCCCCCACCCATTCCTAGTACACCTCCTTCTTTTCTTCCTGTGTCTCCTCCTTCATCATCTCACATGATGGGGATTTTCTTTTTCTTTTTTATTTATTTATTTATGATAGTCACAGAGAGAGAGAGAGAGAGAAAGGCAGAGACATAGGCAGAGGGAGAAGCAGGCTCCATGCACCGGGAACCCTACGTGGGATTCGATCCCGGGTCTCCAGGATCAGGCCCTGGGTCAAAGGCAGGCGCTAAACCTCTGCGCCACCCAGGGATCCCGATGGGGATTTTCATATGCAATCATGGATATCCCTGCATGTTGAAGTTCTGTCACCTTACCCTCAAATAGCCATTCCTTGGAGTAGACCTCAGTCTTGGTGGAATGCACACTAGTAATGTGGGCTATCATCAGGAAGATGGACCCATAGACAAAGCTTGTGCAGTGGGACACTTTGGGCAGGATGCCTAGTGTATGGTCTAGAAAGGGAGAGAGTATGATCCTCAGACTAGAAGTAACAACATTACCTAGAAGATGGTTGGATTTGCAGAATCTCAGGTCCATCAGTGTGTTGCAAATGGCATAATTTCATTCTTTTTTATGTTTGAATATCATTCTATTGTATGTGTGTATTACAATTTCTTTCTTTTTAAATTCAATTATTTATTTATTTTTTTTTAGTAATCTCTATACCCAGGATGGGACTCAAACTCACAACCCTGAGATTAAGAGTTGCATGCTCTTCTGACTGAGCCAGTCAGGTGCTCCTGTATATACACCACACTTTCTGTAATCATTCATCCATCAATAGATACATAGGTTGTTTCCATATCTTGGCTATTGTAAATACTGCTGCAATAAACACGGGGTGGGGGGAGGCATCCATATCTTTTTGAGTTAGTGTTTTTATTTTCTTTGGATAAATACCCAGAAGTAGAATTACTAGATCATATGGTAGTTCTATTTTAATTTTTCGAGGAAGCTCCACACTATTTTCCATAGTGGCTGTATCAATTTACATTCCCACCAAGAGTACATAAGGGTTCCTTTTCTCCACATCCTTGCAAACAACAAATAACATTTATTATTTCTAGTGTTTTTCATAATAACCATTCTAATAGGTGTGATATGATATCTCATTGTGGTTTTCATTTGTATTTCCCTGATGATTAATGATGTGGAGCATCTTTTCATATACAAATTGACCAACTGTATGTCCTTTCTGAAAAATGTCTGTTCAGATCTGCCCATTTTTAATCAGATTTTTTGGGTTTCGGCAATTGAGTTGTAGGAGTTCTTTATATATATGGATACTAATCCCTCATCAGATATATAATTTACAAATATCTTCTCCCATTCAGGAGGTTGCCTTTTTCATTTTGTTGATGTTTTTCCTTCACTGTGCAAAAGCTTTTTAGTTTGATGCAGTCCCACTTGTTAATTTTTGCTTTTGTGGCTTTTTCTTTTGGTGTCAGATTAAAAAAATCATCACTGAGTCCTATGCCAAGGAATTTACTGCCTATCTTCTAAAAGTTTTATGGCTTCAGGTCTTATGTTCAAGTTAATTTTTGTGGATGGTGTAAGATAGTGGTCCAGCTTCATTCCTTTGCATGTCATAAATTGGTTATAAATGTATGGGTTTATTTCTGAGCTTTATATTTTGTTCCATTGATCCAAGTCTCTGTGTCATTGACCTGTGTATCTATATTTATGCTACTACTATACTGTTCTAATTACTAAATCTTTGTAATAAAGGGAGTGCAATGCCTCCAGTTCTGTTCTTTCTCCAGAGTTCTTTGGCTATTCAGGGTCTTTTATGGTTCCCTACAAATTTTAAGATTGTTCTATTTCTGTGAAAAATGACATTGGATTTTTGATAGGGATTGCACTAAATCTGTATATAGCTTTGGGTAGTATGGACACTTTAACAATATTAATTCTTCTAATCCATGAGCATGGAATATATTTCCACTTATTTGTGCAGTCTTCAATTTCTTTCATTAATATCCTGTATTTTTCAATATGCAGTTCTTTCACTTCCTCAGATAAATTTATTCTTAGTTATTTTATTCCTTTTGATTCAACTGTAAATGGGATTGTTTTCTTAATTTCTCTTTCTGATAGTTCTTTATTAATGTATAGAAACACAACAGATTTTTGTATATTGATTTCATGTTCTGTAACTTCACTGAATTCATCTTTTTTTATAACTTTTTTTAGGGTTTACTATATATAATATCATGTCATGTGCAAATAGTGACAGTTTTACTTCTTACTTTCCAATATGGATGCCTTCTATTTCCTTTTCTTACCTAACTGCTGTGGCTAGGACTTCTAATACTATGCTGAATTAATATGGTAAGAGTAGGCATCCTTATCTTCCTGATCTCACTGGCCCCAGGACCAAGTTCAGAGGGAACGGATAGCACCCAGACTTGAAGGGAAGGAGGACCACCTGTTTATATTAAAGCATTAACCTGAGAACAGGCATCTAATTTCACACACATATCTAGAAGCCTGCTGGAAAACATGGGGATGGAGACTGGTGAGCATCATCTTTGGGCTTTCCTTGCCATGCTCTAGAGTACCAGCCTCTCCCAGATGGGAACTTTTATATGTGTCTGATGCTCTGAATTTTGTGGCTGCTAGCTAGGGGACACTTCTCGATTGCTTGGTTCTGGTGGCCAGCAGGGCTTTGCTTGCAGTTCCACAGGACTGTATATATTTTCATATTTTAAAACTTTATTTTTTAAAGATTTTAATTTATTTATTCATAGAGACACAGAGAGAGAGAGAGAGGCAGAGACACAGGTAGAGGGAGAAGCAGGCTCCACGCAGGGAGCCCGACGTGGGTCTCGATCCCGGGGCCTCCAGGATCACACCCCAGGCTGCAGGCCACGCTAAACCGCTGCACCACAGGGGCTGCCCATATTTTCATATTTTAAAAGTTGATGCCTGAGGGTCTGGTTTCCAATCAGCCTGACCTAGGTACTGAGGTCCTTTGGGATGCTGACAAGTCTTGGCACACCCTCAGCTATGGGGATCTCTTAGAAGTATAATAGGTTCCTCAGACAAGCAAAAGTTTTGAGAGACATAGAGCTGGATCAGGGTTGAATCTCAGGGTTCATCTCCTACATGAGTCCACTCCTTCATGACTAGGAGAGGTAGTTATTTCATTTACTGTATGGAAACCAACATAGAAATTCAAGCAAAATGAAGAAACAGGAATATATTCCAAATGAAAGAACAAGAGAAAACTTCTGGGAAAAACCTTAATGAAACGGAGGTAAGTAATTTACCTGACAAAGAGTTCAAAGTTATGGTCATAAAGATGTTCACCAAGAAGACTGGATGAACACATTGCAAACTACAACAAAGAGATGGGAAATATAAGAGAGTAGCAAATAGAAGTCACAGAGCTGAAAAATATAATAAACCAAACTGAAAAATACACTAGATGGGTTCAATAGTAGACTGGATGAAGCAGAAGAAAGAATCAGTGAACTCAAAGATATAGCAGTGGAACTCAGCCAATCAGAGCAACAAAAAGAAAAAAATAATGAAAAAGTTAAGATAGCTTAAGGGACCTAAGGGACATATCAAACAGATTAACATTCATATCGGAAAGAAGAGTGACAGAAAGTGGCTTATATGAATAAACAATGGCTGAAAGCTTTTCTAACTTGGGGAAGGGAGCAGATATCCTGATCCAGGAGGCCCACAGAGTTGTAAATAGAGAAACCCAAAGAAACCCATACCAAGACACATAATTAAAATACCAAAGTCAAGAACAAGCAGAGAATAGTAAAAGCAGCAAGAGAAAAACAACTTGCTACATACAAGGGAATCTTATAAGACTTTTGACAGATTTTTTTTCAACAGAAACTTTGCAGACCAGAAGAGAGTGGTATGAATATTCAAAATGCTAAAGAAAAAAACTTCCAACCAAGAATGACAGCAACATTACCATTCAGAAGTAAAGGAGAGATAAAGAATTTTTCAGACAAGCAAAAACTAAAGGAATTCATCACCACTAAATTGGCCTTAGCAGAAATGTTAACAAGACTTTTTTAAGCTGAAAAGAAAGGGTGCTAAATAGTAACAAATACATGGAAAAATAAATATCATTGGAAAAGTAAATATATAGTAAAGTTAACAGATTAATCTCTTGTAAAACTAGTATAAACGTTAAAAGACAAAAGTAATAAAAATAACCATAATTACAATAATTAGTTAAGGGAGACACAAGATAAGAACGTGTAAAACGTGACATCAAAACCATAAAACGTGTGTGTGTGTGTGTGTGTGTGTGTGTGTGTGAAAATTATACAGTTGAACCCCTATTTTAAAATTGATAACTTGAAAAGGTGTGGGTGGTTCCTTCCAGCCTAGTCAATTGCCCTCTCGGAACAGCTGATTTCCTAATTCCTAGAACAGTGATATTGCTAACTGGAGAAAGAGTAGATGTTAAGGTCTGTTGGGCAGAGACCATGACTGTTTACTAACTGTTGAACCTGCATTGCCTGCATATGTAGATGTCCAATAAAAGCCTTTAGGCTCCAACAGAGGACAGGCTAGCCAGCAGATTTTGATTTTCAATTCAGAGCTAGCTCTACTTAACAGCACTTAGGCTGTGAATTGAAAGGTTCATGACCAGTGTACATTTGGAGAAACTACAAAGAAAACAAAATTTTTGAATAACAGCTTCCATTGGTGTAAGGGGTGAGGATTCTAACACCCCAGCCTAGTATAAAGTGACAGGTTAGGTCACTTTATGACCTACCCAAAGAGCATGACTTACACTGAAAGTTCCATATGTTAAACAAATGTTTAACATTTGTTGTTAACATTGAAAATGTTCCATTTTCTCAATGGAACAGATGTGTATTGTATTGATGTTGCCCTATCTAACAAAATCAGACTTCCCCAGTGGATCCTGACATTCTTTCTTCCCCCATCCCCCTGGTATCTACCATCATCCCTCTTTGCATGTGCCAGTGGCAGTTTTCTGTGGGTCCAGATATAAGATCGAACCCCAGGAAAAATTAGGGAAAAGTGGGGATTGTGTTATTGGCACACATTGCTCTCACATTGACAAAGTGCAACCTCAGCTCCACCCCCAGAGATCCAGTTTAACTGGATGTTCCATAACAAGGCTGCTCAATGGGCTGGACACATCCCAGAAAGGGTGGGGAGAGTTACAAAAGCCATCTCTGTCCTTTGTCCAACCCAGGCAGTAAGTAGCAGAGGAGATTGTTTTTCCTGAACTTCGGTTCTTAAAATACGAGAATGTCTACCCTCAGAATTTAATAATATTGTTTTGCCCATAATTACTTTTTTTTTTTACAGCTTCAAACATTTATGCCAAGTATCTTTGAGGTTGGCCACATGTTTGCCACTTAATTCTTTAAGTTCCTAGTTCATGGGAAGTTGGAAATCATTGTTGTAATTTTTCCAGGACGCTTTAACATGTCTCATCATAACCACATTGTATCTTAAATGATTGTTTGGCAATGTTGAGATTGAGAGTTTCTAATATGCGTTTCTCAACAGAACAAATCTAATTAGACATAAATTTTTTCCTTCTTTATTTTTCTAATCCTGTCTTCAAAAATAAAGCTCAACACCGTGGCACTTGACTTCCATTAACATTTGGATGAACCATACTGACATCTCATTAGGTAACTTCCAAAGTGGCTCAAAGACAGCCAATGTTGCTTTTAGTAAACATTAAATTATAAATTGAAGAATTAAAGAATTTTAGCATTAGTAATATTCTAAGTTCTTCTGTTTGGATGCTTCACTTAGTAGGTGTGGAAACTATGTTTTAAAAAAGTTAAATAATTTCTTGCAGACCACATTGCTAGAAGAAGCCAGAATTATGACCAAAACCTAGGGATCTTAATTCCCAAATCAGTCTATTTCTCTACGCCAGTGATTCTCAAAGTGTGGTTCAGAAAACCCTGTACATTCCTAAGGCCCTTTCAGGGGGTCAATGAGGTAAAAATTATCTTAATAATACTAAGATGTTATTTGCCTTTTTTTCCACTTTCATTCTCTCACGAGTGTACCATGGAGTTTTCCAAGAGTTACATGACATGATATTGCAACAGATGGAATGCCAAGACAGGTATGAGAATCCAATTGTCCTTTGTTATGTCAGACATGAAACGATTCCCTGAAATGTAAAACAATGTTATATTATCCTCACTAATTGTTTTGAAAATATACTTATTTTCATAACACTATCATTTATGTTTAACATATATTGGGCTTATTGTTTTTATTTTAAAATAAATTTCTAAAATTTCTCAGTTGTAATTTTTATCCATATGTATACATGGACATGTGTGTGTATATATACATGTGTATATATATGTATATGTGTGTGTAATATTACAATATTGATAAAATTCTTCAGAATCCTCAATAATTTTTAAGAGTGTAAATGGATTCTAAGTCCAAAATTTTGAGAACTGCTGCCCTATACCATGTTGGTTGGAAATAAATATTAATCAAGATAGGCCTGTAATAGCTCCAGAAACTGTCCCTTAAAATGTGTCACATTATTTTGTTCTTTACAAGTTGTATCAGTCAGGATCACAGCAGGAGACAGCACACTCTGAAGAGATCACTGAGGGAATTTTCATGAAGGGACTGTACAAAAAGCGTGATTAGAGTTAAAGGAAACCAACAGGGGAGAGTGAAGCATTTGTGATTATCAGGTAGGCTTTACCACCCCTGGGGTCAAGACGCAAAGACAAAAGGTGGTTCCTGGAAACAATTTCACCTGTGGCTGTAGGAAAGGGCTGCACTGAGGAACTGTGAGCCTGGTAGGGGTGGGTCCAGATTTTCAGGGGTCTAACATTTACATAATTTGCAGTACCTCATGGGAAAAGAACACAAAACAACCTTTATTTTTTTAAAAGAAATCACAACTTAAAAACTTGAACAATTTAGTAAGTACCATACACATCATAAAGTCCTAGAGAATGGCATATTTTATATGATAATATAAAACATACTTTTGATAATGAAATTTAAAATTTATGAATTGTGAAGCTTGAGGAAAGCAACACCAACTTTCTTTTATATGAGACTTGGAAGATTTCAGGACATTTCAAATTTTCTTGTGTTGTGGCTAATCCCAAATACTCCTTGAAGTGATGATGTGTATTAACCATTCTTGCTGTGATATTGCATTATGAATTTTATATCATCTTCAAATTAGCAAGAAATTAATTAGAACCGAAATGACCGTGATTGGGGAAGACTATTTTAGGCTAAGGGAAGACATGGGCAATACAAGCAAGTTTCAGCAAAGGCAAAAATTCTAGCTTGGTAAAACTATAGCTAAGGCAGTAGTGGGAGATAAGACCCAGTACCAAGACCACAAAAGTGTGCTGGAGTCTGAAGGGAGGTGAGAAAAAGTGTCAAATCTTGGCAAAAGACTGAGGAATCAAAGGCTCGTTAATGATCACCAGACATGGGAAAGGCGATACAGATCCTTAGTATTAGAATCAGACAGAACTCTGCCACTTTCTAGCCTGTGAAACCTTATGAACAATAACTTAACCAAACATGGAAGAGACTATGAACCCCCATAGTTGAATTCCACTAAACCCAACTAAATGAATCTCCAACTCAAGTGTCTCCTTAGCCAGATGCTAAAAATAACCACAGCCACTCCAACGACACCTGATAAAAACATAGTGCGATGGAGGAGAATTCAGAGTGGAAAGAAACAATAGTTATTTTCAATTGTGATTAAAACATCTTACTTTTTCTACTTTGATGGAAAGTACATTACATGTAAACACATTGCGAGGACTCCTCACAGAAGTTTGGCAGGAACAAGCACAGGTGAGGAACTCTCCTCCTTTAAGCTTCGTTAGCTTTAGCTTTGAAGAACATCTCCGCCTTTTCTCCTCCTAACCTCTCAACTCATGCCAACCACCCCATTGGCTGAACCCAACAAGAAGCCAGGGTTATCATGGGGCGAAGTGGATGATGAAGTCAAGATTCCTGAGTATAGATAAAGATAAAGAAGGGTGGAGAGTGGATCTGGAGGAGCAAACAGAGAATGTCTACTTTTCAAGTGAAACAGAGAAGTTAATAGATGACCTGGAGAGATATTGCAATTGATCCCATTCACAGTGGGAACTAGAAAGAATCAAAAGTCCTGCCATTGAACAGCAGAGCCCTGGGAAAACAAGGGGCTTTAAAATAAGGAGACATATGCAGGAGATGAGGATTTGAACGACTGGAGAAACCATTGGATACTTGACAGTTCTTTATGGGCACTGTTTTTCTCTTTCTTCTTTAGGTTCTCGAACAGGTCTGGTGACCACTGTGACTTGGCAAAAATCTCTGGTAGCTTTCATTTACATGAACTTAAAATATTTATTCTCTTGAAAATAACATTATAAATAGTGGTTAGATGTCCAGATCTATCCACAAAAATCCTTTTTCATACAAATATGTCTAAACTAGAACGCTAACAGTATGCCAACATTTCAAAGACCATCTCAAGCACAAATAGTGAGAGACACCGGAAGTAAAAGAGTTAACAGTCCATCTGGAATAAGGTGATCCTTGACCATAGAAGAAGGATGGAAACAACTGAGGAGAAGGGAAGACCCAAAGAATAAATGTGATGCCCTACAAGAGGGAGGCTCACAAAGTGGAAGATCCATAGTATGGCCTGAGTAAGACAAGTTGTAGGAGTGAGACCCCTGTGGAGGTGCAGGTGTCCTCAGCCTTATCATGCCAACAAAATAGTCTCAAAATTTGCAGACCACCTTTCTAGCTGGAGACCAGCAGGTCTTCCTTTCATATTGCTTCTAATCAAGTATCTTGCCATGGGAAAAAGAAAAGTATCTTGCCATGAGTAAAACACCAACTGAAAATTATTTTGCCATAGAACTTGTTTGGATTTTTGAACTCTTTGGCGATTTTCTTCTGGAATATCACAGAACATGTTCAGCCTACTTCACTTAAAATGCACAGCCCAAATCCCTCAAACGTTATCCCTGCTAACTTGTTGAAGACATTTTCGACATTCTATGCCAGCATTTCTATTAATAAGTAGTGGCTTTGAGCATCTTAGTTCTACATCAGAAGCAAGCCAATATCTTGAAGCTTGTTTATATTCTTTCATGGTAGGGAGATTTCATTGAACTTTACTGACTTTTTGTGCTCTGTGCTGACAACATAAAGGTGAAGGAGACTTTCTCATGACATCTATTTATGTTATTGTTTTGGCCAAAAGCTGAAAAGCTTGCAAGGAGCCCAGGAGAAATGAGAGACAACTTGAGGGAGAAAAGGAAAAGTAGAGAAATGAAAAGAGAGGGGCAGACAGCAATAAGGAGCAGTCATTGCATGGATCAGACATTATCAGTGTGTTTTTATGAACAACACTGGGCTCAGGTGGTGGTAAACCAGTGGCAACAGTGGTACAACAGGGCGTAGAACCACTTTGTAACATGAGAACCACTTGAGCCATATATTACACTATAATCCTCCATCATCTATGGTAGTTTAGACTCAAATGGCAGAGCAGAATATTGCCTTCAAGAAACAAATCATCCTGAGAAATGGATTCAAAATTTCCTCTCTCGAAAAGTGAGTCAGGGGATCCCTGGGTGGCTCAGCGGTTTAGTGCCTGCCTTCGGCCCAGGGCGTGATCTTGGATTCCCGGGATTGAGTCCCACATTGGGCTCCCTGCATGGAGCCTGCTTCTCCCTCTGCCTGTGTCTCTACCTCTCTCTCTATATATCTCTCTCTATCTCTCTCTGTGTGTGTGTCTCATGAATGAATGAATAAAATCTTTTTTTTTTAAAGAGAGGTGAGTCAGAAGTATTAAAAATAAAATTTGCGCCAAATCTTAGAAGGCAAAATGTACTTGAAAAAGAAAGCATAGGTCATTCAGTTCATTTGTATTCAACATCACCCTGTCACATAAGACATATCAGTGAATCAAGTATCCCTGGGTTTATGCTACAAGATGATGGGGTTTCAGGACACTTGGGTGGCTCAGAGGTTGAGCCTCTGCCTTCAGCTCAGGGTGTGACCCCGGAGTCCCTAGAACGAGTCACACATCAGAATCGTTGCATGGAAACTGCTTCTCCCTCTGCCTATGTCTCTGCCTCTTTCTGTGTGTCTCTCATGAATAAATATAATCTTTAAAAAAAGATCATGGTGTTCCCCTCCCCCCCATGTATGCACATTAATGCTACTGATGTTGAAAAGATGGATAAAATGGAATACCTGGTGGGACCAGTGGTGTTTGTTTTTAAGACAGTGAAATGTCATTTAAAAGATGCTACCAGTATCTGTTTTCAGAAGTGAAAATTTTCATTTACTTTGGGGTAAGTGTTTTGGAAAGGTTTATAAAGTCCTTTATATCTTCTTGTCTAAACTGATAGGCGATTAAACCCAATTAAGGACCTGAGACAAAACTACATGAGGACAGGCATGCAGTCTGATTGTCTCTGACTCATACTGGAGAAAAGACCATAGTAAAGACCTGGCTATCTTTGAAAGCTCACCTTACACTGAATAAAAGGTATCCTACATGGAATATTATGAATAACTGACTTTGGGAAATCCACTATGGCTTATTATTGTTTCTTGCCTGAGTCAGAAGTTAGCTTATACTCCTTGTGGGAAGGAGGAAATGACTTTCCCCCTTCAGGAAATATTTTTTTTTCCCACCATTAGTTATCCTGGAGTAGAAAAGGAGCCTTCTGGATCATTAGAAGGAAGAATTTTTCTTCCCTTTTAGGGAAGCTGAGACATCAAGAAGAAAAGAGATAATTCTCATGTAGGTTGAATGGTCTTTTTGATACAGGGAGGACTTTTGGGGTAGTAGGTAGGACCAGTAGGTCTATTTTAGATCTGTGATTCCATCTTGGAGCCATATTTGAAATTACTGTCACCAGTGTATGAACCAGGGTATAATAGTAAAAGCAACGTTGCTTTTGTTTCTCTAATCTAAGGGTAGTCAGTCCCTACTGCTGGATGAAAACTTGAACAGTCAATAGAGATAATAAAATGTTATGGTCGCTTTAAGTTGCAAATTCTGTCTCAAAATAGTATTTAAGTTTTCTCTCTTCTCTCAGCTAGGGCCTACTGCAGATAAGAACATACCATCTGGGAAAGAGAGATATGAGTTTATTCTCTCTTTCTCCCTCCTCTATTCCCCAACTGTTCTATTAACCCTATTTGTATTGAAGCAGGAGGAGTGAGGACGGGTCATGGGGATCAGAAAGGTCTTCCTTGGCCAGTACTATTATAAGATTGCTTTGGGCATTCTGGACTTGGCAGATATTTTAATGCAGATCTTTCTCCCATGGATATTTTTATAGGTTCTTCAGGGGCTTGCCTTCTAGATCCCTTTAATTTTTGCTCCATTGACATAGCTATCCCAGATTCCCATCCCGTCCCTAGCATTTATGCAGTCTGCTCTATGGTTGAAGGTGAGTACATTACTCCCCAGACATAGCTTCTGCTCTGTTACCACAGACTGTTTTCTCAAATGTGAGTCAGGTATCTGTGCTTTGTGTCCCTGAACTTGAGGGAACATACATCATGTTCTCTGCTGGGGCCCCCTGGAGTCTCTCTCACAGGCTTTACTTATCTATGGTAATCCTCCCCAGCCCTCCTCCTCTCTCATTACTTAGTATGCACTTTAAAAAATATATTTATTTATTTATCTTAGAGAAATAGAGAGAAAGTGCAGGGAGTAGGGGCAGAGGGAGAGGGATGGAGAAAATCCCAAGCAGACTCCCTGCTAAGTGTGGAGCCTGATGCGGGGCTCGATCTCATGACCCCAAGATCATAATCTGAGTTGAAATCAAAAGAGTTGGATGCTCAACTGACTAAGCCACCCAGGCACCCCATTTAATATGTACTTTAAAAAAAAAAGATTTTATTTATTTATTCATGAGAGACACAGAGAGAGGCAGAGACATAGGCAGAGGGAGAAGCGGGCCCCCTGTGGGGAGCCTGATGCAGGACTTCATCACAGGACCCGAGGATCACGACCTGAGCCAAAGGCAGCTGCTCAACCAATGAGCCACTCAGGTACCCCTAATATGCACTTAAAAAAAAAAATCTAAAAACTAACATTTTTCTTCCATTATTGACCCTTTACCATTCTCTATTCCGTCCTATTTCTAAAGCCTGAAAAATGTGTATTAAAGCCTTTAATCTAGACTCTATCTCTCTTAGTTTTCCATTCGTGTTTTAATACCATTATTGGTCTGTGTTATACTGTCAGTTGAATTCTTGTACTAGCTTCCAATATTCGTGAATTCTTTCTTTGACTTTGTCTGCCTAGGGTCTAGGCCATCATTACCTTGCATGATAGCATGTTAAGAAATCTGTGCATATCTGTGTCCTCAATGATCATAGAATGGTGCAAGGACACAGTTCTGATGTGCATGAGTTGGGATAATGCTACATTGTGCAAAGTGAAGACTGCCTGTATATCCAGTTCACCATGTTTTTATTTCCAGGACTATATTTTTTATCTGCAGAATTTCTAGTTGGTTCTTTTCCATACACACTGGTTCTTAGTTTAAGCTCTTTTTCCTTATATTTTCTGTCTTTTTTATTTTTTAAATGATTTGAATTTATTTATTCATGAGAGACACATAGAGAGAGGCAGAGACACAAGCTGAGGGAGAAGCAGGCTCCATGCAGGGAGCCCGATGTGGGACTCAATCCTGGGACTCCAGGATCATGCCCTGTGCTGAAAGGCAGACATTTAACCCCTGAGCTACCCAGGTGTCCCAACATTCTCTGTTTTTTTAAAGCACATTATTGCTTAATTTATTTCCTTGAATTTCTGAAATGTATTTAAAAAAAGATTTTATTTATTTATTTGAGAGAGAGAGAGAGAGAGCACAAGCAGGCAGAGGGGCAAAGGGAGAGAGGGAAACAGACTCCCCATGGAGCAGAAAGCCTGATATGGACGTGATTCCACTCTGCAATCATGACCTGAGCATCAGGCAGATGCTTAACTGATTGAACCACCCAGGCACCCCTGAAATGTGCTTATTTCAAAGTAATTTTGAGGGCAGTATACCAATTGCATTTTGTGAGCAGTGAAGTAAATTCTCCATTATTGAGCTCATTGGCTGGTTATTTCTGTTCATTTTCATTATATGCCTGAAAATTTTATTTGACTATTTATCTTGAGTGGAAGTTTCTTCTCTCTTATGCTCTGTCCTAAGTCTATCTTGCACAGGCACTTTTGAAATGCTTTCCACCCATTTCAGGACCTGTAATCAAGAACTAGGTGTGCAACTGTATGTTGAGGCTCCTGTCCTATAGTGATATTGGAGACAACAGATTCAAACTTAAGAGACCATCAACTTATTATAGACTATTTTCTACACAAAAGCAGCAGTAAAACAATAAAATAGCAGTAATATGTACCTACTAATAATTATTTTGAATGTAAATGAACTAAACACTCCAATCAAAAGACATGGGGTGGGATGCCTGGGTGGCTCAGTAGTTGAGCATCTGCCTTTGGCTCAGGGCATGATGCTGGGGTTGGGATCGAGTCCCACACTGGGTTCCTTGCTGGGAGCCTGCTTCTCCCTCTCTCTGTGTCTCTGCCTATATCTCTCTGTGTCTATCATTGATAAATAAATAAAATCTTTAAAAAACAAAAAGACATGGGGTAATGGCATGGATAAAAAAGCAAAGCCCATCTATTTGCTGCCTGTAAGAGATATGTTTCAGACCTGAAGACACATGAAGATTGAAAGTGAAGGAATGGGAAAATATTTATCATGAATATGGAGGTGAAAAGAAATTCAGGGTAGCAATACTTATGTTGGACAAAATAGACTTTATAACAAACACTGTAACAAGAGACAAAGAAGGATACAACATAATCACAAAGAGAACAATCCAATAAGAAGATATAACTGTAAAAATTTATGTGCCAGACATTGGAGCACCCAATACATAAAACACCTACTAACAAACATAAACAAAGTAAATGATGGTATAACAATAACAGTAGGGAACATAAACAACCCCCTTACATCAATGGATAGATCCTCCAAACAGAAAATCAGTAAGGAAATAGTGGCTTTGAATGACATGTTGGACTAGGTGCATCTAACAGACATATTCAGAACATTCCAACCTGAAACAGCAGAATATGCATTCTTTTCAAGTGCATATGGAATATTCTCTAGAATAGATCATACATTAGGCCACAAAACAAGTCTCAACAAATTAAAAAAGACCAGAGTCATACCATGCATCTTTTCTGACCACAGCACTATGAAACTAGAAATCAACCACAAAAATAGAATCTGAAAAGAACACAAATACACGGAGCTTAAATAATATGCTACTAAACAAGGAATGGGCCAACCAAGAAATCAAAGAGGAAATTAAAAAAATACATGGAGACAAGTGAAAATGAAAGCACACACACAAAAAAATAAAAATAAAAAAAAGAAAGCACAACTGTCCAAAATCTTTGGGATGCTGCAAAAGCTGATTTAAGAGGGAAATTTATAGCATACATGCCTACCTCAAGAAACAAGGAAAATCTCAAATAAAGAACATAACTTTACACCTAAAGGAGCTAAAAAAAGAACAAACAAAACCCCAAACCAGTAGAAGGAATGAAATAATAAATATTAGAGCAGAAATACAAAATAGTTACTAAAAAAATAACAGAACAGATCAATGAAACCAGGAGCTGGGTCTTTGAAAACCAATAAAATTCATAAACTTTTATCCAGACTCATAAAAGAAAAAGAGAGGGGGCACCTGGGTGGCTTAGTTGATTAAGAGTCTGACTCTTGATTTCAGTTCAGGTCATGATCTCAGGGTCGTGAGATTGAGCTGAGAAGGGCTCCACACTCAGTGCAATCTGCTTGGGATTCTCTTTCTCCCTCTTCCAGACCCCTGCTCACACTCTCTCACTAAAATAAATAAATAAATAAAGTCTTTAAATAAAAAGGTAAAAGGACTCAAAACAAAATAAAAAATGGAGGAGAAATAACAATGGACACCTCAGAAAGACACCTCAGAAATATACAAAGAGAATATTATGAAAAATTATATGTCAAAAAATTGGACAATCTAGAAGACAAATGGATAAATTCCTAGAAACATATAACCTCCCAAAGCTGAATCAGGAAAAAAAAAAAAAAAAGAAAAATTGAACAGACCAATTACTGGCAATGAAATTGAATCAGTAATAAAAAAAATTCCCAACAAACAAAAGTCCAAGACCAGATGGCTTCACAGGTGAGTTCTACCAAATATTTATTTATTATTTTTAAAGATTTATTTACTTGAGAGAGAAAGAGAGAGAGAGCATGTGCACATGAGAGTGCGGGGAGCAGGGGCAGGGGGCCCGCAAAGTGAGAGGGAGAAGCAGACTCCCTGCTGAGCAGGGAGCCTGATGCAGGCCTCAATCCCAGGACCTTGAGATCATGACCTGAGTTGAAGGCAGATGCTTAGCTGACTGAGCCACCCAGATGCCCTGAATTCTACCAAACATTTAAAGAAGAGTTAATACCTATTCTTCTCAAACTATTCCAAAAAACAAGACAAAGGAAAGCCCACAAATTCATTCTAGGAAGCCGCCACTACCCTAATACCAAAACCAGGTAAAGACACTACAGAAAAGAGAGAACTACAGGCCAATATTTCTGATGAACATAGATGCAAAAATCCTCGACAAAGTATTAGCAAACCAAATCCAACAATACATTAAAAAAAAACCCATTCAGGGATGCTTGGGTGGCTCAACAGTTGATCATCTGCCTTCGGCTCAGTCGTGATCTCTAAGTCCCAGGATGGAGTCCCACAGGACTCCCAGCAGGGAGCCTGCTTCTCCCTCTGCCTGTGACTCTGCCTCTCTCTGTCTCTCATGAAAAAAATAAATAAAAACTTAAAAAAAAAAAAACACCCATTTACCATGATCAAGTAGGATTTATTCCTGGGATGTAAGTGTGGCTCAGTATTTGAAAATCAATGTGAGGCATCACATCAACAAGAGAAAGGATAAAAATCATATGATCATTTCAATAGATGCAAAAAAAGCATTTGACAAAGTATAACATCCATTCATGATAAAAATCCACAACAAGGGAGGTTTAGAAGGACATAACTCAACATAATAAAGACCAGATACAAAAAGCCCAGGGCTAATGTCACCCTTAATGATGAAAAACTGAAAGCGTTTCCCCAAAGATCTGGAACAAGACAAGGATGTCCTTTCTCACCACTTTCATTCAGCATAGTACTGGAAGGCCTAGCCTCAGCAACAAGATAAGAAAAAGAAAAGCATCTAAATTGGCAAGGAAGAAGCAACACTTTCACTATTTGCAGATGGCATGATACCATATATAGAAAGCCCTAATGACCCCACCAAAAACCTACTAGAACTGACTCTCGCTTTTTGTGCATTTTTATTTTGTTGCATCCTGTTTTATAAGAAAGACAAAGACTTGTACTCTGAAAACAATAAAATACTGATGAAAGAAATTATAGGTGACACAAACAAATGGAAAGGTATTCCTTGCTCATGAATTGGGAGAGCAAATACTATTTAAATGTCCATACTACCCAAAACAATTGACAAATTTAATGCAATCTCTATCAAAATACCAATAGCATTTTTCTCAGAACTAGAACATTAAATCCTGAAATTTGTATGGAACCACAAAAGACCCCAAATAGCAAATAAATCTTGAAAAAGAAAAAAAACTGGAGGTATCACAGATTTCAAGATATACTACAAAGCTGTAGCAATCAAAACAATATGGTACTGGCACAAAAATAGACAACACAGATCAAGAGAACAGAATAGATAGCTTAGAAATAAACCCACGATCATTTCATCAACTAATCTTCAACAAAGGAGGCAAGAATATGCAATGGGAAAAAGACAGTCTCTTCAACAAATGGTATTGGGGAAACTGGACAGCCTACATGCAAAAGAATAAAACTGAGCCACTTTCTTATACCATCCACAAAAATTAAGTCAGAATGGATTAAAGACCTAAATGTGAGACCTGAAGCCATAAAAATCTCAGAAAAGACCATAGGCAGTCATGTCTCTGACATTAGCCATAACAACATTTTTCTAGATATGTCTTCTGAGGCAAGGGAAACAGAAGCAAAAATAAATTATTGGGACTACATGAGAATGAAAAGGTTCTGCACAGCAAAGGAAATCATTGACAAGACAAAAAGATGGCCTACGGAATGGCAGAAAATATTTGCAAATGATATATCCAGTAAGTGGTTACTATCTAAAATATATAAAGAACTTACACAACTCAACACCAAAAAGCCAAATAAACCAATTAAACAATGGGCAGGAACCATGAACCGACATTTCTCCAAAGAAGACATACAGATGGCCAACAGACACACGAAAAGATGCTCAAAATCACTAATCATCAGAGAAATGCAAATCAAAACCACAATGAGATATCACCTCACATCTGTCAGAAGAGCTAAAATCAAAAACACAAGAAACAGTAAGTGTTGGTGAAGAGATGGAGAAAAAAGATTCTTGTGCGCTGTTGGTGGCAATGCAAACTGGTAACAGCCATTGTGATAAACAGTATGGAGGTTCCTCAAAAAATTAAAAATAAAATTACCACATAATCCGGTAATTCCACTACTGGGTATTCACCCAAAGAATATAAAAACACGAATTTGAAAAGGTATATACACTTCTATATTTATTGCAGCATTATTTACAATAGCTGAAGTATAGGAGGAACCCAAATGTCCACTGATAGATGAATGGATACAGAAGATGTGGAGTATTACATAGATATTGGCATATTATTCAGCCATAAAAAGAACAAAATCTTTCCATTTGCAACAACATGAATAGATCTAGAGGGTAAACATCAATTGAGATAAGTCAGTCGGAGAAAGACAAATACCATACAATTTCACTCATATGTGGAAACAAAACAAATGAACAACAACAAAAAAGAGGCAAAAAAACAGACTTTCAAATATAGAGAACAAACTGGTGGTTGCCAGAGGGGAGGTGGGTGGGGGGTTGGGTGAAACAGATAAAAGGGATTAAGAGTACACTTATGATGAGCACTGAGTAATGTATAGAATTGCTGAATAACTATATTGTACATCTGAAACTAATATAGCACTGTACCTTAATTATACTGGAATTAATAATAATAATAAATTTTTAAAATATTAAAAAAATAAAAGGGCTTCAGGGAGAAAGCTCTTGGCCTATATTAATTACAAGATCATTTTATAGCTCATGGGTTTGAGAGCCTCTGGATTGTCTTAATGGCTAAATAATCACAGGCTCTTACTGTTTGCGAGGCATGAATTTCTCTGGAAATACACATTTCTTAAAAAAATAAGTTCTAATCTATTTCCATTTGCTTAACTCAAAGGTCAAGTAACCAAAGATTAATCATTCTTCAACATTATGAGCCAGTCTGAGAATTTCTTTTTCCTTTTTTTTTTTAAAGATTTATTTATTTATTTATCATAGACAGAGAGAGAGAGGGAACAGGAGGAGGGAGAGGCAGGCTCCATGCCGGAAGCCCGACACGGGACTCGATCCCAGGACTCCAGGATCGCGCGCTGGGCCAAAGGCAGGCACCAAACCGCTGAGCCACCCAGGGATCCCTGAATTTCTTTTTCCTAAAAATAGGTGGTGCTTTGCCCATCCCTCAGTCCTCAGTTGAACTTGGGTTCCGCCTTCATGTTCTATCACATGTTGTAAGGAGTAAAGGACTTTTAGAGACTAAGTTGTATTTTACTCAGTCTCTGCTGTCCAACCCAGCAGAAACAATGATTTTCTCTTCTTATTCTAGCGAGGGGGTGCACTTGTGCAAGGAGGTCACCTAACCACTTGTCTGGAGAGAATGGTCTGGAGTAAGACTATGACCAAGTTTCTCAAAGACTGAAAGAAACGTGAGCTTCGGAGTAAGGGTGACCTGTCTCAGAACCCTAGACCTCACTCACTAGGTGGGTAAGTCACCTCATCATTGCTGAGCCCCTGTCATAACCTCTACCCCTCCCAGGATGGGTGTGGGGATTAAATGACATGTGGTTTGCAAAGGAACCTTGCAACATGCATTGCCAACGGTCGGCACCAGCCTGTCTGCTTCTCCTTGCACAAGTTGCCTAATGAAGGAGCTATTAGTTAGAAAAGAGAATCTACTAAAATATTTAGAAATTCTTTCTACCCAGCACTGAGACAAGGAGTCAAAACTAAGAACGAAGTCCCCATTAGGGGACTCTAAGAATATGTTCAGTCTACTTTATGACCTCAGAGTACCCACTTTCTTATCCATCATTTCTCAGTAGGCTCTTTCTCAGACTAAGCTTGTTCTATATTTATGACACTAATTTTTGCTTCTTATTGCTTGGCCGAATCCCCTGAGCATAAAACAAATGGTTTGTCTCCAGTGGCTAGTGGCAGTGTGTAGATGAAAGTTGGGAATGGATGCGAGTGGGGGAGGAGAGACAGTGGATGCCTGACTTTGAAGGCTGGTGTGACGGATATTTGGCTAGTGCAGGAGTGTTGTGGATAGGAGAGAGGGGTTTTGTCATCCAGCTTCTAAGAATTCATCCTACAGGAAGACTTATCAAGGTATACAAAACTGTACAGTCAAGTACAGATTTAGGACACTATTGTTTGTAAAAATGAACATTGGAGACTACCTAATGTCTGTTACTGGGAGAGTGGTTACACACCTCACGGTGTGCACATCCTATAGAACATCACGTAGGGATCTGAAGGAACAAGGTGTAGTTACGTATGTTAACAGGAAAGCATAGTCTTAAGGTATTTTTCAGTAACATAAGCAATTTTCAGATCAGTTTGTACCGAATGATGAGAGAAAGGGAGAGGGAGAGAGAGAAGACAAGCTTGGCATTAAGAGTGGGTCATGATGGGGAAGGACTCTCGCTTTTTGTGCATTTTTATTTTGTTGCATCCTGTTTTATAAGAAGCATGGGTTGTTCTTCTAAAACACCCAAGTAAACAAACAAACAAACAAAAAACCCTCTTGGCTAAAGTATAAATGTATTACTCTTAAAGTTCAAAGAAGTTAAAAGAGTTGTCCCCTCCTCCACCTTGCCACACGCTCTTCATACTCACACATGATAATCATGGGACACAGGTTAGGGGGCGCTGGATTGGCAAGTGGGCATGAGCCATTCAGTTAAGATTCAATGGTTTCTTTTCAACAGAAGAGGAGTCGCTGGAATGGGGTCATTACTGGAGAGGCCACTTTCTCCTTCATCTCTTTTGGAATCACTTAGAATAGACCAATCAATGTATAAATCATTTTCTCTAAACTGGGGACACAATCTTTTCAAAACAGAGCTCATGGCTCTCTTGTTAGGAAAATGCTAGGCCTGCCCTTCACTTGTAGCCTCCTGTGTCACAGCCAGCACATAAAATAGTGTCCTTACCTGCAGCGCTGTGGGACAGTGGTCCTGACCGCAGATTATGTCTGGTAGGCATGTGAGCAGAGACCCACCTGAGACCTCACTCAAAGCCCCAACATGCGCAATCTGGATGGAGACAGGACACTTGAAGTCTGGCTTCTCAGATTCTTTAGAATAAAGCACAGCATAATTTTCAGATTTCTCTTCACACGACCAGGCTAACAATCTGAAGGTCTGGAAAATGACATGCTCATCTCTCTCCTTCTAAGATGTTTGTTCTTTTAAATAAATAAAAAGGGGGAAATATAGGATATATGTGAAGAATATGTGTATGTGTTAGAGCTGTCGTACTGTAGTTACAGCAACACTGACAATTCCACAGTGACATATTTTCTAGGTATCCTTGTGGCTTTACATCCAAAGGCATTAAACTTCAGCAAGTTTCATACATAGTTGACTTGCATAGTATAGCATGATTTGCAAACATCACTTAATGATGTGTCGGGTGAAGTGCCCAGGCCTCATCAATTCTACCTCACAGTTGCTCTAGAATCTGTCCCATGGCCACTATTCTTCAATTTATCCAGACTCTTCTTATGACTACTTTTCCGATCTCCACTTTCTCCATTTTATGACCTCTTTTTATCTTGCTGACCAATTGATATTCCTAAAACACAGTGTTGAGCATGCCACTGTGTGTTAAAACATTTTCAGCAGGACTCAGTAAGCCTTAGCAGTCTACACCCCTTAGCTTGGCTTTCCAGGTCCCAAAGAACTTGAGAGAAACCTAGTTTTCCAGACATCCTCCAGTAACTTCCAGAGATCCTAAGTTCCAGGCAAACTGAATTGTCCCTGGATTCCCCACGCGGTACCCTACTTCTACCTGGGATTACCTGCTAATGTGGTTATAACTTGAAATTTCCTCAGACCTCACCAGCCTGAGGATGAATAGGAGGCACATTAGCATCAGTACCCCAATTTCACTAGCTTCTCAGACACAGGAAGTCCAAGCCCTTACCAACTTTTCTTTCAAATATTTTGAGAATTCCAGTAGAGTGTCCCCATATATTGAAATGATATCTGAGTTGACAGCCAGGCACGCTGCTACTCCACCCTGCTAGGTGTCAGGGAAGCTGTCTGTGTTTCTGGTGGTGCCAGTGGCTTTCACCATGTCCTCCTGCCAGTGCATCTTAAGCCCTCCTGAGGCCAAGGTTGACCTTGGCAGAGTGAGGAAGAAGGACTCTCTCCCCTTTAGGTTCCAGTCTGTTGATGGCATGTTAAAGCAGTGTTGTCTGGGCTCTAGTGTGTTAAGAATACACAGAAAGAATAATCTTTTATTTTGCAGTACTGTTGGAATTAAATTTGCACTCCAAATCTGCATCACAGCTCCCAGGGTGCATTTAGAATCACTTCTCTTTGGTAATTTAGGTTTTGTTCTGGATCCCGAAGTTGATGCCTGGATTTTCTTCTTGTAGGATGGGTTGTTCTGTAGTAGGTTGTATTGTTTCTTGCTACCAGTTTAGTAGACTTGTCCAGGAAACTCTTATTTCCTTTTTTTTGGCTGATGTTTGATAGTGCACTTTAAGTTCTTAATAGGAGACATTTTGGCCTTCAGGCAGGGAGACTTTCTTTGGCCTTCCCCATTACTTCATCAGACATATCCACACACCCTACCTCCTACAGATGGACTCTGCTGAGGCAGATTTCATGTTTACAAAAGAACAAACAATGTGATAGCATTTACGTGAAGGTCAAAAATATGTAGACTTTGTTCTCCAAATATTTATAGAACATTTGTGTTTGGCTGACCTATAAAGGCAGGCAAGAGGGAGAGAGGAAAGTGTCAGGGAGGGATACATAAAAGACATTACCTATATTAGTAATGTTTAATTTTTTAGGCTGAGTGGTGTGTCCATGGTGTTTGATTTTATTATTACTTATAATAGACGTATACTCATTACATATATATGAATTACATCACATCCAAAATTTTAAATATGAAATGTGTCATAATTAGAAGTTTTTTTCCGATTTAAGAAAACACAGTTTTCTTAATTTTATTTATTTATTCATGAGAGACACAGAGAGAGAGAGAGGGGGGCAGAGGGAGAAGCAGGCTCCATGCAGGAAGCCTGACATGGGACTCGATCCCAGGTCTCCAGGATCACTCTCCAGGCTGAAGGCGGCACCAAACTGCTGAGCCACTGGGGCTGCCCAAAAACACGTAAGTATTGATTTGTACTTTGCTCTGCTTTCTGAAACCTTTGCTTTTTAGTGCTCTTCCTCTTTATTGTTTATTGTAATCTTCAAGTTCTGGAGAGTCCTTTTCATATTTGCCTTCTTTTTCTTATCTTAGGGGCTGTCCTGTGTTCCTTTTTGGTTTTTACCTCTGCTCCCTTCATGACTGCTAGCTTCTTTAGCTCTTGTAAATTTGTCTTTCACCTCCCAGGCTTATACTGCCAGTAGTCAGCAACTGAGCTCCTTTTGCCTCTTTTTGTTTTCAGGAATGGTTTTCTGTGTACATTGCAGATGCACTGTCTATTAGACCAGACCTTTGGGTTTTCTATTTCCTTTTTTTTTGGCTGATGTTTGATAAAGATGCACTTTTAGATATTTTATTTTATTTTATTTTATTTTTATTTTATGGACACTCTGTAAACTTTTTTGGGAATTGCAGTTAGGGCAGATTTTTAAGAGGTGCCAACACTGTGATGAATGGAGATAGACCCTAAGAAAAATGCTTTCTTAACAGTTTCTCCTTGGGAAGTTTCTGCTGCCCCTACTTCCAGTAAAGAACACTTAGTGTAAACATCTGCAGGATACCATACAGCCATTAAAAATTATCATGTGAGTTATTATTTATTGATATGGAAAGATGTGCATGATATATTAATAAATGAAAAGGTATATAGTATGCATATATGCACAATATTTATACATAATGTATATATTATATGATTTTATTTTTATTTAAAGCCTTCTATATCTAAGAACATATATATGCATAGATAAAACTAGAAGGACAAGGATCCCTGGGTGGCTCAGCGGTTTGGCGCCTGCCTTCGGCCCAGGGCATGGTCCTGAGGTCCCAGGATGGAGTTCCACATCGGGCTCCCTGCATGGAGCCTGCTTCTCCCTCTGCCTCTCTCTCTCTCTCTCTCTCTCTCTCTGTGTGTCTCTCATGAATAAATAAGATCTTTAAAAAAAACTAGAAGGACATACACAATATTGGTTTTATCTAATTGATAAAAAATATTAACAGTGGTTATCTTGGAATGGTAGGATTTGGGATATTTTTGGTTAAGTTTATATGATTTTCTCTGTTTTCTAAAGCACTTGAAATAAGCATATGTGGCTTTTATAAAAGCTAGCAAATTGGGGTGCCTGGTTGGCATAGTCAGTTAAGTACCTGCCTTTGGTTCAGGTCATGATCCCAGGATTCTGAGATTGAGCCCCAGGTCAGGCTCTTTGCTCAGTGGGGAGCCTGCTTCTCCCTCTCCCTCTGCCTGCTGCTACCCCTGCTTGTGCTCTCCCTCTGTCAAATAAATAAACAAGAATTTTTTTTTTTAAACCAGCAAATTAATTTCCATTTTGATTAAAAAAAAGTTTTTGGTGAGATTAAGAAATTTCTCCTCAAAAGATTTCAGAGTTTTTTTTGGGAGAAAAAAAAATCTGCAAGTATACTTATCTGGAAGTATCCCTTACCTTTTAGCATTTAGCATAACATATTAGCAGATTTTAAAGTAAAAAAAAAATGGGAGAAATCCACACAGTATCTCACTGCACACATATTAAAAATCACAGTAAATTATAAATACGGGCCATATCGCTGTGGTGGTGAGGATAGGTCCTCCCCTAAGATAAAAGCATTGGGGAGAGTGGGATAGACACAGAGTGTCACAGGGTGGACTGCAGAGAGGAAATGCAGCTTCCTAGGGTTGCTTAGTTCCATCTAAGGAAATGGAGGTGTGTGAGTTTCTCCAGGGTATCCAGTGGAGTGCCCTCAAGGCAGAGGAAAAAGCAATCTCAGTAGTTTTTCTTAGGACATGAGTATGCTTTTGATTCCACTGTCCCCACCTTGAATTCTAAGACACAGGTCAGCAGTGACAGTTGTAACCACTATGGTGGCAGGATGCCAGTCTCTTCTGGTTTGCCTGGCACTTTACCATTTTAGCACTGAAAAGTCCTATATCCCTGGAAGCCCCTCAGTCTCAGACAAAATTGAATGTTGGTCTTCCTTATATGATGGGCACATCAGCAGGGGCCAGGAGAGGTACTTGGCTGAGCAGTAAAAGATTGTTGAAGGCCATGCCTATCAAACAAGAGGAGGTGGCAGTTACCCTGGTGACTGCGATAGGGTCTACTAGAAGCAATGCCAAGATATGGCCCTGCTGTTGGCAGCAGGGATCTGAGTTGTAAGAGAAGAGCTGTGTTGACAGCTCCAGCAGGAAGGGAGGGGTTTCCAGTTGTCCACTGTTGTGATAATGAGGAAACCAAAGGCGTTGGGATGGAGGTGCAGGACCAGCAGGGGTGGCAAGGATCCAAGAACTGCACTGACAAAGACCACACTTACCATTCTCTTCAGTCGCCCTGCCCCCACATCAGAACTAGGAAACATGAGCGGGTTCTTTTTCAGACTTCATCCAGTTTTGGGGACGAGAGTCACCTTTAGCTCATTTACACATCAGTACTTAATCATTCTTGTTCACATTCCTCAGCTTAAAAAAAAAAAAAAAAAAAAAAAAAAACAGTGCTTAAATAAAGTCAAGTATTTCTTAACTCACCAGGCAAGGGAACATAGATCACAAAGGAAATTTACTGAGTGGTTTTGCCAAGGGGAAAAAGTCCAGAGTTGTTCACTGCTCCAAATCAAGGACTGAAAACTAACACTTGGATAGGAAAGGACAAGTCCACAAACCTGTGTGCTGGTTAAACAGGACCTGCAGTCCATTGGTCAAGAAATACTTCGAAGTTCGATTCCCTGAGGTCAGGCATGCCTGGGGTGCTCAGGGTTTACAGTCCTAACCAGTTGCAGCTGCTAAGAACCAGTTATGATGAAACACAATGTTTTCCTCTGCGGTCTCCTAGGCAAGTGCTGCTCTAAGTAGGAAGTTTTCTAAGTGGAAAGGTCTCTTGTAGCCAGACTTTGCTTCCTCCACCTCTCTATTTTGATCCCTGCATCAGCCACTATTCCCTGGACTTCGCTGGAGCAAATTCCATCTTTTTATTCCGGACAAATAGAACTTTCCTTAACGTTTTCAAGTTGAGTTTTGATCACTGTTTATTTACCCACATTTTCTTTCTTCCCCTCTCCCTCCCTTCCTTCCTTTATTTTTTCTCTGATGAGGGCAGACGATTTACTCTCCATCAACTCAACCTTATCTCTTTAGTTCCTCCAAAGCCTTCCTTTGCAGCCAGGTTCCCACAGCTACATTTGTCCTCAGTCCAACTGTGTGGCTTGGGCTCTCAGGGAGGCACTAGCTTTGACCCCCAGGTCATCTTTCTTTTAGATCCACAAGAGCATTAAATAATAGCACATCTGCATTTAATTATGATTCAGGCTTCCTGGCCCCACGACCACAAATTTCTAATGCTTTGGAGGGAAGGAGTGTTTGCTATAGTTATTGGCTGTAGTGACATTGTATTCGATCTACCTTTCATTTCCTAGATGTAGTCATGAATACATAGAAAGAGTGGCTAAAATGGTTTGGAGTGGAGTGTTTGGATGATCTGACATGGTTTATTTATTTTTTTTATTTTTTTAAAGATTTATTTATTTATTCGTGATAGACATAGAGAGAGAGAGAGAGAGAGAGAGAGAGAAAGGCAGAGACACAGGAGGAGGGAGAAGCAGGTTCCATGCCGGGAGCCTGACGTGGGACTGGATCCCGGGACTCCAGGATCACACCCTGGGCCAAAGGCAGACGCTAAACCGCTGAGCCACCCAGGGATCCCCTCTGACATGGTTTAGATGGGGTTCCTCACATGGCTGCACATGCAATACTTTGTTTTTTTAGTTTCTTTCTTTACAAATATGCTTCCCACCTTGATCCCCTCCCCCTTTTCCCTTAAACACTGGTATAGAACTGTAACTTTGACTTTGGTTTCACAATTTATGTGGCTGATTTCATAGACTGTTGTGTTTCAGGTTATATCTCTGACAGTTATAAATACTTATTTTTTTTTTCACTTTAGAGCATAGGGCTTTCGTATTGGTAGTTTGGAAGGGACAAAAAGTAATAACAACAGAATTCATTATAAGGAGGACATATACTTTTCTTAGTACAAACCACATACCTCCTCTGTCCCTAGCCCAGTGCAATGCTTCTGTCCATAGTTGATGTTGAATTCCCCATCCACGCAGCCTGTGGTTAGCCACTGCTAGACATTTCTTTCAAATGTGATGCTCCCTGTGGAATTCACTGTGGCATGAAGAGGAGCCTTGGTGACTGACATTTTTGGCACCTTTTGCTTGCTGTGGGCTTCAGGTGCCTTAACCCCTTTCCAATATCATGATATTTTCCTTTGCTCAAGATTTACTTTATGGTTGATTTTTACTATGGACACCTGGACATCAGAAGTTAGACTGTTTAAGGAATGCATGTTGTCATAAGTAGGGTGAGTCTCCCACACTTAAGACATCAGGGTTTGTATCATCAGGGTTCCTGTTAATGGGATAGTATGCAGAAAAATCTCTAAACCTGACAGTGTGATCGATCACATAGCAATACAGGTCATATTCTTTTTTTTTTTTTTTAACGATTTTATTTATTTATTCATGAGAGACACAGAGAGAGAGAGGCAGAGACACAGGCAGAGGGAGAAGCAGGCTCCATACAGGGAGCCCGATGTGGGACTCGATCTGGGGTCTCCAGGATCATACCCCAGGCCACAGGCGGCGCCAAACTGCTGCACCACCGGGGCTGCCCAATACAGGTCATATTCTAAACACTACCAAAGGGGCCCATAATATCAGGACCTGTTTTGAAGATAATAGGTGATATTTACTAAACTAATCAACTAATTATACAGTAATGAAGGGTAACAAACAAATGCTCATTGGCAAGTAATTCCTTCCTTATCTCAGGATAATAATACAAGGTTAGCTTATCATACTTTTGGTCAGATGACCTCAGGTTTAAGTATTAATACATTATATCATAATATATATAAGAATTAAGAAAATCATATGGTCATTTGTCTATGTAGCCTAATTGTGTTTATATTTTCTTCCTTTTTAAATTATTTATTTATTTTTTATTTATTTTCTTCCTTTTTAACTTATGTCTTTGTGTATTAAATTGTTGCTACAAACACAATAAAAAAAATCACTAGGTCCAAGGAAAAATGTGACATAGGTAAAGTTTGAATTCAATGGCTTCCACTTCCTTCTCATTTTCCTTTCTCTTGCTACTTTTTTCTCTTCTACTCTTGCTACTTCTCTTGCTACTTCTTCACTCCCACATAAGGCCTAAACTGGACCCCATTTTGGGTCTCAATCAGCTACTACACAATTTATAATTAAGGTATTACCTGAGGAAATATTTATATATGACCTTTGTATTTATATTTTTTTGGTAAATGTTTACTTTGCTATGTTAAAATTGCAGAAAGTTACAAAGATAATACAAATAATCCCAGTTTACCCTTTACCCAGATTCAGTAATTGTTTACATTTCCCCTATTTTATCATTTGCTTGCTCCCTTCATTTGTAGGTATATATGTATTTTTTTCTGAACCATTTGATAGTGAGTTGCAGACAACATGCCTCCTTACCATTAAATACTTCAATATGTATTTTCTAAGAACAAAATATCCTCTTATATAACCACAGTGGAATGATCAAGACCAGGAAATTTAACACTGATACAGTGTTATTATTCATATTAAATTTATAGTCTATATTAAATTTCATAAGTTATCCCAATAATATTCTTTAAACCTTTCCCCTCATTCTAGATCCAATCCAGGAACGCACATTATACTTAGTTGTCATGTTTCTTTAGTCTCCTTTTTTTTTTTTTAAGATTTTATATATTTATTAGAGAGAGAAGAGAAAGCATGACCTGGGGGGGGGGAAGGGCAGAGGTACATGGAGAAGCAGACTCCCCACTGAGCAGGGAGCCCTATGTAGGGCTGGATCCCAGGACCCTAAGATCATGACCTGAGTCGAAGGCAGATGCTTAACCAACTGAACCACCCAGGCACCCCTCTTTAGTCTTTTTAGAATTGGGACAGTTCTTTCGTCTTTTTCATTTTCCTGATACTTAAAAAAAAGTGCTGGCCACTGATTTTGTAGAACGTCCTTCAGTTTGAGTTCATCTGATGTTTCCTCATGATGAGATTCAGGTTATGCATGTTTGATAGAAATGCCACAGAAGTGATGTGTTCTTTTTGGTACAGCATATTAGAAGGCTCACAATGGTTGGAATACATTACTTTTTTATTTTTTATTTTTTTTTAATTTTATTTATTCATGAGAGACACAGAGAGAGAGAGACAGAGAGAAACAGAGAGAGAGGCAGAGACACAGGCAGAGGGAGAAGCAGGCTCCATGCAGGGAGCCTCACGTGGGACTCGATCCCGGGTCTCCAGGATGACACCCTGGACTGAAGGCAGCGCTAAACTGCTGAGCCACCCGGGCTGCCCTCATTACTGTTTTAAAAGAGCACTCAAATATGAGAAAGCTTTCATGTCCTAAAGGAAAATATATTTAAAAATGAAATGAGAGGGCATAATGTATTTCAATAATACATCTTATCAAATCCCTTAAGGGATTTTGTTTGTCACATGGTATGTCCTACTATTATTAGTTCACCCATTAATTCATTTATTTGTTCATTCATTTAGTCCATGTTGGTCAAACACCTATTGAGTGGTAGAATACCACTCCAGGTGCTGAGGATAAGCAGAAAGAACAAAAACAAAACCACATCTTCCTCCTGAAGCCTCTATATTCTAGGGTGGAGAAATACATATTGAACAATTTAGGTTGTTATATAGTATGTTAGGAAGTAAGAAGTGCTGTGGGGAAGATATAAAGCAGGAAGGTATGATTGGGAACACTGCAGGAGGCTGTAACACTAAGAGAGGTGATGAGGAAGGCCTTCCTGAGAAGGGAACATTCTGGCCCAGTGGCTGAGCGATGTGACTTCTTTACATGCAGTGAAAGAACTGTACCTCTGAAAATTTTATTAGTGAATTATCTATAATTTATCCATCAAGTAGTTGAAATGTCAGAGGCTGGGGAGGAGGCAAGTAACAGTGACTACTGTTCACTGGAATTTAGAATATAGGGTGAGTTGGAACTGGGAAAGATGTAATCCTGGTACAAAGTTTCAGAGAATTAACCTAGTTGCTGCTAAGTGGAATAATAAAAGATAAGGCAAGGGACAAAGATGGAGGGCTAAGGGGGATAAATGGGGCAAAATTTGAATAAGAGCTGGCACAAAGTAAGCTAGACAATAACGTACAATGCATATATTATATGCTGTATTTTAAGATATTGTATTCTAATAAAGTAAATAGACTCAGAAAGTCTATTTCTAAGAAAGTAAATTTGTTTTCAGATTGCATGAAGCAATGTTTTTGACACTTGAGACCATAGGAAGAATTTTGCTTAATTATACAATATCTCAGAAATGAATCTGCTTACGTCCACATAGCCTACAGTGAGAGTTTCATGTAAGCGATAATACAGGTCAATGGATCCTCTTGCCTGGTGGAAAGGGAGTCTTTTAATGAATATGTTTTCTCAGTGAATGTCCATTCTACTATCTTCAAAGTTTGAGGTTCCAGCTGCTGTTTGCTGTTGGGATGGGGAGATGCCTAAGGGTCTTCCTTCTCCCCTTTCATCTCACTGTTCCTATAAGTCCCATCTTCTCTGCTGCTCTTTTCACCTCCTTTGGCTACCCCTCAATCCCATATGGTTCCCCAGGCCTGTAATGCTCTTGATCACAACTACTTCCCATTCTTTCTTTCAAAGACACTCTGTAATGTCATTCTCTTGTGGTCTTTCTCAATTATGTGGGGTTCACAATTGGTTTTCATCAGTGTGCTTCTCAGAAAGCAAGGTCTGCAAGTGGGCAGGAGGTGGTATGATGATTCAGTTGTGTTCTAAGAATGTGGGACACTTACTCCAGAGCTTCCTGTATTCCTGCTTGCTATGTGGCAGACAGGACAGTGTCGAAGTTGAGATGTGACCTCCGGGGCCTGGTTTCAATCTTGGCCTCACCACTAACGAGCTATGTGACTTTGGGAGGTTAGTTTATCTTTCTGTGTCTCAGGATCTTCATATGTAGAATGAAGATAATAAGAGTTCATACTTCATGGGGTTGTGGTAAGGTTAGATAGGTTAATATTGGGAAATGCTTTTTAGAATAGAGCCTGAGCCATAGTGGGAATGGTATAAATGCTGATTAAATAAATATTAAAATAGGTTTGAGGTGACTGTTGTGTGGAACAGGAAGGTCTGGTTTAGGGCAGTGGCTGGTCCTTGTTCACCATAACAAGGACTCGGAGCTATACTTGCAGTAGCCAGAGGCAGTCTCTTCACTCCAGCACATTCTATAAGGGTAGTTGTAATATAATACCCTATGCCAGGTTTGCTGTGTTTTCTCAACAGCTGTATCAGTTCATGAAAGAGCTGTGTGTGGCTCAAGAGCAATACCGGGAAATGCTAGTCACTAAGGCCTACTGTGTGCTCCACCTCTCTTGATTCTCCCAACAACCCAACAACATCAGTGTGGCAGATGCTGCCAATTGACCATCAATATCCATTTTCCCTTTCTTCTTTTATTACAGAATGCCTGGGTATTGCCGAGCACATGGTTGCACAGCTAGTGACTATATTCCCCAGCCTCCTATACAGCTGGGGGCATGGCCATGTGACCAAGTTCCGGCCAAAGGAATGTGAGCAGAAATCAAGTGTGCCATTTCCAGGTTGTGCCTTCAAAAGGAACAAATGTATGCTCCCTTTGCTCCTTTGTCCCCTTGTCATTGGTTGGCATGCAGTTACGGCCAAGGGAGGGGGAACAGCCATCTTGGACTCAGAGACGAAAGCCTCATATTGAGGCTGGCTGAACTGGACAGCCAAGCCACCTAGCTCTGAGGTGTTTTGTGTGAAAGAAATAAATTTTTATATTGTTTAAGTCATGGTATTTTGGGGGGCTTCTTTTCATTATAGCAGCTTAGATTATGGATAATGTGGAAGATATTAATATCTCTATCTTACAAAAGAGAAATGGAAGCTTAGAAAGATTAAGTAACTTGCCAGAGGTCACAAAGTTCATAAGAAGCCATAGTGGGATTCAAACCCAGGTGCTCTGATGCTGGAGCTGAGACTTTTTTTTTTTTTTTAATTTTTATTTATTTATGATAGAGAGAGAGAGAGAGGCAGAGACACAGGCAGAGGGAGAAGCAGGCTCCATGCACCAGGAGCCCGACGTGGGATTCGATCCCGGGTCTCCAGGATCACACCCTGGGCCAAAGGCAGGTGCCAAACCGCTGCGCCACCCAGAGATCCCCTGGAGCTGAGACTTTTAACTGGGCATCATGTTATGTTGTTTTGCCCCTTGAAGCCCTGCTGGTCTATGATCTGGGTTTATGGGAAAGAAAGGGGGAAAGAGATACCTGTGCCAGTCCTCCTGGTCTACATCCTCAGCTACAACAACCAATACTTCTACTCAGCGTGTATAATTTATAGCGATTTGTTTCTTCACAGGTACATAATTGTGTGGTCTCAATCCATATTGAATGTATTAATTTATTTATGGGTTTTTGTCATTTTTTTGAATTGTCAGTGTTTAAGGATCTAAGTCTGGTTTCTGCACACAGGTTTATTAAGCCCAGAGTCAATCACAAATGCAACACTTAACAGCATACTCAAAGGAGACCATCCTTGTAGAGACAGCAGCCTTGGAAAACAACTCAAGCCAGGCAGAGCAATCCCAGTAGATAACAAGACAAACTTGCAGAGGCCTTGCGAGATCCCAGATGAGGAGGCAAAGTAGGTGAACAGCAGGAGCCAAAGCCAGTCTGAGTCAGATACAGGGGCAAACTTGATAAAGGCTGAACTCCAGCCGCAAATGTTTGCTTGCTCTTCTTGTCCTACTCAAGGTATCACAATACCATCACTGATGAAGTCAGACTTTCATGAAAGAATGGAAGAAATCTCTTCAGATTTCTGTGGCCACAGTGGGGCTAACATAATGCCTGTTCTTGGCACTATTCCTAACACTTGTTCATCCTTCAAGATTCATTTGGCCATTGTTTCCTGAAGGAAGCCTCCCATGGCCTTTCAAGTTCAGGTTAGGTGACTTTCTTTGGTACCACTGTGGCAGCTGTACTTCCCTTCTCAGAACGTTCTTCACACCGTGTCATTTCCTGGTGGGTTTTTTTTGTTGCTGTTGTTTTGTTTTTTGGCCTATACCCATCTCCATTGGTGCTCTGTTCCGAAAGACAAGTATACAAACCACAGAGGACAGTATAGACATCTACTGGATGGATGGAATGAATCCCATGGGGGGTGCATAATAGTTGAAAATAACATGAGAACTGTTGTTCTTTCTGAACAATCTAATAAGACATGCAATTTGTAGGCATCTAGAATCCAACTCTTTACCTATCTTTAAAATTTTATTTCCAGTCCTCACTCTCAAGCATTGATGAGAGTCAACTGGCTCAAGTTTTGCAGAAAATGATTGACAATATGTCACAAGGGACTTCAAATGTTCATATGATTTGATCTAAAAATTATTTCTAGAAATAGGTCCTAAGGAATAAATACAAATACCGAAGAAGGATGTTCACTATACTGTTTTTTATACTGGAAAAAAAATTAAATGTTTCCAGGAAGGGAATGTGTAAATAAGGGATTAGTTCTTTCATTGCACATTGTGTAACCATGAGAAAAAAAATTACACTTTCGAAGAATTTTTAATAACTCAGGGAGAATTTCATCTCATAAGATTAAGTAAAAAAAAGCAGGACATAGGACAGGGTTGTCATGCCATGGTGCCAGAGAGGCTGGCAGCAAGGTGGCAGACAGGGAGTTTTGGGATGCATGGCAAAGGAGTTTCTGATCAGATTCAGGAATAAGAAATTTAAACAAAAGATGTGGTGACCTAACAATTTTGGGGGAGACCTAACCATTTTGTTCTTGATGGGCATGCTTTGCATTTCAAGAAAGCGGAAGATTCAGCAAAATTACAAGAGGTTGCTATGGAAGGAAAAGAAGGTTCAAACCTTATAGGAATCCCTATTCAAAGATGGATGACCTGATAATTTGCTGAAAAGGAAAGGCTCAGGAAGCAATTTTGAAAAGTTAACTAGCCTTTGTCGGAAGAAGAAGTTGTTCAGCCATTGCCAGAAGAACAAGGTAGCACTGACCAGACTTCATCTGAAGGACACTGCAGAGTTGACCAGCCTCAGCCAGCGCAGTGTAGCAAAGTGTAAACTTCATTACTATTCCAAAGAAATATAAATCATCGGGTGAAAAAGCACAAGGAAAATGTGAACGAGTAAAAGCTAAGTGTACTGCTAAGAAACAAGAATCTGAATGGAGAAAATGAGAGAGACAAAGCTCTACAAAATGAAAAAAATGGAAGCACTCAAAAGTTGGGCAAAAAGCCTAAAAAAAAGGACCAACCAAACTTGAATTCACCAATGGAGCATCTTTTAAAATATATATATATTAAAAAACTGTCAGATGTTTTGTCCTTAATCTAGGGTTAAACGATCTGCTGTCTATTGAGTTCTTTTGTACGTGTGATGTACCTCCCAACAATTAACTAGATTTCTCAACATAAACTGCAATGCTAAGCTATACTAAATATCACATGTCTAAATATTTTTGTCCTTGTAAGGGAACATTTTCCATACATGATCTACAGAATATGATTTTTTTTCTTATTTATTTGCCTCTGAGGAAAGTTGGCCTAAAGAATGGAAAGAGCCTTTTGTTTGGGTGACAGGTTTAAGCAGGTAATACTTTTGTGTCATGTGAAATTCAGGTGAAATGAAATTTTTTGAAAGTTTAAAAAAAAAAGCAGCTTGTGGGCAAAGGCAGTGCCATTTTTGTGGTCCTGCAAATTTCCATTGTGGCCTAGCGGGTGGGTTGGTGGGGGTCTTCACACCAAAGATGTCTTGACTCTGCTCCTTGCCCGTTAGCCACTCCACCCTCTCCCCAAACAACTCAGCTTTCTGTGTCCAGGCCAGTGAGGGGAGGGCCCTCCCCTAGCATTAGGAAGGAGAGGTCCTCTTTGCCACGGTCTTTTGCGAGGAGGGGGTGGCAGTTACACTTCAAGTCTCATCTCCCTCAGGGGCAAGGTGGTGGAGGAGCACCCAGGGTCTTCTCTGCGTGTGGGGAAGGGCTCTGAGTGCTTGCAGTGCCTCCCTGTCTCTGATGCTGTGTCAGACTGTTGTAAACTGTTGTTCTGTATGAGCAAAACTGTCTCTACTAAACAGATTTAACAGTTGAAAAAAAAAGCGGCACACAAAATTATATATTCTGTATGACCCATTGCTAGTGTCTCTCTCTCACACACACAAACACACACATTACATATATAAGAGAAAATATTAGTAAGAAAGATATCTATTTATTACCACCCATGGATAATTGTTTATTTTACATATTTTTAGTATTTCCAAGCCCCCATTAGTAGGCATTCGTTACTTTTAAAATCAGAAAAAAGAAAAAAAAAATAAAATAAAATCAGAAAAAAGGAGTTAGGGTAATAACAAATTCCAAATCCTCACTTCTGTGTTTCCTTTTTCACAAACACCCAGATCAATACATGGAACATGTGGCCTGGAGGAGAAAAAGCATATGGATTTTTTTTTTCTCCCTTAGGACAGTTCCAACGATGGCCATTACCAGACGTCAAGGGACATGTGGGCCACCTCCTTCTAAGTAATTGTTCTTATTAAAGCAGGCGTAAGGTGTGGCAAAACAAAATAGGCAGAGTAGAGGGTACATGACACTACCACATATAAAACCACCGGCACTTTTTCAAATTCTGCTTCCTTCTCCTGTCTTGCAGGCCTAGCCCACAGCGGACTGGAAACATACAGCTGTGGTAGTGTTCACCGTCCTTCCCTCTCGGGGCATTCTGGATTGCAACACACCTCTTTTCTTTTATACCCTGTTCCTTTTTTCTACCCCTCTCTCAATCCCCAAGTGACTCCAAAAGGCCACTGTGAAAAGAATGAAAAAAAAAATACGTGGAACATTCTCAGCCCCTCAGAGGGTGGGTGGAATCAGAACAGAAATAACTGGGGATCCCTGGGTGGCTCAGTGGCTTAGTGCCTGCCTTCGGCCCAGGGCATGATCCTGGAGACCCGGGATCGAGCCCTGCATGGAGCCTGCTTCTCCCTCTGCCTGTATCTCTGCCTCTCATTCTCTCTCTCTGTGTCTCTCATGAATAGATAAATAAAATCTTTTTTTTTTTTTAAAGAAAGAAATAATTATCTCGGTTTCTCATTACTGCTCATGCTGCTCTGTATACATGTCATCCAACAAAACAGAATTCATCCTCTCCATTCTTTTCTTTCAAATAGTGATGAAAGAAAATTTGGTCAATAAAGGTTCATTGTCGAGTGCCCAGATTTTTCTCTTCAGCATTAATTGTATGGCCTACTTTGTACGGTCGGTTGTGGGTTTGGTGACATCAGGATTCATGACACTATATTTTGTGCCAGTACATTTAACTTCATTGGGTTCTGAATAATCAGAGAATAGCATTTTCTAAATAACAATTTTATTCAATACCAATGAAAATACTCATGTGTTTATATCAATAAAATATAAAAATCTGGGACCAAATTTGTTTACTGAAGCAATCTCCTGGAGTTACCTTTAGGAATCAGATGATAGATAGATAGATAGATAGATAGATAGATAGATAGATAGATTTATTTATTTATTCATTCATTCATTCATTCATTCGAGACAGAGAGACAGAGAGAGGCAGAGACACAGGCAGAGGGAGAAGCAGGCTCCATGCAGGGAGCCCGATGGGGGACTCGATCCCGGGACTCCAGGATCATGCCCTGGGCTGAACGAAGGCAGGTGCTAAACCGCTGAGCCACCCAGAGATCCCCATATCAGATAGATTTAATGTGTTTTTTAACTAGGGCTGATTTTTAGAAGTGTTTTCACTTAAACTATAATAAAATTATAGTTATGAAGTCAATGAATATAATATTACATACGTAGTCAATATAAATTCATTGTCATTACTTGTAAGCACATACCTTATTTTAATGTACAAGATGACATGATCTGAAAGTGTCTTGTTTCTCCATTTCTCTTTCACTGGAAATTCCTTAGGTATCCAAACCAACACTGAAGGAAACATAGAAAAAAAGAAATAGGACAATGTTCATGTAAAGAACAAAGGTTAACACATGACACCAGGTCTTTTTTTATTTACTTCGTTGAAATTTACCTTAGTCGATGAAAAAAATGATTAGTTTGATTTTTTCAACATTTATTTATTCAACAGGCCATGAGCTCGGGAGATGGTCAGGGCTAGAATCCTGGCTCTATGCCTTAATAATGGTGTAATCTTGGAAAAGTTACTTATTTAACCTCTCTATGCCTCAGTTTCCTAATCTGTAAAATGAGGATAATATTAGTACCTGTACTAATATTAACTCATAGGGTTATTGGGAGGGTCAACTAAGAAACTACATGCAATAAACTTTTTATTTTTTTTTTTTGTACACAAAAATCTTAGAATACTCCTTGGCACAGAGTAAATACTCAATAATTCTAGGTGCACCAGATCCAACACAGAGCAAACCAAATATGGCCCTTGCCCTCATGGAGTTTACACTCTAGTGGCAGTATGGATGGAGTGGGTAGCAAAAAACATCACACAAATCACACAGCTAATAGCATCTTCACAGCTGTGTTAAGTGAAATGAAGCAAAAATACAGGGCACTGAAGATCAATTTTGGGGCTGCTTTCTCAATGAACTGCAAAAGAGAAACTTTTATGACTTTGAGTCCTGATAGCACACTTTTGTAAAATTAAGAACACCTGAAATTTTTTATTGTCATATGTCTGCCCATTATTTGTAGCTTTATTGGAAAAAGTAAAATTTAAAAGTTGAGCACTCTTATTTTGAAGATCATGCTATGTTTATATGTATTAAGTAAGGTGTTTAAAGGGAAATCCTAGCACCTCAAGGAGGAAAATCATTCGGTCCATTTGATTACGACAAACCAATCCATGACTTACTAAACATTTAATTTTCCAACATGACTCTTGAAAAACAGAGTTCCAAAAGTTTTAGAATTTTTCAAAATTCTTATTCTGAGAGAGGTAGGATGGCACAGTGGCACAGGGCCCAGGGTTTGAAATCAGAAGGCCAAGGATCTAGGCTCTGACATTTTGCTAGTTTTTAAGCTTAAGGCAAGTTCCTCCACCTCTCTTCAGCCTCAGATTCTTCATATTTAAAGTGGGGAATTCAAACAAAGGATTGCAGAAGGGGAAGTAGGTTGGGGATGGGGTAACCGAGTGACGGGCATCAAGGAGGGCACATGATGAGATGAGCACTGAGTGTTATACTATCGGCAAATTTAATTTAAATAAAATAAAAAAAATAAAGTGGGGGGACAACCAACCTTCCACCACGCATTGTAAAGATTAAATGCTATTGTCTGGCAAACATCTAGCAGCATCTAGCACAAGGTAGACACTCTGAAGAGGGGAGCTGCTAACCAAAAGGGAACCTAAAAGACTGAACGTCCTTCATTATGGGTTTGAGACTCTTAAGATCATTAAGAACCTGTCAATGTTTCACTGTCTTGTTTTTATTTTTTTATTATTTGTTTTTTAAAGGTTTATTTATTTATTCGTGAGAGACCCACATAGAGAGAGAGAGGCAGAGACACAGGCAGAGGGAGAAGCAGGCTCCATGGAGGGAGCCCGACGTGGGATTTGAACCCAGGCCTCCAGGATCACGCCCTGGGCTGAAGGCGGAGCTAAACCGCTGGGCCACCCGGGCGGCCCATCCTCATTTTTTTTTTTTTAAAGGCAGTTTTCCTGTGTATGTAGTCTACGATCCGATTAAACTAACATGACATTTGAGAATAAACTAACGCGTTAAAAGCTTAGCTGTTTGCATTTATTGCAACTTCCCATCAATCCCTCAGCTGCAAAGGACACTAACATTAGGGTATGTCAAAAATCCATTTTGCACCGAGGAATTCAAGCCAGGATTTCTGACTTCTTGAGAGCGGAGATCGCGTTTAGGGTGCAAAGCCCCACCCAGCAGCACCTTAGCTTTCCTTCTGCAAAATCGGCAGCCCCTCCCCCGCCCCCCCAACCCCGACCTTCGCGTCTGGGCGGGTTCCAGAAGGATGCACTGGAGGCGGGAGGGAGTCAGGGCCCGGAAGGCGGGGCCCAGACCTGAGTTCAGAAATCGCGGGGTTTGGAGGGCAGAGGGGCGGGGCTCCCCCTCCCCCGACACACCTCCTTCCCCGCAGCCCTCCCGCCTCTCCCGGGCCGGGTTCAGCCTCCCCGGGGCCGCAGCGCCTCGCCCCTCTCCTCCAATCCCATCCTGCCTGGCGCCCGGGCGGCCAATCAGGAGGCGGCCTTCCGCGGGGGGCGGGGCGAGGGGCGGGGCTGACCGGCGCAGGCCGAGGTCGCCTACTTGAGCCGCGCGGCGGAAGACGGGCTGGGCGGCGGCGGTGGGGACGCGGGGCCGGCGGGGCGGGCACCATGGCGGACAGCCGGGACCCAGCCAGCGACCAGATGAAGCTCTGGAAGGAGCAGCGCGCCGCGCAGGTAGAGCCCGAAGCTTGGCGCAGGGCGCTGGGCGTCGGCGAGTAACGGCCCGGGCATCGCCTGCGCCGCGGCGCCCCGGGGGTGGGGGTGCGGTGGGGGCGGGGAGGGCGCTGCCTCTGTGCCCGGGGCGGGGGGGGGGAGTCTGTCCTGCAGGTCGCAGCCCGGGGAGGGCGCTGCCTCTGTGTCCAGGGGGCGGGGGGGGGGAGGGGGGCTGTCCTGCAGATCGCGGGCCGGGTGGGAGCTGCCTCTGTGCGGGGTGGGGGGGCGCTGTCCTGCAGGTCGCAGCCGGGGGTGGGCGCTGCCTCTGTGCCCGGGGGTGGGTGGGGGGGGGGGCTGTCCTGCAGATCGCAGCCGGGGGTGGGCGCTGCCTCTGTGCCCCGGGGGTGGGCGCTGCCTCTGTGCCCGGGGGGGTGGTGGGGTGCTGTCCTGCAGATCGCGGGCGGGGTGGGCGCTGCCTCTGTGCCCCGGGCGGGGGGCAGGGGGTGCTGTCCCGGCCGGAGCGCCCTCCTGCAGGTTTACTTTGGGCCGCCGCGGGCGTGGGTGGTTGGCTCCGAATTCTGCAGTTTTGCCAGCTGGGACAGAGGTCGCAGCTCCAGGGAGCAAGGAAGGCTCCTTCGGAAAGAGGCAGAGAGCTGCAGCTGCAGAAAAGGAAGTTGTGGGGGGGGGGGGTGCGGGGGAAGTGGCAACGGGGCTCTAGCCTGGGCCTTGCTCAAGCATTAACTACAAGCTTCCATTTTTGCGGGGTGACAATGCTGTATCATCTCGGGGTCCCCCAGCACCAGTCGCGAGGACGGATCGCCGAAATAAAGAAGTTTCACATCCGTGATGCCATTTGCATTTAAACCCCCCCTGCCTGGGGGTCCCTGGGTGGCGCAGAGGCTTGGCGCCTGCCTTTGGCCCAGGGCGCGATCCTGGAGACCCGGGATCCAGTCCCACGTCGGGCTGCCTCTCTCTCTCTCTCTCTCTCTCTCTCTCTCTCTGTGACTATCATAAACAAACAAACAAACAAACAAACAAACAAGAAAAACCCTGCCTGACATTGGAGAGCTAGGAGCCCCGGTAGGGACAGGCTACAGCCTTTATTCACACGTTGGCGCTGAGCGCCTGACCTGCTGGCCGTGCTGGTCGCTGTGCTGAGTACCAGGTGTACACCTGCCAGGAACTGCGGCGTTGAGAAGCGCAAAGGCTAGGCAGGGAGACAACATGAGTAAACAGGTGATCACCCTGATCACCCTGCAGCAGGGTGAGGGCTCTAATGTAGGTTATCTGTAAGGTGTAAAGGGAGTGATGGGACTTGGCTGGAAAGCTGCCCAAAGCACATGACAGCTGAACAAGAACTTTAAAGGTGAGAAAGGAGCTCAGCTCGGTGGTGGTGGTGGTGGGTGAGGCGTTCTTGCCCTGTAATCCTGGGATGCAGAGCCTTAAAGAGCATCCTTGAGCAGGTTGGATTAGTTGAGAGTGCTTCTGATCTGAGTCTTCTTTTGTCATCTTGGCCCAGAGAGTCTTGAGGGACTTGGCCTGTTCCCATGGCAGCTGGTTAGTGGCAGAGAGAGGACGAGAGCTACGCTTTTCCTCGTCTTAATGCTCTTTCTCAAAACTGGGTTAGTATTCATGAACTGGAGTATTAATGCTAAGTGTCCGTGGGTTACTTAATAGTTCCCTGCTCTTGAGAAGGCTGTCATGCCACCACCCTATGGCCCTGGCGCATCTCTCTTCTCGTTGTGTCCTTTATTTATTTATTTATTTTTTAAATATTTTATTTATTATTTATTTATTTAAGTCACAGACAGAGAGAGAGAGAGGCAGAGACACAGGCAGAGAGAGAAGCAGGCTCCATGCACCAGGAGCCCGATGTGGGATTCGATCCCGGGTCTCCAGGATCGCGCCCTGGGCCAAAGGCAGGCGCCAAACCGCAGCGCCACCCAGGGATCCCTCGTTGTGTCCTTTAATATAGGCCAGGAGGGTTAGTTCAGTTTTTCATGAATTCCTAAAGTGAACCAGAGCGACACGGAGTCTTTAATCAAGGACAGGCAACTCGTGAGTGGCAGAGTCAAGATGAGAACTTACCAGTTGGGGCCCAGGATTCTTCCCATATCCAGTAGTTGCCAAATCCTGATTCACATTGAAGTTCTCATGATACCCTGTGAACTGCAAACAATACACATACTGTAGTGAGTTTTGCATAAACCACAATTAATTCATTTTTAAATGACCACCCCTCCCCCACACTTTGTTCTGAGACTAGCTTGCCTCTTCATTTTGAGAATCAGTAACTGTTGTTAAATCATTACAGTGCTACTGGTGATTTACCCTCCATGGTTGCCTGCTCACCAAACACATCTATAGTTGGGGGGGACTCGTAGTGGCAATACTGTCGTCTCCTCTGCCTCTGGCAGGTCTTTGCACTGTGTACATGGTCCTGATTGGCAGTCACTTTAATGTCTTGTTGTTCTTCATTTTTACCTGCTCTCAGTAAACCTGCTCATTTCTTTGAGGTGACTACTCCCTCCCATGCCCAGTCCTCCAAAAGGAATTTTGCATATGTCTCATAGGCCTTATAATTTTCCAGTGAAATTTCAAACATTCAGAAAAGTTGAAAGAATTATGCATTCAATACTTATATATTGACTACATTTTGCTATGTATTTTTTATTACATGTTATTCTATGTCCATCACTTCGTATATCCATTAACCTCCCCTTTTCTCACAGCTACTTTTCAGTTCAGTGTTTGATTATGTGTTTAAGATAATAGGGCAGTGAAATACACAAATATGACGTGTACCATCCCATGATATTTTGACACCTGTGAATCCTATTCCCTTATCAAGATATATAGACAATTAGTGTCGCCCTGGAAAGTTCCCTCATGCTGTTTCCACCACTGTTTTGCTATCTTTTTAACCATTGACCTACGTACTTTTTTGTGTTAACACTTCTTTCATACAGCAAAAATGTTTTAAGACTTAAAAAAAGTTTTAAAGGGATGCCTGGGTGGCTCAGTGGTTAAAGCGCCTGCCTTTGGCTCGGGGCATGATCCTGGGGTCCCGGGATCGAGTCCCACATCGGGCTCCCTGCGTGGAGGCTGCTTCTCCCTCTGCCTGGGTCTCTGCCTCTCTCTCTCTCTCTCTCTGTGTCTCTCATCAATAAATAAATAAAAATCTTTAAAAAAAAGTTTTAAGATTCCTTCATGATGTTGTTTGTATCAGCAGTTTATTATTTTTATTGCTGCGTAACAGTCCATTGAATGAATACAGCACCATGTGTGTATCTCGTTGCCGGACATGTGGGCTATTTGCATGGTTTGGCTGTTCTGAATAAAGCTGCAATGATAAGTCTTACACAAGTATTTTCGTGCACAAATGCTTTCATTTCTTTTAGGAAATACCTAGCAGTAGAATTGCTGGGTACAAGTGAATATTTTATGAGAAACTGCTAAACCTTTTTCCTAAGTTTTGTTTGTTTGTTTTTACCATTTTACACTTCCATCAACATTATATGAGAGTTCCATTGCTCCACATTCTGTCAACCTTGCTGTTGTCATTTAATTTTAGCCATTCTTGTGGGTATGAAGTGATGGTCTCACTGATAATTTGCATTGATCTGATGACCAGTGGGAACTGAGCATCTTTTCACATGCTTATTGACATTGGTATATGTTCTTTGACATATCTGTTCAAATCTTTTGTGCTTTATTTTTTTTTTCTTTTGTGCTTTAAAATATTAGATTGTCTTTTTATTATTGATTCATATGGCTCATATTTTAAATCATATGTGGGCTAAGTGCTGTAATAATTCCAAAATATGTAATAGGATAAACATATTAGAAATTTATTTCTCTCTTACATGATGGGCCAAAGTTTGGGTGAGTACTCTACTGCCCATAGTTATTGAGGGCTCCAGGCAGACAGAGGCTCCCCCTTTGACAACACTTACCTCTAAAGGTTGTCCTGGGTATCACCATCCAGCCATAGGAGGTTAAGAACGTGGAGGAGGGTGTGTGGGATGTTTAGGGACCAGGCTGGAAGTGATGTGGGTCACCTCTGCTCATCTTCCATTGACTACATTGGCTCCAATGGGCCACACCTAACAGTAAGGGCAGTTGGGAAATGCAGTCTTCTCCTTTCCAGGTAGCTGACCCTACTATGCTGTCCAAACCATATGATCCATAGGAAAATCTGCTTAGCCATTTCTTGTAATGTGGGGATGGGCAAACAGATACAGTCTTCTTTAAAAAGATTGTGTCATTTTGGGCAGCCCAGGTGGCTCAGCGGTTTGGCACTGCCTTCAGTCCAGGGCGTGATCCCGGAGACCCAGAATCGAGTCCCATGTCGGGCTCCCTGCATGAAGCCTGCTTCTCCCTCTGCCTGAGTCTCTGCCTCTTTCTCTCTCTCTCTGTCTCTATGAATAAATAAATAAAATCTTAAAAAAAAAAGATATCATTTTTACTTTCTGTTACTAAAATATTCTTTCTGTTAGAAAATTATGATAATGATGATGATGATGTGTGTGCGGGTGTATTTTGTTTTTTTAAATCTCCCTGTACTTGGCAAATGCCTCCATATAAATGGGCAACTCTGTATCAACATCCTCCCTCTTATTCTCTGGTTTTTTCTTCCCTTTTTCCTTCCTTCCTTCCTTCCTTCCTTCCTTCCTTCCTTCCTTCCTCCCTCCCTCCCTCCCTCCCTCCCTCCCTCCCTCCCTCCCTCCCTCCCTTCCTTCCTTCCTTCCTTCCTTCCTTCCTTCCTGTCTCTCTGTCTTTTTTTCTTAGAGCCCAATGCAGGGCCCATACTCACAATCCTGAAATCAAGACCCAAGTTGAGATCGAGAGTCGAATGCTCAACTGACTGAGCCACCAGGTGTGCCTTTATTTTTAATTTTAGTTTTTTAAAGTAGTCACCATGCCCAGAGTGGAGCCCAACACTGGGCTTGAACTCAAGACCTGAGGGTAAATTAAGAGTTGGACACTTAAACTATTGAGCCATCCAGGTGCCCCCTGGTTTTTACATCTATTGCTAGACTGTGAGAACTTTCTGGAACTACTATAGGAGGGCACCCTGTTGTCTCCTTCCTCAAGCACCAGGTGCAGAATGCCAAGCTAGGTGTATCCTTTGGAGCCAGGATGTCAACCAATGTAAAAGCAGTTTTTTGAGAATCTCTCCTGTAGTCAGAGTTTGTTGCTGGCAAGTGAATTGGGAGCTTTGTAAATTTTAATAAGCGATCATTGAATCAAATATGTTCATAGGTATGACTTAGATCTTCTGAAAAATCTTTCTCTTTCTCTCGAAATACACTGAAGGGAAGGAATTAGTTCTCCAGCTATTCCCAGTCACGTTGGATGGAACTTAAATAGGAACATTCTTGCTCATCAGTTAGAATGCTCTTCCTTTTGGATGCTTAGGCTTAGTTATTAGCCTCTGATCCCTTAAAAATTAGAGAATTTGAACACTTCAAGCTTCTTGTTTTTTTAACAGTTCCTTTATTACCTGGGAGAGAGATTGGGTCTTGGTCCATCCATTCCCGTCACTGAGTCATAAGACAGAACACATGAGGATTTATGTATCTTTTAGGGTGATTTGATAATACCTGCGTTGTTATCATACTGCCAACATTTGGGATGGAGAAGGGGTGACTGGGAGCTCCTTATGAACATATGCCTTTTTTTTTTTTTTTTCACTTGGGGACTACCTGGGTCATAGTGTGGCAATGAGAGAGACAGGAGAAGTGGAATCAAAATTTCTAAACTTTCATTTGTTTTAGCCAATATTTAGACCACTCCGTATTTTTCTCTAGATAAAAAAGATCGGCTGATTGCAAAATGTAAAAGCGGATCTTTATTTTTGTTTACTTTCTTCTTGTTTTTATTCTTTACTTTCTTCCTGAGTACTGTGATTGCTGTAGTTTCTAATAAAAAGAGCCAAGGAATCTTTCACATTTGTGGATCTACTGTCCTTCATATTTTGAGTCTTTCTTTCTCATTTCCTCTTATTCCCTACTGTTTAAAGATTTTATTTATTTATTTATTCATGAGAGACACAGAGAGAGAGGCAGAGACACAGGCAGAGGGAGAAGCAGGGTCCATGCAGGGAGCCCGATGTGGGACTCGCTCCCAGGTCTCCAGGATCAGGCCCTGAGCTAAAGGCGGTGCTAAACTGCTGAGCCACCTGGGCTGCCCCTATTCCCTACTGTTTTGAAAGATTGAAGGACTAGGCTAATTCTCAGTCCTCCCAGACTTATTTAAGATCATTTCAAGGCAGAGAAAACCTCTTGCAATAGCTATTATTTTGTGTATTTTAAAGGTTTTATTCATGATAGGATTGTTCTAAATATTTACTAACGATTGAACACCATTCCACCGTTCGCAATGTTTTGATCATTTCTTGCCAGAAGCATTGATAGCTCACCAAGAAGGGAGAAGAAAACATTAGAATTGTGCCACTTTTCCTATTAACACATACTAACGTGAAACAGCCTGGCTTGGAAAGCAAACATTTCCCATTTGGGTGAAGGAGGAGGTGTGCTCAGTTTGTGTGTGCTCAGAGATCCCACCATGTGGCCTTTAAGTCTGACATTTATCTTTTTTGTAAAAGGCAACTTTTATTTTTTCTCTAATATTAAAACCACCCACTAGTTCTCTTTCTTGGGATTTTTAATTTTCTTGTGTCATTTGCATGATTGTCATTGCATTTCCTGTCCCCCACTGTGTGAAACACACGGACAGGCAATTCTTTGCGTGCCTGATAGATCTTATTGTTCCTTGCTCAATGGGCTGTGGTTTGTCTAAGACCATAAAGGTTGCACGTATGGTAGCAGTTAGCACACTGCTGAAGTGGTCTCTCTAGAAGCTTTCAATATACCTTGTTTCGTACCAACAGGATCCATTTGTGTTGTTTATTAAGAACAGAGTTTGGGGCAGCCTGGATGGCTCAGTGGTTTAGCGTTGCCTTCAGCCCAGGATGTGGTCCTGGAGACCGGGGATCGAGTCCCACGTCAGGCTCCCTGCATGGAGCCTGCTTCTCCCTCTGCCTGTGTTTGTGCCCCTCTCTCTCTCTCTCTCTCTGTGTCTCTCATGAATAAATAAATCTTAAAAAAAAAAAAGAACAGAGTTTGAATATTATAGTAATGCTGCAGGGTGGCAGATGGTGACTGCACTTACCATGGTGAGCACTGAGTAATGTATAGAATTGTAGACTCAATATGTTGTATGTGCGCATTCATCATACTTTAAAAAAAAGGCTTGATTTTTTTTACTTACCCTTTTTGAAAAGATTTCACATTTTCCATGATTACGTTATGAAATATGTGTGATATTTTTTTGAGTGGCCATACCTTAGGTGGAGGGTACTGGATAACGTTCACAATGAGTAAAGTGAAATGAAAATCAGTCTTCCTTCTTGAGCTGAGAATGACCTACTGGTATTGACTTCTACAAGGCACTTGGTGGCTTGACCAGGATGGTCCACTTAGAAGACAAAGCACGTCCCGATGATGAAGTCTCCACGTATAGCCCAGGAAGCATAGTTTTTGGTCATTAAGGCAATCAGAAACATTTCCCAATGTTACCACTTCATGTATTTTAATCTTGTGAATCACCCTGGTGTGATGTGGCCTTAAGGTGGGGCACCTTCTGATGCTGAGGATGTCTTGAGGTTTAAAAAAAAAAAAAAAAAAAAAAAAAAACAAGCAAAGCCCATCAGACAGCATCTGGAATTTAGGATTAAATGGCCTATGTGGTAGTTAGGGTTTTCCCCATCTTCTAGTGATGATAAGCCCTCTCTGGGCAGGAGCCGGTATTAACCATCTGGTCGGTTGTCTAGTGTGTATTTTGTGTGTGGTGCTGAATTATGCCCTTTGTCTTGATGGAACGAGTTGCCAAAGGAAAGGATTCAGTATGGAGCGAGGTCAGAATGAGCAGAGTTCTTGAGGCAGCTCTTCCTTCCTCTCACTTCACCTCCTCTTATTTCTTTTATTAGACAGTTCTCCTTGATTCTTGATATGAGAAAACCCAGAACCTTTCTTTATATTGTGGAAAGTTTCAAGCCAGAACTGAGTAGAGAGGGTTGTGCAATGAACCTTCCAAGTGCCTGTATTGCCAGAAGATGAGGACTTTAAGAATAGCATTGTCACATCTAGAACAGGAGCAGTGATGTCTACCTTCCTCAGCTGGCCAGTGTGTTCACTTTCCCTGATTGTCTCTGTGCAGAAATGATTTCATCTACAGACCTGAGACGACTGTCTTTGCAGAGGCCTCCATGCAAGGGTAGCCAGCCCTTGGCTGGTGTCTGGAAGTTGCATTTCGGGAGGGCTCCTCCCACCTGAGCTGATAAGAGCAGCTGACTGTGCAAGAGCCGTGCAAACAGTGTGGTGTTTACTGAACGCCTGCTTTCCTGCTGGGAGCCAGAGGGCACCTCCACTGTCAGCTCCTTGTGTAAACCCTGTGCTCTGAGTCTCTAATGAGCTTCCCTGCTAGACCACATTTCACACGTGTTACCACAATTCGCTGGGGGATTAAGCGTGTCCTGCGTGATCCCCCCTGGGAGAGGACTCTGGAGGCTTGTGCTAGTTTTCTGGACTTCACTCCACATGCCTTTCTCCTTGCTGGGGTTCTGCTTTGTATTAAAATGCTATAATATGAGTATGACTCATGACCCCCTGACTGTGACTAGGTGCTGAGTCTCCTAACTCCTCCTAGGGAATCACCTGGAGGTGGGTGGTCTTGGGGACCCTTGACACATCTGTCTGTCTCCTTTGTAATGCTTTGTTCAAGCCCAAATCTGAATAAGGTTCACACATTGCGATGGTTGGTGTGTCTTTTAAGCTCCTCTTTATCTTCTGGTGGTTATCAACACAGTTTATAGTGGTTTAGTGAAGCAATGAAGGGTCAGGGTTTATACTCAGATAGGATTCAAATTGTGGCTTGACTACTGGGCAGGTTACTTCACCTTTCTCCCGCTTGGTTTCTCCATATTAAAAATGGGATAACAGTTCTTATCTTAAAGGACTGTTGAGGACTCATTTATGTAATATACATTTATAAATTAATGTAGGTCGATCACCTAGCGTATAGAATGTGTACAGGACATGCTAGCTCTGTTGTTCTGAGGAATGCGTTAGTGTTGTGGTTAAGGAGTTTGGGTTTTTGAGCTAGTTTGCTTGGGTTCAAATTCTGATTCTGACTTTTTTTGAGTGAGTGACCTGGTGCAAGTTGCATAACTTCCCTGTGGCTCTTCTGTGTAACAGGGATTATACTATTACTTACTTCAGACAGTTGGATTAAATGTGATAACCCAAGTAGAGTTTAGAACAGTACCTACTTACCGAGCTGTTATTATTGTTGTTTTGAGATAAGTAAGACCTCTCATACACACTCCATTCCCAAGCTGAATCAAGAGTGAGTGGGATGAGGGAGTGCCAAGTGTTACCTTTAATACTGGTAGAGGCTTGATTGGAGGAAGCAGCTTAGGTGTTTTGGCCAAGAGAGCTTGCTGAGATTGCACCCCTGTGTTGAATTTACTCCCTTGCATCTAGGCAGTGGAGATTACCAGGCCTGCCCCTGGGAGAGCGGGATGTGCGCTGAAGGACGCGTACTGCCTGTGGCCACTGGCTTGCAAGGTGAAGAAGGGTGGGTGCCCTGTGCAGGCTTGGGTTCTTTTCCCAAACTGCCCGGTCTCCCCCTTGGAATGAGCCAGGAGGCCTGGAGCACTCTGGTTTCTCCTCTCTCCCCCAAAGAAATTTGAGGGCCATGACAGTGCTTGGTTTTCTGTACATGAGTGTGCACATTGTAGGTACTTGATGAATCTTGTTGAATAAATGTAAAGTGTTAAGCAATAACTTGATAGAAAATGTCAGGTATATTCTGTATTGATCTCTGAGAATGAGAAGCTGTCATTATGACTCTTTGGGATTGAAAGTTAGGGACGGGCTGTATTACCAATCTTTGTCAATTAAAAAATGGAAGAATGATGTTTGGTAAGTTCTTGGAGCTCCTGTAAGCAGAGGACACTAGTAGAAGTGGAAACTGTTGATAGAATATTTTATCAGAGAAAGCTAACCTTATTCCTCCCAGGAAAATTTCTTCGTTCATGTCTTAACTCCAGCCAAAAAATAGAAAGAGCAAAGCCAAAATGGAATTTTACTTTGAGTCTGTCCTTTGAATCATGATGTCAGTTTTTAGCCAAGCCAAAATATTCCTTTGCCAATTTCTGCAGCAGTTTTCATAAACATTTGTCTAAAGGTGTTTGATCAGAATTTGAAGTTATAATTTAAGATATTTCCCATTTATTTTTGGGAATGGAGATACAGGAAGACGGATAGACTTGTTGCTTCCTCCTCCTACTTAGAAATAATCTTTCTTGGCCATTTTGTGTTGGTCCATAGTTTAATTTATTCACATGTTGAATCCACAAGCATTTTTTAAAAGAGATTTTATGTATTTGAGAGAGAGAGAGAGAGAGAGAGTACAAGGAGAGGAGCAGAGGGAGAGGGACAAGCAGACTCCGTGCTAAGCATGGAACCTGAAGCAGGGCTTGATCCCATAACCCCAAGATCATGACCTGCCTGAGCCAAAATCAAGAGTCGAATGCTTAACCGACACAGCCATGCAGGCATCCCACAGAAGCATTTTTGTGTGTACTTGTTGATAACGGCATCATGTCAGATGTCAGGGTTATAGATCTATAATGAGTATATCACCTAGAGAGGAAAACAGTGAAGCATATAGGAAATTATAAATATTTTGTTCTGTGGAGTGCAAGAGATGCCCAGCTCGAGGGATGGCATGGGGCAGGGGCAGGAAGAGCCGTTCAGGTGGAGCATGTATGAATGTTGTGGGTAGTTGTCAGCCAGAAAGATGTAAACGAATGCCGCTTTTCCTGAGAGGGAGAGTGTGTGCTCTTAGAATTTTCCAGCAATAAAAAGCTTTTCTGTCATTAAAAAATTCTAGTTCTAAAATAATCTGAGTTTAAAAATAACAACAATAACATAATAATCAGCAAGTTGGAGGAAATCTCTTGGCCCATCATATTTGTTATTTATAACAAGCAAACCTGTGCCCCAATATTGAAATCTGTGTAAAATCAGCAAAATTCTCTGATCATACAGCCATCACCCATTGAATGGGAATAATCACATGTGTCTTCCTGGATTATTGGAGGCTTAAGTGAGGTGACTTATGTCAAGGTAGCCAGGAGAAAGCCTTGGATATGGCAGGTGCTTCAGAAATGGTAGTCATGAAGGGAAATTGGAAATCCTGTACAGCTTTGTCAACTGCACTGATCCTCTGTCCTTGGTTAGCTCTGGACCAGAACAGCCACCCTCCATCCTATTACTAGAGAAAGCTCAGAGCTGGCATCCTGGGATGTTGTTTCTTTGGTCTGGTGCTTGCAAGGACCAAGGGCACCGATGGCAGGGCCTGGCTCTGGTTTGGCCCACCTCCATCCGCCGGGCCCTCTGGCCTCCCTCCTCCAGGACTGCAGCCTGTCCCGTTTGTGCGGAACATAGAGGCTCCCCTTGCGGGGCAGGCTGTGGTCCGTGGGGGTGGGAGGAGGGGAGGGGACGATGTCAGTGGAATGAATGAATGAGTGTTGAACTGAGTGTGACCGAGGGGCCCGTGTTCTTAATGCTGCGCCCTCCGGATGGCATCACGAGGGGTCCAGGTTGGGATGGCTGAGCTTCTCTGATGTGACCAGGTGCCCTGTGGCTGCTTTTTGTGTCCTCGACCCGCAGACAAGCCCAGACTTCCTTCCGCCTCCTGCCGTGTCTCCCTAGCACCTGTACAAAGCCTGCCACCCTGTGCTCCCCTCAACCTTCTCAGGTGGCTGCAGGGGGCCCTGCCATTGGTGGGCTTCGTGTTCCCCCTTCCTCTCTCCTGTCGTCCTCTGCTGACCCTCTGCCCCTCTCAGCTGGTGCAGGGGGTAGCTTCAGCTGACTGCGCTCAGCTAATCAGGCCCCCTCTTCCAAGCCTGGCTGTTTTTGTGGTGGTTTGTAGCCCTGGCTGGCTTTCGCTGCTCTGCACCTGCTAGTTCGAAAGTCTTCTAAAGGGGATGCCTGGGAGGGCTCAGCGGTTGAGCGCCTGCCTTCGGCCCAGGGCCTGATCCTGGAGTCCCGGGATCGAGTCCCACATCGGGCTCCCTGCATGGAGCCTGCTTCTGCCTCTGCCTCTACCTGTCTCTCTCTGTCTCTCATGAATAAATAAAACCTTTAAAAAAACAAACAACAACAAAAACCTCCCAAAACCCAAAAGTCTAAATGCTGGAGCCTGCTGGAAGTTTGCCCTTAAACCAGCACAAAATCAAACTGTACTCACAGTGAGGTGGGTCACAGAGCCCAGCACACGGCACTGACCGTGGAACTGGACACGGGGCGCCCACTGCCTTCTTTCTGAGGCACCACCTCTCCCCCCTTCCTTTTCTCCCCGCCGTGCTGGGGACGCTGCATTCCTCACCTCCGCTTCCTTCCTTCCTCTGCATTCGTTGGCCTGCTCCATGGAACGTGGGCCTCCAGCGTCACTGACCTGCAGCCAAACACAATGGTCACAATCCCTTATTATATTTACCCACTAAATATAGCTGCTTTGGGGTGCCGGGGTGTCTCCGTCGGTTAAGCATCTGCCTTCGGCTCATGTCCTGATCCCGGGGTTCTGGGATCGAGCCCCGCATCAGGTTCCCTGCTCAATGGGGAGTCTACTTCTCCCTCTCTCTCTCTACCCCTACCCCCTGCTTGTGCTCTCTCTCCCCCCCCCTCTCTCGGATAAATAAATAAATAAAATCTTAAAAAAAAATAAAAATAGCTGCTTTTGAGTTGGATTTTAAGACCACACTTTCCCAGCTTTGAACGAACATCTATTTTCATTGAATCTGAGATGCTGTGTACCGTGAAATGTGCCAGTATTCTATACACTACTTAGGAAGACAAAAAACCTCGCCTGTCCCAACCCGGACTCATTGCTAAGATGCCACAGATAGCAAGACATACCCCAGTTTTAAAGATCTTAAAACTATTAAAAAATTGCGTATGTTTATCATTAATGCACTAACGGTAGTTAACATTAAAGAGCCTGTGCTCAGCAGCAGCCCATTCTCTGAGTTATCATTATTTCTCTGGAGAAAGAAACTGGAGAAGAGGAGTCTTCTTTAGGGACTTTCCTCATAAAAATGATTTGCATCTATCATGTTTCTTTGTTTTTAGAAGTAGTTATTTTAAGCTGATGATGTGGTACGTTAACTCCAAATGAAAATTTCAGTTTTTAAATTTTACCCGAGCAAGTGAAAACTAAGCATAATTTAAGGACTTTTTAGAAAGTAATTAGAAAGGTGATTAGAAGTGGATACTTGTGGTGATACAGTCCCTTCATTAAAAATGTTTTTTATGACGTGAAGGTGTATCACATTGCCTTAAGTCAATACAAAATGTAGATAATTTGAAAAACTTCTGATATTTGATTAGATGTAGGCAAGGAATTTCTGACTTAAAAATTAATTTAGGAAAGAAAAAAGAAATCTAAAGAAAATTTAAATGACCTGTAATTATATCCCCTAAATTCTACGATCATTTCACTGTTATTGAAGTTTTTCTGTGGGTAAAATTCTTAATGGTGGCATAATATTTCATTAATTAACCCTTCCTTTATTTTTGTGTATTTAAGCTACCCATCAGCTTTTGCTGCAGTAAATAATATAACATTTAATACCGCCGTAGACTGTGAGCTCCACGAGAGCAGGAATGTTGATGTTTGCTGCTGTAATGTAATCCCCAGCACCTAAGACAGGGTAGGGACTCCCTAAACACTTTTGGAATGCTGTTGGGTGAAATTACTCTAAATCTTAATGTGCACATTTTTCCTGACTCTAAATCCACCTGGAGAATAGAAAAGGGAAGCTAGAGTGGTGATTTAATTTCTTATTTTGTAGTATTTTTGAAGACATAGTTGGAATATAGCATCCCCCAAGGTAAGCACATGCATTAAATAACTGCTTTTCATTCCTTTTTGTCTTGGGTTCTGTGAGAGGGGACCCTTAATTCAGGTTGTCCATTTTTACTTCCCTATGACATAAAGATGAGAAAAGAGGGCATTATGAGGTAAGACCGCTGCTTACACCAAGATATTATCTTATTTCCCTAAAGCCTTGCACTTTTTTTTCCCCCAGAAATTATGTTTAAAAATTTGCTTTCCACGGTCCATTCCCCCACTCTTCGTTTTATTTAATACAGCTTCATTGCATTAACTTTTTTCTTCTCAGCAAATATATGACATCCTTCTCCTCACCTTCTAATAAATACTCTCTTCTGTTTGGTTCACGTGGGTTTCTCTCATCAAATGTTGCCCTAAACAGCCCTTGAAGTTGGGGATCTTTGTATTCTAGTCTTTGTCCTCCTGTTGGACTCCCGTGTTGCTCACCCTGTTGAAGCTCTTCCTGCCATACTTGTTTTGAAGGCGGATCACATGTACATTAGTGTGTATGAGGAAGGCTGTTAAAAATTAGGACTGTTGATCTGTTAGAGCAAGGAGGAGAGGCCGGATGCTACATTTGTAAGGTAGAAAGCCAGGTTCACCTAGTGGAGGACATTCTTGTGTTGGGTGGGAGGGAGGCCCCATGACGGCATAATTCCAGTATTCTCGCTCCCAACTTTCCTTGAGTTTGGCCCATGAAGTGAGACCACCTCATTCTTTAGTTCTCCACCCAGCCATTTTCGTCTACCTTGCTGCGCATGTGCCTTCTCTGGGCATGGTTTTTATTCTTGACCATACCACTCTGACCTGGTCGTGCGGAGAGGGCATGTGATATGCTTTTATTGCTTTCCTGAGTGATGTAAATGATCACTCTGACCTGTTTACCTTTCCTTCTCCCAAACTTCTTGGTATCCTGTGTCCTACTTCTCTCCTTTATGCGATGTCTTATCTATCTATCTATCTATCTATCTATCTATCTATCTATTTCCTCTAGTGCTGTGTTTATATGTTCAAAAAGGGCATGGTAAGGTGTGGACAGATTGTTTGCTCAGACTCTTTTATTATTCTAATTGTGGATCATTCCAAAGCTTTAAGTCAGTTGCACTTAATCCTGGCTTCACTTAGGAATCACCTGGGGAGCTCAAAAAAATCCCAATGCCCAGGCCTCACCCAGACTAATTGTATTGGAAATCTCCAGGGGGATGACCCAGCTAAGTCTATGAATTAAAAAGCTCCTCCGGTGATTCCAGTGACAGCCAACATGGAAACTCAAGGTTTTAGGTTTAAACTAAAAGGGAAGTTCTACAATTTTCTCTTTCCTTATTCTGATTCATTTTCTCCTTTTTTTAAAAATAAATTTATTTTTTATTGGTGTTCAATTTACCAACATACAGAATAACACCCAGTGCTCATCCCGTCAAGTGCCCCCCTCAGTGCCCGTCACCCATTCACCCCCACCCCCCGCCCCCCTCCCCTTCCACCACCCCTAGTTCGTTTCCCAGAGTTAGGAGTCTCTCATGTTCTGTCTCCCTCTCTGATATTTCCCACTCATTTTTCTCCTTTCTCCTTTATTCCCTTTCACTATTTTTATATTCCCCAAATGAATGAGACCATATGATGTTTGTCCTTCTCCGATTGACTTACTTCACTCAGCATAATACCCTCCAGTTCCATCCACGTCGAAGCAAATGGTGGGTATTTGTCGTTTCTAATGGCTGAGGAATATTCCATTGTATACGTAAACCACATCTTCTTTATCCATTGACACCGAGGCTCCTTCCACAGTTTGGCTATTGTGGACATTGCTGCTATAAACATTGGGGTGCAGGTGTCCGGGCGTTTCACTGCATCTGTATCTTTGGGGTAAATCCCCAGCAGAGCAATTGCTGGGTCGTAGGGCAGATCTAGTTTTAACTCTTTAAGGAACCTCCACACTGCATTCCAGAGTGGCTGCACCAGTTCCCATTCCCACCAACAGTGTAAGAGGGTTCCCCTTTCTCCACATCTCTCCAACATTTGCTGTTTCCTGTCTTGTTAATTTTCCCCATTCTCACTGGTGTGAGGTGGTATCTCATTGTGGTTTTGATTTATATTTCCCTGATGGCCAGTGACGTGGAGCATTTTCTCATGTGCATGTTGGCCATGTCTGTGTCTTCCTCTGTGAGATTTCTGTTCATGTCTTTTGCCCATTTCATGATTGGATTGTTTCTTTGCTGTTGAGTTTCATAAGTTCTTTATAGATCTTGGATACTAGCCCTTTATCTGATACGTCATTTGCAAATATCTTCTCCCATTCTGTAGGTTGTCTTTTAGTTTTGTTGACTGTTTCTTTTGCTGTGCAAAAGCTTCTTATCTTGATGAAGTCCCAATAGTTCATTTTTGCTTTTGTTTCTCTTGCCTTCATGGATGTATCTTGCAAGAGGTTACTGTGGCCGAGTTCAAAAAGGGTGTTGCCTGTGTTCTCCTCTAGGATTTTGATGGATTCTTGTCTCACAGTTAGATCTTTCATCCATTTTGAGTTTATCTTTGTGTATGGTGCAAGAGAGTGGTCTAGTTTCATTCTTCTGCATGTGGATGTCCAATTTTCCCAGCACCATTTATTGAAGAGACTGTCTTTTTTCCAGTGGATAGTCTTTCCTCCTTTGTCAAGTATTAGTTGACCATAAAGTTGAGGGTCCACTTCTGGATTCTCTATTCTGTTCCATTGATCTATGTGTCTGTTTTTGTGCCAGTACCACACTGTCTTGATGACCAAGCCACGTATTAATTCTGAGAGATAGTTGTTTCTGGTCTATTTTGCAGATGAAGAATTGAGATTCAGAAATAGTAAGTAATATTGATTGGCAGAGCTCTAAGTCAGACCCAGGCTCTGGGATGCCAGCACTCACGGTTTCTCTGAGGTTCCATGTTGGCCTCTTCTCATTTCAATGTGAACAGAACTCTAGTGGGTGGGGGGAGGGGTTCCTACTGTGTGTAGGAATCTTATTTATTCATTCTGAAGATTCCAAGATCTCTTTTCAGTGCCTTTTCCCAAAGAGCTCATGGTATTTTTATAGTTTTTAAAGTGATCCCCTCCTATCAATATCCCCTTCTAGGGAAGAAGAGATAAATATTGACTTTATTTTAATATTCAGAACAGGTGTACCTGGAGAGGAAGAGTTAACACTCCGTTCCAAGTTTGTGAAACTTCCGTGCATAATCCTTTTCTGGGCACGTGAAGTTAGACTTTCATTCACTAGACCTTTTTGAGTTGTTCTCCCAGAATGGAGCTATCTTAGCTTTGCTTCACCCACACATCTCCCTTAGGTTTCCCAGTAGCCAGGGGAAGACATTGGAGAGGCAGTTGTCCCTGGTCACGAGTAGAGGGTATGACCAAGATAATGAGCCAAGATCATGTGAAAGGCTGCTTAGGATCATTAATTTAAAAATGTTGCTGCTCCCATCCTAGAGAAGGGACAGCTGATAGGCTGATATTAGAGAATTTGGTGGATTAAAAAACTAATTCTTTGTTACAGTAAAATAACCTATCCCATTTCAGGGACATTTGACATCTTTAGAAAGTTAATACTATAATCCATTTTACCAGTAACTATTTTCAGTGACAATAAAAGCTATTGACTTTTTCGTTTTTTTTGTTGTTGTTGTTGTTTATTTGTTTTTTTTGTTTTGCAATTGGAAAGAGATGTTGCAAATGCAAAGAGCTGGCATATGCTGCTTGAGAGAAATGAACACGCCATATGGGATGACTCCCTTGAACATCTGTATCAGTCAGAAAGCATCTGCAAGTTCCAAATAAAGCCTTAAGCAGCATGGCTTCTCCAGAGACCATCTTCTCACCATCAGTTTGAACATTCAGTGTGTTAAGCACATAGGATCCCTTTGGGTGGGGGGTTCCCTCTCTGGGGATTTCCTGTGTGGAGCCCAGTGGCTGCATCTAGAGCAGGGCTGAGCAAGTTGGCAGCTTATTTAGCCATCTTTCTGCTCTTCAGAGCAGATTTCTTAGCAGTTGGTGTTGAGATTTTTCAAGGATTTCTGAGACTGGACTCTGAATTTCAGGCGGTGGCATATCTTGGCAGTATTTCAGCACTTCGGACACAGGAAATTTAAAAAGAGTGATCAGAGGGTATAAAAATTGGAAAACAGTGTGCCCTCTGACAATGTAAATAACGGTTTGATTATACTGACTCTTCCACACTCTTTGTCCTTTTGTGTTTTATCCACTCAGAAACCTGATGTCCTGACCACCGGGGGCGGTAATCCAATAGGAGACAAACTTAATGTGATGACAGCAGGGCCTCGGGGGCCCCTTCTTGTTCAGGATGTGGTTTTCACTGATGAAATGGCTCACTTTGACCGGGAGAGAATCCCTGAGAGAGTCGTGCACGCTAAAGGAGCAGGTGAGAGCCTTGTTTATTTGCTGTAAAAGGATTGTTTCATAACACCTGGGTTAAAAATTACTTCTCACAGAGTTGAAGCTCCTTTAGCAGAAGTGGCAAGTCTCCATTCTTGGGGGAAAGGGGAAAAAAAAGTCCACTGAGGGAATTCATAATTAAATGATGGGTATTTCTCCAGATTGAATGGTATAGCACTGAGGGCTTTGCATTTTGACCCCATCATTTTGTGTTTGGACATCTAGCTCCCCTTTTCCTGTCCTCTTGGAAGCTCCCAAAAGGCCAGTGCTACCCTATCAGTTTCTCTTGTCACCTAGATGCTCATTGAGGGCCCAGTGGTCTGCGATGGTCTCACGCGTGAGGACTTCTGTGTCTTTCTCATTAGGGGCTTTTGGCTACTTCGAGGTCACACATGACATTACCAAATACTCCAAAGCAAAGGTGTTTGAGCATATTGGAAAGAGGACCCCCATTGCAGTTCGATTCTCCACTGTTGGTAAGTCCGTCTGTTTACGTGACTGGCATTGCATAACTCAACCCTGTATCTTACTTGGGGCATTTATTTTTATTGATTGATTGATTTTTAATCTTATTTTATTTAAATTCAATGAACTAACATGTAGTGTATCATTAGTTTCAGATCAGTGATTCATCAGTTGCATACAACACCCAGTGCTCATTACATCATGTGCCCTCCTTAATGTCCATCACCCAGTTACCCCATCCCCCAACCTATTTGGGGTATTTACACATACATTTCAAGGAAAGCCTATTAGAAGATAGAATAAATCATTTCTCCAAATGATAGCCAGGTTTTACAGTAGAAAAAATATTTTGAGACAGGCAGGAAGTTACTTTTAATTGTTTGCTGAGGTCTTAGGAAATCACACTTAGGCAGAGGCCACCACTGCAATTCTGTGAATTTGGAAAGAGCTTTCCTACAAGTGCTTGCCTCAGATGGAAATGTGGAGTGGGGGCACTTATTCAGCAACCTCAACAGCTGACCTTTCTTGGGAATTAACTCTGTGCCATCCATGGTCAGACGCTTTACAGACAGTAGCTATAACCTCATCTGTAGATTCACTTTGCAAGGTGGCGTTATTTCTATTTCAGAGGTGAAGTGATTTTTTTCAGTAGTGTTAGTACGAACTAGATCTATCATGCTACATCTCAACACAGCACCATGCAGGATTAATTCTGTTTCTCCTTTAGTCTATGTTTCTAGATTCTTAAGAATCTATATTTTCATTCATTTTCTTAATATTAGTCTCATAATTTTGACAACTCACTTATTCTCCTTATTTACTACCTTAATCTTTATAATTATTTTCTTCCTTTATCTTTTTTTTTTTTTCTTCCTTTATCTTAATTAAAAATTTAATTACCTGTTTGGACAAAGCTATCTTATGTGAAATGGATAATCTTTTGAGCTTTTACAGTTATGTACTCTCTTATTACTTGCAATTAATTCTGTTGTTTAATTTGTGGACTGAATTAGCTGGTAGGTGGTAGAGATAATAACCCAGGTACTTAAATACCTAGTTTCCTTTGAGGAAGTAGAGTGGAAAGGATAGATCCCAATGTTTCTTTGTGATGTTAGGTTTGTTGGATGCCAAGTACTCTTGGCTTATGCTTAATTTTCTTCCCATTTGAATTTTCTAGCTGGAGAATCAGGCTCGGCTGACACAGTTCGTGACCCTCGTGGGTTTGCAGTGAAATTTTACACAGAGGATGGTAATTGGGATCTTGTTGGAAATAACACCCCCATTTTCTTCATCAGAGATGCCATATTGGTAGGTGATAAAGTATCTTGCACTCTACAAATGTTTGATTTAAATTGATTTCAAACACCTTACATTGACTGGCATTTGAGGAGAAGCCCTGAGAAAAGCAGAAAAAAGAATTTGGGTTGGCTGGATTGCCTTTTTAAGCACATTTTTCTGTATTTAATATCCTTCTTATAAAATCAAATAACAGTTACTGTTGGTCTTCAGTTTGGCATTTCAAGATTCACTGACTTCGTGGGAATTGGCCCAGTTTTCCTTGTAGAGTCTGGAAGATCAGTACAAAGAAACACTTTGTCCTGGAAGTGTATAGAGGGTAAATTTCATTTTAGGGTTTGGCACTGTAAAATTCTAGGATTATCTTGTTCAGAGTTTTAATCCCTAAGCCTACCAATAGGCAATGTATAATGTAAGATGATAATTCCTATAAACTTAATTTTGGGATTTTTACCCCCTCTTTTTCTGTTTATAGTTTCCGTCCTTTATCCATAGTCAAAAGAGAAACCCTCAAACACACCTGAAGGATCCGGACATGGTCTGGGACTTCTGGAGCCTGCGCCCTGAGTCTCTGCACCAGGTGGGAACTCTTCTTTTCCATTCTATTATAATGCTTTACCGGCAATAGAACTGTTAATTTTGCTTCATCATGTGTTTCTCCAGTTTTGGCTATCTCATTGGACTTGGTTTCTACTTTCTTTTTGGGAGGCTTGCTCAGATTTCTTGACCCTGAAGAGTGTTATGACTGATTTTATTAATCTTCCCCCACTCATAGACCTTAAGGGATGCTAGAAACATTGTCAACTGATATTTAACAATATTAAGGATTAAAGTCTCTAGTACAAAGTAGAGCTCTTTGTATTAGGGAAAGACGGGAAAAGTGTTGCCAAACATATTTACTGTTAAAATTGATTTTGAATGACAAGTTAGGCTACCTTTCAGATTTGTTTTTGCTATTCCTTATTGAATTTTGAGCCATGAGGCTAATGATTTACATATCATTCTGCTTTAAAATTCTTATTATTTTGTATAAATGATACTAATGATAACCTTTTTTATGGGAACTTGGTTAGCGTGTTCCATGTCATTAAGAGATTCTTTGGAAATTTAGGAATATCTTAAAAATCTAGGATATTTTGATTGAAATGGAAAGATTTAAGGCATTATTTTTCTGTTCCTTAGGTTTCCTTCTTGTTCAGTGATCGAGGGATTCCAGATGGACACAGGCACATGAATGGATATGGATCACATACTTTTAAGCTGGTTAATGCAGCGGGAGAGGCGGTTTATTGCAAATTCCATTATAAGGTACATAATGCCTTTGGGGCAGAGGGTACAAGGCTCCTATCACCCACATCTCTTTACTTCTCATGAGGATTGGGCAAAGATCAAGGCTCCTCCCCCCTTTCCCCTACCTCCACTCCAAAGGCTGAGAGTTGGCTGAGAGTTGACTGATCCAGTTGACTAGGACCATGACTCTTCTTTTGGCTCCGCCCAAGTGAATGCACACTGCCCAGTTAGGGGAGCTCTGTGGGCTCTCTTTGGTCTCCTCTTTCCATATGACCAGAGGGTAGGAGTACACAGCTGCTGGCAGTGGTCAGGCTTTCTTCTTCTGAGCCCTGGAGCAATGCATAAATATTTGGGAAAATGCTCATTTAATGCTGGTTCTCTGGTTTAATGTTTTTAGTGCTGGCAGGTGAATATCCATTCTTCCTGAAGAGGGAAGACCTAAGGTTTGGTTTTGGGCTCAAATGTAAGGAAATAATATATAGGCCTCCAGGCTATGTGAAAGGAGATTTCTACCAGGTTTAGTCTAGCTTCTAGACTTCTTTGTTGGGGTTTAGAGTCAAGCCTTAGCAAACAGTAAAGTATTCTGTGGCTTTGCCTTTTGTAGCCCTGACTCATCTTGCTGAGCATAGGTATCTTTGGTGGTCCAGGGAGGGGGCTGTGGCAGAAATGGGGCATTCCTGTCTGTAATTCCAATCTCACCGTGACTTTCAATGTCTGAGACTACCTTTACAGAAGCATTTCTCATAACTTTTTAACTCCTCCATCCATTTGTTTAAGTAGTGTTTATCAAAAGTATGTTATGAACAGGCAAAAAAAGTAATCAATTACAAATGTAAGAAAATAAAAATTGTTTTTTTTTCATTTATTTTCATATAATCATATCAAACAAGTTAACTTTGGGGGAAGCCTTAAGAACATTTTAATTAACTGAAGTGTTTTAAAGGGCTCTCTCTTATTATGATCTTGGCATTTGTTATAGTAAGCAGTATTCTCAGAGAACTCTAGAAGGTTATATTTAAAAAAAAAAACAAAACAAAACACCTCTGGTTGCCTAAGAACATGTTTCCAAATGCTACTGCTAAAATAAGCGCATACCAGAAGTGGACTCAGGACAAATATAGTCTCCTTCTTAGTGGTGTCTACCCAAGACCTGTTTTCCTGTCTTGTCTTAATCTTTATCTGAACAACTTATGTAAGTATCTCAAACAGGAAAACTATCTCCCCTCTTTATACTTGTAACTTGGGTGTATAATCTTTGGCCAGGAACAGTTTTAAGCAAGAGTTGCCTCATTGGCTTGTAACTGCCAAAGGGAGCAGTGTTGTGTCACCAAGAACAGGCTAAATGACTGTGTCTGAGGGACCCGCGTGGTGGTGGCTTTAATAATGTGACTTGGTCACTTTATTAAAAGTTCTCTGTGCTCCAGCTTTGTCACTGTAAAATTGGGATAATAATAGCAGCTGTCCCTGATCCTGGAAGGATTGGATTGCTTATGGGTCTGTTTGGCAGAGAGTCCTGGGGGAGCCTGAGACCTATTTGGATGTATCAGTCTGGAATTATTCTGATCTATGATTAGTCTTTCCTAAGCCCAAGGGATTCAGTTAAAATCAGAAAAGTATTGCAATATTATTGCACAATTTAATGTATTAGCTCTCCAGTGATCTGCAGATGGTGATCTCCATTTTTAAATCTGGAAGGTGACTGTATTTCTGGTCTGATAGTGAGAAGGGTTCAAATCTTGCCCCTGGATAGAAAGACTTGAGATTTCTGTGGTAGAGTTTCATAGTTGACTTTGCTGAGGCAGTCTTTTCCATGCTTGGCTTGTGAGGGTCTTTCAGAATTAAGATACAGGTGAGAATCAGTTGAAAGGCAATAGGGTGTGATAGTAGGAGCGCTAGTGGCAGTGACTAACTTAGTTAATGGCTTGCTTGGGAAGTCAAAATAAGAATTTTGCCTGCTCATAGTCAGAGAAGTAGTTCAGAGCAGCTCTACTGAAGTTCTTTTCAGCTGTATGAACTGTGATTCTATGACTTCTCAAAAAAAATAAAAGGAAGAGAATGGGAGTGGAGGTATGGTAGCTAGCACAATCTCATTAATTGATTTGAGCTCTTACAAAACAACTGAAAAATTATGCAGAAAAATAATTATGTGCCTATTTTAAAAATACCTTTTGACTTTTTTTTTTCCTGATTTGGAAAGTACCATAATTCTAAAACTTCAAATAATAACCACTCTGAAGAACCATTTTTAGTTATTCAAGAAATTAGATGGTAGAGTTACTGTATGACCTGGCAACTTTATTTCAAGACTTTCAAGACTAAAAAAATCCACTAAAAAAAAAATAAATAAATAAAATAAAATAAATCCACCAAATTGGACACTTTAAAATGGTACATTTGATGTTATATATGTTTTATTCCTAATTTTTTTCGCTTTTCTGAAGACAGTAGTACAGCATTCTTTACATGGGTGAGAAATTGAAAATAAAATATATGTTAACAATTAAAAAATTTCAAGTAATATAGGCTACAGAAAGGGAAAGATAGGACAAATTATAAATATGAAATGTATATACAGATGCCCTGGATATTTGAAAGAATCAAGATAACCAAGTAGAATTTCTTGTTGATGAATTCCTCTCTGTATCAGATTTAAACAGTGGAATTGTTACTAGGAAAATCCAGTCTTTGAGTTGTGTTGCTCATCATCCTTCAGTGCATAACTGATTAAAGGTCCGTAACTTTGCCAATGCATTTCAGTTTGAGCTGCTTTCTCTCATTCTGTAGACTGACCAGGGCATCAAAAACCTTTCTGTTGAAGACGCAGCAAGACTTTCTCATGAAGATCCTGACTACGGCCTCCGGGATCTTTTCAATGCCATTGCCACAGGCAACTACCCCTCCTGGACATTTTATATCCAAGTCATGACTTTTAGTCAGGCAGAAACTTTTCCATTCAATCCATTTGATCTTACCAAGGTAAGTCCCTTAGCAACCAAATTTTCTTTTTTAAGTCTCTTTGTACCTAATTTGACAAATTCCAGTCAAGTATTCATAACGATAGAGAAGTCCTGTACAAAATGCAGTAGGGCCGCTTTGGATTTTCCTGGCCTGTGCATCTCACTTCTAGTTCGCGTTTGCTAAGTTCATTGAGTTCCTTGAAGTGGCTTGATATATCATTATTAGCAGGGAACAGATCTTGCAAAGCTAATGTCCATTTTGCCCAGGGAAGATGTCAGTATTTACTGTTAATGTTGTGAAAGATTCAACCGGTGTACTACCTGAAGTTCTTTTTCACTTTACTGGATTAACAAATTATTTTCACTTATTATCATTATATTGTATTAGAAAGTTGGTATTTCATTATATTATATGGCTTCACTATATTAGAAAGGTAGTATTTTTAAAAATATTTTATTTATTTATTTGAGCAAGCACAAGCAAGGTGGGAAGGGCAGAGGGAGGAAAAGGAGGCTCCCCACTGAATGGGGAGCCCGGGGCTCTATCCCAGGATCCAAGGATCATAACCTGAGATGAAGGCAGATGCTGAACTGGTTGAGCCATGCAGGTGCCCCCAAATCTGTCATTTTTAATGAGTGCTTTAATTTCCTTTAGTTGGTTGTCTGATAATTGTGAATATGACATTTATTTTTAGATTTGGCCTCACCAAGACTACCCTCTTATCCCAGTTGGTAAACTGGTCTTAAACCGGAATCCAGTTAATTACTTCGCTGAGGTTGAACAGATGGCATTTGACCCAAGCAACATGCCACCTGGCATTGAGCCCAGCCCTGACAAAATGCTTCAGGTAAACCTGGTGGATTGAGATGTTCTGAGGCAGGAGTGCAGGAGTGGACACAGGCAAATGCGTGCGTGCCTGTGCACACACACACATACATGTGCTGTAATTTGGCATGACCTTTATAAAAAGAATTAACTAGAACACCACTTAAATTTAATTAATCTTGCGGGTCTACCTAAGCATCCTGACATTATAAAATTACAGTATAAAGAGGATTTCATAGTATGTTAAGACTTTGACATTTAGTCTCTTAATTTAAAAGAAGTGACATCAGAAATGCCTCCGGTATTTGTAGAGTAAAGCACTCTTTGTTCAGTCTGTCATTGATGGGAGGGAATATTGTTAATTGGCCAGTATAACTTGATTCATTTCCCCTCCCATGGTGATGCTTGAATTTTTCCATCTGTAAAAAGAGACTGGAGATGCTTTTTATGAGCTGAACGTATGTCACCAGTGATTGAAAGCAGCAGGTCAGTCTAACCATTTGTTTCAGTCATGTTCCTACACAGTCACTATTTTTTCATCACTCTACTAGGCTCTTTCAGGAGTAGAAAGAGTGAAAAATACTTTTTTTGGACCAGAAATCAGTAGGCAAAGAATTGGCTTAATAATTATTGAATAAATCAATCTCTTGTGTTTTTGGACTCTGACCTCGAAACAAAGGTTAAAGATTATTATGCTAGATCGGACCACGGCTCCTTCTTATGTAAGCGTTGGACTCCCTATGGAGACAAGCTACGATTCTGTTTTTTTTTTTTTTTAATAGTAGCATTTTTGCTTTGACATTGGGAACATTTAAGACTTTTATAGAAAATAAGTTTTTCATTAGCTTTTAGTTCAATTTAACTTATTTATTTATTTAAGAGAGAGAGAGAGAGAGATCACCCAAATGCAAGTGAGTAGGGGCAGAGGGTAAGGGAGAGAAAGAATCTTAAGCAGGCTCTACACCCAGCATGGGGCCGATGTGGGGCTCAGTCTCACAACCTTGAGATCGTGACCTGAACTGGAATCAAGAGTTGGATGCTTAACTGACTGAGCCACCCAGGGGCCGCTTAACTAATATAAATTGAACACCCCTGTGTGTATAATAGATTACTCTGGCTGCTGTAACAGAAGAACACAAGATAACTAGAATATAAGGCAGATTGCCATTTGAATCAGGAGAAATCTTATTAGGAGGATAATGACAAGCTTTTAAGAATGAGGTAGTGTTTGAGATGGCTTTTGAAGAATGGCTAGGATTTCAGTTTTCAATAGAGATAAAATGGGGCAGGAGAGAGACCTGAATATAGGTATGATGGACCATGTTGAGTATATTTAAACTGTAAACAGCCACTTCTTAAAGTAGAAGGAATAAGGTGGGGGTACACTGAGCATCTGTCAGGGAGGGACTTCAGTGCTTGAGTAGAGGTCTGTACAATTGTCCCTTTTAGGAAAAGAAGGTTTCTTCAGTTTTGAGAAATGTAGAACCATTCTATCAAGTAGAACCCATCCAGTTGGTGACACACAGAACAAGAGAGAACTGGAGGTTAGGGACTAAAGAAGGAAAGCCAAACAGATCATAGAGCACAAGTAGAAGTGCTTGTGTTGAAAGGAGTAAAGGAAGCCAAGCCCTGGGACTCTGGGCACCCAACCTTCCCTTGGGGTGGGAAGGGAGCTGAACCATGTGAAGGAGGTTACTGGGATTTGCCAAGGCATGAACTTGTTCCCTGGTATTGCGGGAACAGGTTAAAGAACAAATACCATCCAAATTCTTTTCCTAATCCAGGTTAACTGTGGGTCCATGGTGAGACATAGAGACAGCTAACAACACTGCGTCATACAGTTAGAAGAGCAGTGAAGCATTGGATAGAAGCCTAGGCCCAGGGAAAAGGACCACAAGTCAAATCCGTGTTCTCTGCAACAACAAATAGCAAATGTTAAAGACATTCCATTGAAACTTTTGGGAAAAAAGTCCTGAGGAAAGATGATAACTGAAATCATGCAATTCTATTAGTGAATTGAATTGTATGAATGAATCTTATAATTTCTGTCAGTGTTAATTTTGGGTATGGCAAACATATTTTAAACTTAATGTGATATCTTCTTGTTTTTTTTGTTTTGTTTTGTGAAGTGTGTTTAAAAAGTAAAAGGGCTTTATTTAGTAGGTACAGTCAAGATTCTGCCCAATCTTTCTACAACTTCTCAAGCTCAGTTTGCTGTGAGTTCTAATGCCACGGGGGCGTGTGAGGAGCCATCCAGCAGGGAAGGACAGCTGTGCTTAGTTAGCCATTTGGAGACCAGTGAGGAAACGTTTAAAGTTTTTTGTTTTAAAGATTTTATTTATTTATTCATGAGAGACACAGAGACATAGGGAGAGGACGAAGCAGGCTGCCTACGGGGAAGCCTGATGTGGGACTTGATCCTGAGACTCCAGGATCGTGCCCTGAGCCCAAGGCAGATGCTTAACCACTGAGCCACCCAGGTATCCCTAAAGTATTTTGAGCAGATAGTGATGTGATCTGCGTGGGGCCTGGGGCTAATTCTTTTGGCAGGAGTGCGTAGGACGATGATGGCGGAGGACAAGCTAGAAGTGGAGAGCCAGATAGGGGGGACTTCGAAATTGCTCTGATGGGTGCTAATGAGCATCTGGAGGTGGCAGTAGTCGTGTGGTAATGAACAGTGGTCTCAGTTACCTTTCGACCAGATCATGTTGATGAACTTTAGAGTGTTATCCAAAGCGGTAAGCCGGATCACAGTGAACAGGACATAGATTCCAGTTAGTTGGGTTCTAACAAACGTATTTTACAATGTGATACATCCTTGAGAGTAGGAAGCAATATGAGACAGAGCAGTAACTTGTTATTTGAGGGGGAAAAGGGAGTTCTTATCTAGAACAGGTGTGAAGATTTGTGGTTGTTTGGCTGTATGACGCAGAAGATTAAGGACTGTTGGGTTAGGGACAACTCATTTCATGAGAGAAGAAACTTTGCTCTTTTGGCTGGGGTGGGGTGGGGGGAATGGGCAGGGTTTGGTGGTAAACACAGTGCTTTGTGCTTGAAATTTTAGAATAAAGTTTATAGACTTGTGTTTTGTGTGTGACGGCACACTCAGTGCCTTTTTAATTTATAACTTGTAGGGTCGTCTTTTTGCCTATCCTGACACTCACCGCCACCGCCTGGGACCCAACTATCTTCAGATACCTGTGAACTGTCCTTTCCGGGCTCGAGTGGCCAACTACCAACGGGATGGCCCCATGTGCATGCTCGACAATCAGGGTAGGTCTCAGACATTCCGCTCCCCCAGGGAGGCTAGAGGGTACTGCTGGGCAAGAGGACAGAGGATGTCATACCAGGCCAGTGGTTGTCAGTCTCCTGCTCTTGAAGAGTTCCCAGGGGACCTTCTGCTCTCTGAAGCAAAGAAGGTTTAAACTGCCTGAAGACCCTTTATGCCTTTATCTCTTTGATGTTTTATTGAGAGTTCCCATCTCAGATTTGACTTGCTGCCCATCTGATAAGGAATGATGGGGGAGAAAGATCTTTTACACTGGCTGTCGTAGAGTAGCATTCAACTTAGGGGTTAGGTTTTAAAGACTCTTCACAAAGTGGGCAGCTCCTTAAATCACTCTTAAATCATGAGGACTTAGACTCTTGGAAGTGCAAAAGCCAAGAGTTCATGTTTCTTGTTTTTCATTGCCCTTTGTTGGGGTCATGGAGGAACATGTGGCTGGAGTTTTAGATGGACTGGGACAGGTTAGAATAAGGGAGACAGTAAATCAAGGGATTCGCCTTCACTTTTTTTATTTTTTACTAAATGAATGTAGTTGAATCCATGTAAATCAACTGATGAGATGAGGCTCTACTGCATTTTGTTATTTGGAGCTCATTTACCAAATTTATGATTTTTTTCTTTGAACTATTATTTTTGGTGCCATGTACAAATAGCCTCTATTTTTGATTGCTTGTTCAAATTAGAGAATGTTTAATTTTTTTCCTTCTAAGTCTCCTTAGTTTAATACAGATCTTAATTTCTTTTTCTATTTAGGACACACTTGTCTTAGTAATAGGCTGCACATTAATCCCTTCAGAAATTTTACTGATGATTTATATTTATAGCCATCGATGTCTATATTCAAAAAAAAAGTTTATTTTTCTCTGATACAAATAACACATGTGCCCTAAAGAAAATTTGGAAAATAGAAGAGAAGGAAGAGGAGGGAGAAGAAAAACCTACTTACAGCCCCAACACTCACAGGCCACAACTGTTGCATTTTGCTGTATTTTTTGCCAGTTTTTTCTGGGACTATTTTATACAGACTTAAGGTTATTTTGTTTATATAATTTTGTGCCTTGCATTTGTTACCATTATGACTAAGCCTTCTTTTTGTATTTAATGAGTTTACTTGCTCACCAGCTGATTATATTAGGTGTTGCAATACTTATGCTCTCTGAGGTTTATAGAGCTAATGGGGTGTGCCATTGCCCAAAGTAACTGATATTTCCTGTGTCTGTCTTCTGCATTTTTATTCTAAAGTTATTTTTTCCTTTCATATTTGTCAGTCCTTTTGTTATTGAGACTGGCTTTATCAGAGAGAGGCTCATGTATGTTCTGGAACTTCTTTATTAAGCACCTGCTTCATGTTTATCATTCTTGTTTACCATTATAGTGGCACATGTGTGAAAAAACTACTTAAGGATATATTTTGACACACCCTTTGCCTACTTTTAAAAGCCAAGCATTTGGGTTGTGCTCTTTAAGTTTCATGAAAGCTTAATTGTTCCCAGTAGTCAATGACTTGAAGACAACTCCCACTTTGAGTAAAGGTCAGAACTCATTTGGAGATAGCATTTTAGAAGTCCTCAAATAGGCACATTTCAAAGAGCTAATTCTTAGTGCAGAAGACCACTGTGGTGACTGATTGTTGGAGCACTTTGCCTTAGATATAGATGAGGCTGACCTAGAATGAATCCCAAGGGCTAATAATTGGGCCCCATAATAGTATGGTGTCCTCCTCCTTCCTATATGTCCTTGGTAACCTTGATTGGTGTGATGTACAGGTACCTCTAGATTATCCAGTCCGCATAATTTACTCTGGCAGTGAGCTGGTTAAAATTCCAACCTCAGACTGGTTTATTCAAAACACTTAATATGTTTCTAGGCCACTCCTGCTTAGGCAGCATGTGCTCAGGTAATTCAGCCTTCAGCCAACATCAGCTGAAGCGGTTAGGAAAATAAATATGCCAAAATGAAAAAAAAAAAAAGCCTTTTAATTTATTCCAGAAGTCAGAAAATATGTTTTGAATGCAGTTGTCATTTTTTTCTGTAAGTGCTGATATCCTAGAAATATCAACCTAAAAAACAATCCTTTTTTATTTATCTGTAGAGGGAAGTAAAAGTGAAGCTAGAATTGTGTAAAGTCATAGTCAATGAAAAGAAGATTCTCCGAGAATCTTAAAAACCTTGAAGGAATAGTGAAGTAGAGTTTTGTAATACGAATATAGTCTGCGCTGGATGGATGGAAGACACAAAACAGATCCCAGATCCCAGTTCTACTAGTAACTATCATGTGATCTTGCAGCAGGCAGTTAACATGTCAGGGCTCAGTTATGTGTCTGTAGATTAAAGGAGCAGGGCTAGAACTTTCAGTTGCTCCCAAGAATTCTGTGATTCAGTGTTGGAATTGAGCCCAAGCCCAAATGAAACTCTTAAATTTGCAGTGTATCTTTGGGTCTCCTTTTCTCTGGAGGCCAGATCAAACATACATATATATATATAAGCATATATATAGAGAGAAGAGTTTAAAGATCAGATCACTTGAAGTATTCAAGAAAACTTGAGATCTCTTTATTAAAACTCAGAGTGAGACTGCCCATGAGAACATTTGGAAGGTGGCATTATTCTTTAAGAAGCTGAGGTCCTGCCTATAGCTAAATAGGAGACATTAATATGTACAAGGCATACATATGTATTATATATGTGTGTGTATATACATGATCTATAATTACCACTTGAATTATATCTTATTACATTGACTGTAGATTTACTTCATTTTTCATCTCCCTAAGTGAATCTGTATGGTTTTCTTTTGAAGGTGGTGCTCCAAATTACTACCCCAATAGCTTTAGTGCTCCTGAACAACAGCGTTGTGTCCTAGAGCATAGCAGCCAATGTTCGCCAGATGTGCAGCGCTTCAACAGTGCCAATGAAGATAATGTCACTCAGGTAATGGCTTCTTGGGCTTCTGTGGGAGTCATTTGATCAGTTTCCTTGTCAATGTCTATATGTCCCCCTCTTTATTTTTTTCAAGATTTTATTTATTTAGAGAAAGAGCACACGTGAACGAGGCAAGGAGCAGAGAGAGATGGAGAGAAAGGATCCCAGGCAGGCTGATGCTGAGCATAGAGCCCAATGAAGGGCCGGATCTCACAACCCTGAGATCATGACCTGAGCCAAAATCAAGAGGCAGACGCTTAACCAACTGAGCCACCCAGGCACCCCCAACTCCCCCCACCTTAAAGTGTCTAATATATCTTAAATTGAATTCATGAAAGACATCTCTAATCATAAGTCAGACCCTTTATTAGATGGAGTTGAAGAGTTGTGTTACTGTGCTTTTTCAGTACAAGGTATGGAGACTCATTTCAGTTCCCCCAATTTTTATTGAAGGGATTATGGGTGGGGGCCATTGGGGAAGCAGTGACGCATAGAAATGTAAGAAGCAGGCAAATAAAGGTTAAGTATAATTACATTTAAGAAGGTAGGCAGACAGATTTAAGGGACTAGAACAGGATTCCCAGTAGCCCTTGGAGCCTCAGTAGTGAGAGCGTGGGTGTTTCTACTGTAGGACACACTGTTCACATGACTCCACTGCTTTCCACTTGTTGGCTTCTATTTTTCAGTACTGATTGCTTATCCTTGACATGTCTCCCTGAGTTTCTCCTCATTACCTCTTAGCCTCTGTTTTAACATTGCTGTGGCTTTGCTATGATGGTGGCCTAACTCTATGGCTTCTTTCTCCACCTATTACTTTTTTTTGGACCCTTTTGACACACATTCTATATCAGATTCTAGAGAGAGGGAGTCAAATTGATTTGACTGATCTTTTCACTCTAGGCCGCATCATTGACCTTTGGCCAGCTTGTAGTTAATTGCCCTGGGTCAAGTGCCTACCCTCTTTCCAATCACGTGTGGCTGCTGAGTGCTGTTCTCTCAGTGGACGCACTGAAAGAGACCTTTTGACTTTGAAGAGCAGCCTTCTCATTAATTAAGTATAGCTTATACCTCACACAAAGAGAAGAATGAAATTAAAAAGTCTAGTTGTCCTGGAGTTCTGTTCAGGGAGTTGGTGTTAAACTTTTTAAATTAGAATAAGAACTATATTCTAGTTTCTCAATTTATAAATGTGGGTTCCAAGTAAAAGATATTTAAATACATGAATTAATTCACTACAAATATATTATTTGAAAGGCACACATATGTATATGTAAGTACGTGTATATAAAAAATTATAGTAGGGTGTAAACCATATTTAGATGAAATTAAAAATCTTCTAAAATCCTTTTGTAGTAACCTCATTATTCTTGGTGATGTGGGTGATACCAAGTATATTACAATGTGATCCCTGCCTCTCAAAGAATTTTGCCTGCATGAGGCCAATTCTGGTATTAACTACCTCTGCAAAAATTAATTTAGATAATGCATGGCTTATAGAGTGAGAGAATATATTTGAAGTTCATCTAAAACTCATGTCCAGAATATGTGAAGATCTACAGAGCAGTGAGAAGGACGAAGGAGTAGAAGCTGGGCAAAAACCTGAACGGGTCCTTCACAAAAGAGATCTAAATGACTGTAAAACATACAGAAAGGGGGTCTATCTCCGTAGTCACCAGGGATGTGCACAGTAAAACCCCAAAGAGGTAGCACTGTATTTGCACCAGAGTAGCTAGAGTGAAAACGACTGGCCATACCAAGTGTTGAGAGAAAAAGAAACAACTCTCCTGTGAGTGTAAGTTAGTTCAGCTGTTTTGGAGAACTGTGTATCAGTATCCATTAAAGCTAAACACGTGCGTGTCTTCTGGCCCTAGTAAAGGACACTGCTGTGTAGGAACCTAATAGAAATGTGTACATATGAGCACCAGAAGCTGCTCATGTTACCCAGATGTTCAACTAGAGTTGGATAAGCACATTTGGCAAAACACATTTAAATATTAGACGTCAAAAGAATTGCCTTTGGGGAGGCAGTTGGAGAAAAAGGGGATAATGACGAGGAGGAGGGACTCTGGTGGGGAGATGTCAGAGGTGTGAATGATGTTCTTTCATGACCTGGGTGGTGATTGCGTCGTGTGTTCCCTGAAAAATCATTGAACTTCATGCCTGTGGCTGGTACCCTTTACTGTTGGGCTGTTACACTTAAATAAAAAATCATTCTATTTGTATATACTAGTAAAAATATCACGTTTCCTTTAAAAGGAATTTGGTCCTGCTATCAAAGGTCTATGGTTAGAGTGTTGGAGCTGATAAAGCCATTCAGACTCTTTATCTGGCTAATAAAATTGAATGGCCAGCCCATGTGTGGGTCCATGCCCCCCGTGTAGTGAGCAGCTGAGCTGTATGTACAGATGGTGGTTGCTAGCCAGGTGCAAGGATATGCAGATAAGAGCACCCTGGAGACTTCTTTAGTTTGACTTCCAAGCCCCACCTGCCTTTTGTCTGAGCAGCGTGACTGCTGAAGCGAGGCTCAGATGGGTAAGGGTTCCATGCTGTTTATATTGCAATCATCTTGTCCACACACTGAGATAGGAGTGCTGTTTATCTTTGTGTGTGTCTGTGTGGTTTTTTTTTTTTTAACCTCTTGGAGCTAGATTAACCAGATCTGCAGGAGAGCAAATATTTTATATGGGTTTTATTGAGAGGTGTGTTGATAAATACTAACAGTTATGTGCAGAAAGGAAAAGTCCTGGTTTATAGTGTTTGTCAATTTTTTTTTTTTTAAGATTTTATTTATCTGAGAGAGAGAGAGAGAAAGTGCATGTATAAATGGGAGAAGGGGCAGAAGGAGAGGGAAGAGCACACCATTCCTTGGCTAGTGCAGAGCCTGATGCAGGGCTCAATCCCAGGACCCTTGAGATCATGACCTGAGCCAAAGGCAGCTGCTTAACCAATGAGCCGTCCAGGTGCCCTATAGTGTTTGTCAGTTTTCTTTTTTTTTTTTTTTAATTTTTATTTATTTATGATAGTCACACAGAGAGAGAGAGAGGCAGAGACACAGGCAGAGGGAGAAGCAGGCTCCATGCACTGGGAGCCCGACGTGGGATTCGATCCCGGGTCCCCAGGATCGCGCCCTGGGCCAAAGGCAGGCCCTAAACCGCTGCGCCACCCAGGGATCCCTGTTTGTCAGTTTTCTTGATGAAAATGTTCCCTAGAGCTGATATCAAGCTAGCAACATGGTGTGACTGAATCTGTGGCACTGGGACGTGATGTTCAGTATTACACTATTATGTAATAATTTCTACCGTGAGATAGAGTAGACACAAATAACACAAATATGTAATAATTGGGAAATCATACATTTTGAAAGGTTTATTATTTTTGTTTGCAATATAATTTAATTGTAAATTTATATAATTGAGTTTTTAATAACAGCCATGTTTAACAATGCACAAAATTCTTAAAAAGATGACAGTGCTCTCATGAGTAAGTAGGCTCCAGCACACTGCTGAAATTGCAGGACCAATTTCTTTTTAGTTTGATGGTTGATAGATCGATGGGATGTAGGAGGCCTTACTTCTATTTGTCATACACAGACATGCTAGATTAAAATATTTTTTTAATAGTTGAGCTAACAAAATTAAATATCTTGGTGAACATTGAAGGTATATATATCATGGTGGGAAACCAGACCCTATTTATATCTTACTTTGATTTTATGACTCCAAGGGGGCTAGGAGTTTAGGCTGCAGGCTCCTTGTGTTGTAGAGAGCTAGAACTGGGCTCTTGACATAATGACATAATGATGAGAGCCAGGAACCAGTACTCTGTGGGAAAAACTATGTACCAGACTGAGGCTGCATGCAGCTTGCCAGCATGTGGGCTCTAGATTTCCTGAGAAATTGGGAGTCCCTTTCCTGTGCTCTTCTCCTCTCAAGTGAGATCTCTGCATTCTTCTACACTTTGAATCACATCAAAGTCCTGAACTGAGAAACAATGAGTCAGTGAACCCTTCTAGGCCTTTGCAGAGATGGTGAAAAAGACACCTTCGCAATTTGTACACAGGTGGTGGTTCTGCAGAAGATAACTCCTGTTGGAGATGAGTCCCGGGGAAAAATTACAATACAATCCAGTGCCCCGAGAAATTGCACATGCACTTGATGGAAGAGTTGTGTATGTGATAGAATAATCTCAAAGGGCTTTAAAATAAGCATATATATCATATTTGAGGAGATAGGGAAAGGAATATGATCTACAAGATAAAAATAGGATATGGGAAAACAAAAAAAAAACTGATTTAAGAAAGAACCAGATATATGTTTTTAGCAACAAAGAGTACAATCTCTCAAATAAAATTTCAGCAGACATAGTGACTCAGTGGATGGTGAAGCAGTGTGTTAGATATAGCTGAAGAGAGAATTAGTGAATTGGGGGGATAGATCTGAGAAAATCCCCATAATGCAGTACTGTGATTGGATTGTGTTCATGTCAAAACCTGATTTTTTTTAAAACTTTGGTATCAAATATAAACTTTGCTCAAATTTAAATATTTTTATGTCTCGATATTTAATAACACAGAAGAGCCATGAACATTTTGCCATTTTATGAGTTTGATACTTTGGAGAATTGGTTATTGTTGGACTTTATAAACAGTAATAGAACAACATAGAACAGTGTCTGGTACATTATAGGTACTTCATAAATAAGTATTGATTGAATGAAGGAAGGAGTGAAATGTTAGAATAAAATCATAGCTGTTACTTAGAAATGGTTGATTTCAGAAGTGAGCAAAGCCCTTAGGACTCATACTTTACTACTTAGCTCCTATTTTTCATTTTTTTAAAATAAAGATTTTATTTATTTATTCATGAGAGATAGAGAGAGAGGCAGAGGGAGAAGTAGGCTCCATGCAGGGAGCCCGACGTGGGACTCGATCCCGGGTCTCCGGATCACGCCCCAGGCTGAAGGCAGCGTTAAACCCCTGAGCCACCCAGGCTGCCCCTATTTTTCATTTTAATCTGTTAGTAGTCATTTTGGAGGTAATCACATAAAGTATCACTATTAACATGTGTCTTTTCCAGGAAAGCTTGGCTTCTGAAAAACTAAGAGTATAGATTAATGAATTAGGGGTTTTTCCTCCATGGTTCTAGGTGAATTGAACAAAGATTGTATTATGCTAAGTTTCCATCTGATGACAGCTTGCCCACTCTGGACTGGTCAGTAGCAAGGTGGGTGGGATTCTTAACTGTAGGCTATACTGTGTCTTTTGTTTATAAGAGACATGCAAGCCCTGACTAGATGGGACATTACTAAGATGCAGTTATGAGCTATTATCAACCAAATTCTTCCTGTCTTGCTTAAAAAAAAAAAAAAAAAAGCGAGGAACACCACACAAATGAGAGTTTTCACTACAATTTTAAATTATTCTTAAATTCAAAAACTTTTTCAGTCTCACACCATTGAGAAGTCTCACTTTCTCATTTCAAAAGTGGGCAGGTTGGGTGAATTTTGTTCATGACGGACTGGTTATTTGACTCTCTGCACCGTGCATTTTCCCTGAGCAGGTGCGGACCTTCTATTTGAAGGTACTTGGTGAAGAGGAGAGGAAACGCCTGTGCGAGAACATTGCTGGCCATCTGAAGGACGCACAACTTTTCATCCAGAAGAAAGCGGTGAGTGATACTTCGTAAGCTGACGGTGACATCTGCTGGCCGGAGAAGAGAGCACAGCTGGTTTAAAAAGAAGTGTGTTCTTTTTAACAAAAGTCCCTTGTGTTCTACGTGAATCTAATCAGACTTAAAAAAAAATCGTACTAATCCCCAACCCACCTCCAATTCTTTTCTTTGCATGTTGTATCTTGAGTGAATGTGGCCTATACCTATGAATCCTTTAGCTCCTTGGCCAGTGTATATAATAAGTGAATTGAATTCAGGGAGAATTTTGTCCTATGCTCTTCATTGACTGCAGCCAAGTTCTGTGCCAGAGTCATGTCCAATATAAGAGGTGTCTCCTGCCACAATTTTGCTTTGACTTTAGAAGATAAGAAATACAGATTTGCATTTTTGTCTTGGGAAGCCTGTCTAACCACTTGTGTCATGAGACCTAACCCTCCTTCAGAAGCAACTAGAAACTTGCACGCTGTCTGGGGAGAACTGAGCTTCTTCCAAACTCAGGCTGAACTGAGCTGAGGTGCCAGAGTATTTCTAATGGCAGCTCACTGTGCTACGTGGAGGCTTCTCACTTGGCAGTTTTGGGGCCTGCCACAGGAGTTAGCTTCTTGGAAATTGAGGCAACCCCACAGTTTCCTTGTCTCTTGGTTGCTGCTTCTCTGTTCAAAGGGGCAGCTGGGCCAGCAGCTCTCTGGGATGTGTTCAAAGGCCTGGAGACAAGTACCAGCAGGCCGGGTGCTTTCTCTGTAGGCAAAGTCCTATGTCTTTCACAAATGCGTGTATGAAAAATAAACTTTTAAATTGCCGTTTGCAGCACATAGCTGGACAGTTGCTCTGTGACGTAGGTGAGGGCAGGTCTTATCTGACCGGTAAGAACGAGTGAGACTGTGTAGGTCGCAGAACCGGGCTTGAACCCTTGGCATCCTTGTCTTGCTGGTGCTGGAGCTGTAAGGCTTTGTGTGGGTTCACAATGCCCCCCTCCTGCTGTCTGCCTCGGACCAGCCCACGGTCAGGAATTCCTGCTTGAAGTATGTGGGGTTGCCCAGCAGGTGCCAGTGTCTTTGTATATATACGTCACTTTAAATTCAGGCAGTGCCTGGGCCCATCTCTTCATACAAATCATCATGACTTGTTGGGCCTCTCTGAGGTCAGCTCGTTAACATGCTGTCAGTGCCGCTCCCCTCCTGTGTGTTTTTCTTGCAGTATTCTATGAGGTAGGTTTAATTATTTTGCTCATTTTATGGGGAGTGGACACTGAAGCTCAGAGGGATGGCTTATCCAAGGTTGCTCAGCCAGTATGTGCCAGGGTTTTCCCCCGGACCCCCCAAATCTTATTTAGTGGTGTTAAGCACCGTGTTGCTCTACCTTCAGGGTAAACACTGGGAAACACACACTGGGGACTGGCCTCGTAGGAGTCTAAGGTCATATTTACATTCTTTTCATCTGGTTTCAGGTCAAGAACTTCAGTGATGTCCACCCTGACTACGGGGCCCGCATTCAGGCTCTTTTGGACAAATACAATGCTGAGAAACCTAAGGTGAGCCCAGAGCAGCCTGGCCGTGGAAGAGGGTGTCCTGAATCAGAATGGATCAGATGGTTTGGTTTCCTGTTATGAGGATTCTTCTCAGGGACAACTATTAGATTTTTTTTAAGCTGTTCGGATACTCATTTGATAGGCAAAGAACTCACCCGCAAAGCACATACGCTTCACTTCAGCTCTGGCCCACATAAGGTCGTGGAAGTAAATGCAATTCTCACTGGTTATTATTTTCATTCGAGCACAAATTAAAGCTAAGATAAATACCAAGTTGTTGCTGCTGAGCGAGTTAATTAACCTGCTGGTCTTGTTCTTTTAAAACAGAACGCGATTCACACCTTTATGCAGCATGGGTCTCACCTGGCTGCCAGGGAAAAAGCCAATCTGTGAGAGTCGTGCCCCAGGTTGCTCTCCACCTGTGAAGCAAAGCGTGGTGTTCGCACACGTACCCACCCTTCGCTGGATAGAAGATTCTCCTGTGCTAGGTGCGCAGATGCAAGCTTACGCCTTTAAAATAAGCCAGGTTTCTATCGCAAGTAATGTAGCAGTGGCTTTTAATGCTATTTCCCTAGGGGGAAGTAAGGGTAGGGCTTAACAATGATATAAAAGAAAATGTATTTGCTTTTGGCAGTGGGTTGGATTATTCACTTAAAATGACTAGAATGAAAGTTTCTGGCAGAAATATGATTTTATTTGATAAGATAAAGTCTTGGTGAAATTAGTATGTTTATATATATCATCTCATGGCCTTATTAAATAAAAGTGTGGCTGTAATTATGTAAGAAGAAAAGATGATCTACCCAGAAATTTAAATTTTTCTCAGTTCCATATGGGAAAAACACATTTAATGCATTGATGTCTTTTGAAAATAACTTCAGTGACATCATAGCTTAATGCTTATTCCTGCCTGGAATTGATCAGATTTTTTTAAAACCTGGAATTACATTCATGCTAATATAGCATTGATTTTACAACAGACTGATTTGTAACTGCTACATTTTTACAATAAAATAATCTGTACATAAGAAGAATGGTACTTGCTTTCTTTCGGCCCCATATATAAGTTGGACTTTTAATGTGAATGTCATGTGTTATCAGATGCTTCCCCTTAAAATTGAAAATCACAAAGATACTATATTGTTTGTTTAAACCAGTAACCTTTAGACACAGCCTTCTGAGACACCGGACACCAGAATTTTAAATTCTGTTGGGAAAACAGCAAATTTCTTAACTTCGAAAATTACTGAGTTCTCTTTTCCACTAGCTCACTTCTTTGTCTAATTATGAATTTTTAAAATAAGAAGCTCCAGTTCTTTTTTCTTTTTTTTTTATATATCTTTTTTAAAAATTTATGATAGTTACACACACAGAGAGAGAGAGAGAGGCAGAGACATAGGCAGAGGGAGAAGCAGGCTCCATGCACCGGGAGCCCAACGTGGGATTCGATCCTGGGTCTCCAGGATCGCGCCCTAGGACAAAGGCAGGCGCCAAACCGCTGCGCCACCCAGGGATCCCCAGTTCTTTTTTTCTTTAACTCATCTTTATCATGCTTAAAATTGATTGGAGTGTTTTAAAGGTGAACTCTTGAGTATAAAAACCTGTTTTCTTTGAAAATCCTTATCCCCTTCACCTCAGATCTTCAAAACCAGTTTTTACTTACTCTCAGGAATTCCTTGAGATCTTGGGCTTCAGGAAACCATTGGACCCCTAGTAGACACAAACTTGCAATCTTTTGGTTCAGACTATTTCCCCCACCCTGCCAAATTCTCCTGCCCAAATCCTTCCTGTATCTGAGTGTGCTTGGAGACTGTTACATCTGTCAACATAGAAAGTAAAATTTTCCAGCCCTGCCTAGTGGTGAATACTCTTCAATATAGTGACTTCACTACCGTTCTGGCTTTTTACAGTATTAAATATATATGATAAGCTTATAAAAATTAATGTTACTCAATAATGGGGACGGAGCTTATTTAGAAATTGGTTATAAACACAAAGATGGAGTTTTAAGATAATTCTCTGCTTTGGTCTATTTTGTCGTCTAGAAGTAAGTCACTAGCTAGAAATCACATGTATCTAACATGTTTCCTGTATATAAAGATCTGACACCTGGAAGTGTCTCCAGTTTTGCCCTGAGACCTCTTACTGTAATTTTCAAAGATAAATATTGATGAGGTTAACTTATCCAGTTAGGTTTTACATCTTGGGTGATAGTATCGAATTATATTCCTTTTTTTTAAAAAAGATTATGTATTTGAGAGATGGCGAAGGAAAGAGAAAGAGAGCGTGAGCAGGGGGAGGGGCAGAGGCAGAGGGAGAAGCAGGCTCCCTGCTGAGCAAGGGGGCCCAATGTGGGGCCTGACCCCAGGATCACGACCTGAGCCAAAGGCAGGCGTTTAACCGACTAAGCCACCCAAGTGCCCCGAATTATATTCCTTTTAAATGGCATTAAGATACATCCTAAGAGTTTCTGAGCCAAATTTATAAGGAGAATAAAATTCGTAAGAGGTGATGTGTCACATGGCTTTGGGACAACATGGACCAGGATTTAAATCCATGCTTTCCGTTTTCTACCTATGGATATTTGAGCACGTTGCTTCCCCTCTCTGAGTATTAGTTCCCTCATCTCTAAGTGGGAACAATTAGGATCGTATGGTGATTATTCAAAAATTCAACTTTGACCACCCCTTCTTTCCAGTGCAGCACCCCTAGGACTCTCTCTTGGTCAGCTTCTGCTTTGTAAAACACCACCTCAAAACTCAGTGACTTAAAACAACCATCATGTATCACTCATGTGTCCAGGTCAGCTAGGGCTCGGCTGACCTAGGCTGGGTTCAGCTGCGGTAGTTGTTGATGTGGCTCGGTGTCACATGTCTGTCATCCTTCTGGGGAGCATGGTGATGGCTAGTCCCTAGTGATGGCAGAAGCGTGAGGATGCAAGAAAAGGAAACCTACTGTTTTTCCTTTCTCAGGAAGCTGATATTGCAAGAGGAAAATCCCAACTGCGCAAGTGTTTTTCAAGCCTTTGTGTCATGCCCACTGATAGTTCACTGGCCAAAGCAAATCATATGGCTAAGCCCAAAATCCAAGGGTGAGGAATTGTGCTCCACCCATAGAGGTGACTCTGTGTGTGTGTCTGTGTGACACGTCTCTGAACATTAATTTACTATAAACTCCCCCCCCCCCCCCATTAAGTTCTTTAACATGACTAGAACTTTCAATCATTCTCAGTGGTCATCACCTTATTCGTGTCCTTATTTCCCTCGTTACTTTGTTTAGATCTTATCTGGTTCTAAATGATAACTACTCCAGAACCTAGCCTTGGTCAAGGACGCCTCTCAGTGACTCAGTTCCTGCCCTGGAAATGACCATGACCGGAGCAAGCCACAGCCCTGTTGACTGGGCTTTTTAAAATTTGACCACAAACCTCAAGTGGGCCCTCGGCATGGCTTGGAAATCCTTCTTTCCCTCCTCAGTAAACTCTCCCACATGGCTCCCCCTCTCCCTTCAGCTCCTTATTTCACCAAGAACACAATACCTTCTTTATCTTTTCTCCACTGAGGTCTTCCAACTTGCTGGCATTGACATCCACATGCTCTCCTGTTGACAGAGGTTGAGCTCTGCTCCTGAAGGCCAGACCTTGCGTGCACACTGACCCCATCCCTTCCCTCCTGCTCTTGGCTACCCCTGCCCTTTTCTGCATCATCCCTGTTAGCATGCAGGCCTGCTGTTTCAAGTCTCCTCAAATCCTCTTTTGCCCTCATAAGGCTCTCCTGCTATTGCCCCCTTCGTTAAAAAATATCTTAAAAAAGAATTGCCTTTTCTTGCTGTCCCCACTATCATCTGTCCTCTCTTGAACCTACTCCAATCAGGCTGCCCTTGTCCAGGTCACCAGTGGCTTCCATGTTGCTAAAATCTGATGGCCCCATCCAGCAATGCCTCTTCTGGGTAAATACCCCAAAGAAGTGAAAGCAGTGACTGGAAGTGGTATGTGTGCACCCCATGTTCATGGCATTACTCACCAAGTCTAAAAGGTGGGAAAAACCCAAGTGTCCATTGATGGATGAATGAATAAACACAATTTGGTATATCCAGACAATGGAAATTTATTCAGGCTTAACAAGGGAGGAAATTCTAACACATGCTAGAACATGGATGACCCTTGAAGACATGATGCGAGCCAGATGCAGATGGACAAATATGGTGTCATTCCACTTATATGAGGTCCCTTTGGTGGTTCCCAGGGCTGGGGGACGGGAAACGGGGAGTTCGTGTTTAATGGTTACAGAGTTTCAGTTTGGCGACAGGAATAAGTTCTGGAGATGGATGGTGGTGATGGTTGCAAAACAGAGTGAATATATTTAATGCCACTGAATTGTACACTTAAAAATTGTTAAAATAGGGACGCCTGGGTGGCTTAGTCGGTTAAGCAACTAACTCTTGGTATCAACTCAGTCATGATCTTAAGGTCTTGAGAGTGAGCCCTGTGTCGGGCTCCGTGCTTAGCGCAGAGTCTGCTTGGGACTTTCTCTCCCTCTCCTTCTGCCCCTACCCCCTGCTCTTTCTCTCAAATAAATAAATAAATAAATCTTTTTAAAAAAGGTTAAGATACAGGCAGCCCCGGTGGCGCAGTGGTTTAGTGCTGCCTGCAGCCCGGGGCGTGATCCTGGAGACCTGGGATCGAGTCCCACGTCAGGCTCCCTGCATGGATCCTGCTTCTCCCTCTGCCTGTGTCTCTGCCTCTCTCTTTCTGTGTCTCTATGAATAAATAAAATAAAAAATATTTTTAAAAAAAGGTTAAAATACTAAATTTTGTTATATATATTTTAGCACAATGAAAAAATCCAGTGGTCCATTCTTATTCTTTACTCACATGGACTCTTAGTGTTTGACACAGTGGATCATTGGAATCTCTTTTATTTTTTAAATAATAGTTTTTTTGAGATATGATTTACATACCATAGAATTCGAACAATTAAAGTATACAATTCGGTGGTCTCGAGTATATATACACAAGGTTGTGTAATTAGCACAATTGATTTTAGGACATTTTTGGCACTTCCCTGCCCCCCCCCAGAAGCTCTGTACCATCAGCAGTCACTCACTGTTCCCCCAACTGACTCCTGCCCCAACCCGTGCCCATCACCAGTCCACCTGCTGTGTTAGACATGCCTACTCTGCACATTTCACTTAAATGGAGTCCTTTAATAGATGGTCTTTTTGACTGGCTTCTCGCACTTAGCATGTTTTCAAGGTTCTTACATGTTGCAGCATGCGTGAGTCCTTCACTTCCTTTTATTGCCAAATAATATCCCATTGTATGGATATGCTATGTTTTATTTGCCCATTCATCTGTTAGTAGACACATGGGTGTCTCCAGCTGTCGGCTGCTATGAATAATGCTGCTGAGAACGTTCACGTACATGCTTTTGTGTGGACACATGTTTTCATTTCTTATATTCTTACCTTAAAAGGCATTTTCACTTAACCTCTGGCGCACCTGTCTAAAGATCAGCTCCTGGGATTTGATTTATTTATTTATTTATAAATATTTATGTGAGAGACAGAGCACGAGTAGGAGGGGCAGAGGGAGAGGGAGAGAGAAACTTCAGCAGACTCTGCACTGAGCACTGAGCTGACGATGTGTGGCTCGATCCCATGCCCCCGAGGTCATGACCGGAGCCGAACCCAAGAGTGGGACTCTCAACCGCCACCAGGCGCCCCTCCACTCCTGGTATCTTAAATCACTTGCTCTTCTGAAAGGAAGACTTGGTCTGGGCTTTTAAGCTCTGGAAAAGATCTCCCTGTTCTTTCCAACTTCAGTGTCAGAATTTTGGCTTAAAAATACATTACTTTTGTATTTTCCTGCTAAAGGAATATCACTTTAACTTACCTACTCGAGAAATGAGTTTTAAGATCTCAGCATGTTCTTTTCTGAAAGAAGAGTAGGCAGACTGCTTGGGCATTTCTTTGCCTCTTAGTTCATGATACCATAAAGCAAATGGCCAAATTCCATTTTAAATGTCCCGATAAGACAAACTGAAGGCTTTAAAATCCTTATCAGAGCTTTTAAAGATGTGAAAGGTTATACAGGTGAACTTTAAAAAGTTCTGTATACTTTTGAATTTTGGACAATGTTGAACAATCCCATATGAATATACTGAAAGTTTTCTATGGAAAGCTCTCTTGCAATCTTTTTTTTTTTTTTTTTTTAAGGATCGTATTCCCTCACTTGACTGTTTGATAAGTGAATTTTACATTGTTTTGTAGTAGGTTTTTGACTTGCTTTGGTATCTTTTGCTTAAGGTGTGGTATTTTAAGCGGCTCTTTGTATTTTCCATTCTTTAATGGATTGTATCACGAAGCTATATGTTTAAGTAAAGTTCATGTTTTGAAGAATATAGTGGGTTGAATGATGTCCTGCGATAGGATATGCCTGTGTCCCAACCTCCAGAACCTCTGGAGGTGACCTTATTTGGAAAAGAGTTTGCAGGTGTCATTAAGCTAAGGGTCTCAAGATACGATCACCTTGGATTATCCAGATGGTTCCTACATCCAGTGATGAGGATTCTTCTTAGAGACGAAAGGGGAGAAGGAGGGGCAGGCCACATGCAGATGGAGGCAAAGATTTGAATTGGAATTGGAAGCCATAAGCAAAGGAGGCCTGGAGCCACTAGAATCTGAAGAAGGCAAGGAGAGATTCTTTCCTAGAGCCTAGGGAGGGGTCATGGCTCTGCCAACACCTTGATTTCAGGCTTCCAGCTTCCAGAACTGGGAGAGAGTGAATTCCTCTTGTTTTAAGCCACTAAATTTGGTAATTTTTCATGGACAGCTCTGGGAACCTAATACAAAGAAGAGGCTGGTTTAATGGTTTTGTAAAGAGAAAACTTCTTGAGTGGCAGACAGATACTGTTACTTCCTGTTAGCACATTTCCAATTTTCTAGACTCTTCTTTTGTGGGTCTGTTCGTTGACATGGTACTTACCTCTTCAGATGGCCAGGATGGGGGTCCCAAATTCAAAACGTACAAGCATTCTGGGTGTATGAAGAAAAGAACAAAAGCGAAACCAAAACAAAGCACAATAATGCAAGAACAAAGCTGAATGTGTGGAAGGAGGTATGAAGTGACCAAATGCTCTGCCCAAAGGGGCAGTTTCTCCTTAGCTCCAGGCGATAATTACTGCCACAAAGCATTGAAAAACTAGTGTTGCCCAATCTGATTTTTTAACAGAAGCTAGAAATCTGGATTTATTTTTTTGTAAATCCCCTGACTTTTTTTATTTTATTATTTTTAAAAAGATTTATTTATTCATGAGAAACACACAGAGAGAGGCAGAGACACAGGAGTGAGAGAAGCAGGCTCCATGCAGGGAGCCCGATGTGGGACTCGATCCCGGGACTCTGAGATCACGCCCTGAGTCAAAGGCAGATGCTCAACTGCTGAGCCACCCAGGTGTCCCAATCCCCTGATTTTTAGATAAGGTAACTAATTCATAGTAAGAAACAAAACAAAACCTCAAAACAGCTGCCTCAGAAAAAGTGTGTGTGTGTGTGTGTGTGTGTGTGTGTGTGTGTGATTTGTGATATAACAAAAGCATATCTGTAGGCCCCACTGGCCCATAGATTTCATTTTGCAAAGGGGACCCTCTGTCTTAGGATGTAGGTGGTGGGTAGGATCGTTGCATCTATTTCTTGCATCATTTGGGGCTCTTTAAAAATCTCATCTCAGGGGGATCCCTGGGTGGCGCAGCGGTTTGGCGCCTGCCTTTGGCCCAGGGCGCGATCCTGGAGACCCGGGATCGAGTCCCACGTCGGGCTCCCGGTGCGTGGAGCCTGCTTCTCCCTCTGCCTGTGTCTCTGCCTCTCTCTCTCTCTCTGTAACTATCATAAATAAATAAAAATTAAAAAAAAAAAATCTCATCTCAGGGCACCTGGTGGCTTAGTTAAGCATTTGCCTTTGGCTCAGGTCATGATCCCAGGGTCCCACGGTGGGCTCCCTGCTCAGTGGGGAGCCTGCTTCTTTCTCTCTCTCCTCTGCTCCAACCCCCTACTCGTACTCTCTCTCTCTCAAATAAGTAAAATCTTAAAAAAAAAAAAAAAAAAAAAAACAAAAAACTCCATCTCCAAAATGCTAAGAAATGGAAGTCTCAGCAAAGGTCTTACAGGCCGCTAATGCTTTCCCGAGTCTGCCTTGCCCAACTTAACAATACAGAGACATTTTAACGTGTTAAATATTTTATTCACATTGTTTATAAACTATATCCACCTGGAAAACACAGGAATCCAAAAATAGATTATTTTACAGTAATTCACATTTTTTAGAACAAGTTGCATTTGAAGTGAAGCTCTAAGCACGGAGGTCCTTGTCCTGTATGGTGGTTCAGTGCCTGGTCGCATGAAGCAGGAAGCTTTGCTGGAGCAGCAGTCCTCGGGGCCGGCCACCTGGTCGTGGGTCACCGATGGCTTCCCTACCCCACCCGAGAGCCATGAGAAGACGTCAGTGCAGACCTTAACCCGTCAGCATTTACTGCTATCAATTCACTGTCCGTCCTTTTGCCAAGGAGATGTGTCTTAGAGCTTTTGGGTACATGCCAGGAAGACAAAGCCAAGGAGCCTTATAATGGAATCGGCCGTTACGGAGGTGTCAGGACAGGGCCAGCTCCAAGGTTTAACGTCTTGGCCACAGAATCAACAAGCTACAACCTTGTGGTGCTGACACCTTGGATCAGAAACAGCAGTGATTTGGAAATGGGGCGCAAGTCCCTGCTGACTAACTCTGCTGCCCCCCACCACCAGGAGGAGAAGAGGGGGCGTTAACTCGGCAGGAATTAATTATGTGCCTAACTTTCAGTGTGTTGCTCTAGGATGGCCGTGGGAGTTTTGCTGAGTGGCCCACACGACGCTCTGGTTCAGAAACATACCATTCACCTCTGCTAAATCCAATCCTGTCCCAGTTCGATGCAGCCGCTCTCTTATTTAATTGAGACGCTTTTTCTATGGCATCTGACTCGCACGATTTAAAAGCTACAGTATGTTTGCCTTACCCACCTGTCACCCCCTCCTACTCTACTAGCTACCAAATAGTCACTTTTCCTTTGCGAGCTGCCGCAGTTAAATAAAGGCTCAAGCTTCTGAGCCTTTCCAATGGGAGCACTGGGTGAGTCTCTAAGGGCAGAGGTGGATCCTTTTGCTCAGAGTAGCACCAATAGCTCGGGCTATTGTGTTTCTGCAACTCTTGATTAGGGAAAGGATGTTTGATCGGGCTCATTCCTTCCTTCCCTTGGGTAAAAAAAAAAAAAAAAAAAAGGAATTTCTTAAAGGGTTGCTGTCACCGTGGGAACAGACAACAACAACTCTGAATCCACATGGAAGCTGAGAGGTGGAGAAACTTTATCAGCACACTTGCAGGTTAACAACAACAGCAAAAAAAGACTTTCAAATGTCTATTGCAATCCGATGGCCTAGAAGACAAGACATCTGTAAGAGGAGCTCGGTGCTGGAGCAGATCATAGCTTGTCTTCCTGCCACCCGTGTGCATTTTTTCCAAATTTGTACACTAGCCTTCGGTCGACCCGTTCCAAAATTCCCGTTTTGTAGTAGTACCTGGGAAAGACAGCAGAAGGAGAAATGTGGGGAGGCCTGCACCCCAGGAAGACAACAGAACATAAACATGCTCCTCGTCCGCCCAGGTGACCCGGCTGGTCTTTGGTCGGTCACCCTGGTATTTTCACACCCTGTGATCACCTTACACTGAAACCTTTCCCAGACGTCTTGAGGACTAAGCCTTGCCACACTCAGATCAGAACCGGGTTCTGCGTGTGTATGTGTGGGGCGTCCTGCGTTCAGAGCCCCCCCCACTTCCCGGGGGCCACCGCCAAGGATGGGGAGGACGGCGGGCCGCTTACTGACCCTAATCCCACTTGTAACTAAGCACCGGGGTGCTGTCCCATGACCTTGCTACCACCAAGGAAAACGCTGCAAAACCCATCCAGTTCTCTGTGGCTGGCCGTTTTACAGAACTCTGCCCGAAGGCTCGGGGCATTTCGTGCTGTGAACTCACCTCAGGGCTCTGCTCAACTTTTCATACGTCATTCTGTCATTTTTCTTCCTTTGTCCCCACATCTTTGCCAGGGCTTCTGATTTTACCACCCGAAAAATACCTTGTTCCCTATCTTCCCATTCCAGGATGCCACAGTTTTCTTCGGGAGATAGAAGCAGGTCTCGCACAAATTCCCATAGATGAGAACTTTGGAGGCCTTTGGAAAAGGCAAAAAGAAAAAAAAAAAAAGAAGTTACTTAAAAAAAAAAATTCTAAGAGCTATACAACTTCTCATTAACTCGGGACACCTGGGTGCCTTAGCGGTTGAGTGCCTGCCTTTACCCCAGGTCGTGATCCTTGGGTCCTGGGATTGAGTCCCGCATCGGTTTCCCTGCATGGAGCCTGCTTCTCCCTCTGCCTGTGTCTCTGCCTCTCTCTCTCTCTCTCTCTCTCATGAATAAATAAATAGAATCTTTAATCCCCCCCCCCCCAAAAAAAACCCCTTCTAATTAACTCATGAGAATTGCTGCTTTTTTAATGGGGTTATTTTCCCTATTATGACTGAGTGTTCTCCTTGGACCCTCACTGAGCTGTGAAATGTCTGGCTTCCATTAAAGCAATCATAAAATGCACACATAGGGACACCAAATTTACACTGACTTAGGAACACCATGGCTCACAGACTGTCTTTGCTCGGTGCAACAATGGACTAATTCTTAGGAATTAATAAAATGACGGGATGCCTGGGTGGCTCAGTGGTTGAGCGTCTGCTTTCAGCTCAGGGTGTGATCCCGGGGTTCTGGGATCGAGTCCCGCATCGGGCTCCCTTCGGGGAACCTGCTTCTCCCTCTGCCTGTGTCTCTGCCTCTCTCTCTGTGTTTCTCATGAATAAATAAGTAAAATCTTTTTTTTTTAAAAAAGAATTAACAAAATGACAGTTAAATGACCTTTCCGACAGGTTGCACTAAAATCCCATATCCATACCTGTCTGGGTGGACCAAGCCTACAGTTATGTTTTTCAGTAAAGCTGGTGGTATTTGTCTTGTTCCACTAAGAGTTGTGGTAAAGGCTGGTTCTAGGGTCCAACTCCCTGGGCTTGGGTGCGGAATTCACCTCTTCCTAGCTCTGTAATCGTAATCTCTCCAGTAATCTGTAAAATGCGATCAGAAGAGTACCTACCTCACAGCAGAAGTTGGAGGATTATAATGTAATCCGTATCCAGTGACTGGCACCAAGCCTGGCAGACTTGATTCGGCCCCGGGTAGGTCTGTTTTAGGGCCAGGAAAGGCTAAGAGAACTGCCAACACATGGTGATTTCCCTCCTCTGGTCCCTGAGTACCTTTTTTTTTTTTTTTTTTTGTATATTTTTTTATTGGAGTTCGATTTGCCAGCATATAGTATAACACCCAGTGCTCATCCGGTCAAGTTGGTCCCTGAGTACTCAGGAGAGAAGGACCCTCAGTAGACCAGGAGAAATAAACCCTTCACTCAGATATTCACCACGGTTAGAAAACTTCCTTGCCTCCTCACTTGCATTCTTGGACACCACGTCCACGTGAAAAGAAGTGGAATTTTGATTACAAATCTGCTGTCTTCTTTGGGAAACAAGCAGTGCCACTCAAGCCCTCAGTGTCCAAGCTTATCAGAGTACCTCGTCTCCTGAATGGTCTTAGGGAATGGGCAACGAGAAATGGCATCTCTACACTTACTCGTTCGACTCTGACTGTGACAGTCTTGGCTTTTGATGCCACTTGTTTTCAAGCAATTAGAATCAGCATCTGCAATAGAATGATGGATAGCAGTGGGAATGGGTCGGACCTCAAATCACCGCAGGGTGAGCACCTGTGACCTGGACACCCCTGAGGTCAAAGACCCCACCCCGTGAGGTGCTCTGGGGGGTAAATTAGCGGGGGGGAGGTGTTTGCCTTCAGAGGGCATTTGTATCCAAGCACCAGGGACCTGCTGGGTGCCAGGTGCTGGGATCCATGCCGGGAATAAGAGAGAACAAGACCTCCCCGCTCCCTGTGCACGTGGAGTTTCAGGACTCCTGGGCGAGGTGCAATACGTGTCACACAAACAAGTCAGCCTCGTGGGTGTTATGAAGGAAGCAAGATAGAGAATGAAGGGTGGGGCGGAGTGCCCACTTGAGATGGGGCAGGCGGCGGTGGGTGGGGAGGCCTGTGTGCAGGAGGCATCTACGCGGATGTGAGGAGGTGAGAGTCTCCCCGAGGGAAGCAGCACGCGTGACGCCCAGCAGAGAGAGAGAGAGCCAGTGAGGCAGGCTCGCGGTGTGCCCAGGGGAGGGGAAGCCGGCTGCTGGCACAGCCCACGGGGCCGTCCTGGCAGGCCCATCGTACGGACTTGGGGTTTTATTCAAAGAGTAAAGTGAAAACAAAAACAAAAGCAAAAAACAAACAAACAAAAAAACAAAGAGTAAAGTGAAGACTTTGCAGTTTGACAAGATCCACATTTTAAGAACACTCCTCTGACGAGTGTGTGGAGAACGGCCTAGAAGGGGCACAAGGAAAAGCCATGAGACCAGAGCTTAGCGAGTAGCAGAAAGCAAGGCACTAACTCAATACGAGCCCCGTTAGGACTCGTGCTATAAGTAACAGTCTGAGACCCGTGCATTGTTTCAAAGGAGTATATGATTTAAAAAAAGAAAGAAAGAAAGAAAAAAGGCGATGCCAGATCTCACACACTCCTGCCGCTCCCCTGGCTGCCTGTGCTCCAGCCTACAGGCCTCCCCGCTCTTTCTGAAACTCCCCTGCACCTTCCACCCTGGGGCCTTTGCACTTGCCCTCCCTCTGCCGCGAGTGTTCTTTCCTTGGCCATCCACGGGTTCAGGCCCTCCTCTCAGTCTTTGCTCAAAGCCACCTTCTCAGTAGAATCACACTCGCTCACTCCTGCCCAGCATTCTAGATACACTTCTCTTATTTTTTTTTTTGCCACAATATTCATCACCATTGAACATAGCGTATTGTGTATTTATTTACTTAGTTCCCTCTCTGTTCCCATCAGAAGTCAGGGATTTATGTTTCCAGATGTATCCCCCCAACACCTAGCCCAGGGTCTGGCATACAGCAGGTGCTCAGGAAGTAGTATTGAGCAGCCACTGTACCAGATGCTGTTGGACACTAACCATGCTTACTGTACAGTCCAGGAGGTACACTACGCCTTAACCCCCGGAGGGAAGAACAAGTGCGCTGTCAAGGCAGGGAATGGCGTCCCGCGTACCGCACTGCTGCCCAGGGCAATCCGTCTCGGTGCCCCTGGCCCCTGGCACGCCCTGGTTTACCAGCCTGCAGCGGTTCCCTGTTGTCTCCAGGATGAAGGCCACCAAGTTTGTCAGGCCTTGCACAGACTGACCTCCACTCAGCAGTCTAGCCTTTTCTTTTTTTCTTTTTTTTGTTTTTGTTTTTTGTTTTAGTTTTTTTTTTATAAATTTATTTTTTATTGGTGTTCAATTTGCCAACATACAGAGTAACACCCAGTGCTCATCCCATCAAGTGCCCCCCTCAGTGCCAGTCACCCAGTCACCCCCACCCCCCGCCCATCTCCCTTTCCACCACCCCTAGTTCGTTTCCCCGAGTTAGGAGTCTCTCATGTTCTGTCTCCCTCCCTGATATTTCCCACTCATTTTTTCTCCTTTCCTTTTATTCCCTTTCACTATTTCTTATATTCCCCGTATTAGACCATATGATGTTTGTCCTTCTCCGATTGACTTATTTCACTCAGCATAATACCCTCCAGTTCCATCCACGTCGAAGCAAATGGTGGGTATTCATCGTTTCTAATGGCTGAGGAATATTCCATTGTATACATAAACCACATCTTCTTTATCCATTCACCTTTCGATGGACACCGAGGCTCCTTCCACAGTTTGGCTATTGTGGACATTAGTCTAGCCTTTTCTGTTGCTGTTCCCCCAATGTCTTCCCTTTTCTTGGGTCAGAGAGTCCCAGTGCTGCTTGGCTTTGTCCTGCCGCGGGGCCTTTGCATAGCTCCCTGCTCCCCACTTCCACGCAGCTGACCCACACTCTCCAGCCCTCTTCGGAAAGTCTTCTCTGAACTTACCCTCTGGGTTAGATACCCTCCCTGTTGCACAGCACCCGTGTGCTCCCGAGCACCTTGGCACCAGTCCATCCACGGTAAGGACTGATCTGGTCTCTTTTCTGCTCTGCTATGGAGCACTTACTAACTGCCAAGTGCTGCTAATGTGCTTCGCAGGCCCTGAATCACTGTCTGATTCAATCCCTGCAACCACCCGGTGTGGTCCTAGTGCTATTTCCATTTTGTAGAGAGAGAAGTCGGAGCCCAGAGAGTTTAAGAAGAGCTTCACCCAGAGTGGTGGAGGCGAGGCTTGAACCCGGAGCGGGCCCGTTCCGAAGCTACTGTTCAGAACTACTGCTTCATCTTGTCTTTCATAGTGGGTGTTCAAAAAACACCACGTGAATAATTATTGGCTGAGTGTGTCGAGTGTTGGGTATTGCCAGGCCCTCAGTCTCACGCCGTGTTGTGGTGAACGTCTATTCCCATCTCCGTTTTACACAGAAGTACATGGAAGCACCGCGAGGTCGGGGAGCTCACTGCAGGCCACTCGCTCATTCATTCATGAGCCCTGAGCCACGCGTGCCCGCTGTCCGACGCCCCGGAGGCCCTGGGCCATGTCTCTCCTCCTGGGGACTCACATCCAAGTGGATAAGAGCATCTAACGAGGGCCACCTGGGGGGCTCGGTGGTTGAGCATTTGCCTTTGGCCCAGGGTGTGATCCTGGGGACCCAGGATCAAGTCCCTATCGGGCTCCCTGCATGAAGCCTGCTTCTCCCTCTGCCTGTGTCTCTGCTTCTCTCTCTCACTCTATGTCTATCATGAATAAATAAATAGAATCTTAAAAAAAAAAAAAAAGAACATCTAATGAACAAGCAAATGTGGGCGATCTCGGTGCGTGATCAACGCTGAGAATATTGAAGCGGCTGGGGCGGGGAAACAGTGGCGAAGCAGGGTGGGGAGCAGCAGTGCCCTATTCAATTAGAGCCAGCAGAGGGGACTCCCTGACACGGGGCCACCGGCGGGCAAGCAGTGAGCCCCGGGGAGTCTGGGGGGCTCGGTTCGGGTCCCGGGCCCGGCCAGCGTGGAGCCCAACTCCGGGCAGGCCGACCTCAGGGCCTCGGTTCTAGCAGCGACAGCGCCTGTCGTCTGGAAAGAACGATGAGATGAACACCGCCTTCGGCCTGCGGGGTCCCCCCACCCCCCGCCCCAGCCGAGCTAGCCTGGCACCGCGCTGCTGCCGAAAGGTGGGCCCCGCGCCGGGCGGTAGGTGCGGACCCCAGAGGACCACGCGGGCCGCAGAGGGGACCTGACGTTGCTCGAAGCCGATCTTCCAAGAAGGGAGAAAGCAAGTGAGGGGGAGACACACCAGGTGGATCACGAACCTGTGAGCAGCCGGCAAGCTTGCAAGAAGGCGGAGGGAGGAGGCGACCCTTGGAGCCCCCGCGACCCCCCGGGCACTGCGGATCAGGGGTCTTGGCTCAGGGTCCTGCCCGAGGCATCCCTGTGATTCCTGTGGCCTCTGCCCCCAGGTCCCCACCGTGGCTTTGGTGCTGCTTGTGGTCCTGGGTGGGGGTGGCCCTTGCTCGGCGGGGGTGGGGGGGTGGCCGCGGGGTGGCCGCGGTGCCTCGGGGGGCCAGGGGACAGCCCCCCTGGACTCAGAACTGTCTTCCCCTGGGATGTGGCCCCGCGGCCGGGCTGTGCCCGAGGCTCCCCGCCGCGTGTGGCTGTGGGGTTCCCTCGGGACCGGATGCTGCTGAGGTGTGCCAGTCGTCGGCCGCGGCCGGAGGGTCCCAAGGCCTCCTGTCGCCCCCCGAGCCGGTGCTGCCACGGGCCTCGCTCCCCGCGGGAGGAGGGTGCAGGGCGGGAGGTGACCTGGGCCTGCAGGCTGCGTGGTCTGGCATTTCTGGGGGGGGGGGGGTGGGAAGGGGTGGCCGCAGCGTGGCCGGCGTGTGTCGCGGGGTGCCCGACAGCTTTGGAGCTGGCTGGGCCCGTGCCTCTTTGGCGGGTCCTACGCACCCGTCATCTCGTTGTCTGGCTCACTGCGGAGCTGGACCCAGACCCGGCCAAGCCGTGGGCCTTGGGGCCCAGCTGAGGGGGCAGCAGAACGAAGAGGAGGGTCCGGGGTCCGTGCACCCGCGTGTGTGGTCGTGTGCATGGTCTCATGCACGCAGGTGTGTGGTGCATGGCCAATGCCTACGAGCACGGACGTGGGGAAAACAAGTTGGGATCCCACCCGTGTGCTTCCTTGCACGTTATTGCTCTTCTGGTTTCCTCAGATGCAAATGGGGGCAACGGTACTACCGAATGGAGTTACGATGGGGCTTAAATGGGTTAAAGTACGGAAAGCGCTCCGCCTGGCACCGCGCTGGGCACAGTGTTGCACGGGCGGGCAGGACAGATGTTAATCTGCACTGCAGGCTGATGGCAGCGTTGCCTGCCACCCCAGGATGTCTCGCTGGCCAGGCTTTGGCCTCTGGCTGGCACATCTCACTCCCGCGTTGGGGGGTGTCTGAGATCGTGCCGTGTCACCTGGGCCATAGGCATCGTGATCAGATGCCCTGGATTTCTAGAACGGGCTCACTGATTGTATAGTCAGTCCGTTGTCCTCAAGCTTATTAAACTACATGCTAGGGTTTCTGTTTCAGGAGAGCTGGGGGAGAGCCGGGGGGTGGGGGGCGCACGGGCCTGGCAGGAAGGCCACGGGTTCCTGGCTGTGGCAGTGGAGGCGCAATTTGGCAGAGCCGTGGCGCTGCTTTCCGGTGTACTCACCGGACCCCTTGACCTCGAGTTCAGTCTAGAAATTGTGCCTCCTCATTGGAGAAGGCAGGGCCGGGGCTGCCCTGGTAAAGCCTGGGGCGGCGGCCGTGGCGCAGGGTTAGTCTCTAGAGATGCCAGCTGAGAACCCCTCCCTGTCTTACCACCACCTCTGCCTCCAGAAACATCTCTCCATCCTTCCCACCACCTGGTCGGGGCCACCACCACCTGGACAGCAGCCCCCAGCTGGGCTCCCTCGGGACCCAGACAGGCACGGCCATCCAGGGGATCTTCTTAAAATGCTGACGGGGCCTTACTGTTTCCTCCCAGCCTGCTCAGGATGAAGTCCACACCCAAACGCTGTGACCTGCTCCTGTCCTGCTCTTGATCTCCGCCCCCACCCCTCCCTCGGCTGCCCTTGCCCATGACCTACCAAGTCGCCGTCCAAAAGAACTTACTATGATGATGGAAATCTGAGCCGTCCTACGTGGTGGCCACTAGCTACCTGCTGCTATCGAGCGCTTGGAAGGTGGCTAGCGTGACTCAGCAGCTGAATTTTAACTTCATCTAGTTTTAATTGACCTTAACGGCCCCATGCGGCTGCTGGTTACTGCACTGAGCCTCCCAGTGTTAGTTTTTTGCTTCTTTCTCCCGGGCTCCCAAACTGTTCCCGCCTCAGGGCCTTTGCACTTGTCACTCATTCCCTGTACCCTTTTCTTCCCTCTTCCTGGCTAACTTCTGCTCATCCTTTAGGCTTAGTTTAAATAGCTCTTCCTCCAGGAAGTCTCCCCTCAACCCTAATTGAAAGGCAACCTGTTGTCCTTCCCCCACACACAGCACCCTGTCCTTTTCCTTCGTGGTATCATCATCCTTAGCCATTACACATTTATTACGGGGATTATTTGCTTAATCTCTCTCTCCCTCCCTTGCTTTATGAGGGAAACACCAGAGTGGTGCTCATCACTGCGGCCATGGCGCGGAGCAGGTGCCTGGGCCTGGCGCATGGTAGGTGTTCGAAGAATGTTTGTGGAATGAATGAGTGAGTGAATGAATCAATGAAAACGGAAGAAAAAGGAATGGATGAGAGGAGGAAAGAGTTAAGACACACCTGAGTTATCTGTCACCTTCCTAACCTTGTCCCCTTTAACCTCTAAGCTTTAGTTCTTATGGGGTACGAGGTCTTATAGGGTTTTGGGGAAGATTACCTGAATGAAGGTTAGTAAGGATTCTAGCACAGGGCCTGGCTCGTGGTAGGTGCTCAGGAAACGCTAGAGGCCATTATTATTATTATTATTATTATTATTATTATTATTATTACTATTATTATTATTATAGCAAGGAGTCTCATAGGGCCTGGTTCTATACTCAGGTAACCACTTCGTCTACAGAACCTCTGGGTCACGCTATCTCTTCCTAGCCGTGAGGGAGGCAGGCGGGCAGAAGGACCCATTCATAGGTGGAGACACCCACTGAGAACAGTTTGGGCAGGTCAGATTCACTGCTGCTTAGGAGGACGGCAAACGCCTGCCCTGGGTTCAAGCCTTTAGACAGTAATGCAACCCCCGTCCTCCCGCCGGGCCTCAGTGGGCTCGTTTCTTCGGGGGGCTTTGCCTGGACTGGGCTGGGTGGACACAGCAGGGTTCGTACCCCGCAGACTGCTGTGGATGGAGGGGAGGGGATGAAGGCAGAGCCAGGAAGCTCGGTGGGAGCACTGCTCACGGGCAGGAGAGGCCCTACCCCGCGGCCGCAGTGTGCGGGGACCCTCATGGGAGGCAGAGCCGCTCCTGGGGCCGCCGCTGGGGTCTAGGGGGCACACGGGCCTCTGCGAGCCTGCCCTGTGTGCTTTATGGATGCAGCGCTTCCTGTGCTGAAACCCTGGGTGAATAACCTTCGTTAACCAAATAACCTGAACCCTCAGTTGATTGCTGGGACTTTCAGGACCGAAAAAATAAGTCCTAAGAAACCATCCATCTAAAAAAATAAAATTAAATTAAAAAAAAGAAACCAGCCATCTGTGTCTGCCCCTCAGAGGCCTCGGGAGCCCCACATGCCCTGTCCTCCCTCTGTGGATGAAGGGGTGAAGCCCATGGAGGGCGGGGCCTGCCTAGGACCTGTGTCTCCTGCTGGTCCCCAGGCCAGGCCATCGTGTGGCACTCAGTAATGAAAAGCAACAATCGGGGATCCCTGGGTGGCGCAGCGGTTTGGCGCCTGCCTTTGGCCCAGGGCGCGATCCTGGAGATCTGGGATCGAATCCCACATCAGGCTCCCGGTGCATGGAGCCTGCTTCTCCCTCTGCCTGTGTCTCTGCCTCTCTCTCTCTCTCTGTGACTATCATAAATGAATAAAAAATTAAAAAAAAAAAGAAAAGAAAAGCAACAATCGTCATCATCTTTTAAAAAAAAAAAAAAAAGGAAAACTCTAAAGTTCCATTTCCTAAACCTTCTCTATCTGCCAAAGTGAGACGGCGTTAACTCTCAAAATCAGCAGGGTCGCCAGAGCTCCTCCATCACCTTATAATTAAAAGGTTGGTGAGCTCGGATCTTTGGAGACACTTCTCAGCGGCAGGGCCCGGGGGTTAGTAATCACCACTACTGTTGCTCACGCGTGGCAGTGTTTGGCGCATCCACGTCGCCAGCTTCAGGTGCGCAGTTTCTCCAATGCGTCGCAACCGGCGAGGGTGGCTCCATTTTACAGATGGGGAAACTGAGTCTGGGCGGAGGACGAGGAAGCCACAGACCCAAGCCCCACGCTCTCTGCCCACCCATTTCTCCCTGCTGCCTGCTCCTGGTCCGTGACCGCCCTCGGTCATCAACTTGTCAGTCGTGCTCAAAACAGAACCATCAAGCCCGTGCGCCCACCGGCAGCCTTGGCGCACCTTGGGCCGCTCGCACCTGGTTACTTACAGTCTTTGATGGCAGCCTTGGTCTCCTCGGTGTCGGTGAAGAAGGAGTAACCTGGGAAGGAAAAATGAGTCCACAAACCGCACCACGCGGTCCTGGTTTCCCTGGCCGGAGGAGGGGGTGCGGGGAGAAGGGGGGCAACCGTCCCCTCTGCGGGGAAGTTTAATTCAGAAAGAAGTTTGCATGGGGCACCTGGGTGGCTCAGTGGTTTGAGTGTCTGTCTTCAGCTCAGGTCGTGATCCCGGGGTCCTGGGATCGAGTCCCACATCTGGCTCCCTGCATGGAGCCTGCTTCTCCCTCTGCCTGTGTCTCTGCCTCTCTCTCTCTCTCCGTGTCTCTCATGAATAAATAAATACAATCTTTATAAAAAAAAAAAAAAGAACCTTGGAGGCCACCTGACTTACTGGGCCACCTGAAGCCACCTTTGAGAGATGACCATCTCCTGGTTTTTAAAGGCCTCCCGGAGAGGGCCCCGGGGCCAGGCATCCCAGCAGCCTCAAGACTTTCCAAGTGGGCCTGGGCCCTGAGCTGGGCTGCGTCACTGACCCCAGTGTGACCTTGCCAGTTGCTCAGTCTCTGGGCTCCTGTTCCTTACTGGCAACAGGTGACAAAAGTACCACCGAGAGAGTTCCCCTTGGGCTCGCAGGGTCTGTGATCTGCGATGGGGCCTCTCATCCTTTGGGGACCGGAATGCCTATGACCCGCTGATCAAAGGGGGAGATGCACGTAGGAGGCCAAGAGGAAAGCAGGGCCCGCTGAGAGGCTGTAATAAGGGTTTGGGAGACTGTGTCGGGGCCTCGGTTTACTCCTCTGAAGAATGGGGTGGGCTGGGGGTGAACTGAGAGTTTCCGATCAAGTTCCCACGTAGCAGCACAGGCCAAGGGACACCTGTTTGCAGGCTCGGTGTCCGGTGTGGGGACTAATTTCCAGTGACTGAGGAGCCTGGAACAGGGCACATCTGTAACAGCTCACGCCCACTGATCGGTCCTGGTCTGCTCGGCGCGCTCTGCCCAGAAGGCCACCCGAGAACGGAAAAGACTGGCCCGCGAGGGACCCACTCCACCCCGACCGTGGAAACCACCCATGGTCCCTGCCCTCCCCCTGCCCTCCCCTTCCCCTTCCAGCGACCAGTGTCCCTGCGTTCCTGGGCCCCTTGGATCCCTCTGAAATACCTTCTGGGCCAGAAGGCTCACTGGGCCCTACACTGCCCTGTAGCTGTCCCTGCTGCCCAGACTTACTGTCCTGTGTCCTGTCCTGCCAGAGTCCTGATCAATCCTAGGCGGTCCTAGAAGGCCTGCACTAGGCAGTGGCCGGAGCTCCAGATAGTTCCCTGTACAAATGCAGCCGCTTTGGAGAACAAAACCTAGCGCTAAGAATAATGAGTCTGCGGTAACAGGTGCAAACAGCGTGTCCTGGGCACGTTGGGACACGGTAAACTCTGGTCATAGTACGTGTGTTTCGATACACGACACGCAGTGAACATCCCTGCTTGACGACCACTTCAGGGGGAACTGCAGCGTGGGCGGTTTTACTGCTTAAAACGGTAAGGAGCCGGAAACCGGACCCCTGGAGTTGGCTTTGTGACCCCAGGGGTCCCTCAGGATAGCAAGCATGTTTGGGGGCAGTCCCGGTGGCCCAGCGGTTTAGTGCCACCTTCGGCCCAGGGCCTGATCCTGGAGACCCAGGATCGAATCCCATGTCGGGCTCCCTGCATGGAGCCTGCTTCTCCCTCTGCCTGTGTCTCTGCCTCTCTCTCTCTCTCTCTCTCTCATAAATAAATCAATTCTAAAAAAAAAAAACAAAACAAAAAAAGAAAAAAACCCAAGCGTGTTTGGCATGTTTTGCACAGACCCTGAGGGAACGGAATAGGGCCAGGAACAGGGCCTCGGGGAGGTGCCAGGTACCCGGGAGGGGAGGCGCCCACGGAGGGACCCCAGCACAACTTGACGGATGCGATGTTTGGAGAAGGCTGGCCACACCAGGCCGCATCCTCTTCCAGGACGGACGACCTCCCTCTCCGGGGCCCCGGGGTCCAGAGGCGAAGCGGCTCCCTCAGAGGGTCTGAAAGGAGCCGGAGCTCCTCCCTGAGCTGCCCTGCTGCCCTCGGACTGTCCCCTGCAGGAGCAGCAGGGAGGGCCGCTGCTCCCGGCACGGTGCTGTCCCTGGCTGTCACGAGGCCAAGACTGTCCAACAACGGACGGCAGGCCTGTTTGTCCCTCCCTTGTCCCTGGTGGGTCGTGGTCCCCAGGGCAGAAGCTGAGAAGGGCCCCAGGACCAGCCTCCATGGCTTTCCCACCCTCAGGACTATGAGGGGGAAGAACAACATATCTTAGGGCTGGACTGTCCTCTGCCCCAAGCAGGAATCCCTGCCACGGCATCCCCATCCGTCAGGGGGCTAGTCGACTGCTTGATTATCTCCAGGGATGGGGAGCTTCCTACCTTTAGTACCTTCTGAACCAGTCTTCCCACCCCCCCACCCCCAAAATGGTGCTAACTTTTGGAAAAGTCTTTCTTCACATTGAACTGAGACGTGTTTCCTTTATTTTTAAAAACCGTCTCCCCCCTGGGTTATATTCATAATGACAAAAACAGCTGCCATTTACGGCATTTGGATCTTTGTGTGCTGCTCCAGGTCATGTTTCCTGGAATCCTGTCACCTGCCAAGGTGCGCGCTATTATCCCAATGTACGGACGAGGCGGTGGAGGTTGGGAGAGGGCAAGCCCTTTGCCAGAGCACCTGAGGCTCCGGAGTGTTGGAGTCCAGGCTGGAGCACAGGGCTGGCTGAACTCAGAGCCCTTGCTTTGTGCGGACTCTCCACCAATCAGCCCTGTGTGCCGTGTGACCTTTATCTGGTCTCAAAATTGAATTATATGGTCTCAAAAACCAAAAAACAAACAAACAAAAAAAACCCCAAAAAACCCCAAAAAACAAAAACCAAAAAAAAAACCCAGAAAACCAAAAAACCCTTCCTGCTCTGAGAACACCTGTTCCTCAGCACTGGGGCTCGGGCAGGTTGAGACGTTACATAATGCCACTGGCGCCACCTTCCGGCCGCTTGCTCCTGGGCCGTCAGGAAAGCGCTAATGCTCCTTAATCAGACTCTTCTGGAAACAGGAAGGCAAAGGGTCTAGTTAATTTTCTTCTCCTTCTGCTTAATGGAAAGTCAAGCAGAAACCCCCTTTTTTCCATGCCTCCTGCTGGCAGGTCTTAATTACCATCACACATTCCTTTGCTGCATCTGCCTGGTTCCTGAAGATCTTTTTAGGTTTTCTCTCCCGGTGTAAAAAAGTACTCAGCTGGCTTCCTTGCAACTCGCTCCCTTTGGCCTCCAAGCTCTAATTCTAGCAAAGGAGAACTTCCAGGGATTGTAGAGATTTGGGAGAAGGGGATCTCGGTTAATAGAGAGTCCCAGTGCCTGAGGTGGGTTGGTTGGTTTGTTGCTGCGTGAGTCACACGGCAGGTTCATCGGGTCCCAACCCTGGGGCCCCCCCGCGGAGGCCCGCCCCTCCCCCCCACACTGACCTTGCGAGCGGATGTTCTGGAGGATGAAGTAGAGGTACTCCCCGCAGATGCCGGCCGCCTCGACGAACTCCTCCTGCGTCATGCTGCACAGCTGCAGGCCGCTGACGTTGAAGTGGCAGAAAGAGATGCAGTTGGCATCCAGCTTGTACTGGTCGCAGCAGAACTGGAGCCATTCCCAGACGTGGCGCTTGGTCCAGTACTCGGGGTGGACGGACGTCCAGTAGGAGTCACAGGCTGCGTCCGAAGAGAGAGAAGTGAGGGCCCCCGGAAGGCCTCCAGAGGCGCCCCAGAGGGAGGCCCCGGTTCTATCAGCATCCACATCCCTCGCCTGTGAGTCATAAGGGCCTCTGGCTTTGGGGTGTGCTCTCTGGGGGCCCAGGTTACCTATTCCACCATAAAAACCACAGGAGACTGGATCTTCTGGGTGGGCCTCGGGGCAGGCGAGAGGAGGAATGGCGAGGAACCCCGCCATGGCTCGGGGATGCCCGGGGCCTAGGTTTGGTGCTTGGAAAGTGGGAGATTAGAGGAGAAAGGGAAGGATGGGGCCCTGCAGGGGTTCGGTTTCAGACAACAGGGTATCAAGAACACAGCCTTTGGAGCCGGCCAAGCCTGGGCTCAAACCCGAGTTTGCCTGCTTTTGACCTGGGCAGGGTCCACAGACAGTTAAGCCTCAGTTTCCTCATCTGTAAAATAGGTATTTTTACAGGGCTGTCATGCAGTTTGGAGTTAATGGGTATAGGCTGCGGAGTGCCCTGAGTACTATCAACCAATTCAATAGTTACTAAATGCCTGTTATGGGGCCCCTGGCAGAGCTTAAGGGTTGAGCGTCTGCCTTTGGCCCAGGTTGTGATCCTGGGGTCCTGGGATCGAGTCCCGCATCGGGCTCCCCGCATGGAGCCTGCTTCTCCCTCTGCCTGTGTCTCTGCCTCTCTCTGTGTGTCTCTCATGAATAAATAAAATCTTTAAAAAAAATGCCTATTGTGTGCCAGGCACAGTCTGAGGCTGACTTGACTCCCTCTGCTCTCACGGACAGTTGCCAACACCAGCTACTGGTCGGTGCGCTGCCTCTCGTCATCCTGTGCCGAGGGCCTCAAACTGGTGAGACGTTGCCCAGAGGCCAGCAGAGCTTGGATCGCCACAGCGGCCTCCTCTGAGGAAGAGAGCAGTGGGAAGGGGGGTTGGTTGTGCTGTTGCTGTTGTGGTTGTGATGATGCTTTGAGGGATTTCCATGCTGAGGCCCGAGCCCCTTCACGCCTTCAGAGGAGCCCCACACAAACCCGGACGGAGGTGTGGGCACCACCTTGTCTGGGAGGCTGGGAAGTGGCCAAGCCCGGCTTGGAACAGAGACGGGGTGCTCAACAGCTCTGTCCCCAGGGCCAGGAGAAGCAGAAAGAGTGGCAGATGAAGGGGTTGGTGAGGTACTGGGTCAGGCTCTTTGACACAAGCCTCATGGCTGCCATGGTGTTCACTCATTCACTCATTCATTCATTCATTCATTCAATAAATGAGCCTCAGTTTCCTCATTGGCAAAATGGAGATAACGATAGCACCTCTGTCACAGAGTCGTTCTGTGGGTTGAGTGAGCTACTACCTACAAAAGTACTTAGAACCTGGAAGATTCTGACGCTATTATTAAGGTTCTCATTGAACACCTGTTAGGTGTGAAGCAACAAAGCGTGTGCTAAGGATCCCTGGTAAGAGGTTTGGTCCTTGTCCCCCAGAAGGTAACGGATTATGAACCTAAGGGGCACAGGGGACTTGCCCCAAGTCCCACGGCCAGCGTGCGGCTGAGCTGGCATCTAAGCCCTAGTCGGAGCTTGAGGGCCATCGCTCTTCTCGTTCCGTCCTACTGATCCCCAGAGCGTCAGCACAGAGAAGAGCAGAAACAGGGAGAGAGGGGATCCCTGGGTGGCGCAGCGGTTTGGCGCCTGCCTTTGGCCCAGGGCGTGATCCTGGAGACCCGGGATCGAATCCCACGTCGGGCTCCCGGTGCATGGAGCCTGCTTCTCGCTCTGCCTCTCTCTCTCTCTCTCTCTCTGTGACTATCATGAATAAATAAATAAAATCTTTAAAAAAAAAAAAAAAAAAAAAAAGAAACAGGGAGAGAGGCAGAGGCAGGCGGAGAGCGGGACGGAGTGAAAAGGCCTGAGGAGGACGGCAGAGTAGAGCGTGGCTCGGGCCGCGTGGACGACAGAAGGGGCCACACGCGAGTTAGACTCCGCAGCACACGTCACCGAGGCTGTTCTGATTCCCCGTGAGCGTCGCACCTGGTGCCGCTGTCCCCCGTGAATCTGTGGGGCTTCGGGTCCTAGGCAGGAGACACGTCCTCCGCCCCGTCAGGGGTACGGCTCCCTGGGGAGCTCCTCAGGCAGGCACTTGCTTCTCGGGTTCCTCAAATCCTCCCAGACAGGCAGGATTTCACAGAGGCGGGAACGGAGGCTCCCCCGACAACCCAGAGCCCTTCCAGGAACCTTGCCCCACCGTGGAGAGGATTGAGGGGTGATCAACGTAAACAATGGATTTGTTTGAATTTATTTTAAATTTGTAGTCAGAATTTTATATGCATGTGGGTAGAGGGTCGATACTCGGCCAGGATGGTTGAGGTCAATGTCGTCGCCTCTACCTGGTGCGCGAGAACAAGGGGCCTGCCTCTCCTTTCACTTGCTGGGCGCTGGCCCACTAGCCCGTGGGGGACCCCGTTGTGGCCAGTAGGGTCTCCTGGGAAAGTGGGACGGCCAGTCTCCCGTCCGGTCTGGGCTCTCCTCTATTGATTTCTGGGGCCTTTGACATTCCTGGTGTTCTGATGAGGGATGTTTATGAGCCTTGAAATTCTTCCGTCCTTGGTCCTGAGCTGAGCCCCCAACAGAGTTGGCTATCGGTGCGCGGCAGTCGGACGACGTAGTTTATTTCTTTTCATGGAAAGGTTTCGCCAAGTCTCCATTCCCTCCTCTCTCCACTTCCACCCCCTTGTTATTTTCTTTGGCACGTGAAGAGGGCCGTGTTGTTTCTGGAAGCCAAAGGGCCTAGAGGATTCGGAGAAACGCCCGGGTGGGGGTGGGCCCTGACATGAGGAGGTGTTGCTGGCAGGCTCCCTTCCCCTCAGCTCTTTCCTTTGAAGCTCACCCACAGAGCAGGCTTTGTGTGCGGCTCCCTCTGGAGGGAAGCCAGAGCCAGAGCCAAGCATGGCGGGCTCTCCTCACCAGGAAAGGCCTTCCCACAGCCCTGGGAGCTGAGAGGAGTATGGCTGTTCTCGTGACATGGAGGCCAAAGAGGGCCAGCATCATGGGGTGCTTTCTGGTTGCGGGTGTGTTTCTATGGTCCTGTCCTCACTAGAAGGGTGCAGAGGTGAGGCTGACAGAGGTGAGGAAGGCCGGCTTCATCTGGCCCCTCCTCTTGCCTCCCCTGTTGCTCCCTCAGGATTGCTCCTGGCCCAGAACGAAGTCTCCATCTACCTTCTCCTAACTCATTCCCACTCATCCTTAAGACCACAGCTCACTCCTCCATCTCAGGGAGACTGCCCTGCACAGCCCCCTCAGGTGTCCTTCTCAGAAAGACTCACGCCTCACCCTCCTCCCCAAACCTTGAACTCCACATGGCTGGCCAGCTCGGCTTTGCTCACCCCGAGTGGTGGGCCTGGCCTAGCCCACTGTGGGTGCCCAGTGAGTATAACCGACTGGCCAAATGACCAAGGCTTATTATCCTCACTTTATAGGTGAGGAAAAGGAGGTTCTGGGAGATTACATGACTCTACTAAGGCCACATGGCTGGTCACTAAGGGAGTTAGATCCACATCAACTCTTCCATCTTTAAATGTGAGAATTTTGTGTCACGTCGTGCCTTACTGTTCTTGGTTGAGGAGGACCATGTTGGACACACCTCTCCAATATTGACTGAAAAAGATTTGGGTGGAGGCATATACACACAGACTCACAGATATATATATTTTCTAACCTAAATTTATATATATATTCAATATATATTAAATTAATTAATATTCACATTAATACAATTTACATTATATTAATATAATATAATAAAACATAATAATATAATTAGTAATTAATATATTAAATTAATATAATTATATATACTATATATTAGATATTAGGTTAGGATTTAGGTTAGAAAATTTTAAAAATCAGAAAAAGGATGAGAAACCAATGATGACATTTGTAACCTCTATGAATGACATGACGGAGGCCTTGCTACTTGGAAGAGGTGAACTCAGGGCAAATAAAAGAAAGGGTAATGCACCCACAGAACATGTTATCTTTAACATGTTGATTGTATTGCCTGGAAATACAAAACGTTTTTCCCAGTGCATCTAGCATTTGTGAAATAATCAAAACTCTTAATGCTCAGAAGCTGAGCATTAAGGCCCTTCTGCCTATGTATCTGGGTTGGGGGACAAACTCCATGCCCTGCCCCGTAGGCTGCATCTAAATGTTAACAGGCCACTATTAAGCAACAGTCTCAGCCAGCTCCTTTGAAGTTGAAAGTAGGTCAGGACATTTGTTGAAGGGCCAGCTACAGTGGGAAGAAGAATTGATCGGCTATTCTGGGGGGATTTCCCACAAGTGATGCTATAATGGGACGTGTTTCAAGTCAGAGGGAGGACTTAAGCTTGTAGAGCTGGGCTGGCACACTCAGATGCCCCTACGGTCAGCAGGGAGTGTCCATGGAAGGTGCTCAGAACACAGGCAGGCATGTAGCAAGTGCTCATTAAATACCATCCATTTATATGTATTAATATTGGGGTTACCATACAACTACTTTACATTTTCTCAAATACTTCTGATATGTTGTGCGTGTATGTGTGTGTGCACGCGTGGTATTCCTTTCCAGAGATTTGGGTTATTTTCTTTTTGAAAACTGAGGAAGTTATATTATAAACCAAGCTACTTTGTCCTTGATGTGCCCGCATGAGTTAGGTGGTCCATGCTGTTCAAAATGTGGGGACCCTGGCGAGTCTGTGATTTTATAAAATGCTTGATGTTCAGGACACACACAAGACCCATGCTTCTGACACTGAGGTGGAGGGGCAGGGGCTAAATCCCCCCCCACCAGAGTGAACAGAAGGTACCAAGGGTAACTGAACCCACGTGATTAATGCCTGTGCATCTCCGGTGGAAATGCCAGCGAGTGGGTCCATTAATCCATGACTTCCATTCTTTATCACAGACATCTGCTGTCTTCTCAATCTCATGCAAAGAGCTCTTAAAAAAAATTCTAGGTGAGTCCCCTCGCTATTCATTTCAAATACATTGCTGCCCCTAAGCCCTTCTTACATGGAAATTCTGGAGTCAAGACTGTTCAAAGCAAAGATTTGAGGGGGGGGATATTTTGACTTTTCTAATCAAGACAAAATAGACATGCAGCAGAATGCAAAATCTGGAGACTGTGAAAGTGTGAGCTTAGTGTTTTGAGTTATGTTCCCAGACCCTTTGCAGGAGCACTTGACTTAAATTCCTGTGCTGATCGGGGAGCCTCGATGAGAAACTGTGTGAAGCTAAATGAACCTGCCAGCTACCCGAATTCAATCAGACTCCTGTTCCCACCCTCCATTCTATGATTCCATCGACTGACGTGAATTGGAGAGGACCTGCAGGAAGGGACTGGAAGGGACTTGAGGATCGTGGAGTTAACTGAGTGTGGGCTATGGAATGGACCTTCCTGATTTGCAGTCCTGCCTGGCTCTTCAACATCTTAGCTGTGCAATCCTAACAGGGTTTCCTAACCTCTCTGGACCTCAGTTTCCTCCTGTAAGACAAGAATAATAACAGTGCCTACCACGTAGGAAGTTTGCTGTGAGAAGAGAAGGAAAAGCAATGGTACCTGTAAAGGGCTTAGCCCAGCTATCTCGGCGACAGTAAGCCTTCAATAGAAGTCACCTGTAATTCGTTACTATTTCGGGACGGCGTTTGTTCTCAGGGAAATGAGGTCTTCCCCACCGGAGCCCCGGTCTAGCTGAGGGACAAGCAGAACAAAGCCAGCCCAGGGCTCGGCGTGGGGAGGCAGACAGTCTGGGTCAGAGGAGGCCCGAGTTAGACAGCCTGGACCGTAATTAGTATGATTTATTAGCATAGGGAGTTGGGAAAGTTTTTTGCCTGGGGCCGCACTGAAGAGAGCCTGTGAGTGGCCTCGGTAGCACGGGGCACCATCAATTGTGGCTTTGTCACCGAAAGGAAGGACTTTATGGGGGGGGGGGGGGAACACCTGAAATGAAAAATTGTTTCCAGGCTTCCACCCAGAGATGGTCGAACTCCATCCAACAGCCCTTCTTGGCATTCCTTCCAAGCCTGTGGAATGATTTAGCCCATGAGATGGTGGTGGAATGGGAGGGAAGCCCGGACCAGCGTAAGGAACTGGATGGAGAAAAGACTGGAAGGGCTGGTGGGTACAGCAAAGAGCGATGGCCTGAGGCGTGTGGGGTTGGGAAGGTGCTGGGAGCGCCAGGCCCTGTGTGGTCCTGAGGCCACAGCTGCCCAGAAGGCTCAGGCGTGTGTGGGGTGGGCTGGCGGTAGTGAACAGTGAGGTCTCTCCCTGGGGGTGCTCCTGGGATGCGACCACTGCCACGGGCTCACCTCACACTTTTCAAGGACTTTCTTTCTTTTATCTGGTTTTGATTTAGAAATTCTTCGACTCTCTCGCATGTGCTCCCAGATTTCTATACCCAGCACACGAATCTTTCTCAGAAAATCCCACGTGGGACTCAAATGCCTCTCTCCCTAATCTTCTGGATGTTGATACCCCAAAGGTTTTGCACCTTTTCAAATAAAGTGCTTTATTTGAATAAAATTTTCCATGGTGCAGCAGTAGCTGATGTCTTGGCGGAGCGCCTGGGATGGAGTGGATGCTGCACGCTGTGCTCATGTCATCCCCCATGCAGTGCCACTAGGTCCTGTGGGTAAGTGGCAGAGCCAAGAGTAGGTCCTATGGGGGTATTTTAGCTGCTGCAGCCATGCCCTAGTGACCACTGCACTGTACTGTCTTCAAGATGCAAGAGACTTGCGTGAGGATGAGGATGGAGAGGTCCCCAGGTCCCAGGTCCCCAGGTTCCTTTATGGGACCTCTCAGGAGCCCCTAGAACTGCCCCGAGCTAGCCGCCTCTGCCGCAGACATTTTACAAACCAGAATCCAAAGCAAAGGGGGCACCACAGGTTGGCATGGTCACCTTGGCCAACGGGGGAGGGATGTGTGGGCATGTGGAGGTTCAGGGTGGAGTGCCAGGAACGAGGTGTGAGGCCGGGATACTCCATGCCTTGTCAGAACTTGAGTCGAGGAATATAATCTTCACAAAGTATCATACGCTTGTAAACTATAGGCGGCCTGCCCTGCACACTTGGGTAAAAGTTTCCAGGATTTGCAATTCTTTGTTTTGGGAGAGCAGAAGGGAACCCCAGGATGAGTTTATGAAATTCTGGAGTATTTTGCAGCCTGTGGCCGTCCACTCCCCGCAGAAGTCCTGCTCAAAGGGCAGGTCAGAGCCGTTGTGGGTAGCGCGTGGCGGGCACAGATTCAGCGGCTGTCCGCTAAAGGCGTTTGAAAAGGTTGTGAAAACAACTAGTTCTCCTGACTACGTGGATATTTCTCCCTGCCATGTTGGACACGTCGTTTGTCTAGTGGGCACAGCATTTCTTTCTCCCCTCCTTTCCCCTTGGTCTCAAAGAAGCTGAGCTGTCCAGCTCTGAAATGGAAAGGAGGAGACGGGGACCTTTGTGGCTTTTGTTCGATATGAAAAATGACAAGAGGAGAGAGTGTGAGCTGTTTTTCCACTAACTGGGAGTCACGAGGTGTTCCTGGCAACGGTGAGCGCCTACTAAGTGCCTGGCATTTGGCGGAACACTTTGTGTGTGGAATATCAGTCCTCTCAACTCTAGGAGGCAAATACTGTTCCCGTTGGGAAAGTGTATGTCAGAGACTAGGAAAAGCCTGCCAAGGTCACGGTGTCAGTGGCTCAGTGGCAACGCCAGCCCTGGAACCCACATTGGGACAGGAGGCTCCCACTGGGACAGCTGTGGCTTCAAGATGGGATCTGCTGTGTGGGGCGGAGGAGATGTCTCACTGGCCACGGAGCCTGGGGGGTGTGCAGAGGTGGACCTGGCTGTCCCCCGTGGCATCCCTCTCAGAGGGGACTGTGCGAACACAGATGGAAGGATCACCTCTCAGAAAATACACGGGCACTCCCCTCACTGGCGGGGCTCCGAGGAGAGCTGGGGCCCACAGGGCCCACCCAGTGCCCAGGCAGCTCTCAACCACCTTTTCATGTCCAACTTCTCTGACCTCCTCAGGAGGTCAGAGCTCCTCAGCTCCTTGGAACCCAGAGAGACAAGTGGCAAGTCAAAAGCCAGGTTCCTCCTCCCTTAGGGAGTGCTCCTTCTGCAGGATATTTTTTCTTCATCGGCTCCACACCTCGGTGGGACTTTGTATTCTCTCAGTGGGTGGTGGGAGAAGAAGGCTTTATCTGAGATGCAGGAATCAGAGAAGCTTCTGGAAAGCGTCCTAGCAATGACGGGGCCCAGCGTCTCCTTACACTGGTGGAAATGTAGAGGCCGCGGGCAGGAGAAAGCTGTGTCAGATATCAACCCCTACAGGTGATGGCTTCTGTTAACCCTTCGTTGTTGGTTTTTTTTTTTTTTTTAATTGTGGTAAAATAGACATCAATTTTGCCATTTAATCCTTTTTAAGTATACAGTTGAGTGGCATTAAGTCCATTCACATTATTGCGCAACCATCACCTCTGTCCGTCTCCGGGACTTTTGCACCTTCCCAGGCTGAAATTAGTCCTTGTCCTGTGCCTGTGTCCCCAACGCTTCCCTCGTATTAACAAACCACCCCTGTAACCATTCTATCAGGTAGGCATTACTGCTATCTCCATTTTACAGATGAGAAAATTAAGGCACGAGAAGTTACGATGGCACGGTTACTAAATATCAAAGCCAGACTTTGCATTTAGGATGGCCGGCTCCAAAGTCTGAGCTCTCCATGACTACAGGAGCTGCTCCAATGCCTGAAACGCTCCCCTGGGGCAGGCAGGCCATCCCTTTCCTGCCATCACACCAACTGCCCCCTGGCAGTGTAGGCAGGAAGAGGCGACGTCCAGGATGGCAGGTCTGGGTCACGCATGCATGGAGAAAAGACCTTTGCTCTGGGCCCTGCCATCATGGGACATATGGGCAAAGAGTGGGGACACAAGAGCCTTCACTTTCCTCCTTCAAACTGAGCCTCAACCAAATATAGAGGGGCAGAGATAGAGGACATCCTTCATCATCTTTCTGGGAATCAAAGTGTTTCTTAGGCCTAAAGGAGAAATGGAGTATGTTTCTGGCTGACTCAGGACCCTGCAGATAGGGTGAGAGAAGTCATGGTGTGTGCGTGTAGGCATGTGTTGGTGGCAGGAGCAGGTGCAGGACTGGGTATAGAGGTGAGCTGAGCAGACCTGGTCTCCCGCCTGGAGGCAGGGGCTTCCTTCTGGTGGGGGACACTTTGCAACATCCTCAGAGGCTTGGCCTCTCCTGGACCCACCTGCCTCCTGCCCGTGAGTGTGGACCATGCCAATCTGGGATGCATGGGGTTAAGGGCCCGTGAGGACTGACAGCTTGATTAGGACTTGCATCACCAGCCTCGGGCGGGGCGTGCACCTGCTGCGCTAGCAGTCTGCCAGGCTTGCCGTGATGTGCAGTCGCCGGAGCACCTGGGGACACAGGCCCTCAGAGAGATTCTGGGGCAATCTCTCCTTTGGCATGGGATTTGCACAAGGCCCCATGCTTCCTTTTTTAGGTGGAGAAGGCCGGCCGAGAGAGGAGGAAGGGAGGGAGGCCTGGTGGACAGTGCAGGGACTCGTGTTTCCTGAGCACTTGCTTTGGGCCAAGCTATATATTTTTCACAGTTTGGCTCCCTTAATCCTCACAGTGATTCTCATCATCCCTGCTTTAGGGATAAGGAGATAGAAACTCAGAGAAAAACAGTCATATTAACCAACACCAATAGCCCTGTGACCACAGGGTAACCTCATTTATAAGATGACCATGTAGGATAGTTAGGAGTACCGATGCTCATGTCAAGTTGCATGAAACTTAACTAACCATGAGACCCTGGAAAAGTCACTTAACCTCTCTGTGCCTCAGTTTCTTCATCCATAAAGTGGAAATAATAATTGTCCATTTCTCATAGGGCTTCTGTAAGGATGGGATGGGTGCTTGGCACAGGGCCCGAACCACAGCTAGCATTCAGCAAATGTTAGCTAAAATCACAATGGCCAAGCAATCATGGCGTACTAGGTTCTGGGCTAAGGTTTCTTTCCACTACCTTGTGTAAGTATAATAACTCCCAGAGATTGGTATTATCATCTGTTAGCAAAATGAGGCTTGAAGACGTTAGTGGAGTCCCCCAAGGCCACAGGGCTGGGAGGAGGTCGGAATGAGGATTTTGGGGCTTTAGCCTCTGCAGAAGCTGCCTTTCTGCTACCCAGGCCTCCTCCCATCCTCTGCCCTGAACACCGGCGAGAGTTGGCATTTTCAGGCTCCCAGAGTGGCCTTGGTGCCTCCTGGAGGCCCGAGCCACCTCCTGCTCCAGCTCTTCCCAGCTCAGATGGGTTTGTCTGGATGTACGCACCTGTTTGATGCTCAAATGCAGGGTAATACTCTTCATTGCTGAACAGATCAGTCCACGACATCAGGGGGTCACAGAAGGACGTGTTGGGCAGGAAGGTACTGTGTGTCACTGAGTCCAACATCACCCTACAATGGCAGGAGAGGACTGTGAGGAGGTAGATAAGGGCCACACCTCAGGAGCCCCCAGGGGGGCACGCTTGGCTTTTAATAGCAATCATGAAGCTTCCTAGGAGCCAGGCACCCCTCTAAGTGCTTGACACAATGACGTTATTCAATCCTTGCCACATCCCATAAGGTATGTACATCTGTCCCTGTTTTATATACAAGAAAACCTAGACCGTGCGGTTGAGACAGTTGCCCACGCAGCACGGCCAGTAAGTGGCAAAGCTCAGGGTTTGACATGGAGGCTCTTACAATGCAATTCTGCCTCTTTCTTTACTTTTCCTACTGGCTCACATCTGACCCCTGAACTCTGGCTTATAACGTTTAACCACATGCTTCTGAGGGCTGGGCAATACACCCCAAACCCTTACCCACGATTCTGAAGTCCAAAAGCTCTGAAATCTGTGTTGTGTATTCAAACTTATTCCCCGGCAAAAATAAAATAAAACAGAAACCAGTCCTAAATCAATGTTAAATACTTTTATATAGTTACATATATATTCCATATATCTATATACAGGCATGTAAACCATATGCTAAACATATACACACACATATATGTATATGAATGACATATTATACAAATATACATTACAATATGCTATAGTTTTATTTATTCTACTTGATGAATATTCATATGATGCATACAATACATATGATTCCTATGATTCCAAAAAGGAATACCTTGAGAAGAGTATTGTGTATCCTGCAGTATAAATACTGTATAACCATCCTAATAGCAGAAAAATTCTGAATTCTGCGTCTATCTAGCCCCAGGGTTTTGGTTCAGGGAGTGAGGAACTATGATAATTGGAACATATACTTACTACACTCTGGGCTCTGGGCTGAGCACTTTGCAACTTTGTGTTCATTATTCATGATCTCCTCGGAGCAAACTCTGAGACAGGTTCTGGTAGTGCTTATGTTTTAGTGATGAGGATGGATGCTCTAAAATTTTGGGTAATATATCCCAAAGCACCCGGTTGGCAGACGGTGGAGTTTGGGTAACAACTCAGGTTTATCCATTTAGGAAGTCATGATCCAAATTGCAGGGCTCTACTCCCTGCATACACTAGTGAGAAGGAAGATTTGAGAGAAGGTGTCTGGTTGAAGCTGGGAAGAGGGCAAAACGGAATGGGCTTGGGGCCCTCACTCACGTGCATTCTTGCCCATGCTGGTCCCATCTTTCAAGTTTGCTGCTTCTCATATTCCCATAATTCAGGGGAAAAATGAATTCGTGTTTGGTAGATTAAAAAAATCTGTTTGCCCAACTTCTCTTTTCTGATTATCACAATAATGTTGATGAGGTAGGGTGCTTCTACCCCCATTTTGCAAAAGGGACCCAGCAGCTCACGATCACACAGCTGGTAGGTTAAATGTCAGAACAGAGACTGGATTCTGGATCTTGGGATATTAAGCATATAGAATTTTTAGATGGCTGGGAGCTTATTAATCATCTAGTTCATTGTTTTGCCAACTTTAGCCTTTTGTCTACCATCCCAATAATTTACTTAATATGCTAAAAAAAAAAGGCAACAATTTCCTCTCTGTTTTAACGTAAATACATCTATTTAAAAGAAAAACTTTGTATCACACTAAAGATGGAAAGTCAATCTCCTTCTAACATGGAGAAAAATAAAGACATAGCATTTAAATTAACACGGTTGGGGGACGCCTGGGTGGCTCAGTGTTTGAGCGTCTGCCTTCAGCTCAGGGCTTGATCCTGGAGTTCTAGGATCGAGTCCCACATTAGGCTCCCTGCATGGAGCCTGCTTCTCCCTCTGCCTATGTCTCTGCCTTCTCTCTGTGTCTCTCATGTATAAATAAATAAAATCTTTATAAACAAACAAACAAACAAACATGGTTGTTCTATACACCACCTAAATTAGGGGTTAACAAGCTACAATTTACAAGCCCAATCCAACCTATCGTCTATTTTTGAATAGTCCACAACTAAAAAATGATCTTACATTTGTAAATAGTTACATAGTGAATGGTCATAGAAGTACCCATGTAATATAATTGATTTTGACTTTTGGCCTTTATATCCTAAAATACTATTTGGCCCTTGAAGTAAAAGTTTGCCTACCCTTGGGAGGCTCCCTTGGGAGCATCCCCCTGACCAGATCTATTTCCTGTATCATGAGTGGTGTGAGTGCCACATGTTGGAAACTCCAGAGTTAGTCCAATTTTTCCCTTCACCCCATCACTGTATAGTTGAGACAATTAAGACCCAGGGAATTTGTGTAACTCCTTCAAGGTCATACAGCCAATGGGTGTCAACATTATATTGTAGAGAGTTCATAAGGTTTCTGAATTTCGGCCCATCTGCTTCTTTTTCTAGTAACACTCACAGTCACATCTACCTACAGACACATCCCTAACACACTTATACATCAGATGGAATCTCAATACTGAGAAGGGCAGGGATTCCAGAATCAAAGACCAGTTCTTTGGGGGTGCTTGCAAATGTACCATCCTTTTCTTCATCAAACGTGCATGAGAACTGTGCTCCTGACATAGAGAAACAATCAAATTCAAATTCTCACACTCTGGCACCCTTTCTGGGCCATCACTGGAGAGTCACCAGACCCCACGGGAAGCCTCCTTTCTGACGCCCAGAGAGGGTTAACCTGCCTGCTGGATTATCGTGTTCATGGATCTCCCCTTGGGGGCCGTATCAAACAGAAGTCAAGGCTGCCTGAGTTTGGACTCTGATTTTCCCACGGATTGACTGGTTTTATATCCTGAGCTGGAGGTAGGATGAAGAGGGATGGGGATGGAAGGTTATGAGGGAGGGAAGGGGTCCTGAAACCCAAAACTGCCCTCTGCATTCTGGATATGACCTCAGGAAAGCTCCCCTAAGTGAGGGCTAAAGGCAAAGTCGCAGAAAACTGGGGAAGAAGATGGTTTGCCTCTGAAATGGCTTTCATAGGGGGTGGGGGGCTTGGAGAAAGGAGGGGTGTACTCCACATGGAAGAAAATAGAACTGGCCCCAGGTCTTCCCCATCAACTAGAAATCCTCCAGATAAAAAACACAACAGGAGTGAATCTTCCTCACTTACGCCTGACGTAAACAGCTTTCAAAAGTCATTTGGTAAATTGAAGTGGGTCACAAAAAAATTAAGAATATTTCTGACCAATAGGCATTTATCTCTTTCAAGGATTTCTTTTCCTCTCTCTCTCTCTTTTTTTTTTTTTCCTCTTTACACCAACCTACTCTCTTGTCCTGCAGTCTCCCTACTGCTGTACATAGTGCCGGATCTGATTCCCCTTGGTAATCCCTTCTATGACAAATTATATCCATTATGGTTTCTTAAAGGGCTCTCTCAGGTGCACCAAGGGCTATTTTTTCCCTGTAATTATTTTTTGCTTCTTGGGGGGGAAATGTCTTTTATAAAAGCAGCAGATTTATTTTTTATTTTTTTATTTTCTGCTATTATGGTTGGAGAGGGTATTATTAACTCTGGGCTTCCCACAAAAAGACCTTGGCCACTTAGCCAGAATGCACAAGGCATGAGAGTTCAGAAATAATGGCTGCTTTGTATTCAGTTGCCTAGCTTCCTAGGCCCTTGAAAGTCCTTGCAATAATTGAATATTTAAGCTCTTAAAATTTCTTTACAGTAGGTGGAACAGGGTGAGGGTGGGAGGAAAGAAGAGCTGTTTGGGGCCTCATTTCTTAGCTAGTACATTGAGGTCCGACAATATATAGACCCAGGCTGGAGGTCTGACCACACGTTTCCAGTGGGGCTGACATTGATCCTAGAGGGGGGAAAATTGGTCTTGGGGGTCAGAAAAACTCTTAGACGTTATTACGTCCCATGACCTTCTAAAGGGCCACAGTACCTAGATGATACACAGTAAGGACATCTATGTGGGGTAATGACTACAGCAGAAGTATCTAAAAAGCCTCCTCAGTTGGGAACGACAATGTAAAAATGGTTGAGACCTCGAGTCAGCAGCAGGACAAGAGGGGAGATCCAGGGAGGGTCCTAGGCCTGCTGTTCTAGGCACATGTTTTTGTTTTTGGAAGGCCTGGCTGGTTTGTCATAAAAGAAAGAGCACGGGGCTGGGAGTCATGATTCTGCGTCTTGTGACTCCATTCTGCATTTACCTAATGAACACATCGATCAGGGGGACTCTGAGATGTGCTCTGGCTCCAGGATTTTTCGCAGGCACCCACCCGAATGGACCAACACATCGAAACATGCGCACGCATGCACATAGCATACCTGTCGGTTACACTGGGTAGTGTGGTCAAGCAAGCTTATTAAATTGGACTAAAATCCAATCACTACAAACGACGATTAAAGTTTTAGCTCTGCTAAGGTCTCCCGATTTCCTCTTCTCCCTTCCCTCCTAGGTCCACTACTTTCAGCAGTGGGCCCTGGACAAAATTCTTTGCCTGGGCCAGCCAGGTCCCTTAAGCACTTTGGATCCTCACTCGCTGCCCATCAACACACCCCCAGCTGTTAGGATCCATTTCCCCCAACTACCATTGAAGCTGCCTAGGATGTAGGAAAGCCTCAAGCACAATCCACACAAGGAAAAGGAATCAAGTGGGTTCCCTTCACGCACAAGACAGGCTGGCTGCAGGGGCCTTTCAGAAGGAAACAGTGACAACAGGGAAGCTCGGGTCCCCGATGCCGCCACAGGCTTCCTAACCCTTCTGAGAGCCGGCTCACTCACCAGGTGTGCACAGGGAGGGTCCGCACAGTCAGAGGGACAGGCCCACGGGCTTCTTGCCCGCACACGAGTCAGAGGCAGCAATCACAGGTGTGGTGCCCATGGCCTGATCAACCAGGCACCTCTGCTCAGCCTTCCAGAGAGAGAGAGAGGGGAAGGAGCAAATCACTCAGGCTTGGCCAGTTTGCCAGAGGAGGGGAATTCCTTCCTGACCCTGGCAGAGATCATCAACTTCAGCTCTGGGCATGTGACCAAAAATCCACCCAATGAAGCATCTACACATTGGCTGTTTATGCACCAAAACATCACCAGGCATAACGAGGCCATGAGGGTGGAAACCGTGGAATGGGGCAGGGGTGGGGGTGGGGCGTGCCAGGAAGGGTCTTCCCTGATCCCACCATCTGGGCAGCCCATTGGGAAGAAGAATTCTTTCCTCCTCCGAAGCCTCAGTGATACCCAAGTGCCCACCAGACCCAGAGCCCTGGGGCCAAGGCAGGGTCAATGTCCCACACTTTGGGACTCCCTAAGGAGGGGCATATGGAGGGGGAATCTCAGTGGATTAGGGTGATGCTTGCAGTTAAAGAATTGGGGTGCTTGAATATTTGTTCTTCTGAGAGAAAGCAGAGCAGCTGCGAGAACAGACTTGCTCAAGTCTTACCGAGGGACTCCTCATTTTCCTCCAGCTTGTTTAGGGAGCTTGCCAGTTCGTTTGTTTTTAGCTGTTTCTCTGAAGGTGTGGCACAGACCCACAGAAGGCAAGCCACACGGTTTACCCCCCCCCCCCCCCCCAGGTAACCCATGCAGAGTTCATCAGCTTTGGATGAAATCCTTGAGGGGCTAAATCCTATCTCTGCCTCCCACAAGGGCAAAGGACGTGGGACACGTAGGTGCCTTAGCTACTCAGCCTGTCAAAATTCTGTATTTTTGTTTCATATAAGGTGCAGTATATAAAAGTCCATCCTGGGCACCTGGGTGGCTCAGTGGTTGAGCGTCTGTCTGCCTTTGGCCCAGGGCATGATCCTGGGGTCCTGGAATGGAGTCCCGCATCAGGCTCCCTGCATGGAACCTGCTTCTCCCTCTGCCTTCGTCTCCGTGTCTCTCATTAATAAATAAATAAATATCTTTTAAACACCTCCCCCCCCAAAAAAAACCCCATGTTCTTCTCTGAGCTCATCTTTACAATGTCTCCTCTCTAACACGGGATTTTCGCATGCCATCCTCAGGATGTCCTGAGGATTTAATAAAATCAGATCATCTATGCAAGAGTCTGGGAGTAATCCATGGAGGCCTGTGCCAGAGGAGGGGGGGCCGTGGGAAGAATCCACGGTCATCAACATATCAAAACGGTTGCTACCCTGGTGACTTCTGAGAAAAAAAAAAAGGACAACCAAACGGTGAAAGTGCCTGCCGAGAACACCTTGAGTCATGAAAAACATTCTCAGAGTGAGGAGGACAAGGATTCAAGCCTCCACTCAGAGGAGCAAACAAGCCCTCTCCCTGGGTCTTTAGCCTAAAACACGAAGCTGCCCCCCCCGAATCACTTTGCCTCCTAGGCCCCAGCCTCCTCACCTGTAAAATGAAGAGGTTGTACTTAATGACCTCTGACATCCTTTTCAGTTTGTAAAATTTTTATAGTCCCTCCAAACGTGGGTCCCCAGCTTGGGGGGGGGGCGGGGGGTGTAAAAGGGAGTATGTGCTACCAGCGGCTGCCGGCAGGGGGCAGGTGCACATGAGCCCCCCCCAACACCGCAGAGTCTGCAAAGGTCTGAGAACACAGTGGAAAAAACCCCTACCGGTGGCTTTTCTGGAAGCCCTCTCTTGAGGTGGTGCGAGAGGGCAAAACGGGTTTCTTTTCAGCTGTTATGTACAGACATTCCTGAAAAATGCCCCAAAGTCTAATAAGGCAGCTCTCTTCTCTAGTTCAAGGGGGGCAACCCTGAGCAGGCCACAGGCAAAAGGAAGGTGTTAGCCGGGGGTGGGGGGGGGGGTGCTGGAGGGCTTCCCTTGAAGCTGACTGGTTTTGGGGTGCAAAATCGGGCTTCCCTTCCTGAACATAGTTTTCGGAACAGGTAGAGAGAGAATTGGGTGCCTGGCCCTATTCTCTGCTAGTCGCCCTTGGTGTAGTCGAGTGATCCGGAGTGCGCGGGGGGTGCCCAGGAGGACGGGGTGGCTGCGCGGCCCCAGGAAGCAGAAATGGCACTTAAATCCCCATCAAGCAGCTCCCAGGAGGCGTTGTGGCTGGTGGCACTGGCAGGGGAGGCGGGGGCCGGCAATCTGGAGCTGGAGACCGGAGTTGCAGACCCAGGCCCCAGCCCGAGGCTCCCCGACGCCCCTTACAATTCATCCAAAAGAGCAAAGAAAAGGTGCTTACGTGAGGACAGCGGTGACTAGGTCCAAAGAGGAGGCTTTCAGGGCAAGAGAAGGCAGGCGCTCCCACACCAGTGTACGGTGGAAGTAAAGGCACCTGTAGCCTTGTGATATAAGTAACACCTACAGACAGGTCCGTTTGGTTTTTCAGGTTTATGCACAGCCCCTTTGATGACGGTGACATACAGTGTGACACGGCTCCTCGGAGGGGGGGAATGGTTCTCACATGCAGAAAGTTTACCTTTATCCTGTTTTTGTGCCCGGCTCCCCACCCACTCCCCCCGCCCCCTTCCAGGGGACTCAGTAAACAAGCTGAGAATTCTTGCCTCTGGGAGCTTTGCGGGGAGTGCCGTGCGTGCGTCTGCAGGGACTTCTCATCTGTGCACGCTGGAGGGGAAACCCGAAATGCAGCCGGGGGCCTGGCTGGGCCGCCTCCCTCCTGGGCTGGCCGAGTCCTGCACTTGCGGACATCGCGTCATTTCTCTCTTTCTCCCCGGAGCAGGGGCAGGATGGGGCAGTAGCGAGGACCACAGGCTCTGCAGCCTTAGATGGTTTGGGATTCAAATCCTGGGTCTGTCATTTGCCGGCTGTGTTGCCTTGATGACTTAACCAGCTAGCTCATAACTTAACAAGCTCTCCTGCAAATGGGAGGACCTGTCTGCAGGGCTGCTGGGGGTCACATGAGGTAATTCGAGGGAAGCACTGAGTAAGCCCCTTGTGAGCTGTTTTCCTTGATAGAGCACAGCAGTTAGAACCCCCTCCTCCACCACTTCCCCCGGCCTAGGCCTTGCAACTCGCTGAGGGCAACAGCCCGCTTGCAGCAACGTGTGGCCTTTCTTCTACTTTGTGTCCCCAAGCCATCAGACACATTATCTTGTTTAACTGCTAACATCTTTGGATGCAAGGGGCCCCGTGGAGGCTCCCTCCTCCCTTCCCTTGTGGACAGAGAAACGAAGAGGTTTAGGGGCCCGTTCGGGTGTCCCCAGCTACAAGGCCCGGGGCCGGCTCTCCGGTGTCTCGCTGATGACCTCCTGGCTTTGGAGGACCTCCCCGTCCACCCCAGAGGACACTCGGCCTAGCTTAGGCTGTGAAATGCAGAGTCCCCGGTTGTCCACGGGACAGTGTTTATGAGGCTGTGCCTTTTCGCACAGTGCTTCCAGCTGTCCCGGGCAGCCGAGACCTGTGTCCAAACGGCAGCCTCCAAGCTTTAAAGTGGGAGCCGGGACTTGTTTGTTAGGTTTTCTTGGGAACCCTGGGCACGGGGACAAACACACAAATACAAACACACGTAGTCTGGAGAAACAAAAGGCAGTTCATTGGAGGACTCAGGGTGTCCTGGAAAAAATTGCTGAAGGAAGATAAGGCCACGCTGACCTGCTGTGTAACCTCAGGCAAGTCTAGTAGCTTCTCTGGGCTTCCTTTCCTCCCGTGGTGCAAGGAGGAGCTTGGGTTAGAACCCCTATCTTCAAATTCACTGGGACAATTCTGGGGAAACTCCAGGGGTTCCCGGCAGGCCTTGGGGGGCTGCCGGGGACGGGAGGCTGGAGCCCAGGGGCTCAGGCTCTAGACCTCTCCTCCCTGATTCACTAAGAACACCTCAGCTTTTATATAAATCTCCAGGGTAGGATTTCATTTGAACAAAAGAATCTGACTTAAAAAGGGCTCGCAAAGAACTGGATTAGATGGTCTTTGCGATTCCCTTAAGCTCTAAAATTCTGCGGTTTGCCTCTTGTGTTCCTTGGTGTCTAGGGAACCACGAGGGTCCTACGCACCACATCCCCGGCCCTGGGACACTTCTCACCTTGTCACTGGTTTTGAAAATACTTCTCACGTTTGGATCTGCACATTCACACTCTTTTCAGTAGAGAGGGGTGCAAGAAACGCTTAGAATTCTGCTGTTGTTTCTGAAAAACAGTCTTCTGGAGAAGTAACAACCCCCCCCCCCCCCCATGCTGTCTCGGCTCTGCTACTTCAGGGTGAAAACTTTTCTGGCAGTCGATGCCTGTGACAACAAACTGTTTGTCTCGTGGTCCTGAAGGTATAATATAGCATCTCCGAGGGCCCACGTGGGAAATTACAGGCTTCTGGACCAGTGGATGAAAGGGGCGATTAAGATAAAACCAAAATAAAAGAGGAATTTGACTCTAATGAAGTCTAACTATCACATGGAACCTAAATTGGATTGGAGTGAAGATCTTCGACAACCTCAGACCCTAAGTGTATTAAAAACTATACTACGAATGTCGAGCACAGGCAAGAGATGGGGGTGCGGGGTGTGGAGGAGGAGGGCAGAAGAAGGTCTGGAGCATTTTAGAAGGCTCGGCCGGTCCTCCTGGTGTCTCAGCTGCGCAGTAATAACACATGACACTTAAGTAGGCTCCTCAGAGCAACACAGTGACAAAGAGCAGATTCTGGAAGGAGACTTCATCTGTTGACTCCCTGCTTTGCCACCTGCCGGCTGGGCGAGCCTGGGAAGCTTATCTGACCTCCTTACCTCCAAGCTCCCTCATCTGTAAACTGGGGAAGGAGAGCGAGTACCTCTCTTACAGGGTCGTTGGGTGGATTAAATGGACTATAACCTGGGGCAGGTGTGCACTCTGTCATCTAGGTGCTGTTAGATTTGTCAAAGTAGCTCAACGGGGAGGCCGTTAGACTCTGGTCGCTCTAGCAAACCGGAACCTCAGCCAGAGTGGACTGTGAATGCACGGGGATCCGAAAAAAACGGAATGTGGGAGCCACCACCAATCACAAACAGCCAAGTAGCCCTTTCCCAAATCGGGCTAAAGCTGGGGCCTATCAGATCACTTCCTTACTTTGCTTCTGTGCATGCTCCAGGAAGGGCCTCCCCCCAGCTCCTGTCCGTGGAGTGCCCCTCACCCCTTTCCATTTGGTGATGCCCAACTGGAGTCGTTTGCTCAAACACTTGAAAATTTTGCATATGCCCTCAGCTTATCTTCTCATGCATTCGTGCCATTAAATCCTCCCAGCCCTTTGGTTGAGGGAGGTACTAGTTATCTCCACTTTACAGGTGAGGGAACTGAGGCACAAAGAGGTTAAGTAACTTGCCCACTGTCACACAGCTAGTAAGTGGGAGAGCATGTATTTTAATCCAGGCTGCTGGCCTCCAGACTCTTAACTACCGTCCTCTTAACTACCGCCATAACCAGTTTCTGGGTGCTCCTGGGGTGGTCATGTGGGGCCAGAGAAGAAAGAATTATAGACACATGGGGCATCTGCCAGGTGCCAAGCATTTCTCTAGAATGTTCACCTGCCTTACCTTGATTATTCTTCCCAATAACCCTGGGAATCTGCTATCACGACCCTCTTGCTGGTGTCACCCAGCTGAGTGGTGGCCAAGCTTGGGTTGAATTCAGGCCCGCCTAGTGTCAAAACCACACTGTAGACACAGGAGCTCAGCTCCTCCTGAGTGTCTCTCCTTTTGCTCTGGCCTCAGCATTGCCTTCTGAGGGCATCCTTCTCTCTCTGTTGGTTCAAGGTCCCTGGGTCTTTAACGTCATCGAAGGCATAATCTGTCTCTCACTGTAGAGGGGAAATCCTGGTACCTCACGGACTCCCTGGTACCGAGGTTGGTTCTTGGGGCAAAGAAAACGCTTGACACATGTGTGTACGTACCATGGAAGTGAATTCAAAGACATGTCACTTGACATAAGACCAGAGGCTCCTACCCAATTCTTTTTGCTAGATAAAATAGGTTCCACGCTTTTCCTAGAAGCTGGCCTCTTTCACCTGGGCCAACATTTCTCTAGTCATATCTTCTCTCCTTCTATGTGCCACCCTCACCACTACCCCGGAAGGCAGCATAGGCTGAAAACACAAAGGAGGAGAGAAACTGCATTTAGGTAAATTCGGAGATGATGCCGTTAGCAAGAGAGAAGTACAGGGTAATGGTGGAATGCATGAGTTTGGGATCAGGATCCCTGTTTCCATTATCCTGATATTATTTTTAGGGAAGAGTCTCTTGGAGAAATTCTACTTTTTAATGCTCTGTTGGCTCAAACATTGAAGAATGAAAAAGGTCAGTGAGCATGTATGACAACAAACTCTTGGAACCTGCCACCTGGAGAACACGAGGTGAGGCATGAATTTTTCACAGCCTCAGGTTCCTCATCTGGAAGTCCTTACTGTGATTTTTGGCGCAAGGTAAGTTCTTGCCACATGGCTGGCTATTGCGGTCTCTAGAGAGAAAGGGGGATGTTGGTTGAGATTGCTGACTTTGAGAGCATTACTATATCGAATAGGATACTGTTGTCCTTCTGCAAGGAATAATGGTAATCACTACCATTTATCAGGCCTTTAGCAGGTGCCAGGAACTGTCTAGGAATACTACATGGATTAAATCACTGAATCCTTATATCATTCCTCCAACACAGACACCATTATTGCTTTCCAAAGTTTTCTAATGAGGAGACAGGCATAGAGAGTTCAAGTAACTTGCCCAATATCACACAGCCAGTGGAGCACTAAGCAGGATTTGAGCCTGAGACAGATGCTCCAGAGTCTACAAGCTTCACCATTGTGTTAGGATTTGGTACCTCTGGAAGAGACAGAGTCTAAGTGGAAGAGACACCAGTTCTCTTAGGCATCCCATGCTGCTGGTAGGATCCTTGAAAGTAAGGACAAGAGGTGCAAACCTATCGTCTCCTAAAACACCCAGCGTGGACTTAAGCACAAGCGGTGCTCAAGGAGTTCTTGTTGGTTGATTGTGTATTTGCTTTACTTCCTCTTGAGGTATCCTTCCCCAGTCCAGTCCCCTATATCCAGCTCTTCCTTCTCCTCTTCATGCTCTCCTGACCAGGAGCCCCAATTCAGTAGATGGCAACACGGAGATATCAGCTCCCCTGATAATCCCTCCTTGGCCATGAACCTCATGAAGGCAGTGGATCTTTGTGTGATTTCCAGCACCAAAGGCATTATGGAAGCTTAAACAGTGACAAAGTCAATGGTTGGCAGATGCATAATGACAATTATGATAAAAATATGGATTTTGTTGTTATAAGGTTGAATTATGATAATTCTTATGAAACAGCTGCCACCACTGCATGACTGTATTTCTAGTCTCCCTTTTTTCCTTTAAGGAAAAGCAGGATTTGAGCCTCAGGCAGAGGCTTTAGGCTCAAAGTAATCAAAGTCGCCATGTTCTGGGTCAGCCTGAATGAATCTGAAGCAATAATGGCTTTTTAAGACACGGATCTGAGAGGCCCGGAGAGGGAAGCCCTCTCAAAGGAGGGTTCATGAAGACAGAACTTTCTTCTGTTGTCTTCCTACCAAACATCAGTCCCCTGATAGGCACGAGGGCTTGATTTCTGAAAGAGTTGTTGGGGGTGACAACTTGAGGAATGGGTGACATTGACTGCTATGGCCTGTTGTTGCTGTTGGCTGGAGGACCGCATGGTACTAACAATGCTGCCATTTGAAGTCTTGGGTGTTGAATGGACCAATCCCTCCCTCAATGGCTACTTAGCTTGGTTAATCCAGGAGCCCCACTAATGATTAGATTTCCAGCAGAAAATCAGATCATTCCATCATTAAAGACTAAACTTCCTACAGCTGACACCAGATTTTCTAGGTAAACTTAGGTATTTGAACCACAGTTTCCTTGCCTGTCAGTGAGAATGATCACATTTGTAGTTTGATAATGTGTGTGACCACACTGACTTCCACATCTCCAGATTGGACTCCTTTATGCCAGTTGTCATCCAAAGGCATGTCCTTGGTCAAGGGATGGGGGTCTGGAAAGGGCATGAGGACTGAGAATGGAGGGTGAGGAGGGCTGCTAGGGGAAATTTGTGGTCAGACCCATGCAGCTCTGTCCTCATCAATCAGCCAAATCTTATTTCTAAGATACTGTTGATTATAGTATATGTCATTGATTTAGGTAATCATCTTGGAAAGAAAGCATTATGTTAAATGTGTAGGTAGATTATAAAGCTTATCTTGATCTTAGAAATGTTAAAATGTGAAAATGGTAAATATAGTTATTAATTATATATATTTATGATCTATATATTTACATATTTGATAGATATATTTTATTTAATAAGTGTATATTTAATTACTATATTTAATATATATTTTTTAATGGGCTTTTAAAAAGTAAGACCTAGTTGTGTCTCTAGCAGAGAATTCATGAGGAAACACTTAGAGATAGTGTATAATTTCAAGTCAAACTTTGAATTAGGGGCTGTGGGACCTCAGAGAGGTGGTGGTCAGTAAGGGCCACAACCACCAGAAAAAGCTTCCTGTGGGTTGTGGCATTTGAGCTGGGCCATGAAAATTGGAATGACTAGCTAAAAATGGTTGCTTATTATGTGCCAAGCACAACAACTGTAGGAGTAGGGGCTGTTATTATCCTCATTTTACAGAAGGGGAAACTGAGGCTCAAAGAGCTTCAGTAATTTGCCCAAGGTCACATAGCTCACAAGTAGCAGAGCCAGAATTCAATCCTTGGATTGCCTGACCACTACACTCTGTGATGTCTGGGGTGACCAGGAGGAGAGAGAGGCTCTTTCCAACAAGAGGAAACCCACAGGTGTGTAAGAGGAGAGAATGAGTTGGGGATCCCCCCAAGACTGCTCCAGGAAGGTTGGCCTTGGAGTTTTGAATCCTGGTTATCAATGAGGGGAGTCTCTGGCCATTTGATGGGGACTTTGAGTTTGAGGAGGCCCCAGATCTTGTCTGCTCTTCAGGGGCAAATTTGTGCAGGTCACCAGTGAGATCTCGTCAAAAACTCTTGATTTTTCTCTTACTCGTTGTCCACGAGCATCATGCTGTTATTTCTAGCATCATGCTGTTATTTCTTAGGGATCTTATTCCTGGATTTTCTTTTTCCACCAAAAGTGAACTAATATTGTTTCCAAGTAGCTGTAGCCTTGCAATCTTTTCCTGCTTTCTGCAGTTTAACTTGCCATTAAGAAGTACAAAGGTCCGAATCATGCTGAAATTTCGAGTTTGGTTTTGTTCAGGAATTCATTTAGAGAAATAGTCTTGGTTGTAAACACAGAATATATAAGAATTCAGGCATTATGCTTTTTACAAAATTTCAGTCTATTGCTATTATGAATTTTCCTGATTTATCCCTTTATCAGAGTTTGTCATCATATCGTAACTGAAACCCAGTGGTTCCCGGTACTTATAAATCTGAGGGGAGAGCCCTCAAATTTGGGAAGCTGCCCGGCCTCACCAAGAGGCTCACATCAACACTGACTCCCCCATGCCTTGAACTGGCAAAACTGGGGAGGTTCCTGTTGGAAACTTGCCACTCCCCAGGGTGCATATCCAAGGTCTCTAAGTACTGGAGTGGAAATGAAGACGGGTGTCTTCTTTGATTGTTGCTCACATCTCTTTTCATGAAATCATGTTTCAATTTCTTCTCCCTGTGTGCTAAGGCTGGTGGGCAGGGGTCAGTTTCATTTTGAGTCAACAGCTGTCCCCTTGGTTCCAAAGAACCAGTGAGATATGGGATGTGGCTAAACATTTTCAGTGATTCAACAACCAAACATGGTGCTGCCAGGAGCAAAAGCCAAATGAGAAAGTAGCGAAAGAGAAGCCAGTACTAGAAAAAGTGGGTAGATGTGGGTTCAGATCTCAGTGCTGTCACTTGGTAGCCAGTTATCTATCTCCCTGAGCCACAATTTCCTCGTCTAAAAGCCTGGGTAAATAAATTGTTACTTCCTAGGGTTCTGCTGAGGAATAAATGAGATAATGTAATGTAAAAAATGTAAGGCCTGGGGTATATTAAATACTTAATAAATTATGGCTGTACGACTACTGCAAAGTATCATTACTATTACTATTAAACTTACCCAAGCCTTAGTTTCCTAATCAGCAAGATGAGAATAATATTAACTACTTACTAGTAGTTATTGTCATTAATTGAAATAATGCAAGTGGATGCATCTGGCACATAGATATTCATCCATCCATCCATTCATTTCCAGTCTTTTATCTGGTATCCATCAGAAGTTTATCCACCTTGGGAGTTAGGAAAAGGCCACTATATTTGGCAATAGTTCCTAATTATCTTGAATGCATCTTGCTACACAAGCCCTGTGAGTGGGGCTTTGGCAGGCTCACCTTCCCATAGCACCCAAGGGAGAATGGTTGTCACCTGTTCCTTTGGGACTGAAACAGCCACTTGGGCTTCTTAGCTTTCTGGTTGTAGCTGTAGGCTGAAGCAAAGTTCAGGTGGCAGCTCTGCACTGAGACAGAGGGCAGATTTTGCACAAGACCTTCTGAGGGAGGAAATTCCAATCTGGGGCAAGCTTTCCAGCCACAGCAAGCGGTGAGCTGCACAACTGGCCAGTAGACACGGCCGCGCAGAGAGAGTGGGCCAATCTGGGTCCCGGATGCTGCAGACCGGAGGGCGCAGATGGCCAGGCTGGCTCTGTGCCTGTTCCCCAGCCTCCGGGCAGTCGCTCACCCTCACAGAGGGGGAACCTGGCCTGGGAGTGTTACCTGACACCCATCTGACTACTGACTGCTTAACCGAGTTTAAACCAGAACGGAGATTTATGCAGCACAGCTCTGGTGTCCGGGCCCAAGGAGGTCATTTCCCCCGCCCCGAGGTTGGGGCAGTTGACTTCAGGTCAGGCCAAACAATATTCAGGAGGAATCCTACTCTTTCGGGCTCTCTTGCAATGACAAAGTGGTTTAGGGTGATGGACATTAGAGCCAAGCCAGGATAGGTCTGGAGATAAGATTGGAAAATTACTGACAATTAGCTAAAGAGGTCCCCCTCAGGTGGAATGTGCATTTGGGAACTCTATAGACTCCAGCCAAGTGCAAGTAGGGAAAAGTATTTTTTTTGGGAACAGAGTTCTGACAAACGCAAGGCATAGTAGAGAAACAGGCATAACTTCAAGTCCAGTTGTGTAAACCTGAGCAAACACACACTAGCCCATCAGTGCTACCACACATACTCCCATTCCTCGTGTACAGAACCCACATAACACCTAGGTACCATCCTAGCCACACTCCCCCACACTCCTAGCCGTCCTCCCCCCAGACATCCTGTCCTCCCTATAGACCAACCACACACAGCATGGATCCCGCCCACCCCCTGCCACGCCGTGCACACATTATACACACAGCCATCAGATAAACACAGTCTCCTTAGGAAGCTGATTAATAAAACTATGTTATCTTTAATTACACTTGACTGATAATAATGTCCTCAGAGCCTGCACGGTTAGATTGGCTCAGATTGTAACATCCAGATTAGAGCTGAACTCCCTTTGAACTCCGGCCACACTGCTGGTCTCTCCAGCTCAGAGATTACAAATGGCTTCAGCTGGATTCGCCCCATGGACCTGGGAGTGTAAGTAGAATTCCAGCTCTCCTTGGTTCTCTTTCCTTTCCGACACTGGACAGATGATATCTCTAAAAAAAACACATGGCCAAGCCTAGGAGGAAGGCCCAGATCAAATGACCTCCTCCAGTTCGCCCCTGTGTACCCTGGTGGGTCTACTTTCAAACCAGTGTCAACCTCAGACCCCGTGAAGGGAGTTACCACGAAGGCTGTCTTGAAGACTGACACTTGAAAGCCAACACTTTAATTCCTGGATCGTGGGCTCTTGGGGACAGGCTCTAGTGAGCCATAATTAACTCTTTAAAGTCTTCACTGTGCCCTGCAAATAGTAAAGTATCTGATTCTTTATGATGTAACGCTGAATGGAAGCAGCGAGGAGGCCTTTTAGGCTAATTACATGTTGGAATGAGGTTAACGACATGCCAAAGATTCTTTGCACGGCTCTCCTGGCATTGACAAGTCACTTGGTAACACGCTAGGGCTGAAGACAGCGATGACTTTTAAAGAGGGCGGGGGCTGGAAATTGAGCTTAGACAGGCTGCTGATGTCATTCCCCAATATAGTTTTGACCCTGCGACAAGCACCAACACCTCCCCCACCCCTAATTTCCAGGGGTTGAGAGATCTAGATTTTAAACTGGCATTCAATGCTCTGGGCCTGGAGATGTGCGGTGCCCCCCTGCAAGGGTCTCAGCTCTCTCCTATGCATTTCCCGGCCTCCGAATTTAGCCGGGGATGAAAGCCAAAGCCCACCACCTAATGGGACGCTTTGGAGCTGGGTAGGAGGCATGTCAACATGTCAACACAAATAAGCAAGGTGTACATCAAAAGGAACAGCTGGGTCCCAGAAAAATGCCCGATACACAGGAACGAGTTCTGGTACCAGCCAACTGCAAGAGCTTACCAGGGTCAGGATCCCATTCCTCGGGGGAGCACACGGGCACCTCAAAGTCTTGCAGGGACCACCTGACAACTGCTCCTTTCCCATCCTTCTCCTTGGGGCCCGCCATTACCTTAGTCACCTGCAAGCAGGACTGTCCCAAAGGACTCCGGCCTGGACTTGAGGGTGCCACATCCTGCGCTGCCCACTCCCCAGCACCCCGTCTGGGTGACATTGGCTAAAATGGGCCCTCTCGGTGGACCAAAGGGGGGGACACATAGCTATAAAAGACCACGCGCTTGGTGAGGAGACCTGTCCTACCCCTAGGAGCAGGGATGGGGGCTGGCTCGTCGGGTAGGATGTATGGAGGGGAGCCTCAAAGTTTCCTTGGCACTTGAAAGAAGATACCTAATCTTCCTCCCTGGAAAAGGAGCCGCGCCCCCGCTTCTTCCCTGGTGGAAGGATGGTAGGATGGGGGCGAGGCTAGCTCTGCCCACTGGGCCTCTCCCACCAGGCCCTGGCCTCTCCCGCACGCGCGGACACAGCACCCACCTCAGCTCACTCGTCCCGCCAGGCTGGGCTGGGCTCGGCTCCTCCGACGTCGTCATCGCCCCGTCCAGAGCGGGCCCCGGGGGGGCGGGCCCGGCCTCAGCGAGGAGGACACCGCATGGCTCCCTCCGGGCCGGGGCCGCCTCCTCTGGGTGTCCCAGCCCCACGCAGCGTCCCGGGTGCAGCAGGGTCCCGGACGGGCAGGTAGGGCGCCTGGGTTAGCAAGGCCCAGGGGTTGGCAGGAGGGGAGGCCGGGCTCTCGCTTCCACACGGGGCGGGGGCACCTGCTGCGGGGGGCTGCCCACGGCCCTGGCCCCAGCGGAGGCGACGTGTGGTGACTGGAGGAGCCGGGGAGAAATGTGTCAGACGGGGACTGTCAGCACCTCAGCACCCTGCCAAACAGTAATTACAGAGCCTCGTGCCACCCAGGAGAGGGAGGGCAATATTTTATCCCCATTTTATGGAAGGGTAAGTGGAGGCCCAGGGAGGTCAGGCAACCACTTGAGCCAGTCAGTCAGAGGCTAAACGTGGCCCCGAAGGGGGCTGACTCAGAGGTTACCAGGGGAGCTTGGGTGAAGCCAGGCCCGGGGGAACAGTCACAGGCGGGTTCGCCTCCTGGCACCTATGGGCCCCAACAGCTTTTTAGTCCTCTCTCCTCCTAGGGGCCTCTTACCCCTGCCAGCTCTGCGTCCTCTATAGCTCCTCTCTGACCCTGCTTTACACACTGGCCCATTTGGCATTTGTCTAGAACCCAGTTCTCCCCCAGAGAAATGCTAGTCTCCCAAAACACTGTGTGAGGTAAAATGTCCCAGTCAGCTAAGTTGGGACGGGCATGCTAGCCTACTAAAGCTCTGAGAGGGGGCCGCCTGGGTGGCTCGGAGGTTGAGCATCTGCCTTCAGCTCAGGGAGTGACCCCGGGGTCCTGGGATCGAGTCCTGCGTTGGGCTCCCTGCATGGAGCCTGCTTCTCCCTCTGCCTGGGTCTCTGCCTCTCTCTCTCTGTGTCTCTCGTGAATAAATAAATAAAATCTTAAAAAAAAAAAAAAAAAAAAAAGCTCTGAGAAATCTTCCAGAAAAAAAAACCTGTTTAATTTTTCTTAACCCAGCATTTCCCAAACATATCTGAGCAACTTTTTCTAGTAACATCCATTAACATACCACCCACCTAGTGTTCCCAGGAGCTCGTTGGGAAATCCTAATGGAGGTGGTCAACTCCCCAAGAGAAGGGACTATGCCTCTTTTGCTGGGGTGTTCCCTGCACCACCCACTCATGGCAGGCTCAGGAAATTGGGCAGAATTGAGTGGTACTGTCATTTCCCTAGTTTGTCAGACGCAAAAACCTGAAGTCGTCATTCCTCAGAGCCCTTGCATGAAGCCAGTCACCATGTCATGTTGACCCCTCCTGGCCCCCGCCATGATATTTCTCTTCCATGTATCCCTCTTACAGTCAGCATCCCATGATTTACCACCTCTGCAGAGAGGGCTTTCCTGACCACCCTTTCTAAGATATGCCATTTCCTCTCGGTGGCCATGTTGCTCAACCCCAAGGGGTGCCATTTCCAGTAGAGCACAACACCGATGGTGCCTGTTGGAATCGTGCAATATGACATCCCGCTTATTCTCAGTTGCCTTATTCTTTTTTTTTTAATTTTTATTTATTTATGATAGTCACACAGAGAGAGAGAGGCAGAGACACAGGCAGAGGGAGAAGCAGGCTCCATGCACCGGGAGCCCGACGTGGGATTTGATCCCGGGTCTCCAGGATCGCGCCCTGAGCCAAAGGCAGGCGCCAAACCGCTGCGCCACCCAGGGATCCCCTCAGTTGCCTTATTCATGGTAGTTTTCTTCCTAGTACTTTATACTATTCAACATGTATTTACTTATCTATCGATTTACTTGTTGAGCATCCTCAGGAAATCAACTAATTGTTATGCAGGTTGCTCACTGCATGAGGGGCTTGGGCCAGGCCTTGTCTTGTGTCTCTTTGCATCACTCCTGAGTCCACAATGAGACAGCAAGCTCCTGCATATGCTAACGGAGAAGAGGGAGAAATCCAGCCTGAGCTCTGCTTTCTGAGCTGAGCGTCCTGGAAGGGGCTGCATTTTCCCCTAAAAATGCTTTTATTCACTCCCTCAAGAGGGATATCTGTTTGTCCAGCTGTGTACCTGTGGGCTATGGCCATTCAGCTGGAGATCTTTCGTCCAATTTAAACAAAGGTGCCATGTAGGGCAGCCTCATGGTCTATTCCATGGTCTAAACTCCATGACCATTGGGTGACCATTTACTTTTTTATTAATTATCCAAACCAGGGCAATTTTGAGGATAAATATGGCACCATTTAATAAATATGTGGGGACAACAGATAAAAATCAGGGCTATCCTGGGCAAATTAGAATGTCATGGTCACTGTGTTCATGTGGAACAGACTGGTTTTGTGTATTCCTTTATCCTCATTGTCTAGAGCAATATCCAGCGCAGCATATTTATGGAATAATGATTGAGAGAATGACTCCTGCTATAATCCCCAAACTGGGCTCCCTGCTTCAAGTCTCTCCCCTCTTCTAATCCATCCCACCAGATTAATTCTCCTAAAATACCACTGCACATGCAGAAGCCTCCCACACTAGCATTTTCAAAGTTTCTGCAGCTCCATTTCCCAAAGTGTTTTTGAAGAAACACTAAGTTTAGGCACCTGGCTGGCCCAGTCAATACACCACTTGATCTCAGGGTCATGAGTTCAAGCCCCATGTTGGGCATAGAGCCTACTCAACAACAACAACAACAACAACAGCAACAAAAACAAAACAAACAAAACAAAAACAAAAACCAAAAAACCAACCTGCTAAATCCAATGAGACACGTTAAGAAAAAAGAAACAAAAGACAAGAATGCTGTGAGTTACTACTTGGGAATATTTGGATATCCACCATGACACGGTAGAGGCAAAAGCAAGAATTATAGAAAGGAAACTCGCTGAACTTTGTTTTGCTCAGGGAACCAGAAATGCATTTGTACCTGGAATTTCGGTTTTTGACCTACTGCATCCATTGGAGTTGGATGGGAAACTTTGGAGTACTCTTCAATAGGCCAAAGTCCTTTGTTTGATATTCAAAGATAATCACATCTGAACCCATCCATTTTTCACACTGAGCTCCCGCAAGTTCTCCTACAGGAAACCTTGGTCCCTGCGTTCGTGCAGTAGGTGTTTCCTGAATACCTGCAATGTGCCAGGCCCTGTTCCAGTTGCTGGAAACACAGAAGTGAACAAAGCAAACAAGGCACCTGTCTTAGAGCTCACAGTCTAGGTGACACTGAAGGAAAACGAATCCCGGCATTAGATGGACTGATCAGGGAAGGTCTTTTCCGAGGAGGGGCCAGTTGAGCCAAATGCCACCTGAACGACTTGAGTGTTGGCTAAATTGGTTTGCTCTCGGTTCCCTGAAGACATCCCATGTATCCTGCGTGTCTCTGAGAGTTGGATCACACTCTCCTTTAAATTTGGAATTTTCTCCCCATTAACCTCCTGTTTTCTAAATCTTATTTTTCCTTCAGTGTTCCCTATAGTATAATTTCCTCCTGGAGTCTTCTTGAAGACATCTAAACTCCTCCAACACATTGACCCCTCACACGTTTGGCCCTTAGCACAGGCTACCTGTTGTTGGCCTTGTATCTCTTTTTTTGTACTTTCCTGGATCTTGAACCTAGACTGTAAACCCTTGTATACATTAGGAGATCAATAAATGTTTGTTGATGATGAAGCTATGTTCTCCAACACAGGCTAGATGAGAAACAGGAAGTGACTCTAATGTCCCATGCCAAATGGGACTGATGTCTATGACTGCCCACGGAAATGTGTTGGGAAGGGTCCTGATGCTGTGTGTTAAGAGCACCAGGATCTATTAGTGGTGTTTTCCATGTGTGTGTGGCATGCAGAGCTTAGGCACACCTGTTTGCTATTCCTGAACTAGACCTTGCAGAGGTTCAATGTTATCAGCTCAAATGGGATTCAGTGAGTATAGGACTGAAGGAATTCTCAGGTAGGAGACTCGGTAATACAGCTCACTCTCAGGAGCCCAGCCTCTGAGTGTGTGGTTCTTGTCAATGTTCTCTGTGCCAGAAGAAAGAAGGGCAAAATGATAGGAGAATCTTATTTATTAATTTTTTTTTTTTTTTAGAGAGGGAGCCAGAGAGAGAGAGAAAGAGAGAGAGAGAGAGAGAATCTTAAGCAGGCTCCACGTCTAGCAGAGTCTTACACAGGGCTCAATCTCATGACCCTGAGATCATGACTTGAGCTGAAATCAAGAGTAGGACGCTTAACCGGCTGAGCCACCTGGGTGCCCCTGGAGAGAGCCTTTCTTAAAGTGCCAGCCTCGCCTCATGCTGCCTTGGAGTGAATACAGAAAAGAAACTGCTGCAGGAGGGGACGGAGTGGGGAGAGGACTCTTCATTCATTCAGCCTCTTAGGTGGAGCCCAAGCCAAGAAAACTTGACCCCCCTTCCTGTTTTATAATATTGGGCTTATGAGAAGGTTTTAACTTCCTAGCTTTAGACAGACAACTATTTGAGTGAGGGCAAAAAAGAAGAGAATAGCTTTAGTGGCATCTGAAAACAGTAGTAACAAAAATTAATGAAGAAAAAATAAAAAGGAAAGAAATCATCTGTAATTTCTCATCCTGGACAAAGTACCACTCTGGGCAGTTTAGTCATCTCCTCAACAAATATTTACTTTGTGTCTATCATGAGCCAGGCATCCGGCACTGGGCTAAATAATACACAAACTAGTGAGTATCTAAAAGGAAAACATTAGATTTCTTTTTGTTGATTGTGAAGTGTAATGGGCAGAAAGGTAGCACCTGAAAAGCCATGTCCATGTTCCAGGTCCCAGAAGCTGTGACTATTATATGGCTTTTTCAAAAGAGATTTTTTTTAATTAATTAATTAATTTATTTATTTATTTATTTATTTATTTATTTGAGAGAGAGAGAGAGAAAGAGAGAGAGTGCACATGCGTGAGCACAAGCGGGAGGAGGGGTAGAGGGAGAGAGAGAATCTCAAGCAGACCCTGTGCTAAGCATAGAGCATGATGCTGGGCTTAGATCTTCTAACCCTAAGATCATGACCTGAGCCGAAATCAAGACCCCGACACTCAACCAACTGAGCCACCCAGATGCCCGACATGAGTCCTTATAAGAGAAAGGCAGAGGCCATTTAGAGACAGGTGCATAGAAGAGGAGAGAGGTGATGTGAAGATGGGAGCAGAGACTGGGGTGATGTGGACTCAAGTCCAAGATTGCTGGCAACCACTTGAAGCTGGAAAAGGTTGGGATGGAACCTCCCTCAGACTCCTTGGAGGGATCATGGCCCCACTGGCTCCTGATTTCAGACTTCCAGCGTCCAGAACTGTGAGAAAATAAATTTCTATTGTTGTATGCCTAAGGTGGCCCTAGGAATCTAATATACAAAGGAATATGTAATATGCAGGCAAATCCAAAAAGAAGAAGTGCACAGTAATTCTATGGTTAAGGGACACACCACTATGGGATTATTTTAAACACCTTTCCATGTCTTATTGTTCATTAGCATGATTTTAATGACTTCCATCCTATTAGTCTTATGCAAATGCTATAATTTAACTGATAATCCTCCTGTTTGATGTTTTGGTTGTTTCTACTGTCAACACCATTACAAGTCTTTTTGATGGTACCAACTGGGGCCAGGGCAGGGTAGGCACCTCTCCACTGCCTTGAGTATTGTGAGCTTCCCAAAGCTGAACCAGAAACAAACAAGAGGAAGGAGCCTGGGCAGGGTGGGGTTGGGGTGGGGAGGGTGCACAGGATGGGCCAAGATTACTAGCAGGAGGGAGTGGCTTCAAACCCACAACAACACTTTTTTTTCTTTTTTAATGAGTAGGATTAAGAAAAGATTTACGACCCAAGTGAGAAGAGCAGCAGGGTGTTTTCAACTTTGGGTTCAGAGAAACGAATGTAGATTGTAGATTTATGAGCAAATGTAGATTTATGGCTAGCTTAGAATCAATGTTGGCTAGAGGCTGCCTGTTGCTTCAGCCCTGCCCCACCCCATGGGATGCGAAGCTTCACGAAGCCATTTCCTGCATGAAACACATCCCTCCTTGAAGGGGCAATAGGTGACCATGTGGCCTTCAGAAGAATTTGGAGCTGTCACTAAATGTTATTGGGAAGAATATGCATTACATTTGTAATTGGGGGAAAAATAAAATTTTGTGTGTCTTTGGTATGTAGTCACTGTCTCATGCATTATCATATCTCCATATTTCCATTTGGGAGGTAAGTGACTTAAATTGGTGGTGGAAACAACAAACAAGCTTAGAAGGAAGTGGCCTGAGAGGGAAGTTCTGGCCCATGCTACCACTGTGAGACCTAAGACGAACCCTGAGGACACTATGCTGAATGAAATAAGCCAGTCACAAAACGACATATACTATATGATCCCATTTATCTGAGGGCCTTAGAGTAGTGAAATTCATAGAGACAGAAAGAAGAATGGTGGTGGCTTGAGGTGGTGGGAGGAGGGAAGGAGAAGTTCTCCATTAATGAGGATTTCAGTTTGGGAAGATAAGGTCTATACATGGATGGTGGTGGTGGTCCTGGGAACGTGTTTAATGTCACTGAACTATACACCTAAAAATGGTCAAAATGGGAAATTTTGTTAGATATATTACCAGAAAAGAGCTCTCGTAGGAGTCCTAGACTGGAAAGTAGAGAAAGAACAGAAGGTGATAGGGAGACAAAGGGCCCTGTAGACTAGACTAATAGAGCACAACTACCCAAATTTACACCTCAGGGATATGTGAAGTGCTTTATATACCCATCTCATGAATTGTCTAGGAGGTAGGTGATGATTTTCTCTATTTCACAGATGTGGGAACTGTGGGCCAGTGAGGTCTAGTAGCTTCCCAAGGGAACTCTAGGACAGAGTTGGAATTTAAACCCCGGTCTGGTATGTCCAGAACCCACTCTTACTACATTTATGGAGTCTTGACTACCGCAGACATGCTCTGCATATTTGTTTCACTTAATTCACATAATAACTGGGTCAATTTGTTATTCTTGTCTCATTTTATAGACAAAGAAATGGAAGACTTGGATGTTAAGAGGGTTGCTGGTCTGTGCGGTGACTAAGTAGCAGAGTCTGGATTTGAACCCAGCTCTTCTGGGATTTAGGACCCACATGAGGTTTTTCTATGGCTTATGGCTTAGACCAAGCTTCAGGGTAGAGTTTCTTATACATTCTTCCTTTCAGTCTGGCTGTCTGCCGCAGGAGTGGGGGAGATTATCTGCTGTTGTTCTCTTAGATTAATGATGGTCCCTGGTTTATAGGGTCTTTTCTCCAACTAGAAGTTGTGCAAGTCCTAACCTGCCTGTCTTCCTTACCTTCCTAAGAACTCCTGATAGCAACACCCTTTACTCTGAGACATTGTATAACAAAGATTTATTGAGTCATCTGTCTTGTCTACCAGGTTACAGGCTCTAAGGGGTTGTGGGCTCTGATTTCTGTTTCCTCAGCGCTTAGCACTGTGCTCTATGCATAGGAAAGGCTCATTAAATGTTTGTTGAAAGAATGAATGAATGAAGCCAGGGGGCCAATGAAAGATTTTTATTAACTCTTCAGTGTAAGCCTGGTCTGGTCCACAAATAAAATAATCTATGAAGAGCAGTGGTCCACTTTTGCCCCTGACCTTGGTGTTCACCTCTGTTTATTTGAGAGACATTGACCAAACCCTGGCTAGGTGGGCTGGGAAAGCAGAAATCAATATGGTAAACCCCTGCTATTAAGAAGCTTACAGTCTAGAAGGGTGGTGCCAAATTACATCCAAATCCTTAGAACAGTGGTCACAAGGTAAACAGTGTTGAGTGTCCTGAAGAGAGACAGGATTTCTGGAGAAGAAGGACAAGAAGGGAGACTCAATGAAATTGTTAAGATCCCAGCCCATTGCATTCAGGCAGCTTACGAACTATGTGACTCTGGCAAATTATATAAATCCCCTAAGATTCAGTTTCTCTTTGTGGGAGGGGGAGGATAGGAGGGGATTTAATCAGTGGAACTATGTCCCTCCACAAGATGTTGAAGTCCTAACCCCCAGGTACCTGTACATGTGAACTTATTTGGAAATAAGTTCTTTGTTGATGATCAGGATGACTGATTATCATCAGTCCATTATTGGGCTGGATCCTGGTCCAATATGACCAGTGTCCTTATAAAAAAGGTGAAGTGTAGACTGAGAGACAGACATATACAGAGGGCAGATGATATGAAGACACAAGGAGAATGCCACCTACAAGCCAAGGAATGCCTGGGGCTACCAGAAATTAGAATGGATCCTCCCTCTCAGCCCTCAGAAGGAACTAATCTGTTCAACATCTTGATTTAGAACTTCTAGCCTCTGGAATTGTAAGATAATAAATTTCTGTTGTTTAAGCCACCCCGTTGGTAGTATTTTGTTATGGCAACCCTAGCAAACTAATACAGGGCAGTGCTTATCTCATGGAGATGTGAGGATTAGATGAGATAATATAAACCAAGTGCTTAGCACAGCTCTCGGTACATAGTAAGTGCTTGATGACTGTATGTAGGTAGGATGAATACCTTTGATCTGGGGAAATCAGGCAAGGCCTCGCAGGGGCAGGGGCATTTGGGTTAGGGCCTGAAGTCTGCATAGGCTGTGGACACTGAGAAGGTGTAGGAGGAAGGGTTCATGGAACTGTCATTTGCAATGAAATCTTGGTCCCAGAGAGGACTTAGGCTGAGCTCTGAGGTGCTTACCTTCTGGCCCAGGGGCAAGTAGCCATTGGGTAATATGGAGGATTCCTGTTATTTTTACATTCCTTTTCTTTTGATAACAGCTGCTCCAGTTTTCCCTTGGAAAAGTCGCCCCTCCCTTGCTCCAATCATGGCTCTGTCCTTCCTCAGGCTGGCCAGATAGAGGTCTCCAGCCTGCCGGGCTTCACAATGAGTCCAGGAGATGGCAAATGTCTCAAACAGGGGCAACCAGGGTTCTCATTAGGGATAGGAATAGACACTGAGAAAGGGAGGATTTCTGTTCCTCTGGCATGGGGAACAGTAAAGGCAGCGAATCTGGTGCCCCTTGGGGCTGTTTCCTGACTGTGTGGAAGAAGCCATCTTTGGGATGAGGAAAGCGGGCTAATGTGCAAATAGAAGTAAATCTAAGAGTTGGAAAATGGTGGGGATAAATGGACAGATAGATGGATGGGCAGATGGATGGAGTGAGTGGAAGAGAAAGAGGAAGACCCGAAGACAGTGAGATAGTGTTTGAGGCCCAGAATCCAGCATTCCTGAATCCAGGTGCCCATGGACTTTAAGTTATGGAAACATACGTTTGTTTGTTTTTTATTACTTACTCTAGTTTGTGTTGGGGTTGATTGCATACATCTGGGAGAGTCCTGATCTAGTCATTGTCTTTAGGAGCTGGCTTTTCCCCGGGGCAAGAAGCTCCTGGGTGTGACCTTTCAAGAGGGTGCTGAAGGTGGTCATGGTGGAGATGGTGGTTCTGTGACAGCCCGATGGATCACAGAGCACAGGACGAGCCTCCCCTGCAATTTTACGTCAGGATTGGCTTCTATCTATGACTTCCCCTCACATGTCCTCATCATGCTTTGACAGATACTTGTGTCTTTCTTTTTTGACCCAAATCCTCCGTGGAGAATAAAGATAGTCCTGTCACGAATTTCAGAGGTTTTAGGAAAGCACAGTCCTTATTGCTCACATAGAATGGAGAATTCCGGGAGTCTCAGTTGAGAGACCTTTGGGACCCTCCGAATGGCTGTGGAGGGGCATCTCTTTTCTCTTGAGGAGTCAAGGAGCTAGATCTGCTTGGTATTTCCACTGAAGCTTAATTTCTAGGGCTCTTCATGTGGCTACCTCATTGCTGATTTAGTTGTTTTTCTCATCCAAAGGGATCAGATCACAAGAGTCCGGAGTTTAGTCTGTTGACCTTCACTCAACCACATGCAAGTGCTCCTATGCAGATAGAACTCCAGTTGGTGGTCCCAAAGACCAATCATCTCTCAATGTCTTCTGCTAATAATTCTCTCTCTACATATAGATAGATAGATAGATAGATAGATAGATAGATAGATAGATAGATAGATCCCTCGGGTCTAAAGGGGATTTGTTAGTGGACAAGGTTACTGAAAGAACCAAACACTTTCAAAATTTTATTTCTCAGTTAAAGAGTGAATGTAGGAACGCAATATCTATACTAAATTGTAGAGTTACACTTACATGGATCAATTCTTTGCGAGGATGCTTGAGGGAATGATGGGTATGTCATGGTTGCCCTTCAATCACTGCAGGTGCTATGCTCCAAGACTCCTTGGGAGAACTGAGGCTGTAAAACTGATGTGGGCCAGGTGACACAGGAGCCCATACCGGACATTTGTGAGCTTACGGCCATGACTACCATAGTGTCTTTACAAATTGGTTTTGACTGTGTGTGCATAAAAATCCTAGTTACTGATTGAGGGCTATCGGTCAGTTCTGCCCTTTTATTGTGTACTCAGACTAGATATGTTGTCTATGGCTAGCACAGTGCCTGGCACAGTGTAGGCACCCATGAAGTAGTTGGCGAGTACATGGATGGGATATTGGTAGCAAACTCTATTTCTCCTCACTGTCAATGTTCCAGCTTTGTGAGATCGCCCCTATTAGTTCCCAGAATGCTCTACACTTTTTCTCTCCTCCGGTCCTTTGCACATGCTAGTCCTCCTGCCTGGAACACTGTGCATTCATCCAACAAATATTTATCAGATGATATTTATGTGCCAGTCATATGTACAGCTGTCGGGGCTCCCACAGTGAGCAACACAATGGAGCGTCCATCTGAGGTGGGAGAGATGGATGATAAAGAAAAATAAGGGGATCCCTGGGTGGCGCATGGGATCCCTGGGTGGCGCAGCGGGGGATCCCTGGGTGGTGCAGCGGTTTGGCGCCTGCCTTTGGCCCAGGGCGCGATCCTGGAGACCCGGGATCGAGTCTCACATCAGGCTCCCGGTGCATGGAGCCTGCCTCTCCCTCTGCCTGTGTCTCTGCCTCTCTCCCTTTCTCTCTCTGTGACTATCATAAAAAAAAAAAAATTAAAAAAAAAGAAAAATAAGTATATCTGATATTTGTTATATCAGATGAAGACAAGAGCTGTAGAGAAAAATAAAGCTGAGAAAGAGGAAGTTGCGAGTGTGCGCACGCGCACGTGTGTGTGTGTATGTGTGTGTGTGTGGTGCTGTTGTTGCACATTTTAATGAGAAAGTGACAGCTGACCAGCTAACTCCCACTCCTCCTTCAGGTCCTTCCTGAACCCCTAGACTAAGTGAGCGCTCCCCATTTTAGATTCCCAGAGCATCTTTCCTTCCTTCGTCATTACACTCTTCGTAGCTGCAATGATTTTATGGAAATGTTTTCCCTGCTGGATTGAGCTTCACAAAACCAGGGGCCATGTCATCTTCTTTACCACTGTGTTCATGCCGCCTGGGACTGCCTTGCCCTTGACAGACATTCTATGAATATTTACTGGATGAACAGAGGAGTGAAAATGGGACGTCATTTAGAAAACATCCTATGTTTTCCTACTCACTATGTATTCCATATGAATGATGTATTGACCCTTCGGCTGTTGCGCATATTAGGAATTTTGGAAAACAAAGTATTAATAAACAAGTTCTGAACCTAAAATTAGTGTAGTGCAGGGATTCTCAAACTTGATTGTGCATTCCAGTCACCTGCAGACCATACTTTCTAGAGACGGCTGGATAACCCACGTGCTCTTCTTATGGTAACTACTTATGGTAACGTTGACATTTTTCCCACTGAGATGTGGGGTCTACTTCCAGTCTGGGTAGAACCATGACTGATGGAAGTGACACTATGTGACTTTTTGAAATGTTTACTTTTTGAAATCAGCTACCAGGCTGGGAGAAGACTTCATCTTAGGATCCTTCTTGGAGTCGTTGAAAATAATTTCTCTCTCTTGTAGATTTGCAAGCCTGGAGCTGCTACTGAGGGCTCATCATATGGTAGGAAAAGACTCAAGAGTGAGACCCATATCTAAGGAAACTGACACAGAGAAACCAAATCCTAATGACTGTTTGAGCTCCATGATGCAGCCATGCCTGAAGTCCCCTAGGAGTTTTCAGTTAGAAAAACCAATACTCTCCTCCCCCTTGCTTTTTTTTTTTTTTAAACTACTTCTAATTGGGTTTTTGTCATGCATCAGAAGATTCATGACGAGTATGGATTCTTACCAATATTCTTGGCAGCACAGAGTCTATCAACCTAGTTTTTGAAAATTATTTAGTGCTATAAAAAACCAAGGATATTGCTAATCCTACTTCCCTAAGAATATCCTCGAGGAGACTTACCCATCAATTACTATTAATGAGCACATCCCAAATGCCAGCACTTTGATGATCTAGGCACCCTTGGTTAGGTATTTCCACCTTCTTTCCTCCATGACCCCTGAAACTTCCTAGGCTACCCTGACTCAAGGATTATCTACACCTGATCTCAGCACTCCCTGCTGAGGGCAGGATTGGTTCAACCCAGGCGAACCCCTTGGAGTTCCTGAGTGACTCATCTTGAACAGAGCCCCAGGTTTGCCTGGGGACTTTCAGGGGAGTTGTGTGAGAAACTTGAGAATACACATGAATGAATAAATTGGGACTCAGTGCCAATTTGGAGCGATTAAAGGATCCTGTGAAAGCTGAACCTCTGGTGAGATGTATATGCTTCTGTTGTATAATCCTCTAAATGCGAAGGGGTAGAGGTGTAGCCTCTTTTGATCGAGCACCTGTGCACACCCACTCTTGCCCCTTGGGTTCTTGGCACCAGCAAAACTCCTGTCATCATGGCGGCCAGCCCCAGGCTCTTTCCTATCACCCTGGGAGTGCCTTCTAAAGAATTCCTCCAGAGATGTGGTTCTGGGCTGTGCTGATTGCTCTTCATATGTTTAGACCTGGCCCCTGGGTCTTAACAGCAGGAATGAGTTGCCAGAAGGATCACATTTTTCCTTCAAGGCAGTTCACTCTTCTTTTCTTTTAGCAGGAAGTGGTGATGTGTTCTTCCCCCCATGCCTCTCCTCTCTTTGTGAATCTCCTTCTCCTTCAAGACTGTCAAATGCCACCTTATCTGCAAATCCATCCATGACCCTCCTTTTTCACTCAGGCCTGCCTCATTTTTACAGCCTTAGAGCTTCCAGGGCTCATTACACAGGCTTAGTTAATGACGTTTTTGGCCCAGTGTCGGGCACAGTGCTTCCTAAGAATTTGGTGATCATGGTCCAGGATTCAAAACAGCTTCTTCGACCCCCATTTTTCTGAGACAGCCTCTCACCATTGCCCAGGAGTCTATGTCGTAACCCTATGGGCTCCAGCTATTGGAGTCACCCTCCTCCCTTCTGGAGAGCAGGGTGGCTAAATTCTGGAGACCAGAGATCTGTTCCAGTCCTTTCTTGACCGTGTGAGCTTGGGCATCTAGCTCCACTTATTACCTCATTTTCCTTATCAATGGACAACGGGGATAGTGGTAAGTCCTGCTCCTCAACATTGCTGAGGTACAGCGTTTAGTACAGTGCTTGGCACATAAGAGTTCAGTCATGCTATCCTTACTATTGTTAATCAATAAAAATCTATTGAATATCAAATAGAGGATAAGGCAGTTTCAGGTTCCAGCCTGCAGGCCTCATGTGGAATTGACTTCTTGGTGACTTGAGGCCATGTCCAGACCTTGTGGTGACCCATGTGGTTTCAGTGTTGTTTTCATTCACTCAAAAGCTCTTCGCTGGCTGTCTCCTATGTGTCTGCTGTGTATAAGCGACAGCCCTCACAGTCCTGTTGCGGGTATCAGGATTAAGGCCAGGAAAATATTTCACAGTTTTGGCTGAATGACGGATTAGCATTCTAGACCATTTATTTCTCCACTAGAATTTGCTTTGCCAGCTCCCAGCCCCGTGGTCAGGGACAAGAGATCTTTGCTTTACTTGAAAGGAAAGCCGAGGGTGAAAATAATTCTCCTGTTTCTGCTGTTTCTGAAATAGGAACTGTAAAGGAAGCCTCAGAGAAAAGTGTGTGGGTTCAGACAATGCTTTCTGGCTGGTGAGGAATGAAACCACGAGGATTAGGGGGTACATTGCACTTTCTTTTTCCTTTTCAACAGGAACGAGTGAGGGACTTAACTCTCTATGTACTGAGCTCAGTATTCATAACCCTGTTTTTGGCTAGTGGTGGTATAGTGTTCAGTAAATCTTTGTATATAGTTACCCTGTGTTCAGAATATAGAACCCTCTGCCTGACTCTAGGTTGGAGGAGCATCTGTTATATGTAAAACTTTGACCCTCGAGTAGGATGCTGTAAACAGAACTTTCCCCCTTAAATTTTTCCCGCCTCTTAGATCCTGCCCAAATATTCAATGGCAAGCATCATCCGCAACACTGGTAGGCTGGGGTTGCTGGCTTGCTCATTTGGTGGAGGATACAACTCTTGGATGTCAGGGTCATGGGTTTGAGCCCCACATTGGGTCTAAAGAACAACAACCACAACCCCAACTCTGGCAGGCTGTGGTTCAACATGTAGACCATTCTGTCTGACAGTAGTTCAATGTTGATTGTTTATAGTTCTCTAGCAAATCTGAGTGTTATTAACATTTTGGGTAGGATGATGATGATTATTTTTTTTTCCTAGAATGTCCACGGCATTCCCACTAAAAACTAGTTACCCTCTCTGGTTATTAACAATTAAAAATGCCTCCCCCTCCTTCCAGTTTCCAGAAGCCCCATAGGAGGATGGCAACACCTGCTATCGAGAACCACTAGATAATGTGGCATGTCTCTCGCAGAGCATCTTGTTTAATGATGTGTGGAGTTGAGTTCAGAACTTTCCTCACTAGACTAGAAGCTCCATGAACCCAACACAGACTCATAACAGGTTTTAGTCTCTGCCTTTTTTTTTTTTTTCCTGGTGCTGAGAACAGGGCTTGACTCTTCGTGGATTCTTGATAGATACTGTACTGGGAAGATGGGGAGACTATATAGCACAGTATTGATTTTTGCATCAGTTAGTCAAACTGAACTGTGGACTTTTTGGTAAGCAAGAGTGATATTCACAAAATACTCAACAAATATTATGACATGAGCTCTGACTCATAAGAATTCATTCTGGAGAGTCTGGAGGCCCCCTTGCTGGCACAGGAACCTTTAACTGCTGACTCATGGGTTGGTCCAGAGGGTCCCAGGAATAGGATATGGAGGGTCAGGGGACAGCAGGGGACAGTGTCAAACAAACTTTATCAGTCAGCAAGGCAATATGAGAAGATGCTTCTGATTATCGTCAGAGTTCCTTTTGTGTAGGATGCAGTACACAGAATGTTTTCAGGACATCCCAGGAGCTACACATTCATTGACCAATATCATGAAATATCTGTACAAAAGGTTCTCCTCTGGCTTCCAGGATTTCTCCACCTTTTGCCTCAGAAGTCTCTCTGCCCCTTGTTAGGTCAATGCCAGTCCAGATTGTTCAGGAAAAGAGCGAGAAAGAACATGGGGGTACACCCTGTACATCACAGATGTAACCCACAGACGAATACCTGCTCCCCGAGAGCCTGGCAAGGTTCCTTACCCTAGCAATCTTGCTTCTGCCGCTGAGGCCCTAAACTCTTTTATCCAGGTGAGCCTCATAGTCTTCTAAGTCTCTAGAATTTGATTTAGCAGCTGACTGTGTAAGGAGGGATAGTGACAAAGGTTTGGATTCCAGGAGACCTGGATTTTAACCCTGTTCTTCCTTTGCCAGATGGATAATTGTAGGCAAAGACAGACAAGCACATGCTTGAGTTGGGTGCCGTAGACAAATCACTTAGCCCTTCCATTCTATTGGAAAATGGATCCATACTGGCTGCCCTCTAGGACTCTCCCGGCCAAGTCCTTGGGTTCCCTGGGTTGTGGAGGTGGAAAGCATGTCCATGTTTGGGTTCCATGCTCACTGCTCTGGCCTCACCTGTGTGGCAGGGGCCTGGGGGCCTTCCACGGGATCCAGGCTCTGTCCACTCTCCCTTGGCTTGGGCCAGAGGGCCTCCAGCCCTAGACCTTAGCTCGGAGCTCCCACTGGGAATGACAGCCATGACTGCTTCCTCTTCCATGTCCTTCCCTGCATCACTCTCTCTTCCTCTCTCACTTGCTCCAGCTCTTGCCCTTGCTCTGTTCCCTCTCTCCTTCCCCATCTCCTTTCTTTCTTCAACACTCAGGGGACCTCATCCCCTCATTCAACTCTAAGGAAACCAAAAAGCTAAGGCCTCCCTCCCTGTAGCAGACTGCTGCTTTCTTATTCTAGGTCCTTGGGAAGTTCCTGAACTTCTACCTGCCTCGGTTTCCTCATTTAAATGTATGATATTCCTTCCCACCTCACAGGGTAGTTGGGACAGTTCAATGGGATTGTACATGTAAAATACTGCAGCAGCATCTGGCAAATGGGAATCGATCCACGCTAGTTAGTGTTTCTCTTTTCCCTGCAGCAAGTTGACTGGGCTTATTGAATACATAAGGGTGTGAGATAATTAATCTGCCCTGGAAAGTTTGCATTTTCTTTCCTTCGAGCATTTTAAATATATGAGCAACCTACTCGCTGAGCTTTCTTTTCCCATCAGTTGCCTGCCGTTTTTATTCCTTCCTACAAACACATTCCTCAGCTTGACTGAACTATTTGGAGTTCGAAGACTCACTAGACTTTCTAAATATTTAGACTAGATTTTTCCTTGTCTTTGTATCTGGCCAGCATGCTCTTTCTCCAATCTATATTCTTTGTCTTTGGTGGTGGTAGGACAGGTTGGCCCATTAATAGATGCTTCAGGAATTGGCTCTCTCTCTGTGCCATTTCCCCCAGGAAGACTTCCCTGGTTGCCACTCCCCAAGGCAGAATTAAGTGTTTTGTTTGTTTTTTTGCTTTGGGTTGTGATTTTAGATACTATTGTCACAAGGCTTACACCATGGCAGTACCATTATTTCTGTTTACTTGTCTCTCTTTTTATTTATTTTTATTTTTTAAAGATTTTATTTATTTATTTATTTATTTATTTATTTATTTATTTATTTATGAGAAAGAGAGAGAGAGACAGAGACATAGGCAGAGGGAGAAGCAGGCTCCCTGCAGGGAGCCCGATGTGGGACTCGATCCCGGAACTCCAGGATCATGCCCTGAGCCGAAGGCAGACACTCAACCGCTGAGCCTCCCAGGTTGTTCCACTTGTAAAACTGAAGATAGGAAATTTGCTTTGTCTTTTTGTCCTTGGCACCCAGTCTTTTTTTTTTTTTTTTTTTTTTAATATATCAGGTTTAATACATGTTAAATGAATGAATGAAAAGGATGGGAAAAGATGGCCTAAGCACTCACTCTAAAAGTCACAGTCATTATACTACAGGACATTCATTTTACTAAGAGGAACACGTCTCTGTTCCTGTTACTTTCTGTATATATGGGCCTACTTTGGGCACGATTATACCAACTTCTACCTTTAGAAAGTCCGTAGCTGTTGGAAAGAACAGAGTAGACGGGGTGGGGAGACACTGTTAGAGATAAGGATACTGAAAGCAGAATTGATACTGATGGTGATAGAAACAAAAAAGCACAAAACACCGCTGGGTGCCTGAGCAAGGGGGAACAGCTTTATGGGGCACAGGATATTCCTACACAGTCCCACAACCGACCTTCAGAAGGAATGGCTTGAGTTACCCGAAGGTAAAATCATACTTTGAATCCTCTGCTTGAGAAAACAAAGCTTTAAAGCCTACTGAATTTTTCATGGGCTAAGGTTCAGTCCCCTGGGAAACAGCATGGAGCTCCTCCGTCCTTAGAATGCCACTTGGACATTTTAAGATGGAAACTGTTGTGGGTCTGGACACGATCCTGTAATCTCATAAGTGCTTTGGGATATGGAGGGCCTCTTGCCAATAAACGACGGAATGGTAAACGAAAGGTATCTGAAGACATTGCTTTTTGAACTCATCTCATTGGAGCCCTGGGGATTCCTCGGCCTTCTCTTGAATATTGTTGAATATTGATGCTGGGATTGGGGAACAAGGGAGCCACATTCTCTCTGTTGCTATCTTCTGCCTCCCATTTTCTATGCAGCAGGCTGGGAGGAGGATTTTGTTTGAAGGGTCCTCAGTTAAAAAATGTGGCAACGGTGTTCTTAGAGCAGGTAACATGGGCATCCAGATATATGTTCTTAGAAGGCAGGGATGAGGGGCCCCTGGTGGCTCAGTGGATGAGCGTCTGCCGTTGGCTCAGGTTGTGATCCTGGGGTCCTGGGATCGATTTCTCTGCAGGGAGCCCACTTCTCCCTCTGCCTGTGTCTCTGCCTCTCTCCCTGTCTCTCATGAGTAAATAAACATCTTAAAGAAAAACAAAAAGCAGGTAGCGATGACAAGCATTGTCTGAATGAGTTCAAGTCCCAGTGTCTGGGCCTCACCCCTCTGTGCCTCAGTTTACTCATTTGTAAAATGGGGATAATTATAGTCCCTGTCTCACTGAGCTGTTGTGAGAACGACATTCGTTGAAATGGGTAAGATGCCTAAAAGAGTGCTGGGCGTATAAGAAATCCACCTGAGTGTTTGCTCTTCACCATTTAAGCAGCCCCTCGACCAAGCCTGCCTTGTAAGGAGGGAGGCTAAGCTTTGAAAAGCCAGTGCTATCTGAGCCTTGAAGAATGTAGGGAGGGGCAGGGCATTTTGGACGAGGAGCCAGGCGAGGAGGGGGAAAAATCACATGTTCAGGCCCCGGGTCAGGACCTAGGGGAGGTGCAATCAGTGGCAAATATGCGATTATTGAGCAGTGGCTCAGGTCAGCCGGTGTGGTCTGGATGTAAGAGCGAGAGGGACGGGGACAGAGCCCAGCTGGAGGGGACAACGGGAAGTGGCTCGTGCCCTGGCGTGGGCTCCCGGATCTAGTCCGCCTTGCTCAGGAGCCAGAGCTTTATTCCAAGTGACATCTTTGGCTTCAGAAAGGTGTTCTTCCCAGGCTTTGGAGTGCAGAGAATAGAAGGAGAAAAGGAGGACCGAGTCAGTGGCTCTGTTTCAGAGATAAAATGCACAGGGCGGGGTGGGAGGCACGAGAGAGGTCGAACATGATTCCAGAGTTTCCTGGTTTGGGCAACTGGGTGGATGCGATGCTGTTCATCAAGATAGGGGAGGCGAGAGGAGGAGCAGGTTTGGGTGGGGACGGTAATGAGTTCATTTCTGGGACAGGCTGAATTTGAGGTGCCTAAGGGAGATCAAGGTAGAGATCCCCAGTAGGCAGTCGGAAGGCTGGGTCTGGAGCGCACAATGGAAGGGCAGGGCCAGGGGTGCTGGCTCTGAGCAGCCAACTTCGAAAGGAGAGTTAGAACCTTGGGGGTGGGTGGGTTCACCCAGGGGACGAGTGCACAGTGACAGGAGGACAAGAATGGGGGCTGGGGGCATGGAGGGCTGGGGTGGCCAGAGGATGGGGTCCCCTGAGACACCAGGTGGGGCAGCCCATGTGAGCAAGGTCCTGGGCTTGAGCAGGTGGGATGCGGCCTTCGGAGGGGCCCTTCCCACACCTCTGCTGCCCCGATAATTTAACCGAAAAACGTCACTGCTCTCAAAGGCCAAGAAGGGATCAGTGTGCTTGGGAGCTGGAAAGAATCTCAGAGATTTTACAGTCCAGTGGTTTTTTTGTGTGTGTCTATATGTGAGTGTTTTTTGTTAGGTATTTTGAGCAGACAACTGAAAAAAAAAAAAAAAAAAAAAAAACAACCTTGTTCCAAATCCCAATACATGATAGAGTGACCCACAGAGGTGCTGTCACTGAAGCCGCGGCTGGGTGGCTTCTCCCAAATGTCTCAGAGCGGCATACACCTGTCCATCCACAGGTGTTTACTGGGCGCCAGGTGTACAGCAGGCCTGTGGTCAGCTCTGGATACAGCTGTGGACAGATAGTTTCTGCCCCTGGCGCTCACTGGTTCTCAATCCTGGCTGTGTTTATAACCATGTAGGGAGTGTTATAAAATCCCCAATGGCCAGGCTGTGCCTCCGACCAAAGAAAGCCACATCCTTGGCATTGGGACCGAGGACAGGTAGCCATAAATCGCTCCAACTTCAATGTGCAACTACGTGCAAGAAGCAGCCGAGTGTAGACAATCTAGTGCATGGAAGTAATTCTCCTGGACTCTTGAGTCAATCGACTGGCCTCGATTCATCCACACGGGAGTTAAGTTGGCCCAGGTGGCTGCGAAGGGCCTGGGCCTAGAGCCTCTGTACTCCGACTCCTCAGGCAAGGAGGAGTCTCACACCCCTCTGTGGCCTCAGCCCAATCTGCGCCGTGGCCCTTCACCTGGTTGGTCACCCAGCTTTGAGGTGTAAGTGAAAATCTGGTGAATGATCTGCATTGTTCTCTTTTCTCTGGGGCTGTCTTCTTGCTCTGCGAAAAACCAGTGGAATTCTTTGTCTAAATGGGGTATTCATTCGGAGGACGCACAATGAGCCTCTTTCACTGGCAATTCAATCTCACGTAACAGAGACCGCGGGGCCTGCCAGCAACGTCCTTGTGCAACCGGCACGCACCCGGCTTCTGAAAATAAACCGTGGGTACCGACGCCTGGACAAACGGGAGCCCGGTATTCTGTGTATGGTGGTGGTGGGGGGTCCCTGAGAGCCACGGACTCCTCTGACACGGAGGGCAGGGCTCCGAGCTCACGACCAAGTCCTTTTCTCTAGGGGACCGGCCAGAAGTGTGAGTCTGGTGACCACTGTTTAAGCCAGGAAGGGCAGCTGTGTGACTTTGGGCTAGTGGCGTGACCTCTCTGAGCCTTCGTTTCAGGCTGAGACACTGGGGATATATAGGATTCTCATAAGGATCAAACGACACGATATATGCAAAATGTGGGGCACCTACACCCATCTGCCAAGTGCTAGATGAAGGCCCTTTTATATATAATACATCGTCGAGCCCAAAAACTTGATCAGCACACTAGCTGTCGTAGATTGTCATCTCTAGTTTATGAATGAGGATACCGAAGCCCAGAGAATGGGAGAATCACCCGCTGTGGCACGGGCATGGAAGGAGCTGGACTCTGAGCTCAGGCCTCCCCCGCTGCAAGAGCAATAGTGGGGTGGGGATTAGGGATTCCTAATCTCTGAGTGTTGCTTAGAATGCAGACGGGAGGAGAGAAGATGGTATATGGGGAGTGGGGAAGACTCGTCTTTGCTACTTTGGGGGTTGTGTTCAGAGCCAGAAGCTGCTGGTATTTAAGCCAGAAGCTGCAGAGTTTCATCTTGGGCAGAGAGGAAAAGGAACCAGTCTTTGCTGGGACCGACTAGGTCCTAGGCAGCATGCAAACCCCTTTTTGTGTGCACTTGTCCATGATTTAATCTACAGGAATAAACCTGCAAAGGAGGTGTGACAGATTTTTATCCCTAACTGGGGAGGGGGCATCCAGAAGCTCAGAGAAGTTAAGCAACTTTGAACCAAAGTCTGTCTGGCCTGAGATGCATCTGCCTTTGCATTGGCGGCGTGGGTCCCGCTGACCCTGAGACATGAGATCGCCTACGTGTTTTCAGCTCACTCTTTTGCTTCCTGTGGATCTCGTCTCTATTTCCTAGGTCCTAAAAAAGATCAGAGAGGCCAGTTTCCTAGGCTGTTTTCTTGGCAGGAGGAGAGCGGGAGTGATAGTAATATTAGGAATAATGACAGTAATTATAACACTGAACACTGTGTCCCAAGTGCTCAATATGTTCCAGACACTGTTGCAAGAACTCAACAGGCTTAATCTCATTTAATCCTTCCAATGCTCCGGTATGGTTGGGATTATTACTCTCCCTGTTTTTGCAGATGGGAAGCTGGCACAGGTGGGTTCAGCCACTTGCCTAGGGTCACACAGCTAGTCACTTGTCCCTGGGGTCATCATGAGGTCATTCCTGAAGCTCCTTGGCAGAACTTGCTGGAGGCGGGTGTTGTGGCCTTTGTGTCTCCTTGACCTGGCTTCCGTCGGGCAGCTGCTGCAGGATGAGGGGCCGTTCACTGGGGAATGGTTCTCCTCTCACTTCATGCGGGGGAAAGGGTTGTTCCTGGTATGGGGGGGTTCAGGGCGATGTTGAGAGGGCTCTTATGCTTTCGCCTGTAGGTTCACAGACGTGGTCTTCATCTAACTCGGTTCTCCTTGCTCTCTCAGCTGGGCTCAGGCCCACCAAGTCCTCTGCCAACCTCCTTTAACAAGGGTTCGGTGGGGGACTCCTTTGGCAGGAGCCTTCTGGCCTTGTTCTCAGGCCACACCCTTCTCCGCAGGCTGCCTCTGTGCCCCGAGACCTTTGATCCAGGGGCCAGCCCCGAAGCCTGTCTTGGGTGGCTGGAGAACCCTCCCGGGTCTCTTGCCATCCAGGGCCACCAGCCCAGCGCTGGCCCTCTGGAAGCTGGCCACAGCGGGGGCTGTGTCATATCTACAACTGTGCACTGGGGGCTCATATTTCAGGAAAGGGAGATTCTGGTTTTCCCCCTACAGGGCTTCAATGCAGTCCGCTCAGCCTTCTGTACTTGCATCCTGCCCTTGTATTCGGCACTTAAAAATATAAAAGATAAAAAACCAAACAAAGCTAAACTTTACCTTAATAATAATAATATGAGCAGCAGTGATTTATTGGGCACCTACTATGTACCAAGCATTTCACAGACATCATCCCATTTTAATCCTGTTAGTGTTTTTTTGAGGGGAAGGCCTTGGTTATCCTGTTTTTATGGTTGAACGAACCCAGCGTGGAGAGATCAGTTTGCTCACACGCAGTAAGAAGTGGCCGAGCTGGGATTTGAGTCCAGGTTAGTCTGACACCAAAGCTCTAAACCACTCTGTGTACTACTTTCCAGTTCTCTCTTGACCCATCCTTCCCTTGCCCGGAAGTCCAAAGTGTCACATGGATGGGCGCAAACATGGACAATTTGGGTGACCAAAGGATTTATTCTAGTTGCTGTTTGCTCCCTGCCCGTGCTTTCTTCAATCTGTGCCCAGGGTGTGGGGGCTGTGAGACCTTGTACCATTTGTCTGGGGCAGGATATAAATAAGTCAGTTGTCTTTCTCAGCTCGACAGGAACAGCTCCGCCATGCGTGAATATGCGCGTGTGGGCACGTGTTCCGCTCTTACTTGCTCCTCCTGACAGATAGCCGGTCCTGTGCCTGAGTTTGATTCATTTCCAGTGAAAAACAACCCCGACCTGAAGATAGGAATTCACTGAAGCAAGAACGGAGGCTGGGATAATGTGGAGCTTGCAATGAGTTCGTTTTAAGTGGTGACTTATTGCACTCAAGAGTTGTCCTGGGCCAGAAGGGAATCCGCGTCCAGGAAGGTGGGCAGACGAAGCTGGGTTCTGCAGGAGAACCTAGGCCTTCCGACTACAAATGCTTAGGAGCCAGGACCCTGGGCCGGGAGCAGAGGTTGGAGCGCAGCACCTGGCCCAGGATAGCGAGGGGGCATTTTCGGTGTTGGCAGCACATAACTTTTTGGGATAACCTTCTCAGGATTGTCTCTGTATTCGGAGTCTTGATTCCCCAAATGGAGGAGCTAGGCACCTGCTTTGTTAGCACCACTATGCTGTGAGTAGGGGGTGTCATGACTTAGATTCCTTCAGTGAGATCCCCGCCCCCACACACTGACTTTGATCTTGAGGATGGTGGCCCTGAGAGGAAGGATCCATTTTCAAGATCAGTAGTGGTTGGGTTCTGGTGGAGTGGGCGTGTGGCCCAGGTGGGTGGTGGTGGCAGAGACATCAAGGTGGTGGTGCCTGAGTGGTACTCTTACCGTTCTTGATGGTCGAGCTTCCGTGTCTGACTCTCTGACCCTCCAGGAGTTTTGTGAGCTACCCCTTAATCCTTCAAATTTGTGGAATTTGGCTTAATGGCCCAAGATGTGGTTTCTCTCTCTTCCTGTATGTCTTGTGGATGCTTGGATATTTATTCTGCTGCTGCTGCTGTTGCAGGGTGGAGTGTTCTTTAAACGTTGATTGGATTATGTTGGTTGCTGGTGTTGGTGAGTTCTTCTGTATTCTTGTTGATATTATGTGAGTTGTCGTATCAGTTGCTGAGAGGGGGTGTTAAAGCCTCTACCTGTGATTGTGGATTTACCCCATTTTCCTCTCAAGGTCTAGAGATAATCTTGCTTCACAGATTTTGCAGCTCTGCTGTTTGGTGCCGACTGTGTCAGGATTCTTGCAGATTGATGGTTTTAAAAGCATTATGTAATATCTTTATCTGCCTCCAATAAAGTTCTTCTCTCTGAATTTGACTTTATCCGATATTCATACAACCAACTGCTTTCTTTTGACTAAAGTTGGCATGACTACCATCCTTTTAACTTTCAGCCTACCTGTATCATTACGTTGGAAGTGACAGAGCATATAATTGAGCCATATTTTTAAATCCACTCTGATGATCTTTCTTGTTTAATTTAGTCTGAGAATGTCTTGATTTCTCATTTTTTCCCTGAAGGATATTTCTGCTGGATGCTGAGTTGACAGGGTTATTTACTTATTTATTTATTTTTCCAGCATTTGAATAATGCTGTACCACTCCCTTCTGGCTCCCGCAGTTTCTGATGAGAAATACACTATAATTTAAATAGTTTTCCCTTAATAGGGAAGGGATTGTTTTCTCTTCAGCTGCTTTAAAGCTGTTTTTGTTCACCTTTCATTTTCAGAAGTTTGATCATGATGTGTTTTGGGATGGATTTTTTAAAAGTGTTTTCCCATTTATCCTGTTTGGGGTTTGCCACTCAGCTCCTTGAATCTCAGATTTTGTCTTTTGCTAAATTTGGGAAGTTTCAGCCATTAGTTCTTTGAATGCTTTTCCAGCCCTGCCCTTTCTCTCCTCTCCCTCTGGAACTCAGGTGACATGAATGTTAGATGTTTCATCCCATAGGCCCCTGAGGCTCTGTTGATCTTTTCATTCTGGTCTGTTTTCTCTCTCTTGTTTGCACTGGGTTATTTCTACCATTCTACAGGTTTCTTTTCTTTGTTCCCTCCATTCCACTGTTGAGCCCATCCACTGAGTTTTTTTTTTTTTTTTTTTAATTTTAGTAATTTTATTTTTTAGTTCTAAAATTCCACTTGGCTGTCTTTTATATCTTCTATTTATTTACCAAAACATTCCATTTATTTGATGAAACTTTCTTTTTTTTCTTTTTAAAGATTTTATTTATTTATTCATGAGAGAGAGAGAGAAAGAGAGAGAGAGGCAGAGACACAGGCAGAGGGAGAAGCAGGCTCCATGCACGGAGCCATGTGGGACTCAATTCCGGGTCTCCAGGATCAGGCCCTGGGGTGAAGGCGGCGCTAAACCGCTGAGCCACCAGGGCTGCCCTCTTTTTTTTTTTTTTTCCAGTTATTTCGAGCATGTTTATAATTGCATGTTGAAGTATTCATATGATATCTGCTTGAAAATCCTTGCTGGAAGATTCTAATGTTTCTATCATCTTGGGGTTGGTCTCTATTGGTTGCCTCTTTTACATTCAAGTTGAAATTTTCTTGGTTCTTGGTATGAAGAGTTATCTTCTATTAAAACTGGACATTTTGGTTATCATGGTATGAGACTCTGGATCTTGTTTACACTTTCTGCTTTGGTGGACTTTTTTTTTTTACTCTGCTGTGGCAGGGAAAGGCGGGGGTGCTGCCCTGTTACTGCCAGATGAGGTTAGAAATGCAGAGTCCTTACTTGACCTCTGTTGACACCTGAGTTGGGGAGGGAGTCCTCATTCCTAGGGTGGAGGTGGGAGTTCTGGTTCCCCACTAGGCCTTCACTGATACCACCCTGGCTGGGAGGGGTAGGAGACAGACACTGTTCACACATGTCATCCACTGGACACGACAGTAAAGGGAGGTGGCCTCATTGCATGTGGGTGGTGATGAAGTCTCGACTCCTCCTTTGCCCTCCTCTAACACGAGATAGGAGGGAACAGAGCACCTCCATACTTCTCGGTGGGGGTGGAAGTGCAGACTCCCCATGAGGGCTCCACCGACATGGTGGTGAGGCAGATGGTCTTACCATCAGATGGGGAGGAAGTTGCGAGCTCCTCACTTGGCCTTCTCTGACATCACACTGGCAGGATGATTAGGGAGCCTCTATACAGTCTGCAAGGGTGGAATCTAGTTTCTTCAGTCTGCCTTTGCTGACCTGGGTGAGGGGAGGCAATTTTTTTTCCGTGATGTTTGTCTGAAGTAGAGCAATTATTGTCTAAGAGTTTTCTGTCTTCGTAGTCTTTCCTAGCTAGAGAGAGGCGGCTTTTGTTGGAGCTTTTTCATGTCTGGGTTCATTTGCATTTCTGGGCTACTTCTAGGTTTCTTCAGCTCCCAGTCTGGGATATACCAGAGAAAGGAAAAACCCAGAAAAGTCACCTCCATGTCATTCCTCGGGTCCCAAGTCCCTCACCTGTCTGCCTTCCTCTCCCTATCTTTCAGAATTTTCTTATGATTGTTTCATACCTAATGTCTATCGTTTTTATTTGTACTTGGTGGGAGGAATACAAAGAAATATGCCTACTCCATCTTCCCAGAAACCAAAGTCCCAGCATCCTTTAGTGAACTGCCTTCCTGCTGAAACTGGCCACAGTGGGTTCTGTTGTCTGCAGTGAGGAACCCTGACTGATACACTGTCCCTTTGAGAAGGACAGGGCCACAGAAGAGCTGTCCCCTGAAGTGGGGATACTAGTCTTGTCAACAGGTTTCCAGAACTGGTAGCTCTCTGTTTTTTGTATGAGTGGTTTCCTTCTGTTTTCTCCAAACCACACGGCTTATCTTCTAAAAACAGACAAACTCTTTTTTCATTCCTTTCCTTTTTTTTTTTTAAGTTTATTTTTTAGTAATTTTTACACCCGACGTGAGGCTCAAACTCATGATCCTGAGATCAAGAGTCTCATGTTCTTCTAATTGAACCAGCCAGGCACTGCCATTACTTTCTTTTATTAAAAAAAATAATAATAATTGTTCCTTGTCAAAAATTTAGAAAATATGGATAAATAAATCAGAGAGCATCTCACCCCAGACTAGCTACTGCTAATATTTACGTACCATGTATATAATGTGACTGTGTTGCTCTTTTTGCTAAGAAACCTGTTTTTTCACTTAATCAGATCATCATTTTTTAATAGTTACATAATGCTCTATTGCAAGGGCACAGTTATTTACATATCTGTTCCCTACTGTTTCTAATTTTTTTCCACTGTGAACAATTCTGCATGTAACATCTTTGTAGATAATCATTGTGTACTTGTCTGGTTATCTTAAAATAACCCCCTAGAAATGGAATTGCTGGGCTGTAGGGGATGCACATTTTTTAAAAAGAACTTTTGATACATATCTTTACTTATCCTTCCCATCTTGCTCCTAGTCATAGTACCATTGCTTGGTTCTCATTCCACTGACCTTTTCTCATTCACAGAGCACTGCAGGCATCTCCCCTTCAGCCTCCCCTCTATTTCTCTCTGTCCACCAGTGCTGGCTTGTGGCAGGATGATATGTGACAAATTAATGCACATGTGGCACCTTCCATGTTCCACTTGCTTACATCCTGAGGATCTTTTGCCATTCAAAGCATGGTGGAATTTCCAAACTGAGGTGGCAAGTAGTTTTAGGTTCAAGTGTTGAGGGTTTAGATGGAAGATTCCGGAAGTAGATGTGATCAGCCATTTCCTTCCTTCACCACTGACCTCTGGTCCTCAGGGGAGAAGAGAGGTAGAGATGAAGTCAGATGATGAGATATGAGTATGAGTGGCCCTATCTTATGTCTCCCTTCACCCCATAAAATGAATCTTGGCCAGGGAGCACGATAAAATCTGCCTTTAAGTCAAGAGGACCTGACCTGTTTCAGGCTTCCTGGGGTGTAGTCTGTGGAGTCATCGAACTGCAGGCCAGTTCTCTATTCATCATGGAAAGGCTACCCTAGAATGGAGATAGTAGCATGGTGTCTCCGGTGGGGAGAGAGTGTAGGGACAGCCTTCTTATTTTCCCAAGACCTCAGACCACTGAGGGTCAGACACCTGAGTGTTTCTGTGGCATCAAGTTGGGGTACAAATGAATAGGAAAGAGAAGAGGAAGTAGAAGAGAGAGAGGAGGGGATATGTGGGGGGAAACAGGAGAGGAGAGAAGAGAGAAACAATGAAAAATGAGAGCTGGGAAGCCTATAAATGTTCCTTGCCTGAGTGTTGTGGATTCCCATGGTAGAGGTTGAAGGGTGGGTCATGCTTGCAGGCATTTGATGAGGACATAGTTGCTTCTCAGAGAGAATTTGCTGGCATGGGACACAAATAAAGACCAGATGAGTGAGTTATATTTGAAGTTGGAGGCCAGCATGGGGATCAAGACAGATGCAGAGTGCAGTAACTTCTTTCTTACCGAATATGCAGGGTGACATTCCCATAACACACCCACAATACACGCAACACATGTTGAGTCAAAATGCTGATTAAAAACCACCTTTTTCACTTAGTTTACTTGAAAGTAATTAGATTAGTTACTCTACACTGGCCAGAATAGGAATCTGTGGCAGGAAGATTTATACTGTTTGAGAAAAGGAGGGGAATAGAGAAAGGATTTTTTGCAGCCCTGAGTTCACATTGATTGAAAATCCTTACCATGTCACCTTCTCAAAACTACCAGGGCTAAGAAAATATATTTTCCAGATTTGAACCTCTGCATTTTCTCAAAGAAAAGTCTCCTTTTATTTATTTCTGTGTTACCCATGCATAGTGGATATTGAAATTTTTAAAATTCCAGTTTGTTCAAACAAAAATTTTCATGGACGTCCAACATCATGTAAAGCAAATAAAAATCAATTGCAGTGGGGAGGAGGCCTCCCTTCAATCATCTGAGGTTCATAAAGGTGCCCTACGGAACCCTTAGGATTCCGCAGATGCAAGTCTGCCATGTATGGTGGTACAGTGTGCACGCTGCGCAACAGTGTTGGCCAAGGTGCCTCGTGAGAGCCGAAATCTAGGTCATGTTCCACTCATCAGGACTTGGGCTCTGGCACAGAGCTCTATCATCCGGGGATAGGGTTGCCCTTTTCTTTGTACAAAGTATAGCCAGCTTAAAGCCATGTGTCCACAGGGCAGCATGTACCCAAAAGAGATTTCTTCTCAAATTCATCCACCCAAATGGGGCGCCTTTTGTACACAGGCCACATAGAGGGAGGTAATGGTCCTGCATGAGCATGCTTTGAAAACAACAGTAGGTGTTTGCTGGTCCTTAGAATTTGGCTTTCTACTTTGAGTTCCCAGTTTGCTGAAAAATTTCAAAACAATTTCAGTACATTTCCTTGTCCCAGACTTAGAACATTACTGCCCAACTGTGGGCGAGTGGCCAACAGCCTGTTGGAAGGGCAGTGGTACTGTCATTAAACTATGAAGAAATGTGCCAGGCAAGGCTTTCTCTGGGTGGAATCCCTTGTGATTTTTTTTTTTTTGGAGGGGGGAGGCGGTATGTACAAAAATCAGAACTAGAAGACCAACTGATCACTTTAGTGAAACATTCTATTTTATAATCAGGAAACAATGATATTGAGAAATTATGGCTTATGCTCAAGGCTGCAAGATTCTAGTTGGTAGAGCTGGGACTCAAATCTGAGGCTTCCGGGCTATGGTCCCAGGACTTCGGTTAGCTGTGTGATGACAGAAACCAAATAGCCAAAGAAATAATGGGATCTTCCTCCCTGACCTCCTTCTCCAAAAGCAGATACTTACCTCTTGGAGATGCACTAGGCATGGTCCTCCTAGGAGGGAGGAGAGCACCTTGCTCCACTCGGGGAGCCTAGGAATGTGCCATCATGTGACATCATTGAAATGGGCGGTCTCTATATCAATGACTCCTGTAGCGCTGGGAACTCCTCCTTAGTCGGCCTTGGTGCTGAATCAGTCATGGGAGTCATGCTTACTTCCTGGGCTGCAAGATGGGCACCCTCAACAACAACAATAATAATAACAACACTAATGATGGCAAGCACCATCATCATCTTGTTTGGTCCAGGCAGCGCACCTTTGATCTGGGGATTTCTAAGCATGTTGCCAACATGATCCAGCAGCTAGTGTCATTATCCCCCTTTTACAGACAGAGAAAATGAGGAACAAGACATTTAGGCTAGAGGCTCAAGGTCACGCGGGGCATCATTAGTGGAGACATGTGAGGAACTCGAGTTGTTAGCCTTGAAATAGAATCTCTGGGCCCTTGACAGGCTTTTGGTTGGCAACGGCGGCTCTTTATGAGGACTGTCTATTTTTATAAACCATGCCATAAAAGTGAATACCGATCATTAGATTTCATTTCAAGCATGTCTTGCACAATCTTAAATGCTCTGAGCATGTGGCAGGTGTTCCCTCGCTCCAGACAGCCTGCTCCGCGGGTAGTCCTCTGTAATATTCAGTGGGTCCCCTGTGGTCCCAGAAGGTGAACCCTCTCTACCAAAATTCAAAGCTGGTGCTTATATGAGAGAAGGAACATTGGTCAAAGTCTTGGGAAGGTCTCAACTTGTTTTCCCCCAGTTTTATTGAGGTATAATTGACCATTTTGTATATATTTAAAGTGCACGACGTGATGATGTGACATAGCTTACACCTTGTGAAAAGGTTTCCACAATTCTGTTAATTAACACGTCCATCGCTTCACAGACTTACCTTTCTTTCTTTCTTTCTTTCTTTCTTTCTTTCTTCTTTCTTTCTTTCTTTCTTTCTTTCTTTCTTTCTTTCTTTCTTTCTTCTTTCTTCTTTCTTTCTTTCCTTCCTTCCTTCCTTCCTTCCTTCCTTCCTTCCTTCCTTCCTTCCTTCCTTCTTTCTTTCTTTCCCTTTCTTTTGTGTGTGTGTGTGTGTGTGTGTGTGTGTGTAGTGAGAATGCTTAAGTTCTCCTCTCTTAGCAAATTTTAAATACACAACACAGTAGTAGTAACTATCTTGTGCATCAGATCCCCAGAGATTATTCGTCTTGTAACTGAAGGCTTATACCCTTTGGCCAGCTTCTTCCCATCTCCTTAACCTCCCACCCCTGATAGCCATTATTCTGCTCTGTTTCTGTGAGTTTGCCCCCTTTTTTATTTAAGGATTCCATATATAAAAGAGATCCTACAGTCTTTTTCTCTGGCTAATCTTACTCAACATAATGTCTTCTAGGTTCATCTATGTGGTTGCCAATGGCAGGATTTCCTTCTTTCTTATGGCTGAATAATATGCCATTATATCACGTTTTCTTCATCCATTGACAAATATTTAGCTTGTTTCTATATCTTCACTGTTGTGGATACTGCAGCAGTGAATATGGGAGTGCAGATATCTCTTCAAGAAAATAATATTATCTCCTATGAATATATACCCAGAAACAAGATTGCTGGATTATATGGGAATTCTATTTTAATTTTTTGAGGAATCTCCATACTGTTTTCCATCATGGCGATACCAATTTATATTCCTATCAGTAGTGTACAAGGGTTTTCTTTTTCCCACACATTATTACTAACACTTAATACCTGTTGCTTTTTTGATAAAAGCTATCCTAATACGTCCTTTGCCTATTTTAAAATTAGACTTATTTTATTTTATTTTATTTTGCTACTGAGTGGTAGGAGTTCCTTATGTATTTTGGATAGTGCCCCTTTACTAGATACATGGTTTGCAAATATTTTCTCTCACACTGTAGGTTGTCTTTTCATCTGGTGTTTCCCTTGCTGTGCAGAAACTTTTAAATTTGATGTAGTCTCATCTATTTATTTTACTTTTGTTGCTTGAGCTTTAGATGTCATATCCAAGAAATCATTGCTAAGACCAGTGTCAAGGAGATTTTTCCCTATGGCTTCTTCTAGAAATCTTATGGTTTCAGGTCTTATATTTAAGTCTTTAATCCATTTTGAGCTAATTTTTGGGAGTGGTGTAAAATAAAGGCCTCATTTCATTCTTTTGAATGTGGATATTTAGTTTTCCTAACACCATTTATTAAAGAAACAATTCTTTCCCCATTGTATATTCTTGGTGTCCTGGTGAAAGATAGTTGACTATTTGTATGTGAGTTTATATATGGGCTTTATATATGGGCTCTCCATTCTTTCCCACTGGTCTATGCACCTGATTTTTGCCTCATTATATGCTGTTTTGATTATTATAGCTTTGTAATATAGTTTGAAATCATGAAGTGATGCCTCAGGCTTTGTTTTTCTTGCTCACGATTGCTCTGGCTATTTGGTGTCTTGGTAGTTCCATGCAAACTGTAGAATTGTTTTTTCTATTTCCATGAAAAATGGCACTGGAATTTTGATAGGGATTGCACTGAATCTATAGATTTCTTAGGGTGGTATGGACATTTCAACAATGAGTTCTTCCAATCCATGAATATGTGATATCTTTCCATTTATTTGTATCTTTCTCAATTTCGTTCATCAGTGTTTTAGTTTTCAGTGTACAGATCTTTCACTTCCTTGGTTAACTCTATTCCTAAGCATTTTATTATTTTTGATGCTGTTGTAAATGAGAGTGTTTTCCTAGTTTCTCTTTATGATAGTGTGTTGTCAGTATATAGAAATGCAACTGATTTTTAGATATTAATTTTGTATCCTGCAACTTCACTGAATTTGTTTATCAGTTTTAACAGTATTTGGATGAACTCTTCAGGTTTTTCTGTATGTAAGACCATGCCACCTGCAAACAGAGCCAATTTTACTGCTTCCTTTCTTTTTTTTAAAATTTAAATTCAATTTGCCAACTTGTAGTATAGCACCCAGTGCTCATCACATCATATGCCCTCCTAATGCCTGTCACCCAATTACTCTATCTCCTCATCCACCTCCCCTGCTGCAACCCTTTGTTTGTTTCCCAGACTTGGGAGTTTCTCATGGTTTGTTTTCCTCCCTAATTTTTCCCCACTCAGTTTCGCCCCCTTCCCTTTGGGTCTCTTTCACTATTTCTTATATTCCACATATGAGTAAATAAAGCACATGAAAAAATGCTCCACATCACTTGTCATCAGGGAAATACAAACCAAAACCACAGTGAGATACCACTTTACACCAATGAGAATGGTTAAAATTAACAAGACAGGAAACAACAAATGTCAGCGAGAATGTGGAGAAGAGGAACCCTCTTGCACTGTTGGTGGGAATGCAAGCTGGTGCAGCCACTCTGGAAAACACTGCGGAGGTTCCTCAAGAAGTTAAAAATAGAGCCACCCTGTTACCCAGCAATTGCACCACTGGGTATTTACCCCCAAAGATACAGATGTTGTGAAATGATGGCACACCTATACCCCAATGTTCATAGCAGCAATGTCCACAATAGCTAATCTGTGGAGGGAGTCACGATGTCCTTCGACAGATGAGCAGAGAGAGAAGATGTGGTCTATATATATATACACAATGGAATATTACTCAGCCATCAGAAAGGATGAATACCTACCATTTACATCAATGCGGATGGAACTGGGGGGTATTAGGCTGAGTGAAATATGTAAGTCAGAGGAAGACAATTATCATACTGCTTCCTTTCTGATTGCATAGCTTTCATTTGTTTTTCTTGCCTACTTGCTCTGCCTAAGATTTCTAGTACTACGTTGAATAGAAGTGGCAAAAGTAGACATTTTTATCTTGTTCCTGATCTTAGAGGAAAAGTTTTCAGTTTTTCACTGTTGAGTATGCTGTTAGCTGTGGCTTTTCATATGCGGCTTTTATGATACCAAAGTACATTCCTTCTATGTTTAATTTCTTGAGAGTTTTTATCATGAAAGAATGTTGGGCTTTGTTAAATGCTTTTTCAGCTTCTGTTGAGATGATGATATGATTTTTGTTCTCCATTCTGTTAATGTGCTGTATCACATTTATTGATTTGCATCTGTTGAATCATCCTTGCCTCCCAGGGGTGAATCCAACTTGATAATAGTGTATGATCCTTTTAATGTGTTGTTGAAGTCTGTTTGCTAATCTTTTGTTGAGGATTTTTGCATCTATATTTATCAGGGATATTGGACTATAATTTTCTATTCTTGTAGTGTTATTGTCTGGCTTGGGTGTCAGGGTGATGCTGGCCTCAAAAACTGAGTTTGAAACTGTTCCCTTCTCTTCAGTTTTTGGGAAGAAGTTGAGGAGGTTTGGTATGAATCCTTTAAATGTTCACCATTAAATCCAGTCCTAGGCTTTTGTTTTTTGGGAGGTTTTTGCTTACTGAGTCAATCTCCTTATTCATTATTGGTCTGTTTAGATTTTCTATTTCTTTGTGATTCAGTTTTGTGAGGTTGTATGTTTCTAGGAATTTGTCCACTTCTAAGTTGTGCAATTTGTTGGCCTATAATTGTTCATAGTAGTCTTTTATGATTCTTAGTATTTATAGGGTGTCTGTTGTTACATTTCCTCTTTCATTTCTGATTTTATTTATTAGAGTCTTCTCTCTTTTTTCTTATTTAGTCTAGCTACAGGTTTGTCAATTTTGTTTATCTTTTAAAAAAACAGTTCTTAGTTTTTCTATTACTTTTCTGGTCTATTTCATTGATTTCTGTTATGCTCTGTCTTTTTTTAATCTCCTTACTTTTGTTGACTTGATTTGTTCTCTTTCTAGCTCATTGAGGTATAAAGTTAAGTTGTTTATTTGAGATCTATCTTTTTCTTAATGTAGGCATTTATTGCTATAGACTTCCCTCTCAAAACTGATTTTACTATATCCTATAAGATGTGGTATGCTGTGTTTCTGTTTGTTGTAAAATATATTTGATTTCCATTTTGGTTTCTTTTTTGACCCATTGTTTGTTTAGAAGTGTGTTGTCTAATTTCCACATGTTTGTGAATTTTCCAGTTTTTTTCCTGTTGTTAATTGCTAGTTTCATATCATTGTGGTTGGAAAATACACCTTTTATGATTTTAATGTTCTTAAATTTGTTAAAACCTATTTTGTGACCATATAATCTATCCTGCAGAATGTTCCATGTGTGGCTGAGCAGAATTTGTGTTCTGCTGCTGTTGGATTAAATATTTTGTACATGTCTGATAGGTCCATTTGGTTCTAAAGTATAGTTCAAGTCTAGTGTTTCTCTATTGATTTTCTGCCCGGATGACATACCCATTGTTGAAAGTGAAGTATTGAAGTTCCCTACTATTGTCCTATTGTTTAAATCTGTTAGTATTTACTTATGTAGATAAACTGAGGTTGGGCCCATATATGTTTACAGTTGTAATATCCTCTTGATGAATTGACCCCTTTATCATGACCTTCTTTGTCTCTTGTTGCAGCTTTTGACTTTAAGTCTGTTTGTCTGATATAATTATAGCTACTCTGCTCTCTTTTGGTTTCCATTTGCATAGAATATTTTTCCCCATCCTGTCACCTTGTGCCTGTGTACGCCTTTTCAGCTAAAGCATAGGTAACATGTAGTTGGATCTTGTATGTATATTCAGCCCCTCTCTGCCCTTTCATTGGATAATTTAATCCATTTAGATTGAAAGTAATTATTGATAGGTAAAGATTTACTAATTCAATCTTAGTGTTTTCTGGCTGTTTTATAGTTCTTTTATTCTTTTCTTTCTCTTTTGTGTTTTCCTTTATGAACTGATGATTTTCAATAGTGGCGTACTTTGATTCTGTTCCTTTTTTTCTTTTATGTATCTATTGAGGTTTTGCTTTGTGATTACCAAGAGGCCTACCTAAAACATCTTATAACAGTCTATTTCAGGCTGATAACAACTTAACTTCATTTGCCTACAAAAACTCTATTCTAATCCCCCCTCATGTTTTATTTTTGATATCACAATTTACATATTCTTATATTGTATATCCATTCACCAATTATTGTGGGTATAGTCACTGTTAATTCCTTTGTCATTTAACCTTTTATACTAGAGTTTAGTGATATACAGATCACCATATTGCAGTACTAGAATATTCTGAATTGACTATATACTTCCCTTTACCAATGGGATTTATATTTTCTTATGTTTTCATGTTACTAATTGGCATGCTTTCATTTCAGCCTGAAGAACTTGCAGCATTTCTTGTAAGGCAGGTCCAACCATGAACCACCTCAGCTTTTGTTTGTTTGGGAAAGTCTTTATCTCTCCTTCATTTCTGAATGACAGCTTTGGCAGGTAATGTGTTCTTGGTTGGCAGTTTTTTTTCCCTCAGTGCTTTAAATATATCATCCTGCTCTCTCCTGACCTGCAAGGTTTCTGCTCAGAAGTCCACTGATAGCCTTATAGAGTTTCCCTTGTTTGTGAGGAATTTTTTTTTCTTGCCTAAAAATTCTCCTTGTTTTTGATTTTAGACAGTGACACTAAAATATATCTCAGAGAAGATCTTTTGGGGTTGGATCTTTTTGGAGACCTATGAGCATCGTGAACTTGGATATCTAAATTTTGCCTTGGATTTGGAAATTTCTCAGCCATTTTTTTCTTTAAATAAGCTTACCACCTTTTTCTTTCTTTTCCATCTGGGACTCCAATGGATTGTTTTGCTTGATGGCATCCAATTAACTCACATAGGCTTTCTTCACTCTTTTTCATTCTTTTTTCTTTGTTTTCCTTTGACTGGATAAGTGAAAATGACCTGTCTTTGACTTCACAGATTTTTTCTTTTTCTCAATCATGTCTGCTTGTGATGCTTTCCATTGCATCTTTCATTTCATTCATTGTATTGTTCAGCTCCAGAATTTTTTTTTTTTGCTTGGTTCTCTTTTATGATTTGAATATCTATTAGACTTTTTGTTTTGTTTGTGTATTATTTTCCTGATTTCATTGAATTGTCTTTCTGTGTTTTCCTGTAGCTCACTGAGAAATGACTTTGAATTATTTATTGGACAAATCACAGATCTCCATTTCTTTGGGTCTGGTTATTGGAAAGTTATTGTGTTCCTTTGGTGATGTCACTTTTCCTTGATTTTTCATATCCCTTAAATTCTTACATTGCTGTCTTCACGTTTGAAGAAGCAGTCACCTCCTCCAGTCTTTACTGACTGGCTTTGAGAAATACCTTCTGTAAGCCCTGCTACATATTATTTGGCTTTCTCAGATCTTTTCTATGGGTTCATTTGCTTTACACTTCTTGTACCCTCTTGGTGGTGGTTATGGTGGGGTTCTTACAATTGTATGCCTTCTTTCAATCCTGCCAAGCCAAGCACACACTGATAGCTTCCCATGTGCTTACCCTAGGGAAGTACTGACTCTCAATTTTCTCCCAGTTCTGCAGAGTTTGGCTGGCTTTCCCTGCATGCTCACTAGCTGTCTACAAAGGCTTGCACTTGCTCCCTTCAGGAGTGTGTCTAGGAAGCCAGCCATGGGGTGGGGGTATGTATAAGTGAGGTGTGCAGAACATTGGGGATGCCTCTGGGACAGTTGTGGGGATCTGCAGGGGAAATATTCCCAACAGCTTGTTGTTAGGTTTCTTGATGGAGCCTGCAAAGTGGTTAGTAGAAGCCACATTCAGGGAACCTTAATTTGAACTACAGCTCTGCCTTTACTGTCTATGCCACCTTGGAGAAGGGACTGGGCTTCCTTCCCATCTTCAAGTGTAATGGGAAGGATTTGCATTAAATCATTGATGCTATGATTTAAAAATGAATTCATGGTTGTGTGTCAATTCTTCCTACTACATTTTTTTCCTCCAAACTTTTGAGGTCTCAGAGAATCTGCCTTCTCCCAGCTTTAAGCCTTTGGAGTGCTCTATATCATCTTTGTTGCTATGCTCTCTTTTTTCAGAAAGTTTCAAACCGTTTAAAGCAACATGGATCTGGAGTTCAGTGAAGGAAATAGCGACCACTCTGTGTATTTCAATAAGAAAAGAATTCAGTTCAGGGGATTATGAGCTTATAGTATGTTGCAAGAGCTGGAGAAGTAGAAATCTGAAGAGTTCCACTGGGTAGCACTACTTCAAAGTGATGCTGCTGTAGTTGTGATCCAGAGGTTCAGAAGCTACCGTCCTGGCTCCTTTTACTACAAGCGCCTCTGGGATCCATGAAGCTTGTGACAAAACTCTGGAATGAGGAGTCCAGTGACTGAAATGTCTCTAAAAACTCATGTATCTGCTGTAATGTTATACTGCTTCTCACAAGGGCGTCACTGGGTGGAAACTAATTTGTTTCTAGAACCATGCCTCAAAGATGTCTGGGAAGTGTTGATTTTTTCTTTCTTTTTCTAGCTCTCAGGTTATAGAGAATGGGAGATTAATGCCAACAGTCCTATCAGCACAAACACTTGTTCAGATTTCATCTTCCATGGTGTATTAGTCAGGATAAGCTCAGCTTTGCTGTAGTAATAAACAATCCTAAAATGTCAGTGATTTAAAACAATAAACATTGATTTCTTACTCACCAAATATCTGTTGCAGGCTGGTTGGCCCTCCCATGAATGCACCATCTAGAACCAATGACCTTCAAGGCAGGGGAAGGGAGAGGTAGAGGAGGCACATAAACCTTTAGCTGCTTCAGCTCAGGAGTGGCACATATCACTTATGCCCACAGTCTGTGGCTAGAGCTCTCTATATTGCCCCAACGTAAGCTGGAAGGCAAGCTAGAAAATTAGGGGAGCATGTGAAATATTTGGTACATACTTGCTGTCAGTCATGGAAAAAGGAGGAGATGCTGGGGCTCTAAGTTGGGGTGAGCCACCTTCTTCATCCCCCACTCCCCCTGTGAAAGCCTCTGAAAACAAAGATCCCAGGGCTTCTAAAATGCCAATATGTGCACTTTTCATATTAAAGGATTTGGAGCTATAATCTAGATATCTGTGTGGCAACCTTGAGCGATCAGCAAAAGATTTCCTTCATAAATATCTCCCTAACTGACCCAACTTGGCACTTAAAATTTCTGCCATTTTTAAAAATTGTTTTTATTTATTCATGAGAGACACACAGAGAGAGGCAGAGACATAGGCAGAAGGAGAAGCAGGCTCTCTGTGGGGAGCCTGATGCAGGACTCGATCCCAGGACCCTGGGATCATGCCCCCAGCCAAAGGCAGACACTCAACCACTGAGCTACCCAGGAGCCCCTAAAATTTCCACGATTAATATTATTTTTTGTGTTCTACCTTTAGAATATGCATATTTAAATAAGTTAAGGCAATAGGTCATCTTGGATTACACTGAAACACTTTCAGGGAGCAGGGATCAGGATATGGAAGAAATGGACAGATGGCATGCAGTGGGGCACGAGAAAGGTAAGCTGGTATCAGTGGATTCGATAGACAAGCAGGAGGCTGTAGAGCAGGGGGCTGGAAGGAAGTAGACAAGGCTCCCCAAGGAAGAGGAGAAGGGGGCTTCAGGCAGGTTCTCCATATTATATCTTTGCCAATGGCCTGACTTATTTTGGCCTCTAGGGCAGTCACATCTTCCCCACTGCATCCAGTAAGATCATAACTAGCTCTTTGAACTGAGCCTGTTTTTGGAAGATAAACTCAGAAATGTCTGTCCAACTAGATTGTAGTGAAGAGAAGTGATGGTAAAATGGAATATTTGACTCCAAGTCCAGAGCTGCTGGACTTAGAGTCCGAAAGTTGACCTCAAATACTGACTTACTGGCATACTTTACTGGCACTCCTGTGCGCTTGTCAAATTCAACTGTGTGATCTCGGGCAAATTACATGACACTTACACACCTCTGTTGTGGGGGTTAAATGAGAAAATGCATGTTAAACACAAAGTAGAGAATAAAGAGATCCAAGCTGTGAAGTCACTCTGACCACTCCGAGTTAATTTTGATCTTGATCTACATGGCCTCCCCCAGAGGGGAGTTCTCAGGGGTGTTTCATTTCTCAAAAAGGATTGGTGAAGAAACTGTATATGGAATCCTGTTTGGTCTGTACAACAAATCTGGCGGATGGGAAGTAAAGGGGTGATGGTCAGTAAGAGATGGCATTGTCCCCAGGGACTAGTAAGAGTCGGATGTCTTTTCCAGCCCTAGGCAGATGGAGCCATGGAGAGGGTCTGCCTCTTGGGATCCATGACCATGGCTTGTGGGACCATAATGCTGTTGCAGTAGGAAGGGATTTGAGGGCAATAAATTGCCCATCCCTCTCCTCCTGCCTCCCAGTCTCTTCCAGGCACCTCCCATTGGCTGAGTGTCCCTAGAAGGCAGAGGGTGAAGGATACTGGTAATGCTGTCCACAGAGGTCAACTTCTTGAGGCCCGGAGCAGAACCGGGTCCACAGGAGAGAATATGCAGTGCAGGGGAACAGAGTCAAATCAACACTAAACAAGAGGCTCCTCAAACTCTCAGCCTCGGGACCCAGGAACCAAGTCTCTCCAAATCAAGCAGTTGCTCAGACATGGGCCCTTGACCCTCTTCTCTCTCCCACAGCAGCAGCCAAGGAGCCAGAGACCCAGGGGGCTGGTTGGGCAGAGGAGTGCCCATGCTGTAACATGGAGTAGAAGAGAAGCCTGATTTCTTTGACTTGTCTTTCCTAGAAGTTAAGGATCGGGTACAAACCAATGCTCTCCTCCAAGACAAATGTATCACTTCATTCCTGGGAGGAGTAGGACAGACTCACATTTGTCAAGTATCAATTATATGTGGGGTACCAAGTTGGTCCCTTCTGTATGTTGCCTCTTTGAATCCTTTGGTGATTAACTCATGGAAATCAACAGCTCCAGGACCAGCTGCCTTTGGAAGGGGCAGGCAGGTCAAGCTCTTGGAAACCTGGTGACCCTAAGAAAGTTTGACTGCCTTACCCACTCTCTGACTCCTGTGAGACCCCCCCTCAACTCCATGGGCCAGGCACCCATGCATTCCACCTATCAGGAGAAAATAAAATGTATGGTGAATTTATTTACTCCAGGTGTTAGGAACTTAATGGGTAACCCCTCCCAGGAGAATGCGTGTTTCCCAGGATGGCCAGAGAGTGGGTGGTACTGAACCGAAGGAGTGAATCACTAATAGTGGAATCCCAGGCATTTGGGGAGGTCATATTTCTTGGGTGGGTTCCTTCTTGACATTGTTTGTATTATACAAAGGTGACAGCCACCTATTGTCCCCCGAAAGGAGATTGTCCCTGTGGGTGTGGTGAGGATGAGGAAGGAGGGGCATGGCCATGCTGGAGCCAGCGTGGTCCATCTTTCAAAACCGATCTGTCCCTTAGAATGAGAGGCAGCTTGAACACCCATGCAGCTTCCCCAAGTGTAGCAAAGAGCTCCTGTCGCCTCTCTGAAACCGGGTCCTCTGCACCTGGGACACGGTGCTGTCGTTACGCAATGTCCCTGTTGGCAGAGGTGTTTGGGCCCCTTGTTTTCAGGTCTGTGCCATTTCCAAGAAGGAGCTGTGACCTTTAAATAGGGCTGAGCTACTGAATAGCAGCCCTGGTGCCAAATGAAGCTGCCAAGAAGAGGCAGAGGAGAGAAAGTCCTGACTGTCACACGAAGATGAGACAGCCACCCCCGTGGCAGCCAGATGGTAGCCCTGTTGTCCTGCAGCGGCCTTGGGGGGAGACTGGGGTCAGGGTCGGGCTGGGGGGCAGAAAGAGGCCAACCAGGCCAAGCAAGAGAGAAGGGCAAAGGCTTCAGCAATGAGCGGTAGGATGTGAGAAAAGCGACTTTCATCAGGAGCTGAGAGCTTGGCGGAGGATGTCGAAGGGCATTCAAGTCCAGCGCCCTGTGAATTTATAAAATCCAGGCTCGAGGCAAAAGTCTTTCCGGTTAGACCTCAGCCACACCACCAACAACGATAATCACTGTTACCATTTACTGAGTGTTCACTCCAAAGCCGAGCCCTGCACTGATGTTATTGACTGAAGTCCTTGTGAAAGTCCTGCTCATTGACCCAGCGTGCATTTATTGAGCTCCCACTTCAAAGCAGGCCCTATGCTAGGTACTTAGGGCTGATCGAGGGACAGGATGACAAAACCCTTGTCCCAGAGGCAGGGCCACCACATGCAATTAACAGCGCACAACTCTAGGGGGTGCCATAGGCATGGTCCACTTAGTACCTTGAGCAGCCTAGCGGCCTCTCTCTTGGGAGCCCTCATTCTAGCAGACATCACAGAATACCAGGCAGGTAAAACTATCCTTCTATTATAATCTGAGACGTAGACGGTTGGGTAACTTGCTGAGTTTTTTAGCCCAAAGCTGGCCTGACCTAAAGCCCTTGCAATTCACCTGTGCCATGTATGAGCAACGCATGTGCTGTTCTGTCCTTGGCGGGTATGGGGGCAAGGGCGTAGCCGGGCTGAGAGAGGTAGAGCTGCATTGGTTGGCACCATGTCTTCCCTGAGTTGACTAGAACCAGCTCAGGGGTAACAGAAAATCCCTTGGGTGAGGCCGACTTAAGCGATAGGAAGGTTTGATAAGATCAGCTGCCTTCATAGTAAGGTTGGGAGGACTGGCCTTTGTATTTTTATCAGCTGGGGACTTGTTCAGAAAGGTCTATCCCTGGGCAGACTTTGTTGTCTTGAAGGGTCCAAGGCAGCTATTGATCCTTTCATTTAGTTATCGTTTACTAAATGTCCTAGTGATATTGGCAAAGAAGTAGGTCCAGGGACTATGGGCTTGTAAGGGTGGCCTCCGAACTCCTTTGGAGAAGGAGAAGGAGGGGTGACTCAGAACGGAGTAGGAAGGGTCCTCCAGTGCCCCGGGACAGGTCTGCTGAATAAAGTGAGCATGTGCAGCAGGAGCACAGAAGGGGGCTCTCCTCCGGTGAGCTCATCCAACTAGGGTTGGAGCTAGATTTCACAGCCAAGAGCTTGAGTCTTGCCTTTGGACCAGACTCAGTCTACCCCAGACGTGAAAGGAGGAGAGCCTTGTCTACGTTCTTCTGCCTTTTGTCCAAGCCTCTGTCTTGAAGGAAGATAGATGGCCTCTGGTTGTCGTCCCCCCTTCTGCTGTGTCTCTCCTCTTCCACCACAGACCGACCTACCAGCGTGTGCCTCGGAGCCAGGCTTCTGAGATCTGAACAGGGAAACCGAGATCTAACGCCAACTGCTTTGTCACGACAATCCTTGGGACCTGACCCTCTTTGTCATTAGCTCCCTGGAGAAGTGAAGAGGCTGAAATAATAGTGAGAGGACAGAAGGTGCCAGAGACTGGGAGGACGGGAAGGGTAGAGGCAAGCTTGGTGTGCTAAAAACAAATTTCATCTTCCTCTCCATCTTACCTAAGACAGGTGTTGCCTAGACAGCCTAAGTTTGGAAGAGTGATTTTCATGAGAGTTTGGGCCGGGGGTGACAAAAGTCTGGCACACTTGCCATCATCCCCCTTCTCCCTACACCTATCCTGGTCCCTGAGATTGTAGCTCCGACCCTTCCCAACTCAGCGTTCCATGCAGCCTCCACCCATCAGAGTTGACCTTTGAGATGAGCCCCTCCCCTGTGCTTGCTTAGACCTTTTGCTGTGAATTCTCTCTAGTAGCTTCTCCTCAAGGCATCTTATCTGAGTGTTGTGACCATCACAGAACCTGGAAACTCAGGTCACAATTTGGTGTTGATTCACAGAATGTCCTCTGTGTATGCAGAGCTTGACTGACTCACTGGTATCTATTTGTCTCCTCCTCCAACCAAGCTGGTTCTCTGGGCTTGGCAGGAGTTCCAGCTGAGACCTCTCTTTACTCCATATTCTCTTTATTACTAATGAGGCGTTGCTCCTTAATTACTAGGTGTTGGATCCCAGAATTGATTTCTTTTGTTTCAGTGAATTTAGCAAAGAGCTCATGAATACTTCTTGTGCTTGACACCAACTGCCTGATTTCGTATTTCCCAAGTGCAAAGATCACTGAAGGCAAAGTGATGCCTAGAATATCAACAGGTAAGACATTCACCTTCATCACTGAAGCGTTTAGACCTTTTAACACATGGTCCTTGGACAGTGCTGCCTTATTTAAAATGAAGAACAACCAGAATGTGGGAGGAATGTGTGCTCCAGGTAACTCAATATTCTAATTGATGAAAATGAATGAAATTAGGATATTAAATTACTAATAGCCCTCACTGGAAACAAAACAAAACAAAACAAAACAAAACCATTCCAACATAGATTAGTCTAAATTTCCTACCTCAGGGTGTCCCACCTCTTGAACATAACTGAGTCCTTAATGATTCAGTGTTTCAAAGCCTCAGGGTCCTAATTCTGAGAAACAGAGACTGGGGAAAGTTTACTAAAGTTTGTTGGCTGGCTATGAGATCTATTAAGAAATTATCTTTTTTGGGGGATAAAATCCAAGAGTATTTTTTTCCTTTTTTAAAAAAAGCGTTGTTGTTTTTTTTGTTTTGTTTTGTTTTGTTGTTGTGTTTTGTTTTGTTTTGTTTTTTGTTTTGTCATGAAAGCCAAAAAGTTAAGGAAGGTAGAGGCTGGTTGGAATTTTATTTAATGGAAGAGCTTTTTCTTTACAGAAAGCTCTCTTTGGAGAGCTTCTGTCTCAGGGTAAAATAAATGTCAAGTCCTGGTGATCTGTGCTGGCCATTCCCCCATAAACAGCCTGAGGTTGCAATGGTCAGAATCATCTAAACCGTCCCTGGTAAAACATGGATCCTGGCAGGTCACCCAACCTCTGTGAGCCTCAGTTTCCTTCTCAGTAAAATGAGCAGAGTAATCAGCCAAGGTTCAGTGTTTAACTTAATGGAGGAAAGTGGATTATTATTGCCCTGAAAAACTTGTGGAAAGACATGAAAGACATTTTTATTCAATAGCTTTTGCAATTTATTTTTGAAAATCAGATTTGTCGGATTTTCCAAGATCAACTAAATATATCCCTCATGTATATTTTAGACAATACGGAAAACTAGAAATAAAAAACAATCACGCCAAGTTATCCCACTCAAATATGGTTTCTTTTTAGTTTATTTCCTCTTCTAGCCATTTTTTGGGCACATTTTTTTTACTGTGGCAAAATATACCTAACATAAAATTGACCTCTTTAACCATTTTTAAGTGTACAGTTCAGGGGGATTAAGAACATTTTTTCATTGTTGTGCAACCATCACCACCATCCATCTCCAGAAATTCTTCATCATCACAAACTGAAACACTGTCCCCATTAACCAATAATTCCCCATTTCCCCTTTCCTGTCCTTGGTAACTGCTATTCTATTTTCTGTCCATATGAATTTAACTATTCTAGATGTTTCATATCAATGGGATCACTTCTAGTCATTTTTATAAATGGGTCTTCTTTAGAGGCACCTGGGTAGCTCAGCAGTTGAGTATCCGTCTTCGGCTCAGGTCATGATCTCAGGGTCCTGGGATCGAGTCCCATATCGGGCTCCCTGCATGGAGTCTGCTTCTCCCTCTGCCTGTGTCTCTGCCTCTCTCTCTCTCTCTCTCTCTCTGTGTGTGTGTCTCTCATGAATAAATAAATAGAATCTTTAAAAAAAATGGGTCTTCCTTAAAAATATGAACTTAGTCCTAATGAATAGTAGTAGATTCAGCATCCTGATTTCTTTACATTTTTAGCCTCTTATAAATTATCACAAGCATCTTTTTATTTATTTTATTTTTTTTAAGATTTCACTTATTTATTCATGGGAGACACAGAGAAAGAGAAGCAGAGACACGGGCAGAGGGGGAAGCAGGCTCCATGCAGAGATCCCGACATGGGACTCGATCCCAGGTCTCCAGGATCACGCCCTGGGCTGAAGGCAGCGCTAAACTGCTGAGCCACCCGGGCTGCCCCACAGGCATCTTTTTATATTGCTGCATCCTCTATATAAAATTGAATGGATGCATCATTCATTATTAATCTTCCATAGTTTCAACACTTTGCTATTCTAAAGAATGTTATAAAAACAGTTTTTTGTAGAACTTTTTATCTTATTCAGGCTCACTTTCTTGGGGGCAAATTCAAGAAATTAATGACTGGCTCAAAGAGAATAAGAACATTTCTAGGCTAATGATCTGCATTACCAAATGGCTAGAAAAAGTTTTTAGGATGGCACCATTGACAGCTGGGTGGGTTTCCCCCCTGGAGACTGTGAGGTCCTAGTCTCTTCAGACATTGACAGCTTGTAGGGTTGATTCAAGCGCTGGCTAGCTGTGGGGGTAAAGGGGCAGGGATAGTCCCAAAACTCTTCTGTAGGAGAGGGTTGGGCACACTGACATCTTCATTAGGGGACCATGGGAGTTTTCCTTAAAGCAGCACATGTAGAGCAAGCCCTGTTTTCCTTTTATTTATTTTATTTTATTTTATTTTATTTTATTTTATTTTATTTTATTTTATTTTATATTATTTTATTTTATTTTATTTTATTTCATTTTATTTTATTTTAGAGAGAGAGAGCCCACAAGCAGGGGGAGCTGCAGGCAGAGGCAGAGGGAGAAGTAGGCTCCCAGGTGAGCAGGGAGCCCAAGTAGGGCTCAATCCCAGGACACCCACACCCTGACCTGAACCCAAGGCAGATGCTTACCACGGAGCCACCCAAGCGCCCCTTGTTTTCCCTTTAGATTGTGTGTTTATTTGGGGGTAGCCTGGAGGTTTGCTGATGGACGTTATGGAGAGTCTAAAGCCATCCCCCACCCCCAAGCCTTTGGCTCCTCCATGGGGGAGGGGTGGAGAGGTGATGATGGGATGGACACTAGTGACCTTCTGAAGCTCTCCCACCTCTGCGTTTTTGTGATTCCGGGGTCTGCCACTGTGCAGGCCACCCGTCAGACCCCCCAACTTCAGTCTCCTCACCCTAGCCTGGCTTATCCTGACCTCCCTTTGGTTCTGTCCCAAGCGCCCAGGAGAGGCGGACCGAGCCTCTGGCTTCCCGGGAAAGCCCATGTTGCAACCAGCCCCGGTGTGCTTCCCTCCCCGGCCTTCTGGGAAGCCAGGGCTGATGCCACTGCTCCCACCGCCCTGGGCCTCACAGAAGACGTCCCCACCGCTAGAGATCCCAATCAGCCCGCTCTCCCCGTGGCACTGTGTGCTTTGGCTGCCCAGCCACAAAGCTGGGCCTATTTTTACCTATCATTCTGATATTATCTCAGGGCATAATTGGAATTGAGCTCTCAGTGCGGAAATTCTTGCTCAGAGCACAAAGGATGGAAGAGAGCTGGGAGGCTGTACTCCGGAAGGGCCCTTGCCCAAGGCCTCTTGGCAGGGATGGCTCTGGTTTCTTGGAGCTGCGGTATGGCCAACAGGTGGCTGTTGCCCTGGGAGCCCTTCTGTGCTTTTCGGTAGCTACGGGCCATGGTGCACACCGCAGGCCCCTGTCCTCTCTGCACTGTTGGATGAAAATGCGGGTGCAGTGCCCTGAGCTTTGCTTCGTGTGGCTGTGCGATCAGCGTTTGCTGGGGTTTCTGGTCCCCGTGGGAACGTGGGTCTGCATCTCACTGTTTCCCTTGGGATGTTGCCTGGTGTCCTTTAAACTGCCACACGCCCCTCTGAGTGATGCCATTTAGATTCGAGTCAGATTCCAAATCAATGGTCTCTGCCCTGAGAGCCACGCGTGTGTGTCAAGTCCCATGTTGGCTGCCCACATCAGTAATATCCACCGAAAAGCATTTTCAAGGGACATCATTTCAATGATCCATGACATTGAGTTTTTCCCTGCACAGCAAATGGGATGATTGTCTTAAAAGTAGGCCCTCTTTTTTCTCCTCTAGTTGTTATTTCTTACGTGAGGTTGATTCTAACATAATAGCAGAGGGCGGGTGTACATTTACTAGACAAGCTCATGATTTTCGGGCGACGTGACAGGGCTTACCATAATTTCTGTGAAATCCACATTTGATCATTCTGCTCCTTTCTCAGCTGGGAGGGGAGCTCTCACAGCACTCAGTACAAAAAAAATAAAGTTATGCTTTTCTTTTTTTTCCTCTTAACTATTTTTTTTTAATTATTACAGAACTAAAACCTGTAAAGTTGACAGAGTAACTTATGTACCCTAGGTATCCATCTCCAAGCCTCCGTAATGATCAACCTTTGGCTAATTCCGTCTCTTCTGATCCCCATCCACTTGCTGCCTCCAGAGTCCTTTGAAGCATATCTTAGACATCCTGGCATTCACACCTACGCTTCGTGCTATGTATCTCTAGAAGATAAGCAGTCCCTTGAAAGGCCGATACCGACTTTTCAAATGAAGAAACACTTAGGACACTTTCAGAGGGGACTTAGAAAGGAATGAAACTATATCTCTATAATTAAAAATTTATTAAACTAATACATGTTAATTGTTATCCCTACAGGCATGTAGTAAGAGGAATGGTAAGATAGATAATATTAATAAATAATAAGTGATAGATAAAATTAAAGAGAGGTCATTCAGAGGGACATGTCATCATTTTAGTCGCTTGTTGAAATGAAGACTTCAATTCTGTAGAACACAATCATAGTGCGTCCAGAATTATATATGTTGACTGTGTTTCCCCAGAGGTAAGCTCAGATCCAACTGATTTACTTTTCCATTTGCCCAGCTATGCGGGTTGGTCACGTTAGCTCTGTCCGAGTGTCTTCAAGCAGTTTTAACTGCATGCTTCTATCAGTAAAGACTTAAGCGTATCCGTAATATGACTTATTTATTTTTAAACTGTATAGATGCTCTATATTGGTGATGTTATGTACATCATAAAACACATATCAAATAGAAACTAAAAGATGAAATGATAAGTGAGAATGTGTAGCAGCTCTAATATTTTCTTCCTGCCCCCAATGGATCCTCTTGTTCATGCCCCAATTCGAAGACAGCTGGAGAAGGTGGTGGGAGGCAATATACATCATAGTGAGGTGTCTGTTGTGAAGAAAGACTGCCTGGCTCACATCCCAGTGTCACCACTCCTTAGCTGTGTGATCTCTTACACGTCACTTACCCCCTCTGAATCTATCTTCTCATTTGTGATAGGAGGGCATTCCTGCCTTATGGGGTATTATAAGGTTTAATCCTTACACAGTGCTCGGCACATGGTAAGCCTTCAATACATTTTAGCTAATAACAATGCTCCTGATGATAATGCATTCCTAGAGGGCTGGGTCTAGCTTCTGCTTCCTCTTTTTACAGAGTACCCGACATGATGCACATGCTTACTGTCACTTATTCCAGGGTTTTTGCACTGATGGTGCTGGTGATGCTGTGGTGATAGTTACAGACATGGCCATCTTGGCTGTGATCAATAGTACAGCATAGATGTTGTCACTCATTCTATTTTATTTGCATTGATGATGATGGTGATGATATGATGACATGGGGATGGTCACATTAAGGGTGGTGAATATGACCAGAAAGGGAACCTGCAGTCCCTACTGAAACTACATCATTAGTATTCACACTTGTCTTTCCTAAGAATTTACCCACTCAACAAATTTGCTGACCAAATTGTTTTGCGCTCTCCCTCCCTGGCCTCTCTGTCCTGTTGACCTGTTTTGCCCTCCTCCTATGCTTCCATGTCTCTGTCTCTTTGTAAAGTCTGCTGCTCCGTTTGCCTATACATAGACTCAGGAGAGGAAACAGCCCTCTGTTCACTGCAGGGCCATTTATTTGCCAGTGTCTATTTGGTTCTCATGTCAAGCCCTTGAGGAATATGGCTAATGCAAGAAACCTATAGAGTGTGGCCCTTTGTGGCCTTATTCAAGATGTGGCCCATGTCTTTTTAAATGTGAGAGCGGGAAGACATGGTAAGGGAGCAAACTCCTATGCTTGTGAAAACCTGGGGCAAATGCCCAAACTCCATCAGGGAGGGGTTTCTGGAATGCTCTTGCCCAAGAACTATGCCACTCAGCCCTGTGCCTCTGTTTCCCAAGTGATGGGAGACGCCTCCTGAGAAGGACTGAATCCTTACTGGCACAAGATCTCAAGAAAGGTGTTGAGGAAGGACTTTCTCCTTTCCAATATAAGGACAAAGGAAGGTTAGTGTTGCATCCAGTCGTGCCAATAAGTAAGGGTGAATTAAAACAAGAACTTGCCTTAGGCTCTTTTTTCTGGGGGCTTGTGTATTTTTCCATGAACCTTGTTGGCTGGGCTTTCAGGAAATATGCCCCACCCTCTCTAGGAGTTGTTCAGAATTTGTATGTTTAAGAAATTTGAGAGTCTGAGGTTGACATTTCATCAAGAGCACCCCAAACTCTTTCATTCCAGATATCTCCTCGGGAATTAATCTCTAGTGAATTCCAAATGCAGTAGCACCTCATAAGCTTCTATTTCTAATCTTTTTCTATAGACCACATGATATCTACATGAATATTCTCAAAATGAGTATTGACACCTAAGTATACATTTATCTTTTCATATTAATTCTTCAACTGGCATGTTGCTCATATCTCAAAATGACTAAGGTATGGAGTATGAGGTTCTGTAGAATGAGATTGTGTATTCTTAAAACCCTAGCTCTGGGGAATTGTTCTTTAATACAAATACTTTAATGACTTGAAATACTTATCAGTGTTAAACTTAATTTTAAATAATCCTGCGGTTAAAATACACTTATCTAATAACCAAACAGTCATACTATTCTAAACAATTTTGGATTGCCTTCCCAACAACATTTTTGGGGATTTCCTTGGCTGGGAGACCCCAGGTCAGGGAAGAGGAATGGATTTCCATTTGTGGCTCTGATGGGGTGGAGTGCATCCTTTTGATGGTCACTCTAATAGTGACTGGTCACAGGACTGATTCCTAAAACAGAGGTAAAAATGAAACCCAGGCTGTTGTGTGGTTGAAGAGATAGAGCTTGTATCTATACTTAGCAGCATTGTTTTGGCTAACCACGGCAGACTTACCAGTCACATATCTCATCTCTCTTTTTCAATTCCAACCCCTAATGATAGGAAAGGAATAAAAGAGAAAAAAGTCCATCCACTGTTGAAGAGATATACAAAATATGGTACATCCATACAATGGAATATTATTCAGCTATGAAAATAAATGAAGTACTGATATATGCTGCAACACGGATGAACCTTGAAAATGTTATGTGAAGTGAAAGAGTCCAGTCATAAAAGGTCACATATTATATAATTCCATTTATTGCAAACGTCCAAAGTAGGCAAATCCATAGAGGCAGAAAGCAGATTGGTGGTTTCCAGGAGATGAGAGGGAGGAGGAACAGGGAGTGACTGCTTAATAGGTATAGGGTTTCCTTTTGGGGTGATGAAAATGTTTGGCACTAGAGAGAGGTGATGGTTGCACAACACTGAATGCACTTGTTGCCACTGAATTGTATACTTTAAAATGGTTAAAGTGAATTATATGTTGTGTAAATTTTACCATGATAAAAAAAAAGACAGAATAAGACAAAAAGAAAGGTGGAAGAGAAGTCACTAGAGGCATTTCAACACATTTTGGAATATGGAAAACATTTGGAGAAATGGCAATTGACTTAACAGACTGGAGGGAGCAACAACCTGAGTGACTGTGGGAGGGGAATGAGCATTGGTATCAATGAGAAACAAGCCACAATACTGGACAGAACCATAGAAAGGCTGAGGATTGGAGATATCAGGTGCTACAGTTAGTAGCAATAAACAGGGAGGTTTCTTGAAATTCAGAATATAGAGGATTTTGGATGCTAAGGTCTTTTTCCCCCTGTGTCAAGCAGCCAGGAAACTATTTCCTGCCTCTTTCTCTTAGTTGGGGAGACCTAGAGACAGCCAAGTGCACGGTTGGATCCCATTCTGCAAACAATGGAGAAACACAAATCTACAAGTGAGACCCCAGCCCTCTTCAGAATGCTCACAGCCAGGCTTTAGTTAGCCCCATCCTTAGATCATCCTGCCCTAAGCAGAAGACTGGAATATTCCTTTGTGGAGAAACTGACTACTCCAACAGAAAACACTTATTTTCTTAATAAGATCTTTATTTTTGGAAGTTCCCTAGTAAAAAGGCAGCTCATTACCTCATCAGCTTCTGCAGATGCCCACTGGTAAGAGTTCATCATGAACCCATACTTTTTAATTGGATGTATGGTGCTTAATCTTAATTATGGAAAGACAGGCTCACTTAAAAATATTTATGTATTTTAGAGAGGGTGTGTGCACATGTGGTCACATATTATAGTGGGGGAGGGGAAGAGGGAGAAAATCTCAAGCAGACTCCCCACTGAGTGTGGAGTCCTATACAGGGCTGATCTCACATGAGATCATGACCTGAGCCAAAACCAAGACTGGGATGCTTAACAGAATGAACCGCCCAGGTGCCCCAAGACAGACTCACTTTCGATGAAACTTCCAATGTGAAAAAGAGAATATCATAAAGAGGGAAAAAACTTGATAGTGTAAAGAGAAAAGAAACTTTGGAAAAGAAAGTAAGTTAAGAAACAGAAACCTTTATATAAGTATTACACTTTGGAGAGATAAAGAAAAATATTGCATCCCTGAAACAAGTACAAAGTGCTATGGAAACAGATTAATTAGAGAAGAGAAAAGATCTCCTGGAAATTTAAAAAATGCAAAATAAAAGTAAAAAGTTAGACAGAAGGTTTGAAGATAATGTTGAAAGAATAAAACTTCAGTTTTCAAAAACAATTTAGAATCAACTCAGAAGGTGGTGTGTGACCAAAAGAAATTTTAGGATACTAGAGGAAAAGGAGGGAGAAATATACTAAGAAAAATTTCTAGAACAAAAGATCATGGGTCTCCAGATTGAAAAGATTCACCTTGTATTCAGAAAAAAAATGGACTAAAAATCTTCATTGAAATTTATCCCTGTGAAATTTTAGGACAAGGAGAACCTAAAAATTTTCAGAAGGAAAAATGGGTCGCATACAAAGGACTTGGATTCAGGGTGATGTCAGACTTCTTTAGGGCAAGAATGGATGCTACAAGAATAGAAGCAATGCCTTAAAATTTCCAAGAGAATATGACTTTTAATCAGAATTCAACATCCAGTTCAACCAAAATCCTAATGTGATGGAGGAATTAAAATATTACCTAAAATTTTACCTCCTATGCACCTATCTTAGAAGATATTGGAAAATGTACTTCATCAAAACAAGGACTTAAATCCAGAAAACAGAAGTAGGATTTGGAAAACAGGGATGCCACACAATACAGAGCACAGCTGGTGGTGGGGCTTCCCTAAGAACAGCACAAGATCAACAGCTCTAGAATGGACAGCACTGGAGGAAGAAACAGAAGGAAATACCGATCAGCTTAAGCATTTGGAAGTAGTATTCAAAATGTATGTAGCAGATATGTCACAACATTTGTAAAATAGCAGAAGGCACAAAGAAAGTTAAATGAAGATAAAGAAGGCAATGCTTAACTACCGGAAAAACTAAAGTAAAAAAAAGTCTTCAAGAAAGAAAATACAATTTGGTCTACTACTTGACTAATTGGTGAATAATAAATATGTACTTAGTCACTGATTATTGGTTTAACTCCAAATTGGGACATTTTGGAGGAAGGGGCAGGGACAGTGGAGTGTAAGAGAGAGATATGTAAATCTTCATTGACAATAATGTCTAAAATTGACATGTCAAAGAATGGCAGCATAAGGATATTATTTAGAAATAATGTCCAAATGCCAGAATGCAATACCAGAAGAAAAGCCAAAAGAGGCAAAGGTGCTTGCCTCTGGAAACAGGACTTGGGAGGTGATAGTAGGGGAACAGGGGCTTGCTGTTTTGTAGTCGTTACTGTTTTGTAAGCCTTTTAGTGCCATTAACCAGGTTTTCAGAGATGTTGATGATTAGCAAAATAAAGATTAGTTAAAAATAAAAATTATTTTAAGATATTTACCATTGTGGAGGGTGGTGATGGCATGTATGCCAAGACTGCTCAGTTGTGGTGACTTCCCAGTCTTCATGTCCCAAATGAGCACAGGTAAAAAGTGGTGGCATTTATTGGACATTTACGATATGCCAGGCTCTCTGCGTTGCCTCCAGGAATGTTTCCAACAACTCTATGAAGGAGGAGGCTCTTTTACTCTCTAACCCAGAGAGGGAAGTGACTTGCCCAGGATCCTGCAGCCAGCAGCTTGTAGGTGTGGAACTAGGATTCAGCCCAGGTCTAGGAGACCCCACAGCCTGTGTGCTCACCATTGCGGTGTCACCACCCATCCTCTGCATCCTCACTAAGTATCCATAGTGCCTAATTGTCCATGGCCTGTGCTGGGTGCTGTAAAGGAGAATTACAGCAGGCACAGTGTGCTTGACTCTTGCTGATAGCAACATGTCAGAAATACGGGAAACACACACCCATTGCTCACTGACTCAGTGCTGGGATGCAGCAAGGGGGTGGTGCAGAGAGCACGTGGGGCCCTGTAATTTGGGGGACCTGGATGCTAGAGTGATTTGGGAGTGGGGTGGGTGCTGGTGGACAGGGATTTGGAAGAAAGAAAGACGTTTTTCTGGACCAAACATATCACTCATCACTTAACCCATCACTATGGAAATCTCCTTTCCCCTTCAACAAACTGTCTCCTAGACCTGCTTTTCAATTTCTCTTCTGTTTAAATCCGATGTTCTGTTTCAAGAAGTTGATTTTATTTTTCTCTTGTATAAAATATATAGGTGAACTTTTTTTAAAAAAACTGAGAAATAGAGAAAAAAATAAACACTGTTTGCCACATCTCCTCCTTTGTTTCTTTAAAACTCATTTTTATTAATTTTTCTATCAAACAAATTCATGTTTATAGTTCAAACATTCAAACAATGCCCCAAGTTTATAAAGACCAACTGCGGCCCTTATGTTCAGCGCTCTGATATTTTCAGTTGCTGCTTTGGGTCCTTATCTCCATATTTTCCAACATTTATTTTTTTAAGACTTTAATTTATTTGACAGAAAGAAAGAGCGAGAGAGAGTATAAGCAGGAGGAGAAGCAGAGGCAGACGCCCTGCTGAGCAAGGAGCCCGATGCGGGGCTCGATTCCAGGACCCCGGGATCATGACCTAAGCCGAAGGCAGATGCTTAACCGACAGAGCCACCCAGGCGCCCTAGTTCTCAACATGTTTAAATGGCATTTCTTATCGATTGGTTGGATTTATTGCCATCAAAAATGAGGACTTCAATCAGTCACTTACAGTGCCTTCCTCTCACCATGTCTACTCTTTCCACCCATACTCAAAGTCCTTTCCCCCATTCCCCAGGCGGTAGTAATACCAGCATATTGGGTAAGTCGAGGTCACTGTTCATGTGATAACTGTACAAAGAGTGTTCACAGCTGAGCCACTTAATACATTAGGAGTAAATATTCTATCTTTTACCAGTCCTCACCCTCTACCCCTGCCCTCCACCTCACTCCGGCATTCACAATGACCTCATTTTGCTTTTGCTTGGCTTTCCAAGTACTTGTCACCAATTTTTCTCCCAATTCCTTTCTCCAAATCTAAGATTTTTTTTCCATCTCAATTAGACTGTCCCATCAGGTAGTTTATCAACTCTACCTTTGCCTCAGTTGATATCTCTTCCAGAACCCTCCACCCTGCTCTGGTGGTCATTCCTGCCAGCTGCCCCACTGTTTTCCTGGGTTTCTGACCTTTCCTCCATCATCCTAGAAATTCTAGTCTCACTTTTCTTTTTTTCTTTTTAAAATTTTTTAAAAGATTTTATTTATTTATTCATGAGAGACATAGAGAGACACACAGAGACACAGGCAGAGGGAGAAGCAGGCTCCATGCAGGGAGCTCAACGTGGGACTTGATTCTGGGACCCTAGGATCACACCCTGGCCCAAAGGCAGATGCTCAATTGCTGAGCCACCCAGGCATCTCTAGTCTCACTTTTCTTATGTTGGATCAAGTGTCTCCTGGATCCCATGTCTTTCTGTCTCCTGAGTTTATTCCTTCAGTTGGATCTAATTCACCACCTGTGAACTTCCTACAAAAGAGAAAAAGAAATGTTTTCTGAATTCTGGGCTGAATTTTGAAGTCACCAGCCTGGAAGCATGACCGTGCCCTTATTTGTACACCAGGATTCCCCTTGCACCATAGACAGTCTCCCTTCTATCTCCACAACTCGCAGTGAACCCATCCCCCAGGACAACACTGTTGAGTGTCCTGGTTTGGCACGAGGCCACTGCCTATGCCCAGCAAGTGCCAATCAACAGCACTTGTCTTAATAATACCTTAGCCTCAACACCCAAGGTTTAAGTTGGATTAATCACCTAATAAAGAAACCTTCACAAGTGCTAATTACTAGCCTAGTCTTCATATGAGGCCCATTTAAAGAGGTGCCATTTCAGAAGCTGTAGTGCTTATAGTCACTTAACAAACATTTATTAAATGTCTACCATATACGAGACACCATGATAGAGCTTTAACATGAGTTATACGATCTAGTCCTCATGGTGATCCTGTGAAGTGGGCATTATTGCCATTTGTAAATGAGGCAACAGTTTCAGAGAATAAAGCTTCTGCAGCTATTTATTCAAAATATTTACTGAGAACCTACTATGTGCTAGGTGATGAGGATCCTGTGAGGGGCAGACACACACATCTTTGGCCTCATGCAGAGTCTAGTTGAACCAAGGGAGACAGACATCAAATAATTTTACAAATAGTTTATTAAATACCTTTGAGATAAGTGCCACGAGAAAGAATATGAGGTGCTTTGTCCTAGTCGAGGGAATTAGAGAGCGTTTTCTGGAGTATATTGAGAAAGGTGAGTGAGGGTTAACCAGATGAAATGAGGTATAAAGGAGAGAGGGAAGGAAGAGAATAAGCAAAGGCTCGTAGGTGAGGAGGGGTTTGCATATGTGAGGAGCCAATAGGCCGTGTGAACAGAACAGAGAGGAATGATGTGCCATAAAGCTCAGTGGGGACCAGGTCAAGGAGCAGGTCGTGAAGGTTTTGTCTGCTAAGGGACCTGAGCATTATCTTTGAGGACCACGGGAGGCAACGAAGAGTTTTGATCAGTGGAATGAAACAATGAGATTTGTTTTATAAAAACTCCTTCTGGTTGTTGTGGGGATAAGCGCTGGAGGAGGCAAGAGTGGACATGGGGAGAACCTAGAAAAGGCTGCTCCCGATGTCAGAACCGAGGTGACAGCTGCCTGCATTAAGGGGGTGCTGGTGGAGATGGGGACAAGCGGAGGGACCCAGGATGTATTTGGCAAGAGGGTTGCTCAAGGTCACATGAAGCAGAGCTGGAATCTAACCCCAGCTCTTGTGGTGAAGAGGGAGGCCAACACTCTGATCCACGAACGCTGCCTCTTTCTCTGTGCAAGGGTGAGAGTGCACACGCACCTGTTCTCTCCCTGAGCACTGGTTCGGGAGGCTATTATAACCTAATAGTTGTGAAGAATCTCTTCCTTGTGCAAGGATAGAGCTTCTAAATTATGCTGTGTAATATGTCGGTCATTTGGGATATAAAAAGAAAACATAATCACTGCTTTTAAGTAATCCTAATAAAGGCTATAGGAATGTAAACAGGGTCCTCAAGCAAAATGAAACACGAGGAAGTCATAGAAGCTCTAGAGTCTCACATAGTTCTTAGGGTCACAATCCCAGCACTCCAGCTTTTGACTGTTTGACCACACTATCCCCAGAAATATTTTTAATGGTCCTGGAATTAGGGTGCATTTCCCTAAACAGATTTAAAATAACACTACTCTTGGACAGCCCAATTCTTAATCTGGGTCAGAAATTGTATTCCTCAGAAACAATAATAAGGCATTTGAAATTATTTTATTATTATTTTTAGGTCTAAATATTCTACTAAATGGATTTATTGATCGATGCTTTAAAACCTCATTAATAAGCCTCTTGGCTGTGGGGCCAGTAGGTAGGCAATCTGAGAATAAAACCATATGACCTAAATTCCCTATAGCATTCATAGATTCCATGTATAAAAACCATTGTCAGAACATGTACCTAATTTTGGTCTGAAAATAAGATTCACCTTCTGGGTGAAGTGTGTAGGACCTTGAGAGTATAGTTGACCCTTGAAAAACAGGGGCTTGAAAAAAAAAAGAGAAACACGAGTTTGAACTGCATGGGTCCACTTACATGCAGATTTTTTTTTGATAATACAGTGGAATACTATAAATGTATTTCACTTAATTTTCTTAATATTTTTTCTGTAGTTTATTGCATCGTAAGAATACGGTATATAATACATGTAACATATAAAATATATGTTCATCGACTGTTATTAGTAAGGTTTCCGGTCAATAGTAGGCTATTAGTAATATATTTGAGGAGTCCAAAGTTATGGATTTTTGACTGTGTAAGGGTGTCAGCATCCCTAACCCCCATATTGTTCAATGATCAACTGTATGTGTTTCCAATGGAACGTTCGGAGTTCAGTTTGAAAGGGGGGCAGGGCTTTGCAGATCTCATAGTTTCTAGACTAGGAATTCTCTTGCAGATGCCTTGGGAATTCAGGCCATGTCCTTTGGGAAACCTTCTCTGAGCTGCCATATGGATGGGGCAGGGCCGAAAGGCGGAAAAGAATAAATATTGTTTATGATGCATGATTTATTCTCCAGGGTTGTAAAACCCCGTGTTACCTGGCCTAGGCCTTAATGAAATAGATCGAAATGCATGAAGAGAGTGTTCAGTGGCAAACTGGTAAATATTTATTGACATGAATGTGCAAAAGCAGTTTATAAATCACAAATGATACAACACTCTTTATTGTAATTTCCTTATAGCTAATGGATTCCCACAGGATGCTTTTGATTTTTGGCTCCGGGCTCCAGAGTATATCCAGAGTATAGCCAGTTCCTTATTTCAACTGCTAAACAAGTGCGGTTCCAACATGAAGGTGGATTGATATTTGATGTTAATAGGTAAGAAGAAAGCAAAAAGCAAAGCTGCATATCGGGTCTCCGATCATTTGTCAATGACAAGGGTATCTTCTTGGCTGAATGAGATGATCTTTTCAAATATTGGAGGACTACTTCCTCAGGTGTTTGGGTTTTGTGTGTGTGTGTGTGTTTCTATTTGTAATATTTTGGCTACAAACACATTTTAAAATTTAATCAGCATTATTAACATTTTTCCGTCACTTGCTTAAAAGTATTGACCAGGGATCAGTAAACTAGGGTCTGTGGGCCCAGTCTGAGCTCCCTACTTCTTTCTGTAAATAAAGTTTATCGGTATTCCTGCCCAGAGGTTTTACATATTGTCACAGCAGCTTTTGCCCTACAGAGGAGGCTAGACAGAGACTATAATATTTACTATCTGGCCCTTTACAGAACAAAGTGTGCCAACTCCAGGTTTAGACAGTCAACAAAAACAATAAATCAGACCTTGATCTGGTGGTGTTTGCTGACTTCTGTAGTGTAACTAGTCCCACTGTGGCCAATTCCAATCTTCCAAGGTGCCATCACTAAACACAGAGTTGGGAGGAGATGCACACAGCACACCACGGGACAGAGCTCTCACCCTACAGCTACGGCACATGTCCATAACCTCCAGAGCCTCCATCACGGCACAATGTGGTAAGTTAATTAAGAACTTACGAGTTTTCAGTACTTCCTATCTTTGTTTCTAAATATAATTTGTCTAGTTTTAAATTTATATCATTTCTTTTTTTGAAGATTTATTTATTTATTTATTTGAGAGAGAGAGACAGAGCACGGGGGTGGGGGGAGGGAGAGAGAAAATCTCAAGCAGACTCTGCACCAGATGTCAGAGCCCAATGCCGGGCTCCATCTCACGACCCTGAGATCCTGACCTGAGCCAAAACCAAGAGTCTGACTCTCAACCGACTGAGCCACCCAGGTGCCCCTAGCATTTAGTTTTTAATATGGTTGTTGTGTTTAACAAATGGTTTGCAAAATTTCTGATCATTTAACAATCCAGGATCGTGAGCTGATTCCATTGCTTTCCTGTGGTGTCCAGCCATCCCGCCCCCTTTGTCCCCCCTGCCAGTTTTCCTATCTCCAGGAGAAAACCGCTTCTTCTCAGCACACCTGGTTCCCAAAGTGACCTGTGCCCTTATAATGACCTCCTGGCTGTCTAGGGACCCCACTTTTTGCTAGTCTCGTCTTTGACAACAGCTTCTTCTCAAAGAATCCCCATTCCCTCTCATCCATATCGGGCAACACGTTTAGTTCTGTGGTGGAGCTGATCTCAGATAGCTGGCAGCAAATTACAGCAAGGTATGGATGATTAACAGTTGATTATTTAAGCAGGGAATGTCTGCGTTTTAAGAAAAGGGGTTCTGGTCGACCCAAAAGGTGGTAGAGTCTGCATGTGTGGTCAGACTGCAGATGTGAGGGGTGTCTTTGGAATGCTGGGGTGCCAGCACCCCTCAGGCCCAGTCAGGGGGTCTTCATCGTCCCCACCAGTACAGCACTGGCCCAAACGTGCCCCTGATGTTTCTCATTTCTCCTGACAACCTTTTCCTCTTTTCTCTCGGCTTTAGCCCTAACCCTCCCTTCCCACTTTTCTTCCTGTTTAGACCACACTGTGGCGGCTGAGGTGAGGCAGGTGTTACATAGACACGGCGGGAAAGGGATCAAGAAACCTACAGCTGTTTGTACTCATCTAGAACCTTCAGCTCCTGCGTTGTGTGGTCTTGGCTGATACTGGACACGTCTGGTGTTTTGTCAGAATTAGTGTGTTCTCTGTCCCCGGTTGGCTCTACCGTCTGGCACCTTGGCACATTGTGATGAGAAGAACTGCCAGTGGGAAGATAACACAACCACTGAGAAGCAGGACCCCGAACAACTGCAGTTCAGGAGACTGGGGTGGGAAGGGGTGCTCCCGTACGGCCCTTGAGCTGGAGTGGAAGGAGATCGTGGGGAGCCCTGGCACCCCGGATAAGAGGTGGAGTGAAAACACAGGAGGAGGAGCTAGGTCAGGCTCTGGACTGACGACGGTGTTAACAGATGAACCAGCGGAGGGGAAAGGCGTTTGCCTGCCGACACGTAGCCATCGCGTGCCTGCCGTGCTTCGGGCCTTGTCTAAGTCCTGGGCTACACCTCGGGATAAAATGAAGCCCTGTTCTTATGTCCCTTACATTTCTAGTGGGGCGGGACAGAAACACGGCAGAGGGCAGCAGCCAGAGAACAGGGCAAGGGGTCAGGTGAGTGGCGTTAGGTCGTGGAGTGACTATGGGGCAAGCAGGAGTCTTTCGGAAGGTTTTGAGCAAAGGGGTGTCAAGTTCTGACTTGTGTCTCAAAACGACAACCCTGAGTTGGTTGCCGTGCAGGGAGCCCAGGGAAGAGGCTGTTGCGAGGTCCAGGCGCAGGTGGTGGGGTCCCAGGGAGGTGGTGACAATCAGCAGATTCTGGGGACGCGGTGAAGGCACATGGACCATGGGCTGTGAGAGGAGGAGGAGAAGCCTGGGAAGACTCCAAAGGCTCTGGCTGGAGGAGCTGGACGGATGGCACTTCCGTCCGCCGAGGCGGGAAAGGGTGGGAAGGGGGGTGTTGAGGGTTGGATGTGGACATGGTAGTTTCGGTGGCTCAGCCGACGGCACGTAGATGGTGAGTACGCGGCTGCACACGCGGACCTGGAACGCAGGGGCGAGGCTGGGTGTTGGTAGGAGTTTGGGAACCATCGGTAGGTAGCGGGCATTTCAAGGCACGAGACAGATTGACCCACGTGTGGAGAGAAGAGGTCTGAACACTGGGTTTTGGGCCTTGACATTCAGGGCAGAGGACACGGTAGAGAAGATCCCATATTTATGAAATGAAGAATCCTCTCTGTCGGGGCCTTTACCAAAGGGCCACGTGGGAAAGGGTTCGGTGGCAAGTGGACAAGTCCTCCTGACAGTCCCCAGACCCGGGCCGGTGAGGCCTCTTTCCCAGGGACTGGGATACCTGGCAAAGCTTCCCTAGGTCAGTTTTTTCTATTTATTTTTTTCTCTAAGTCAATTTTCAGTTAAAATGTACCTCATGCGGCTTTCCAGTGTGTCCTACGGTCAAGTAAATAACAATAGGATGGGGCGGCCCCAAGCAGACGGGGTGCCTGTGCAGTTGTCAGGCCGGAAGGACGGGGACTGGCGGAAGGCTGTCCTGCGACTCCCTAAAGAGAGGAGCCGCAGACGCTGGGTGCCGAGCCCCGCGTACCTCGCCCGGCCCCCCGTGGGTTAAACACCGGTTTCTCCCTTCTTTCAAGTCCCAGGGCTGCCACTGGTAGCTGTGTGAGCTCAGGAAAACCGCTTAACTTCTCTGAGCCTCTGTGTCCTCATCGGTACTAAGTATTCCCAGCAAAGGGTGTTTGTAAAGATCAAATTATTCTAAATAGTTGGAAGCAGGTAGGGAACTGCAAAGTCATTTGCAAATAAGAGGTGGAAACGACTGTGCTCGATTTTTCACACTTTGCACACGTGGTGGGTTCGATACTCCCCTCACCGAATGGATGGGCCCCAGGACTCGAGGCTGCCAAATCGACGTGGGAACACTGTCTAGGCTGATGTCCCGTATGGTGGGCTCGGAGAGGCAAGGTGGTGGGCTCACTGGTCGAGCCCCATCGTCATCCCTGACCCCCCGACCGAATTCCCAGCTCCCACATCAGTCCTCACGCTTTCCCTCCCGTGTCCCATCTGTGTCCTTTCTGTGCTGGCCGTCAGTTGAAGACACCTCTGGTCTTCCTCGTCTGCATCCCGTGAGGTCACTAAAAGGGCAAGAGGGGGCTGTGGGGTGGGGACGACCCTGCCGGGCGGCCTCACCCCTGGAACCAGGTTGAACTGGGGTGTGGGCCGAGTGTGTGCTGGGGGCGGGTGCAGGGAAGGTCCGGGCTTAGTCTATCTGCCTTCCGGCCTTGACATCCCCAAACCACCTCCCTGTATTCTCCATTCCTCGGGTTCAAGGTCAAGGAATGGGATCCAAGCTCTTCCAGCCCCTTCTCTTTGGGATTCCGGGTCGTGACCTGCTGGGAAGCTCCCGGCCTCTATTTCAGAATCACCCCACCAGGTGGCGATGTTTCCTCAACCCCAAAGCAAGGTCTCATTCAGGGAAAAAGTCCACATTTGTAGCCAGGTTTGGGTTTTTGCTTTTTTTTTTTTTTTTCTCCCCTGAAAGTGCAAAAGAATGATTTCTCCACAGTTGGGGAGGAAGGAAGGAACTTTCCTTCTGAACCCCTCGGGCAGTTTATGCTGCAAACAGATAGGGCCCCCCTTTAAGAGGTTTCTCCTCCCTGCCACGAGGGGAGTGGGAACACGGGTTTGAGTTTTGTCCTGTGGTTGTGTCCACGGGGTGGGGGCAGGCGTGGGGGCTGGGAGACACTGGGCCTGCTGGATCCTAGGGAGTTAGGGCCGGTGCACAGAGCACTAGCCCTGGGCCTGCACGAGCCCTGCAAATCTCCACCCAGAGAAGGGCACTGGACGCCAATTTTTTTCCAGGCCGTTCGGGGGTAGGTGCTCCAGGGGCTGAGGTGGTCCTGCCCGAATCAGGCTGCTTTGTTCGTGGAGGTCAGTGATGCAAGAGGGCGGCGTTGCCCAATCACACAGATGGGGAAACTGAGGTCCAGAGTGTGTGTTGGTTCTCCAGATTCGACCTCCTTGCCAGATTACTTTTTCCTTACACATTTCAAATAGACTTTTCCAACTGTGTCCTCTGGTGTGTGCAGCCAGCACACGTAGTTAAGCCTGGTGCCCTCTAGGCCTGCCAAGCCCCTGCATTATGCACACCAGGGCACGCTGCCCAGGAAGAGACTCCCATAGCTGGGTGGTTTGTTCAAAGACAGTGGTACCCGCAGACCAATCCAGAAGGAGAGGAAACTCATTTAAAGTAACTGTTTATTAACCTGTGAGACAGATCTCACAGTAGGGTTTGTTTGTTTGCATTTAATAATAATATAGTAATAACGAACTTTTGTGCAGTGTTTCCTATGGACGGGGTTCTGTGTTAAGCACTTAGCATGGTTACATCCTATATATACGTTATGTCTTATACATGGTTATATGCTCTTCCCAACAAAGCTGTGAGGCAGCTATTATTATCAATTTATTATAGAGACTCAGAGACGTGGAGGAACTACTATCGATTTATTATAGAGGCTCGGAGAGGTGGAGTAACTAGCCCAACGTCACACAGCTGGCAGGAGCAGAGCCAATATTCACACCCTGATTTGCCCAAGTCAGGTTTTGTTTTTTGTTTTTTTAGCCTCCACGTTGTGCTTCATGATACTTTCTCCCATTCGTAGGATCTGATATAGAAACCTGCTGGAGTTTCTGGAGTCCCCGCAACCATTTCATCATTTTCCTTTTATGAAGGCTCAGTGACAGTGAGCCAGCTTATGGCCTAGAGATGTGGGGACATCAGTGTCACATCTACAGGACACCCAGGACATGCACGGTTGCATGGGATGAGGAGATGCTCCCGAAGGAAGGTGTTGGCACAAGGAACCATAAGACTGTCTGTTTGGAAGTGTTTCCCAGGACTTGCAAAGGCCGGATGCTGGCCGTCTGGGGACCTGAGGAACAGCTTTGTCACACGTAGTCTGCATGACCTCATCTGGGCCTCAGGGCAGCGTGTGGCCTCAGGGGACCAGTTTGTCCCCACCTCCCAAGGGACAATGTCTCAAATACTGGAAGTTCTCTAGAAAAACGGATGCCAGATAGAAACGGCCTTCAGAAATCAAGGTTCCTGTTTTCTCTCAAATGGATGTAGAATTGAAGTACGTTAAGGTGTAGATGCCTGCTGGTCAGTGCGCAGGGCAGTAGTTACAGGTACAGAGAAAGGGACGAGGGTCTCCAGTCCACAGATTTAGATTCACAGCTCAAGGCCAACCCTTTCTAGCCAGGGGAACTTGGGCAAATTACCTAACTCTTTGAGTCTTCATTTCCTTATTTTTGAACAGGGGGCAACATGACATACAACCTAGGGTTGCAGGTTCCAGGTTCCAATGAGGTGGCGTCTCAGAGGTGCCTGGCGTGGTCTATGCAACACAGTAAGTGTTCAATAAATACTAATGATGATGATGAAGGAGGTTGTGTTGATACCCTTCCAGCTAGCTACCCTCTCCTTTATTTCAGATCCTTCTTTAGGACCACGGTAAGGGACTTTAGAATCTCTGAGTCCATTTAAACCCCATTTATCCAGAGTGCCTGGCCATTTCTGCCTGTTGATGGCTCATTTGTTTCAGGGATGACCCTCACCCTCCACATCCCCATTCCATGTTTTGCCAGACTCCAGAATTTACGTAGTGAATTCTCAGGGCTTTAGGAGCCATCATCTATGATGAGTTTACTACCTGTGCCCAATAAATGTTCAATGAATAAATAAGAGCCAATAAAACTATAAAAAAAAAGAAGAAGAAAAATAAGTATCCTTATAAGTTCTTTAGATGTTAAAAGGTCTTTATATTCAAGTTGCTCAGAGTCAAGAGTGTATCTAATAAAGATTTTACAAAGGGCCTGGGGTGGCGTGACCAAAGAAAATAGGAGGCCCCGATATCCATCACTGGCCAGATGAAGAGCCACATGGGGCAGGGCCAGTGGCCTTGCATCTCCAGGTCTGATAAACAACATGAAGGAGGACGTTCAGGACATTCAGGTCAAAGCATTATTACCCATCAGAGAAAGGAGACCAGAAGTGGAAGAGGGAGAGAGGAGGACACCTCCCAAGGGCACCTGACTCCAAAAATAGGGACTATGAATCTGTAACAGAGAGGTTTTTAAAAAGTGGTATTAGACTAGCTTGATGACGTTCTAGTAGCTACATAGAAAAGAGCCATAAAGAAGGCCACGAAAACCATCATATCTCACCTCCATCCACCTACCACATTGCCTGAAATTCTATCACTAGGATTTTTTTTCCTCTGAGTTTCCTTTGAGTTTTGAGTAATAAACAAGTGAGAATAACCTCTGGAAAATTCTTATTTTATATCTTCAACTTTTGGATGGTCTCTTCTAGTTTATAAACATACAAACAAAACCTAAAAACTTCTTAGTGTCTTTTCCTTCCCTTTTTTTTTTTTTAAAGATTTTATTTATTTATTCATGAGAGAATAGAGAGAGGCAGAGAGAGAAGCAGGCTCCATGCAAGAAGCCTGATATGGGACTCGATCCTGGGACTCCAGGATCATGCCCTGAGTCAAAGGCAGACGCTCAATGACTGAGCCACCCAGGCATCCCTGTTTTTTCCTTTCTTATTACAAAAGAGATCCACATTCATGATAGAATATTTGCAAAAAGAGATTAGTGAAATTAAGAAAATAAATTCAGCCTATAATGTAATTACCCAGGGATGGTATTATTAAAATTTAGGTATTCTGTTCTCCTATTTTCTTTTTTAAAAAAATCTTTTCTTATGAAATTTAATACAATATAACCATCTTTTTTATAGTTAACAATTATTATTTCTTATGTAAAAGATCTTGAGTTATGAAACCTTCTCCTGTATTTTCTCCTAAATTTTGATAATTTATAGGTTTATACAGGGTTACCTTTCAAATGAAGTTGAGAATCCACCTATAATTGATTTCTGTAAATGGCATGAAGTAGGGACAAGTTCTGTTTTTTTTTTCCCCCCAAATGGATATCCAATTGTGCCAATACCATGCTTTCCCCACTACTCTGCAATATCACTTCTTGTTGAAAAATCAGTTTTCCACGTACGGCTCTTTTTCTGGGTACTCTTGTTTTTCATTGGATTGTCTGTATGTTGGAAAAAGATAGGATGGTAATAAATAACCCCAACATCTCATGGCTTCAGATACTAAAGTTATTTTTCCCTTACAAGTCACTGGCGATTCAGGAGGTGCATTGGGGCACCTGTTGAGCACTCTCTATCCAGAGAAGAGAGACTGGAGATTGCCCATGAGGTTTTCACTGAGTCACCATGAAATCTTACTCATCATTCACTTCCTCTTATGATGTGTTGCCAGAACCAGTCAGAGAGTTAGACTCACGTGCAAGGAAGTATGAAGTGCTGTCTGCCATATGCTTGGAAGGGGAGGCTACCCAGATATTGGAAAACACTAGTAATGTCTACCTTCCTCTATATCCTTGAATGAAAATGACAGTCTCAATCTTTATCAAACTTTGATAGTAACACTCAATACCTGACAGAGTAACTCCTCTGACCCTGTGTTTCTTCTTTAGGAAGGTCTTGGCTAGTCTTGGATCTTGGCAAGTCCATATACATTGTAGAACGTGTTTGTTAAATTCTGAAAAAAATCCTGTTGGGACTTTTACTGAATCCACAGCTCAATCAAGGGAGAAGTGATATTTAAAATATTGAGTGTTCTGGGGCAGCTGGGTGGCTCAGTCAGTAGAGCGTGCAATTCTTAATCTCAGGGTCATGAGTTCAAGCACCATGTTGGGTGTGAGCCTAGTTAAAATTTAAAAAAAAAAACATGAAAAGGAATAAAATAATGAGTGTTCCAATTCAATAACATCAAGTTTCTCTCCTTTAATCCAAGTTTTCTTTATGTTCTTTCAATAATATTTTATAATGCTTTGCACAGAGGTCTTGCATACCTTTTGTTAGATGTCCCCCTAGGTTTTGGATATTTTTAAAAGCTAGTGTTAATGTTATCTTTACATTTTCCCCCATTTTATAAAGTTTGTAGTTGGTATAAAATTTTTTTCTTTAAGATTTTATTTGTTTAATGGAGAGAGAGGCAGAGACATAGGCAGAAGGAGAAGCAGGCTCCCTGTAGAGAGCCTGATGAGGGACTCGATCCTAAGACCCCAGGATTACGACCTGAGCCAAAGACAGACACTCAACCACAGAGCCACCCAGGTGTCCCTAGACTGACTTTCTGATAATAAAGCAAGATTGACACCAGCATCCTGGATTAAGCCAACTTTGAACGTGATGTGTTTTCCTTTTTATATATTGTTAGCTTTGGCTTGTTAATACTCTGGTTAGGGACTTTTCCACCTGTTCACAAGTAAAATTGGCCTGTAATTCTCTTTCCCATGAGACCTTCCTTCTCATACTCTTAGTATTACATTTTCTTTAAACATTTCATAAAATTTGCTTGAAGCATTAAAGATTCTATTTGTGAGAAATTTATTTTTAACCAAAAATAAATTATTTTAATATAGAATTATTCAGATTTTTAAATTTCTTTTTTGTTAGTTTTGCTAAGAAATGTTTTCCAAGGGATTTGTCTATTTCATCTAAATCTTCAAATTTATCTATAGAGTTGTTTATAATATTTCCTTATTATCTTGCTAATGTCTGTGACACATGTAATGATTTTTTTCAACACTGACATTAATTTTTTGTGCCTTTCCCTTTTTTGTCTTGATCTGTCTCAGCAGAGGTTTATCAATTTCTTTGGTCATGTCAAAGATCCAAACTTTGACCTTTTTGATACTATTTTATTTTTGTTTCATTAATTTCTCCTCTTATCTTTTTTATTTTCTTCCTTGCATGTATTTGGGAGATAATTTTGCTCTTCTTCTAGTATTCCTGAAGAAAATATGTTAAGTCTGCTCACTGTATTCTTCTCATCTTTGTATTTTCCATCATTTTTGTCTCTCTCTGCTTTTTCCTGGGTAATTTCTTCTGACCTGTCTTTTAGTTCACTAATTATCTTTCTTTCTGTGTTTAATCTGTGATTAAACCCATCTGTTGATATTTTCACTTTGTTTATTGGATTTTTTTAAATGTTAGAATTTCTATTTGATTCTTTTCTCAAACTTACAAATTATTTCATTTCAGTTGATTGATGAAAGACCTTAAGTTCAATTTTTATCTCTTCGAGCAGGGTAAGCACAGTTGTTTATAGTCTTTATGTAAATATGATCTCTTTCATCAATCTTTCCAAGGTTCTGGTAGTGGAAGTAGCCATGAGGGGCAAAGACTCTCTCCTTTGGGCTCCTTCAGTCTTCACCCACATTTATTTATGACATCTATTATTTTCTTATCTCATTATTTAGATAATTTTATCCCTCACTAGACAAATGGTTCAAGGTTCATCAAAGAGAAATTCTCTTTCTGGTTTATCTTTGTATTTTTCATAGTATCTAGCAGAGTTCCACTGAAGGCATGAAGATATTATGGGGGCACCTGGGTGTCTCAGTTGGTTAAGCATCTGCCTTCGGCTCAGGTCATGATCTCAGGGACCTGGGATTGAGTCCATGTTGGGCTCCCTGCTCAGTGGGGAGTCTGGTTCTCCCTCTCCCTTTGTGCTCTCTTTCTCTTGCTTGCTCTCAAGTAAATAAATAAAATCTTTTTAAAAGAGATATGAAAGTATTATTAATAAATGAATGAATGAACATCATTTTTACTTACCTACCTACCTACGTCTCACTTATATCTTCCTTTGGCTTCTTCCCTAATCTCAAATACTACTTCCTTCCCCATGGTTCACTGTGCTCAAGCCACACTGATCTCTGTGCTGTTCCCTAAGTAATAAAAACACTCTAGCCTCAGAGTCCTTGTACTTACTCCTCCTCCTTCTGTCTGGAATGCTCTCACCCCAGATGTACATCTGTGTTATTCCCTCATCTCATTCACATCTCTTATCAAATGTCACTTCTGCAGAGAGATCTTCTCTGACCACCTCATCAATAATAGCATTTGCTCTCCCCTCTGCCATTCTCTATCACCTCATCCTGCTTTATTTTGCTTCATAGCATTTTTTATTAAGTGACAGGAAGTTGTAAGTGTACCTGTTTATTTTTGTCTCTACCACAATTTTATAAGCTGAGGGAGGGGACTATGTTTTTTGTTGCCTGTTTTATGGCCTTAAACCATATCTGGCACATAGAAGGCCCTCAAGAACTATTTATTGAGCTAGGTGCCATGATAACTGATATATATATATATCAGTTACTTACCTACCTACCTACTATATCCTATATCCAACTCTACTATATATATATATATATATATTCTCCTTAAAAATATATATATATATTTAAGTTCTCCTCTAGCAGTTCTGCAAGTTTAATATGCCATTATTGTCTCCATTTTACTGATGAGTAGACTGAGGCTCAGAGAAGTTATTTAACATGGCTGAGGAGACACAGCTAGTGAGTGATTGACTTGGAATTTGAGCCCAGGCCTCTGCCTTCTAAAATTAGCCAGGACAGTTTGACATATGTGACAAATGTCTACTGAGACATGTACATAAAATTAAGTGACACGGAGTGGGATGCCACAGCTGTTGGGAAGGATAAAAGGAGAACACCGAAGATTTTGGGGAGCACCAGACGTTTTCTTAGGGATCAGTAGCCTTCCATACATCCTTCAGGTGATCACCTTGGTCTGATCATCCCCCAGCCCTGCTCGTGCCTAAGTGTCTGTGCAACAGTTTCACTCCTCTGACTGATTCAAACAGCAGTGTCAACAGAATGGTGACCAGATGTGTAAGCAATGTATTAGACAAAAGGAAAAGGTAGCTCAGATGGCACAAGATTGTCCAGATGTCAAGCACCCCATGGTTGCATACTTGCCCATTCATGTTACTCATTTTTTTAAACATTTGTGATAAGAAAAATAGTTGGGCTACTTCCCCTGAGGCCTCCCTGGTTGGATTAATGCAGACATCTGTGGCTTCAGGTTTTCGGGTTGGTTCCTACTGGTTTGGGGCAAAACCAGCAACTTCTGAACCAAATGCAGGGAAGATCTTCCAAGAGCCCCTAGGAAGAATTGAGGAGGACCACCAAAAGACCATGAGGAGTCTCACCTGCCAAGATCCCTTCCTATCACGTGATAGCTTAGTAGAATTGGATGCCATTCACCTGCCGCTCTGCAGCTACGTTGACATCTTATTCAGGAACAAGCAATAAGAAAACCCAGACCCTCTAGAGAATAGGGTTAGGATGCCCCCCAGAAACAGATCAGCATATAATTGTCCCCATGATCCTCTGAAGATGAAGTGGGCTCCATTCTGGGAACCGTGATGTAGACAGACAGGAGCCCAACTTTGGAGTCAGGCAGAAACAGCTTGGAATTTGGGCCATAGCTAGATGACTCAGGGGCAATAATTCCATCTAAGTCTTAGATTTCTTACGTGTAAAATGGGAACTATAACAGCTACTTTTTATAAGGTTACTTGTGAAGAGTAAATGGGATCATGTGCATGCAGTGTCTGAGGACGAGGCTGACACATAGTAGGATGTTATAAATGGTACCTCTTATTGGGATGTAAGCCTGACAAGCTGGGGTTTTACCTCATGGGCCAAAAACCAGCTCTCTCATCATCTTGCTGATCTCTCCTTGTCTATGGTCAATGACAACTTTTTCTGCCTCATAGGACAGTGGCCCTCAACATTTGTTTTTCATAAGAATCCTCTGGAATGCTAGTTAAGAGCACACCTTCCCACCATCCATTCCTCAGATCTTCTGTTTCAGTAGGTGGGGTGGGGCCCAGGAATCTGAGTTTTTACCAGACACCCTCCCCCACCCTCCTCCACCATGCAATTCTGACTTTGGGAAACACTGCTCTAAGATTTACAGAAAGCTGACAAAGCCTAGTTGGCTGAAATGCAAACTATTTTTCTAAAGACTGAAATAGAAATGCATACTCCCTCAAACTCCTTTGGATGTGCAATTTGCATAGTTATAGCACCTTTTCATCAAGTGCAAATGAGACCCAAATGAGTCCTTATTTTGACCCATAAAGAATGGGTTGGGGAGAGATAAAAGAGGCTGAATGCCATAGGGAAATTAACACCAGCCCACAAGACACCTGGATTCTAGCTTTGCTCTGTAGTTCACTAGCTGTGCCACTTTGGATGTGTTCTCTTTTCTGTAAAATAAAGTGGTGATCCCTGTCCTGTCCATGTCTCAGGGATGAGGTGGGCTTCGATGAGATGAACGGGCTTTGGAAAGGATAAGCTCCTTGATGAGCCCAAAAGACAAAGAGCTATAATATTGATGGAGCTGTGAGGAGAGGCCAGTTATATCCTGTATCAGTTGGAATTGAATCAGGAAAGCAGAAAGCAACTCAAGTGTTTGCAATAGAGGGAATCTAATGTAGGGAATGGGTCACACCAGTGGTGGAGGGTCTGTGAAACCAAACTGGGCATGGTGAGGTAACTCAAAGGTTAACGAGAGGGGAAAGTCACTATTCTATGCAAGGCTGAAGAGAGAAGGGGAGGAGGTAGTGTTACCAGAGTCCCCAGTGGGCTTGTCTGGAGGGAGCTAGAGTCATGGAGGAAATGAAGTGGCTGCTGGAGGCATGCCCAGGGCAGAGAGGGAGGGAAGAGATACCCTGGCTTCCTCCTTCTCATCTCCTGCTGGCCCCCTCACTGGCTGAACCTAGGGGCTGGCTGACATGGGGGCCTGGAGCCTGAGAAAGTCCTGGAGCCTCAAGCATCAGATCCGGAGGCAGAGTGCAGAAAGGGAAGGGGCCTCAGAGGGGAACAGGTGGGAACTGATCTGAGGGCAAATAGGCCGGAACAAGCATATCTTCTGATCTTTTGCCTGGACACAACGTCTACTCACAGATCTTTGTGAATCGAATTTGTCCTGGAGCTAAGGGAGCAACCATTCTCTAACCTTGCACCTCAGCCACACTTAATGACTAAATTCAGAAATTTAAAAAAACTCAAAGGCAAAGATTCAAAGATTACCTCCACAATGACCAAGATTCATGAGAAAAAGGGTGGCACGGAATCAAGTTTGTATTTGAAACTTCAGTCAATATTAGTTTTCCTTGTCCACAGAGGCAGGGAAGTAAGTGTGTGTAGGGAATTTGGCCAACGTTTGTCTGAACCCTACCCAGTTCAACAACAGTCAAATAATTAATCAGATATTCTGGGTCTTAGAGTGTTGATATCTACCAAGCATGTGTTGCCTTTTTCAAGCCATCAGAATCTCATCTACATTCAGTTGGGAAATGGTCTCTAAACATACTTAACACTTCTTTGGTGAAGATGCTTTGGGAGTGTACAGGGACCCCGGAGGGATTTAAGGAGCCAGAAGTGCTCATTAACAGGGAATTCTGGTTAAGGGAGTGCTGTTGAGTATAGAAGCCGCAGACGTTGTGCTGTGGGGTCCTTCAGAAAGGTGCTTACTTACCAGGCGACGTGCCCATCTGGGGAGTGATCCACAGAAGTGAGAAATGGAAGGACAAATGGAGCCATCCTCTTGCTTGGCTTTCTTGTCCAGGAGAGGACCTGAGTTCTCTGGAGGAAAAATGCCCCTGATCCTTCCTCCTCCAATCCTGCCAATCCAGGCAATCCAGGACTCTTTGCCTGGTAAGTGATGAGTAACCAGGGACCACATGTGGCCCACAGAGTGTTGTAATCCACCTTGAAATCAAATCTCAAGATGAATGATCAGATACAACGTGACTCAAAGACTGCATGCAGGGTGGTCATGTGTTGCCCTCACAAAATGTCCCCCTCACCCTTGGACACCTTCCCAGACCTAAGTAAGACTTAGGCTCTGACAGTGGGGACAGAAATTCTGCCTTTTTTTTTTTTTTTTTAATGTTATTTATTTATTCATGAGACACACACACACGGAGAGAGAGAGAGGCAGAGGCACAGGCAGAGGGAGAAGCAGGCTCCATGCAGGGAGCCCGACGTGGGACTCGATCCCGGGTCTCCAGGATCACGCCCTGGGCTAAAGGTGCCACTAAACCGCTGAGGATTTTATTTATCTGAGAGAGAGAGAGAGAGAGAACAAGCAGGGGGAGTGGCCGGCAGAAGGAGAGGGAGAAGCAGGCTTCCTGCCTAGCGGGAAGCATGACGCAGGACTCCATCCTGGGATAGTGGCCTGAGCTAAAGGCAGAGGCTTAACTGACTGAGCCATCAAGGCACCCCAAAGTTCTGCCTTTTAAACAAGCATCCCAGGTGATTCTTACACATGTTAACAAGAGAAGGAAATCTGTTTGAAAAAAATGAGTAAAACAACAAATGTGAATGCTGTGGATTTACTCATCAATGTAGTTATCCGTTCTACTGAAGTCCGTCTAGGTTTTCCCAATTGTTCGTTTTGCTAGCAGTGATATGATGAATATCTTTATAGTGTCACCTTGTGAGCAGGTGCTAAGCTCCCTGGGGGTTGTACCTGGATGTGGATCCACTATGTCATGGGCATGTACATCTTCCTCTTTACTGGAATTAACAAGTCACTCCCCAAAGTGTAATAGTCCACGGTCCAGGGGCACCTGGGCGGCTCAGTCACTTAAACATCTGACTCTTGATTTCAGTTCAGGTCTTGATCCCAGGGTTGTGAGTTCAAGCCCCACATTGGGCTCCAGGCTGGACATGGAGCCTACTTAGAAAAAAACAAAAGAATCCCTCAATGATCCACAGTCCTGAACCGGCAGTGGGTTAGAATTCCTTCCTTTTTTACCTTCTGGCCAACACTTATCATCTGAATTTTTAGTTCTGCCAACTTGAAGACTATCAGGTGGCCTCCCATGCATAGTTTCTCTGATCATCAGTGAGGGTGAGCACCTTTTCACATGTTTAATGCTGCCCATTTTTAAATCGACTTTCTTCTACTCTATTCTTTAGCAGTGAATTTAAATTGTAAGAATATATACTTCTTTCACCCTGGGACTCCCCTCAATAAAATCATTTTTATTTGAACGGAAAAGACAGCAAATTGTACAAACATTTGTGCTTTCTTTCTGAATTTCAGTTGTGCGGAAAACAGCCACACCCCTGGAAGAGAGCCCCACCCTGAAGGCGCAGGTGGGGCAGTCCTTAGAAAGGTCCTGCTCTACCCTGGAAATGATGGATCACATCAGAAAGTCAGGGCAATCTACCCAATCCAACTTTCCTCTTCTATGGTTTCCCCGGGTTTCTCTGCTGCTCGTCCCTGGTTCTCTCCCTGGGGTCCTTACTGTGGTCTAAAAAGAGGGACTTTGTGATGCAGAGTTCTTTGCCCCACTTCCAATGTTGGGGTCTCCCAGGAGTTACCGGTAGTTGCCGTTGGAAGGCATTCCAACAGATGTGAAGGAGGCACATCTAACAGATGTGGATGGAGAGCCTTCCACCGAGGGTGTCATCAACAACAAAGGAACCACGCTGCGCTTCACAGCTCTCTCCTGGGTGCTTCACTAATGCATCAGTCTTACTTCTGGACTCATCTGTCCCCATCCCTTTACCCTCCCCTCCTCTCTTTGCATTCCCAAGACCAGTGCTCACAAGTTTATGTCTTCCATCTCTTTAAAAATGTTTGATTTTTATATTTTATTATTTATTTGAAAGAGAGGAAGTGAGAGAGAGAGAGCAGAGGGAGGGGAGGTGGAGAAGCAGACTCCCCTCCAAGCAGGGAGCCTGATGTGGGGCTCTATCCCAGGACTCGGGGATTGTGACCTGAGCTGAAGCCTCAGTTAAACCGACTGAGCCACCCAGGCGCCCCTTCCATCTCTTTTATAAGGAGATCTGTCCCCTTTCCCAAACCAGCCACCAAAGTCAGAGTCATCACTCTCACAGGAAATACCAGATAGATGTAGTATCACCTCTTATCACACAGGGAGATCATGTGGAACTAGTTTCTGATTGAGCTTGCTCACTTGGATTTTCCCATTCCTGTCTTGGGGCAACCACCGGGGAAGCGCAGTTTCCAAGTATAAGCTCTCTTTCCATGGTCGCTTGTCCATCTTCACCAGCCCTCATCCAATTACTTGCTTTCTCTGGACCAGGAGAGAGCCTAAAACGGTGCTAGGACAAGCGGTAGGGACAGGGACTGTGGGATGAGAGGTGGACAGCTCCACAGAAGGGCACGGCAGGGCAGGGAGTTGGGGGAGTGAGCTGAGAACCCTCAGGTCTCTATGGATTGCTCTTCAGGGTGGATTGTAGCATTGCCAAGAAGAATCTGTCACCAACCATCTTGTGTATGAAAATGCTCTCCACGGGCTCCTCTGTCCTAAGACGAGGTGATGAACAGAACCAAGACTCTGTGTAGTTGCCTGTCTAGCTCGATCACGTTGCAGATGTTTACGGAATTCCTACTGTGTGCTCTATGTCACGCTGGATAGTGTGGGTCGGGGTGGAGGTAATACAGAGAAAACCTGTCTTCATTTCTGCAGTCACGTCGCAGGGAGCAGGACCTTAAGGGAATAAGAGGAACAAGCAAGCTTTGATCTTTGAAGGCAGAAATGTCTAAAAGAGAAAATGCTATGGGGCAGGGTCAGAGCTGTGTGCCTTGATGGCAGGAGAGGGAGCTGGATGGCCAAGAGGCAACGGGTACTCAGAGGAAGCACAGCCTCTGGGGATGGAGGCTTCTTGATCACAGATTTTGCCTCTACTTGAAGTTTTGTCTGGAGCTGAGAAATGAAGTAGGTAAATCACCAAGCACAGTACCTGGTACATAGTAGGTGCTCAATAAAATCTTATCTCCCTCTTCTCCGTATTCTCTTTTCTTTCTTCCTTCTCTCTTATTTTTATTCCTTTCCTTTCCTCCATTCCTGCACCCAGTTGGATTCCACCCCTACCTCCCTTTTTAGTATTAGAGTAAAGGTTGGCAAACTTTTTCTGTAAAGGCCCAGGCAACAAATACTTTAGGCTTTGCAGCCGAGGGCATGTGTCACAACTCCTCTGCTGTTGCGGGGTGAGGACGGCCACAGGGAATCCATCGGTGGGTGATCGTGGCTGTGCTCCAATGCAACTTCGGTGATGGGCACCGAAATGTAAATTCCGTATATTTTTCATGTGTTACTAAATAGTATTCTTCTTTTGATTTTTTCTCCCCTAATCATCTAAAAGCATAAAAAAAAACACCTTCTCTCAGCTTACAGGGTGTCCAAACATAGACCTCAGATTTAATTTGCCTCAGAGGCTGTCGTTTGCTGACCTCCGATTTAGAGCCATCGTTGTTAAATGTGGGGGCTTTACAACCACCTCCCCTGAGAACCTGAGGACAGCTTCACGTCCATTCGTTCAGTCTGCGAGTGTCTGGAACTGGAAGCGCTGCCCGGCCCTGGAGTCACAGCAGGGAGCGCCGCAAAGCCCTGTCCTCAGGGAGCTTATGCTCTAAGCACTCAACAAACGAGCAAAGCAAGACCCAGTGTGTGCCTTAGGGACAGAGCAGGGGGCTGTGGGGCCCAGAGGGTGTGTGTGGGGGTGATGCTGATTCAGCTGGGGCAGTCAGGGCGCGCCTCTCTGAAGGTGAGACATGGGACCTGTATCTGAAGTCTGAGAAGGGGCAGCCGTGAGAGGTGCTGGAGGGAAGCCAGAGGCAGAGAGAGGGGGGACCAAGGGCAAAGGTCGGGGGGGCTGGGCAGAGCAGGAGCCAGTGGGGGCCGAGCACCGTGATCCAGGTGTGGGCAGGCAGGCGGAGGGCTCGCCCCCACTTTCAACACAAACGATGGAACAAACTGGAAGTGAGTAAAAGGTTTTGGGGTGAGATGTGATAAGGTCTGAATCACCTCTAGCCTTGCCTAGAAAAATATGCTTAAATGTGCACTCCCAATCATTTTGCTTACAGTGTGCATTTTTCAAGCCTCATAGATCTCCCTGCGAGTTTCTCGATGGAAGTACAAACCTCAACCCAAAAGTCCTGGCATTAGGGACACTCGGGTGGCTCAGTGGTTGAGCGTCTGCCTTCAGCCCAGGCCGTGATCCTGGAGACTCGGGATCGAGTCCCACGTCGGGCTCCCTGCATGGAGCCTGCTTCTCCCTCTGCCTGTGTCTCTGCCTCTCTCTGTGTGTCTCTCATGAATAAATAAATAAAATCTTAAAAAAAAAAAGTCCTGGCATTAAAGAAAGGAAAAGATGGAGGAGGGACCCTCATTCTGGAAAGGAAATTGTCTCTACGTCTTCTGGAAAGTTCTACACAGTGCTCATCCAGGTCAGCCTGGTCTCTTTGGTGGCTTGTGTGAGAGGGGGTTTGCTCCAAAGGGGTGGGAAGTGGTGGCCTCAACCTTTGGGGGAGGTCTGTGAACGTAGCTCTTATCTGATAGAAGCCTCACCGTCAAGGTTTGCACAGAAAGCTCCAGAGGGTGGGCAGAGGCAGGGGTGGTGAGAGAAGATCAAGCTGCTCTTTCCCGGGTCCTGGGTGTCATTCCCCCTCCCCCTCAAACACACACACACACACACACCCAGCACCTGCAGACACACCCCCCTGGTGCCCTTCCCAGCAACCCCTTTGCCGGTTAGTGCAAAGCCAAACCTCTTGGCTTTGGCCCAGTGGGCCCATGACCCAGGGGCTGAGCCTCTGGGTCCTCCCTGTCTCTCAGGGAGAACTAGGCCCTGAGTCAGGCTCTCCTGCTCCAACTCAGTGGCCACCTGTGCTCCTGGGGAGCTTTGGAGGCTGGGAAACCTTCAAAGAGCAGTTAATCACTAACCAGCTGGAGATAAGAGAGAATGAAACAATGGAGCAATGCCCAACCCGGAGCTGAGCGCTTCCCTGCCCGCACACGCCAGCCCTGGCCTCCCCGAGGAGGGAGGCTCCCGAGGCAGAAGCGACGTGCCAGTCTTGGGGGGCGCAGCTCCAGGCCTGGGAGCCTGACAGCGGCCGCTGCCCCCTCCTCAGGGGACCCTCTCCCTTGAGCCGAGCCCCAGCCCTGAGGACAAATGTGGACAGGGAGCCAGGGAGGGCTCCCTTTATCTCGGAGTTCAGGGTCTGGAATTCAGATTGGCCCATTTATGACGCCAGGCCCGCACAGGACACAGGGATCCAAGATCAATGGGACAGGGTCCCTGCCCTCCCGGAGCTCGCGGGGAGACACGGGGAGGACGGAGACAGACACCCACGGGGTGACTTCCAGGCCTCTCCCCGCTGGGGCGGCCGAGCGGGTGGCAGCCTGGGACCCCGGGGGGAAGGCTCAGCCTTAGCTGGGCAGCCCATGGGCACGCTCACTGCGCCAGGGCGCCGGGCCCGTATCTAATCCCACAAGCACCCTACATGGGAGGAACTAGCCCCGCTTTGCAGGGGAGGAACTTGGTGGCTCGCCCAAGGACACACAGCTGGCAAATGCTGGAGCTGGGATTCAAACTCAGGACTCCTGGCAGCCCAAGGGGCTCAGCGATTTACGCCGCCTTCAGCCCAGGCCGTGATCCTGGAGACTCGGGATCGAGTCCCACGTCGGGCTCCCTGCATGGAGCCTGCTTCTCCCTCTGCCTGTGTCTCTGCCTCTCTCTCTCTCTCTCTCTCTGTGTGTCTCATGAATAAATGAATAAAATCTTAAAAAAAAAAATCTCAGGATTCCCCAACCTCAAAATCACCTCACCTTCCTTCCAGCTGCCCCCTTGCCGTGCCTGATGTGGAAAACGTTCTCGGTGGGGTGTTTCTCCTGCAGCCAAAGACTTGGATTCCCCGGGGGGGGTGGGGTGGGGGGGCGGGGGGGACAAAAGCCCAGACTTCCACCCACGCTGCCATTCACACCTTTGTACAAATGATGTGGATGGGAAGCGTGTTCCTGGGGGACGGGAAAGCTGGTGGGGGTGTGTGTGTACCAAGATTAGAGATAAAGGATCCCCCAGCCCGAGAAAGAGGAACCAACCCCTGGGTACCTGGTTCCCAGTTTTTCCCAAGCCCTTGCTGACCTGATAACCCCGAGGGCTTTTAATTTATGCCTTCTGAGAACTCCCCTGATAAGCACGCCTGCCTTCGCTTCTGATGATATCAGCAGGATTCAGTGCAGCCACCTCATGGGTCTTTATTACCTTCTCGCTCTTCAGGATCTTGGAGATAAAAATGCTCTGCGTCCTGAGAGCTCCGAGAGGCTTTTAGGGAAAACAGGTCCAAGCCACCGCCAGCTGGAGCCTCGGCTCTGCAAGGGGCCGCTCTGCCCTCCCTGCCTGCTGGCCCCTTCCCCTGCCGACTCCTGGGGGGGTGGGCGTTGGGAACAGACAGCGGGACGACCGGTCGCCTCACTATAGGGAAGGTCCTCCTCTACCTTCTGACACCTCCATGGTTTTGGGGCGCCTAACAGCGCCGGACATTGAGCAAGGTGCTTCAGCAGCACCTCAAGCCTCCCGGGGACCCTGCACAGCGGGTGCTCCTATCACGTCTCACCCACCCCTTTAGGGCAGGAAAGCCAGGGCCCCGGAAGTGGCTCGAGGCTACACGGCTGATGTAGCAGGGTTGGGCTCGGAGTCCAGGCCAGGTGGCTCGGGGATGCTCAGGTTGGGGTCTGGGGCTGCCCGTGCGAGCATCACCCCGAGGCCTGCCGGGCCCGCCGCGCCCCAGGGACGGAGCTCCCCAAGGCGGCATCCGCGCTGTCACACGACCTGCGAGCGAGTCCCGTGCACACTGCAGCCCGAGTCGCGCTGCACCCCCGCCGCCCCCCGCATCACCGCCGTTTCTCCCCGAAGGATATCTGGATTCCAAGCTGCTCCCTCGTCAAGCAGCCACTAGCTCCCAAGCTCTGGACACCGCCCCGGGGGCAGCTGGTGAGCCCAAGAGACCAAGGTCCTCACCGAGCTGTTGGTCGTGCTTACGCGTGCACAGTGGGCGTGCAGGGCTTCGGATGGGCCCGGGGCCACCATGTGCCACTGGTGGCTGGCGGCGAGGCCGAGGCCGAGTCACTTTCCCTCCTGGGCTCCAGGTTGAACAAACCAGGGCAGGTGAACCAGAAGACTCCGGGCGTGAACAGAATTCTAGATGCCGGGGCTGGAGAGCCTCAGGCCCTCTGCCGTGGGAGGGGGGCCTGGCTGGACCGTGTACCCGTCACCAGAACGGCTTTCCTGTTTGTCCCCCAGTTTCCAAGTGAAGAAACAAGCACTTCAGCCCAAGAGGCACAGGAGTGTCTCCTCTGTCCGTGGAGCAGTGGGCTGTCCCGCCCCCCTCACCCATGACTCGGGGCCCTGGGCTCCCCCTCAATGCTCCTCGACCTCCCCGTGACATTTGGCATCACCTCCGTGCGCCACCGGGTAACGTGGGCCACACACCCTCTGTGGGCAGAGATGAGGGTGGAGGATGTGGGGAATGACGGAGAACCCCAGCCCCTGGCTTTAGGGATCTCAGCAGTGGAGGGGAAGGAGCCAGAGAGGTCCGGGCAGCACAGATGCTTTGGGGGCCCCCCACTTCTCCTTCCTCTTCTCCCACCATCCCCCCTCCTCTCTGCAGACCGCCCTGACCTCCCCCCCCCCGTTGGTTACCACGATAAAAAACCAATCGCGTGCTACCACTGGCCAGTCTCTTGTTAGCTCTTGCTCGAAGCCAGGCGCTGAACAGTGCACTCGACGTGCCTCACGTCGGGGAATGCCTCCAACTGTGTGAGGACGCTGGGAGCTACTGCTGCCTACTTCCCCGCCGGGAAGATGAGGTGTGGGGGGGGGGGGCGCTGCTGGCCGGGCCGTGCAGCCACTTGCTTCCTTGCGCCCAGTGCAGGATTTGAATCCAGGTTTGCTCAACTCCAGAACCCACGGAGTCGACCTCTCCGCTTCCTGCCGTGTTATGGTCACTGTGGGTGGTCCCTCGGCCCCCCAGAAAGGAGAAGGGGCCTCCACCCAAGATCGTGGGCCTCGGGACCCGGCTTTCGGAAGAGAACAGCCCCCCAGGCCTCACGCCTCGGTGACCCGGACTCGGGAGGCTGTGTGAGCCCGGGGCCTCGGTGTTGCGGTCGTGCTCCCCAGGTCGAGACACGGGAGCCCCCTGGGGAGAAGCCAGGTGCCCTGGAGGCTGGACACAGTCCTGCACGCAGGTGGGAGAAGCACCTGGGCTCCTGAGAATGGAGGCTGATTAACCTTCCAGGGAGCTACCTGCGAGTGACCTTTGCCCCCAGTGAAAGTGTGGAGATTGAGATAAGGGAGATAAATCTCTGGCGTCGGGGCGGGGGCGGGAGGGGCAGGGTGTTTGCTGTCGGGCTCCGGGCTGGCTCCCTTGGCCTCTCTCCTGGATGCCCTGGGGCCAGCCCGGCGCTGGCGGCAGGGTGGGTGGCAAGCGCGGGCAGGGGCAGGACCCTTCGGGGCACGAGGCCGTGGGCCTCTGGGCGCTGTCGCCACTCGGGATCCAGGAGCGCGGGTGGCTCCTGGGGTGCAGCAGGCCGCCCCGACACCCAGGGCTCCGCTGGGCCGTTGACCACCTGTCCTGTCGGCCTCCTAAGTCCTTCTTCAAAATGACTCGCTGATCGAGGAATTCACCTTTATTTAAAAAGTGACTCTATCGCTACCTTTCATGGAAAATTAGCATCACCGGCCACTTACAGATGTTACCTGTTGATAAACGGGATGACAACCCACCGACAACTTCTCACTGGTTCCTGCAGCCACGCCCTTTTCGTTGTAAGGGGTAGCAGCAGGCGGAGGCCTTCTTCCAAGTCTGGGAGGGACTGAAAAGCAATTGGAAAAGGGCACGCATTTCTCGCTGCGTGATCCAGTATCGTTGAGTTCCAGGCCCGTGTGTCATCTAAAGTCACGTCATTGATAGTCGCGTAGGAAAACGGCAGCTCCAAACACGCGCTCCAGGAAGCCTTGGTTCATTTCTTCTTCTTCTCCCCCCCACCTCCTCCTCCTCCTCCTTCTCTGCCTTCTTCTCCCCCCACTTCTTCTCCTTCCCCTCCTCCTCTCCTCCTCCTCCGCCTTCTCCTTCTCCGCCTTCTTCTCCTCCTCCTCCTCCTCCTTCTTCTTCTTCTTCTCCTCCTTTTTCTTCCAAATCTGTTTTAGTCACTGCTCTGGCCCGAGAGCCCAGAACACTGCCTGGAGCATAGCCAGTGCTCGTGTATTTACTGAAAACATGGACCATGGGGCATGTGGGCTGGGTGGTCCCATCCCTCTCTTCTCCTTCCCTGATGGAGAAGTGCAGAGGGTGTCAGAGTAGCAACCAAAAGTCCTGATCCCTCAATCCTAGCCCAGCCACCTGTTTAGGGCTGGGAATTCTGGGAAACTCACCTAAAGCCTGTGGCAGCCTGAGCTTCTTCCCAGGCCTAGGGTGCATGCGCCATCCTGGGGTCGTGAGGACTCAGTGAGATCATGGGTGGGTGAGGACTTCGGGTGCAGTAAACCCCATGCACGGGAGATGGGCTGAGGTGATTGTAAATGGCAAGGGAGATGGCTGATTGTGATCCCAATGTTTTGAGTCCCTGGAGCCTGACTCCAGAACATTTTCTGTGCCCTCTTCCTAAGGAGAACCCACTTGCTTCTCTCCTGGCACTGGACCATCGTGTTAACATCACGGATACAGTCAGACCTCACACTGTTGAGACCATGTTGGTTCCACGTTCTACTGATTACTGGGAGGTTGTGACACCATCTTCCCTGTGAGTGCTCATTTTCAGTGGAACCATTATTATACTGCTAATAATATCAATAATAATAATAATAAACAGACTCCTATTAACAATGTAAGGCGGTATCCATTTGTCTGTGATTGAACCAGTCTTGCTTAGAGGCAGGGGAATGGACTCTTGACCTCCTGAGCCTGGTCACAGCCCTCTGGTTCTATTACTGCCTTCTAAACCTTAGGGCGTTCTATTTCTCCTCCCTAAGGAATTGCAGTTGGAACATTCCAGAAATTTCTCACAACACACCTCCCAACAGTCACTGCCCTTTATAATATCCCTTGTCATCCAAGGCTTAAGATTTGCCAGATGATGGCAAAGAGGTGCCGGCCATATGGATCAAGGAGGCAGGATTTAGATGACACCTACCAGGGCTGCCAAGGCTAAGTTCCATTGCTAAAGCCATCTGGACACCTGTCATCTACCACCGGGTGACAGCCATACCATGCCATTCTTCAGTCATTAATTATATATTTAGGGATTCCTGTAACACATTAGCCACACCATGCCAGTCCAGCTGGGGAGAGAGACAAGCACAGAAGCCATTACAATGCAGCGTGGCAAGTGCTTGAGAGACAAAGGAGTTGGAAAGAAGGGGGGAGAGGAGCTGGGGGGGTGCTATCTGGTACGCTCCCCAGAGGAAGCTATGTTTGGGCTGAAGCTGGAAGCATACAGAGCAGTTAGCCAGTAGAGGGGGGAGTACGTGTGCTCTGGGCAGATGGTCCAGCATATGGAATCGATTGGGGGGGGGGAAGGAGAGAAGGCAGACAGGGGGAGAGAACGGGAGGATGGCCTGCCTGCTGAGGTGCTGAACGGAGTCAAGGTGCGGAATGCCAGCTGAGAATACCTGGAGATGCGGCTGAGGAAACCAGGGGATGCTGGATCACAAGAGGCCTGGTCAGTTATGTTGGGGAGGCTGGATTTCATTCCGAAGCAGGTTAAACAAGCAGGTGCTCATTATAGAAAGGCCTCTGAGGTCTCTTCTCCCACTGTGGCTCTGAAGACAGACTCCTACGGGCCACTTGAGCAGAAGTTCATGCGACATACCTGGGATCTCGCATGGGAGTGGTCCCACTGCCACCCTTGGGTTTAGGGTCTGCTCCCATACAACTTAGAGCAAGTTGGGGACAGATGACTCATCCCCAAACAACGGAGCAGTTGTGGGAAGGAGGTACCTGCTAGGGTTGTGCTTACCTGGTTTGCTGATGGACTACACAGGTCATTATCAAGGAGGATGCCAAGCATCATGTCCTTCTCAAACCTTTTTAATCTCTCCTGCGTACCGTGTCCATGCCCTTCCCCTCCCTTGCGCTCTCTGTGCTCCTCCCCCGCATCGCCCGCCTGGTGTTAGCAATGCCCAGGTACTCTGGTTTTCACCTGGTGCCAGAGAACATCTGAGGCCAGCGACGTCTGATTTGGGCCACGGAAGGAACGTTGTAGGTATCAGCTGGGAGGGCTGGGAAGGTGTCTGCTGTTGGAGGTGGACAACGTTGGTTTCTCATCCCGGCTCAACCAGTCACCAGCCATTTGCCATGGGGAAGAAGCACTTCGCTTCTAGAAGCCTGTTGTCTGAAAAATGGGGATAATCTCATGGGGTTGGTGGGAGATTTATAAGGGGTTTTATTTGTGAAAGTGCAAAGCACTTGAGTAAGTATTTGGGGGTGATTATGCATTCTTTGCTAGAAGATTCTACTGGAGGGATGGCAAGGAGAAAAATTGAGGTCCATTGTGTCAGGATATTTTTGACATATAGACATACATACAGGTAAGTATACACCTGTCACAAAATTAAAGCAAAGAAGAATGTCAACTTCTCTCCAATCCCACCCCCCAGCAGCAACTGTTACTGTGTTTGTCACATATTCTCTTGTTCATAAGATACATGCGGTTTTTTCTTTTCTTTTTTTTTAAGATACATGTGTTTGAACAAAAAGAATGCCATCGTATTTAAAGCTCTATTCTTAGCTTGTTTTTTCACTGTTTGATGTCCTAGCGTATAGTTCTGTCTCCCTAGTATGACTTCACGGTGTAAATGGATCATGGTTTATTTACGTATCTTCCTGCTGGTGAACGTTAATGTTATTTTCAATGTTTGGTCACATATTTCTGGGGTCCTTTGCACATATCTCCACGGGAGAAATTCCAAGTAATGGGATTGCTGAGTCAAAGGATATAAACGTTAACATTTTGATAGATCCCTCCAGATTGTGCTCCATAAAGACTGCACACAAACACCCTCCCATAGTGTTCCTGCCTCCCCATGCCTGATCCAAGGATGGGCGTTACCTGTTTTGTTGGGGCTTTTAAAGCTAAAGCCCTACTCCTCCCTGCACTGGTCTGGTGGGCCACTAGCCAGCCCTGTGCCACAGTTCCTCTGCCAGAGTGCTACATGACAACTGTGGGCAGGTGCCACCCGACAACTGGTCACCCAATAAAATGGTAAGAACCAGGCCCGAGGATATCGGGAAAGCTTGCTTTGAGGGTTAAACAGGGTATCGACATCTCCAAACACAAAGTTCAGGAGCAATAGAGGAATCTACTTTAAGCACGTAGCAATATATTCACTATGGTTTTCGTTAACAGAACGTTCAGACTCACGGACCTTAGTTGTGCGTGGAGGAATGGTCATTGGAAGAGGTCGACGTGGAGAGGTTGAGGTGTTCATTTTGAAAAGTGTGCCTTTGTCAAGCCGTGCTGGTCACATGCAGGCCTTGGGTGTCACAAAATGCAAAACACTGGGTAACCAAATAGCATTTCCATGGAAAGAGCCTGTGACCTCGGGTGCTGTGTGCAGGTGAGAGAGTGAGCACTCGCAGCAAGAGGAACGTGAGGGGGTGGTGGAAGGGGGGCGTCTTTAGCCTGTGAAACCTAAAACAAGGGGCCACTGGAAATTTCCAGGACTGGATTACCGACAACACAGCCCCACTGCTGGCATGTGTGGGATAACCAAGGACTCAGGGGTTGACTGCTCCATCAACTGGCTCCATCTTAAAACTCCCACAGGAAGGGGCAGGGAGTCAAGCCCGATGGTCTATGGGGCTATGGTGATCCATGGGAAGCCATGGAAGATGAATGGCTCAGCATTGGGGAATAAGGAGACAGAAATCAGCATTGCAGGAATAATGCATAAAACAACTGACAGGGGATCCCTGGGTGGCTCAGCGGTTCAGCGCCTGTCTTTGGCCCAGGATGTGATCCTGGAGTCCCAGACTGAGTCCCGCGTCGGGCTCCCAGCATGGAGCCTGCTTCTCCCTCCTCCTGTGTCTCTGCCTCTCTCTCTCTCTGTCTATCATGAATGAATGAATGAATGAATGAATGAATAAATAAATAACATTTAAAACAACTGACAGAGGCAGCCCTTTACATGCATTATCTGATTTAATCCCCTTGATTACCCAACACAGTTGGTGCTGTTATATGGTCCACATTTGACAAATGAGGAAGTGGAAGCTCAGAGAGGTCAGGTCTACTTGGGCAAAGTCACACCGCTGCAAGTAGCAGATATGGGGAGCAAATAGTGAGTCTGTCTGACAATTAAAAGGCGAGTAGTGGGGATGCGTGGGTAGCTCAGTGGTTGAGCATCCGCCTTGAGCTCAGGGCATGATCCTGGAGTTCCGGGATCAAGTCCTGCATCGGGCTCCCCACAGGGAGTCTGGTTCTCCCTCTGCCTGTGTCTCTGCCTCTCTCTCTGTGTCTCTCATGAATAAATAAATAAAATCTTTAAAAAAAAAAAAAAGGCGAGTAGACCCTCTAATCGGGCATGGCAGGGCTCCCCTGGAGGGTGGAGGATGCTGTCACAGATTGCTGGATGTGATAGTGGTGGGTGTTCATTTTCTATCCTGAAAAAGGATCTGTTTCTACCCGGGCGTAGGGCAACGGGAAGAACCAGGACTTCCATTTGTCAACCACATTGCTGATTTTTGTATATTTGACAATTCTATCAAGCTCCCAACAATGTGACCCCAACTGTCTGTCCTCCCATCCTTTCTTGAGAATAATAGGTTAAGGCTGGGGCGGGGGTGGGGTAATTAGCATTGGGTTCTTCGGCATGGACTTCCAGAGGGAAGAGAGGCAAGAAGCTTGTGCAGTGTGCTAGTTGGGATGGGGGAGGTTTTTACTTTTAAAATTCTAATTGGGCTCCCAGAGGTCTGGTGGAGGCTCTAGGCCTCCAAGTCTTTGAGGTCATGATCCATTGGTGTCACTAGTCAGCCCTTGGCCTTCATGGTGCCTCTCCAGACTGTAAGGATCTCTGCCACGGGTTCCTACCTGGCCACCTTATGCAGTGAGATGCTCTTCCCCTGGTACCTTCAGATTCCGGGCACTCCTGGGCTCACAGGTGCTTATTGGGACAGGGGGAGACCCTCACTATCACATGGGAGGGTGACACAGTTGGAAACAGGGAGGAGCTCCCACGGCAGACCTCTCTCTCTTCTCTTCTCTCCAGGCCCTTGTCAGGAAGGATGGGCTGAGAACCGTGGGCAGGAGGAGGATGCGACCATGGGGGAACCTGTGAGTTGGGCATGTTCACACAGGTCATCTCATGGAAAACTGTGTGGCACATGCTACAGGAGACTGGACACAGGGGTAAGGAGGGAAGGAAGAGGAGAGGGCAGGGGTCTTGGGCAGCCTGGGTCTGAAACTTACTAGAGATATGACTTTGGCCAAATTTCCTAAGTTCTTGGAGCCTTGGCTTCTTCAACTGTGAAACAGAGATTAAAAATATTAAAATATTAAAAATATTTTTAAAATATTAAAATAGTGACTGCATCAAAGGGTTTTTGGGAGGAGTTGATGCAAAGATGCAAGTATCATGCTTAGCACAGTGTGGGAACTCCACGAGGGGTGATGCCACTGCTGATGAACCTAGGACAAAATTCACACCCACTTTACAAGTGGGAGAACTGAGACTCACATTGTCCCAAGGGCATAACTAGTAAGTAGTAGAGTTGGGATGAAAATCATGTATTTCTGGGGTACCAGAGTGGCTCAGTCAAGAGACTGATTCTTGATTTTGGCTCAGGTCATGATCTTGGGGTCATAAGATCAAGCACCACTTTGGGTTCTGCACTCAGCAAGGAGTCTGCTTCTCTCCCTCTTCCCTTCCTCTCCCTCTCCCCACACTCTCCTGTGCTCTCTCTCTCCTTCTCTCTCAAATAAGTAAACAAATCTTTAAGAAAAACCCTCTGTCTGTTTCTGAGGCAGGAACCCTTTCTTCTGTGATGGACAGTCCACAGGAATAGATCTAAGTATCAAACTATGAGGACTGAAAAACAATCTGTCCAATCTGGCGCCAATTTGGCGTGGGTTGGTTCTATGTTCTTTTCTCATTCTGAAGCCAGAAGCAAAGTAATGCAATTATGTAAATATTTATTTGGGATTCTGGGAAGCCCACCAGGGTGTAGGGTAAGCCATCCCCCAGCAAGCAAAGGCTCACCTGCTAATTCCCCTTCTCTCCAAGGCCGATCAGATTGCTCAGCACCCAGTCAATGCCAGTTTCCTTCTATGTGCCAGTCTGCTTCTGCTGAGGCCCCGGGAGAGGATGCTTCCTACGTACAGGCAGGTGGTGGCTAGGGATTTAGGTTCTGAAGCCAGGCAGAACAAACAGGACAGGCTTCTGTTTGTCCTTTCCAGCGGTTGACCTTGGGCCAGTTACCAAATCCCTCTCAACTTCGGCTTCCTCATCCTTAAAACAGAGGATTACAATGCTACCTTGAGGGAATGTGTGAGGATTAAGTGACAAATTGCATGGAAATACAGTTCTTAGTATCTGGCACATAATAAGTGCTTAGGAAAAAGAAGAAGGCAGAGCTGGGGGTTCGGCTTACAGTGCTTTGCGAGCAAGTCTTTTTGTTTCCTGCCCATTCAGGAGATCTGGTGGGACCATGTCTGTTTTGACCACAAGGTCCTTGGCACATGGATCTCCAAAAGAGATCCACTCAGTGGCCATCAACAGGCTCATAGATCCTTTGATGCAACTGTAGCGATCCATTTTGACACTGCTTCCAGCCCGCCTGCAGAAGTATTCACAGCAACCATTACGGTGCACTGCTGGCCCCCGAGACCTCTTCTATCCCCCACTTCATCCCCGCTGCAGCCTTGGGGGATAGTATCATCTCCATCTGCAGATGAGAAAATAGGGATGCAGAGATGGTCAGTAACCGCCCAAGGACACACAGCCTTTAGAGAAGAGCAGATGGGAGCACAGTCTTTGCGACATTCAGCTAGGTTGACTGGCTTCCCTGGTGCATCTGGGATCACAGGGTTTCCTGATAAACCTGGGGAAGTCTGGGATGGGTTGTTTACTCTACCTGTAGCCTCCCTGCTGTGTGTGGCTTGGCAGGGGGGTGACAGGAGAAGAGGGAGATGCAGTGACAAAACAGCAGGAACAATTCTGCACTGTTTCTGGAAAGATGTCCAGAGCTTTTCCTGCTCCTGACAGGATTCTTGGAGTTTCTCCTTTTCAGCAGCTGCTACAGAACCTTGCACAGAGGGGCTCAATAGCTTCTGTGGAGTTGATTTCCATTGGGAAGTAGAATTGTCTGTGTCTGGAGGTGTCCCTCTCTGAGGCGTGAGGAGAGTGATCACGGTGGCAGGAGGAGCCCCTGGGAGCCGTGCATCTCACCTCAGGTCCCTGCCTGCCCCATGCACTAACTGCATGAACTCTGGAAAGATGCTGAGCCCAGTAGGGTCAATCAGTTTAATGATCTTGTGTGCATCGCACATCTCCGGGATGCTGGGAGGATCTAAGGAGATTCCCAGAGGTAACAGTTTCAAAACCACCATAGATACAAGGAGCGTGTGGGCTATACCACAGCTTCTAGACACCTGAGCCCCAACTCTGGGGTTTCAACCTCCAGAAACTGTCAGTTCAATGACCCGCTCCTTGAGATGGAGTCATGTCAAGTCTTTCTGGGGATAGGACAATTAAGACCCTGTCTGTCTGTCTGGATGATGCAGCCTGGCTGGGGGAGGGAAAAGCAGTGGTCCAAAGTGGGCTTCCCCCTGCCCCCTGTCAGAATAGGAAACACGCTGACATCCTGCTTCATTAGAATCTACATTCTGTGATGGCAGGGGTTGTGCCTTCCTGCCCCCCCCCCCCCATATGGCTTCATCCCTATCACTAGCTCAAAGCCTGGTACATGAGAGAAGTTCAATAAACATTTGTTCATTGTCAGCTATTGAATGGTTCCAAATACAGCCCTTCCTCAGTGCAAGGTGGGGTTACATCCCAACAAACCCATTGGAAATGGAAAAAAATCATGAGGTCAGTAATGCACTTGAGAAGTCTGACCTACCAAACATCCTAACTTAGCCTCACCCACCTTAAATGTGCTCAGAACATTTCCATGAGCCCACAGTGGGGGCAAAATCATCTAACAAAAGGCCTATTTTGTAATAAAGTGTGGGACATTTCATGCCATTTCTTGAATACTGTACTGAAAGTTAAAGACAGAACGGTCATGTGGGTACAGAAGTGTTGTGAGTGTATTGGTTGGACTCTTGTGATCCTGTCGTTGATGGGGAGCCGTGGCTGCCCTGCCCAGCATCACTAGACAGGATGGGACCACATATCACTAGCCTGGAAGAGATCCGAATCCAGAATTTGAAGTGTGGTTTCTATTGAATGTGTAGCACTTCTGCATTACCATGAAGTTGAAAAATCATTGAGTCGAACCATGGGAAGTTGGGGACCATCTGTACAAGCAGACTGTCCCTGGAGATTTAAATCCTAGTTTAGCAGTTGTAGGAGACCAAAGGGAGGAAATAGGTTGCATCCCAGCAGGCAAAGATGGGGAAGGGATGGTCCAAGTGGAGGAACAAGCAGGAAGCTGGGGAGCACGTGATGCATGCGCAGGAAAGATGTGGGTCCACCACGTCTGGGATGCACCCCGAGAGGTATAGTCGGGGGCCAGCGGACTTAAGGCATTGGTGGGAACCAAGTGGTGGAGGGCCAGTAAGTGGTGTGCCCTCAGGGAAGCAGGATGTGTCCATCCTGAAGCCCCTGTTTCTCCGATTTCCATCACGTAACATTTTCTGAACACTATTTTTGCCATGTCTTCCTATTTATTCCTTCCTATTTATTCACTTAATAATTTTCATATTGACTTATACCGCTTATACTTTACTAAGTTTGTTCTTGCGTCAAAAACATATAACCCTTAAAATAAAAATTATTATTTGCACTTGAAGTCATCTTGCTTACTACCCTCTCTGTAAGGCAGACTGCTCTCTGAGGAACACCTCCAGGGAGCGGAGATTTCTGCAAGAGGGAAGGATCTAGTGACTTTCTGGGAAGGCTGCAAACACAAAGAATGGGAACGTGTGTCTAAAACTCTGGTACATTCATAACAAAAATGGTAAGAAATATTACCAAGGTGAGTCTGTGGGGCATCTTCCAGTCTGTCTAAGGGCATCAGGATAAAACATGCAGAAATTGCTCTTTCCCTCCTGATCTCATCTCACCCTATTTCCTAGCAGCTCAGCCCTACCGCCTAATGCTGGCTTCCAGCAGCTCTGCGGGGAATGGAGGACTGCAGTAAGAGGAACGAATGATGCACTCTGAGTGAGGCTGTGGGCCGTGTAGCCACCCGTGGTGGGGCTGGACGCCTCTTGATTGTATCCACGTTAACACAATGTTGTGGCTTCCTGGACTTGTCTTACCTGTTTGTTCAAAGAATGTTACCCCCGGCCAAGGCTCAAGTTCGCAGAGCATTGACCCATTCCTTAACCAGCCTATTTTCCCCAGCTGTGCATTCAACTTCCAAGTTAAGGTGACCTGCCACGCTGGAAAGAAAAGGATCAGCAAAAATCAGACATTTGCCAAGGGTACCCCTCCTCCACCACAGCCACACACAATTGTGAGATCTAGAGTTGGACTCCCTGAGGCTTTCTGCTCTGGTGGCTCTGGCAGCCTGGACACCCACAAACTGGTGAGGCTGGGGACTGTGAGCCTTGGGCAGACTTTGATGTCTTTTGAGAAGAAAATCCATCCACAGTAAACTTTGCTGTTGATGGAGAATGTTCCTAGCAAGACTGACGTTCTCATGCAGTCATCTTGTCAGGGGTGGCTCCCGCCCCTCACCCTCCATATCCCCTTCTTTCTACCATAATAGAACCCAACGGCTTCCATGTTTTCCACTGTAAGGAAGTGTGTAGACCGTGGCTGGTTCTTCTCAAAGCAGGGCTGTCCTCTCCGACAGAGCAGTTTTCAGAGGAGCCAACATTGCAGTTTTGGGGTTAAGTTTGCAGAGAAGGAGTTCCTTATTTCAGTTTTACTGTACACCCACCTACAGAATAATTTTTGGTTCTCAGAATTTCAGAGCCATTAACCTCAAACCTTAAATCTGTATTCTCATAAAACTTTCCTGGGGCACTGTCATAAAAGAAACTAGGACTAGTCAAAATATGACTGTTTGGTATATTGTCCTTGTCCAGGAAGACAGATTGACTAATTTCAAGCCCTGAGCTCACATGTAGTTGCTAAGAATGGGGGTGGGGGAGAGATAGGGGAGAAAAACCATAGATATGCCATGATACATGAGGGAAAATTTCATCTGGACTTTCCCCAAATATGGAATTATTTCTGAATAATTATTCAGGGCTTCTTTCTTGACATTCCACCAATGTGCAGGTGCACATGTTTTGAATGGACTGAATGGATAATGTATTTATGCAAATGAGGTTTTTTGCACAGTCCTAATGGATGTGCTTGTCAACTCTCAGATATCATTTCCAGGAGGTGTCTAGATGCATTCTTTCCAGAGGCATGAGCAGACTCAGAATTCCTAATGTCTATCCGGAAGGCACTTAGGAGCAAAATCTAGTTGATTAGCATTCATGTTACCTTGAGACTCTCTCAACTGCTTATGAAAAAAAGGGATGGAAGAAACTAGGAATTGATGGCAATTTGCACCTTCAATTAGATTCCACTCAACTTTCATACTTAATGCTGTCATCATCACTCTTTGATCTGTGCCTCTGCCATTTCTGGATCCAGATGCCTACGGGCTTCTCACTGTGGTATTTAGCCTTCCCTGTGCTATTAAGCCTGGTGGGTGGCAGGATGACCTTTGTGTCAAAAGATTCTCATGATTTCCCAGGCGAGACCAAGTCACAACTTTTCCAATGGGTTTCCCCTCAACTCTTACTCTGAGCGCTTAGCTTTTCAAGTATTTGGTACCGAAGGGCGGGGGCTGAGGACTTTCATAATAAGATCCAGACCTGTTTGCTAATTTCATGCTTCTCCCATCTCAACGTTACTATCTCATCCTTCCAAGAAATAGTCACATTTCCAATTGCTTTTCAGAATGGAGCTTGGTTTTCCAAGCCTACGTTAGGTATTATAGTCCAAATTTCAGCAAGTTGTTAAGCTTCTCTTTTTTGGTAGAGGGTTGTGGTTAGGAGGTCTCGTTTTTGGAATGACGCGGACTTTGGTTCTGAGCTCCAGCCTTTGGCTTCACTGTGTGACCTGGGTCAGATTACTTCTGAGGCTTATGAGGTTTAATTGCCTCATCTGTAAAGTAAGAATAGTAATAGCACCTTTCTGATGGAATTTTGAGGGGATTAAATAAGCAGATGCAAATTAAATTCTTGGCCTAGAGACCAGGACATGGCTAAAGCTTCATAAATGTGAGTAGTCATTATTCCTCTCTGTTCTTCCTATGAGGTTTCCAATATCACCCCCTTCTCCTCTTTTGTCTTTTGAAACATGGAGGGTTAGTGTCCTGACCACTGTATGCAACCTCATGTGTCCCTAAGGGGATCACTTAAGATTGAAGTTTCATTCTTAGAGGAGATAATAAACATTTCCTGAGAGCTCACCAAGTGCCAGACACTCTGCTAATGCTTTGTACAACTTCTCATTTAACTCCCTACAGCTCCCTGAGAAGTCAACATTCCCATAGGACAGATGGGGAAGCTGAGATCTAAGGTTGACATAGATGTTGCAAGGTTGTCCTGGTTCCCAAATCCATGTCCTCTCTATCATACCAGGCTGCTCCTGAGAAAGCTGAGCTATCTTGTTTTATTAGGGTGAGAGAATAGGTTCTGAGCACCCCAAAATGCTGAGCACGTTCCAAAAATGACGTGTTCTCCTAAATACTTAGGCATGTAGATGGCTATTTTACACATTTTCTCCTTGGATCTAAGAGTCTGCTGTCTCTTGTAGTCCCTGGGTGAAAGGGACCAGGCGCCAAGATCTTCACCCAAAGTCAGCTCCATTAGAATGTTCTTTTAGATGATAGGAACCCAGTCTTCTGGCTTATCATTAGTGCAATAATATGGGAGCCCACAAAATATAATGAGAACATGAGGATCAAAAAATTGATTATTTTATCTGCTGTCACCCAACCCTGCAGGTGTTACTTTGGTGGGCATGAGGAGAGACTCCTGAGCTGTGAAGGTGGTTCTGATGCTCCATTGGCTTAGGGCAAGGAAAAGAGTCAGAAGGAGGATCTAGCAGAGAAAGCTGTGTGCTGCCAGTGGATGCCAGGAAGGGCAATGGACTGGGGAGACGTCAGCTGTGTCATCCCCAATCCATACACGACAGCATCTATTCATTCTGTTTTCTGTCTGAGGGCTCCAGGAGCATGGGAAACAAGTTCTTATGCCAAAACAATACATAAAAACACCTGCTATAATTACAAGAAACTTCCCAAGACAAAAAAGAAGACACTGGCTGCAAACAGATTGCCTGGAAGTGGCCAACTTCTACCTGGTCCTCCTTCCTCCCCTGAGACTAAGAAATGTGCCTTCTTGGAGACCCTGATGAGAATACTGTTTCGACACTCAAAGCAGTTTGGTTCGAGAACCAAAGTGCTTATCTCAACATTGAGGTTGGCACTGAGTGTAGAGCTGTTTGTGAGGAAAGATAAGGTAAGAAAGAGCGTGATAACATATAGGTGAAGGAACAGAGCAGGGTGACTTAAGTTAGGCAAGAATGAGTGTTTTGAGAATAATTAAATATGAAGGGGGAGTTCTGAAAACTCATAGTCCGTGCATAGCTAAGACTGGTGACTTATTCGGATGCCCGAAGATGTCTTTCTCTCTTTCTCTTTCTGTGTACACATACATGCGTATATGAAATGGGTCATTTTTTTCCAGAAATGGTAAGCCACCCTCTCCCACTCCAACATGGGGGTTGTCCCCCACCTGAGTGGTTCAATGGTATGTGCCATTGGTGGAGGATTTGCTCAGCATGTAGGCACAGATGTGATGGCAAAAGGCATGATCAGAGGTGCCATGCAAATCTGTTAGGATAGCTGCGAGCATCAGACCTCCCAGAGAGAACTCAGGAGCTACCTTCAGAGTCCGTGCAGCTTCTCCTCAGGATTTTAGAAACATGGCTTTTATTTTTTTTTTAATTTTTATTTATTCATGATAGGCACACAGTGAGAGAGAGAGAGAGGCAGAGACACAGGCAGAGGGAGAAGCAGGCTCCATGCACCGGGAGCCTGACGTGGGATTCGATCCCGGATCTCCAGGATCGCGCCCTGGGCCAAAGGCAGGCGCCAAACCGCTGTGCCACCCAGGGATCCCGAAAACATGGCTTTTAGAGGGGAGTAGGGTAAGAGGCAAGATAATATTTATTAATCCTCGTTCATTATTTGACCCGAGTCACAGTGATCGATGATAATGTTTTACTCTATATAACCTCCCCTCCACCACCAGACAGTTCTCATTCCTGTCAGGCCTACCTACTGTAATATTCTTGTGTGGGTCTCACTAAATAGTTGTCAATCTGCCCTGGAGGTAACTCCATGTCATGAAGAGGGAATGATAGACAGAAACATATACAAACACACACTTGCTTTCAAAAATAAATATAGGGCCTCTAGTTAAAAGGCACTGTGTAAAGTAAGCAAGCATCCTCTTTCTTGCAAAGCAAGCACGTAACTCTCATTAACCTTGTAACCACAGCCTGTGTTGGTATTAAGACTCAGACCCCTTAGGGCTTGATACTTGGCTTAAAGAGATTCTTTGTCTTGGCCTTGATTTAGGAAGTAAGGTCTCTTGGGGTTCTTTGGTTCTATGTCTACTAGAAAAGGTGGAGTCTTCTAGTAGACAACCCAACTGAACTCAGGGTCCCCGGGCTATTACACACCATGTGGTCTAGTTTGCTCTGCCTTCCTTTTCCTCTGTGGGAATGAGCATCAAGACTTGATTCAAGTGTCTTTGTGCGGATCTGGGACAGGGATAGGGCTTTGGCCTGCAGGGAAGACCAAGAAGAGTAATTGGGTCTGTAGAGCTGGGTTTTTTTCCAGTATTATCTTGATCTTGACCTCAGGGCAACCTGCATTGCCCGGGAACACAGAATGGAAGTAATCTGCTAGGATTGGAGGTCTGACATGGTAATGAGACCCTTGCCTGATTCATCCTCAAGAAGGTTGACTTTTAGGAAACAACTGATGTATCCATATAAAGGTTCCGGTGCACTTGATGTTTTTGTGGTTATATTTTTAAATTTCATATCCATGAGAGACATGCTTGAAGTATTTGAGACTCTTGCAACAGAATATCTCAGCACTAAATCCAACTTGTAAAAATAAAATAAAATAAATCCAACTTGTAGTGTTCTCATTTAAAAATTAGGGCTTCCATCCATATCATCTATCTATCTATCAATCTACCTTTCTATCTATCATCTATCATTCTAATTTGATGCAAGTGTTACCTTGTTGAAGTTAACCATAGGGTGAAAGACCTTATACTCTGAAGGAATTTCTCTACAGATTTAACATGCTAAAAAATATAGTTGTGTATCTGTCTTTTGGGGTTTTTTGGAGAGGGGAGGTGTTGTTTTTGTTTTTCTTCTAGAAGGTTCAAGAAAGACCCAGGTTAAGAAAAGAACCAATACTTAACAAGAATCCACTAAGTGCAGACACACTGTTAGGTACTTTATATGCATGAAGACTCCACAAATAAAGTAGCTCATGATTGTGAGGTGACCTCTTTCCATCCCCTTCCACCACCACCATCCCCAATGACTCGTGTTAGGAATGCCTGAATGGCGCAGTCCTTTGGCCTAAATTAGGCAGGGGAAGAGAGGATGAAGGAATGGAGATATAACCAGAAATCTTCAGCTAGAAATGAAAGATACTATAAATTATAAATGGTTGGGACTGGACCAATGAACTTCCTCACTTTTGGGGTTGCCTTTGAAGTATACTACCTCTTGACCACACAAACCCTAGCTGCCACCTGCCTTGCCGCTGCCTCAGGTCAATCTCAGGCAAAATTGCAAAGAAGCCCAAGTTTACTTCTGGGAGTCACAGTGGCATTAATAACAGCCCACACCACCCCACCCCCAACACACATATGCAGGAGAACACACACACACACACACACGCACATGCACACGTACACATGGGCACGCACAAATACCCTGGAGTGGGTGGAGGTGCTACTTTAGATTGCTCTTGATTCATCTCTCAAGCAAAACGTCACCAGTCTGTTCCCTCAGGGCCCTGCTCTCAGATCTGGAGCCGATAGACTAATTGGGGCTAATGTGATAATGCGCAATAATGACATTTACTGTTTTTATCAGACATTTGCATTTTAACAGAGCCCTTGGGAAATACACAGCTTGACAATAGGAGAGGGTGGCAATGTTTGGCGAAGGCTCAGAGGCAAAGGGGCTTTTTGGGGCTGCCTAAATTGCGCTCCCCAAACCTTCCAAACCTCCGAGAGACCTGCTTGAGTTCCAAGACCCTCCCCAATGCACCCCTGCTCTCCCACCAAGTTTTTCCACACATTCAAAAACCTCTGCATTCATGTTACATAAACTAGGAACACAGGCAAGAAAGGAATGTTACCACCACTCACTCACCATTCCACCTGAGTAGGAACAACCACTTGCTTTTTAGTCTATTGAGTCTTTGCCCCCACACACACTTTCTCTTTTATACAAGGAACTTCTTGGTTTTGATCACAAAATCTTTGTTTCTTTGCCAAAACTCAATTTCCCTTTTCTTTCCCACAGAGGGGAGTTCTGATGAGTTAAAGAAGTCTGCTTGGATGCTTAGCTCATGCCAGGCCAGTATCCAGGAAGACCCGAGAAAGAAAGTTAATGGTTAGGGGATGGTATTTTCCTTGCCAGGAGCCATCTCTCACCCACATGGTGGGATGTGTTTGTGACCCAGTGAAGCTGGCCCTTGGCTCAAGGGGGCTGGGGGTTGCAAGAGCACTTGAAATCCATAGATATTCTCTGGGATTCTACTTTGTTCTTGTCCACGCCGTGTTGTTTTATTTCCAGTTTCAGCATCTTGGTCTTTTTCTTTCTAGCTGCTTCCTACAGGGAGTGTCGACATAAAAAAGACCATGTAAGTGTCAAGAAGGAATAAAGAACCTGGATAATCCGCCAACCAGATAGTCAGCCCTTGCATTGTTGAGAGTTGTCTGCTCCACCTGAACTACACTGAGTGGACCCTCCCCCTCAGGACTCTCCCTTCCCAAAGCTCTTATCTGGGGGGACAGATTGGCTCTTTGAAATCCATTGAGATTGCCAAGGGTCACTGTCAAAGAGGCAGTCATGGCACCTGGGGAGAGCCCCTTCAGAACCTGGTACCTGGAACCATGGCCAGGGCACAGATCTTGATGCCAAAGTAGAGTCGACTAACTACAGATTAGTACACGAGACAGGTGTTTAGGAGGTTCCCCACTCCCCGATACCACCATTTCCTCCATATGCGAGCCTCCAGAGCCTCCGTTTAGTTTGCTTTTACGTGTCTTTGGGGAGATGGTGTCTTTGGGGAGCTGGCATGGCACTTTTCACCTGAAACAGCCTCTAAGCTGAAAAGAACAGTCACCACCAAATCAATTCCTCATCCATTAACAGGTCGTCTCTCTGTTCTTGAGACACAGGCATAACCTGGTTAGACCTGTTTTGTTTGAACACTAACGTGTGAGTTGGCCAAATGCAAATGAGCCAATGTTTGTAATCCTTTATTTTATTTTTTTAAAGAGCCCGGCAGCCAATCAGAAGAGGGGGAAGTGACTTAGGGAATTCCCGGTTGGTGGCTTATTGCTTAACATCCTACAAAATGATTTAAAATTATTGTCATATGCATTTATCTTCACTCTGATGAGGGCTCAGACGTGATAACACCCCTGCTTCCCTATCCCCGTGGGAGCTGGTGTGCGCGCTGCCTGCTGCCTCCCCTCCATTAGCCAGAGCTATTGGATTTCCCACCCAGAATCTTTAGGTAAATGAGGTAAGTCCTTATTTTTAAACCTTCTTTTGAATCTGGAATTCAAACACCTGAGTGGAAAGAGAAGCCTGCCTTGAATCAGAGAGATGAAAATAAAACAGACTCCCGGAGGCAGCTGGCAGGAAGTGCAGCTCACCCCACCTGTGCTTACCTCACTGGGTCCTATTAGAATTTTATTTTGGAAGGCAGCTGGGCTTCTTCGGATATGATCTGTGAATTCGCTGCATTCAGTCTGGACTTCCAACCACTGTGAATTTAAAAGCCCCCTGGTTTCCCTCTATCTGTGTGACAAAGCCATTTCCCTGGGTTGAATTCTGAAAGAAGAAAGCAGCTAGGGATAGTTGCCCCTGATAAAACTCAGTGAAAAGTGGGTTAGCTGTTGGGGCTCAGAGCACATGTTCTCGCTTTCTAGCGATGTCTGCTATTGGTAATTTTTCTGACTCACTGGTTGGAGGGAAAGGCAGATTTGACTTTGGTATAATCTCTCGTTGGGAAATGGCTGGAAACAGGCAATGGCGTATGCACCCACACTGGAAAAATGGCCAGGCAGCCCAAGTAGGGAGAGCTGCACACCTAAAAATGGGTCTGTCCAGGAAAAAAAAAATGACAAAGAATTTTGCTATATTGCAACGGGGACAGATTCACCTTTCGTCTGTGCCATCATGAGATACTAAGACCAGACAGGCAGATGTGAATCAGCCCCGTCTAATGCCTTCCAAAGCGGGGGCTCTTTTAATTTCATTTGGACACTGTAGAGAAGTGTTGGCCTCTGTGTGGGTAGAACTGGGAACAGTGTGGAATTAATCTTGTTGGTAAATAATAACATCAGTCAGGAAAGTCACATTTTCCACCATCTCTGTCTTTGAGCAGATTTAGTCTACCCCCAGGGTTGTGGAAGCATGTGTCTGTTTAAGATGAAGTGGATGACTCGGCACCTACAGTCACAGGTGTCTCTGCTAGTTATCTGCACTGACCTCAGTAAAGGGGAGAAAGTGAGGGTTTGGATTGAGAACTTTCCAATGGAAGGACTAATTCAGGAATTGGTTTTGCAGGTATGGGGGTGAGAATGTGTTCAGACAGAGCCTTTCTCTGTGTAAAAGGATGGTCAGGGATCACGAGTGGCCATGTGCTAATGCCACTGAGGTCAGGGGACACGTTGATTTGCAATAGGAAAGATGAAGTCGTTAGGGAGCACTTCATAGGTAAGAGGTGCCACCAGAAAATGTCTCTGAAAAGATCTCAAGAATAGTTTTAACATCTGTCTTTGGAGTTTGTTCAAGGCTTCCCTTGTCCTCTTTTTGAGATCTGGAATTCTGAGGTTATGAAAGAAGTCATCCATCCCATGTTCTTATAACCCACGCTTGTGTGGAATCTATCGTTTCTACACCAACTGCTAATGGCTGATGGCGATAGATTTGAAAATCCACGGGAACCTGAAATGAGGGTCATCGAGGAGTCTGTGATCACTTTTGAAAAAAAACAGCAAATGTAATGGAGACAATCCGTCTCCACATTTCTGAAGTATTTTACAGAGGCATTTTAAAAGAAAAAAACTTGGAGGGAGGACCTGCTGTAGGTTCTCTTGTGTTGCTGTTCAGGGTGGCAGCACTAGTCAGGCCCCTTCTAGGGTGACTGTGGGCAGGGCAATGATTTGATTCAGGCCACATATGTACGGAAGAGCTCAAATTCAATTATCTTTGTGTTAAAAAGCATCTATTTGTTAAATTCAAACATTTTTTTAAATTTCTTTTTCCATTTTTTGATATATTGTGAGTTCTCTCCCCCAAATGGAAATGTCTTGGGTCTTTCAGGACCTCTGAGAAGCCCTAAATTCACACTTATGTTTCTGTGTTTATGCTCCCATTAAATCACCTCTTCCAATGTCTTTTTGACCCCTTGAGAGGCTGAGACAAAAAGGAAACTGAGAGGTTAGTCAATTAGCTAATTGGAAACTGGAAGGAACCGTATCAGGTCCTAAGTCAGCATGTGAGTGCTTTGGGCCAAAGTTCACTTCTAGGACGTCGAATTTAACTTTCTAGAATCTTGTAATGTTTTATGTCCTCCTCTTCCTCCCACTACCTCCCAAGTTAGGGGATTTTAGCACCAAGCTGTATGCTTTAGACCACCTTCCTTGTCTGAAAGTCCAGTGGGAGAGCTCTGCTCAATGGGAGAGCAGCAGGCACAGGCAGAGAGGTTTATAGAAATCATTAAAAAGCCATTCAGTCTGTTTCCCTTTCGCCAGATGGAGGCATCTCTATGCCCTTTCCATCAGATGTGATTTTGAGAGACCTCTGGGAGACGGGGTGGGGTGGGGTGGATACCAAGAATGCCACGGCAGAAACTGCTAAGGAGTTGGAGGAGTGGTGCCATGGTTTTAAGAAACCAAATATGAGCCTGGAACTTGATATTTGGTGACACCTTTTTGCAGCTGTTTCAGCCCATTTCTCTTGTTTGAGATCTTTCTGGCAAAACTGAAATGACAGTCGTTTCTGTTGTGGATGGGGCTCTGATCAGAGGGATGGAGTCCACTGTGAGCTCTGTGTTTCGAGACTATGCATTTTCACCCTGGCTTTGTTACTGGGTAACTGATGGAGTGCAGAGGCTTTCAGCTTGAGTAAACCGAGGCTGCGGTAGGGGACTGTCATCTGAAGACAGAGGGAGGACAGCAGTCATGTCTTGCCAGTGTTCTCTTAAATCTGTTGCTGAATAATTGAAGATATGGGGACTATGATAAACTGTATTTAGTGCTTTCTTGTCTACTTTCTAGTAATATGATTTTTAAATAATATGATTTGCTTTATGGTGTAGGTGATGGGCTCTTGTTAGAAATAGGTGACTATTATGTTTGTTTCAATTCAGGGGGGTTTGATTTTATTTTATTGTTGATTGATTGATTGATTGATTTTTAAGATCTTATTTATTTGACAGAATACAAGCAGGGAGAGCAGCAGGTGGAGGGAGAGGGAGACACAGGCTCCCTGCAGAGCAGGAAGCCTGATGTGGGGCTCGATCCCAGGACTCTGGGATCATGATCTGAGCCAAAGGCAGACACTTAGGTGACTGAGCCACCCAGGTGCCCTCGATGGAATTTTGAAGGACCAAACTATTGGGCTGTGCAGAGACAAATAGTGTAGTGGGGAGAATGGCTCCCACAGTAGCTACTATTAGGATGGGACGTACGTTCAAGCTAAATGGCATTGATATCAGGAAGCTGAGATGCGTTGGAGTGGAAATTTCCATGGATCCCTTAGAGTTATTTGATAAAAAAATCCATTGGGCTTCAGAGGGGGAATAAAAGGAGATTTCTTCAAGAATCTTCCCTGAAGAATTTCAGACTTACATTTTTGAATGATTAGAGCACAGTGTGCACAAGGCAGTACACAGGACCAGCAGTCAGGAGACCTGGTTTTCTAGCCCTGGCAAAGCTGTGTGCACACAGCAGCACATTCCACCTCTCTGGGCTTTAGTTTCTTCATATAGACAAAGGGGTTTGAACCCGATTATCTTTAAGATCTGTTTCTGCCTTCAGATTCTGATGACTGGGAGAAAGCAGGTAAGCCTAGAGGTCAGCAGGTTTAGCTGGAGTCTACAACAGCTGAGTAGGGGTAGGGGCTACCCTCCTAAGGATGAGCCAGGAAAGAAGATCCATAGGAGCCCTTCCATGGCTTTCTTAAGGTCTTTGGAACTTGGCTCAAGGCATATGTCTGGTGGAGATACTAAGACCGGCTTCCTGGAGTCTTTATTAAGGGTATTGGCGTCTGTCCCATGACAACATCTCATCTTTATCAATTTGTCTCATGTGTCCAGAGTTGGTGGGAGTGTAGAAGTGGAAGAAACCAACTGTTTTGTGACCACAGGGAGCAGTCGGGTGTACACAAGCCGGCACTCTAATGACATCTTCTGTAAAACACCCAAAGCATGCTAAAAAGATTTAGGCACCAGTGGAATCTACTCCATTTGTGGGGTACTAATCACCTTGCTTCACTGATTGTCGGTGGATTATTGGGTAGTTGGATGGCTATGGACTCACTTCTCCTCGAGGAAGAACCAAGACGTAATCAGGAGAGCAAGGCTGGCCCAGCCATTGGGCAGCCAACCTGGAGACATGGTGTTGTCAGAGGGCTTCGGCCTGAATCTAGAGCAACCAGAGCTTGCAACAGAGTCAAACAGAGTGGCCCATTTAAAGAGGCTCCAGGGGGTTTAATTGGCCTTGTTTTAAAAGAGACATCCTGGAAAATACTCCTTTGAAAATTGATTTCGCTCACTCCTAACTACACTCTGTCTTTGGTTTGTTTTATGGGCTGGGCCCCTTGTTCTGGTTCATTGGACTCATGTTATCTCTTCTCTTCCAATCTTCCTGCACACCCTGGCCCCTACAGCCTCCTTCCCTGCCTTTCTTAGAAGCATCTTCATCATTATTAAGAGTGTCTGCCTATTTTAAAATATGGCCAGCATAGGTGCGCATATAAAACATGTTTTCTGTGCTTGCATTGGCAGCACATATACTAAAAGAAAAAAAAAACATGTTTTCTAAGGAAAACAAAGCCAAAAATAAAAAGGAACCTACATGCCTACTATAATATTTTGATTATTACATTAATAGACCACCTCATTAACCCCATTATTTTAACATAGCTACTTATTTTTACTTTTGAATGACCTCATCTAAATGTACACTTCTTTTGAAGTTGTTGTGATTGTGATAACCTTAAAATTCATCTTTTCTCACTTCCCCCTCACTCTATGTCATAGACACACAATAAGGAATCTTGGGGGCTGGGCCCTCATTGGCCCAACTATGGATAAGAGAAATTTCCGTCACTCTGTCAGCCCTTTATCAGCTTGATACAAACTTCTTCTAAAAGTCTTTTGGATCTTTTTTGGAATAAAAAGAGGACCTTCTACTTTTTGTACATGACAATGGAGCTTGGAGACCATGGATGTCTTGTAGAGATTATTTTGGGATCCCTCTTGGGAACCTTTGAAAGTACTCCCTCAGTAGGGCGAATGATATATTCTAGTGGATGAGGTTAGTGAGGTCTGGAAGGTGAAGATTATTTCCGGTGCTGCCTTCGTGGGGACTACTCATCAGACTTGTTCTATCTTTGCAGTGGGCTTTAGATTTGGTCCCAAGTTCCGTCAAATATTCACTTAGAAACTCAGACAGCACTTAGCTCTCCTTTGACCCATCTTAACTCCCACCAACTAGAAGGCTGTGGGTTAAACAACGTTGATGAACAGTAGACTTTGGCCGCTGGTGTGTCTGAATGAGCAGGAGGCTGTGAGTTTTTTGTTGCCTGGAAGCAGCTGGAATGTGGTACAGAGAATATCAGGTTTAGTGTCAGAGTACCTGGGTTCTGATTTGACTCTGTCACTGAGTAGCTGAGTGAGTTTGGGTGAGCTATATAAGCTCTAACTGTAAGTTTCCTCATCTGGAAAATGAGGTTAATAGCATCTGCACATGGCTGTTGTCAGGATTAAATTAAACCAAAAAAATCTGAAAACACCTGGACAAATGCTTGTGAGTAAACAATTAGTAATTTATCGAATGGAAATTGAGGGTAAGTCCTCAACATGGGTGTTCTCAGAGAGTCTCAACTGGATCGGATTGGATGAATAATTCTGGAATTTTGTTTTTCAAAGCGATCAACATTGGTTCTGCACTGTGACCTAGGGGAAAATATGCAATAAGGTTTTCACTGGGGAAGGTGGGCAGCAGGGACATGGGATGAACTATGTTAATGAAGGACCTTGAAATTGAGCTTGTCTTGAGCTGGCTTCAAACCACAACTTATAGGAGTTCCAAGGAAGACCTGGTGTGGGCACACAGCATGTTCCTATCCATGTGTCTTGATGCCTGGCATGTCAGGGGCCTCCAGAAGAAACTGATTCCCCTCCAGGCAGGTCACTTGACTAACCACCACATCATATACCATTGCCCACCCCCTAAAACTCTTGATAGTGTCTTCAGATGTATACCGACTACTACCCTAGGCATTCTAGGGTTTTCAAAAAAATTGCCAAGACACCATGGGGTCAGCCTCTTGGTAAATTGTTCAAATGACACTCGTAGTCATGTGGAAGTGGTTTCTAGAAGCTATTTGAGTTGACCAGGCAGTCCTTGCTGTTAATAAAACAGCAAGACTAACCTGGGATCCAAGAGGCTCCTGAAGTCCATGGAAAAAATTCAGGGAGTTTGTGAAATTGGGTGTGTAAAAGAATGATGCTTTTATTCTTAATAATATGGCTAAAATTTAACATTTTCTCTCAATGTAAATGTAGGCAAGACTCTCCAGTAGCATTAGCTGTGACTGTCACCAAGAGAAATTAATAGACATTTTCATATCATGTTACACCAGTTGCCAATGTCTCAAAATATCCATGTTCATCACTACTTTGACCTCATGGAGGTCATTCGACCTGCGCTAGATGTTCTTATTTAATGTGTTAGTCAAGAAGCACATATATTATTATGATGTCACACATTAATTTTAAAAAGTATACTGAGAATTGTATTTCAATATAAATTTCCTTTCTAATCTTGTTATTTTAATTTGTCATTTGAAAGCATTATTTTGAGAAGGGATCCACAGGTCTCACCAGACTGCAAAATGGGTCCATGTATATAAATGAAAGGTTCCTAGCCTTTCTTTGCTTGGGGCCAATGAAATGATTTCTGAATGACATTGGCTAATAGACGGTCTCCGTCAAAACAGAAGCATGTATGTTCTTCCCACACTCATTGCTTTTGCCTGTGGTGGCTCTGGAGTTGCGGAGGGACTTTGGCATAATGAAGATAATGATTGATAATAATTAATAATGATAATAGTAATAACAGCTAGCATTTGTTGGATGCCTGCTGTAAGCCAGGTGTTATTATAGACATGTTCAATGTCATATTTTGTTTAATACTATCAACGACTTCAGGAGGTCATTCATGGCGCAAAGACAAAGATTTCCCCCCGCTCCCCACGGTGATAGAGCATTGCTGCAGGTGAAGGCAAAGGGTGGGACTGACCCCTGGACAGGGCCAGGGTCTTGGGTACACAGTGCTCCACACTTGGAAGGGCCTTGGGCATGGTTTAATGCTCTGCCATTATGGTCTTGAAATTCTCAATAGCTTTTGAAAATGAGGCCTCACGTTTTCCTTTTGCACTGAGCCCTGCAAATTCTGTAGCTTGGTCGGTCTCTAGATGTGATGAAGTTGTTGTGAGATGTGACGACTCCTGATACTGGAAGCTGGGAATCTGCTTGGAGATCCCCCTTACTCATCTAGCTGACCTTTGGTGGAAAGCTTAGGCCTGTCAAAGAGGGATGCTGTAGTTTCTGAGTTGGTGAGTTTTATGATTTTTTTTTTTTTTAATGTCAAAGGTTTCCTTCCTCCAAATCAACTGGAGGAATAGCCGAATAACTGGTTGGAAGGTACCTGATTCCTTGGAAAATCTTTCTGGTAGGGAACTGCTTATCTCGCTGTTGGGTTTTTTCATTTTTTATTTTCCAGGGGGACTTACTACACAGACAGGGAGCTAGGAGAAGCAGAGCAAAGCGTGTTCTGGAAGGGAAAATGAGACCAGGTGTGCCGAGAGTCTATCATTCTTGCAGGGAGGTGATATGAATGAACTTTGTTTTCTTGTCTAATGTCATTTAGTGATTATCTGTGCAAAAAGAAGACCCTGCTTCTTCTAAAGAGGAGATCCTCTAAACTGTGAGGAAATTCAGATAGAAGTTGCCTCTCATGTCCAAAGATGATCATGGAATAAATCTTAGAGGTTCTGTCTGCATTTTGCAGCTATGTTTTTACAAATTGTTCCAGGGTCATGGACGTGGTAAAAGAAGGAGGAACTTTCCTGGATTTATTTATCAAAGTGATGGAATTCAGGCTCCCAATGACACACCCACAGTCTCTCTCTCGTCGGTGTGATGTCTACAACACAGCAGGTCTATCATCAGGATCCATGTGTGATGGCTCAGGCATCAGGTGCTCTGCCAAAGGAGCCATAATTTCCCCTTAACTTCTCAATGTTTTTTTTTTTTTCCTTGTTATTGTTACTGCTCTTTTATCATTGCTAATAAGTCTGAGGTGGCTTCAAGCAGCCAAGCCCAACCCCTGAGTCAATCCAGGGTTTTCAATAAGAAGCCAAACTAAAGTTTTGACAGATGGGTTGGAGTGGCCATGAACTGCTGCTTCTGTAGCATCAGGACTGATGGCCACTAAAGGGGAATTTTATAGTTGGGCACAAGGAAGACTGGTGTGCCTCCTATTCACACTTAGGGAAAAAAAATCTGGGAGCCATCCTTCTTAAAGGATCCCAATTTCTAAAACAAAAGTGTGGTGTTTTAAAAGATATCCTCTTCTGCTTCAGAAATACAAGGATCCGGGACGCCTGGGTGGCTCAGAGGTTGAACGTCCTGCCTTTGTCCCTCAGGGTGGGATCCTGGGTCCGGGGATCCAGGGATCCTTCTTCTCCCTCTGCCTGTGTCTCTGCCTCTATCTCCGTGTCTCTCATGAATAAATAAATAAAATCTTAAAAAAAAAAGAAAGAAATACAAGGATCCATTTTCAGTTACAGAGAATTATTTTGCATATCCTGTCATTTCTTGCCCCCCCCCCACTCCACCCCTGCCAACTCCCCAGTTTATCTATTGTAACATATCCAGTCCATTTACTAGTCCTGTGCCCCTGGGTCAGTGGCTTAACCTCTTGTGCCTCCCCACCTATAAAATAGGGATAATATTAGTATCAATCCAGGGGTTATGGCAAGGATTAAATGAGATCATTTATGTAAAGCCTAGCTCAATTCCTAGCACAATGGGAATGTACGATAAATAGAAACTATCATTGCTGTCATAGTTTTGATTGTTGTTTTGTAATTAGTCTGTGAGATTCCATTTAGTGGCTATTGATCTTTCTTTGCTGGAGCGTCTTGGTTTTTCCTGGAAAGAAACTTGAATCTCGAAAATGGTCAAATCCATTGTTGCAGTCCATCCCATCCCTCCCTGGCTCCAATCCCCACCTCTTACCTCTCTCCACCCTTCCCACATTCCTGCACAGTTGGCCTTATTTATTTTTCAGTCAACTGAGGGTGTTGTTAAATCTTTTATTTTTCTGGCTGCCCGGTTTGGTTCCGAGGCACTCCACTCCCTGCCCTGCTCATGACAAGAATGCTGGGGAATGCTCAGCCAGCCATGTCCCTCCCCTGTCGGAACACCCTGTTCTTAATGCTCCTTGAGAAGCAGCATTTCTGAGGCCTCCCCTGACTGCCGTGACTCCCCCATCAAGCCAATGGTTTGGTGATAATTGAGAGCCAATGGCTGAGAGAAAGCCAAGGGAAGGTGGTAATCTAGGGGAACGTTACACATTGCCCATGTCCCATGCTTTCTTCTCAGGGCTTGAAAAGAGATATTGAGAGGCTTTCCCTGATTGTGCGTGTTGAAGACTGGGTGATGATGCCATTGCTTAATTAGTGTTGTTGTGATCTGTGTTTGAGTGATTTGTTTAGCTCTTTGTGACCCTTTCTGGCTTGAGCTCATCATGTGATATCGACAAACTAATGAGAAAGGGAGTGCAATGATGCTTGAATTAATGCAGAAATCACACCCTGAACATCTCAGGTCCTTTCTACCTGGGACGTGGGACCTCAAGTCACTTGGCAGAACATGAGTGAGTCTACACAGCCCATCTTTGAGGTAGGTATGGCTAGCCTCACTTTTCCTGTGGAAAAACTGGTCCAGGAACCAGAGGTTTTCCAATTCTTCTTGTTGCCCAGGGCTGGACGTAGGAAGCCTGTGGGAGAGGCTGGACTGAGACTCGGCACGCTTGAGTCTCTGCTTTAGGTTACCTGTAGACCACACCTACTCCCTGAGCCATGTTGACTTTCAGAAGTCAACCATTGGGAAGAGTGTGGTTTGGGTTTCGACCGTATCCTGGCAGCCCCTTCTCTGCTCCTGTTAATCTGATTCATGATCTTAACCTGGGCTGACTGGAGGCTGGCCATGTCATTCTGCAGATCTCGGACACCCCTCAGTGCCCTCACACAGCCAGCCAATGGAAAAGTACAGTGTCTTCTGGCTTCTTGGCCCTGCCAGCTCTGGCCGGTCTATTTGATACCTCCTTTTCTTCAGAGGGAGTGGGGAGGCAGCATCCAAACTGAAAGCACAGGTTTTTCTTTGGTTTTTATAGGAAAAACAAATTGGCATGAATGCTCAGTCAAACCAGCTCAGGCTGTTTGGGCAGATGCCTTTCTTTGCTTTTTTCTGTTTATTTTCCAACAAATCAATGCTTAACTGCGTTGTTATTGGAGCAGAGCAACAGGTGCAAAAAAATAACTCTGCTGCCAACTCAAATGAAAAGGTAGGGCTTATACCCTCTGGGAGGTATTCAGAAGATAACAGAAGACCCTGCCAGCAACTGAATTAACAGCTCTGTTTACGGTGGGTTTTATGTTAACAACCTGCTCCTCACCCTCCCACACATAAACACGCCATTGTCTCAGGGAGAGACAATCAACCATCCAGACAACTTACTACTTTATTCTGTCCTGAGTGGAGATTGGTTTTGGCTGAGGTTGCTTTGTGAAACTCGGGGGCATTATCCTGTCTGCCAACTCGATGTCTTAGTAAGGGTTTTCTGTGAAGGCAAGAGCATGGGGTTGCCGGGCAGAAGGGGATAGGTCCTGCTTTCAAACATAGTCACAGTTCTTTCCAAGATTGGTTGTTTCCAAAGGCCAACAGGCTGCCTGGCTCCCTCTGCACTGGCTTCACTAAATCCCCAACAGGAGATGGGGAATGAGCTCAGACGACTCTGGAAAGAGCTATCGTTGTTTTGGAAGCTGTGTCTTTGCTGAATAGTCCATCAGGGCAGGGCAGCATCTGTGTTGCATTCATCATTGTGTCCCCAGCACCTAACAGAGTGCCCAGCTCTAGTACACATTCAATAAATATATGTTAACTGGAGAGGATGAATAAATATTTATATTAGCAAGACAAGCACTTCTTGATGACCATTTCTCTCCACTGAAGGCTAAGACATCAATTTTCTTGAGTATGTGGCTTAAAATCTGGGGTGGTTAAGTCATCTTTTGAAGGCTTAAGATGGGGGTGGGATTGGGTAAGGGGTGACTCAGCCAGCCACGAGATTCTCTGGATGGAAAGGATTGTCGTAAAAATCCTTGGCAAATGCTGTGTTCTGAGGCCAGATTTGTTTGTTCAGCATTCAGAGACTCATACTTGTGAGCAGTTGAGCATTGTTGAATTTCACAATTTGGTGGTACTGAGCAGTAGGAACTGCTTTATTTCAAGTTGATAAATAATTTGGTGACAGTCTCCACAGACGGTTTGGAGCTTGAGTTCTCTGGATTGAATGTGTTGTCTTTGACTTTATAAGGATTTCCATTCATAGATGTTTCCTTCAAAGTTAATATCTCTTGGAGTCAGTTATCTTAGTTTGAAAACCAAGGGAAGGCAAGTAGGTAAAGCTCTCAACCATGAGAGTGCTTAAGGGTTGGTTAAGGGAGGTTCTTTAAAATGAAGATTCTGGTTCACAGGTTTGGGGTGGGACCCCAGAAAACTTGAAGTTTAACCCCTCCAGGTGATGATGATGATACAGGTAGTCTATAGATTGAACTTTGAGAAGCACCTGTATGGCTTCTTCAGCTTGGTTGGAAAATAAGCACCCTAGGAGTAGTCCCTTATGTGCCAGCCTCCACACCGGTGCCTTTCCAAAGACCTACAGAGCCCTATGGTTGTAATAGGAAGTGAGGCCTCTTTTTCTTCCACTATTCACTTCCTCTCTATTTTAGGATTATTTGGTTTTAGAAAAGAGAAAGGGGATTAGCAGGGAGACAGACACTGATGTGGGGAAAATGGTGAATTTGTCACCTTATTGCCAAACAGAGGTCCAGAATGGCCCTGTGGGATGCAGCCAGGTTCCTACTTCAGCTGTCAATGGAGAGGGACAATGGGGCTCTTCCTGGTGTCACCATAGGGGAAGATAGGGGAATAGGGCAACACCCATGCTAAGGAAGAGGACAAGAATAAAATCTCTGAGGCTTTCTGTCATAGGTCTGAATAAACTTATGTCTCCTAACCCTGACTCTACTACAAAGTTTTCTTTAAATTTCAATCCAACGTGAGTGTCAGAGAGATTTCTTAAAGATCCATGGTGTCCATAGATCTGTAGGTGTCAATGGTCTTTAGAGATGGTCTTCAGAGGGCCTGGCACCCACAAAATATATGCAAAGCAATGTATGGATGAATGTGCATTTTTGGTAGGTGAGTTTCAAATAGCTGTATGACCTTTTAAGAGTCGAAGCTTGTCCTATTCTTAGTTTGTCACATCTGAAAGGGACTGATAAGGGCCCTGGAGGTCATGTAAGGCAATCTAGTCTTTTGATCAACTTTGGTGCCAGTCCTCTGCCAGTATCTGCATCTTGTCTGGGTCTGGCACCAAGAATGATAAAGATCAGCATAATATGTATATTTCCAAATGGCTTATAGTCAGTAAAGTGTATCTATAATGGATCAACACTTGGCTTCCCAACACTGCATCATCACTCATGAAAACGCTTGAAAGCCCAGGAATAATACTTCAGATGTTGCCCCTGGGAACATGAAATGTCTATTTCAAAACACATTATGAGGGTATGAAATTACCTGTGATGTAATCCCGAGAGGATCAAATACATTCCCCAAGCTTGATTCACATTTTGATTCATTTGGAAAACACAAATTATTGCCCGCCTTACATTCAGTTAAATTTCACATCTATATGGATTTTCTTTTCTCCTCTTTGGGAATACTTTTTTTTTTTGAAATGACAGTCAGATTGAAATAGGAAGTCAGGAAGCTATTGCAATATCCTTAGGGCAAATGCTGTGAATTCACCTGCTGGTAACTTTGATTAAGGACTGAGAATGGTCTGGATATCACTGTCATCACAGAAGTAATTATTTAAAATGCCTAATTGCTCCTCTGGCTTGAGGAGTAAAAATACCCACAAGGCAGCCAATTCTGTGGCAGTTCAGGGATGATGTGGTTGACCGAATAAAGCTGTTAGGATGAGGGCAGACCGTGACTTTGACTCTCAGTCCTCTGGGGCTGGGGACAGGAAACGCAGGCCAAGCCTTGCTCTCTTGCTCCTGGTGTGTTCTTACCCTCACAACGAAAACCAGCTTTCTGTCCTGAGCTCTAATGTAGAGGAAGAAAATAATTATGGGCCAGTTTATGTCCAAAATATAAAATAAAAATACCTTTATTGAGTCTTAGGTAAAGTATTTATATCACATATGTATGTATGTATGGCATACATGTCCGTACACATGTATTTGTGTGCATATATGTATATATGCATAGGTCTGTTTTAATGGCTGAAGAAGTATCATGGCTCAGCTTTTAAGCCACTAACACATTCCTCCCTGAGCATACTATGAAGTGGCAAAATGAAGGCAGCTTTCTATTCTTTCGTTCTAAAGGATCCCTCTGATATACTGCCAAGAGGCATGGCCTCGGGTTGATCTGACAAAGAGGGAAGAGGGGCTCAATCGGGGTCCCTGGGTGACGGAATGAACCAGAGAGTTTTATAATCTTGGAGAAGCCTGAGAAAGGTGCAAGGCCCCAGATATGACTGTGTATGGAAAGGGGACGGTGGTGAGGATGGGTTGAAGGCAACTTTGTTCTCTGCAAAGCGCCCTCCTCTCCGTAGAAAGTGGCTCAGTTCCCAGGGTGTGTTGCTAGCTCTCTTCTAGCTAAGAATTCAATTCTTGTTGAGCTGTGTGATGTTGAACAAGTTACCTGACCTCTCTGAGCCTTAGACAGGCCATCTGATAAACGACATCATGCCTTACAGAGCTATTGTGCGTATTGCCTGAGATAACGCATTGAAGATACCAGCCCAGAGCTCACACACTTTAAGTGTCCAATAAGCCCTAGCTACCATATAGTATAGTTATTATTTATCTGCTCGTTTGTTTGTTTTTATGGTGTTCAGTCCTAGATCTCGGTAGCACCACCACAGAGCCGAAGACATACCTCCCCTCAGAGCCAAGCTGTGTTGCGTTTGTCAATGCTGGCAGATTTTTCTCTTTATGATTAAGAAGAGAGGGCAGCCGAGGAATCCTTGGCCTTGTCGAGGGCCTTGAGCCTGGGCAAACGTTCTGGGTTCTGGGGGTGCATGGTGCATGGTGTCAGCTCCCTGCCAGAGTCACAGTGGTGCCTCCTTCCCATTGCTTTTCTGTCCCTGCAAGCTCGAATCCCAGTGTTGCAGTAATTGGGCGTTCCTTGTGCAAAGGGACTTCGTAGGATAGAGACTCTCTCTGGCCACCCTCTTCCAGGAGCTCCCATTTCAGATGTGCTGCTTCCCTTTGCACCTGCAAACCGTGTGAAAAGTGCAAGGCTGAGGCAGGAATGCAGAGCCTGTGGGGCTGTGCCCTCCCACTGCTCCTGGCAGCCCCAAGCATGGTGTATCTGCAGGGAGGAAGGATGGCTTTTAGTCCCTGAGTGGACACTGTGTCCTGAGGAGCACAGGACGGCTTCTGCGAGCAGGGGCCAAGAGGTGCGGTTCACAGCTCAGCCTCATAGCATCTCCACACAGCAGCCCCGGAATGGGAGGTGGGGAGGCGGGCGGTCCCGCCTGGACGTGACTGTGCCAGCCAAAGCCAGAATTGCAAAGTGTTGTATAGATAGTAGAAGTTCCAGGCCTTGCTTGAAATGAACTCGGCTGTCAATTTTGTCCTCAGAGATTCAATAAAATCCTAGTAATAACACAATAAATAATAATAATAATAATAATAATAATAACGATAATGATAAAAAAAGCAGCTAATATTCACCAAGTACTCACTATGTATGGAACACTTTTCCAAGGATTTTACAGGCATCGTCTCATTTTGTCTTTCAACAACCCTTTTCATATCATCCCCAGTTTATAAATGAGAAAATTAGGGCCCAGAGAAACTGAATAACTTGTCCAACCTTGCCCCATCTGTAAATTGGCAAAGCCAGGATGTGAACCATGTTTGCCTGATTCTAGAGCCCGGAGCTCCCAAGCATTATACTGTCCTGCCTCTGAAGGGTCTACCCTGACCCCAAGAGTGTCCTTGAAGCCAACGAACACAGTTGAAAGAGAGACTCGGGGACAGACTTTAGAGCTGACATGTGGGGGGCACTCACCGTGTCCGAGCTAATACGTGAGAACTTTACAAACGTCTTCACTTTACTCACACATTAGCTCTATTTCCCCCCACTTTTTGTCAGACGGAGAAACTGAGGCTTTAGAGAAAATAGTGCTTTCCTGAGGTCAACACAGCCTGCCAAGTTTCAGAATCAAGATTTCAACCCTTAGCATCTGAGGCATGAGCTCTTCCTCCTAAGAGCCACTCTCGAGACGTGGAGCAATGAGAAGCTAGGTCTGGTGCTCCTCACACCTTGAATATATACGAGAGATTCAGTCTCTGTGGCTAGGCCCCACCGTCTCCCATGTGTGTCTCTGAGCAGCCGCCAAAATGTGAGACTCTTAAACTTTAGGCCAAGTGTTCCATCGTCACCCTGTTAACCCGTTGGCTACCCCCCTTCCCCGCCCCCTGCCCTACCCTATGCATGGCGGTCAAGCTAGATGGGAACTTAGCCCTTGATGGAAGTCTGGAGGAGGACTGGCCACAAGGAGAGTGGCTTGTCTCTGTGTGAGTGGTGCAGAAATGGTCTAAATTCTTAGGAACTGGGGCACTGTGGTGGTTTGTGTTTTACCATCAGCTTCCCATTAACAAAATGGGGAGCAGAAAGTGGTCTGTCTCGCCCCCCAGAATCCAGACTGTGGCCACTCCAGCACCTTGCAGGTGCTGTCTCTGTAAAACTGCATTGCAGATTGGCCAAACTCTAGTGGCTCATCATTCGTAGGGGAATTGGTGCCTCAGGTCAAATAGGTCCTGACTGGGAGCCTAGCATGAGGCATGCACCTGTACGGTCTACTGGGCAGCGCGCACAGCTCCTCCTCTTCAAATAAAGAACAACTCCTATCTCCAGAAGTGTCAGTCTTAGAAACCACCGAGTGGCTAGGGGATGCCCGGCTGGCTCAGTTGGAAGAGCATGCGATTCTTGGTCTTGGGGTTGTGAGTTTGAGCCCCGTGTTGGGTGTAGAGATTATTGAAAAAAAATCTTTAAAAAAACAGGAAAGAAAGAAAGAAAGAGAGTGAAAGAAAGAAACTGCTATGCATCACCTATCCAGGGTGATGTCCTGGGTGAATGAGGAAGTCGGCTCAGTCCCTGGGGGTGCAGTCAAATACCATTCTCTCTGACTGTTGCTGCCCATGGAGGGAGGGATAGGAGAATGCAGGTGAAAAAAAACTTCTGGATAATGCACATTGCATTTTACTTTGGATTTGAAATAAAATGCACAGATTGTGTGTGTGTGTGTGTGTGTTTGTGTGTGCAGTTTGTAACAGCCCAAGTTACAACTGATGTTGTGTTCCCAGGACACGCAGCACCTAGGACTAGACAAAGGTGCCTGGATTCCCCATGTATTTTCTTCGCCTCCACTTCTGAGGCAATTACTCTTTCTCTGTAGCAAGCACTGCACTGGGGGCTTTAAAGCCCCTTATCTTTTTTAAATCCTCTAGCAAACCTCTGTGGTAGGTACTAAGGCCATGCCTGTTTCCCAGGAGAGGACACAACAGCTCAGAAAAGCTAGCGGACAGCCCAAGGTCACCACGCCAGCATGATCAAAGCCTGGGCTGCGGCCTCCATGGGCTCCCTTTTAACCAGTGTTCTCAACTGGGGGTGATTTGGCCCCAGGGGACATGTGGGGGGTGAGGAGGGGGCTGGAGGGGGATGTGTCTGGCACATGGTGGCCTGAGCCCAGGGATGCAGCTAATATCCTGCAATGCACCTGATGGCCACAGAGCCCTCCCAGCCCAGGATGGCAGTCACGCAGACGCTGAGAAAGTCTGCTTCTCACCCCCCCAACACGGGTGGCTGAGGAGAACCGGCAGGGGGAGGAGGGGGGTCTTTTCTTTGCTTGCTTTTGGCTTGAAAGGTGGAATCATTCCTATTCAGGCTCTTAGTTGGAAGAACTTAACCATGTTGGACAACACCTTTAGAAGCGGTGTTTAAAGAAAGGGGAAGAAACTGATTTCTAATTTGAGGGCATGTATGCCCCTCTGGACTAGACATCTTCAAGGCCATTAGATCATTCATCCTTCAAAGCAGGGCATCGTCACTCCCCTCATGCCCCTCTAAGGCCAGAGAAGAAACTGAGCTTGAGGGACGCCTGGGTGGCTCAGTGGTTGAGCGTCTGCCTTTGGTTCAGGGCGTGATCTGGGGTCCTGGGACCGAGTCCTGCGTCAGGCTCCCCGCATGGAACCTGCTTCTCCCTCTGCCTGTGTCTCTGCCTCTCTCTGTGTGTCTCTCATGAATAAATAAAAAAAATCTTAAAAAAAAAAAAAGAAAACTGAATTTGGAAAGGTATCATGCTCAAGGTCACATGGCTTATAGACAGGGAGTCTGGATTCTAACCCAGACCTCAAAGGTCCCAAAGTCTCTGCCTGTATCTACGCGATACCTTTTCTTAAACAAACAATAAAAACTATGCTGCGGGTAAACTGGGAAGCTTGAGGGGAGCATTAAAAAAATCCCCCAACTTTGTAATTAAAAGGATTGCTTTTTAAACCCCATAAAGTAATCACTCTGTGCCGTAGAAAGTCTACATTAGTGTATATGGGAGTGTGGGTGAGTTGCTTCTAATAATGCTTTTTTACAATTCTCAAGGCACATTTATTATCTATTATCTCATTTGATGTCCTCAAGACTCTTGGGAGGCTGTCGGTGGGGGGCAAATGTCCTCATTTTCCACCTGAGGAACTGGGCCTCGGAGGGAGTAGGGCCTGGGGGGGAGGCTTGCAGCTACACTAGCCCCCCTGGCCTCCTGGGCCCGCCTCTGGGGCACCGGCGGTGGAGACGGTGGAGACGCTGACCTTCTTTCTCACAAGCCTGGGTGAGCTCAAGTGAACTCTGACTCAGTAAGGGTTAAGACACATAAACTCTTTTATGAGTAGTAACCATTTACGGTGCCCTGTAAAAAAGGGCCCCTCGCTGTGCTGGCTGCTTTCCCTAGCAAAGGGGGTGCCAGCAGGGCTGGGGAGCACTGGCCAGCCTCTTGGGGAGGGGGCAGGTAGTGATGGGGCCCGCTGTGGCCTCCTCCTGGTCCTAAAGGCTTTCTCTGGGGGGTTGAGAGCATTCTGGATGCCTTCAGGGGATCCCGGAGAGAAGAGACACCTGCCCCCAGGGAGGGGGCTTGTGGGCGTTGGGTCACAGAGAACTGGCCTGTGTGGTCCTGCGACATTTATTGAATTCCTTGTTGTTACAAGCCAAGCTTTCCACAAGCACGACCTCATTTGCTTCCCTCAGCCCTTTGAGTTTGGGGTTGTTCTCATTTTATAGCTGGGGAAAGTGAGGATCAGAAAATTTTGGGCTTAGAATTTGCTCAACGTCAAAGCGGGGGGCCTCGGATCTGAGCTCGCCTCTCCCCAAATCCAAAGCCAGGGCGCCTAGCCCTCACATCCACCTGCCTTCTAGATTTGTGGGAAGTGGGGAACAGAAACCGCCAACTGGCTGAGGAGTAGCCGGTGGTTGGCCCAGGGCAGGTCTTGCTCCCACTGAATGGCCACTTGGAAACAGCCCTGCAGGCAAATCATTCTGAAAGCATTTCAGGGAAGCCTTCCCCACCCCCCAACCCCAGGCTGAAGGGCCCCCATCCCTCCACCCTCCTCCCTCCTCGGTGCAGCTGGGCTGGGCCCTGAGCTTCAGCTCTTTCAGGGTTAAACAGTAACCTTTCTACTGCTTGTGGTTGAGCAAATGCTGGCGAGGAACAAGCCCAGCCTTGAGCAAACAGGAGACGGGGCCATGCCCCTTCCCTCCCCCAGCCACCCCTCTGGGGACCTGCAGGGTTTGTTTTTTTTTATTTTTATTTATTTTTTTTTTTTTGCCCTGGAGTCCCCCATTGGATTTCTCAGCTGAAGGCGACTGTTTTAGAAAGCTCAGTGGGAAAAAGAGGAGGAAGGTTTGGCTTGGGTTGGTTTTCCTTCTCTGAGAGTGAGAAGCAAAAAGGTTTCTGGTTGGGAATTTAAGAATCGGCGTAGTCACCTTCTTTAAATTTTCGTATGGGGAAACTGAGGCCCAAGGTTGTTTCTGGTTGGGGTGACCAGATGGTGGGGGAGTGACTCTCCTCATCATAACACCTGCCATATAGCCGTGCCTTACTTTGCACCGAGCGCTCCAGGTGTAGAGACTCATTTCATCTCCAACCAACGCACACAGTAGGTGTGGTGATTTGCATTCTGCATATGAGGACACAGGTTAATGACTTGTCTGAGTTAACTAACTAGCTGGTAAGGGGTAGAGCTTGGAATCAAGCCTGGCTTTGAGGCTCACGTACATGGTGCCATTACACAGAACCCAGCTCCGCGCTCTTCCCGGCTCGTGGCCTGCTGTGGTCCTATGGTCCCTTCTCCATCTTCTACTTGGGCTGGATTCAGGCCTAATTATTTGCCAAACAACCATGACAATGTTAATAATCATCACAAATGTTCCTGTTTGGCCTCACTTGATTCCTAGTCACTGCTCTGTCCCGGGTCCTTGGAACATGTACCCAGCGCATGGTAGGGCTGGTACATCTTTGTTGAATAAATCAATACAGGAATGAATTTCTATACCTCTTCTTGTCTCTGAAGCCCCACCTAGAACCAGAGAGGTAGGAGCTGCGTTAGAGGAAGGGCCTTGGAGGGCTGGAACTACTCTGCTTGAGCAGTTTCAAGCCTGGGGACCTTGGTGACACCCAAGGATGCAAGATTTCCCCCAAACAGGCAGAAAAATTGCCATGAGCTGCTGCTATAAGGCTCCCTCCTCTCCCCACCCCAACATTTTAGAAAGAGCAAGTTAGGGCGCCTGGGTGGCTCAGCTGTTGAGGGTCTGCCTTTAGCTCAGGCCGTGATCCCGGGGTCCTGGGATCGAGTCCCACATTGGGCTCCCTACAGGAAGCCTGCTTCTCCCTCTGCCTGTGTCCCTGCCTTTCTCTCTGTGTCTCATGAATAAATAAATGGGATCTTATATATAAAAAAGAAGTACTTAAAAAGTAGAAAGAGCAAGTTATCTTTTCAGGCCCTGGGTTAACACTCAGTCACCTTCTAGAAACAGGTCACTCTTCTTTTGAATGATTGAACAGACTTGTAGGGCTCGAGTGGGAAAGGAGGAGGGTGTCTGGCTTCAGGGTAGGGCACACATAAACGCTGGAGGATGAGGTCAATATTTCTAAAGTGCAACATTTTTATGCATTTACAAACATCCAAACAGTCCCTGGTGAGAAAGGCTCTTCTTCCCCTGTGCCTTTTACTGAGACAAGGAGTCCCTCCCGGGTGGGCTTCCACTCCCGTGGGAGTCTCCAGGGCTCTGATCGGACAGAGAAAGCTCATCAGAATTTTCACCAGGAAGGAAAGAGAGGGGCAGTGTCTCATCAGGGATCCCGACTGGTTCCTGATGTTATCAGGGAGCTAAATACTGGAGGGCCGCTGGGGACACAGGCCTGCCAGCCGAGCTGTGGACGCGGAGCCTGGCAGTGGCTGAGAGCAGGGCCGCTGATGCCTGCCCCGCCAACACCGGACTTCAGATCCGAGCTCCTGCCCAGGGGCCCGGCCAGCCGCCTCCCGCCTGGATCTTTATTGATTACAATTCCACTTTATGCAAAATCTCTTTGGCATTTTCACTTTTGTAAAAAAAAAAAAAAAAGAAAGAAAAAGAAAAGAAAAGAAAAAAAAATCGTGGCTGCTGGCCAGACTCGCCCTGTGAGCAGGTATTGCATTTTCCTCCTGCTTCATTCCTGATCAGAGATTATTCATTTATGAATGGGTGGCTGTAAAAACTTGCCTCATGCATATGAAAGTTGAAACTGGAAATTTTTAATTGCCAGTGAGTTTTGCTTTTACTGAAAGGGCTGTGGTAACATGCTTTGGAGGCGATGGATGGAAGGACAAATTATTATTTTTTTCTTCTTCTTTTTCTTTTCCTTCTTCTTCTTCTTCCCGAACTAACTTTATGATCTGTGGTCTCCAGTGACGTTTGTCCAGAAGGCGCTGACTGAACGAACTCTTTGATCCCCTTACAGATCATGATTCTGGAAGGAAGCGGTGTAATGAATCTCAACCCCAGCAACAACCTCCTTCACCAGCAGCCAGCCTGGACAGATGGCTACTCCACGTGCAGTGGTAAGGGGACCAAGAGGGGTCAGTGTCACTCCCCCTGGAGCTCCCCCCCCCCCCCCCCGCTTTAATTAGGTTTTCCAACTTGATGTTTGAAAAATACAGGTTTTATTCAGCAGGGGTGGGGGGACGAGGTGAAATGGGCAACGCTTCATGCTGGAGGTCCCGAAGGGTTCTTTGGGGCTCGAGACAGAAGCCTGTTCGAGATATTCCATTTTTTCCTCCCAATACTCAAGGCAGCCTGGCAGAGACGGTGGTGGAAGTTCTGCCCAAAGGCAAGGCCACCTGCTGATGCTCTTAACAGTATTTGGCTGGTATATCAGGATAGGATGGCAGAGAAAGGTGTGTGTCTGTGTGAGTGCGCGTGCACATGCGCTTGTGTGCACATGTGTGCTGTGCAGACGCATGGAACTTAGCTCCTTGGCTTCCTTCTTAAGGAAGATGGGGATAGAGCAGCTTATGCTTTCTGTTTCATCTTCCAGTGACCTCTCTTTGTAAAAGGGAGAGATTTGTCAGGAGCCCCCAAGACTCCCTTTGGTGCTTTGATTTGGAGCCACTCCATTAGAGAGGGAGGGCCTGCCGCAGGGGCTTACGGGGGGCAAGGTTTGGAGATGGAGCCCAGGGTGTACTGTAGAAGCACACGGAATCCAGATGTTGACAAATCAGGCCCCATACTCCCCCGTGAAGGTGTCAGGTCCAGGCAGACGGCTGTGCATCAGAGGGCAGTGGGTCAAAGAAGCCCTGGGCCTTCTCCCGCCCCATACTTGCAGCTAATCTGCTTGCAAAGGGCCCTGAAATGAAATGAAAATGGCCCGTCGGTAAGCAGAGTCTGAAAAGCAGGGGCCGGAGGGTAATGGAAGGGTTGCATTTTCCAATGAGCAAGTGCAGCTCCACCCCCTTTCGATTGGGAACCCCAGTCAAACAGGGTTGGGAAGTGTGGTCAGGTGACCTTCCCTTACTTGCTCACCTGTCCGCAAAACTGCCATCCCTTCTGGGCAGTGACATTTTCCGTTGCAAGCCTCAGCTTCCTTGTGAGGACCTCAAAGGAACATTCCAGATAGGGTAGGAAGTTCCTGGAGACTGGAAAGCCTTTGGTATCCCTAGATCAAGGCTGTGTTCCTCCTGCGTGCGCTGGAGAAAACTGGGGCAGTGGGTTTTAGCAGCAAGGAGAATCTGGGCGCCCCTTTCACATCTTAACTTACAGAGGCCCCAAAGAAGGCCCAGCTCCTGGCCATGATTGACGGGGTGAGGGAGGTCAGTTGATTAACAGACAATAGCTGAACTCACAGGATTTTCACATCTTCTCCTAAAACTTCAGCAATCTGAGGAGTCCCCTTGGCAGGTGGAAAGAATCCTCCAGTCAACTTTAGACGAAATCCTCTGGTTTGCCCAAGCTCTAACAGGATACGATTATCAGGAGCTGTCCTTTATTCTGGATCATGTGAAGCTGGGAAAGAAAATAGAAAGGCTTGTTGTTGGGTTATTGAGAGTTATTATTTCTTATTTGCAGACTCAGAGCTATACTGTCATAGCAGTGTAATTATTTTGGAAAAAAAAGACCAAAGCCCCAGGGAGCCACAAAAATACATCCTATCCTTAAACAGCTATTTTTGTGAGACACCAAAAAATGAGAGGGACATGGAAATATCTGTCTAAGGTGCGTGTTTGTATATTTGGGAATATTTCTATGTGATTAAATTTTGGGACTAGATTGTTCCAATCCTCGCCCCTGTTTCCCACCACAACTGGCTTTCCCTCCAGGGCCCAAGCAGAGGGTTTAGGGCTGCTTTTGTCTGGCCATGCTGTGTGAGGAATGAAGCACAAACTGAGACTGGTAGGTGTGACCCATCTTTGTGCCTAATGACCTCCATCCCCTGATGTTAGCGCTCCTGAGGTCTGGAAGCAGGGGGTGGATTCAGAGGGGGTGAGCTACAAGTGGGGTTGGGTTGGAAACATTCCCCCTTCAGCTGCTCTGGGGTGTTGAGGCCAGGTAGGTAATGGCCGTTATAGGAATCAGAACTTTAGAGCTCTCTAGCTCCCGGCCCTTCAACCTGTATCCATGGACCATCATCATCATCATTATCATCATCATCATCACTGTCATGTAGAAGCTTGTTAGGAATGCAGAAACTCAGGCCTCACCCCAGATGTATGGAATTTGAATCTGCATTTGAACAACATTCCCTGGTGATTGACAATCGCAGTAGAGTTTGAGAAGTACTGATCTAGCAGGCCTTTGAAGAAAGGATTCAGGGACAGTTTTCTTTCTTTCTTTTTTTTTTTTTTTCAGGGACAGTTTTCTTGTACTATGTTTTCCCCTGTTGGTCCATCATTCAGTTTGTGGGAGTATCTCTATGTCATTGTTCAATTCGATTTCCTCCGCTTCAGCTTGGTGAGCTACAGTAGTGTCTTCCCCTCATTCCTTGCCCCCCATCTTTCCTGGATGAAAGCACTTCCCTTTGACCTCTGTTTTCAAGGGGACTGGAAGGTCTCAGCCCTGTTACCATGTCCCCAGAGGATGGCTCTCTCTTCTCCCTCCCCTCCCAGGACTTCTGGGCTGACTTTGTGATGTTCTCTTAAGTGAGCACAGGAGAGTCACATAGGTACAAGTTTAGCTCATACCCAGTCCAGCACTATTTATTGGCTTGGATGAACTCGATTGCTTCACTGGTATTTAATACAACCATCTTGTGAGGGCACCACAAACTCTTCTAGATTTCTACAGTATCTCTCCTTCAGCAATAAATTCCAACAGAGAACTAGTGAGAGAGCAACGACGACGGCATAGTCTCTGAGGTAGTTTTTGTAGGAGATGCAAAGATGACTAAGATAGAGTCCATGACCTTGAGTGTACAATTTACAAAGGAGAGTAAGACAAAACCTAGAGATGTGTAAAGAAAAGCAGAACACGACAAAAGCCATTAGAAGAAATAACCAAGCACAACCGTTAGAGATTCCGGGGACATCAGGGGAGGGGTGGGGGTCTGTGATGGCTTTATGGGGAGGCCAGAGTCTGCAGGCTGGTAAGTATTCAACAGGGAGTGATTGGCAGGATACAAACCAGGCTGAAAGAACACCGGAGGAAAAAGGCAGAAGTTGGTAGGTCACTTGAAGAATAGTCACTGAAGAGCCTCAAAGCTTGGCTTGGCCATTTTGCATCAAATTTTGGTGAATAAAGGGGAAGCTCCTGAAGGTAGCTGAGTAGGGAAGTGACGTTGCGGTGGCTGGAATAACCATTGTGGGGCTGGGCTAGAGCCGCACAGTTAGCAGGTGGCTAATCCAGGCCCCTCTGGTGAGAAGCAAAGGCATCATAGAGAAAAGGAATCTTACTCTCAAGCCTCATTTTTTGTTGAGAATGGTCTGAATTTCAGATGATGTATGTGTGTGTGTGTGTGTGTGTGTGTGTGCATGTGTGTAAGAGAGAGTTAAAAATGGGAGAGAGAAAAGAGAGGAAGGGAACCGTGTCGGTGTGGACAACAGGCTAATACGTTGCTGAAACTATAGCGCCGCATTAGCTTGCACGGTGCTTTGCAGGGGGTGAGCTCATGATCTCAGAGCATTCCAGGCCTGTGTCCCCGTGAAGCACCGAGGCTAAGTACTGTACCAGGGAGGACGTCATGATGCAGGGAGGCTAAAGTTTGTGGAGAAGGACCCCGTTTCTGAGAGCCTCCTCCCTAGAGCCTGTCCCATGCTCCCACCAGCACCTTGACTCCCAGCCGCTGTCATTGGCAGCAGCAGGGCGGCCCACGTCTGAGGGTATGTTCCAGAAGAACCATGGGTCACTCACGGGACCACCTCCTATGTTGCAGTCTCCAGCGGGTTCTTCGGAGGCCAGTGGCATGAAATCCATCCTCAGTACTGGACCAAGTACCAGGTGTGGGAGTGGCTCCAGCACCTCCTGGACACCAACCAGCTGGATGCCAGCTGCATCCCTTTCCAGGAGTTCGATGTCAACGGCGAGCACCTCTGCAGCATGAGTTTGCAGGAGTTCACCCGGGCGGCGGGGACGGCAGGGCAGCTCCTCTACAGCAACCTGCAGCACCTCAAGTGGAACGGTGACTATCTCGGCCTCCCCCTCGAGGAGGCTCCTTGTCAGGGACGTCAGAGGATGGTCTCACCTCCAAATTACTGGTTCCCGAGGGAGGGAAGGAGAAGGGGGATGAGAGGACGGGCACAAGTCTAGGGGTCCAGGTGTGTCCAATCCCACAGAAACCCAAAGTAATTTCATTTCTCCTTAGGGTTATTTTTTAAGGAGATGGAGGCTAGCTGGGTCTTGACAGGAGACTTGCTCTCAGAAAACCTTTCCTCCCTCTCCCCGCAAATGGGTTTTGATAGCCTGATCCCCAGCCACTGGCTTGTTAAGATCTTCACGGGGGCTTATTCTTTTCTATAAACTTCTAGACCGAGGTTCTTAAGATGGGACCTACACGTGGTAAGAAGATGCAGAGTTAGGTCTGTGTGTGTTTTGGGGAAGAGGAGGCTGTCAATATCTCAACAGGTTCTTTAAAGGTTCAACACACACACACACACACACACACACAAAGAGAAAGAGAGAGAGATTGAGAGAGAGAAAGGGTTAGAACTAATAATGGTCTGGACATGTATGGGATGTTTCTGCAGGGATTCCTGGAATTAGAGGTGCCCTAGAGCCCCAGACGTGTCTCTCTTGAGGCCCCGCCTGGAACACAGGCAAGCTATCACTTCAAACGCTGCCCATCGGTGATGGTTTATTTGCACATGGTCCATCCTGGCACGTGAGACGCAATAGGGCGGACAGCCCATCCTGCAGAACGTCTCTGACACTGACATAAGGTTCTCCTGACAATGCTGGTAAAAGCAATGAGCTCTTCTGGGAACTGAGGGCACCTTGGAAGGCGGTGGTATTATACAGGAGTAGTGAGCTGGCCTGTCCACGTCAGAACGGGCGTGTCTGTCTTAGCAGAACCTATGTTGGGGCAGGTAGCTGGAACTTTGGGAACCATGAGTTCCAGGGCTAGGAACCAGCTTCAGACCCCGACAGCTCCATCATCACCAGGAGGACCCACGGTCTGGCCCTGAAGCTGGTAGCTGGGGTGGCCTTGTTGGACGACCTCATTCAGCTCCCGGGCACTCCCTTCTTCCCATCCACCTCACAGGGGTGGTTGTTCACTTTTCTTTGATGAGGAGCGACCCAAACAAAGCTCTATAAACAACTCCCAGGAATCTTCAGGAGACGCAGACTTATACTTGAAGACTTAAATATGTTGGCCTTCCTACCTCCACTTAGATCCACTCCTCTAAAGCTTTACCCTGACTGAAGCCTGAGCCCGGGAGACTTGGGAGGCCGAGAGCAAAGGGGCTGTGGCCCCCTTTGTCCGTCTCTGACCTCCCATCACTTTTTTGGCCCTGCTACATGCTGTTGGTGCCTCTGAGCAGATTTCTCTCCTTTGCTTCACTGTTTGCCTTTTTGTGGACGTTCTATTAGCTTATATTCACTGAGTGTTTATTTATACTGGACACTCATAGTGAATTGATTCATTTAATGACCTGATGAAAAAAAATAAACACTGTACCCATCTTACAGATCAGAGACCCGAAGGTCAGAGAGGTTAAAGGTATGACCTCTGCTCCTGATGTATTTATAATCTGTCTGGGGAGGAAAAAACATACTAAACTCATCCACATGTGTGTGTATATATGTTTTTACATTTTTATATGTATTTTATACACATAAAATATATTATATATATATACAGCTGAGAGAGGAGTTGCGAGGCATAAAAAAGAGGGGAATTACTTCATTTATCCAAACATAGCTCATAGATTGGATCTAATCAAAATGGTTTGATTACATTTAAGATCAAAGAAGAATCAAGCTGGTTAAAATGGGTTCTTTCTTCCATATTTCCGTTTCATCTTGTATCATATCTTAGTAGGGGAAAGCGCCTTAGGGGCCATTTATCTGACTTTATCTAGTTCAATCCCCTAAGTTTACAGGTGAGGAAGCCGAGACCCAGAAAGACAAAGTGCCTTGTGGCTACGAGTGGGAAAACTGGCCTTCTGACGGCCTCAGGTCTATTTCCACCATCCTGGATGGCTCCCCTACTACCAGGCCAGATAATTCCATCGGATGTAGATGCCCTGTACCTACTGACTTTCTGGGCCAGGGGCTCCAGGCTCGCGTGTGGAGATGCGGAGAAGGAAGCCCTCTCACATAGGCACACAGAGGTGGACAAGTGGCAGGAACCCACAGAAGCTCTTCCAAGAATCCAGCCGTGTTCCTGTTTAAGCTTTTGGGGCTCCTTGTGGGCCGGCTCTGACCTTCCCAATCTGTCCCCTACAGGCCAGTGCAGCAGCGACCTGTTCCAGTCCACGCACAACGTCATTGTCAAGACGGAACAAAGTGGTGAGTAGCAGCAGACAAAGGGAGCCAACTTGGTAGCAAAGCCCGGGGGAGGGCAGCTGGGAGGGAGTGAGCAGAGTGTGGGAGCAGGCCTCCGGCAAGAAGGCAAGGGATGCTCTTCCCTGGCTGCCTCCGATGGGCCACCCCGCCATGAGTCTTGTTCCTGGCCTTGGGGACCAGTGACTGCCAAGTATTTCTAATCTAGACTGAAGCTCTCCGTGCTTCTGTGTTTCCCACTGCTGGTTGGGGCATCACCCGGGCTCGGGTCCAGGAACTGGGGAAAATGCAGATTTCGAGGAGGGCCTCCTTCTCTCTCTCTCTCTTTTTTTTTTATAGATTTATTTTTTATTGGTGTTCAATTTGCCAACATATAGAATAACACGCAGTGCTCATCCCATCAAGTGAGGGCCTCCTTCTCACATCAAGGGAGTCCTGGCCTTGGGCCGGGCCAACTTAGGAGAAGCAAGGGGGGAGAAGAGAAATGTCCACTGACTCCTCCCTTCATCCCCCCTTGGTGGGAGTGCATTTCACAAAAAGGAGGAAGCCACAGACTTGCTGTTGTAGTTGCTTAGCTCCCGCGGGCTGGAGGTGGGGGGGGGGGAACATCCAAAAGCAGCTGTAGAACCCATGCCCTGCCTCAAGTGCACTTTTAGGCAAATGACACTCTTCTGGGCTCTGAGCAGGGTCTGCAGTTTCATAGTATTTACATTTATTTTTTGTTCTTTGTCCCCAGTCCAATCACCCCTCCTTCCTCTGTCCCAAATCTTTCTCCCTGGGGACCTTCTTTTTTTTTTATTTATTTATTTATTTATGATAGGCACACAGTGAGAGAGAGAGAGGCAGAGACACAGGCAGAGGGAGAAGCAGGCTCCATGCACCGGGAGCCCGATGTGGGACTCGATCCCGGGTCTCCAGGATCGCGCCCTGGGCCAAAGGCAGGCGCCAAACCGCTGCGCCACCCTCCCTGGGGACCTTCTATGGGGCTGTTGGACTTGCAGGGGTGGGGGGAGAAATGTGCCTCAGGGCCTCTCACCCATCAGGGCTCCTTGCATATTGACCTTTGGACTATGACCTCTTGGGCTGGGGAGAACTATGCAAGCCCCTAGAATCCCCTGGCCGTGACCATTCCAGGGTCACTCCCCACATCCCCATCAGTGAGATTGTGAGCCACGTGGGATGGCTGAGTTTGCCACAGGCCTCCCTGTGGGTTGCGTGCCAGCCACCAAGGACAGAATTTGACCCGGGGTGATTGTGAGTTGCTAGGGGCTGAAATTGGCCCCATGCAGTTATTTACTCTTTTATAAGGGGCTGGTCACCATTATTAAAGAAAAAGCAATCGCTGTTAAGCATGTTAATTAGGTTTTCCTAGGCTTGCCCTTCCCCCTGCAGAGGCCAGGGGTTGGGTTCTCCGGATGGCCTGTGTTCCTGGGCCTGATTGCCCTAGAGGCAGACACAGGACTTGGCCCAGAGGTGGTGCTCCACCCCCAGCTCCCCCCGGGACCTGACAGATAGTCCCACTGGAGGAGCCAGCTGGTATTGGAGAGGGCCCAAATAACCTGGTAATTCCTCCTTGACCATCCAGACATTCTTGTGCCGCCAGTTCAGAAAAGCTGAGCCAAGGGGTGGAGAAGAAGGTCCACCCTAGGAGGAGGGGAGAAGAGGCTCATAGAGGGGCCAACACCCCCCCTCCCCAAACCTTTTCTGTTCAGTTTGTTTTCAGAGACAACAACAGGTGTACAAGGTGACCCAACAAGGAGGGAGGGTGTAACCCCATGAGATTGGGGTTGGGGTGCCCAAACACGTAGCTATTAGTTAAAATACCAGCTAAATCCCTATGTCGTAAACAGGAGGACTTAGCCAGTGAGTCAGGTTTTATACTATTTATGCTATAAAAACAAAATGTAACTCGGCCAGTGGCTTACCACCCTGACCCTGAAATTCAGAATGCAGACAGCAGGGGAGCTGAGGGCAGCTTCCATGTGTGAAGAGGGGAAAGCAGGAAGTTCCTGGTGGGGAGAGGTGAGAGCTCCTGCCAGGTCTCAGAGCTCTTGGCCAGGAAAGAAAATGCTTCTGTTGGAGATCAGCCCAGACATGGGGGTTGTGTAGGAGTTGGGCTTCATTTGGGGTAGGTGGACGGGAGTTTCCTTTGAATCTGGAATCTGAAGAGTCAGACATGCTTACACAGCATGTTGCAGGAGTGGGATGAGAGGGGGAGAGGGTGCACGCTTCTTGTCCAACATGAGGCAATGGGGCCCCACTCTTAAAAGTTGTTTGCTTGATTTGGTGACACTCTCTTCTCCTTCTCCTCTGTTTTGTTTTGAGAATTTTATGTCCATCCCATAAGTTAATTGGAGAACTCCTGAAGGGGCAGGGGCTGTCCCCCGACTGAAGGGGGGACTTCGGAATTTCAGCCATGAAGACAACCATGATAAGACTGACTAGACTTTCCTGAAAGAAACCGTAATGCTCCCAGGAAGATATTTCTAGGACAACGCTCATGAATTAGGAATTATTTGTCACTAACAATTTCTTTCTTTTTCGAATATAAAAATATTCTGGTGATTGTACAGTAGAACACAAGGTGATGCCAGGCTCCTGAGCTCCCCCTCCCTCCTCCCTCCACTGTGTGCATCCTGGGAAAATTGCCTGGAAGCCAAAGCATTGGTCTAGGACAGGTCTCACTGCAGTTAACTTCCCTCAGTTCCCTAAAGAGGCAATGGGTGTAGAGTACATGGTGGGGGCCGTAACCAAACCCATTTCCCACAGGACACTGGGAGAAAAAATGAGTTCACAATCTTATAAAGTAACATGTGGTAGAGGCAGAAGCTTGACCTTTCTCTCTGAGGACCACCCACCTCTCTGATGAGCTGTGAGTCAGAAGATGCAAACTCATCACCCAGGGAAAGATGATTGCTGATCATTCCCGTTTTCTATCTTTTGTAGACCCTTCCATCATGAACACCTGGAAAGAAGAGAACTACTTATATGACACCAACTATGGTAGCACAGTAGGTAACTAACTCCCCAACACTTAAGGGCCCTGGACATTCTTCTTCTGTTTTCTAACAGCCACAGAGTCATAGTGTAAGGAGGGGGCTCTTAACGTCCTTCATCATTTCATTGCTGCAGATTTGTTGGACAGCAAGACTTTCTGCCGGGCCCAGATCTCCATGACAAGCACGGGTCACCTTCCTGTGGGTAAGTGACATCCTGACATCAGGGGCTGAGCGTGCCTCGTGCAAGTGCTGACTGAGGATTGATGAGAATTACAACACCCTACGTTTCCACTCCGTTAGAGCCTTTCTCGTGAAAAGATTAGGAAAGAAATGGAGTTAACTGTTTTTTAAAAGATCTGCTTCTGAGCTAATATTTGTGCATTGAAGATGACCGGCAAGGAAACCTCTAGGAAAGGTGTTGGTCTCCTGTGAAACCAAGTGACAACAAAAACTCTTTTTTAGCAAAAACCTACTCTTAGGACATTATCTGATAGAACTATTCAGACTTGGGTATACTTTTGGGGGAAGAAGGCTATGTTTAATTTTCAATACGCTATGTCTGACTCTAGAGAAAGAATACCTAAGACTGGCCTTCAGAGATCAGTGAAACTGCAGTGATGATTGCTGGGTAGTAGGGTAGCTGTCAGAACTTTCTAGAACATTGGTTATCACAGATCAGCTTTTAAGCCTTACCCTGATGGTTCATTAGGACTCTCTGATTAGTCAGACCACCTGCGCTTCATGAAGTATGTTCATGTTAGTTGTGTTCGGTTATAATGGGGTGCACCCCGGGGTTGTCCTTGACGCTTACACAAGATTCCCCTGAGAGGTTGATCCGTCGGAAGTCCAGAGAGGAGCTTTCGGATGGTATTTCACCCCCCACCCTTACGGAGAGGCGCATTGGCACGTGCCCCGTGAGAATGAGCGCACAAGGGTATTGTGGTGTCCCTTGACCTGGATGCGAACTCGTAGATCTGCTTGGGTCTGTGAAATTTGGAGCTTAGACTTGTCATGAGTCAATTGCTCTTTTCCCGGAACTGAAGTTGGGGCATCTTCAGGATTGGGGATTTAAACGAGCGCTTGTGAAAGAACTTGGGATTGTACAGCCTCTCCCCGCCCCCCACCCCGAACCTCACCTTGTCTGTGCTTTCAAGAACCGAAATAACGAGGTTTGAGGTTTTGTTCGGGTCAAACCCCTTGAGTGAAGCGGGGCTGGGATGAAGAATCTGGAATAAAGCCAATTTATTTATCTACATCCCCCGCCCCCAGCGGCCACAGAGTTCCGTGTCACTCTAAGTTGAACTGAGGAAACATATCAGCTACTGGAAAGGCTCTGCAGTGGGTTTGCCGTTCTGGGGGAACTGAGCCAATCGGGGGGGGGGGGGGGAATTTCTGCAGCAGTCATTGCCACCCAGTCAAGACTGAGGCTTTCAGAGAGGAGGAAACCAGGCGATTGCACCCTGACTTCCTCTCACACTTTGTAAGGTGGCGCCTCCCGTGTCTTTCTGGTTGGGTCTCTGGCTTATGGCAAAGGATTACAGCTGAGAATAAACTTGCACCATCCACTTCCTGAGCCTCGGGGGTTGGTAGGTCCTGAGGCACCTGGAAAACATCAAAAGCCATAGTCCCAGCTCTCCTGCTCTCACAGCCCCGCCACCCTTCTCTCTTCTGTATCCTGACTCACTTTCTAGAATCTCGGAATCCCTAGGGGCCAGTTCTGCTTTTCTATTTCCAGTAACAGAGAACTCACGGTGCCCTTACTCCATTTTTGAACAACCCTTAAGAAGGCCTTTCCAGATCTGCATTCTTTACTCCCCTGGATCCCCATCTCCCCCGACCCCCCGGCCTCCTGATCCCGTCCTACGACCCTGACACGGGGAAGCCAGCCAGGACCTTGACCAGAATTATTACTGATAGAACCAACTTGGCATCCGGGGCTGGCAGCTTCTTTGGAGTCATTATTCCTCAGCCACCTCCAGAGGGGTAGTCCATTACAGCCTTGTAGGGGGCCGTTCCTTCCAGAAAGGCCTAGTCTCTTCTGGATGGGACCAGAACACCACCCATCTCAAAAAAAAAAAAAAAAAAAAAAAAAAAAAAAAAAAAAAAAAAAAGGACCTCTGCCATTTGTCTGAGTCTTTAGATTTCTAGTTCCCAGGAAATCGAGTGCAGTTAAGCCTCTCTCTACGTTTTAATGCAAGCTGCAAGCCAGGCGAAGGCAGGGCCCAGCATACACTGATGCCCTCTGCGATAAAGGCTTTGTTTGGACTTCTGTGTCAGCTGCCCAGGTCACAAAGTGGCCGCTGCCAGGGTTCGTGATGGGCCCGATAGTCCCCAAGCCAATCACGCCAGCTCGGGCCCGACGTGTTTATTCGCTGACTTGTCGAGCCTCGAGCTAGGGAGGCTCGCCCTGGTAGGACACGGACATTTGTATATCCCGTAAAGGAATGGCTCACAGCTGAATCACATGCAAATGCTTCTAATCTTTGCTTCTTGCGAAGCGGCTTAGCTGAAGTCATAGTCTGGAACTTGCGTCACCGACCTGTGGCTTGGTGCTCCCCTTGCCCAGACTGGACCTTGGCCGGCCGTGCCTGGGAGCAGAGCGAGAGAAAGCCCGGGCCCCACGACTTCCCCAGAGCAGGCCATTCCTTTACGAGAATGAATCACTTAACCACACGGCTCACTTCAAAGGTTGTGACTTTTATTTTTGGGGCGAGGGGAAGACACAGGGGGAGAGGCCATCGCAGTAAAGTGAGGCTTCAGATCAAAGGACTTTGTGGGTGATTCCGCAGCTGGGCCCCGAGAGGAGGCTGCAAGAAACCCGAGTTTTTCTTTTGCCTTTGGCTGCGTATTCCCCTGTGCTGGGACGGAAACCTTTGTACCGGGGGTGTCGTTGGTTTTCCAGCTGTGTTTCTTTTCTGGAAGCTGGCTGCATAAGTGGCCGACATCTCACAGAGAAAATTCCCCCGCGATCTGTCGGGTCTGGGGTCTTGCAGTCTGGAGGCCAGGGACTCAGGCGAGCCTAAGCCCCGGGAGCAGTTTGCAGATTGTCACGAGCGCACACGCATGTGCACGTTTCTGGGGCAGTGGGTCCATGATCCCGTCTTATTTGCAAAGGTCCCCTAACCCCCAGTGTGACTGATTCTGTGTCAGCTGGGAACCCCTAAACAGTGGTGGGGGCCGATAAGCCCAGCAACGCTTGGGGTTTTCTGAATTCAGTCCTGGCTCTGAAATCATGGGCCGCCATCCCTCCTGGATGCCACTGGAAAAAGAGCTTTGCTTGTGGCCTACTGGGTAAATGCCACTCTTTGTCTGCAGAACAACGTGGCCCTGTCAGAGTGATGTATCACTTGGAAACCGGGGTGGGTGCCAGACCTGTCGCAATATTGTCACATCCTGATGGGATGTCGCAACCTCACCCTGAAACCTACAGGGAGAGAGAGTGGAGTCTCCTTGCGTTTCCTGCGAATTCGCCCTTCCAGGTTTCAGAGAAACCCGAGTCAGGTGCAGGCTCTCCTGCTGACAGTGCCAGGGGACAGATTCTTCACCTGAATAAGAGGTTTCTCCGCGAACCAGCACTTATGAAAACCCTGTCCTCCTGCCCCCGTGGCTTGCAGAGACTGCCGGGAATGCTGAGTCGTGACAAGCTGGGCGCTCTTGTAGCTGAATGTGCCCATGCACGCTGGAAAACAGAATCATCAAGTTGGAATTACTGGTTCCCACTAACGAGAGCACTGGAGATCTGAACCTGATTCTTGGCAGGGAAGGCTTCTTCTGTGAAGTCTGTTAGTGCCATCGTCTCTGGAAATGGCACAGGAGGGTGGTTATGAGCACAGCCTCTGGATGCAAATTGTGTGTGTTCACATGGTGGCTCCACGCTCAGGCTGGGTGCCTCTGGACAAGTCACCCGACCTCTCTGTGCCTCAGCAACTCCACAGACCTTTGGATCATGATAGTACCCACCTCATAAGGTTGTTGAGTGAAGTCCGTGAGTGCATTCCTGTAAAAAGCTTAGCCCAGTGTTTGGTACATAGTAAGTGCTCAGTGAGCAGTAGCTATTCTTCGTAACCACTTGATTTAGGAGCTAATGGTTCTTTTAATGTTTTTGATGAACATTAAATTAATGAACCACTCTTGACAATTAAATGAATGCCATGGATCCCGTCCATCTGCGTGCAGTTTCAGCCAGTCCATAATGCCCTTGAAGGCCACACGGGAGCCAGTGAACCCTAGCTTAGGAAGCCCTGATTACTGTGCACTGAAGAGGTGTGTTACTGGCCCAGTTTCTTAGCAGGATAGACTTGCATTGAGGGACTACTCTGTATTCAAATTGGGAGATTACTCTTAGATTTTGGTGATGACTGATTTTTGGTAACATCTGCCTTGGTCTTCCCAACACCTGACGTACCCATTCTCACACACACACACACACACACACACACACACACACTGCCGGACCATTTATTTTTCTTTTTAAGAAGTTTTATTTCACTTGATCTGCCTCTGACATCTTCTCTTTGGTGATACTCACAAGGGTTACCATAATGAGTCATTTGTTAAACTAATCTGAGTTTCCATAGTCCACTGGTGGCCCTCTGTACTGAGTTCAGGCCAGTCAATGGTCCCTTTGTCAGACTGATTAAAATGTAACTTTGCATGCCAAAAAAGGGCACTCCTCTGGCTTAAAAGCCATTTTTCTTTGTTATAAATGTTTACATTTTGTATTATGTAAAGAAACACACACACATAACTTCTTTCAATGACCTAAATCCTTCAATGGCTCCTATCTCTCTCAGAATAAAAGCTAAAAATCCAAAAAGAGTCCCACAAAACCTTACTGATCTCAGCCTCTACCCCTTGTTCGTAGTCATGCTGGCTTCCTTCTATTCCGTGAAATGTTCCAAACACATACTGACCTCAGGGCCTTTGCGTTTATTATTCTTATTCATAGACGGTTCTTCTGCAAGCTCTCTGCATGGCTAGCTGTCTCTCTCGCATCTACTGGTCTCCTGCTCTGAGAGGTCTTCTGTGAGCACCTTATATTAAATTGCAAATTATTCCCACCTTCCCTCTTCTAGCCCCATTCCTTACCCTGTAAGATTTTTCTTCATAGTACTTAGCCTCTCTGTTTTGTTTTGCTCGTATATCACATATGCAAATAATGCCAGGCAAATAGTAGGTGCTCAATAAATATTGGCTAAATGAGTGGATGAATGAATGGAAATGATGACTGTAGGAAATAGGTGAATTAAGCAGCTCTCATTTTTCCTTTTAGCAGAGTCACCTGAGATGAAAAAGGAGCAAGAGCACCCTGCAAAATCCCACACCAAAAAGCATAGTAAGTTGGCTGGCTGTTGCCCCTTCCTTTTAGGGTGGGTGTCCCTGGAGACCACCAGTTTTTAGGCAAACACCGCCTTGGCCTGTCACCTCCACTTCTTTATCTCAGCCTGTTTAGGATAAGACAGTGGGGGCATCACTCGCTGGCAAAGTAAGCCACTCTGCAGTTTCTTAAAGTGGAGATCCACCAAATATTTCTTCCCTGTGCTGTTCTATTTGTTCTAAAACTGAGACACCCAGTGAATGAGAACTTCTTGTAGGCATGAGGTTAACAATTTCCCTCTCTCCAGAAAAAGGGATGGGAAGAGAAGATAGAAACTACTGAAATGTAGTCTTTTTTTTCTCTTGTTGACCCTTGGCTTCCTACCTTTGCTGAGTTATTGATTCAAGAAATGAGTGTTTACTCTTCATATTCAGCAGTGCCCTTTGGAAGTTGTCTTTCCCCCAATAATAAAACTTTATGAAAATATATGAACCCTCAGAGACATTGAGGGGAGGGCTCAGAAAGAAATCAGGATGGCATAATCTACAAATTATTGGAATTGAACATCGTTACTATTTGCTACTCCATGCCATTCCACAGAATTGAATGAACACAGCACGTCAAATAGAGGGGAGGTGTTGTGTAGCACAGGGCTAGTAGGAGTGAAATAGGATTTGGTTGCTAATCTGATTAGACTAGCTGCTTCACTTTCAAATTGCCCCCCTTAACTCCTACCAGATCCCGTCCCAATATATTTTAGGACTTAATGTTCTAGAGTCCTGTTGTTGTGCATTGGACTGAAGTACAGTCACTGGGTAAGAGTGGTTTACTTGGGGGACCCCTGGGTGGCTCAGTGGTTGAGTGTTTGCATTTGGCTCAGGGCGTGATCCCGGGGTCCAGGGATCGAGTCCTGAATCCAGCTCCCCAGCAGGGACTCTCCCTCCCCCTATATCTCTGTGTCTCTCATGAATAAATAAATAAAATCTTTTTTTTTTTTTTTTTTTTTTAAGAGTGGTGTACTTGGGCTGAGGTACTAAATGAAAGTGGTTGAAATTTGCTCTTCAGGGAAATGGCAGATTACAAGGAATCCTGAGCAATTTGTCAACAGTAATTAAAAGAGACACCCCCTGGCATAGGAGGTCTGCGACCTATTCCTTAATCTTAGCTTTGCCACTAGCTAATTGGGTGATCTTGGTTAGATCACTTAAATTCTCCGTGTCTCAGTTTCCTGATGTATAAACTAAAAAAGTATGCTATTTCATTCTCAAAAAGCCTATTTTTTAATTTTTAATTTTTAAATTTTTTTAAAAGCTTATTTTTTTTAGATTTGATGAGTCTGTGATCTGACTTTGCTGGTGGAGAGGGGAAAAATGAATTCGTTCTCCTTGAGGGAAGATGTTGCTACTTAAGGCTTCCTCTGTGCCTTCTTTGCTGTGACTTAGGCCATTCATAAATTCCTTTTCCAACTTGTCCTCAGATCCACGAGGAACTCACTTGTGGGAATTTATCCGCGACATCCTCCTGAACCCAGACAAGAACCCAGGGTTAATCAAGTGGGAAGACCGGTCTGAGGGCATCTTCAGGTTCTTGAAATCAGAGGCTGTGGCTCAGCTATGGGGCAAAAAGAAAAACAACAACAGCATGACCTATGAAAAACTCAGCCGGGCGATGAGGTGAGGAGTTTCCAGTCCCGACCACGACCACTTATTGCCCTGGCAGTCTTAGTCTGACCAGCCACCTTATGCACTGTCCTTTGTTACAGATATTACTACAAAAGGGAAATTCTGGAACGTGTAGATGGACGAAGGCTGGTATATAAATTTGGGAAGAATGCACGTGGCTGGCGAGAAAATGAAAACTGAACCTGCCAACCCTTTGAACATGAACCAAAACATTCCCCAAATGATAGCAAGTCAAGAACTCCTGGACATAAGTATCCCAAGGACTACTTTTCTCTGATATTTATGTACCTTGAGAGGGAAAAACATCCACTTCTAATGGGAAGAAGGAACACTACAGTTGATGAAATTATTTTGTTACTTTGAAGTATGTTCTATATGGGGAACAAACGTACACAGTTTTCTGTGAAATATGATGCTGTACGTGGTCATGATTTGTTTTTGCCTCTATTGTGAAGTTCCTTTCCACAGCAAGAAGAGCAGGATTCGTAGCCTTGTGCTTCTTGCTAAAAGAAAGAAAAAAAAATTAGAGGGCATTAAATGTTTTTATATGCAAAATGATTAGGAAAAGGTGATGTGTCCTCTGCGCATGAGCGTTCACGTGGCCTCATCAAGACAGGTGGGTTTGGTTGCTAGGATGAACTCAAGGTCTGAGATTGATAGGATGAACCCGAGGATGCTGGGAAGTTTAACCTGACCTTTGGGAGCCGGTGAGTGGAGCATGAAGACTTCCAAAATCCAAGTGGACTATAATCACTGCATAATCACAATGACTTGCAATGCTTAAATCAGCAAGAATAATGGTGAGGGCTTTCTACTCATTCAAGAATGATTTACCTGATGCCAAGGCTGTCTCTCTCCTTCCCTCTTCAATGGTTGGGGGAAAAAAAACTTCAATTGCCATCTCTGCTCACTTATAGGTATTTAAGAGAGGGTCTAGCCTTGGTTGTTTTTATCCCAATTGTACCAAAATAAATGGGAAGAAGGAGGCGGTGATGAGTTTGCTCTTGTATTCCTATTGCCCATGTAATTATTTGTTGTGCATTATTTGGCGGTCTTGTGCATTGTAGGATGTTTAGCATTATCCATGACCTTTACTTATGGGATGCCAGTTGCACTCTCGTCCCCAAAGTTGTGACATTTTCAGACACTGTCAGATATCCATTGAGAGGCAAAGTTGTCCTTGACTGAGAACCCCTGAGGTAGTCCCTCAAGATGAAGATGGTGATTTGCTCTCGTAACAAAAATACGTGTAGATCTTTTAGTCCCTAGAGTGAAGTAAAAGCAAGATTTCAAAGTCAACCGATTTTTAAGTTTTAAAATGTTAGGGACAATGGGAATTTCAGAAATGGGACATCTAGAGGGAATTTTCAGGAGACCAGATAAAAGCCAAAGTCAGAGAAGTTAAGCATAGTAACATAGCAAGAACTATAATAGAAGGCGTTTCACTAGAATGACAAAGCAGAGTAAAAAATACATTGCAAAAGGAAATGCTGAGAAAAGAATGAGAGAGAGACAGAGAGACAGAGAGACTGTGTGTGCTCCAGGGAAAATGTTTGCAGATGTTAATTCTTAAAGGCTTTCCTCTTTTGAATAATCTCTTTCCTGTCTTATCTAGACTCTCCAAAGTGAATGGTGTATTACCTAGATTTGTGTCCCGAGGATATATATATATATTTTTTTCTAAGACAGAAAAGAAAGTAAGATGGAAGAGGAACAGAGAGCTTAGCTCAGGGGCTATGATCAGTAAGAAGTTGGGGATTTCTTCAGTGGAATGGAATTGTTCTGGGGTACCTGGAGATATCGCTGGACCCTGTAGTCTGGGAGGAACGGGAGCCTGTAGACACTTTGAAAATGAGTTTAAATACCCAGATTCCTTTTGCACTTTTTTTGGCTCCCCTTATCCTAGCTTTCTCCCCTCTTTTTGCCCCTGTATCTTTTGAGTAATAATATGGGGATAAGGACAACTAATCTCATTGACTAATGGAGCACCTACCCTGGTGTCTTAGCCAGTGAAGGAGGGCGATTCATAGTCAAAGGTTGGAAAGTGTCTGTAATGTATTCAGGAAGTTGGAAGTAGGAATTAAGAATTGTCCTGGTTATAATGAGAACCGTTATGGATGGTGACCTTGGGGCGCCAATGTACTGAGATGATCTTCTGAAGGTATAACTAAGTCATTTTTATTTCTGCCTGGCCTGGTCACCGCCACATAGGTATTGTTTAGTGTCGTCAAGTAACAGTTACTGAGGGAACTGAGAGAAATAACAACGAGCAACACAGACCTGAGACATGCCTGCATAAAAGACACACCTTGCTTTCCAAGCAGAGCTGAAGAACTCTGAGGCTTTCCCAGCATTTTATTATGTTTCACCCAGAACAAATTAAACATCCAAATATCCGAATTGGTGCAAATGCATGAATGTTTGCATGTCTGTGTGCATCTGCATTGTGTGGAGTTTTTAGGGACACCTGCTGATTCGCTCCTGCTCTTTCTTCCCCGGCTTTTCCTTTTCATCATCTAAGGGGCCTAGATCCTGCCCTGAGTTCACCCACTTCCAAACCTGCAAGTTTCTCATAGTCCTCCAAACTGGCCTTGGCTCTTTTTGCACCCTCCCCATGGAAGAGCAATTTCTGCTAGGTAGTAAGTAAATCTGGGGAGTACCGATTGGAACAGCTCTGCAGATAATTAACAGATTGTGCTATTTGTTGAAAGTGACGGTTTCTTGGCACCCAGTTCCTGCTTAAATAGGCTAGAGTATTAAGTTTTCAGCATATCTCTCTATTGTCTTGGCTTGAGTTGATGCATTTTCTATGTGCTGTTCGTGACTTGGAGAACCCTAGGTAACTGAGCCATGCCAACTTGGGGTGTGAACAGAATACTTCCCACCACGGTGTTGCAAGGGAGAGCAAAATCCCAGAGATAAGCCAGCATCAGGTGAAGCCCCCCTTCTCATGGAGACTCACAGCTTCTCACTCAAGAAGCTTATCTGTGCTGGTTGCTCACATGGTCTCTACACCTGGTCTCCTTGAGCTCTTAAGGGTGAGGCTTTAATTTGCCATTTTCATGGGAATCTGAGGCAGGAAATGTGTTGCTAAGACTTTGCCAGACTCACACCAATCTGAGGCTCCTGGATGTTTGACTTGACGAAATTGGAACAAGGCCCTGGATGCCAGAGACATACACCTATAGCTTCTTGAACTTGCCTTCTGAACAGGGCAGACCAGGTGATGAGTTTTTCTTTGAACATGCTGGTCCTTCTTCAAAGTTATTGCCTTGCTAGACTATAAGCTCTTTGAAGGCAGGGACCATATCTTATCCATATTAGTTTCCCAGCACCTAGCATGGGCTAGGTCCTTGGTAAATATTGTTGACTAATGAATGAATGTCTTCTGGAAGCCTTCTTCATATCCATAATTAAGATGTAGATCATTTCTTCATTGGAATAAGAGCACAATGGCCAAAACGTCAAGGACATATTATCTATTATATGAGGATTCTATTGTGAGACTTTTTCCTTTTCCTTCCTACTTGTCCTGAAATGAAACCAGACAGGTTGTTTGGTTCTACAAGCCAATATATGTTGGATGAGAATTCTGTTGCCTAAATGGGAGCTGTGAGATTTATCTGGTACAAGAAGCCAGTGATGGAACTTTGACCTGTTTTAACCAATGAAGGTTATGAATGTGTTTATATGATGTAAATTGCTATTTAAGTGTAAAGCAGTTCTAAGTTTTAGTATTTTGGTGTTGATTTATATACATATTTGTCTTTCTGGAAAAAAAAAAGGGTTCTTTTGATAAGGTTAATCATGCACATTAGATCTTAATTTTGCAAGTGTGCTGTTTTTCAAATGTATGAAATAGAGGGAAAGGTAAAATAGTAAGAGGGAAAGGCAGTTATATATCTTCTTTTATCGTTAAAAAAAGCATTTGTTGAGTGCCTACTGTGCCTACTCCACAGCATGGAGCCATATATGTGAGGAGCTTCTTTAATTATACAGAATGTAAGAGATGTTCCACGCGACCCTAATGCATGGACACATACGGTATGAAAGAAGGAACAGCACAGCAGTCACGATATCAGAACTGAATTAACCTCAGCTTTGGTTCTCAGGATTCCTTTTCTGGAATAGAAGCTAGAGCACTTAATAAAAACCCACCGAGACTGTGCCTTAGGAACCACTGAAATGTATGAGCCTTCACAAGTTTAGCCTAACTGGGATTAATCTTTCTGTAGCTATCTACATAATCCTTGCTTTTCTTCCCACTTGGCTTCTGGGTCAACAGAATTTGTGGGAAACAATCCTACTGCCACTATTTTTTTTTTTAATCTGAAATCTTACCCTTTATGTGAAATTCAAACTATTTTGTTTTGTGAAAGAATTATATTTTTCAAAGTATGGGTTTTTTTTTTTGTTTGTTTGATGGGTCCCAGGACACACTAATAAAAACCCTAGAGACCAGGCTGTAATTGTGTTTCATGCTTCAACAAACCATCCAAAACTGGGCTCTGAGGAGATGCACTTGGCCTATAGCGACAGAATGCACGCACTTCTTGCATATATTTATTCCATAAGCATTTATTGAGCATCTGCTACGTGTCAGGCACTATCCTAGACACTAAGCTATGATAAGAATGAAAGAGACAAAGTACTCTCATGAAGTTTATGTTTCACTGGATGGAAGCAGATAAGAAACAAAACACTAACAAGCAAATATTAGATGTGTAGTAAAGAAATGTAGAGCAAAGAGGAGTAGAGGGTGCTGGGGTATGTAGGGATATATGCAAGTTTCAGCAGGCGTAAGGAGGAAACATTTCAGTGAAGGCCCAAAGGATGTAAGGAAAAGAGCCAAGCAGGTAACAGGGAGTAAGACTTTACTGAAGGGACCAGCAAGTGCAAAGTTCCTGAGGTTCTTCACATGTGTTCTTGACATGTCCAAGGTGCAGGAAGGAAGTCTACTCACCAGAGCAGAATAAGCAACAGTAGGAAATGATGTAAAAGAGGCACTGGTAGGTGAGATGACATAGAACATGGAGAATGTTATGAAGGCTCCAGGTTTTCTTTTGAGTGAAGTGGGGAGCCATAGAGAAGTGACATGCTCTCACTTCTGGTCTAAAAGAACCCTGTTCCGGCTGTAGTGTTGAGAACGAATTGCAGGGAGGCATTCAACGACGAGGATACATTCTTACTGAAGGATGAACAAAAGAAGGTAGAAGAGCTCACACTCACGTTCAGGCTCCCCATACAATACTTAACAAATATTTCAAGGCAGTAGGTAGGCTCTATGAATTCATAACATATTTCTCCTGTGGCCCAGAAAGTCTCAGTCATTCGATTCTTAACTTCATAAACAAGAATATGAAAATAATAATAGGTGATCATTTGGGAAAGACCCACTTGATGCCAGGAACTGTGATACGTGATTTATCTACGTTATTACATTTAATCCTCCCACAAGTCTTTGATATATAGATAGGATCTCCAATTTTCAAATGAAGGAAACCAAGGGCAGAAAGGTTAAGTGGCTTTCTTAGGGACACACAGCTAGAAATAAGCAGTAAAGCTGTCATGTTCACCCAGAAGCCCATATTCTTTTTTTCTCATTCCCTTGAAGCCCATATTCTTTTTTTTTTTTTTTTTTTTTTTTAATTCATGAGAGACACACACACACAGAGAAGCAGAGGCAGAAGCAGAGGGAGAAGCAGGTTCTATGCCTGGAGCATGTTGTAGGACTCGATTCTAGGACTCTGGGTTCACAACCAGAGCCAAAGAGAGATACTCAACCACTGAGCCACCCAGGCACCCTCAAAGCCCATATTCTTAATTCTAATATTCTCAAGTTCATCAAAATGCTAGCGTTGCACCATACATGCACACACGGTTTCATGGTTAAATATATTGGAGTGATACTGAGTTAAGCAATGTCTTATGGAGTTATTTACTGCAGGAATTCTGAGAGCCTTTATGAAGATGGTGTGCACTATGCATCTATAAGAGAGGGAAAAGTCTTCCTAACTTTCCAAAACATGTGTAAAATGGACCTTTTTTTTTTTTTTTTTTATCAAGGCAGACTTGATGACATCAGCACCCTTTAGATTCCCAGGGAAATGAAGATATGTAGAGATTACTTTTCTGACTTAGAAGAAACTGTATTTTCATGTTTGGGCCAAATTCATATGCTGATAATATTCAAGCGCATCACACTTGGCCAACTTTGAATATATTCCTTTTTTTTTTTCTCATTGAGAAGAAATTCCTTCCCTGCCCTGGGCATTATTTGCATGGATGCATTTCTCAGCAATCACAGCAAACTTGCCAAGTGACTCTTCTTTGGGAACTTGTGAACCCTCCTGGATTTTAGCTATTTAGACCCGTCCCAAACTACAGGCACTAGCCCCATGTGGCTACCTCAAGTTTCAATGAGTTAAATATAGAAATTGAAAATTTAGTTCCTTAATCACATTATCCACATTCCAAGTGCTGGCCAGCCACAAAGGGCTAGTGGTTACCCTACCGGACAGTGCAGTTGTAGAACATTTTCATAATCAGAGAAAGATCTATCAGACAGCAGAGAACGACTTGAGCAGCTTCATTTTGTGTGCTCAAGAACGTGACTGTGAGGAGGAGGTGAGGGTGAAAAGGGGAGTGAGCAAAATTAACCCAAGCTGAAATTAGATCCGGTGAGCCTTAGAAACCAAAGGTGACCCTGAATTGTAGAGAACAATAAAAATAAAGATCCAAAGCAAATATCTCTGTGTTTGCTGGAATGGTGACAATATCTGCGAGTGCAAACAAGTTTGACGCTGTCAGTGGAGTCTCGGAGTAGGAGGATTTTATTATTCTTATCTCCAAACCCCACACATACCCTACAGTCATTAATATGAGTGTTCCAAGGATGTGGCTTTCTGGTTGAGAATACTGGCATTGTGGGAAGATCACTGAAATTGGTGGGGAAATGAAAAGTCCTTAAGTAGGAACGGTTGGCACCCCCACTGTCTGCTACAAATGACACTAATGCCATTTTCTTCCTTTTTTCCAAGACTCACTTCTCGAATCATTAGTTGACCCATTGGCTTTTTCCTTATAAATCAAATCTCTTCTATTAACTAGCATGATCTGGCCTCTGTTCATATCAAGTCACTGAAAATCCTCCGTTGAAGGTCATGGACAAACTCACTGCTGCCTCAGGGACTTTGCTTTAGCTTTTCTCTCTGCCTAAAATGTGCTTTTGAGCCTCATGTGGCTGGCAACTTCCAGTCATGCAGATTTCAGTTCAAAATTTGCCTTTCCTAATCACACTTAGAGCTAGAAGATCATTTGGTGCGAACCCCTGTCCTAAGGACAAAGAGAGCTTAATGCATAGACCCAAAGTCAAGGCTTTTAGCTAGGAGGTGAATCATGAATCCTTGCAATCCCATGTTATGGGTTCTTATAATCACAGGAATCTTCCATCTCCAACATGGGGACCTCCTCAAGGAAGCTCCTTTTCCTCTGCCTTCATGGTGATGTCATGCAACTTTCTTATGCTGATTCTTTGAATCCAGTCAATATCATTTCCTGCCTGGAGCCCAGCCAGGTCTGGGAGGAAAAAAATCCACACATCCTAGATGTTAGTGGAAGAGCAGATGAGACCAAGTTAGAGCTGCTAAGGAACCATAAATGCAAAGGTTCCTGGCACTGCTGAGGAAGGAGCACAGGAGAGGAGAGAATCTAGTGAAAGATCCAAGGAATCATCAGCTTTCTGACCTCTCAGCTTCATTATGTGTGTGTGTGTGTGTGTGTGTGCACGCACCTTCCTCACTCTTACTCTGTGTCTCTTTCAGAGTTCTCATTTTTTTCCCATACCTTTCCTTCCTCTTCCTCAACAGTCCCTTTCAGACTCCTTCCCGCTCCAAACCTGTCTTTCCAGGTTGCTGAAAGACAGAGGGCTGACAAGAGGACAGTCCTGGACCAGGAATAGTGCCACCTCTCTGAAAGCCTCAGTGGTGACAATAACAAATGGTATTTACCTAAGAGTTATTAACACATCAACTGTTCTCCCCTTGACTGTTTAGTCATGTCATTCAGCATTAATGGACTTTTCCAATGGCAAACAGAAAGAGAAGAAGGAAAACAAACAGTGTATTCACACTTGATAGAGTCAGTGATCCCTGCCAAAGCTGTGAAAACAGAGGTGATCTCTTAAGTTTGACCTGAGGACACGTCTCACCTGAATGGGGATACATAGGATCCCGAGTCCATGTTGGATTTTCCACTGAGGTTGCCTGTGAAAGGGAAAGCAAGAAGTAAAGGATGGGCAGAGGAAAAAGTACTTCACCTGTTTCCAAGTCCATAATGATTACAGCCAAGGTGTACCAGGTGCTGCCACAGAACACAAGACAGACTAAAGATAAAATCAAATGACAGGTCCAGGTTCACACTGTAGATAGTATGAGAGCTCATTTTGCTTCCAGTTCTATTCTACTGTGCTGTCTCCATCAATGTCCATGTTTTCTTTAGGAAGGCACTGGGACTAGAAAACAGGCCAGCAGAGTAAAAAGCACACATAGGCTTTTGAGTGGGAGCAACCCCAGCTCCAAACCTCATTTATTCTCCTATAAGCTGGGTGACTTTGGCCAACTGACTTAACCTCTCACTTTACAGCCCAACTTCCTTATGAACAAGTAGGAGTTCCTAAGCTGGAGCTTATGCTTTATGGGGAAGACAGCCAAATAACTGGATATTACATTGCAATGTGATATGTGATCAATGATAAGAAAATACAAGAAGATGAGTCCTGGGATCCCATCATGGCTTCATCACCAATTAGCCATGGCCCTTTGGAAAATTTCTTAAACCCTCTTGCTCTGGTTACTTCATTTGTAAATTAGCAGGTTGGACTAGATCATCTCCGGAGTCATTTCAAATAGAAAGTTCCAGGAATTTATGAAAATAAGTTTGAGTCTAGTCCAAATATTATTTAAATGTTTATGATTCTGCCCTGGGATGGGTGGGGTTGCTATAGTGAACATGGAGGTGTCTCTGGTGGTTTTATAGGACAATGGAAGTGGGAAGGGAGTGGAGACAGCAGAGTCTGGATCCCTGGACATATGTAGGCAGTTTCAGCAGAAGCCATCCTTCCAGATCTAAGAGCTGTGTCTCCACCTAGTGAGGCTGCTCCCTGGGGAAATGGCTCATCAGTGACAGTGATGGCTGATATTTATTTAGTACTTACTGTGTCAGGCAAAGTACCATACGCTTTGCTTATATATTCTCATTTAATCCTATGATGTAGGTAATATCATTATTCTCATCTTTCCCTTGGGATGAGGATAGTGAGGACCAGAAGGATTACATCATTGGCCAAGTGGCAGAATTAAGACTTGAACCCAGCTCCTAAGCAATGATGTTTCTATCACATGAATTCTTAAGCTACTAAAGGAAGATACTAAAGGAAGCACTACTAAAGGAAGTGAAGTTTCAACTGTTGAGTAGGCTTTCTTAGAAACAGGAAGTGGGATTTTGCCAAAAGTACAAAAAACAAACAGGTCCCTGAGGCATTAAGTGCAATTTGAGATTCAAAACTCACAAGAGATATAGTCTTTTCTTGAGTCTGATTGGTCCTAATAATGCTAACGGTGGAATGACAGATTGAACTCCCAGGGAGCTCCTGTAGGAGATACGCATTCCATGTCTACAAACGTTGGTGGTCTCAGAGAATGTGTGTGTGCTGTGTGAGTGGTGCCAAGTAAGGGATACAGGAGGGATCCCTGGGTGGCTCAGCGGTTTAGCGCCTGCCTTTGGCCCAGGGCATGATCCTGGAGACCCGGGATCAAGTCCAACATCGGGCTCCCTGCATGGAGCCTGCTTCTCCCTCTGCCTGTGTCTCTGCCTTTCTCTCTCTGTATCTCTCATGAATAAATAAATAAAATATTAAAAAAAAAAGTAAGGGATATAGGATACAGGGTGATGGAGAAGAGAATGGTCATTTCTGGTGCCGACCACCTGCAAAGCCTTCACAAGAGTGGGATATAATTGGCCATTGAAGGAGAGAAAGTATTTTCATTTTTAATATAACTTTAAAAATGTCTAATATAACTTTTAAAAATGTCTAACAGAACTTTAAAAATGATGTTTAATCATATATATTCTTACTACATATAGTAAGAAAGGCATATATTATATATTAGATATATACTAAGATATATATCAGATAACACACACACACATACATATAAAGAAAGTTAAAAAAAACTCCTCAAATTCCAACCTCAAAATAACCAGTGTACACATTTGGTAGACACTATTTCGGGTCTCTAGAATAATAAAAAGATAAATGGATTGAGAGCTGGGAACTAGGAGGGTGGAGGATATGGGAACAAGACTTTTCATTGTAAAACTCTATATCTGAATCATATTCATATATTAGCTACTGAATAAAAAAATAGGTGCGTAGACAGAATTTTATAAAAATGTGATCTTAAGTATTATTTAACAATAAAAAAACATTCAATTTGACTTGAACTCAGTTTGAAGCAAAAGAAATGAAAAGGATCTCTGAATTCAAATAAATGTTTCTTTAATATGAAATATTTAGCTCAAAAAGATACTCCTAAGTTGATGACAATAAAGTAAGAATATTGACCTTGGAGGAATTATGTTTTCTAAAGGTACAGGTTTCCATTCTAGTTTTTAGATTTTTTTTCTTTTTCTGTTTTTAAATTTAAATTCAATTAACCAACATAGTAATCATTAGTTTTGGATGTAGTTTTCAATAATTCATCAGCTGTGTATAACATCCAGGGCTCTTCCCATATTAGATGGAATTGATTGACTCCTTGTTCTGAAAGATGATAAAATTCACATGTGTTTTCCCTCATATTTCCCTTCCCCCACTTACTCATTTGATTAATATTTTTGCATTTTCATATCACTGAAGTTTAAATACTTTTATGCTTTTTGATAAAATAAAAACCCAGACTCCAAAGTTGTTTAGTCTTAGATCTAAATTTAAGTGTGTTAAATGTTTGCTATCAGTTTTCTACCTTGGTTATCCATTTTGTATTTATTTCTTTATTTAGATTCACCTCTCAGATGTCTGGATTTCATAATGTAATGGATTCCTTTGAATCCCTCTTGTGTATGCATTCTTCTCTCTTTCTAGAGGTTCTCGACTTCCACTGGGGATCCATGTAGTTCTGAGGAAACTAGCTCCTCGTTGAACTCCAGGTATGGAGCACATGACCCAGGCTGAGCAAATCAGAGTATTCTATATCCTTGATGAGGATTATCTCTATGACATAACCTGCTGCACTCAGAGTGAGTCTCAGGAGATTTTTCTGGGAAAGTTTGGATTGGAACTCTCTTCCTCAGGATTGTGTGATGTGAGGATGTGAATCACAGAATTACTGCAACTATGTCTTTCCTTCCATAAAGGAAAAGTTAGCCTGAGGATAAAGTCACTACATTGAGGAGGGGTTGCACAAACCAAATTTCAGAGAACTGACACTAGATCCCTGATGATACTATGGACATTGGATTGGGCTGTACGTGATGCCCTCCTACCACTGGACTTCTGTTATAGGAGCATAAGTTTTTCTTTTAGATTTCTGAGTTTTCTCTTGATTGCAAAATGAAGAGTACTAGTTAAGGCAATTGTGATGATAGATGGTGACAGGAACTAATGGCAAGAGCATTCCTATAAAGGTAAAGGCATGAACAAAGCTTCAGAGGCCAGAGAACAGACAGCATGTGGCTTAGTCTTTTTTTTTTTAAAGATTTTATTTATTTATTCATGAGAGACATAGAGAGAGAGGGGGGAAGAAACACAGGCAGAGGGAGAAGCAGGCTCCACTCAGGGGGCCTGATGTGGGATTCGATCCTGGGTCTCCAGGATCACACCCCAGACTGCAGGCAAAGCTAAATTGCTGCGCCACCAGAGCTGCCCCTGACTTAGTCTTTAGAAGCTTAGTTTTTCTCAGGTTGCAAGGGATCTTATTCTTGTTAAAGAGGAGTAGAACCTTGGAGTGAAAACTTGCCGATCACAGTATATTTCCTTATAGGAAGATCTTTCTTTTAAAAAAAGATTTATTTATTTTAGAGAAAGAGAGAGACAAAGAGTGATCACAAGTAGAGGGAGAGGCAAAGGGAGACTGAGAGAGAGAGAGAATCCCTAAGCAGACTCCCCACTGAGCATGTATCCCTACATGCGGCTCTGTCCTAGGGCCCTGAGACCATGACCTGAGCTGAAATTGAGTCAGACTCTTAACTGACTGAGCCACCCAGGGAACCCTCCTTATAGGAAAATCTTACCTGGTGCTGGGAAAATGTAAAGAAGCCAAGAAGAACTTGATGGGGGAGCTGGGAAATGAGGGAAAGGAATTGTCCTGGCAAATAGATGAAGCTCATTTCATTCTCTTGTGGAATGTTTTAAGGCATTGGTTACAATTCATTTCTGGGACAAGTAGAGACAAAATCCTGAGTAAGAACAAACTTAACTCATACCAATGAAGGTGTTGACTTTTTATCAGAAAGTCTGATGGTAGTTTGTCTATCTACAGGACAAAGCCTTGTTTTCTAACCTCCTGAAAGAGTCCATCTTTGGAGCCATTGATCTCTGATCTGGTTGAAACTATGAGCCAGAACAACCATAGGACTTGGATGACTGTGCAAGATCCCTCTTGCCCCTAAACTGACCTGCACAAGCAGATTGCCTTTGGGAATATTTGACTTAGGGAATTTCAACAACAATCTCTGATTCTTAGAGAGGCTGTATATTGTAGGACTTAAATACTTGGCTCCAGGGCCAGATTGCTTGAGTTTGAATCCTGGCACAAGCATGATCCTAAAATCCAATTTAACCTAAAAGGTAACTCTATGCAGTATTAGTATTTCCATTGTACAGATTAAAAAATGAAGTTCAGAGATTTTGTGATGTTACCAAATTCATAAAGTTAGTAGCAGAGATAGGATTTAAATCAGGTCAATCTGGCTTCAAAGTCCTTATTTTTATCCCTCAGCTACCTTTTATCACTTCTGTTAGGAGATGGCACTCATAAGCTCACTGTTGTAGGAAGAACACCTTTTTCTGACTTTTCTAGAGCAGGGAATAGGAGCCTAAAATGTTGGGTTATTTCCCAAGCAGATACAAGAGGTAGGGAAATAATTGCCAGTATCTCCATTTTCTGCCTCTGTCACCTCTATTATAGCCCATACACTCTTGCCAGGAAACTCCATGTAATATGCAGCTCCAGTCATGCAACCACTGGGCATTAACATCTTCAAAATCTTCCCAATATTGGAGCACTTGGGTGGTTTAGTAGGCTAAGCATCTGCCTTTAGCTCAGATCATGATCCCTCGTGTCTGGGATTAAGCCCTGTATTGGGCTCCCTGTGCAAAGGGGAGCCTGCTTCTCCTCTTCCTCTGCCCCTCTGCACCTATGGCCACTTGGGCTTCGCATTCCCTCTCTTAAATAAATAAAATCTTGAAAAAAAATCTTCCTGTCATTTACCAATCAAACCCTAGCTGCATGTTTCCATTCTTACCCTTCATAAAAATAAAATAAAATTATGGTCTAACTCTCCAAATTTTAAATAACACTGTAGACTTCTATTTTCAACTATAATATAGTAGTTTATAGCAGGAGGATTAGAGAAGTTGAAGGACACTGAGACCTGATAAACCAATCAGGACTTGAGGAGACAAAGTCCCAAGGAAGAGGGAATCATACGAGGTGAGTTGTCATTTTGAGTGACTTTCTAATTTCAGGTCATTTTTCAAGTTTGGATTTGAGACAAAAAGCCTAGGTAGGAGGCACTACTGAGAGTCAGAGAAACCATCGAGGTTTTAATAGTCTTGTAGGACTGGTGAGACAAAAAAACAGATGCTTAAGGAATTAGAATAACAATGAGAAGACAGGGCTGGAGAACTAATCCCAACACTCCATAGGGCTCCCCACCCATCAGGATTTGCCAAATTCTGAAACTGCTTATGGTAAGAGATGAATAAACCTAGACTCTGAAAAGCAGAAGAAAATGCTGTTAGTGTTAGCCCTAATGCTAAAGGGTTAAGGATTAGGATTCAGGACCAAGCAGGTAGAAAAATCTTCAATAAACATCTGAGGCTTTTATTGGGAACTCCAGATGGTGGAGATAAATCCAAAGTGGTAACTCCTCACCGTAATTGCAAATATACTTCAAATCAGCTAAGTACTTAATTAGCAGAAGTTGATAGACCCTAATCTGTCTGGTTTACGAAAGAAAGAGTGAATCTTTTCAAGGAGAAGATAACATTATTCAACATCTTGATGGTTTTTCATACATATTTCTTTTTTTTTAAAAGACATATTTCAAAAAATATTACTAGGACCAAATAACAAAAATCCAGGAAAAAAATCTAGGCAATAGAAAATATGTATGGAGTCAGTAAATAGGTCTAAAAGTTGTATAATTGGAGTGCCAGAATGAGAGGAGAGAGAATGAACCAAAGCAATGTTGAAGAGGTAACGGGTGAGAATTTTCCAAAATGCATGAAACCCACAGAGTCAGTGATTCCTGTAAACTCTGAGAAGAAGGAAGCAGAAGAAAACCACACCTAGGCTTTCACTGCTACATCTGAAAAACAAGAAACAAAGACAAGAGACAAAGAAAATTTTAAATGTAAGCAGAGAGAAAAAAATTAGTTCCATCACTTTTCTTAAGAAATAATGGAACCCAGAAGACTTCAGAGTGGAATGACTTCTATGAAGTTCTGAAAAAATTTTCCAAATTAAAATTCTATACCCATCAAAAATATCCTTCAAGTGTTAAGGCCAAATAATGACGTTAAACAAACCAGAATAAATAAAATGAGCTACTAGCAGACCTACAGTAAAATTAATACTAAAAGGAGGTCTGGGGGAAGAAGAAAAACTATCCTAGTCTGGAAAGGACATGAAAAGACCATCTGGTCTTTTCCTATATCTGGGAGCACAAAAATCCCTGCTCTTGGGGATGCCTGGAGCCCAGTGGTAATTGGTATAAAGTCTGCACATTGCCCAACACCAGGTGACCACGTAATAAATGAAAGGGATATTTGCACTGTCACTAGATTGCATCTAAAATCTTTGCCTTTCTGCTCTTGTTGAATGAATGACAACAAAAATATCTTTGTTCAGATAAATAAAGCCTTAGAATTCTACAGTGTCTAAGTTGGGAGTATAATAGTCTGGTTCAGGGATTGAGGATTGTATCACCTTGTGGTAGCCAACCTCTAAGATGGCCTCCCAGTGATCCCCACTCCCTGGAACTCACATCTTTGCATATTCGACTCCTTCAATTGACCAGGTTTGGTCTGTGGGAGCAATAGAAAATGGCAGATTAATGGTACGTCACTTCTAATGTCAGACTACAGAAGATATCAAGCCTTCCCTCCTGGGCATTCTCTTTCTTTGTCTTTTGAACTCCTTGCTCTAAAAGAAGTCAGCTGCCCTGTTGTGAGCAGCTTCACAGAAAGGCCTGCATGGTGAGGAGCTGAGGTCTCTAGACCATGGCCACCTTGATGAGCTTGGGAGTGAATCCTTGGGCCCCAGTCAAGATTTTCAGATGATGTAGTTTGACTACAATGTCATGAGAGACTGTGAGCCAGACCTACCCCACTAAGCAGCTCTTAGACTTCTGATCCTCAGAAACCACGTGACAATATAAATGTTTCTAATTTTAAGATGCTAAGTTTTAGATTAATACAGCAATAAATACTAATACACCCTTATATATGCTTAATAAATATTTGTGGAGTAATTTAATGCACCTGTATTTGGTTTCTCATCCTAAGTTCAATGTATTAAGTAACTTTCTCAAGATACCACACTTGCCTCTTCCATACCAGTGAATCATCTTTCTGCTTCTTGGTCATGGCATTTCCTCAGGTCTTTCTACTGCTTTTGCTGCTTTCAGCCTGATGGCAAGATGGTTAGACTGTGGGTGGGTCCTTTGACTTGGGTTGGTTCTTATCCACTGCAATGACTGGCCCTGTTTTCCTTAAGAGAGAATAATCCTGACCTTTTTATGCATCCAGAAGCTATGGGAATTATTTCCCTCTGGGCTTGTTTTCATTACAAATTTCAACACATTAACAGAAATCTTATATCTGAGCTCTTGAAGGAAGCACCATTTTAAAATGACTCCATTCTGATCTTCATATTCCTTTCCAGAGGGTAGGCTGGGGTTGAAGAGGCACTTGTGGGAACCAAAAAAAGGCCTTTTCAAGTCATCCCATTACACCAGGACCTGGGAAAAATCAAGGCAGAGGTTGGTAATGAATCCTAGGGTCAAACCAGATCAAGGAAAAAGTACAGCCTGTTAAGAAAACCTATGTGAGAAGCCTCTGGTGTTTTTCCTGCTTCAATGAGAACCAGGATAGAGATTCCCAGGGTTCAGTACTCCAAGCTGCTGTGCTGTCATGATTTGCCATACTGAGAAGAGTTTGGAAATTTCCTGTATGTGTGTGTGATTGTGTGTGTACGATTGTGCATACAGTGGACCGTTAAGTTCCTCCAGGGCAGGTAAGAGTCATATTGTGTATTCCATGTCAGTACCACACAGTTCTAGGGACAGGGTAAATGTTGAGTGAAGGCAATGATGTGCATCTTTCAGCTTCAGAGACTACATATGCTTGTTTTAAGACATGTTTTCTTTATTCATTTTAACCCTTAAAAATTTCTTCCTCATTCTGCAAAAACAAAAGAAAACATACCACAAAAAACAAAATTAAAACTCAGATTGCTGATCTAATAGCTAGCAGTTGTTTCTCTTCTTCTGTATGTCTTTTACCATCTGAGGCTATTTTTATCTATGACTTCATTTTTTTTCTCTCAGCCTTGTTGAGTTGGGATCAGAACTCCATTTTACACAGGAGGAGATACACTCAGAAGATTCTTCACCAAAGCCACATACATCAGAAAGGGTAGAGATAAGATATGAACTGAGGATTTCAAAGCCCCATACACGTTCCACTACCCACACGCCGATGACACAGTCTTTTAGCCACCATCTTTGGCAACCATCTTGAATTAAGGGGTGATTATGTTAGGGCTCCTTGGAGAAGGTGAGGCTCTGGGTCTCCCCATCATTTTTGACAGATGGGTTCTACTTTTGTTGATTTTACACTTTGGACTTTCCTATAATATTCATTTAAGCAAAGCTTTCCAAAGTGAATGAAGTCCACTTGGAATGAACAGGTCCACCGACCTTAATGATTAGGTAACCTCTAAGGTCCCTACTATAAAAACCCACTCCAGATCCTTCCCTCTGAACCATCAGCCTTCAGTCTTGGGGGTTCCTGGTAAGGAAGAATGAGTATGGATCCAGACTTCCTTTGGCTCAATGCAGCATTTGCTGCCCTCCTGCTATGCTCAGTTTCAGGGCTCAGTCCTATGGGAAATGGGAAAACTGGGCAACCTTAAAGTGAGATTATTTAGCAGGTCATGACTCCCACTAGCAAGCTAAAAGCCAGTATATCCTGGTGACTAAAAGCACAGGCTTTGGACTCCTATATATTTAGCTTAAGTCCTATTTTCCATTGATTGCAGCTTTTTGACTGTGAGCAAGTTCCTTAATCTTGTTTTTTCATCTGTGCTCATTGGTAAAACAGAGAGAGTAGTGATACGTGTTTCATCAGTTGTTGGAAAGACGAAATGAGACCATGTATGTAAAGTACCAGCAGCTACACTTATTGAGCACTTACTATATGCCATGAGTTCTGCTAAGTGTTTTCAGATGAGTTGCCTTATTGCAGCTTCACAACAACTTTGTGAGGTGGGAATACTTGGCCCATGACTGGCCCCTTGAGAAGCAATCAGTCAGTGGGAGTTGTCATTATATGGTTATTACTTTACAGTGACACGGTGTTAGGTCAGCAGTGCCAGGTGACTATAGTGAGTTCCCACACGCGATGGTGCTGACTGTACCTTCCCACGTGCTGCCTCTGCCCAATTCTCTGGCTGGGGTGGACCATGCTGCCACAGAGCTCAAGGGTTTTTCTCTGTTGGCTCTTCCTCATGGGTTTTCTCCTCTAGGTCTCCACCAGCTAGCCTTGATAGACACAAATGCAAAAAAGAATTTTCAGAAAATTAGATTTTAAATCAGAAAAGTAACTGAAGTCCCAGTTCTCCCACTTTCCAGATGGAAAACAATGTGTGTCATTCACCATTGATGTGGGAGGCCTTTGGCAAATTATAAAATCTCTCCAAGCCCTACTTTCCATATCTGACAAAACTGGATAGGGAATGAAATGATCATTGAGCATTTACTACATGCCAGGAGATCCATATAAGCTATCTCAATTGCTCATATGGACACCCTATAATTATGGCCACCATCGTACAGATGATAAAACTGAGACTCAGGGGAGTTCAGATTCATGCAAGATCATACTGTCATTAGGCGACAGAAGTGGAACTTGAATGCAGGTTTTCTAAAACCAAGTCACGTGTTCTTTCTGCCGTACCAATGAACAATTCCACAGGCTGTCCTAGAACTGCTTCCCATCTCCACTTGGGGTGATGGAAGGATAAAATCTCCTCTTTCCTTCAGAGGTAAACATCTCTTTGTAAACTACTCACTACACTGGACCTTGCAGCCGTTCAATGGAGTTTCAAGGTTATGATACCTCCCTCTGAGGGCAGCTTAACACTCTATATCTCTTGCAGGCAATTTGGAATAATATGAGCCTTTGTTTTGTTTTGTTTTGTTTCATGAGGTTGTTTCTTCTCTGAAACTACAAGCGTGGACACCAATGTGGCTTTGGTCTCTGTAAACAAACACAGTGACACAGCCACGTGACTCACCCAACAGTCACTTCCAAAGCCTGGGCATGGCATGGCCCGACCCCTTGTCCTGTCTCCTGGGAAACGGGCTCTTAGAACATGCCTGGGAGGACTCATTCATGTGTCCGTCACCTGAGCTGTGCCGTCGTGGTAGAGTAGATCTGAAGAGGTGAGGAGCGAAGTATGAAAGCAAGAATTCATGGCTTTGCTGGGAAAGAAAGAGGTCTCCTTTTCACTTGGAGAAATTGGTCATTAGACAACCAGTTGAGTTAGAACCTGTTGAGAGCCAGGTGCTTGGAATACAGAAAGGGATAGGAACTTAGAGACAAAACCGAGGTTGGAACACATTGCCTGACCAGCACAAGTAGTAGAATATTCAGCATTATGACTGTTTAGGAAAATCTGGAATTCTGTGATAGGCTCAAGACAGGGGACTCAGCCATTAATTCTACATCTTTTGGTAAACGGAAATGAAGTTCTTGGGATTGAAAGCCCCTCCTTTCCAAATCTCCTCTCCTAAATATGGGCACCTTGGGTTTTTTTGTTCTTGGCCTAAAGTTTTGATCTAGTATTGAAATATGTCAACAGTTAACATGTAAATATCCTGGGGAGGAATGATGCGTGAGACCAAGACACACTTTACCCACTGTGCTCTTTCAGTTGATTAGAAAGAGAGAGTGGTATGATTGTATTGAGAAGGATTGTAATCTCGGGTAGGATTCCGGGGGAGAATCACAGGAGGCTATGCTTGATTAGCACTGTCCTTCTTGGGCTGGAATGAGACATCATAGGACAGATGCTTTGTAGGGACATTTGTTGGCTCTACAAGCTAAGGAAAGTGCATTTCCTTACTCATTCAGTGAAGAATGTGAAAAGCTTTCAAGCATAAAAGAAGCATCTAGGAGTAAATCGAAAAATAATCAATTTTTTTCACCATTAAAATGACTCTAATAGAGAATTTAGGAAGCCAGAAAAATAAAGTAAAAAGAATAACCCATAGCTTTGCCTCAAATGTGTGTTATATACGTTAACACATGTTAACATTTTGGCATATTTCCTTTGTAGCATTTTTTCTATGCATTACTTCTTTTGAACATGGTTGAGGTTAAATAATAGTAATTTTTTATCTTGCTTTTTTATCATTGTTATACCATGAGAACATTCCATAGTATTGTTACAAACTTTCTGTTAATCCTAAAATTGCTAATATATCTCAAGTATTGAGTATGTGTTAGATACCATGCTAAATACTTTGCATTTACAATCTCATTTAATCCCCATACAAGCCCTATTTAGCGGGTAGTATTACTGTGTTCCTATTACAAAAGCTGACACTGAATCTTAGAGATGTTAGGTCACATGATCATAGCCGCACAGCTACAAACGAAAGAGCTGGCATATAAACCCTGCTGAACACGCACTGTTTTTTTTTTTTTTTTTTAAAGGATGTCATTATATCATAGTTTAACCGACAGTGTTTTTTCTTACTTAATGATACATAAAATAATGGAACATCTTATGATCAATTAGCATAGATGAAATTTAGTAGTATCATACCAGCATTACTCATTATACCTCTACAAATCTCTACACCCTTGCCCAATCAATTTTGCAAAAATATCTCATTGTATATTTTTGTCCATGTGTGACCTGCCATCGTCAGCAATGATCATTCTGAATTCCCAAAGGGTTGGTAGAGGTGTGGAATTAGTGAAATTAAACACTATGTGTGAAGTACAGGAGACAAATCCCTAGGATACCAGCACAGCAATTCATGTGGGAGAAATTGAGCTCTGTGTTGGTGAACGAATTTTCCTAGCCAAGGCCCATCTATGTCCTCCATGGTGCTCTATCTTGATTGGATTATTCCCCTGTCCCTGAGCATTTCTGTTATTTTAATGTCAAAGTGATGATGGGGGAAGAATTCTAGGGATGGGGGAAGAAAGGGCAGAAGGGAAATTTCACTTTTTCCCTGGTACATTGTTTCTTGTACACGGTCATCTTAAATTCTAGAAACATAGGCAGGTATACATGATAAATGGTTTATTGATATTACATATTATACCTTTGCATCTTTCTGTCCCCTCATTATCAATGCATAGTCCAAAGTTCTGGTGAAACTTGCAGTGAGCACAGTGCCCTTAATGCATTTCCACCAACCCCTACACATGCATCTGTGTGATGTGCTGTCTCACATAATTTGTGCTTAGATTTTCAGAATAAACTGTGCAATTAATATACTCCCAGAAGGAGAAATCTAGAGCGTTTAGTCTGTAAAAAAAAAAAAAAGTCACTCTATATTATGCTATAATACATCCTGTATTACAATTTTTATCACAGTCCACTTGGCTTGATAGGAACATCTGTATAATAAACATCTCTTTGCCACATGAATTCCTAAATGAATATAAAATGTCTGACTTTGTAGTCAGGTAAGGATAGCTTTCATGAAGAGCTAATCAGACTCTGCAGTTTATGGAACACAATTGTTTTTTTTTTTTTAATTTATTTATGATAGTCACAGAGAGAGAGAGAGAGAGAGAGAGAGAGAGGTAGAGACACAGGCAGAGGGAGAAGCAGGCTCCATGCACCAGGAGCCTGACGTGGGATTTGATCCCGGGTCTCCAGGATCACGCCCTGGGCCAAAGGCAGGCACCAAACCACTGCGTCACCCAGGGATCCCTGGAACACAATTGTTATTGGTCCCCTAAGCACCTCTTTCTGGTTTTACTTACTTATTTATCGTGTTTTCTTTTCGTCCCCACTTTCATGGGCAGCCATTCTAGTCTAAGTAACGTGTTTGTTGTTGTGGTACATATTTAGGTCTTTTTTGAATATGTGTTTTTCAGATATATGTTTTTGTCTGCATTTTTTCAATGTTATGTAAATTGTATTCAATTATATATCTCATTCTCTCTCTCTTCTTTTTAAATCTCGGTATAGCATTTTTAAAAATCCTCTCCATGTTACCGTATTTACACTTAATCCATTGCTTCTCATTGCCACACAATGCCCCGGGTAAGTCTCTCCCACAATTTAACTCTTTCCTCTTTTGCTGATGGATCTGTTGGGTGTGCCCAAGTCTCTGCCACCACTGCAATCACACGGTAGTTATGTTATCGTACCTGGGCTTTTATAGAATTGGGTAGAGTTCATGTGAGATATGAGATAGAGCGGAATTGCTGGAAGAAGCTCCTACCCATGGTGCACAAAGGTTCTTATGGCTCCTCCTGGTCCTCACAAGACTGCCAATGTCCAGCTTTGGAGATAAATATTTGGTTTAAAGAGCTATCTTGTCTTAAATTGCGCTTCCTGGTCACTAATAATTTTGAGTCTTTCAAATACTAAGTTACCCTTTACGTTTCCTCGCTGTAAACTGCCTTTTTATACCCCCTGCCTATTTTTCCATTAGGGCTACTGTGTTATAATGAATTTCCTTGAACGTTTTGTTGGTTTTGGTTTCAGAGACGGCAAGTTCTATTACTTACCTATTATTTTTGTTCATGGTGTCCTATGAACAAAAGTTCTTAATTCTGTTATAGTCAAATCCATCTCTCTTTTTATTTTACCATAGAATTTGTACACTGGAAGTTTTATTACCTGCCATGCTTCTCCAACTGCTAGGTTACAAAGATATTGTGCATTTTATTCTATTTATTTTATAGTTTTATTGCTCACATTTGGTTCTTTAGACCAACCAGGATCTGCCCCTGTTATGAAGTTGGACAGGAATCTAGCTTTAATTTTCTTCCCATAACAATCTGTTTTCTGGTGTCCCAATGCTATTTATTAAACAAGTGACTTTCTCTATGAATCTGTCAATAAATCTATTTTCTGTCTATCTATCTATTATCTGTCTTTATCTGGCACTAATTTCTCTTCCATTGCCTGATTTGTCTGTTTCTTAACACTTTTATTCTGAACACTGCTTTTATTACTGGTCTTCTGATATGTCTTAAAATTAATGATGTTTTGATTAGTTGTGAGCCAACATAAATATTAGATGATCAAGTTCCTGAAAAACAGTCCAACTGGCATTGTACTTGGAATTGCATTAATTTTACAGGTCCTTACCTGAAGCCCAGGAGTGTTTTTGGCTGTTGGTGACCTTGTGACCGTTGGTAATGGGCTGGATGCCGTGCTTGGCATTAGGGGAAGGGTTGGTGATGCGAGCGCATCTGGTGAAGCCTGCCCTTCAAGGTATTCCTCAGGCTCCTGGAAATCCTCACCAATAGGGATGACTCATGGTTTCGTGAAAAGCTGCTGATCTCATTAGTTTCAGAAAAGATTGCATGGCTGGGCAGGGCCTCTCAGTAGATGTAGTCCTGACCGGGTGCCCCGGGAGCAACACCTCTCACTTCTCCTAAGATGGTGAAATAGCCAGAAACTGATTCCCATCCAAACCCTGGAAACCACCGTGGGTGAGGTCATTCCACACATGCCAAGACTTTTGTGAGATTGCTATCTGCATCGTCCACTAAAATCACTTTTCCACCAAACGTTTTTGATGATTGATGGAAGCAAAATTTCTCCAGTTGTAACTGTCATTGCTTTTATGAAGGACTATGTACCGTATCACACATAGACACACAGGTCCAAATATTCAGGTAGACAAAAAGCCTAATTATATCATATTCAGGAAAAGATTGCCCCTTTGAACAATAGCAAAGATGGAAAAAGAAAAAGAAATCTTAGAACAACTACAGAATATATTCACATACCCATACTGTATTCACATACACATACTGTTAAAAATCTTTTTTTTTTTTTTTTTTTTTTTTTTTTTTATAAAGTATTTTTTTTTTTTTTAATTTTTTTATTTATTTATGATAGTCACAGAGAGAGAGAGAGAGGCAGAGACACAGGCAGAGGGAGAAGCAGGCTCCATGCACCGGGAGCCTGACGTGGGATTCGATCCCGGGTCTCCAGGATCGCGCCCTGGGCCAAAGGCAGGCGCCAAACCGCTGCGCCACCCAGGGATCCCCATACTGTTAAAAATCTTGATGTTACGTTTGCTTCTGAATTTTTTAAATAATTGTGGCTATTTCAAGCATAAAGAAATGTGTAGAGTGGTGGTTCTTGTTTGTTTGTTTATTTTAGAAATATAAGATTACAACAAGTAACAGTTGGACACTCTCCAGTCCTATTTTCTTCCTTCACTCCAGGAAGATAAGTACTCTCCTGAATTCCCATGCTTAATTTTTTGCTCTTGCTATCTATGTGTCTATCCCTAATATGGAAGTAGAAGTTTTGCACATTTAAAAACTTTAGGTAGATGGCCTTATGCTATCTGCCATCCTGTAACTTATATTTTATCAATATTGATAAATGGTGCTCACTCATCTTCATTTTAAGTGGTGAATAGTATTCCATTATATACATAGATCACAACTTATTCATTCTTCTACTGATAGATATTTAAAGAATTTCAACAAAAAGATAGTGATAAACATTCTTGCACATGTCTCCTTAAGTACGTGTTAGGATTTCTCCAGCATGATATACTGGAGAGTAAGAGCGCCTTCTGTGTTCCTTTTTTTTTTTTTTTTTAAACTTTTTTTATTTTATTTTATTTTATTTTATTTATGATAAGCACACAGTGAGAGAGAGAGAGGGGCAGAGACACAGACAGAGGGAGAAGCAGGCTCCATGCACCAGGAGCCCGACGTGGGACTTGATCCCAGGTCTCCAGGATCGCGCACCTGGGCCAAAGGCAGGCGCCAAACCGCTGCGCCACCCAGGGATCCCCCGCCTTCTGTGTTCCTAGATAATTCCAAAATGTTCTCCAAGGCAATGATACCAGGTTAGCTTCCTATCAGCAGGCATGAGTGGTACCACTGTTCCATGTCCTTAAAATAATTGGCATTGCCACAATTCTGAATTTTTATAAATATTATAGTTGTGAAAGGGTATCTCATTATTATCATTTGCATTCCACAAATGTTAATGAGGTTAAACCATTTTCATATATTTATTGTCTTTCCAGTTGTTCGTACCTGAAAATTGCCTGTTAATATCCTTGGTTCATTTCACTGAATTGATTGTTTTTCTTACTGCTCTGTAAGAAATGGATATGGACCATTTTGGCTACATACATTGCATGTTTCTACACTTAGGACATGTCTTAACTTTTTCAAAAAATAAAGGCAATTTTTTAAAAGCAGCTTTAGGTTCACAGCAAACTTCACAGGAAAGACTAGAGATGTGCTATCTACTCCCCAGCCCTCATCCCTCCCCATGCATAGCCTTCTCCACTATTGACATCCACCACCAGAGTGATACATTTGTTCCAATCAATGAACATGTATTGATACAGCATCATCACTCAAAGCCTATTGTTGACTTCATTCTTGGTGTCACAATTACTGGATCATATGCTAAGAATATGCTGATTTGGTAAGAAATCAACAAACTGTTCTCCAAAGTGGCTGTACCATTTTACATTTCCATTGGCAATGAATGAAGGCTCCTGTTGCTCCACATCCTCACCAGGATTTGGTGTTGTCTGTATTCTGAACTTTGGCCATTCTAATAGATGTGTAGGAGGAACTTGTTTTAAGGTGTATTTCCATGATGATATATGAGGAGCATCTTTTCACATGTTTATTTGCCTTTTGTTTATCTTCATTGATAAAGTGTTTGTTAAGATTTTTGCCCCATTTTTAAATCAGGTTATTTGTTCTCTTATTTTTGACTTTTAAGAGTTGTTTGTATATTTTAGATAACAGTTCTTTATCAGATGTGTCTCTTGCAAACATTTTTTAAAGATTTTATTTATTTATTCTTGAGAGAGAGAGAGTCGGAGAAGCAGGCTCCATGCAGGGAGCCTGACGTGGGACTCGATCCTGGGTCTCCAGGATCACGCCCTAGGCCAAAGGCGGTGCTAAACCACTGAACCACCCGGGCTGCCCTCTTGCAAATATTTTCTCCCACTCTGTGGGTTATCTTCTTATTCTCTTGACATTGTCTTTTCCAGAGCAGGGGTTTTAAATTTTAATGCAATTCAGTTTATGAATTATTTCTTCCTTGGATTATATCTTTTGTTCTAAAAAGTCATTGCCATATTCAAGGTCATCTAGGTTTTCTCCTATGTTATTTTCTTTTTCTCATCTTTTTTTTTTTAAGATTGTATTTATTTATTCATGAGAGACACAGAGAGAGAAAGGCAGAGACACAGGCAGAGGAAGAAGGCTCCCTGCGAGAAGCCCGATACAAAAGTTGATCTCAGGACCCCAGGATCATGACCTGAACTGAAGGCAGATGCTCAACCACTGAACCACCCAAGTGTCCCTCTCCTATGTTATTTTCTAAGAGTTTTATAGTTTTGTATTTTGTATTTAAGTCTGTGATTCATTTTGAGTTAATTTTTGTGAGGGGTATTTATCTCAGTTACGTTTGAATTTTAGACAATCAATAAGCAATAGTTTTAGTGTAAGTATGTCACAAATAAGCATGGGACATATCTATACTAAAAACGGTTTCTTGTTTGTTGTTTATCTGAAATTTAAATTTGACTGGATATCCTGCATGCTATCTGGCAACCCCAGTCTGGAGGCAAAGGAAAAAAGATTATGGTGAAGGACATACAGGCTCTGAAAGCTTCCATTTGACTGCTAACACATATTATTCCCAATTACATTTCAATGGCTGCAGAAGTCAAATAATCAAGCATAATATTAACAATTTAGAGAAGTATTGTTATTCCAAAAGGAAATAAACTTTACAAGAAGCAAAAAAATGTGTGGAATAGAATTTTAACTTGCCACACCTACAAAAGCATAGATTTTTTTTTCTAACAAATTCTAAAAAGTCAATCAACAGGTTGTATGTCTACCCTTTCATACAGAAGACTCACAACTTAGTACGTGTTAAACCTATTGATTGCAAATTCTTTACCTCATTTATGTTAACTGAAGTTTTTCTTTGACCTTCTAAAATACACAAAATGCAGTTTTAAATTAACAGCTTATTAGTTAAATTTATTGGCATATCTTATAGTCTTGTGTTCATCACTGTCCTTGTGTCCTCTTTATGGGTTTGCTTTCCTTTTTACTGAAACATGCCCTTTAATAGTTCTTATAGTCTGGAGTGTAATTTCTCTTGGTACTATTATGATTAAAAATGTGATAAAATTTCATAACATTAAAGGTAACTAAAAGTATTAAAAGCTAATGAAAAAGACAGCCTTAATTTTGCCCTCACTTAAGTAATTGCTTAACTGGTTATAAACATTTTAACCAACACGTATTTTTCCTCATTAGTTTGAGGAGATTACTCTAATGCTTTGGGAAATCAATATTGCTAGTGACTTGCTCATTTGTTTGTTGAACTAACATCAGAATGACCCATATCAAAATTTTGTGCTGACTTATAATAGCACCAAAGGGCTGGCTGAGCCCATCATTAAGTGATTCTCCAAAAGGAAACTGGTAGCCTGACAACTATATCCAGGTTGCCAATATTTATTGTTGCCCTCACAGTTGTTTTTTTAATTTGAGTAAATTGCCAACTAAGCATGGAACTTCTTGATAAAGGTAGAAAAACAAAGCCATCACACACTATCCTCCCTCAAATATCCAACTAAATGAATACAAAGGGTGTTTAAAAGAAGCAAAAAAATTCAATAGTTATAAATAAAGAATATAATATCATATTAGAAAATGTACATTATAAAATGTAAAAGGTAAGGACAAGAAAAGAAAGAAAAAATCTTGAATAGCTCAGCATCATTTTTAATGTCACCCCTGCCCTGAATAAGCAATCCTGAAGAAAGAACGTAAGCAGACTCATTCTTGGGATTTTTTTACCATGATTCTCCAACTTGGGAGAAGCAAAATGAGTCAGTATAAGACAGTGTAAGGAAAGTTATGTGAAACATCAATGAAAAAAGAAATCCTTGCCCGCCTCTGCATAATCTCAGGACGTCAGAAAAGGCAAGTAAGCCCATGAAGATTCGCCATTTTTCAAGATCACACATTGAGCTGAGAGAATGAATTCTGTACCCAGAAATTGTGTAGTGATAATAATATCCAATAAAAGGAGAAAAAAGGCATATAGAGTGAATGGAAGTTGTAAAAACCTCACTTCAGGTGAAAAATTTTCTTACGTAGGAAATCCTAAGAAATCTACAAAATGACCATTATAATGAATATGAAGTTAGCAAAGTCACAAGATATTAGATTTATATACCCCAAAAATTGCATTTTACATAGTAAGAGCAAATAGTTGGGTAATAAAAATTTTTTAAATATATTAACAAATCATGAACATAAAATTCTTAGAATTGAATTTTACAAGATGTGCAAGATCTCTACACTTAAAACTATGTAACATTGCTGAGAGAAATGAAAGAAGACCTAACTAAGTATATGGAATTAGATACCATGTTCATGGACTGAAATTTCATCATTATTAAAACAATCCTTCAAGATTGATTTATTAATTCTGTACAATCCTAGCATACTTTTTTTTGTAGAAATTGACAAGGCAATTCTAAAATGTATATAGAATTGTAAATGACTTAGAATGTCTAAAGTAATTATGAAAAAAAATCAAACCCACAAGACCCACACAAAGTTTTAAAACTTACTGTAACAAAGTCAAACATAAGGATTGTATTAGTGTCCCCGGGCTGCTGTAACAAAGTACCACAAATAAGGTGGCTTAAAACAACAAAAAATTATGGGATCCCTGGGTGGCGCAGCGGTTTGGCGCCTGCCTTTGGCCTGGGGCGCGATCCTGGAGACCCGGGATCGAATCCCACGTCGGGCTCCCGGTGCATGGAGCCTGCTTCTCCCTCTGCCTGTGTCTCTGCCTCTCTCTCTCTCTCACTGTGTGCCTATCATAAATAAATAAAAATTAAAAAAAAATTATTGTGTCACAGTTCTGGAAACTGAAATTCTGAAATCAAGGTGTCATCTGAGCCATGCTCTCTGGTGGCTCTAGAGAAGAAATACGTGCTTGACTCTTCCTAGTTTCTGGTGCTTTTTGGCAATCCTTGATACCCTTTGGCTTATAGATGCATCACTCCGGTCTCTGCCTCCATCATCACTTGGCTGTTTTCCTGTGCATTTCTCTTCACATGCCATCAAAGTGAAGTGTTCCTATTAAAGTATCATACTGAAGTATTGGAAACTGCATTCGTATTTGTTACCATTATTTAGTACACAAATCACAGTCCCTTTCCATGACACTCTCTTTAGATGCAAGTGAGAAGGACTCTTGATCCAGCCTTATCCTTTTAGAAGATGCAACTCTGGCTCTTCTCTGGCTAAGACTCTCCCTGTAGGGTGAAGGGTACATGGGACCAAAGGAAGGGGCTCACCTGAAGCCCGTATCCTTCCCTCAAGACCAGGCTTCTAGACCCAATAATTCCCCACCCAAATGGTCTTGAATTTGCTTCTGGCTCCTCTTTCTTGGATCATAGACTGTGCCCCTAAGAGAGGAAGTCCAGGGCACCAATTTGTAAGAGGTATGATGGAGCTTGGATATATGAGCTAGGATATCCATATATATATGCAAGACACTTTTGGTACAAGATGGAGTCAAAGGTGGGAAGAGAAGAAGTGTTCTTGGAGAATGGCAGAGACTAGATCCTCTTGTGCTACCATCTTGCAATGTACTAGAGAATTCTAAACTAAAACCTGTTTTTTTATGTTGTTTTCAAGGTGTATATGTCAAGGTGGTAGAATGGAACATATTTTTTAATGATATGCAAACTTAAATTATAAATTTTAAATATTTGGAAATATGGCATGTTAGTCTTCACTTTAACTCTTGCTTTGAGCTAACTTGAGTGTCCTCCCACCCCAGATACCTTGTCTTCCTACCCAGAATGATTTGGAGCACATAGTCTTTGGACTCCATTCCTTATGGAAAGAGCAGGGAAGGGGTTAACTGATATCATACTAGCTTCCTACCTGTAGAGCTTGGACAGTTGGTGTTAACCAACATAGCCAAATCAAGTTGTATAGTTCAGGGCTTTTTATTTTGTGCCAGATCGGTGGGTTAAACAGTGCTAGGGAAGCTTGAAAAGGTCCGAGGTCTTGGCTACATGTCTAAAACCCTGTGAACTTATGGTTTGGCACGGTTGATTTTTAAAAATTCTCCTCTTGGTAAACCAGTTTGTAGTTCTTTCCTGACGTCATTGCGGTTTCTCGTCTGGCATAATTTGGTTGTAACTTTGCCACAGAAGTAAACTGTGGCCAAACTGAGATTCTACATAGCAGAAACTTATTAAGCTCAATGAAATATATCTCTTGCTTTCACATATCTCACTTACATAGACAGTGGAATTTTGAGATCAATACCATAATGGAGATACCAAGTAGGAAAAAAGGCAGTAAAATAAGTTCCATACTAAGGGAGACTTAATGGACAAAACCTTTGGGAAAGAAGTGGGATCTTGTCATTTTGACAGACAAAGGTGGTGAAGGATAGATGAGTGATAAGGACAGGTCAGAGAGAGGATACCAGTTGAGCCCAGGTATCATTGTGGACACGTTCCAGGGGACAATGATTGGTTCTTTGTTGCTGAACAGAATGAACGAGAGGTTGACTGTTCCATATGCCCAGAATGCTGTTCCATCAGTGCTCCAAAATATTTTGCTAAGAATCTCATAGGACTTCTATCTTTCCTTCATAACATTTATTACAATATAATTAAATAATTACATAATCACTTAATATTTGCCCCCATCCTTTGCTAACATATTCCATGAAGACATAGATCACATTCGCTTTATTCATGGAGATATTTCCACTATTCAGAATGGAGTCTTGCACATAACAGGCACTTGAAAAATGCTTGGATAACAAATAAGTGTATTAATGAATGACAATAGATAACTTATATATTAATTAACAATGCATTGATTGAGTAATAAGCCTGGAAGAGGAGGTTGCAATTAGGTTGTAGAAGCACATGAGTGACACACTAATGAGTTTGGACTTCATTTGGTAAATAATTATGTTTTATTCATTTCTGCATTGAAATTCAAATAAATATCCATTTAACTGTTTATTTTATGTTAGGCACTGTGTTAAATATGGAACATAAAATGATAATGAAAACACTCTGCCAGGATCTTGCAGAACAGTAGGAGGAAGCAGATAAGCAAATAACTATAATAAAAATGTGGGAGATCTTTATTAGAGGTATGTTCCAAGTATAGGAGAACACAGACAATAGACTAATTTATTCTGCTCTGGCAGGTGAATGGGATAGTGAAAGCTCCCCAGGAGAACCAACAATTCAGTGAAGAATTTAAGGATTAATGAGGGTTTTTTAGGTGGGAAAAGTTGGGAGAAAGAGCATTATAGAAACATATTTCCAGCAATACAGAAAACTGAATAGTATAAAATCCTTCAGAAAAAAAGAGAAAAATTTCAAATGTTGGATAAAATATAAAGCCAAAATCTTTTGAGAAGCCTAGCTGATACTGCAAAAAAAGAAGAAGAAGAAGAAGAAGAAGAAGAAGAAGAAGAAGAAAACCGCAAACCCCTCTAAACCCAAAGTTGGAAGTTGGAATACAAACCCATAGATAGATGTAAGCATGGCGGCTTCTCCAATAACCTATACCCTCGACGTTTTGTTTTACATTGTATTTTTGGCAGCTATACTTGTAACATCTGAAGATAGGAACAGGACTTGAGTATGCTCAAGATGGATGTCAGAATGGAGATTTCTACATAAAATTAGGACCCTGAGAATGCTATTCGGTCAGTGAAACAATGTCTAGGAAAATAAGATCCACCAGTAAGAGGGTTGGCAAAGAAGGCAGTGTGTAGGGATCCCTGGGTGGCTCAGCAGTTTAGTGCCTGCCCAGGACGTGATCCTGGAGTCCCGGAATCGAGTCCTGCATCAGGCTCCCTGCATGGAGCCTGCTTCTCCCTCTGCCTGTGTCTCTGCCTCTCTCCGTCTCTCATGAATGAATAAATAAATAAATAAATAAATAAATAAATAAATAAATAAAATCTTAAAAAAAAAAGAAGGCAGTGTGTCTCAGCTTTGTCTTTGAGTAGAGAGAAAAATTGCTTTCTCCAAGAGTTACTATCTATAAGCAAGTCCTCATGTATAACTGGATTCAAATTCATACTACCTCAAAATACCTCAAAACAAATATCAACAGTAGTTCTTGAGTTAGTTCTCTCAAGTAATTGGCAGAAGCAAATACTAATCCTTTCTGATGGATTGCCATTTAAATCCAACCACAAAGAATACCCATAGGTAATGTTTTTATGCTCACTTAAATAAAAATCCCAATATACATGAGAAAACAAGCCACAATAAAGGAGGAAATCTAGATCTACAAAGAATGAAGGTATTTGCCTCACAGGTACAGAATAAAAATTGAATATTAAAAATATGATGAGAGAATAGGGTGACCAGGGAGATTTGGAAGATAAATAGGACTTCAAGAAATGAAAACAAAAATAGCAACAGGATTTTCTGTAAATCCTTACAGAAAGCGAAAGCTGGCTGGACAGTTAATTATTTGACTTGAGAAGATAGATCTAAGGAAATTACCCAGATATGTAGCAGAGACCAAAATATGGAAAATATGAAAGAACTTTGAAGAGACATGGTACCACAAAAAGGGAAATCTAGCTGGAGGAACCCTGGGAAGTGCTAACATACATCTGATTAAAGTTGCACAAGTGGAGAGTAGAAGGATTTGAGAACTAAGAATTTTCCACATTTTAAGAAGTATGCTTTATTGGATTCAGAAAGGCCAACGAATCACAAGTAAAATAAATATAAAGAAATCAATAGTTAAAGTCACCTAGGAAGAGGAGAAGATAGGATGGATGAAGAAAATAGGAAAGACATCTGAAAAAAAATTAGAAATGACAGAAGGGGACCACACCGAGATGCAGTGAAAGATCCAATGAATAGAAGATAAATAAAGTTGAAAACTTAGACAACACAGACCAAAATTATAAATACCAAAATATGCAAATAATAAAACCAATGTCTGTTCTTAAAAAAGATTTATTTATTTTAAAGAAAGAGAGCAGTGTGGAGGGGCAAGAGGAGAGGGAGAGAGAGAATCTCAAGTAGACTCCCTGCTGGGCATGGAGCCTGATGCGGAGTTCAATCTCATGACCGCGAGATCACAACCTGAGGCAAATCCAAGAGTTGGATGCTTAACTGACTGAAGGAATTTCTGAAGGAAATAAGAGATCTGATTTGCTCTGTGACCATTAAAGAAAATAAATCAGGAATTAAAAACTTTCCCCCAAAGAAAACATCTGATACAAGATAGTTTTCCAGGAAGTTCTGTCAAACATATTTAAGGGATCCATTATTCTAACCATCACACAAAACTTTCTAGAGAAAAGGCTAAGAGGCAATACTCGTCAATTCATTTTCTATAGCTGGTATAACTACTAATACCAAAGTCAGATAAATGCAATATAGGAAAGGGAAGTACAACTAATTTCACGCACGTGGATGCAATGTCCTAGTAAACCACATGTATAAAAAATGATGCACCTTCATATCAGGAATGCAAAGGTGGCCTAACATTAGAAGAACTATTAATGTAGTTTACCACGTTAACTTTAAAACCAGGAACTTAGGGTAGCCTTCACGGACACAGAATAAGCACTGATACAAGTAAACACATACTCATGTATAAAGATCTTACTAAATTTAGCCCACAAGGGAAATTCATTATCCTGAACAAAGCTTACCAGACCTAAACCTATAGCCAACATCTTATTCAATGGTCAAATCCAGAATAAGACAAGAGTGCCCACTATTATCATCTTTACTGAACATTCTACTTCCAGGATCTTGTAAAAATACATACATACAGTAATCATAAATATTCAGAGACAGAAATGCAAATATTATTAGTCTACCAGAAAACCCAAAAACATTAACCAATGAATTATTAAAATTAATGAGAATGAAAACATTGCTGTATGTATTTAAAACTTGTAGGAGGTCATACAGAAAATATTATATAATTTCAGAGGAGCAGAGGATTTTTTTAAACAAGACACAAAGAGTAGGACCCTATAAAATGGATGAATTCAATGTATTATAAATAAAATGCATTCACCAAAGGGCACTTAAAGAGTGAAAGATAAGCCACGAATCAGGATAAAATATATGCTAAACATGCAACTCACAGAGATTTAGTATCCAGACAACCTTACAAAGAACTTCCAAACTCCAAAAGAAAGACAAATAACCCAATGGAAAAGCAGTCAGAAGCTATGAAAAGGCATTTCACCACAGAGGGAACACAAATGGCCAATAGCCTATGAAAAGGTGCTCAACCTTATTAGTCACCAAAACGATGGAAATTACAAGGACAGTGAGATACCATTTCATGTTACTAGATTAGAAAAAATCATAAACCTTCACAATGCCATTTTTGGCTAGGAAGTAGAGCAAGCAATGGTTCTCCGTATGCCACAGGTGGTTTTGTACGTTGGTACCACTTCACCTAATAAAGCTAGAAAAGTCCATCCCTTGAGGAAACAGAGATTTTACTTCTAGGTATATAATATAGGGAAACTCTTGCTCATGGGTTCTCTAAAGACATAAACAAAGTTTTTTTTTTGAATAAAGTTATTTTTGAGTAAGAATGACTTCTAAGGGTTTAACTGTTATATAAATGGGATTTTGAGAACAGCTAGTTAGAGAAAAAGAAAAAAAGATAAAGATATGACATGGTAGCATTTGTGTATTGATGACAATGCTTCTTTCATGGGCTTTAAGACAGGCACATTCGGGTTTGAATCCTGACTCACCTGTTTACTACCTTCACAACCTTGGGCAAGCTGTTTCTGGTCTGTAAGCCTCGGTCTTTGCCTCTGTAGACTGTGGATGTGAGACTATCTTAAAGATTATGGTGGGAACTGGGAATATTAGATGCAAGACACCCAGCACACTGTAATGTCCCATGGATGTCAGCTAATACGACTGCTCCTTCGGACAGACTGGACCATGACCCACTACATAGAGAGAGGAGAGAAAGGAAGCCAGTTACGTACTGAGCATCTCCAACATCTCAGGCACTCTGTAGGGAAGATAAAATCTTTAGGGCTGGGTAAATTCAAATTAGAAAAGAGTATTCCCTGCAGATAAATGTGAAGTGCAGGGATGAAGGTGTGGTGGAAAGAGCATGGAGACTCAGGATCTGCCTCTGAGTCCTGCCTCTACCACAGGTTGGATTGTAACTTTGGGCGAGTCATTGAAGCTCTGTAAGTCTGTTGCTTCTTTGGAAAAAAAAAAAAAAAAAAAAAAGGAAATAATAATGCAACAGGGTGCTGTGAGGATCTGGAGAGAAAATAAGACCAAAGCTCCCATCTGCAAAGGCTTATGCAAGGTCTTTATATCAATAGTAACCATGTTTCTTTCTACTTCTCACCCTCTCTTGACACAATTCCCCCAAGCTCTGCACTTTTTTTGGCACCCAACAGGCTATTGTTGGTTCCAGGTCTCCTGCTTCCTTGAGCTCTCCCTCCCATTCATCAAAAGTGACCCCCACCCGCCACCCCACCAAGTCCCGTATGTCAAGATCTTACTAGAGAGCGGGTGGGCTGATTTGGTCTATCAGTAGATAACCATGAATTCCCCCATTCTTCTCCCATCCACTTATTGTGTTGGCTGTCATGTAGGTGGTTTAAAGATGAACCGTTGGGAGAGAAAATCCTTTAATGAAAACACTGACAAATACCCCCAAATTTTATGCTGCAGTGAGACTCACTTTACCAAATAAGGCTTCCTCATATGACACTCTAGATGCATCTTCTCCCTCATCTTCTCATTGTGTCAAGTTCGATGACTTCTCTAACCTCAAAGTTTGGAAAGCTTCTGGGAGAAATAGAGTTTCAGACCTTGACAGTGAAGATCACAGGAATAGAGATAATACCCGGCCAATATTTTATGCTGCACAGAGAACTTTTGTGTGTGATACGTCTCATTCAATCTTTACATCAATTGTGGGAGGAGAAAACTGAGATAGGGGTTTGTGGTCCACAGTGAAGAAACCTTGGCTCAGGAGGTTTCACCCAAGGTTACACACCTCTCTTGGCTGAGTTTTGCCACATCTCTCTTGGGCTCCTCTTCCCTTCCTGGTCACCAGAGCCCTTGGTCACACCTGCCACATGGCCCACGCAAGAAAGGATGGTAGGTGTGGAGCCACCACAGACTACTTCCTCTTGTTAGTGCTTGATATTCCTAATTCCTGGGGGAGCTAATTGCCAGGTAGGGTCCTGGTGAAGAGACCAACAGCCTGGCCAGACACTCAGAAAGCCCATTTGGCCTGCTGCTCCTCACACCTCCACCATTGTCCACCACTGTCCCGTGGGATGGTACTCTGGATAGAGAAAGACTCCGTTTTCCAGTACAGGCTGAGAGCAAGTGATGAGGCTACACTTGTGTCTCTTCCACATTCCCCATCTTTTTTCTTAGCTCTCTAGAGGCCTTCTCCCATCTAAAGCAACATGTGGTTGCCACCTTCCACCAGCAACTTTTGAAATGATAATTAATCAGTCCTCCTAATGACTTAATAATCAGGCCTTGCATGTCCTTAATTAATTCTGTACCCAGCTGCCCCGAGCTGTAGGTCACCTTAATCACCTTCAGGGTGTGGCTGAGTCACCAAGACAGGCTAGGGATCTGCTTCAGAACACCCAGCAGTGTCTCGCCAGCCAGTGGAAATCAAGGTTATGAAGTCACTTCTGCTCACACCCACCTCCCCAGGGTCCAGTGCCCTGCACTGCCTTGCTCCCCATTCCCCTTACCTTGGGGAAGCCTCCCATCCACATTAGGTGTCCCGGTGCCCTGAGGGCCATGTCAAATAATGAAAACAGTCCAATGCAATCGTTCATATTCCTGCATTACTAGTTAATGCAGTCTTACTCTTCTCCATAGGTATGTGCCTATTAAGAGAGGGTCTTCTGCATCTCCAAAGCTTCAGTCCACGAGACGAAGTTCTCAGGGGAGAATTTACCCCTGGTAGACAAACTAATTTAGCAATGGGGCTTTTTTGGGCAGAAGTTTCTCATGCAACCCTGCAGGTCAGGTAAGCTTGAAGATCTTGCTGGTGCTGCCCCCCGACACCCCCTAGTCATGCCCGGGCTTGGTCTGTAGCGCACTCTCGAGGGACTGGAAAGGAGCAGCAAACTTGGTGGCAGATGTAGCACACAGACTAATTGCTGGAAGCCAGTTCTCCCTTAATTAATCCCAGCTGAAGTCACGTCCCTCCGAGAGCCAAGCTGTGTGCCAAGCCACCCTTTACCCTGGTGTGATCTGGGCCGGCCCAGCATGTGGTACCAGATTTCGTGATTCTCCAACACATGACTCACATGCATGTAAAGGTGCGTGTGAGTGCATGTGTGTGAGCGTGCACACGTGTGCCCGCGAGTGAGGCAGGGAGGCAGTGGTGGCCACCCCAGGGACAGATCCTGTCCAAGCCGGTCCAGTTGGGAGGTCTGTGGGAACCAAATGAATGAAGTCTAATAAAGTGCAGATGGAGGTCAGTGACCGTGGGTTCTCATGTGTTCTAATGCAGGGCTGGGGGCGAGGGGCACAGGGACTCGGTGACTAATCCCAGAGCATTTACAAGGGGTTTAGGAGGAGCCAGTTGGTTACGGGAAGACTTCTTATTTGTGCTCAAGCTATTATTATTGAAAAGGAATCAGCTGTAATTGGAAATTAAGAGAGTAGGCAGGACTAGGGGTGCCCAGGGTTTGGGAAAGCCATTCTGAATAGTTGTGGTTTCCTTGCAGCTCCTCATCCAAAGGGGAGGCTTGGAGCAATTAATCCGGGTGGAAACAATTGGCTACAAAGCAGTTAAGCTAATGCACCGAGAAGATTCTGGAGCAAACTGTCCTAGACTAAAAATTTCCTGTGGGAAATTTGCTTTCTCCCCTTGCTCATCTTCTGGGGCAGCACTGGGACTGGGTTTTGAACCAAATAAGGGTGGGTTCAAATCCTGAATTTCTCCCTTACAAGTTAGGTAGTTTGGATAAATGACTTAATTCTCTCAGACTTGTTTTTTTATTTTTCCACATCTGTAGTAATTTGGCAGGGTTGCTGTGATGATTAAGCAAGATAAAAATAATTATGATTCTTGTTTATGATAATGATAATTGTCAATGTGTACTGAATATGTTTACATTTCTAATGCCAGTTTACAGATACCTTGTAAGATACAGGGCAGGAAACAAGGGCTTCAGGGAAGTGACACAGGGATGCTTCATGAATATTCGTTTTTCTCAAGGTAGGATGTGCAAAGTCATTCCATTTTGGCTAAATTGGTAAGTGTATGGGTGATGGGCACTGAGGAGGGCACTTGACGGGATGAGCACTGGGTGTTATTCTGTATGTTGGTAAACTGAACACCAATAAAAAATAAATTTATTAAAGAAAAAAAAGAAAGTTATAAAAATAATAAATATATGTCTTTAACAAAAGAAAAGGAAAGTGTGTGGAGATAAAACAGAAAGGACATTAGGAAACATTAATTGTAGTTTTATCTAGGAAGCAGGTCTACACGTGAGTCTTCTTTTTTTCTTGCTTAGCAATCCGTATTTTCTAAAATTACTACTTGTTACTTCGGTAATATGAAAAAAATATATAGTTGGTGTGGAGAGCAATGAGCAAATTCTCTTTTCCCTTCAACATACCACCTGGTGATGTTCGAGGTGGCAGTGGTCTAGCAGCTTGTGTTCTTCAGTGATTCTGATATGCAAAGCCTGCCAGACCCACTGTGACCGTGTAGCACAAGTGAGAAATGACATTATTTCAGTCTCTGAGATTTTGAGGCAGTTACCACTGCATAATTTAGCCCATCAGAACTGCCAAGGTTTGTTTTGCCTTTCAGATCCTTACAGTCGTTGGGGAGGGAAATAAAAAAGACACACAAAATAGTCAAAAATACACACAAAATGTTATACAAAACAGTCATGGAATTAACTGTGGTAATAGCTTAGTGTGTGTATCCCTTCCAGACTTTACACATACCTTCACATATAAACACACCTATAAATATGTAAATCTCCAAAATATGCTAGTTTTGTGGAAATGGGATCATGTTCTACACATTATTTTGTAATTTGACTCATTGACATTTGTGGGAAAGGGCACTTAGCTCTCATGACACCGTAGAAGGTAAGCATTGTCTCTTTTTAACAGATTAAGAAACAGTCTCAGAGAGGTTAAGCAACCTTTTCAAAGTCATTCAGCTGACAAGTGATGGAATTGGGACTTGAACCCTGGTTTCTCCGGCGCCAGTCACTGAATAATGCAACACATTCCCTACCTTCATGAAGCAGAACACACAAAACAGCTTGCATGTATGACAGCCCATGCTGAGTGACAGACCAGCATCGCAATTGCATGTGTGCTCAGTGTTCTGAGCGAAGAGCTTGCCATGTGGGCAAAGGGGATCACCAAGCTGATGGTGCTGGAGCGTGACCTTGGAGGAAGGGAAGAGCTTAAGTGGGTGAATTGGAAGGCATCTGCTCATCCATTTACCATGCGTTAACTTATCAGTGACTATTAAATGCCTCCTCAGAGTCAGGCACTGCAGACAGTGGACATGGTGGAGACACTGCCTTGGAGGTGGGAATGTTCAGGACCAAAAGGCAGCCCTGGCTAACTGGCCTTGAGGACTGAGGTGGGGAATGATGGGTGACAAGCCCAGACCGGCAGGTAGGGAAACAACCAGAGGAGATCCTCATGTCTTCCTCCACCACAGCCCAGGAACAACTTCTAGCTTGGGAAGAATTTTGAATATTACCACAGGCAGTTAGGAACTCAACTCCTACTCCAAAGCTGATAGGAGATGATGGGGCTGAGGGTCGTGGGAGGTGGATGAAAAGCTACAATTCTCCCTTAAAGTGATTTCACTAGCACAGAACTTGAATTTCATTCATCCAAAATGGTCTAGGACATTGCTGGGCACCTAGTGAGAGCCAAAGGAAGGAAGGCATAGCTCCTGACACAGCTAAGGACAATGGGATCCATCACAAGGCAGTATAAGGTTGATGCTCGAATGGGGGAAAGGGTTGAAAAGCAGCCTGGCAAGTGTGGAGTGACGCAGACCTGGTTCAAACCCCAACTCTGTTCCTTCATATGAGATGCTGGACACATTACTGAGCTCAATTTCCTCCTTTGAAGAATAGAGATAATGACGTCTTATGTGCAGAATTCCAAGGATTGGGAAACTATGCACATAGAAAGTCTAGTATCATGTATGGTGCATAGTAGGTGATCGACAAATGGCAATGATAGCATCTCCTTCAGAGAATGAGCAGTTAGTTTTGGGCAGATAATGCCATGTTGCACAGACTTGAGGGTGATTGCACGTAAGCTGGGAGCTGAGCTGACTGGAAGGCAGGTGAAATATAGTTCAGGACCGTGGGGTGTTTTCCAGAATCTGCCCTTGGGAAAAGCTTCCTCTACCAAATCAGCACCTTTAGTAAGGGCTTCTGATGGGAGATGACCTCTCTGTGACCTCTAGACTCAATGCTTGGATGCTTCTTGCAACAGCACAAGCAAGCCCTGACTCACTCATTATGTGGGCGGCTGGGACCCTGGTGGCCACAGCCAACAGTTAATCTCCTGGCCACCTGCAGCCAGGTCTGTTCAAGCCTATGCTACAGGAGGTCAGAAACCATAAATTTCTAGAGTGATGACTACAAAGAGGGGGCTTCTGGGAAATCACCACACTTGGGGACACCACTTTCAGGATTTGCCCTTTCTTCTTTATCCAACATACTCAAAATACCTTTTATTGCTGTTTTTTCTGATTACAAAAGCAAAGTAGGGTTATGGTGGGAAACACAGATAAGCAAAAGATGAAGAGGAAGAGGAAAAAGAAGATGAAGAGGAAGAAGGAGGAGAAGAAAGAAGAGGAAGAAGAAAGACAGAAGAAAAAGAAGGAGAAAAAGAAGAAAAGAAGAAGACGGCGATGACGACGACGCCCAACCAAACATTATTCCACCAACCCAACCCAGAGATAACCACTTTCAACTCTGCTATTTTCCCAATCAATCTTTTTCTGAATATATGTGTATATATGTACACACATGCATATGTGTATAGGTACATGCACAAAATAGTATATATTATAAAAGTCTTTCCACACCAATGGACACATTTCTTTCAGATAATTTTTAATGACTGGATGGTAGTTCATTGAATGAGGGTGCTGCTCAAAGCTCTAATCAGGGAGCTATTTAGGTTATTTCCAGCTTTTAATATCATAGCAGTATTTCAGTAAATATTTTTTAGATTGTATCTTTTCTCACATCTTTCATCATTTTGTAACTTTTAGCAGCAAGAGTTCAAATCTTTCATTATTTCCTTGGGATAAATTCTATCAGTGCTGTTGCAGGGTCGGGAAGGAAATCATTTTCAAGGACAGTAGCCCTTAGTTTTGGTGGGATGCCTTTCTTATAATTTCACTAACTGATCGTGAAAGACATCTCTGGAAACCAAATCAGAAGTGAGAGCCGTATGTTAATGTTTCGGAGTCTCTAGCACAGCGCTAGTCTTCCAAATAGTCATATTAAAGTGGTATTTCCCTTTTGGCTTCAGTGGCAACAATAACAACTAATATTATTATTGTAGTCGTTGCTATTCTTACTGTCTTCTGTGGTGTTTTCCTGCTGGGGGATCCCCTCTAGTTGGGCTCCTGAGGGAGAAGTGGGCCATTTGCTGAGGGCCCCATTGACCTACAATGGGGTGTAGCAAAGAGATTCTAGTACATTCCTTGTCTGAACAGGTGAGATAAGCTTTCCCTGACCCCACGGAGCCCCTCAGCTTTAGACAATAGGTCTTCTATTCTGTTTGCACAGTGACACCTGCAAGAGTCTGGTGTTCATTGTCATGCCCTTCTCTTGGCAGGCTCATCTATTGAGTTTGGCTTCTGCTGACTAAAGTCAGGGAACCTGACCTAGTTGAGGAGACTAGCTTGAAAGAAAAGTCTTAGTGTTGCTATATGGCCTGAAGGCTCCATGTGAACCTGTCAAAATAAATCCATATGAATTAATCATCCCAAATCAAAACAAGTCCCAGCATTGAGCACAGAACATGGCACATACTATTAGGTACTTTTTTTCTGCAAGTGTTTGCTAAATGAAAATATGGATGGTAGATGAAGGATGGTGTTAATTATCTCTTGCCTTATCTTGCTATAGATGGCATGTCACGCACCCAGAGTCAGATATTTATGTCTCCAGAAATCCTTTCAAAAAAGAGATGGAAGATAATGCCTCATATATACAGATAGATACACACCCATTCTTCAACTCTTGGGCAGGCAAGGAGCAAAATGCATGGTTCTAACAAGTACCATTAAGTTCAGAGTAAAGAAAAAGACTGACCTGCCAACTATGAATTGTGTGAATACACAGTAAAAATATTTCCAGATAGGCATGGTCTCAAAAGAATCGATTCTCAAGCAGTTTTTCTTGGGAAGCTATAGGAGGATGTGTTTTACTGAAAAGGGGGGAGCGGATCTCATGGAATCTGGGATCCAGGGATCACGCCCAGGAGATAAGCACAGGGAATTCTTAGGATGACAATAAGAGGAAGATCTTATTCTATTAGCACAGCAGACTTGCAGAGTGAGCCACCTAGACTGTAGGAGGAGGACACAAAGTCTCCAGGAGGGAGATATCCTTCCCCTTGCCCCCCACCAAAAGAAAATGAAACCTTTTGATGACTGGGTGAAGTTTTATAACTCTGTGTGAGGGTTTGGGGGATGTATTAATGTTAGGACACAGAGCCTCAATGGAAAAATGAAACAATTGGAAATATATATATATATATATATATATATATATATATATATATATATGAAAAAATATACAAGAAAGGAAATATAGCCATGTTATGTCAGATAGCTCTCTGGTTACAAAATTTTCGTACATGTTACCAGGTAAACAGTTAGTATTGGATTATTATTATTATTATTATTATTTTTTTAGTATTGGATCATTAACAAAATATTGATGTAATTGTATGTGAGTGAACAGGGAAGGGGAAGTGTGTGTGTTGGGGGGGATATAGAAGAAGCAGAAGAAAGGAGGTGTCAAGAGCTGGGTCCTTACCCTCCACCGTAGAAGAACAAAAGATGAATGTCCAAGATTATAAAATCAAGAACTAGCAGGATAAGCTTGTCATTTCCAGACAGAGAGGTACCTGCCAAAGAAATACCTAAACAGGTTGAAAGTTATTACCTTCCAGGAGAGCAACTTAGAGGGAAGAAGGAGTACAGCAGGCGCTGCTGGTTTTCACCATAAGACCGACTTTTAAAAAAAATGATGAACATACATAATTTTGGAAAATTAAATGAATAGAAGTGCTAGAAGATGAGTCACGGAGAGAAGTGCTGCAGACTTCTCTTAGGGGTTTTTGAGAGTAAAGCCTGTACTTTTTATTGTTTTGTTTTATTTAAATCATGTTTCCTACGGTTGCTTTAGGGACAGTCACAGAGGGAAAGTTATGTGTTGGGGTTGCTGGTGAGACGGCATTTTTCTTTAAAGATCAATAGCTTTAAGAACTTTTTTTTTTTTTTTTTTTTTTTTGATGTTTGTAAGCACAGACCTGGACATAATTTTCCAGGGACTAGATTTCCTTAATAGGCCGGGGGGTCCATGTGGCAACCCCAAGGACTCCTTTGCAAGATGTAACGCGTTGTCCTTCATGCAGGAGAAGGACCCTCTCTCCCCACAATGGCCTTGAGCTTTTCTGTCCAGAAGGAAGAATGGATTCATGGTGAACTCTCTTCACTTTTCAATTTATGCCCTTCTGGGTCTGGAGGCCTGTGTCTGTGAGAGAAAAGATTTGGAATTTGGGATGTGGTGTGATTCCAGAGACTGAGCTTGCTCACACTCTACCTCAGCATCCCACCACCCTACCCGACTGAACTAAGCCATGGTGAGCCCAAACCCAGGAGCACACCAACATCGCTCCTTTAGCAACCAAAAGCTAACAGTCACTGCATCCTTGTAACTTGCCAGGCAATGTGCTCAGCGCCTCACCTGCACGGACTCCTTCCTTCATCAAAACCACACTAAAAGTGCTGCTACTCTCCCCATTTTCCAGATGGAGCGAACTGGAGCACAAAGATGATAAGCCACACACCTGGGGTCACCTGGCTAGCAAGCAACAGATTTGAACGTCTATAGCTGAGCCCAGAGCTCACGCCTCCAACAGTCTCCCTCCTTCCCCTGTTACACACACTCCAATATTCCTTTTCCTTAAACGCTCCCATATCCCCTTTCATGGAGACCTTCAATGAGGTATTCTACGCCCTTTCATTCTCTCATCCATCTGGTTTGTTTTTAATTAAACTGGAGCTTCAGCAAACATCAGACTCACCTAAAACCAAAGCCAGGAGAGAAATCCTTCATTGACAAAATGTCTGGCACACACAAGCAAACCATTTGGAGTCATCAGCAGCAACCGGACACCCGTGTCGTAATGGTTTGGAATTAAGAGTTTAAGTCTCACACCCAAGGGCTGACACCCGGAGAAATCGCTCACTAATCTCTGAGCTTGGTGCTTGGGCTGGGAGGTGAGGGGCTGGGTTTCCCCTGGAGAGGCCACTGGAAGCCAAAAGCAAGCCCCTCCACATGCAGAAACCAGAGGTTCACCAACTCAGCCCCAGAATCACTTTAACTGGATGGACTGAGACATGCAGTGAGGGGCAGTGCCCTGTGGCTGGCTGGGGTGCTGGGGGTGGGGGCAAGAAGGAGGCTAGAGATGGGCCCTGGCTCCACAACCTCCCGGCATGCCCCCCCCTGCCCCCGACCTGCCACTCACTCCGGCCTCAATGCAATGTCTTTCTATTTCTCCAGCATGCCAAGCTTGTGTCTGCCTCCCAACCTTTGCACCTGCCATTCCCTGTGTCTAGAATGTTCTTTTCCTGCCTCCTTCTCCGAACATGGGTCTCACCATAATGTTACCTGTTCAGAGAAGCCAACCTGTCCACCTCAGTGTAAAGTAGCCCCATACTTTCCATGCTTGTTTCTTTCCCATATCCTGTTTTGGGGAAAAATAAAAAATAAAAACCTTCCTAGCATTGATCACTAGCTGAATTTACTTATTATTTTATTTTGCTTATTTGTTTATTGTCTACCTCTCCTTCTGCCATGAATTTGTGAAAATTTCATTATGCTGGAGCCTGGGACAGTGCTGATAATAGAGTGCAAATCCAGTGACTGTTTCTTGAATGAATGAATGCATGGATGAATGAGTGAATGAATGGTATCCACAAACTAGATAAGTAGGAGGGCTCAGTCTTGACCCCAAGGACTCTCTATTGGGGGACTTATTTTTCTCATTGGGCTCCACAGTCGTCCCCATTTCCAGTCTTCCCTTCTGCCTACCTAGCATTGGAGACCTTGCTTCTGTGCTCAGAGAGAGGGTATGAAGCCTTCTTATTGGGAACCCAGGACTCTTCTGGGGGATTAAGGCCACGATTATGTCCAGGCAGAGGGATATCTGAGTCCCATTTAGCCCTATTGTTGGGAACCATTTGGGTCGGGGCTCATCCTTCACAGATGCCTCCCTAATCTAATGGCCATGTAATAACCGTGACGACCTGGCCTGTGTCATCGATCTTGGGCTGTCCATTCAGTGCTTTCCTGATTCCTGTTCTTCTCTTCAGAGGTCCCTGGCTAAGGACACCTCTAAGCTGATGAGCAGGGCCAGCACCTCTCGAGCAAAGGGCTGAAACCCACCTGGATGTGTAAATGTTCCTCTCCCTTTCCCTCATTCTGATCCCCACAACGAGAACACTCATCTCTAAGACATTCCTGCCTTGCCAGGATTCTGGGGACCCATGATAGCAGGGGAGTGAAGCCTGGCTTCAGTGGGGCTTTCAGCTCAAGCTTTTCCTTTCCTCCCCTCGAGCCCCACCCCAGTGTGGTGCAACCCCATCCTAATGGGTCACCAGACTGGTGAAACCTGAACAGTTGGAGGCCAAAGGAAGCACTTGATGACAAACGGGTGGGGAGGTGAGCCAGTGGAGGAGGAGTGGGGGCTTTAGGAAGGGGCCTGGGGAGGGAGCGGGGCAGGGAGACGGACTACCGGGGCTATTTATTTTCAAATGGAAATGGATTTTATATTTCAACTCCACTGCTTTTATCATGGCGAAATCTTATGAGGGTGATGTGAACGGGGCCCTGTATTCATTGTTATGCTATTTGGTTTTGATAAAAAGTGGCATTGTACAAGATGTTCCTTGGCCACGTCAGACCTCTCCGTGTAGCTAATGGTGGCACAGAGCCATACCACAAGTTGTGCAAGGCGAGGGCAGGGAGAACAGAGCTGCTTCTCAGGGATTAAGGCTGGTATTTCAATTTGAACTTTAAGAAAGAGATGGAAGGAACGGGAGCAATAGCAAGAAAGGAAAAGCAAGAGGGAGAAGAGAGGCATGAAAGGAAGACATGTAGGAAGGAATGAAAGAACCAAGACACAAGAAATGGAATGGCTCCATTCAATGAGGGAAGGGTCTTTCTGGAAAACAGGAAAGAGATGAAATGTCTTTGCTCTTTTTTGCGACTTTCTTTCCTGCTTACCTTTGTTCCAAGGCATTGCTGTGTCTCTAAGTGTGTTCTTTTCTTTTCTTCTTTCCACCTAAGAGTAGGAGTCAAAATGTCTGAGGTGCTTCTGTGAGTGTTGGAGGTTTGGAATAGTCTAGTAATGTTCTTTCATCAGCTTCCAAACCCAGACTTTTCTCTTCATCCAAACCTAAACCTGGAACTCTCAGGGGCCTCCATGATGTGAGGAGAGTTGGAGAAGACCACTTTCTCCTCATCGCTTTTCTTTCATTTTGCCTCCTTAGAAGTAGAAATCTGAGACCTACCCAAGCTTCCTTGAGAAGGTCACTTAGAGGCAAGGTGGTGTAGTGGGAGGAGCACGGCTTGGGGCTCAGAGGGGTGTACACCTGAACATCACGCAGGGTGCTGAGGTGTTAAAAAGCACCTAGCACATTTTAGGTGTTTGATAACTCTTGATTCCCTAATTGACAGCTCATTTCATCACAGTAAAAAAAAAAAAAAAATGGGGGTCATCGTCCTACAAAAAACAACTTTATTTCTTAACCTGTAACTCCTAATGTGACACTTGAGCAATGGACTTACAGTCAGTAAAAAAAATTCTGACCCGTTTCTATTGAAAACTTGGCCAGATGGCTTCCACCTTGTGCTGTCTGTAATGCCTACGACCCCATTTAGAAAGAAATCGATCCAGTCACAGTTGACTCCCTGGAAAGCCCTGGAGGACCACGTCCACCCCATCATCCACAACAGAGCTATGATCAGCCAAGGTGGACGACTGGCAGTTGAGTTGGGACACAGTGAGTTCCTTTCCTGTTGTCTCCAATGATTGTGTAGCACCTGACGTCCTCCGTTCCCAAACAGAACAGCATTTGTTTAAAGAAAACATGTCTGGGACTTCCAGCTCCTGCTTTCACTGTGCCCACTGTGCTGTGCTCTACGTGCCTACCACCTTGACCTAGGCGTAGTTTCCAGACTACACACGACTACTGTGCATACCTTCGTGCACGCTGCTCCTCCTGCATGCAGTCCCCCTCTTTGCCCCTCAATCTGGTGAACATGTACACCTCGACCAGCCTCCACTGCTCCATGTGGCCTTTCCTAACTCCTCCTGAAAGAGCCCCCCGCACCTTTCTCTAGGCCTCGAATGTACCCTGAACAGACTTCTCTCATAGCCCTGTGCCTCCTTCCTTTAACCTGAAAGCTTTTTGAGCTTAACAACACTATTTCATTTCTGTATCCCTAATATGTAGCCTGGTGCCTGGCACACAGAGGGATCAAAAATTGATTGTTGAATGAATAAATGAATGAATGAAGTGAATAACAGGAGTAAAGAAATCTTCAGAAAATCCAGTGAGATTTCTAAAAAAAGCAACAAGCCAGTTTTAGCATTGAGCTATTTTACCTTTGTTATACTTGCAAATTCATTTAAACTCTCTTCTAATAAATAATGAGCACCGTCACCAGGCAACCGTACGTGGCATATGATACTGTGAAAATACAAGTTCAAGACCGAATATGCTTTCAAATAAAAGAACAAGAATATAAATTTTTCATATTATTTGCAAGTCTATTACTCCAACAGAGAGGAGGGGAGGATGGACAGAAGAAAGAAAGAAATAGAAGAGAGGAAAGATCAAATCACTAAGCCAGAAACTATATTAGATTTCACATGCATAATTCTGTTTGCTCTTCACAAAGAGCCTGTAGAGGTGGGCACTGTTATCTCATTTTACACAGAAGAAATTCTGGCCCAGGAATTTGTATAGCTCGTAGACACTGAAAACTAACCAAAGCATGTCTGCCTTTCTATTTCACTAGAATTCTGGGAGTTGGAGTGTGAAGGGTTTTAGCAGAGCGTCTAGTCCTTGAATTTACAGATGAGGAAACCAAGCTCAGAGACATGGGGGTCTTGCCCCTGGTCACCAGAAGGTGGTGGCAGAGGAGGTGGGATTCAACCTCAGGTTGAGAGCACAGCTTTGTGAGACTCCTGAGCAGTTCAAGGCCGTCCCACTATAGCGTGTGGAGCAGCCGGACATGCCTGGAGTGGTTAACACCAGAGTTTGGGGACAAAAGCAAGTAAGGAAATTTCAGAAATCCAGCAACTTGCAGCTGATTCTGGGAAAAGGGAGACAGTTGTCTACATATGTGGCCGGCCCAAGTATTTTTTTTTTTTTTATCCTCGTAAACAAGTACTTATTTGTGCACAGCCAGAAAACACTACAGATTAAACTGCCATTATAATTCATTACTCATCTGTATGTCTCACTTTGGTGCTATATGTTGGTCTTTTAAAGGTGCATTAACTGATTATACAGTTATTCCAACGAATTTAAGATTTCCTTTGTCATCTTCCCTTAAGTGGTAAATATCAGAATTTATGAATTCATGAAGAAATTTTCAATTTTTTTTCATCCAGCATTCTGCAGAATTCTTGTTGGCTTCCGGAGAGGTGTGTACTTGACTGAACTAAGTAAGAGGTGCAAATGCACACCTGGGGCTGACTCTCTCCTTCCTGCTGTCCCTAGTGCCTTGTAGATATTACTTAATATGATGGTAATAAGAACCCATTGACTATTTTTATTTTTTAGAGATAGCCAGAATGAGTGGGGGGAGGAGTAGGGGAGAAGGAGAAAGAGAATCTCAAGCAGACTCCCCGCTGAGCATGGAGGCTGACGTGTGGCTCCATCTCACGACCCTGATATTAGATCTGAGCCAAATCCAAGAGTCGGAGGCTTAACTGACTGAGCCACCCAGGCGTCCCTATTTCTTTTTTAAAGTCAGTTTTATTGAGAAAAATTTAAATACAGTAGAATTCCCACTCTGTAGGTGTACATATTGAGTTTTGATAAATACATACACAGGTATAGCTACACTACAACCAAAACACCAAATGTTTCCATTACTCCCAAGAGTATGTTTATGGCCTTTTATAATCAATCCTGTCCTCTCAACCCCAGGTGTCCACCGATCTGTTTTACGTCCTTTTCCAGAACGTCACACAAATGGAATCAGTATGTAGCCTTTTGTTCTAGCTTCTTTCACTTAGCATAATGCTTGAGAGATTCATCCTTGTTGTGGGTTACCTAGTTTTATGATCCCACTTTACATAAATTCCAGGCTGCTTAAGTGACTCACTCAAGCTTGTGAGTCGCAGAGTCAGAACCTACACCCAACCAGCCTGATTCTAATGCCCGTGCCCTGATTCAAACTCTGCACCTCTTTCTGCACTTGGTCAGGGGTCAGGGCTCCGGGCCTGAGCTGCGCCTGAGTCATCACGTACTCAGTGGTCTTGGCTAAACGCTTTGCTTGTTTGGGTTTTCCCCCACCATATGATCATACAGCCAATTTTACATACAGATCTTCCAGATGTTGTGCAAAGAACATGAGCTTCTTCTTTCTTTCTTTCTATTGTTTTTTGATTTTCAGGTTTTTAGGCAATGGTTTAATAAATCTTTGTTGAACAGATGCATGAAAGAGGATATATTTAAAATGGAGAAGTATTTCCAAACCCATCATGGAAAGATTTGAACAAATGGTGAATCAAGAAAATCATAAATCTGACTCTCCTGCTGGTGATATGGACGGGAGCTAATTTGCTCCACTGTACAAAGTGCTTCCGTGCAACCAGTTCCATGACGCGTTTTCCAAACAATGTTCCAGCATAAAGCTACAGCAGAACAACTTGGCCAAGAAAAATGACCTGTTCACCTGCTCCCTCACGAAGCATGTTTGCCCCCTGCCTCCGGAACCTCTGAATCCCAGGCCTTAGCTCTGCCCGCCATGCAGTTGGGGTTGAATGAGTTTTTACCGAATGGTGAACACTATTCCTGTCCAGCCATTAGCTGATTCATAGTCACTTGCTGTTAGGGTGACCTTGAGCAAGTCACTTAGCCTCTTGACATCTCTTACCCATAATATGGGGTCAAAAATGAGGTGCTAAGTATTAAGTGAAATAACGCACATGAAACATGGTGGCAAAAAGCTAGCAATACCTCCCCACCCGCCGCTAGGCCCTTCTTATTTCCCCTTTGTCACGGTGTGACCACTAGAATAGAATTAAAGTTCGGGTATGATCATGTTCTGTAATCCAAAAAGACTTAGGGAGAAATAAGAGTCAGTAAATTCACTCAGCAAACATTTATTGACCACCTACTATGTGCCGACACTGGGCTAGGCTAGGGACGCAGACATGGATAGACAGACTCATCCTAACAAGGCTGAAGGCCATGCTGCTATCTTGACTTCTCCTGCCCTCAAAAGACCCTCAGCACGTTTCCTCTGTCAATTCTATGCCAGGGTTGAGGATAACAATTGCTGACGTGCATCTAGTCCTTTCTGGGTGCCAACAGCAGTGCTGAGAGCTTGTTACACAGATGTTACCTGATTTAATCCTCTTGGTAATCCTCTGAGGCTCCAGAATTCCTGTTCTCCAAGTGAGGGAAAAAAAAAAAAAAAAGAGCTCAGAGCATTGAGTGACATTGCAGGTAAATGACTGAGCTGGGCTCTGGAACCAAAGCCTAAGCTTTAAATCGTCGTATTCAGTGGTGTTTAATTATCTCATGTTCATTAGAAATTGAGTGGCAAGCACTGCCAGCAGGGTTGCCACGATGCACAACTCCCAGGACATGGCATTGCCTTTGCTGTCTGAGTGAATCACAGCCCTGGAGAGGCACAGGGCCCGCCGGCGGGATGGCCCTGGCTGCCTAGGTGAAGGCAAGGGCTGTCCCTGGCAAACCAGTCATCAGCAAAGATAAGCCTGATAGATTGTTATGGAAATTTTTTAAAAAATGAGCTTGGCTTTCCGTTGGTTCGAGCACTCACCCAAGAGTTTATGGTCTGGAATAAAGACATCTATGCTGGAGAGAGATGGAAAACACACGGTCACTCCCTATAAGACTTGAGGCCACCAATTCCACCTGAGTTCATCGGCTTAGCGCTGCTGCCCAGGCAGGGAGCTAGTGTTCCAGAGTGTGACAACATAAGGAGGAAGCTAAGATATCACATGACCTCCTCCTAGTCACAGGGGGCTGCCTGGAGGAGGCATGCTTCTCCGAGAACTACGAGAGCGGGAAAGGGAGGCACTGATGAAGCCGGAACACTTTTTCAACGTGGAAATGGCAGCTTAAGCACATGGTCACATAAACACACTGGCAACTGATAGGACAACGGTGATCTGGTATTTAAAAGAAAGAGAATCATCCAGGATTCCTTTATGAAGAGGGTGACTCTCTTTTTTAAGAGGAAGAATGAAAGAGAATTCCTCTACTATGCTTCAGACGAGCTCCTCACTCCACTTTGCACACACAACCCTCCCTTTATGTTCATTCGTTTCTTTCCTAAGTCAGAGATTCCCAAAGTTTTCCACGAAAGGAACCCTTAGTGTCTCAGTAAACTTCTCAGTGCCCTAAGCCAAAAGAAATACCTCACAGTTAGAGTGCGAGTAGTTAGGTCCGTACAACCTAATCAGCATTTATTTGCTAACCACCTAGTAGCTGTTCAAAAAAATAATACACATATGGTGAAAGAAAAGAAAAGTTTCATTCTTAAACCATCACAACTACTTACCAATGAGATGTGTGTGCCTTTTAGGCGCTGCACAACTTCTCCAACTTTGCAATCACATTGGGTGCCACCACCCTAACTCCCTATTCCACGGTGATTTTTTTCTTAAGATTTTATTTATTTATTCATGAGAGACACACAGAGAGAGGCAGAGACACAGGCAGAGGGAGAAGCAGGGCCCTTGCAGGGAGCCTGATGTGGGACTCGATCCCAGGACCCCAGGATCACACCCTGAGCCAAAGGCAGACGCTCAACAGCAGAGCCACCCAGGTGTCCCTCCAGTGATTTTCACAAAACTGAGACTATCATACGATCTGAGGTCTTCCACGTGGAGGCCAGATCACAGAGCTGGGAAGAAACTCTCCTGACCTAATATCTGGAGGAAGGAGAGTGCAGGCATTGGTTCAAAGCTTCAATGTTAAGACTGTCAAGGCGATTCTTTTGTCCTTTTCTTCTTGTTTGCAGGATGCCCACTACAGTCTCAAATATCAGAGCCAAGCAGGAAAGAAGGAGGAATTGGTAGTGCCAGCCTCATCTGACACAGCCTTTTAACAAGATAGCAAGAGCTATTTCCGAGACGGCTTCCCACCCCAGAAGGTGTCCCCCGGTAGATCTCCTGGACCAGAAACTGTGTCATCTGTCCATCACTGGCTGCAGGGAAGGCTGAGAAAGTCAGCAGTTAGCGGGGTACAAAGTGCTCCAAGTCAGGGCTCAGTAGCAAGGGAGGAGGGGTGGACTTGGGGCGAACAAACAAGATCTGCTGGAGAGCCACGGGTACTCATACCACGATCAGCGGGACAGGAATGAATCCCTGCTCCCAATCACCTCAGGTCTAACCCGGAGACAAATGTGACTTGCTCCAAAACTTTGATGACTACACAATGATCAAGAGATATATATTGCTCTAGGAAGCTACTTGACTAGCCTAAGAGGGTCACAGAAAGTTCTAGGAAGCAGCTAACCGCACTGTTAAAGAAAGGCATTCAATAGGAAGAGGAACAGGAAGCACGGGGGCCCAGGGATGTGAAGGAAAAGATGTTACAGGACTTAAGTAGCCCACGATCTGGTGCCCAGAGCACAGCAGGGCTGGTGGGAGGACAGAGGGTGGCGGGAAATGACACAGAATAGGTCATGGAGTCAGCTAGGCCCCTGCATGCCCCCCGGCTCCGTGGAGAAATGCTCCTTTCACTCTGCGGGTCTGCTAGTGACATGGCCCAACCTTCCACGTCCTGCAGGTGGACCTCTACCCAAGCAGAACCAGAGTCCCTTGGGGGGGCGGGGGATTGATGCCGAATAAGACTCCATCCTAAGGACGGTGCAAATCCGGGGAGCTGCTATTTTCCTCCTGCAGAGAGAGCTTGCCTGGAGGATGGGCTGGGCTTGGGGCCTGGGGTCTGGGACCTGGGGCCTGGGGTCTGGGGCCTGGGACCTGGGGTCTGGTGTCTGGGTCTGGGCCCTGGGCCCTGGGGTCTGGGGTCTGGGGTCTGGGACCTGGGGTTTGGGGCCTTGGGCTTGGGGCCTGGGGTCTGGGGCCTGGGGTCTAGGGCTTGGGGCCTGGGGCCTGGGGCCTGGGGTCTTGGGGTCTGGGGCCTGGGACCTGGGCCCTGGGGCCTGGGGCCTGGGACCTGGGGTCTGGGCCTGGGACATGGGGTCTGGGGTCTGGGGTCTGGGGTCTGGGCCCTGGGCCCTGGGGTCTGGGGTCTGGGGTCTGGGACCTGGGGTTTGGGGCCTTGGGCTTGGGGCCTGGGGTCTGGGGCCTGGGGTCTAGGGCTTGGGACCTGGGGCCTGGGGCCTGGGGCCTGGGGTCTTGGGGTCTGGGGCCTGGGACCTGGGCCCTGGGGCCTGGGGCCTGGGACCTGGGGTCTGGGCCTGGGACATGGGGTCTGGGGTCTGGGGTCTGGGGTCTGGGTCCTGGGTCCTGGGGCCTGGGACCTGGGACCTGGGACCTGGGGCCTGGGGCCTGGGGGGAGAGCCTGGTCAAAGCACTCTAACATCCTGGCTCCCACCAAAACCCAGAAAACCATCGGAGTAACTTAAGCTGCTACCATTTCTGGCTTTGTGTAAGCCAGTTGAAACTAGTTTTTATTAAGCAACTTTGAGTTAGTTCTTATCTCTCGCGCTGGCAAGGTCTTGAGGAGGCCTGTGGTTCCAAGCAGGAGGCTCTCACCCGTGGGCTCCCACACCCGGCGCAGGCTGGGGTCCGGCCTCAGCCCGGCTCCCCGCCGACCCCATCTCCGCCTCCCCGCGCCCCCGACCGAGGCCCTGAGTCGGTCAGCTGGCAGGCTGGCACCCGCTTCCTGTCCCGCAGACCTGGGCGCCCTTCCTGGGCTGTTATCTGACTCCACTATCGGCAGGTGGCATCCAGGAACACCGGGGACTTCTAGGAAAAACGATGTTCTGCAAGACGAAGGCACGCGGCCCGGTGACCCCGGTGGCCCCGCCGAGGCCTGTGTGCCCCGAGCCAGCAGCCCGGCTCGACCCGGGAGCCCGCGCCCCGAGCCCGCTCTCCTTGCTGATTGCAAGGAGTCCCACCTGCAGGGGGTCGTGCTGCCTGCTCCCCGGACCAGCCTGGGGAAGTCACCTCCCCTTTCCGAGCGTCCACCTCCTCCGTCCTCTACGTGCATGTTGACCGTGGTTGCTAACACACGTTCAGTGCCTACGAGGCATCGGGCATGCTAAGCACTGCACATGGTAATAGTCACCTCCCTCCGCAAGAACTGGCACATTGTGAGATTTTCATCAGGGTCTGTCATTGTTATTATTATCTGTGATGTCATGGGAACCAACAACTTCAATCTAATAGTTTAAAAAAAAAAAGATTTTATTTGAGAGAGAGAGAGAGCCTGAGCAGGGAGGGGAAGAGGGGGAAAGGGAGAAGCAGGCTTCCCACTGAGCTGGGAGCCCATGTAGGGCTCAATCCCAGGGCCCTGAGATCATAACCTGAGCCAAAGGTAGATGCTTAACTGACTGAGCCACCCAGGTGCCCTTTATCTTTTAATAAATGAGAACACTGACATGGAGAAGCAGTGATTGACCTACCTAAAATCATATGATGTCATCAGTGACAGAGCAAAAACTAGAACTCAAGTCTCATCGAAATTAAGATGTGGCTACCAAAAAGCCACAGAAATCATAGCATATCTAGAAATATGCTATGGGATTATGTGATTTCTATGGAAAAAATTTTTAAATTCTTTTTTTTTGGGGGGGTACAGTATACTTTATTGATGGTACATGACAAGGTAGGGCTCCCCAAGCCACTCCCCTTCCTTGGGGTCTGGGATGTAAATTGGAGGTCAGGAGATTCTCAGTGTGTTGGGGGATTAAGCTGGGGCAGGAACTCCCCAGCAGCTGAGGGCCTCTCTCTTCCTCTTGTTCTTGCTGGGGCTGGTGGTCCAGGAGGCTCTTACTCCTTGGAGGCCACGTGGACCATGAGGTCCACCACCCAGTTGCTGTAGCCAAATTCATTGTCATACCAGGAAATGAGCTTGATGAAGTGGTCATTGAGGGCAATGTCAGCCCTGGCGTCGAAGGTGGAAGAGTGGGTGTCACAGCTGAAGTCGTAGGAGACAACCTGGTCCTCAGTGTAGCCCAGGATGCCCTTGAGGTGGCCCTCCTATGCCTGCTTCACTACCTTCTTGATGTCGTCATATTTGGCAGCTTTCTCCAGGCAGCAGGTCAGATCCACAACTGACACGTTGGGGGTGGGGACAGGGAAGGCCATGCCAGTGAGCTTCCCGTTCAGCTCAGGGATGACCTTGCCCACAGCCTTGGCAGCGCCAGTGGAAGCAGGGATGATGTTCTGGGCAGCCCCTTGGCCATCGCCACAGCTTCCCAGAGGAGATGTCCACAGTCTTCTGGGTGGCAGTGATGGCATGGACGGTGGTCATGAGGCCCTCCTCGATGCCGAAGTGGTCATGGATGACTTTGGCTAGAGGAGCCAAGCAGTTGGTGGTGCAGGAGGCATTGCTGACAATCTTGAGGGAGTTGTCATACTTCTCGTGGTTCACGCCCATCACAAACATGGGGGCATCAGCAGAAGGAGAAGAGAAGATGACCCTCTTGGCCCCGCCCTTCAGGTGAGCCCCAGCCTTCTCCACGGTGGTGAAGACCCCAGTGGACTCCACAACATACTCAGCACCAGCATCACCACGTTTGATGTTGGCGGGATCTCGCTCCTGGAAGATGGAGGTGGACTTCCCGTTGATGACAAGTTTCCCGTTCTCAGCCTTGACCGTGCGGTGGAATTTGCCGTGGGTAGAATCATACTGGAGCATGTACACCATGTAGTTGAGATCAATGAAGGGGTCATTGATGGTGACAATATCGATTTTGCCAGAGTTCAAAGCAGCCCTGGCAACCAGGCACCCAATAAGGCCAAATCCACTCACTCCAACCTTCACCATCGTGTCTCCGGGACGCGGCTGGCCCTGCACCAGAAGATGCGGCTGTCTGTCAAACGGGGAGGAGCAGAGAGCCAAAATTTAAAATTCTAATGAAAAACATAAAAAGTGATCTGAATAAGTGGAGAATGGAAATATTCAATGCTCTTGAGTGGGCAATTTCACATGATAATGGTAATAATTATTCTCGGGTTAATTCATAAATGAAATGCAGAGACCAGTTGGGCATTTTGAGGAGCTTGAAAACTGGATTCTAAAAATGTCTTTGGAGGAAGACAGGTCCACGAATAGCTAACTTTAGAAAAAAGAGGGGAGAATTGGCTGGAAGTCACTGAGACATTAGAAGGTGGTAGTAATAAAAAACTGTTGGTTTTGGCACAAGAATAGATAAATGGATTGGTGAATCTTCGTAGAGAGGAGAGTCAGAGCCTTATGTAATCAGACCCTAATATATATATGACACAGGAGCCATTGCAATTCTGTAGGGAAAGACCAGATTGTTTAGTGTATGGAGTAGAGGAAACTTGTTCACTATTTGGAGAGGAAATAGAATAGGATCCCTTTCTTAAGAAGATTCCAGATGACTTAAAGTTCTAAATGTGAAAGATAAAATATCAAATATTAGAGAAAAAAAGTGAGCCATTTTTATTATCTAGAGGAAGGAAGAGTTTTCATGAACAAAAATAAGGATCACTTTTCAACAAAGAATATAGGGACAAAGTCACTAGACAGGTGACAGGAAAGATAAAGATTTTTGTGATATCTCAAATTGCAAAGGCAGGTACGATTTACAGACAGCAGGCATGATTTCCTGCTACCCAAGCAGAGGAGAGCAGCCCCTGTAAGAAAATGGGAAAAGAAAACCTAATAGATACTTACAAGGAAGAAAGCTTACAAATTAATAGATAAATGAAGAAATGCTCAAAATCATGAATAGTCAGTAAATGCCAGTTAAAGCAATAAGATATCCCTTTAACCTATTGACTGAAAAATTAGAAAACTATATAATGCAAGTGTCATTTAGGTGCAGGGATAAAAGATCCCGCATACACTGATGTACACGGACGAGAGTGTATCTGCATTAGTCTGAGTTATTTAATGAAATTGTGAATATGCATGCATCCCGGGGGGCCCAGCAATCCCACTCCTGGGCATAAATCCCAAGAAATTCTTTTTAAAAAAAATTTATTTTTTATTTACATTCAATTTAGTTAACATAGAGTGTATTCTTAAGTTTCAGGGGTAGAATTCATTTTTATTTATTTATTTTTTACTTTTTTAAAAATCTAAATTCAATTTGCCAACATACAGTATAACACCCAGTGCTTCTTACTGAGCTCTGAGAGGAGTAGGTTTGGTTATTGTTTGTAATTATTCGCTCTCCTTGCCCCATAAAAGGACTTCCACTGACCTCAGCAGGACTTTGAGGAGGATGCTGGGCTTCTCAGCCTGAGGGGGTAGGGCAGGGGGTAGGGATGGGGGTGAGGTCAGGCTCGGCCATGTGACTTGCTTTGGCCAGTGGAACAGAAGTGGAAGTTCTAAAAGCCAATCGGTGCAGAAGCTTCCAGTGCTGTTGCTTTTTCCCCCTCCATCTCTCTAGCTCTTTTTTTCCTCTGCCAGGGATAGGACTTGTCCCAAATAAAGGCTGTTCCTTCAGCCTGGCTGCTGTGATGAGGATGCATGGAACAGGAAGGAGCCTGTTGCCAGCAGCTGGAACATGTGGCCTGAACAAGAAAGGAGGCTTTGTGGTTGTTAGCCGCTGAAGTCTTTTGTTTTGCTTTTATTATAGCAGCAAAACTAATACAGGGATCTGCGAGCTCATTGTTCACTGCAGTGCTGTTCATGGTGGCAGATAGTCGGGGGGGCAGCCTCAGTGTCCATCGCTGATGAAACATGGCACACACGGTGGGCTACTAGCAGTCTTAACATGCAAAAAATTAAGCATTCACAAAAAAATTATGGATGAACCTTAAAAATACAGTGCTTAGTGAAAATATTAAGAAATAGTATCGTACATAACCAATGAACCTAAAAAACACAAAACTACACAACACATGGATTTCACAGAAATACACACCTGCGAAAAGATGAGGACATTAGCATGATGTCTAGGGATGAGAGAAGACTGGGAGGGGGGTATGGAGATAAATAGAATTTTGAAATGTCCAATCAATTAACATTTTTAAAGAGTAATTTGGAAAAAAAAAAGGAAATAAGGGAAAGGGGGATCCACAGCAATTAGCAATTTGCTTAGTGCTTTTTCTTTCATACTCTGTTGCTTCGTTATTCATACTCCCAGAAAAACAGTAATGTCGCAAGTCATAAATCGCTTCATATGTTTTGACTGCAATATTTCCTCCAACCCCTATTGGACTCTATAAAGACAGCAGATGTCACCCTTCTCATTTAACGCATTTTTATCCAGTGGCTTTGCTGGTAAGAGATTAGTAGTCCCTCACCCTGACATAAAACGTAGTATGTGACAGGTGCTATTCTGAGCATTTTATAGGTATTAACACATTTAAACCTCACGACAATTTCACGGGCAGTTCCTCTTATTATCATCATCTCCATTTTATAGCAGGGGAAACTGAGGCACAGTGGAGTGACTTGCCATGCAAATAGTATGTAGTGGATCGAGGATTTGAGTCGCATTATGACTCTAGAGTTAAGGCGATATCATATTTAGTCCCGGACTGTATGCGTAAACTAAGATGTCCTGGAAAAGCCAGGACACACGGCACACTGTCACATCCAACTTCTAGACACTGTGCTATGCTGCCTCTCAGAAGGACGTCCAGGCCCCTGAGTTCACAGGCAAGTACCCTTCATCACAGCAGGACTGTTTAAGATCAGATCTTGCCAATTCCTAGGAAAAATAACAGCAGAAGTTGGCTCTCTGGGTATTTAAGAAGTGGAAATGGGGAATGTGATCTGGTTTCAGAGCTGAAAAGTGGTTGAGCTGGGCCCTCGGGGACTTGGATTGGAGCTGTCACACACAGGAGGATAAAGCCTCAGCCAGCCTTGGGCTCTATGTCAAAGAAAAAAAGAATAAGGAATAATCTGAAGATGTAAAAGGTTTTTCTCCTGATCTGAGGCTAAACAGGCTGGCTAATAGAAGGCACTTTCCTCCAACACAGTCTACTCTGCCCTTGTAAGATGGAGATGTTTCTGTTCCTTCCCCACCCAGACTCCTCAGGAAGAATTAATAATTACACTGTACTAGTTGCATTGCACTGATGCTTACAAAGTGGCAACATTCACTCCTTTGCCTTATATGCATGATCTCATCTATGCCTCACAATGATCCTATAAAGCAAGTATCATTAGTAATAGTAGTAATTTATCCATTTTACAGATGAGAAAACTGAGACTATGGGATGTTCCGCACTTGCTGAAAGCTACACATTTTGTAATAAATTGAGGTTTAATTTTCCTTAGAGCCCATGCTCTCTGTGAGAATTTAGTTGATCACTCCTCCCCCCATTGCATGGAATGCTATCTGGTAGACAGAATGGGATCAACATTCCTCATTCTAACCCATCTTTGGACAAGGAGTAGGAGTGGTTCTAAAAATGAGCTTCATTTCCCCACAGTTTGGGGGAAATCTATATACCTTCAGACTGGAATTATTTACTCTTTGGAGTAGAAAGACCTATCAGGAGAACTTGTTGGACATTTTTTTTTAATACAGAAAGAAGGGGAGATAAATAAGGAAAGGTTCCTCCCAGTAGGGAAAGAAAAGAAGGTGCCGTGATGTAGAGAAATTGAGTCACCATAGCTGGCATGACATCAATGCACCATGTTGGCGAGAGAAATGCTCCGTCTCCACAACCCTTGGACATATTGACTCCCAGGGCAGCCCAGAGCCCCTCAGGCAAGCTCATCAAATTACTGGAATTATTAACAGCTTCTTGTTGGCAGGTCCAAGGAATCTCACACAACTCCAGTCTGACCCCTGAAGCTCAACAGTCTTTATTAACCTGCTTTTGAAGATGGATTCAAATGGAAGGATGTGACGTTGGTGGTTAAAGCACCTTAGGGAGAACTTTCCTTTGTCAGGGCAGGGATGGTCTGCCTCCCTCTTCCAGGCTTCATCCAGGAAAAGTCCAGAAGGACCCGCGTCCCCCCACGTAGATATGACATACTGTAGAATCATCCATACACAAAAAATGTTTCCTCCTGTGTTATTCACAGTGAAGACAGACCTTTGACTCTGCACTCTTCATTCACTTCATAATTTTTTTCACTTAAATTCAGATCTTAAAATCTGAGAGATGGAAAGAGCTATGGCGGATTCTAGTTCTGGCCCCATCATCAACTCTAACTCAGTGACTTCACCTCTTTGGAATTCTGTTTTCTTATCTTGCTTCAACAAGAGGAAGAAAAGTGAGAACTTTTTTTAAGGCTTAAAAAATTTCAGAGAGAGCCACTTTGAGAATCTTTTAGTTGCTTAGGGGTAAAGAAGATTAGCTTCCTAATAACAATTTTTGGCATAGTTCCTCAGCCAACTCAACTAGACTGAATAAATAGCTCAATGATGTGGTAACACAGGGGTAAAGTCATGGTGGCCAGGAAAAGTGTTTGGTATCTGCCAAAAAAAACACACAAATTTATAAAGGCAGTACTGACCCTAAGCCATATAGGTAGGACAAAATTATTACTCTTCTTCATGCAGCTTAACTTTCATAATACTCTTCAATGTCAGGAGATTAGCTTGGCAGATGGCCAAGAAGAGAAGAACAGAAGTAGCTTTTACGGTATTCAAAATCCCAACGGGTAGAGCACAGAAAGGGTGAGATCCCAGAGGCCGAATTCCCCCAGCAAAAGCACTGCATCACCAATGAGTCTACTCCAAGAAGAGGAGAGCTTCTTCCCTCGGTTTGCCTATTTAGGGCCATCTTCCTGAAGATGGGACCATTGGAAAGCACGCTTCTTTCTAATTTAGGATTCAATTGGTTAGGATCTCACTGATCGATTGGAGGAACCTCTCCCAAGGCATAAGCATCCTGTCTCCTATTTTTTTCTCCATTTGAATGTTAGTATCTCCAAAGCACAAGGACTAAGAAGACTTTGTAAACATCAAGTCTTGGATTCTAAGGATGCAGCAAGATGATTTTTAAAAACATATTATGAGGGATCCCTGGGTGGCGCAGCGGTTTGGCGCCTGCCTTTGGCCCAGGGCGCGATCCTGGAGACCCGGGATCGAATCCCACGTCGGGCTCCCGGTGCATGGAGCCTGCTTCTCCCTCTGCCTGTGTCTCTGCCTCTCTCTCTCTCACTGTGTGCCTATCATAAATAAATAAATTTAAAAAAAAATTAAAAAAAAAAAACATATTATGATTTCTTATTTCTGCTTCCCCAAGCAACAACCATCTGTTGTCAGAAGAGGGTTGGACAGAAATGGGCAGAAACGGCCACAATGTACATTTATTGAGACTTTCCTAGGTGCCTGCCGTTGTTCTGACCACTACACCTGTCCTCTCTTGTAATCTCAACGACCTTATGAGGAGAGCTTTATTGTTATCTCTTTACTGACTGGAGAAACTGAGGCACGGAGAGTGTAAATAACTTACCCAAGATCAAAGAGCTAGGAAAGGTGGAGGCCTGAGATTGGATGTTCAGCTTTTGCCTTCTAAACTAAGGTTTATGGCAGAGACAACGGTAGTGAAAACAAAAACATTCGCTTTTGTCAGGGAGGGAGAGTTCTTCCTCTACACACATGGTCTCCCAGCTGGGCTAAGAATTAATTACACGAGACAAGTTTATGGGAGAAGAAATCCCAAAGTAGTATTACGTACACACTGAGGTCCACTAATGGAATCAAGACCCAAAGAAGTGACCAAGGCAGGCAGTTTTTTAATGCATTTTAGACGAAGAATTGACAGATCTGTGAGGAATGCACATAATAAGGGGGACAGGTGTTTGGGAGCTTTATTTTTTTTTATAATAAATTTATTTTTTATTGGTGTTCAATTTACCAACATACAGAATAACACCCAGTGCTCATCCCGTCAAGTGCCCTAGGGGTGGTGGAAGGGGAGGAGGGCGGGGGGTGGGGGTGAATGGGTGACGGGGCACTTGATGGGTGCTTTAAAGAGTAAGGAATTCTAAGCAGAATTTGGGCTGACAAAGGAGATTAATATAAGGATAACTGGTTTATTTTATAGCTTTCTGGACCTTCAAGTCCCTATCTCTGGTCATGAGGATGTTTTTTTACTTCTTAGTACAGAGAGGGTATTTTTCATATGGGAGATTTGCTTGCTCTTTTGCGGGGGAAGAGGGGCATCTGAGTGTCCCTGCACCTGTTCTTTCCCAAGTAGCTCCAATTCAAAATAATCAATATGCCATTGTGGTGCATTTGAGGGCGGTCTTCCCCGGGTCTCTACAATTTGTGCTTGGCTTTCAAAAAAAAAAAAAAAAAAACAAAAAAACTCTGTTGAGTTATAACATTTATACAAACCAAAAAGCACACAGATCAACTCTCCAGATCAGTGAAGCCTCTCCAAGTGAACAGTCCCATGTAATCAGCACCTATATCAAGAAGCAATGGTGCCGGCACCCAGAAGTCCTCCCTGAATCCTCCTCCAATTCCTGCCCCTCACTTATGTTTTGACTTTTAAAAGTGATCAATCTATTTTTGCATCTTTTGAAAATTGTTATCATTGGAATCACACACTGTATGTTTTAGGTGTGTGTTGGGCTTCTTTCACTCAGATTTTTATTGTGAGATTCACTCGTATTATTGCGTTGTCTCAATGATGTGTGGCGTTCTCTATACATATACCAAAATGCATCTATCCATTTTACTATTGACTGACGTTTGGGTTGTTTTCAGTTTGGGACTATAATGAATAGTGCCACTGTGACTCTTCTTGGACGTATCTTCTGGTGAATGTAAACCCACATCTTGTCGGATGCACATCCGGGGGTGGAGGTCCTGGCTTACGTATTATGCTTATATTCGCTTTTATACACATGTTCAACTGTTTTCCAAAGTACTTGACTACATCTCTACATCCACTAGGTATAAATGAGCATTCTAGTTGGTCTACATCCTCACCAGTGTCTGTCTTTTCCTTTTAACCATTATGGACGGCAAGACTGGCTATACAGTGTGTGGAAACCAGAGCAAAATAAAAATGTGGAAGACCTTATTTTAAGTTTTTAGGAATTTCGAAAAGTGACAGTGAAGCATGAAGTTAAGTGCAGGGTCCTTTTAAGGGCGAGTCCTCTGTGACTATACAAGCCACCTGCTCAGGAAGCCACCCTGGAGAGAGGGGGGTATGTAGGTGAGTCACATGGCTGTGTTAATTACATTTCTTTGATGATGAATGCTATTGAACACATTTTTATGTGTTTATTAACCACCTTGATATCTTCTTTTAAGAATAGCCTATTCAACTCATTTGTTTATTTGATTTTTAAAAATTTGTCTTTTAAAAATTAATTTGTAGAAACCAGTCATATTTTCTGGATATGAGGCTTTCATTAGACCTAGGTACAGGGATGTGGATATTTCCTGGATACACAGTCTTGTAAAAATGTAATTATTTGTGTATGTGTACATACCAAATCCCTCTCCCACCCTGTGGCTTGTCTTTTACACTCTTTTCCTGGTGTCGTTTTTGAATGAGTTATTAATTTTAAGATATTTTTAACATGGTCTCCTATGATTAGCAGTTTATTATTATTCTTTAAAGATTTTATTTATTTATTCATGAGAGACACAGAGAGAGAGGCAGAGACACAGGTGGAGGGAGAAGCAGGCTCCATGCAGGGAGCCCGATGTGGGACTCAATCCCCGGACCCGGGACCATGACCTGAGGCTCAACCGTTGAGCCACCCAGGCGTCCCTATGATTAGCCTTGAGAAATCATACTTGGGAAATCTTTGCTTACCCCAAAGTAATGGAGACATTATTTTCTGTTTCCTTTCAAAAGCTATATTGTTTTTCCTTTTCACATTTACATCTAAAAATTTATCTGGAACTGACTTTTGTCTGTGGTTGGACTTTTGTCCATATATGTGGCTCTCTAATGATTTTTTACGTGGCATGACTTTTTGAAAAGACCATTTTTTCCCTCTTGGCCTTACAGTAACAACTTTATCATCTTTGGGCGATTATATGTGGGACTGTTTCTAGATTTTCTGTTCCCTTCCCTTGGTCTCTTTGCTACCTTCCTACAAATACCAATCTGTTTAAAAAAATAGATCTCAGTAGGGGCACTTGGGTGGCTCAATTGGTTAACTTTCTGCCTTTGGCTCAGATCATGATCTCACGGTCCTGGGATCCAGCCCTGAGTGGGCTCCCTGCTCAGGGGGGAGTCTTCTCCCTTCACCCCTCCCTGTCCCTTTCCTGCTGCCTGTCTCCTGTCCCTGCTTCCCCTCCTCCTTCCCCCTCTCCAGCCCTGCTCATGCTCTCTCTTTCTCAAATAAATAAATAAAATATTTAAAAAAATAGGTCTCAATATTTGGTAGGGTAAGTCTTCCATCTTCATTCTCTGTCCTTAAGATTGCCTTATTTATTCTCGGCCCGGTGTATTTCCACATAAGTTTCAGAATCCATCTGGTATTTGATTTGGGATTATATTCAATCTATAGATCTATCTGAGGAAAACTGACATGTCTACAACATGGAGTCAGTTCATGAGTAAGTTATATTCCTTCATTTATGTCATCTTTGATTTCTCTCAATAAAGTTTTATAAGTTTTAGTGTAGGAGTTTTAGATATGTCATTAGATTGATTTGTAGGTACCTGAATTTTTTATGCTATTGTTAGTGGTAATTTTTTTAAGCTTTTTAAAAATTTCTTTATGGTTAGCATGTAGAAATTCACCTGCCTGGGTATCGTCCTCTCCTGTACAATACGGAGTAGAAATATGGTGACATCTTATCTCATTTCTGATCTCATGGGGAAAGCTTTCAATATTTTGCCATTGATTATGTTGTTTACTGTTGGTTTTTTAGGTGTTCTTTATAAACTGAGAAAGTTTCATTTTATTCCTAGTGTTCTGAGGATTTTTTTAAAATCATGAATTGGTTTCACATTTTATCAAAGTCTTTTCTGTATCTTTATCATCAGGTGATTTCCTCCTTTTTTTTTTTTAAATCAGTGTGTAAGTTACATGGATTCATATTCAAATGTTTAACTACCCATGTATTCTTGTGATAAACCCAATTTGGTGATAGTATATTATCCTTATTATATAATATTAGATTCTAATAATGTTTTGATCAGAATTTTTCCAGTTATATCTAGGAGGGAAAGTAGTTTGTAATTTTTCCATTCCTATAAATTTCTTGTCAGATTTTGGCTCTAAGGTTATTCTGAACTCCTAAAAAAGAGGTGAGAACTGTTCCTTCTCTTTCTATTCTCTAGAAGAGCTTCTGTAAGATCAGTTTATTTGGTACATTTAAATGTTTGGAAGAAAAAAAAATAAATATTTGGAAGAACTGGTGAACCAACTTAGGCTAAAACAAAGTTTTCCTAATGAGAAGGAAGAACTTTTATAATTGATTCAATTTTATTACATAGGATTGTTTAGATTTTTAATTTATTCTTGTTAGTTTTTCTAACTTGTGTTTCTCAATAAATTTGTCCATCATATTGTCAAATTTATTGAAACAGAGTAGTTCATAAGAAATGTTATTGTCTTTCTAATATCTAGAGTGATATCCCCCTTTTCAGTCTCAATTTGATAATTTGTGCTTTTTCTCTTATTTTTGTAGTTTGTTAGAAATTTGCCAATTTATTAAATCTTTTTAAAGCTAACATTTGACTGTGTTAATTTTCTCTACTATACTTTTGTTTTCTACTTCTTTAATTTTAAAAAAAATTTCCTCCACTCCACTTTCTTTGGGTTTAATTTTTTTCCAGCTTTTTTATATGAAAACTGAGATCATTGCTTTTTAGCCATTCTTGTATTCTTTAATACTCATTAATATATTTCCCTAAACACTCTTTTTAGCTACATCCTGAAAGTTTTAATGCATTTTGTTTTTACTACCTTTCCATTACAACTATTTTCTAATTTCAGCTGTGATACTTTTTCATTTCATGTGTTATTTAGAGTATTACTTGATTCCCAAGCAGTTGGACATTTATCTTTTTTCCTTTTCTTTTTTCTTTTAAAAAATGTTTTATAATCTTACTTACACTGTGGTCAGAGAATATATTCTATATTAGTTCAGCCATTTGAAATTTCTTGCAGCTTGCCTTATGACCTAAAATATGGTCAATTTTAGTAAACATTCCATGTATGCTTGAGTATAATGGGTGTTCTATGGCTATCTGGTACAGTATAGTATATACTTCAATTAGGTCACGTTTATTCATTACTTTATTCACACTTCTATATCCACACCAAATTTTTGTCTGCTTGTTCTATTTATCAAAATACATGCATTAAAGTCTCTCACTATGGTGAGGATGTTCTACTTTCTCCCTTGTAAGTAATTGTCATGGTTCACATCTGTTGAAATATTTGCCCTACCTAAGGAAATAGTCAGATAAGCAGCAGTACTTAGCAATAATGTGAAAGATACAAGAACAATAAAATGGTGGTAATGCCCAGGGGTGGAGCCTACATTCCTCAAATCCCTCCCTGACATATTTGCTTTGAGCTGGACTCCCTAGGATACTAAGCATCCATTTACCTATTTGCCTTAGGCACTGCCCCTTGCATGTAGTTACATTTGCTAAATTATTTGATGAAAAGTCCATAGGTGGTTTATTCTAAAGGAAAATTGCATTATTACCAGTCCATTTCTAATTCCAAATTCTTCTTCTAAAGTACTCTGGTCTTCTATTTCCAGACATTTTTGTGGAAAGCTTATTCAATTTTTCTTTCTTCCTTCTCTCCTTGCTCCCTCCCTTCTGTGTCCCTCCCTCCCTCCTTCCCTCCTCATTCTCTCCCTTCCTTTTATAGTAAAGTAAATGTGAAACTTAAACCATAATAATCAGTAGTAGAATAAAATTTACATTCAACATCTATAAGAGGAGAAGGTGAAATCATTTCAGTGGTTTCCAACTTGGGTACTCTGAATCTTTAGGGTTCCATCAATTTAAAAATAATGGTGATCATTGAGCTCTTGTGACTGTAGCTAATGGAAATTGTAATAAAACACAAGTTAATAGCAATTTCATATTTATATAGGAAGCAAGAGCCATCCGTCCCAAATACTTTTCTCACTTGCTTATTGCCCCTTTGATACTTAAAAGTTATGCTCACAGCGTTGAAAATAAGTCTTAAAGCACAATTAGGTCTGAGAGAAGCCCCTTAGATTAAAAGTCAAACTAAGGTATATGTGACTGATTCACATCTGTCAAAGCTGGTTTTGCCTAGGGCAGTCGGTGAGGTGGTGGAAGGGACATTAACTGACAGACATGGGGAAGGAGTCTGAAAGAACTTGGAAAACAAGAGCCTAGGTTGAAGCCAGACAATGTGATAGAAGCAAAGTCATAGGCAGTTCAGAGGCTCAGGGATTGGGGCTCCCCAGATCCTTGGAAGGCCTTCTCCCTTTGTTTTTTTTCTCACATCAAGGAGGCTTCTCTGATCATCAGCATCCAGATCTAGCAGTAAGAAATTCCAATTCTGGGGAATACAGCAATTACAAGAAGGGGAGACACATTGTGATCCATCTGGGGAAAAAGGGTCTACAGAAAACTCCTCCAAATGCCCATGATGCCAACACTACCTCAAAGGCATACCTTGAACTCCTCCAAGTAGTCTGGAAAATCAACAGCTTTTAGATCCTCACAAATGGGACCAGGGACTGGATGAGTGACTTCATGTTTGGCTTGCTTGCTGCCTGGCCATGGCTCAATCATTTTACACAATGTAGAGGTTCATACAGATTTCCTAGGGGCTTAGGGTGTTGGCCCAAGGTTCAGTAAAAAACAAACAAACAAATAAGAGCACCCTATAGCAACACTATTTGGATTTGGTCTTACTAATTGTGAGATTTCCTTTAAGTTTTTGGTCAAATGACAGCTTTGCAGTGAAGCATTCACTGAATGCTTGATTGAAAATTGTAGCACCCCACACCCAACTTTCTCTGTCCCTCTGCCCAGATTTATTTGTCTCAAAAGCATTGATTTCTGCCTTCTAACATATTATATCATCTACTTGTTTATTGACTTCCCCAAGGGAGTGTACAGTTCATGGAGACAGAGCTCTTTGAGGACTTTGTTTATTACTATACTCCCAGAACATACCACGGTACCTGGCCCCTAGTACATGGTCCAAAAAATTGTGTTAAATGAGTGGATGAAATTAACTTATACATGTAAAGGATTTAGAAAAGTACCCAAAACGTATGCAGCATTCAAAAATGTTTTTTTAAATGTCAGTTTTTACTATTTTCCTTGTTATGTTTGGAGTTAACAAAGTAGAAATACTTATTCTAAGTCATAGTGTTAATACAACAGAAAATGGAAATTCTTGTCATGATTTTTGGGAAATAAGGCCACCATTCTGTTCTTAATGCTCTCTGCTGCTCATATCTTTATCTTGTTTACATTCAGATCACTTTGTTCTTACTTAGCCTTGATCTCTGATGTATACTGTCATCAGGGAAGGCAAGTTTCTAGGTAAATATATAGAGAAACTCCATAAAGGCAATAATGGCTTTTTGGGGGGGGGGGGGGTTATGAGTATTAAAGACAGCAATCTATGACCCATAAATCAATTTCATTAAGAGGGATGGCTCTAGATTTTTGTCTGTTCCTGAGATGTTTGCTAAACTCAGGCCACAGTAGGAACTAGATAGTAAAATGGAGTCATGTACACTATGTTAAATGGACTTGGCCCTCCTTTCTTGTAAACTTTATCTTTACTCATCATCCTCCTGGCTGGTTAGCTATTCTCGGGTACCATACGAGTCCTGCTTTATATACCATGGGGTTCTTTAGAAGCTTGAGGTGTCTTTTCTTTCACCAGGAACTCCTTCCTTAAAAGCAAACACAGGGAGAAGTCAGGATGTTAAAGTTTTGCCCTCACCCACCACTTTAAACATTAATTAGCAAATTGTTTCGCAGATGTGATCTTTGTCAGGTCTCTCAGAAGTAGATGGTGACAGGAGATGATGTGCTTAGATAGGGGTCCAACAGCTATTAACATTGATCAGAAAAGGTTGTCTGGGAATATCTGGGAGAGGTTCCTAGTGGGGAGGAAGTATCCAAGACTCAGAAGTAGGGTAGACAGTGTCATGGCAAGCGATGGACATGAAGAAGAGAGACCTCCTTCTCTGAAGCAAAAATGGGAAAGATGGCCCAGAGTGGTGCCAGTTGAACAGTATTGTGGGGCTTTTTTTGGGCATGAACCTTGCTCCCTCCACATATGACTACTTCATATGTGGCTGAAAAGGATCTCAAGGATGGAACTGAGGTCAGTGTGTATTTGTCTTACACTTGTTTCTTCTTTTGGCTTCTGCCTATCTTCTATGGGCATCCATGACCTCCTCTGTGGAAACTAAGCCCTATTCCAGGAGTAAGATGAGGCCATCTTCATCTAAGTAAAAATAACTCTGTAGAGCCATTTCCCTATATTGGAGGAAGGAAGGCAAGAGACTGTGACTCAGTTACACATTCATGTGTTCACACATATTTCCAGGGCACTGGGCTTGGTGCTGGAGATAACAATAACAATAATAAGGTAATGACTATATATGCCAGGACTGTGCCAGTTGCCTCCCTTGATTAGTTTATTAGTTGTCCCAGTAATCCTATTGTAGGCACATTATTCACATTATACCACTGAGAAGATTGAGGCTTAAGGAGGTCAAAGAACTAGCCCAAAGTCAAATATCTAGTGAATATAAGATATAGGATTGAAATCCAAGTCTGTCTGACTCCAGATCCTCTCTCTGCGTTTAACCACCATAAAGATTTGGGTGGATCCCAACATTCATGAGGTTCACAGTCTAGTGGGAAAGACAAACAAATAAACACATGAGAGATGTGGCAACTGCTAAGGGGTTGATTGATTTCAGCCGCAGTACAGTAATTGCTATAGCATGGAAATTACTGTCTTAAGCTCTAACAAAATGCCTTTTATATACTCTGCAACAGGGATTCTAAATCTTGCCACTATTGACATTTTGGGCCAGATAATTCTTTGCTGTTGGAGGTATCTTGTGAATTGTAGGATGTTTGGCAGATCAGCTAGCCCCTAGATACCAATAGCATACCGCCACCCCCCCCCCAGTTGTGACAAACAAAAATGTTCCCACACATTGCAAAATGTATCCTGGGGTGCAAAATTGCAGAGTTGAGAACCACTGCTCTGCAAGATTTAAACTTAAAGGACAAGAGTCATGTCTTATTCATTATTTTATTCCCCCACTTTCCACCCCAACACATGCAGTTTCATAAAATACTCTATCCCAAAGCAGCAAACTCATGAAATATTCTCCAGGATAGATCATATTCTAGGCCATAAAAAAATTCTCAATAAATGTAAAAGTATCAGGTACAGTGTAAGTAATTTAAAAATCAGCAACAGAAAAAAATTGGAAATTTGCAACTATTTGGAAATTAGCACATTTGTAAATATCTCAGGCTATAAGAAATCACAAAGAAAATAATATATCTTTAACTGAAAGAAAAATGCAATATATCAAGATTTATGGTATGCAGCTAAAGCAGTGCTGCAAGGAAAGTTCATAGCATTAAATACTTATATTCTAAAGAAAGAAAGACATAAAGTCAATAATCTAAGCTTCCAAGAAGAAGGAAGAAACAAAGAAAAGTAAATAAAATCCACAGTAAATAGAAGAAAGATAAAACAAAATTGGAGTGGAAATCAATGAAATAGAAAACAAGAAAAAAAATGATGCTGAAAATGATTCCTTTTTTTTTAACATTTTATTTATTTATTTAACAGAGAGAAAGCACAAGCAGAGGGAGCTACAGAGGGAGAGGGAGAAGTAGGCTCCCCACTAAGCACGGAGCCTGACATGGGGCTTAACCCCAGGACCCTGGGATCATGAGCTGAGCTGAAGGAAGACGCTTAACCAACTGAGCCCCAATTATTTTATTTGTAGAAATCACGCACCCCCAATTATTTTCTTTGTAGAAATCAGGTGCCCTGAGGGTTAATTATTTGTAAAGATCAATAAAATTAATAAACCTTAAGCTAGATTTGCCAAGAAAAAAAGGGAATACCCAAAGTATTAAAACTGGAATAAAACCACTATTCTACAATCACTATGGAACCTACAGAAATTAAAAATTGAAATATTATAAGGAATATTATGAAGAACTTAATGCCAATGAACTTAACAACTTAGAAAAATGGAAAAATTCCTAGAATGACACAAATTATCAAAATTGACTCAAGAAGAAATAATAACACAAAAATTTTAGTAATATTAAGAAAATAAAGTAATTCATAATGACATAAAAATACTTAGGAGTAATTTAACATAAGCAGTGAAAGATACTCAAACCAACAATATATGCTGAGGGAAGTTAGAGATCTAAATAAATAGAAATCCATACCCTTTTCATAGATTGGAAGGACTTGGTATTATTAAAATGATAATTTTCCTCAAATTCATTTACAAATTCAACACAAAATCCTACAGAATCCCAGAAGATTTGTTTGTATAGAGAAATTTATTTCCAAAATTAATATAAAAATTCAAAGAACATAGAATAGTCAAAATACTTTTGAAAAAGGACTAAGTTACACTACTTGACTTCAAGACTTACTATAAACTTCCAGCAATCAAGTGCAGTATTGGTATGAAGACAGACATGTAGACCAACACAACAGGATATAGAGTCCGGAAATAATTATCCCACGGTAATTCAATTGGCAGAAGGATCGTCTTTTCAAAAAATGAAGCTGGAATAATTGAATATCCATATGCAACAAATGAACAGAGACCCTGCCTACACATAAGATATTAATTAAAAATGGGTCACAGATCTATACTTAAGAGCTAAAAGTATAAAATTCCTAGAAGAAAACACAGGAAAATATCTTCATGTCTAGTGTTAGGGAAATAGTTCTTAGAAATGACATCAAAAAACACAGTCTATAAAAGAAGATAAATTTACATATTGGACTCCCTCAAAATTAGAAACTTTTGCATTTCAAAAAGCACCATTAAGAAAATGAAAAGGCAGGCCATAGACTGGGAGAAAATTGTACAAATAATATATCTTATAATGGTGCTATACCTAGAATATATAAAGAACTTTTACACTCAATATTAAGACAAACAACCCAATTTAAAATGGCCAGTGGATCTGAAACAGACACTTCACCGCAGAAGACACGTGAACTGCAATAAGCACAAGAAAAGATGCAGAATATCATATTCTGTTAGGGAAAAATGATGCTACAGAGATAGCACTACATACTGACTAGAGTAACAAAAATTTAAAAAGACTGATAATACCAAGTGTTGAGGAGGCAATGGAACAACTCTCATATATCACTGGTGACACTTCAAAATGGTTCAGTCGCTTTGGGGGAAAATGGTTTAGCAATTTACTTTAAAAATTAAACATATGGGGCACCTGGGTGGCTCAGTGGTTGAGTGTCTGCCTTTGGCTCAGGGCATGATCTCAGGGTCCTGGGATCGAGTCCTGCATTGGGCTCCCTGCAGGGGAGGGTCCCCACAGGGAGCCTGCTTCTCCCTCTGCCTATGTCTCTGCCTCTCTCTGTGTGTTTCTCTTGAATAAATAAATAAAAATTTTTTAAAAAGAAATAAAGTAAAATTAAAATTGAATATAAACTTACCATATGACCCTGCATTTCCAGTCCTAGAATTTGACCCAAGAAAAATGAAAAAAGTGTCCACACAAAGACTTGTACCTTAAAATTTCTAGCTGCATTTTTTCCTTTTCTTTTCTTAATAAAAGCTGTATATATTTAAGGTGTACAACATGATGATTTGATATACATATGCATAGTGAAATGTTTACTGCAGCCAAGCCAATTAGTGTATCATCTCCTCATATAATCTTTTTGTGTATGATGAGAGCACCTGAAATCTTTCTTATCAAATTTCCAGTTCTCAATACAGTATTCTTAACTATAATCATCATGCTAGACATTAGATATCCAGACTTATTTATTCTACATCACTACGACTTTGCACCAGCATCCTCCCAAATCCCCCCACCGTCCCACCCCTAATAACCACCTTTCTATAACCCCTTTTTCTATGTACAGTACTCAACAGTTTTAGATTTCTCTTATAAGTAAGACCAAGCAGCATTTTTCATAATAGCAAAAAAACTGGAAACATTTCAACACCCATCACCTGGTGAACTGATCAACAAAATGTGGAGTATCCACATGGTGGGATACTCCTCAGCAATAAAAAGATGGAATATGTGCAACCACATTGATGTACCTTAAAAATACTATGCTAAGTTAAAAAGCCAAGTACAGAAACTACTTATTTTATGATTTCATTAATATATATTTCTAGAGAAGGAAAAGTTATAGAGACAGAAAGATCAGTGGTTGCCTGCCCCTGAGGGTGGGAGCAGGATTGAATGCAAATGAGTACACGAGAACTTTTGGGTGAATGAAGTATTTTGAACTGGACTGTGGTGTAGGATTGTATAAATTTACTGAAACTCACTGGGGTGTCCAAGTACAACAAATGGATTTAACGTTGTGTAAATTAAACTTCAGTGAAATTGTAAAAAAAAAAAAAAAAAAGAAAAAAAAAGTAAAAATGATTCTCAAAAGCTCTAAATGGAATAAATTATAATACTTGAGTTTGGGCTATCATTCTTCCCTTTGCCCCACATCTGGAAATAGATGTCTTCCCTTTCAGATTAACTCTGTGAGAGAACAGATGGGTCAGAGAACAAGTGTTTGACTCATGGGCTCATGCTTTCTGTTTCACCCTTTTGGTGCTAATCATAACATAGCAAATACCAAGGGAAGCTTCCTTGAAGTTCGGTAGCTTGTGTGCTGAGCTTTCTTCTAAATCATAAACACAGAAAAAAGAATTAAACAAGGCTATGCTAACTATAGGTAATATGCTAACTATAGATAATATTCCTAAAAGTGGCTCTGGATCTGTAAGAAGTGTTTAAAAGCAAACAGACACGGGCCGGCTTGGAGGGACATGTCACTGAGTAGATACCAGGCTTGAGCAAAGTCTTTCTTTTTTTCTTTTTCTTTTTTTTTTTTTTGTCATCCAAAAATAAAGAAATTGTATTATAATTGGTAGCTTCATTCACATAATATGGAAAATGGACTAAGGGTCATTGAGTTAGTCATATCAGACACAAGTCAATCACAGGACATCTACACAAAGATATTATATAAGTCAAATGAAAAAAATAGCAAAAAAAAAAAAAGATTTCAAGACTCATTTTGAAATGGAAGGTTTTTCACTGAAGTCTACAAATGTTTCAAGCTATAGGAAAATTTAGACCTTTATATGAATTCAATTGAACAAAGTTTTTCATTTCTAGGTTGGTGTATTTCTAAGTGTGATGCCTGGACCACCTGCATCAGAGTCACCTAGAGACCAACTCCTGCCTTTAAATCTGTGAATAACAGATTCCTGGACCACACTGGAATTCATGTATCAGGTATTTACCGATCTGTGATGTCTGGTAGGGATTCAGTGTCTGCGTTTTTCACAAAGCTCCTTGGATATTTTTAATGAACATTAAAATTTAACAACTCTTGACTCCTTGCTTTCCTCATTTGTGAAATGAAGTAATTAAACTGGAATGATTTCTAAAAGAAAAAAAAATTAACCCCACATGTTTGTGTTTTTTCCTATTATCCATATAGTTTTAAAATTTTTCTCTGATCAGATTCTTAAAGATTTTTTTTTTGTGTGTGTGAAGATTTTATTTATTTATTCATGAAAGACACAGAGAGAGAGGCAGAGACACAGGCAGAGGGAGAAGTAGGCTCCCAGCAGGGAGCCTGATGCAGGACTCATCCGAGGACCCCAGGATCATGCCCTGAGCTGGAGGCAGATGCTCAACCACTGAGCCATCCAAGTGTCCCAGTGTCTGAAAGTTTTATACATTTTATACATTTACTTGTAAAGGGCTGGAACTCTCACCATGTACTCATTCTTCACTCTGAAAGACCCCCTTTCTAATCAGTGTTAGTTGATCAGAGTGTGCTTTCAGGCTTTCTGGATGTCTCTCTTCTGATCCACCATTAGGGCACAAGGATGCGCTTGGCACTTAGCAGCCAGTGCTGGTGAGAGTAGTAGTTATGGTAGGAAGCAGACCAAGGACTCACGGTCCCACTAGCACAGCCAGTGGGCTTGGACACCCAGCTCCTGTAGCTACTCCTTGGCTGTAATTCTAGGGGCTCTAGTGTAGGGTTAAAGAGTGTGGCTGCTAGTGTCCACAGGCCTGGGTTCAAATCCTGGCTCCCCAGTACAGGTTCAGACAACTCCTTTGACTTCTCTGTCAGCATTCCTCATCTGTGAAATGAAATAAGAGTATCCCTACTTCATAGGATCGTAATGAGGATGAGGTTAATGTCTGTAAAATGCTTGATATTATACCTGGCCTATAGTAAGTACTGTGTAATTGTTAAATAAATGTACTTTTTTGAGTTGATTTTAGGCATAGGTTTCCCATGGGACAGTTTGAAGGGGTCGGGGCAGTGGTTTGGAACATGTGTGAGGTACAAATATTTGCTTTTGATTTCAGTATTTCGGGTCTTAAGCCAGCCGGATAGGCATCTCCAAAGCTAAGTTCCAAGAAGACCCAGAGTCCCACAGTGTGCACATGCATGTGTGTGTTTGTGTGTGTGCGTGCATGTGTGTTTGAGCATGCATGCATGTGTATGTGTGTGTGCGTGTGCATGTGTTTGTGTGTGTGCATGCGTGCCTGTGTGTGTGTGTGTGAATGGGAAGGACGGGCAGTAAAGAAGCGTGCAACGAACAGGATACCCGCAGATAGCGGCATGAAGTAAACACAGCAGAGTAACGTGATAACCAAGAGATTTGGGTCCTGCTGAATTGTTCGCGTAGTGGCTGCATCTGCCCCCACCCTCTTGAGTCCTACCAGCCTCACCCTACTACCCCGCTCACCCCAAGACTGGACAGCTGGGGCCAAACAATTGCACACGTGCAGCCACATCACCACACTTGGTTTGGTCCACTCCCAAGGGTCAACTGGGCCATTTCCCACATCCTGTGCTTCTCTTTGTTTAAAAGCCCCAAATGATTATTCCAGTGACTACCTTGTGAAAAATATTCCATGAACTTCGGGCTAAAACCTTCCTTTATTTAATTTCACCTTAATTGCATCAATTAAGCTCCTTTTATGTTTGCTCAACGAACTCTTTTGTTTATTTCACTCAGCTCTGAGCAACAGCTGCCAAATGGAGCCTTTGTTCTGAGGGCCTGTTCTAATGGGCTTCACACCAGTCCTGTTTGTTTTCCTCAGTGGCAGCTCCTAACAAACCTGAAAAAGTGTGGCCATTAAGCCTCTGAAGACAAGCTCAGTTGCCAGCTGCCATTTACCCACATTCAGTTCCTGGAATGAAAAACGATACCTTTCTTCTCTCCTGTTGAAGGAAGCTATTTTGGGTTATGTGGGGAAAGGTGTCAGAAGGCCTCAGATAACTTGAGAGTATTCCTCAGAGTCTCCCTACCTGATGCCCCTGCCCATCATCACCCAGGCATCATCATCGTGACCATCATCACCCAGGCATCGTCACCATCACCATCATCACCCAGGCTTCAGCTCCCCACCCCCAAGTCACTTTTGCTCTTCAAGGCTGCCGACATCTCACTGTGCTTCCCTGTCCCCAGTCTCATCCCATTTTACCCCACTTGCCATAGCTATCCGAGATGGATAATTTTAAGATAAGTCTGATCATACCACTACCTTAACTCCATGCTTAAACCTTTCCGTGGCTTCTCACACAATCCAGGGTAGATGGCTCACCCCTTAGCTTGCTGCTCCAAGTCCTTTAGGCTTGATTTTGTAGTCCCAACTTCGAGTCCTGGTACCCACTGAGGAAACTTTTCTCCAAGATGGCTCCCTTTTATTAAATTTCTCCTCTCCTTCTGTAAACAGGCCATTTCCCCCCATCAATGGAAGGGGCTATTTCTCTCCTCCTCTTGGATCTGGGCTGCCTGTAGTGACTTGTTTGATCATTAGAATACAGCAAACGTAGAGTCTAGAACTTTCAAAGCTAGATCATAAGACATTTCGCAGCTTCCACTTGGGTCTCTTAGAGCACGCACTCTTGAAATATTTTTTCTGGAAGAAGCTGGCCGTCATGTGAAAAGCGTAACTGCCCTGAGTCTACCATGTCACGAGAAGACCAGACCACGTGGAGTGCCCTGGATAACGAGAAAGAGAAGCCAAAGAGCAGAAGGCACCAGAGATGTCAATGAAGAAGCCATCTTGGAAGTGGATCATCAGCCCTGCTCACCCCAGTTAATGCCAGTGAATGAGAGATGAACCATCCAGCCAAGTCTTTCCACATCCCTTACCCATAAAATTACAACAGAAGCAAAATGAATGGTTTAAACCACTATGTTTTGGGGTAATTTGTTATATAGCAATATATAACCAGAAAACATTTCTTCAGACAATTCATTCAGACCTTCCTAAAGTCTATCCCAGGCTGTATGCCTGTTTCTGTCCACTCTCCTAGTACCTGCTACTTTCTTGGGCTGAAATACCCTTCCCACTCCTCTTCATGACTCAAGTTTGTTTTTTTCCTGGCAAACCTAAGTAGCACTATGTTTGGCTAGATCTTTCTTGAACCTTCCATGTAGAATAGTTCCCCTCTAAGATTCATTCAACAAATATTTATTAAGCCCCTACTATGTGCCAGACACTGAGGATTCCACACTGAAGCATACTCCCAGGAGGTTCTGCTCTTTCCTCTTATATGCCAAAGACTGCATTCTGTTTGAAATGGCTTCTACCTTTGTCTGACAATGAACAGTCCCCAGGTGAAGGTTCTATGTTTCTCTCTCCACCTCCTGAGGACTTAGCAGAGTGCAGGTATATAGTAGATGCTCAATAGATTCCAACCAAGTGAGCAAATTAACTGTGACCTTTAGTTGGAGTTTGAGCAATTGACTTTAGGTTTGGCTGAGTCAGTCCAAACTGATTTTTGCCAGATCCAGCTTCCTCAAGTGGAAATATTGTCAAAAGCCTGAAATGACAATGGTGGGAATAAAGCCCAATAGCAAATTTCCTGGTTTGGGCTCCCTTCAAATGCAAGTCGCAAATGCAACAACACTAACAACCCAAGGATGGAAATTCCACCACAAGAGCATCCGGAGTGTGCAAGGAAATCTTTCATTTTGGAGGTGAGAGCAAAGATGAGCAGATGAACCATTCATTTCACTCTGGACTTCAGGTATACCCTGAATCTCTGAACTAGGTTCCGCTATCTCTTCTGCCCTGGGGGTAGCAAACAAATAAAAGGATGAGGAGAGATCCAACTGTGAAGGTTTTTTTATTTTGTTTTGCTTGACTACAAACCCAGATGAGCAAGAGAACTAGTCAAAGTCACGTGCTCTTGCCTGGGGGTTGATTCAAAGGAGAGTTTTATCAAGATTGAAAAACAAGATCTGCTGTTAAGTGGTTATGTATTTTTGTGCTCCTCATTAGTGTGCACTAAGGAGCCACCCAGAGAGGCTGGCAGTTGTTTGTCAATATGGTACAGAGGATGCAAGAGCTTAGAGGAACCACAAGCAGTTTGTCCATGATCTCAACCATGGATGATTTTACCTCCTCCCTCCACCTCCAGGACATTTGGCAAGGGCCGGAGTCATTTTTGGTCATTCCATTGGATGAGGGTGGGGGTTTATTTTTTTTTTTATTTTTTTTATTTTTTAGGGTGGGGGTTTAGTGGAATCTAGTGTGTAGAGGCCAGGGATGCTGCTAAACATCCTGCAGTGCACAGGACGGCTGCCACTACAAAGAACTATCTGGCTCAAATTGTGTCAAAGGTGAGAATCCGTAGCCTAGAGCATTGATTTCAGACCTCAATGTACATCAGAATCACCCAGAAGGCTTGTTAAAATACAGATCGCTGATTTGGTGGCTCTGGAACAGGGCCCACAAATTTGCATTTCTAACAAGTTCCCAGGGGAAACCGATGCTGCCCCTGGGACTGTACTCTGAGAATCCCTGGTCCATGGCTTCCATGCTCTGGTGTGGGAGAAGCAGAGACCAGGTGCCTCTCTCCGAGGCATGGTGAGTAAATTAAGGAAGAGAGTTTCCATGAAGGCCTTTTTGGGGACCTTTTTGAACCCCCAACAGGAATCCTCCCCTTGGGTCAGTGAACTTTGTTCCACTTCAGTCCAAACACTTAGCTCTGAGTTGTGACTGATAAAATGAAATAAAACAAAGCAAAACAACAACAATGACGATGATAACAACAACAACATGCCTGAAAGAAAAAGAGCAGCCTGAACAGGGAAAGAGAATCAGCCATACTTGCCTTGGGTCAAGTTTTTGGCACGTTCCATGGAAGGATCATGTGGCAGGTTACAATAGCTCCAGTTCTCCGGAGGGGCAGCCAGACCAACAGAAGTTCTGTTAGTTAAGTCTTGGCAAATAAAGACAACAAACAGTTTGGCAAGAATAAACTCAGGCCAGGCTTGGCTAACACCCAGGCTCGATACTGTACTCCTGCCAGGCTTGGTGAAAGGATGGCTTTGAAGACTCCTGAAAAGGGTCCATGTCTCAAACAATTCTGGCTTTTGTTTGTGGCCACTCTGTTCTCGTCTTTGCTCCTTCCTTCACTTATGGTAAAGGGCATGCTCAAGGGGGTTAGGCTTCTGCCCTCCCCAGGGTTTGCCAGTTTGCTTTCCTTCTTCCCAAGAGGGTACAAGAAGTCCACTGCCCACTTGTGCTTTCACTCATGGAGGACAACCATGGATGGGATGGGAGGGATGGAGACTCAGAGAAAAGAGCTTTCTAGTGTAGAATTTCCATTTCCAAGAAAACAAGAACAAGGGCTGCTTGCACTTAGGCTGTTTGCATTTGGAATGTGTTTTGAAGAGTGAAGAAATGGTGAACCTGCTGAGCCACCCTTAAAACCTAACAGAATGTGGTGTGGAGCCCACATTCCTCAAGGCATCTGTCCCCTAAGATGTGGCTAATGGCATTATTATGTCATTATTACTTTATTATTCCCATGTCACAGCCAAGGGCAGGCTGCCCCAAAATATGCCACTTTGGCATATGGATTATTTTAAATGAAAGCTACTTGAGAAACAGCCAGTGGTGGCACACTCAGATCCTCTTGTATCCCCCAGAAAGCAGGTAACAAATCGCCCGTGTGAAAATTACGTTCTCTGTATTAAGATGTGAAAAGATATTCTTATCACCAGAGATAGGGATTTTAAAGCCCAGGAAGCTATAAAAACAAACCTTGTTTGCTTTTTTCCAATTTACTACCTTAGCCCAAATTTCGCTTAGAATTCCTTACTAATGAAAGTTCCCAAACATCTATTTTTCATTATCCTGTCAATTCCTCACAAATTTATTGTCTCTTTCTGAAATGTATTAAAACTGGCTGTCTTGATCATTTCTTTGGGTCTCCATTTTATTATTAGACCTCTGTGTGCACATAATCCAATTTTGGGTCTTTCTCCTGTTAATCTGTGTTATGCAGATCTAATTTTTAGTCTGGCTGGAAGACCTTGAGGGGTAGAGGAAGAATTTTTCCTTCCTTTCACCTATTTTAAAGATGAGCAAATAGAGGCAAAGAAACATTAAGTCACAGAGCTAGAAGGTGACTAGTGTCTCTGATGTGGTGATAGAGATTTTATTTTGTCTGTAGAAAAAGGTGATATGACTCTCAACAACTCTATAACTGTTATTCGCTAGATGAATAATCTACGACCTGTGGAGTCACTTTTACCGATGGTGTACTCTGAAGCAAATACCTCTGCTTCAGGCAAAAATGTTCCCAGATACCAAATTTTCCCACCAGTGGGTGAGGTCCTGCTAGCAGGAATTTGGTGTTCCAAATATACTCTGGCTGCTGGTATCAATAGTTTGGGGCAAGGGGTAATGTCAGGTTCTACTTAGGGATAACTAAGGGTACAAGGAGAATACAAAGGGCCAAAGGGCCTTCCAACAACAAAAAAGCCAACAGACCCAGTTTACTTGTGAAATTTCATCTCACAGGGTGAATTTACTTTTACCTTTAGTGATCACCAAGGTCACTTTTCTTTGCCATGTCAGTGTTGCAGAAGGCACGGTGGAGGCTCAGGTGATGAACCTACCCAAGGACACACAGTGAATGGTATATGTAAAACTAAAACTGGGACAGCAGACTGTCATTCTTGTGTTCTTTCCATTATACGCTTCAGTGCCCTATTCTTGATAGATCAGTGGCATGAGCCATGTGGAATGTCTGGACTTAGTGGATTTGGTAATATTCCCAGAATCCCAGAATCTTCACTTCCAGAGAAATGTCACCTGGTTTCATCTCCTACCTTCTAGAAGGCTAGAGTGAGAGCCATAGTTACATCATAGACGTATTCTTGAACCTACAGTTAGAGGTATGAGCTCTACATGAAGCAGCATTGGATATCCATTCAGCAAAATTTTTTGAGTCCCACTGTGAGCCAGACATTGCCATGGATTATAGAGTCTAGTAAGATGGGGTTCTCTGAGCAACAGTCCTACATGAGCTTAAGATCAAAGAGACTAAGTCATCAGCTCCAAGAAAGCATGATGGAAAACACAGGAAGTAAAACATGGGAAAAGAGTTGAGACAGAATTGTGGGGAGTCTTGAAGGTCAGGCCAGGCAGGCTTGACTTCACTCGGGAGACAATAGAGCTTCCTAAGTGGATTGTTGACATGGATGGAGTTCTGCTTTGGGAAGAGGAACTTGGCCTGGTGGCCAGATTTGGGGGCTGACACCAGGTGGCAGTCATGACAGCTAGGAGAATACTGTAGCCATCCAGCAAAAAACTAAGGTGGTGACTCAGATATTTTATACCCAGGACGTATTGCTGTATAGAAGCAAAAAAGTAGGCCCATAAAAATGCTGTGCATAGATGTTCCTTGTAGTTTTGTTCACACGCATAGGGGAATAGATATGCAAATTATGGTTTATTCATACAATGAAATACTACTTGGCAATATCAAAAAAATGAGCTACTAATGAATGAAAATTGTGGAGGAATCTCACAGACATCATCTTGAGTGAAAGAAGCCAGACACAAATGAGTACATGGTGTAGGATTCCATTTATATGAACTTCTAGAACAGCTAAACTAATCTAAGATCAAAAATCCGAACAGTGAGTCGCTTTTGGGGAAGGGAGAGAGTGGTCAGGGACACAAAACTGGGAGATAAAAATGCTCTAGATTATGATAGAAGCATAAGTTGAAGGGATCTCCCCAATTTTCAAATCATACAGCAAAGATTTGTGACGTGTAAACTTTGCCTAAATTTTACCTTTCTTAGAAAATAGCTGTAAAAATACAATAATAATTGAGGAGGGGGTGGAGGAGGGCATACTGATAATTGTAGAAATTGAGTGATAGTTGGTTCATTATACTATTCTGTTTATTTCGTATATGTTTGAGATTTTCTATAGTAAAGTGTTAAAAATAAATCATGTGCCTGGATCAGGGCAGTAGGAGGAGAAAAGCCAGGACAGTGGAGATACTGTAAAGGTGAACTTGAAGTCTCTGGTCAACTGTTTGGATGCAGGGGCAGTTTTCAAGGGCAAACGTTGAAAGAGGTTTAAGGCTTTGGTGGCAAAGCCTTTAACAAAGTGAGAAACAGGTTTCAGAGGGAGTGTTCGGTTCAGGGTGAGAATATACTGACTCTGAAATGCCGGTGGGATGAGCAGATGGAGATAAAGGCGGAAAAATGGAGGGGAAGAACAGTATCCTGCCTCTGGTGTCCTGTAGGATCAGGGACACTTCAGCTGCTGCAATGAATTGTCCCACAGGCCTGTACATCCCTAAGCTAACCACAAGTAGCAGATGGGTCAGAAGTCCCCATAATCATCTGCATTGGATGCTTATAGCGTGCCACGCCCTGTATCCCACTGAGGCTACAGCCTTGTGAGGCAGACGGGTGAATAAACATGAATTCCATATAATATAGTTAATGTGATGATAAAGGTATGAAAGTCATGCTGCAGAAGCCCAGGGTAGAGGCTCTTGGCCCAGCCTCGTTGAGAGATAAAGGATAGACTTAACCCACTGTTATTCTTGAAGAAGACCACTGAGCTCAGATGGAAGCCACGGCCAGCGGGTGCTTCTAGAGTTTGCAAGCTTCCTGGGTGCTTAGGAAACACTACACCGAGAGCCTTACACTTCCACACAACAGACCACTTAAGAATGGCCTGGGCAAGAATTCATATGATCATAGAATTCTGGGGGTGAAATGGACCTTGGATTAAATTCAAAGAGTATTCATTAGGCACTTGCTACATCCAAGACAGTGTGCTAGGTACTATAGAGGGATTCAAAAGGTACTATAGAGGGAGACAAAATACAGTGCCTGACTTTAAGGAGCTCCCATGGGGACAGAGAAGCACTTGCTTACCCCTTGCACCTGCTTTTCTGCCCCCCCCCCCTTCAATGTATTAAACTGTGGCTCTAAGTTCCTCAGAGTAGATAGAAGCCCTTGCTCCTGAGTGTGAACCTAGTGCTGTGCATTATTGGATAGAAGCCTTTGCTCTGCGGAGTGTGAGCTTAGGGTTGTACACAATTGGATAGACGCCATTGCTCCTGAGCGTAAAACTAGTACAATGCGCTATTGAGTAGAAGCCATCGCTCCTGAATGTGAGCGCAACGCAATACACCATAAAATTCAACCTTGGACAAATGTCACCACTGGCTCGCTCCTATAGGAAGCCAATCTTGTCATCAATGAGGCCCTTTACTTAATCACTGATTTGTGATTAAACACATTTTAAAAATGCAATTAGTTATGGGCCAGAGCTGCAGAAGCCTTTGAATCATAATTGGCTGATTGTTTCCAGAAAATTAATCAAGAGAACAATAATAACCAGCTGGCTCCACAAGCCTTGCCACCAACACACCCTAATTCCTGCAGCTGCCCAAGGTTAAAGGGACTGCTTGCTGAGTGGGCCTCTCCCCACCTCTCCAACCTTCAGTTTTTCGACATATATTTGGGATTATGGCAGTTGCTGGCTCAGAGTCCCTCAGAAGTTCCCCCATGGTCCTTCGGACAACTTTTGGTATGGCCTGTGAAGCTCTTCATGCCCTGGCCTCTGTCTCCTGTCGACCCTCATGGAACCTTCCTCATTGTGTCTTGGCAACCCTGACCTTTCAGAGCGTGGAATCCCAGTAGCACATCCTATTAGCAAAGTCCTCCATCTGTTCTCTCGCCCATTCATTGATTCATTCTGTGAATATATCATATGGCTGGATTAGATGTCAGCCCCAGGGCTGACAGCGGGGATTTTCGTGATAACCTGGGGAGTCACGGAGCTATAGTGCTGAGAGGAAGATAGCAATCAGATTATCACACATGTACATGATTACACATGGTGAACATACAAAGAGTTGAAGAAAGAACATTCCAGGCAAAGGAAATAGCAAGGGCAAGGGTGCCAGGGGAGAAGAGCCTGAAGAGTCAGGAACTGACACCCAACAGCCTGGGGAAGGAGGAGCATTCAGACAGCATTGAGATGAGAGAAAGAGCAAAGGGCCAACCCTGTAGGCTGAGGTAAGACTTTGTAATTTTCTTCAGAAGCCAGCATTTGAAGTAGGGGGGGCCTGACACAACCATTTATGATGTCAGAAGGTTGCTGGGAGCTGCGAGGTGGAGAAAGAATCTGAGGGCAGAATGGGGGGCCTGTTAGGAGGCTACTATGCTTGCCCAGCCCAGTGGAGAGGCCACCCGGCCCCGTTAGCCTCTACCTGAAGGGTTCCCTGGAGGTGGACTTGCAATACTAAACCCTAGAAAGTCCCAGGCAAACCGGGAGAGATCGGCACCCCTCCCGGGCAACACCTGATGATGTCTCAGATGCCAGCACAGCAAGTGGAAGGGTGTGGAGGCCTAGAGACCGAGGGCCTCTGACGATGGACTGGACTAAAGGCTGAAGCAAAAGGCAGACTCTCCGGTTCTGGCTTTTGCAACCAGAAGCATCAGCCTTCTACTGAGAAAGAAAAGACTGTCTCATTTCTCTGCCTCGGGCTTTTCTGGGCGGAAAGCAAGCTGACCGAGAACAGCGGGAAAGAAGCCACCTTCTCGCTGTGTAGTAACTTCTAGGATTTTAGGCAAATACTGTAAGTAATGTCTTGCACTGGGGCCAAAGCCACGGGCAGCCAGGAGTTTACTCTGTGTCTTGTTTGCAAGGAGGTCAAAGCAGTTTATAAACTTGACGATGATCTTCATAAAATCCCCAGCAATTAAGAGAGAGGTGAGGGGACAAACAGGAGAGCCAACGGTCGTCGTGATGGCCGGTAAGGCCAATGCCTCATCGTGCCCTCGGAATAGCCAAAAGGAGACGTGAAGGCCTCTTCTGGTTGGGAGCTGGCTCCTCCCTGGAGAGAGGGCTGTGGGGTGCAGTGAGCACAGACTTGGGGCTGCGATGCCTGCCTCAGTCACTCGCCGGCTCCATGACCTCGGCCAACTGCCTAACCCCGTGGGCCTCTAGCTCCTTTCCTGTGAAAGGAGGATAAAACCTCTCTTGCAAGGTTCTGATGAAAATCAGAAAGTATGTGCTGGCTGCTGTGTAACACACTTTTGATAAAGCCTCTCGGCCTTGCTCTTTATCTGCCCCAGGACCATCTCCATCACACCTGCTTAGGGGATTGCTGTGGGCATCAAATGAGATTATCCGTGCTCGGGACTCACGGTGGCTCCTGGCACACAGATGGAGCTAAACAATCCCCGACTCCTTGCCATTGTCGCTAGTAGCAGGAGTGGCTACTGGCTCTCCCCACTCTCCCATTCATTTCCACTGGTGACAATATGATGCGTGTGTGGGTCAAGGGGACCCTCACCTTGCACACAAGTCAGGCTGCAAGGGGAGCATGTAAGGTGAGAGTCCCAGTTGTTCAAGGTTCCCCTTGAAAATACCTTTCAGTCCCCACGAAGTACTGAGTCCTCAGTTTTAAAAACAATGTCTGTGTATAAATGTACCGTGCGGTCAGCAATTTACAGTATATCCTAGAACTTGTAAATGCAGAATTTGCTTTTACCGTGTTAACGTGGGATTTTAACCTTCCTGCCAAGCATACGTAGTTGAATTCCTATGCGTTAAGTCTTAGATAATCACATGCGGTGTGATTCCACTGTGATTATCAAGAGTGAGAGTTGCTTTGCACGACTAGTGCTTTTTCTACCAAAAGCAGTAATGGATAATATTATTGTTGGATAAAATGGATAATATGGATTATTAATGGATAATAGATGCAGTAAAGCTAAGGAGACAATAGATACAGGATTTGTCAATGACACTATAGTCACAGTTAGAAAATGTAAATAAGCAAATCATTCAGCTAACTGAATACAAAAATAGCTGTATCCATCAGTATTTATTGAGCAGCATGTATTTTTTATTTTTTTTATTTTTATTTTTTTTAATTTAATTTTTATTTTTATTTATGATAGTCACACAGAGAGAGAGAGAGAGGCAGAGACACAGGCAGAGGGAGAAGCAAGCTCCATGCACCGGGAGCCCGAAGTGGGATTCGATCCCAGGTCTCCAGGATCGTGCCCTGGGTCGAAGGCAGGCGCCAAACCGCTGCGCCACCCAGGGATCCCGAGCAGCATGTATTGATCGATGATAAATCGACATGTGGTATATGCCAGGCACGGTGCTAAATGCTCCTGTTTGCGAGAAGCAGTGTAGCCCTGCGGTTAATGCTCTTGAATTAATTGCTTGGCTTCCAATCCTGACTCCACTATTTACTAGCTGTGTGACCTTGAGCGGATCCTGTCTGAACCTCAATTTTCTCATCTGCAGTATGGGAATAATAACAGTATCTGACTCGTTGGGTTAATATAATGGATAGTAATAAATGCAAAGTGCCTTGAATAATGTTTAGTCCATGGGAGGCACTCATAGTATCTTTAACCCAAGACATTCTCAGCAGTTCGCCTAGGTTCCCGCACTTAATCCTTATAGCAACCCCATGATATTGGATATTAATCCCACTTTTCAGAGAGAAGGCAAGGCTTGGAGGGGCCACAGATGAGGTCAGAGGCGTTAATTTGGAGAAAAGCCCACCTGAATTTCTACACAAAGAGCCAGAACCAGTGCTTAGTCCCTAAATAGCCTTTTTTAGTTCATCTCCATTCTGGGTCCGAAGAGATCATCTTCCTTTAAATCTGTTCTGTGTCCTTACCTCTCCTGTGCCTTGCCTCACAGTTGTGGGGTACAGTGAAATCAGTGGCTTATTCATCCCCTCAGCAAGTTCACCGAGAGTGCGCTCTGCTAGCTGCTGGGGACGGTCCAGCCGAAGCGCTGCTCTCTGTCCATACAAGTACTAGCACATCAGGAGGCTCAGAGAGGAAAAAAATGCACCGTGTAGCATTTCTCCACACACATAATCTCTCGTGCTGCCTGCTGGAAGACAGAATTACCCCCAGGTAGTTATAACTCAGCCCCCAAAATGTTGACCATGTGAGCTCTTCCTAACAGCTAATTGATCCAACCGGCTCTGCTGAGCTCTCCACCAAGAGAAGCCTGTCCAACCAAGATAGGCCATTTTCTAAGGGAAAGCACAGATAAGCAACTTATGGTAGAGGCTTAATCATTTGATTTTTCTCTACTTTTTTTTAAAAGATTTATTCATGAGAGACACATAGAGAGAGGCAGAGACACAGGCAGAGGGAGAAGCAGGCTCTCCACAGGGAGCCCGATGTGGGACTCGATCCCAGGACCCTGGAATCGCAACCCGAGCCAAAGGTAGACACTCAACAACTGAGCCACCCAGGTGCACTGATGATTTTTTAATATCTTCAGGTTAAACTGATTCACATGAGTTGTTTTGATTTATGTCTATGCTTCAAGGTTATTGACTAACAGGTCAAGGCAGCAGTACTAAGTTCTGGTCAACCCAGAGGTGTCAGGAAAATATCTGAGTTTTTACATAAGTGTTCTTAGTATTTTCCCCAAATCTCTATGTTGTGCTCATTAGAGGACTGAATCAGAAGCTTGAAGAGTCCAGCTGAAATCATGATTTGTCTTGAAAACTCCAGTGACCTTAAGTGGGCCATTCACCACCAGCAGCCTCAGTCTGTTTTTTTTCTCATTAGAGTCAGTTCCCAACTGGGTCTCTTTCCAAACTAATACTTTTTCTTTTTTAAGATTTTATTTATTTATTCATGAGAGACACACACAGAGAGAGGCAGAGACACAGGCAGAGGGAGAAGCAGGCTCCATGCGGGGAGCCCGATGCAGGACTTGATCCCAGGACCCTGGGGATCATGACCTGAGCTCAAAGCAGATGGCTAACCACTGAGCCACACAGGCACCCCCAAACTAATACTCTTTGTGATTCTTGAATTTGATTTCTAAGAATGCCCTTGTCCCCAGACACCCCCGGACCCAGGGGCTTGACTTTGTATGTTACTGATGGAATTAACCCTTCATATTCCCCTAGATTGGAAGAGAGATAAGGAGCATACCCTTAAGCTAGGAGAGCTGCATGTGTGCTCCTCACTGGTTGGCAAAGAAGGAGTTGTTTGTGTATATTGGGCTCTAATGATGGTTGTATTTTTTTAAAAAGATTTTATTTATTTATTATTAATGAGAGAGAGAGAGAGAGAGAGAGAGAGAGAGAGGCAGAAGGAGAAGCAGGCTCCACACAGGGAGCCTGACGTCGGACTCGAACCCGGGTCTCCAGGATCAGTCCCTGGGCTGAAAGTGGCGCTAAACTGCTGGGCCACTCGGGCTGCCCAATGGCTATATTTCTTTTCCTCATCATAAGATGTTCAAAGAACACCTTTGAGTCCAAACAAGTCAAAGGGGGAAAGCACTTTTTAACTCTGGCAACCCAACACACCATTTGGTTCCAAAGAAGGCGTGTGCTTTCATATGACCCAGAGGTGTGAGATTAGCCAGACAGCTGGGGTTATTCCTATCAGGTTGTTCTTCCTCGCTTCCTTCACTCTTCCAAACCTTATCAGCAACCACAAGGGCATGGCAGAGGGGTTAAGTGGCTATTTTGGTACCTAGGATTCCAAGAACTGCACCAAGCTTCTTACCAGGACAATTTAGGTTTTCAGAGCCAAACCAACAGGAAATAACTTGTTCTGTTCCTAGTCCACCAAAAGAATAAAAGAAAAATTGCCAAATATGGTTTGCATGTGATCTCAGTAATGCCAAAGAGAAGAGGCATGATGGAAAGGAGAAGACAATAAATCTGAAGCCCCCAGCTCTACCCCTTACACCGTATGTGCACATGCACACTTTGCCTCCCTCCTCTCTCTCTCTCTCTCTCTCTCTCTCTCATTAGAATTTCCCAGGAAAGGGGAAAAAAATGAGTGGGAAATATCAGAAAGGGAGACAGAACATGAGAGATTCCTAACTCTGGGAAACGAACTAGGGGTGGTGGAAGGGGAGGTGGGCGGGGGGTGGGGGTGACTGGGTGATGGGCACTGAGGGGGGCACTTGATGGGATGAGCCCTGGGTGATATTCTATATGTTGGCAAGTTGAACACCAATAAAAAATAAATTTATATAAAAAAAAAAAAGAATTTCCCACAGCTGAGACTCAAAAGCATAGGAGATAATTCAATTCATTGCCATTAGATTCCGAAAAAGGACATCTCTTAATTTCTGCCAAAGAAAACAAGAAATCTCTCTTCCTCACATCTCTTTGTCTGCTGCCAAATGAAACCATCACTCTTTTTCCCAAACTTTAAACTCTAATCTCAAGCCTGTTTTTGGTGATGACAACAGTTTGTAAATTTGAATTTCAAGTGGGTTCTTCATGAGACAGTAAAAACAAAATGATGAACTGAGTGTTCTGCTCCTAAAAGATATTGAGTGCCTTGGTCCATGGGGGTCTTATGATCTAAACTATACAGGGTATAGCAATTAAATGAAATTCAGATGATAAACATTAATCTTCCATTGCTTTTTTTCCCACATAAATATAGGGTTTTTAAAAAGACTAAAACAGTGAATATTGGCTATGAATTAATGTCAACAGAAAAACCATTGAAAATTATATCTATGATGTCAATTTTTTTTTCATAAGAAATATTAACTCGCAATAGGAAGCAGTGTTATGTGCCTGAAAGACCACAACACTCAAAACCTTGGTACCAGGCCAGTTCTGCAAAAAAGCAGTTGTATGACCTCATTTAAAATATAATTTCTTTGGGCTTGCTTTGCCCTTTATTCATTTGTAAATAAAAGATTCGGATTGGATTGTTTCCAAGTTTACTTTCAAAATCTAAATTCCTATAACTCTATTTTAATGATAACTAATGCCTTCCTCATTGCCTTTTACCCTCAGTAATTATCACTTAAACTAATCCTGACCCTATCCCAGACATTGATTGAAATTCTTTTTCGCTAACTTACCCTTTGGTGTATAATGTCAATAGGACTGTGGGAGTTCAGGCCTGCTTACTATGAAAATCCCTTCCTAATAACATCCTCCCAAGATCAGAGAGCTTCTGACAGCTTCTGGGGAGGGCACCTTTGTTTAAGTAATCATCCCTGCATCTATCTTGGTGAGCTGATAGTGAAATGTGTACAGAGGAGTTTCAGGTCCCTCTCAGCCCAGAGAGACAGACAGACAGACAGAGAAAGAAAGGGAGAGAGAGAGAAAGAGAGAGAGAGAGAGAGAGAGAGAGAGAGACTGTCAACTGTACAGAGATACAGAGAAAGCCATAGACACGTAGGAAATATTGATCTGCCTTGCAAAACTTGATGACAAGTTTTCCAATCATAAATGGCAACTTTGTACTCCTTTTTAATTAAAAAAAAAAAAAAAAAACTATCGTCAGCTCTCCAACATGTCTTAAACTGGCAGCTGCTGGCCAGGTAGTAAATGAACAAATTTACTGTGTGTCTCTCAGAATAAAATTTTAATCTACGAGCTTTAAACACCCTATGAATAAGAGAATATTTCTCAGAAGCTGCTCTCAGGAGGAATTTGCTATATCTGTGTCAATATATTTTAATATGAGAAGGAAGTTTTTTTTTCCCTAATGTAAGTAATTGATGCTCATTATAGAAGAAATTTAAAAACCAGAAAAGTATGGAGAAGGAAAATTAAATGTAGCTAGAATTCTGGAGTGTTTTCCTAAACAATTCGGTGAGTACATGCACATCTCTCTGTATTTGTTATATATGTTATATATTTATATCTATTGTTATAGTTGAGATCACACTGGGACTATAGTTCTCAGTGATTCAGTGATGACACATCCCTCCAGCTCCTTCAGAGCACCACATCAAGCAAGGCTTGCTGCTGCCATTTTAGGGCTGAGTGTGGAAGGGCATTTGTCTGGAGTTAGCCATCCCTGGGGACTTTCCTAGTGCCAGGTGCTTTGGTAAGCTCACAGATTTCATTGCAGCAGCTAAACAAGGATTCTACTTGCCATACATCACAATTTCCCACGCTTCCAGAACAGGTATGATGCTACCCTTCAAAGATGCATTCCTAAACAAGACTACCTTTATATTTGTTTAATCCAACTCTGCTTTTGCAAGTGCTTTCAAATCTCCTCTGGAATGGGTTCTTGACATCTTTGCAGGTACAGCAGTATTGGAACATCTCTTGTTTAGCTGGTCGAAAAAGTTTTCCCAACCCTTGTACTCAATGTGTATTCAAAATTACATAGGACTCTATAGCACATGACACAGTTGTTAATCCTGGCTTTGATGCAGCAGGCGTGGGGAAGGTCTATGTCTTTGCTGAATTACTATCCCATGATTCCTTATCACAGTCTGCTAGAGGACATTCTTGGTGCTTGCTAGATGTTGCCTCTCACCTTGGCAGGCGGCACTATACCTCAAAAAGGATAGTTGAGTTCATTTTAACGTAACCACCAAGAAAAGAACTTCTAATTTTTTATCACCAGATATCCCACAGCCACTCTTTGGTTCTGTCTTAGGAAACAGCCTCAAAGCAGGTAGAAGGAACAAGGTAACAGGAGATGAGTGAAGAAGCTCTGGAGACAAAAGCACTTGCCCTCCGATCACAGCAGGGGCTAGGGGTAGAATGCAGACTTTGGGGTAGGTCACCAAGTCCCTTGCTCCATTCAACCTTTTGGAACCATCCTAAAGAGTTCGGCCCCCTTCTCTCTTCTGTTTAAGAAACTTTTGCATTTGGTTATTTACTTTCAGAACCATTTATTGATAACCTAACGTGTACGGTATAAGAAAAGTAGGTCACATGGTCTAGAGCTCTGACATATACCGTATAAGTTGGGCAGAACTGAATTGAAGTCTCAACTCTACTTCTTACCAATTCATTTCTTTAGGCAAGAGAATTGGTCTCTCTGTGCTTCAGTTCCTTCATCTATAAATTAGGAATAGTAGCAGAATATATTCTTTGGAGTTATTTGTTATCATAATTATCTTTATTATTATAGCGTGTGCTAGACACAGAAACTCTACAAAAAAAATATAACCATCAATCCAAGGAGAATAGACACCCTTGAACTGAAAGAAATTAAATGCCAAGTAAGTTGGTATGTGCTCTATGAATTCAGGGAAGGGAGAGTTACTAAGGGGTTAAGCAAAAAAGTTTCATAGAGAAGAAAGGACTTCAAATCGTGTTCTATAGCAGGGGAATCATGTTATCACAGGGGAAGATTTGGTTGAGAAAAGTGCATGGAGGGTGTAAAAGTGAACATAGCAAGGAATAAGTTTAAAGCCATGCTGAGGAAGGATTGACCATCTAACCAGTGATTTTTAGATTTCCTCTGTAGGCTCACAATCTAGAAGCTGGACATCCTATAAGATTGGTTAGGGAGTCCATATGAGGCTTCCTCTGATTAGTTCCAAGGTTGAAGTAGAGACAAAAATTAGGGAAGCTTTTAGTAATTAATCAAGTCTTGGCTATTTAGGGGCCAATTGTCACAGAAGTTACTGTTCAGCTTCCTGGATTGTCATCAGAGATAGCAATCTGGCTCCCTGCAAGTCTGACTTAAAACAGGTTGGCTTCCTCGTTTGTTTATTGTAGGTAAGGGGGTTGGTTTACTGGGCAGGTTGCTGCAGCTTGTAAGCCAAAGTTTTATTTTTACACATGATCAGGCTATTGTCCGTTTGCATCTAGCAGAGAAATATGCTAAAAGAGATTGTGGAGATGGGAGCAGAACAAAAGAGATTAGAGCATTATAAGGGTGATGAAGTTGGGTGGGAGAGACCTTCTGTATATGAAGTAGTCAAGGAAGGCATCGCTGAGGAAGTGACAACTATGCAGATCTTAAAGATGAGAAAGGGCGAGCCATTCAAGAGGCTGACAGAGAGCATTCCAGGCAGAAGGGCAGAGAAAAATACTCTGTGCCAGAAAGAACAGGGGATGTTCAAAGACATGAGAAAACAATCAGTGCAACTGGACAGAAGTAAGTACGGGAAGAGGCTTGAGATGAGGTTTGAGAAGTAGGCACGATTCAGGGGGGGACAGAACTGTGAATGCCGTGAGGAAGAATAGATTCTGTGGGTGTAGGCAGATTAAATAAGAGAAAATTTAGGAAGCTGTGCAGTCCTCCGGGTGAAGGATGGCAGTGCAACGGTCTGGATTAAGGCAATGGGAAACGGAGATGAGGAGAAGTGGTCAGTTCCTTGAGATGTTCCTGAAGAAACAACAGAGGGGACATGCTCATGGCCTGAAGAGTACGAAGGCAGTGAGGGATGGGGGTAAAGGGAGGAAACAGAATTCCAATGATCATGGCATTTACTGAAATGGGGATACTTGATAAAGAGGAAAATGGGTTTTGGGGAAAAATCTGATCCCAAAGTTCCTGATCAGTTCAGCTAGAAAACAAATCAACAACAAAAAATGGAATTACTTGACACTGAGTGGTCCAATGACCTGATCCATCCGCTGAACTTGAAGTATCGCATATTATCATACACACGATGTGGTCCTTTCCTGCTTATAGTCTAGTGGAGATGAAGACAGGTGGCCGGGTTCAGGTGAGCGAGTAGTAAGAGTAAACTCTCTCATCTGTCGACCTTGCCTTCTACTTCATGGACAGAACTAAAGCCATCAGAAGAAAACTTCCAGATTCCCACCACAGCATCTGCCAACTGCTGGCACTAGACTCTTGTATTGTGCCCTCCTCTGTCCTGTCACCATTTGAGAATTGTCTGTGCTCCAGTCTAAAGCCAGGTCCTCCACTGTGCTCCCCATCCCATCTTTTCTCACTGATTCAGGGACGTTGATCCAATAATTGTCTTCTCCCATTCCTGAGCTATTCTCTTCATCAAACAAACCCACTGCTCGTGCTTCCATCATCAACAAATAATTGCAAAATAAATTTTAAAATCTTTGTTTCGCTTTGACTCTACTCCTATCAGCAAATGTCCCAGTGCATGGCTCTTGTTTTCAGGAAAGCTTCTTGAGAGAGTTGTCTCTTGTTGACATCTACAATTCCACTCATCATTCCCTTTATTTTTCCTGTGGTCACATTTGTTGGGATATAATTTACCTACTGTGAGATGTATCCTTTTTAAGTGCACATTTTTATGACTTTTGACAAATGTGTAGAGTCATGTAACCACCACCCAAATAAAAAAGATATAACATACCCATTGCCTCAAAAAGTTCCTTTGTGCCTCTCTCTGGTAAATCCCTTCTCTCTATTCCCCTCTAATGACTACTGATCTGGTATTTGTCCCTATATTTTTGCCTCTTCCAGAATGTCATATAAATGGATTCCTGCTAGCCTACAACCTTTTATGTATGGCGTCCTTCTCTTAGCACAGTGCCTTTGAGCTTCATCCATGTTGTTACGTGTAACATCAGCTTGTTCCTTTATATTGCCGAGCAGAGCTCAAGTGTACGAATGTACTACAATTTGTTTATCTGTTAATTAGTTAATAGACATTTGGATTGTTTCCTGGTTTTGACAGTTATGAATAAAGCTTACACAGCATTTACATTTGCAGGTCTTTGCAAACATTCCTCCCTGACTGTGGCTTGCATTTTTATATGTTTAACACTATCTTTTCAAAGAGAAAAAAATTTTTAATTTTGATGAAGCCCAATTTATCCATTTTTTAATGATTTGTGTTTCTTATATCTAAGAAATCTATGTGTAAGTCAACATCACAAAGATCACATACTTTCTTCTAAAAATGTTATAGCTTTAAGTCTGACTTTTGTCTACGATACACTCATAATTAGTTTTTGTATATGGAACAAGGAAAAGCAGAAGTTCAATGTTTTTGCATATGGCTGCCCATTAGTTCCCTCAGTGTGTATTTAAGAAGGCTCTTCCTTCTGCACAAACTTTGGCATGTTTGTCAAAAATCAATTTTACATGGATATATAAGTCTATTTCTAGACCCTCTATTCTGTTCCTTTCTCCATATACCTATCCTTGCCAGGAACACATTGTTTAATTACTATAGCTTGGTAGAAAGCCTTAAAATTAAGTAATGTGAGTCCTCCAGTTTTATTCTTTTCTTTAAAATTGTTTCAGCAATTCTACATCCTTTGCTACTTTATATACATTTAGAATCAGACTTTTTATATAAAAATAGCCTGCTGGGATTCTGATTGGGATTGCACTGTATCTTGTAGATCAATTAGGATGGATGTTGGCATCATAATGAGCCTTCCAATTCATGAGCCTGAGAAGGGTCTGTATTTATTTGAGACCTTATTTAATTTCTCTCAGAGGTGGGTTTTGTTAATTTGCAGCATACAAATCTTGCACATATTTTTTTCAGTAGAGTTCTAAGTATTTCATGTTTGTTGATGTTACTGTAAATAGGATTGGGTTTCCATTTTAATTTTCAGGTGATCTTTGCCGGTATTTAAAAATAAAATTGAGTTTTATATGTTGATCTTGTATCTTATGACCTTGTTAAACTCACTTGTCAGTTTTACTGGTTTTTTTGGTTAGATTCCTTAGGCTTTTCTACGTCCACAATCATGTTGTTAGCAAACAAAGATAGCTTTATTTGTTTCTTTCCAATCGTTACGTCTTTTATAAATTTTTTTATTGCCCTATTTCACTGCCTCCAACATAGTAAAATGTTAAGTAAAAGAAGTTAATAAACATCTTTGCCTTAGTTCTATATTTATTAAAAATCTTGAATTGTTTATGAAAAGCCTTCCCCTCTCCACCAAGCTCCATGCTCAGATGGTTTTCCTGGTGAACTCTAATATTTAAAGAAGAAATGAAAACAATTTTACACAAACCCTTAATCATTGAACATCAAACATTAAGTATGGTACTGTCTGTAGGTACTCAGTAGTTGAAGTTTCCTTCTGTTCTTAGTTTTCTGAACCTTTTAAAAATAATTTTAGGACATTATTTTTCTACATTGATCTAAATGATCATATGATTTCTTATTTTTAGTTTGTTAATTGATTACTTGATTCCAAAAAAGAGAGTTTTGAGCCAAGCTTGCATATCTGAGATAAATCTAACTTGGTAATGATGTATTTAATATCTTTTTATATATTCTGGATATGACTTGCTAAAATTTTACTGAGGATTGTTGTGTTCCTTTGGTCTGTAATTTTCTTTTCTTATAATTTTGTCTTCCTGGTTTTGGTTACCTGGGTAATTCTGGCCTTCATAAATAACTTCAGACATGTTCCTTCTTCTTCTATTTTCTGAAAACATTCATTTAAAAAATGGTTTCATTTCTTCTTTAAGTGTTTAGGAGATTTTACCAATAAACCCATCTGATCTTGGAATTTCTTTGGGAAAGGCTTTAACAATGAATTCAGAGTCTTCTAGGTATATCCCTATGCAGATAACATGTTTCTTCTTAAGTAATCTATGATAGTTTGTATCTTTTGAGGAATTTATCCATTTCCTTCAACTTAGAGAAAATCAACAAACTCAAAAGTTGTTTCTTTGAAAAAACAGACAAAATTGACACACCTCTACCTCCAATGATCAAGAAGAAAAGTGAGGAAAGACTCAAATCATTAAAGTCAGGAATGAAAGAGGAGATTCAGAATAGCCAGGACAATCTTGTAAAAGAACACACTCTGCCCAATTTCCAAACTTACTAGAAACTATAGTAATCAAGCCCATGTGGTATTGGCATAATGATAGATACATAAATCAATGGAATGGAATTGAGGGTCTAGAAATAGAACTTCACATTTACAGTCAATTTATTTCCAACAAGGATGAAGACAAATCAATTAAGAAAGAATAGTCTTGCAGTGCCTGGGTGGCTCAGTTGGTTAGACAGTTGCCTTCAGCTTGGGTCGTGATCCTGGGGTGCTGGGATCAAGCCCTGTGTTGAGTTGAGCTCCCTGCTCAACGGGGTCCTGCTTCTCCCTCTGCTTGTGTTCTCTCTCTGTAAAATGAATAAATAAAATCTTAAGAAAAAAAGAAAGAAAGAAAGAATAGTCTTTTCAACAAATAGTCCTAGAACAATTGGATATCCCCTTGCCAAAGATTGAAAAATCAATGGTCCAAATGGATTCTTACCTTTCATCTTACACAAAAATCAACTGAAAGTGGATCATAGACCTAAACATACAAAGTCTAAACTACAGGTCTCAAAAACTATACAACTCTGAGATAAATACTTAGAAGTAAATCTTCATGAACTTGGGTTAAATGGCAGTTTCTTAACACCAAAAGCACAAGCAATAACAACAGCAAAATGGAGAAATTGGACTTCATCCTAACTAAAAACTCTTTTTGCTTCATAGGCCACGAAAGTGAAAAGACAACCCACAGAAGGAGAGAAAATGTTTATAAAACATACAGCTGACAAGGGACATGTACCTGAATATATAAAGAACTACAACTCAATGATAAAAAGGTAAATAACAAGGTAAATAACTCAATTAAGAAATGGACAAAGAGTTTGGATAGACATCTCTCTAAAGGAGATAAACCAATGGCTAATGAACACATGAAAGAATGCTCAACATCATGAATCATTAGGGAAGTTCAAATAGAAGTTGGAATGAGATGCCCCTCATATCCACTAGGATAGCTATAATCGAAGAGACAAATAGTAATAAGTGTCGGTGGGGATGTGGAGATATTGGAATCCATATACATTACAGGTAGGAATGTAAAATGATGCACCCACTGTGGAAAACAGTTTGGCACTTCCTCAATAGATTGAACATAGAGTTACTGTACAATCCTACCATATGATACTTGAAGATCCATAACCAAGAAAATTGAAAACATATGTCCAAAGAAAAACTGTATGCAAATGTTCATATCAGCATTTTTCATAGCCTAAAGTGGAAACAACCCAAATCTCCATCAACAGATGAATAGATGAGCAAAATATGACATATCCATACACTGGAATATGGTTCAACAACAAAAAGGAATAAAGTACTGATGTTTCCTACAACTTGAATGAACCTTGGAAACATGATGTTAATTGAAGGAGTCAGTCATGAAATACTACATTTTATATGATTCTGTTCATATGGAATGTCCAGAATAGGCAAACCGTAGAGTCATAAAATAGATTAGTGGTTGCCAGAGTCTGGAAGGGAAAGGACTGCCAGGTAGGAATGGGACTGATTACTTCTGGGCACGCAGTTTCTTTTGATGGAAATGTTCTAAAATTAGATTACTGTGATGGTTGCACAGCTCTTTGAATATGCTAAAAGCCACTACACTTTAGATGGGTAAGTTCCATACTATAGTATGTGACTATCTCAATAAAGCAGTTTAAAAAAAATCATTCTTGACTCCTTACTTTCTTGCACAATCCATGTCGAGCATATAAGGAAATCCTGTTGGCTCATGTATCTTCGAAACAGAATCTGAATCCAACTACCTATTGCCTCTTCCAGTTCTCCTGCCAGGTCTAAGCCACATTGTCTCTCATGAGCTTCTGCAGTAGCCCCTAAGAGATCTCTTTGCTTTATCCTTGTCCTCCTACAATTTCGACACAATAGGCAGTGTAAGCCTTTTAAAATCTAGGTCAGATCATGCCCTTCCTCTGCTCAAAATCATGCAATTGTTAACAAAATCCAGCAGGGGGAAAACTATAGGTCCAACTGACCTAGAACTCCAACACGTAAACTATAAGAGAAAGAAAAGGCTGAGGAGGACCCGCAGGCTAAAAGTGACTTAAGAGACATGTTAGGATTAAAGTAAGGTGATGAGATGCAAACATAGAGAAACACGTTAGGATTAAACTAACAGAATGAGGTGTAAACATAGAGAAACCCAGCAACTAACCAACAGAAAAGCCAAAGGGTGTTACATTTGTGCAGAGGCAGGGAATGCTGATTGGGACTGAGCCCGTGGAAGCATTTCTGAGGAGACTGGCAGGTATCCTTCTTGACCTGGAAGGTGGTTAAAAGAGTCTAAACCTCATGATAATTCACCAAGCTATACATTTGTTTGGTGTGGGATGCTGTATATTTTATTTTACAACGAAAAGATTAAGAACACAAACTCTGCCATGGTTCCCCCATCTGTTGGTGAAAAGTCGAAGTCTTAAAATAGTTCACAAGGCCACACCAGACCTGACCCATGGCTGCCTCGTGATTCATTCCTTGCCTCCACTATGCCCACCTTTCCTCACAACACTCTAGCCAGCGTCACCCCCCGCCCTTTCTTGAACATTCCAGGCATGTTGCTCCAGCTCTTCCCTCTGGCTAATCTTCTCAACCTCGTCAAGTCTCCTCAGATCTCCTGTTCTTGACGAAGAGTACGAGGAGTACTTTGCGCCCTGTTTTATGCAGCCATCTGCCTCCTTAGCTTAACCCTTTCCTTTTACTGTTTTCTACAATCTCTACCACCTTCTCTTATAAGAAAGGCTTCATTGCTGCTATAAACATCGGGGTTCCCTTTTCTCCGCATCCTCTCCAACATTTGTTGTTTCCTGCCTTGTTAATTTGCCCCATTCTCACTGGTGTGAGGTGGTATCTCATTGTGGTTTTGATTTGTATTTCTCTGATGGCAAGTGATGCAGGGCATTTTCTCATATGCATGTTGGCCATGTCTATGTCTTCCTCTGTGAGATTTCTGTTCGTGTCTTTTGCCCATTTCATGATTGGATTGTTTGTTTCTTTGGTGTTGAGTTTAATAAGTTCTTTATAGATCTTGGAAACTAGCCCTTTATCTGATATGTCATTTGCAAATATCTTCTCCCATTCTGTAGGTTGTCTTTGAGTTTTGTTGACTGTATCCTTTGCTGTGCAAAAGCTTCTTATCTTCGGAGAAGGACAAACATTATATGTTCTCATTCATTTGGGGAATATAAATAATAGTGAAAGGGAATATAAGAGAAGGGAGAAGAAATGTGTGGGAAATATCAGAAAGGGAGACAGAACGTAAAGACTGCTAACTCTGGGAAACGAACTAGGGGTGGTAGAAGGGGAGGAGGGCGGGGGGTGGGAGTGAATGGGTGACGGGCACTGGGGGTTATTCTGTATGTTAGTAAATTGAACACCAATAAAAAATAAATTAAAAAAAAAAAAAAAAAGAAAGGCTTCACCTATTTACTCCGCCCATCTTTGTGGTCGGTCACTCCTCTAAAATATAAGCTCCATAAGAGCTTTATCCACAGATGCATCTTACCTGATAAGGTAAGGCTGAGTCACAGCCTGAGTCGCTTGACTGGTAAAGGTAACACCGAGCCACTTTTAGGTTTACACAACAAAGAAGAAAGCCAATGGAGCCAGTCTTCCATGATTCTCATCCCTATAGACCAAAGAGGACTGATGAATAGAATGTGAACTCTGGGATATGCCATTGCTGAGGACTGGATTCTAGACTGCCCCCAAGTGGTTTTATATTCTGCAGCTCTATTCTGAAGAGGCTATAGCAGGAAGCCCTAAGAGTCATCAGAACCCAAGAGGTGGTCAGAAATGGTCTCACGATAGCCTCCCATAGGAGAGAGAAAGGGGAGGGGAGACAGCCTCTGAGCAGCTCTTTGAAAGCCTCATATGCTCTTGGGTTCCGGGAGGACCACAAGGCCTCCTGTCAAGACCCAGACAAGCTGCAACTGGGGCATGAACCTGCATGGGCTGTGTAGATACATGCAAAGCTGCCTGGGCACCAAGGAGAGCTGTTCTCCTGCAAGCAGTCATTCAATAAATATTTATGCAATGAATATGTGAATAGCTGAAACCCACCCTGTAGGATTGACCTATGAGGAAAGAGAACAGGAGATGTGAAAGCATCTTTTTTGTAAGTCCTTCTTTTTTTAAAGGAACAGTGTGGCTCAGAGTGAGGAGCATGTACTCTGGAGTTGGACTGTCTGGGGCCTAAATGCAGCTTGGCCATAGGGCAGCTGGACAAGCTTGGGCAAATAGGTGTTGTATGAGCGACTGCTACCATCTTTATTCACTTGTATCTTATATTGGAATATAAGACATTTGAAAAGATTTACATTTGAAAAGATTCCTTGGTGCATTTGCTTTCTTTCCACTCCTGCCCTCTACCCCCATGCTTACAGTGGTGCCCCATATGCCTCGATGAAAATGCTCGGTTTTGCATTGCACTGGAGATTGACTGCAATGATGTTTGATCAGTTATAGAAATCATAGAACCACCTTCTGGAAAGCGGAGAAAAGAAAAATCACTCATATCTACCAAGGCCAGCATAGGGCCTGCAGGCATTTTAATATAATTCCTTTCGGTATTCCCCCCATATATATATAATATTTATTGAGGGCCTACCATGTGTGTTATTATTGATCTCCATTTTAAGAAGAGAAAACCGTAACACAGAGGCTTAGTAGCTTTCCCGGGATCACACCTGGTGGGTCACAGCTGGAACTGGAACCTAGGTAGTCAGCTGCCAGTTCGTGTTGTGCTATCATAGCAAATGATCAATTTTACATTCTCACAGGAAGCTGTCTTAGTCCACTCAGGTTGCTGTAACAAAATAGAACTGACTGGATAGCTTCTAAATAGCAGGAATTTATTGTTCTGAATGCTGGAAGTCCAAGGTCGGGGTGCCGGCACGGTTGGGTTTCTGGTGAGAACCCTCTTCAGGGTTGTGGCCTACCAACTTACTGTATCCTCCTGTGGTAGAAGGAGAGAGCTAGCCCTCTGGGGTTTCCTCTATAAACACACTGATCCCATTCACGAGGGCTCTGCCCTCATGAACCAAGCACCTCCCTGAGTCTGCACCTCCCTGAGTCTGCGCCTCCTGATACCACCACACTGGGGTTAGGATTTCAATGTATGACTTTGGAGCTGGGACACTGTTGGAGGAGGTCACGGAGAGGAGGTGACCACAGGTAGACCTGTGTGAGTGGGACCGGAGCAATCAGAGGCTTCTTATCCCCTTCCCTGTACTTGGAATATATGTTCTGCCCAACGGTCCCACACTAGGAGCTGTTTCAAGGACATAGCCTTGAGATATAGTGATGTGTTGTTGAGACCATCTGAACTGTGTGCAAGATGGAATCCCATTAAGGCCTCTGCATAAACTTTTACGGTTCTGTGAGGTAGGTGCAGAGAGCTACTCGTCTCGTAGCCACCCAAGACAAGCCTCCACCGTAAGTTCCCTTGCATATCACACCTGCCGCCTACCAATTTGGAGTGTCTGCCTCTTTCTTCCATCTCTCCCCGAGCTCCGTATACAAGAGCCAGTTTCAAATTTCTCCCAGGAAGCTCCCGAGGTTGGGTACCAACAGACACAAGCATTCAGACTAGAGCAAAGGCAAGAATCCCTTTTATGTAGAAACATGATCATAAGTATTCGTTTTAATGTCCATCATGTGGCTCTATCATGGGTTCCTTAATCACCTCCCCTACTTTGGAATACTTACGTTGTTGTAAAATTTTCACTTTTATAAACAAGCTGAGATAAATATCTTTGTACACAAAGTTGTTTCTGTGTTTAGGATTATTTCCCAGAAGTGCAGGTACAAGGTCAAAGCTAAGAACACATACTTGGCTCTGGATCCTATCGCCCACGATCCTATGGTGGTTTTCCAATCGGGTCCACTTCCTGTCAGTAGCCAACAGCTTCCTGACTCAGCCTGGGTGTCCTCCTCCACGGGGAGCTGCTGGGTGGACCCCAGGAAGCTCTATTTTTACCAGCCCTCCTGGTGATTCTAATGCTGGCCAATTGTGGGAATGTTTTACCCACCCAGTGTCTTCCCTTTCCAAGTGAACACTTTGGATTTTATGAGTTGATTCTTCACCACAACCTTCAAAAATAAATCCGTGATAGTGCCTCCAATTAAACCACTTTGGTTGCAGACACTAATTCATTCAACAAATGCAGTGAATGTATACGGGTGCTGACCTAGGTGCTGGACATACAGGGGTGTACAAGACCACGTTCCCACTCCCATGGGGCTTACCTTGGGGTATGGCTTGGCAAATAACATACGAGAAAACAAAGGAAAAAAGCTGAGTGAAATCAGTCAAACAGAGAAAGGCAATTATCATATAGTTTCACTCATATGAGGAATATAAGAAATAGTGCAGAGGATCATAAGGGAAGGGAAGAAAAACTGAATGGGAAGTCACCAGAGAGGGAGACAAACCATGAGAGACTCTTAACTGTCAGAAACAAAGTGAGGGTTGTTGAGGGGCAGGTTGGGGGGGGAGGGTGATTGAGTGATGGGCATGAAGGAGGACTGGGTGTTATATAAGACTGATGAATTGGGACGCCTGGGTGGCTCAGCGGTTGAGGGTCTGCCTTCAGCTCAGGGCGTGATCTCAGGGTCCCAGGATCAAGTCCCACGTCGGGCTCCCTGCATGGAGCCTGCTTTTCCCTCTGCCTGTGTCTCTGCCTCTCTCTTTCTCTCTCTTTCTCTCTCTCTCTGTGTCTCTCATGAATAAATACATAAAATCTTTAGAAAAAAAAGACTGATGAATAAACTACATCTGAAACTAATGACATGCTCTGTGTTGGCTAACTGGATGCATATGTGAAAAGGGAAGGAGGCCATTTCAGAGAGCGAAACGTGCCGTGGAACTCCCAAAATGAACTCATGGGATAGATAGCGGCTTGGGGGACGTGGGAGGCACGTACTTTATACACAGTGGTCAGAGATGACACTCTGTGAGAAGATTGACAAGCAGACCTGCCAGGAAGCATTCTGGGCACGAAGAGCTGCAAACTTGAGATGTCTGAGCGACAGAAGCAAAAGGCCAGCTTTTCTCTACCTAGGAGCAAGGGAGGCGAGGGAGGGGCAGACGATGCAGGGCTTGTAGGCCTTGTAAGAGGTGACTGCGCTTGCAGTCAGGACATGCGACATGGTGCGGTTGAAGCAGGGGGATGACGTGCCAAGATGCACATGAATAAAGGGCCCCTCCAGCGCATGGTGGCAGGAGGACGGGGACAGGGCAAGTGACAATAAAGAGATTATCCAATTCCAGGCAGGAGAGGCTGGTGGTTTGTCCTAGAGTAATGGTACTAGGGATGTAGAAAAGGGTAGAGACCCCAGCTGTGTTTGGAGGTGGGGGGATTGGGACCCTCCACACAAGAGCTAGTATTTCACATAACTTTTAGTTAAGAGCAGTCATTAAAGGAAATCCCCTGGATGAGCAGATTGAAGCAGGTGGTCTTGGCTTCTAGCTCCGGCACTCTGATTACCCAGCCAGGTGACTGCGAGCAAGTCACGTTATCACTCCTGGCCTCACTTTTTGGGGTTGAAATAAACGTGTAAGATCACTTCAATTTCTAACACTGTCCTATAGATTTTTAAAACGATTTTATTTATTTGAGATAGAGACAGAGTGAGAGAGAGAGCCCGAGTGGGGGGGGGGGGGGGGGGGCGCAGAGGCATAGGGAGGGCCAGGAGCCTGAGGCAGGGCTCCATCCCATGACCCCGGGATCATGACCCGAGCCAAAGGCAGGCGCTTAACCGACTGAGCCACCCGGGCACCCTCATCCTATAGATTTTTTTGATGTAATGCTCTCTACATAGCTCTTCCTTGCACAAGGATTTGCTGAATGCCTACTGCGCACCGGCGTTGTACTAGGTGTCGATGCATCTGTTAGACACTCAGTGTCCTCTGGGGAGCTGCCAGGCTGGGAGAGGCAGCTGCTGGTAACAAATAATTGTGCAAGGAAGTGGTTACTAGCTGTTGTGGTCAGAAGTACTAGGGAGAGTGACAGGGGACACAGCTTGATTGGCCTTCCCGCTGCGGTGGTTGGTGCGGGCGCCATCTGTTGAAGGCAAATCAAAACCCTCATAGGCTGTGTCCTGTGAACTTGGGCTTGCAAGGCCTGGTCATCTTCATGGTCACAGACAAATGATTCCAGCACAGGCCTGTCCCAGGGGCCGCACGGCTCTGGGTACATTTCTCCCTTGAGGTCTGCTAGTTCTACTTCGGCAAAGCTGAACTTTTTTCCTAGAATTGAATGTCATCGGGGGCATATCTATGGCCGGATGTCATGATCCCCCAGAGTGAAGCAGGCATCTGGTGACACACCAGGCACCCCGTTCTCTCTCTCTGCCTCTGCCTAGGGTTCTGGGAGGGAAGGCCAGTGGCCGACACTGCTGGCACTGGATTTGGACTATCCGGTTAGAAAATAGGCACCCTTCTTCATTGCCACTCTCGAGGATTATGTCAGGAATGAGTCTCTGCAGTGAGAGGCAGAGATAAGCATTTCAAGTTGCTCTGGGTTGTTTTTGAAAGTGATTAATTCAGTTTCTCCATCTGCCCACCTCTCCCCACTCAAGGGTCACACAAAGACACAGAAACACGGTCGACCTTGGGGCGAACGTCCTGTCTGCCTCGGCAGAAAGGGACCACGCTGCTTTCTTTCTCTTTGGAGGATTCCAGATAAACTCTCACTCTGGATGGGAACAGGGTATTAGAATCCCAGTAATACGGTGGAGGGAGAAGAAGCCCTTTTTGGGGGCTGAAAGAAGGATGACTAGGTCTCTGTCTCCAGGACTCGCCCCAGGGAATCAAGAAAAGACCACACAGCCCATAAGGAGGTGCCCTGTTCTCCAACTGTTCTCTAGTCAGGAATGCTGGAGTCATTTTTTAAAATCCATCATTATAGGGGCACCTGGGTGGTTCAGCAGTTGAGCATCTGCCTTTGGTTCAGGGTGTGATCCTGGGGTCCTGGGATCGAGTCCTGCATTTGGCCCCCCACTCAGTGAGGATTCTGCTTGGCCCTCCCCCTGCTTGTGCTCTCTCTCTCTCTCTCTCTCAGAGGTGTGCACAAAAATAAATAAAATATTTATTTAAAAAACTGAGACATTAATCAGCAGATAACATTATATTAGTTTCAGGCATACTTGTCATCAGCTTTTAAATTTAAAAAAAAATGACACTGATGTAAGTAATGGGCATAGCACAGGGTCTGAGCTCAACGACTGAGGTCACGGCCTAACCATGACAATGTCCCCAGGAATCTGTTTCTGACCGTTGCCGCTGCCCATTGGGGGCTGGTCTCGTCACCAGCTACTGAGCACCTAGAAAGAGCAGCAGACAAGAAGCAGGAGATCTGCTGCCCCTTTTCTCTGTGACCTTGGCCAGGTCATTACATTTGAAGACCCAGGACCCGAAAATGAAAAAATTTAATAAAACAAACTCTAAGATCCTAATTAGCACTTTATCATTTTTCAAGAGGGCTCCTATTAGTCCCTGGAAGGAAGGCCGAAGCTCCAAATTACTGGTGTGCTTTGTGGGGCTTTCTTTTCCCTTCCAGCATCTTCCTGCCACAGCTCCCACCACCATCCCGTGCTTTCCCTGGTGTTCCTGGTAGGAGGGGAACCTGCTCGTGGCACCTGCCCATGCAGCAGTCTACCCACTGAACGTGGGTGGTTGGAGCCACTCGGGAGGACACTTGTCCCGGCTCCCTCTCTTTGCAGATGAGGAAGCCAAGGTCCAATGATGTGAAGGGCTCCACCCACTGTCGCACAGCTGTGGGTCCCAGAGCCGGACTGGAACCTGCTTTCTCTTACTCTGTTTGCTTCTTCTCTCCTATTGGGTAAGTAGTAGCGCACAAGGTAGGTCCAGGTGACCCTTGGACTCCTAGCACGAAGAGCCTTGCTTGGAATCAAATGACCCAAGAAAAGGCAGTTGTCCCTTTGCTTCCAATGAGGCCAAAACATGAAAACTAGGAGACCTGTGTAGGGGCACCTGGGTGGTTCTAACTCCAGCTGGCTGCGTGTTTTGAGTGAACTACCTAATTGCTCTGTGCCTTTACTCCACCCCAAGCCCAGCTACTCTGAAAGCTTGACTTCCGCCCACCTTACTAGTCATTATACAAAGGGCCCTAAGGGGACAAAGCCTTGTTTTAAGGATGAAGCCACTCAGAGGGATAGTTCAGCCCCTGACTTCTACGGGGGAAACTGAAGCTTTCTGCTCAGTGCCCAGAGTTTCATGCTCAGCTTTGGAGTTTTCTCTTCCAGTGAGTGAACAAGGCCCACTTAGAAACCCAAACCTACCCACCAGCCCCTGGGGTCGAGGCCCGACCTCTGGGTCCGTGCGGCCGAGAGAGGAAAGTGCCTGCCTCCAGACTCAATGGGCCCATTATGCTCAGCTCCTTCCCTAGCAGAACACTGTGTCTTTGAGGGCCTGGGAGCAACTGGTCCTACCTGTTTAGAGTCAGTACATTCTGTTTGCTGGAGGGATGAAGGGTAGAGCGGCACACACCACATCTCATGGTCGTAAATGCCATTTCAAGTTAATTATTACCACGTACAGTAGTACTGTACAAACTCCCCACACACCGAGCGCCCTGCCCATGGGAGGCTGGCGGGTAGCGCATAAGGGGGTCATTGTGTGCGCCGGGGAGGGAGGGCGAGGTGCCTACGGATGGGTGCCAAGCGTGGTCTCCTAGCTCACACACTCGGGAGCGGGGAGGCTGGGACACCGTGCACCTATTTTCTCATTTCCTAAGACAATCTATTTACCTTCATTATTGACATTGGGGTACTGTTACCGAAAGTGGAATTTGTGTCATTCGGTAAAATACCCAATCAGCCTAACCTGACATTACAGCACGTCAACCGGATCCCACACACAAAAACAGTCCCCGTCCCTGGCCAGAACCGGTTCTTTTGTAGCCAGAGCCATCCTCCTCCAGCTGGGGAGTCGTGTGGGCCTGCCTGCAGACTGACGGTTGGTTGGAGGGAGGGTGTTTCTAAACACCTGAAAGACTGCAGTTGATGGCTATCAAGCCCCAACCAGCCTCTTCTGTCTGCCAGAGACAAAGCAAGAATGTTCCCCTCCTGAGGTCTCAGTTTACAGGCTTGTCACATTGATTATTAGGCAAGGCTCGCCACCTGCACTCCTGTTTAGAGGTTCCTCCCGAGACAGTCCTGACATCGCCTTTAATCAGCCCAGCTGTGACTCCACCTGTTTCCACTGCCACCTCCAGACAGAGGGGATTGCTCTAGGGCCAGAAGGCTATGAACTGGGCCGACTTTGTGGGACAGCACAACCAGTTGGATAATCTGATAAGACCAAGAAGGATAATCCTTTCCTGTCCTCCTAGGAGAATCAAGTCCCTCAAGCCTGAAATTCCATCTTTAGTGCACACTTTGTGCTGAGCATTACCCTCTGTGATAATCCTCATTTCAAGTAAAAAAAAAAAAAAAAAAAAAAAAAACCCTCTAGGAGGGCAGGAATATAAATTTTTAGCATTGCAATACATTGATCAGACTGGGAAAGGTAACGTGAAAATCTTGGGTGTTGGAGGTGCGGGCCCGCACGAGAACCGGGGGGAGGGAGTTCAAGAAGTTGATGTACGCTGAGTGCTAAAGAGGAGTCATGGCACCCAAGGCACAATGAGAGTGTTTCCTGAGGGGCCAGAGTTACAGGTCCTTGTTTCCTCTTCCCCCTGAGAGAGACAGAAAAACAATTTTTTTAAACCCATAGACTTCCATGCATATGAATTCACAGTGACTGTTGTGGACACTGTTGTTTGGCCATCCAACAAAACAACATTCCCTTTTCTTTGGGGGACCATTCTTTCCATCTTTTACGTCTATGTGGTTCAGGGAAAGCTGACTTCACCCCCACACTTCACCCCTTTAGGCCTGGACCACCACATTGTTGTACCCCATAGTCCTGCTGGCTACCGTCACTGTTACATGGACCAACAGGCATGTGGCCTGTGCTAAACCATTTAAACTCAAATGTAGGGCTTTTACTGAAACTACTGGGGAAGGAACCACCTCTCTGCTGGTCATGCTAAGCTGATGGAACAGAAGCCAGCTAGTGATCTTATGATGACACATGAGGTATGTGCCCATTGGGAGTGAAACCAATTCAGAGGAGGATGGAATCAAAGCTTTAGAGAGCCACACTGCTTATGATAGCATTCGCACACCTGGCTCTCACTGCACCTGCAGCCAGCACAACCTCAGACTTTTCGGTTGCTTGAGCCAAAAAACGTCTGCCTCTTTCTTAAGCCAGTTTGAGTTTCTGATGCAACAGAACAAGTTCTAAGTATAACACAGACTTTATCGTATGGCTCATAATGCTGCTAGTCCTCAGCTGGTGGCACCCTCCTTCTCCACCTGATTCTGCTGCATTCTAGTGAATTTGGCTCAAACCTGGGCCTTGGCGTGGTCATCAGTTAACTGGGGGGCGATAACAGGACAGATAGAAAGGAGGGAAAGAGAATCACTGGTACGGAAGAACTTTGCTTTCCTGGGAAGGAACAAGCTGTAGAAATCCTCAGTCTTAAGTGACAAAGGTGGACTCCCCATCTTGTCCCGGAGAGGATTCTGGAGCTTTGCTGCTTGACGTGAGATCCCTGGACCAGCAGTGCATGCAGCACCTGAACTTGTGAGAGCTAAAGAATCTCAGCCTTATCCCGGACCCACGAATCAGAATGTATGTTTTCACAAGGGGTGAACATAGGTGATTGGGGTGATTGGTTAGTGTAGGAAAGGCAGGGAAGCACTGCTCAAGAGACTCCAGAAAGCCGGGCCCCCAGAAACGCTGTACCCATTTCCTATGCCAGGGTCCCATGCCTAGTCTCAGCTCCCTCACTTTCAGAAAGTGAAAAAAATACTTGTCCCTTCAATCCCCACGTTTCACAGAGGGGTAAACGAAGGCTGAGGAGTACAATGACTTGTCCAGGGTCAGAATCAGCTGCTCAGTCAGATGAAAAGCATGTGTTCTGAAAATCTTGGTGACCTTGGGTTAGGCAAAGATTTTGATGCAATACCAAGCAAGATCTATCAACAAAAAAATAGATTAAAAAATACAAAATTAAAACCTTGTACTCTTCAAAAGATACTATTAAGAAAATTAAGACAGTCTGTACTATGGTAGAAAATATTTGCAAAACACATGCTTGATAGAGGGCTTTTTTATCCTTTCGAACTCAACATTAGGAAAACAACCCATTAAAAATGGCAAAAACTTTTAAAAATAGATGACTTCACAGGAAAAAAATTATACCGATGGCAGATAACCACAGAAAAACATGCACAAAGTCTTGAGAGGTTAGGGAAGTGTACATAAAACCACAATGAGATACCTGTACATACCTACTAGGTTGGCAAAAACAAAACAACGGACAGCACCAAGTTCAGCGAAGAGATCGCAAGAAACTAAGATGTTCACACGTGGCCAGCAAGATGGCAAAAATGGAACAGCCACTTGGGAAACAATTTGGTAGCTTCTTACAAATGCCAACAGATATGTATCGTAGGACTAAGAGGTTCCATCCCTAGGTGTTTATCCAAGAGAAACGAAAACTTACATTCACGTGTGGAACAAAAAAAATGTACTTTGTGAACATTTATGGGGGCTTTTGTTGCAACAACCAAACTGTGGAAATAACCCGAATCTCTTTCCACTAGGGCCTGGATAGATGAACTGTGGTATATCCACAAAATGGAATATTCCTCAGCGATAAAAAGGAATGGGGTGGGAGGGTGGGGAAGGACCACGGGCACATCTCAGAAGCATTGTCCTGAACCAAGAAAGCTAGACTCAAGGCTATGTCCTGCAGGATCCCACTCACAGGACCTTGTAGGAGAAGCAGATCTATAGGCATGAAAATCCCATCGGCGAGTGCCAGGAGCTGAGGTGGACAGGGGTGATCATCAAGTGGCCACGTTCCTTGCTAGGGCCACCATAACAGAGTGCCACCAACCGGGTGGCTTAAATGACAGAAATTAACTGTCTCACGGGTCTGGAGACCAGAAGTCTGCAGTCAAGGTGCTGGCCGGGCTGTCCTCCCGAGGGCTGAGAGGGGAGGACTGCGCCAGGCCTCTCTCTTTGGCTTGCATTTGGCTGTCTTCGTGTCTACACGGCCCTCTCTGGCTGTGTGTGTGTCTCCAGGTTTCTCCTTTTTGTAAGGACCAGTCATGTTGGATTAGAACCCACTCTGAAGACCTCATTTGAACTTGATTACTTCTGTAAAGACCCGATTTCCACTTAAGATCACAGTCTGAGGCACCGGGGCTTAGGAGCTCATCATATGAATTTTGCAGGGATGCAATTCAACCCATGACAGGGGCACAAGGGAACTTTGGGGGGCTGTGGAACTGTTGCGTGTTTTAATCGTTGGGGGGGCCTCAGGTACGTATGCATTAGTCTAAACGCCTAACTCTGCACCCCGACAAGGGTACATGTGACTGCATGTAACAGAATTTAATTTTTAAAACTAGAAAAAATAAAACAGATCTACCAGGTTTTTCTTCAAAAGATTATTGCTCTTCCCATCTACCATCCCGCCCTGACTCTGCTGTGTTCCAGGCATCTGTGGTGGTGAGGAGTTATCTTTTTTTTTTTTTTAAGATTTTATTTATTTTATTCATGAGAGACACAGAGAGGCAGAAACACGGGCAGAGGGAGAAGCAGGCTCCATGCAGGGAGCCAGATGTGGAACTCGAACCCAGGACCCCGGGATCACGCCCTGGGCCAAAGGCAGACGCTCATCCACCAATCCTCCGGGGCGCCCCAAGGATTATCTTTTCAGAAAAGATTATTTCCCTGCTGTGTGTGTTCAGCCACATGCGGCCTTCCAGCAGAGCACGAGGAGCCCAGCAGGTGGAATGGCCCAGTTAGCATTGCCCATCGGGAGTGGGATGAGGTAAGGAAGGTGTGGGCTGGCTGGGGAGATCTGGTTTGGGACCTGGCGAGGTTAGCGGGAGCCGGGCTCCCCTGCCAGCAAGAGGCTGCACCTTGGGCCCACAAGTCTGGGGGGCTTGGCCCCCAGCCGAGGCCACTCGAGGACACCTGCCGGCGGCCCCCGGACACCAGGGAGGAACACACGAGGAGGCCTCACGTTCGCAGGAGGGGCAGGGGCAGTGGACTTGGCACCACACGGCTGGGGGGTAGGGGTGCGGGGACAGGTTAGAGACGCACACACACCTTGTTTCACGACGGAGGGCGAGGGTTCCAAGAGGTGAGAGCTAACAGCCTTGGAGCCCTTCCCAGCCCACCCCTGGCAGCTGCCCCTGCGCACCCCACCCCCGCGTGCGTGTCTGTGTGTGTGTGGGGGCGTGGGTGTGTGTGTAAGACCTAAGCCACGGCATACAGGGATGCCTGGAGAGGAGAAGCCATGTTTCTGGAAGGATCTAGAGCAGAGTACAGCCTAGGCTGGTTCCCCAGCCCCCTGCTTTCAGGGAAGGTGCTCTCTGGGTAGTCAGCTCCTCCTGAACTCCCCAACTTCGCCAGTCTACACCGGGGCGTGTGGGGGAGCCTGGGGCCCGAGGCCTCTGGGCCCCACAGGGAACCAGCTGGGAGGGAGGCAGCTGGGGAGCCCACCTCTTCAAGGGGCCCAGCCCCAGGGCCCCCAGAGCAGCCAAGGGACCCGGAGGCCCTGCCACCTGCCGTGGGCCCCTGGCCTCTCTCGGGGGGAGCCCGCCGTCTTGCTAACCTCGTCAGCCTTCTCAGGCCTGGGGCTGCTCCCTCTGCCTCCGGTTGGCCTGGCCCCTGATCTCTTGTCCCTTTGGGTTTTCACTGATGGTGCTTTATTATTACTTTTTTAATCTCCTGATTTGTATTTCCCCTGATTTCATTTCCAAAGCTGAAACCAAAAACAGCCTTCTGTTTCTCTGGGCTTAGTTTTCTTGTCCATAAAGTGGGGGTTGAGGAAGGGGGTTTCTTTCCATTAGTTCTGTGTCCAAAGAGCAGGAGGTTTGGACTCAGAGGGTCTGAGTTTTCAAGGTATTTTTTTCCTGTCCATATTTATGGACCACCAGGGACCACGTGCCACACTCTTCCTCACCGAGTCTTCATAACCCTTCGGGGCACTATCGTTACCCACCCCCCCTTTACACAGGAAGCAACTGAGATCAACCTCCCAGGTGTCCCCCCTCAGCACACAGCCTGTCCCAGGTGGCAGGCAGGCCGGCAGGGTTTGAACACCAGGGTTCATACTCTTTTTCCCCTTCAGCTTTACTGACACGGAAGGTTGTATAAGTTCAAGGTGTGCAACGTGCTGGTTTGATACGTGTGCATGCTGTATCCGCGCTGCCAGGACGAGCGCAGACATCGGTGCATATTGTGAAATGATCACAATGAGTTTAGTTGGCATCCATCACCTCACATAGTTCCATTTGGTTTTTTTTGGGGGGGGGTGAAAACTCTTAAAAAATCTACTCACTTAACAGCTTTCAAGTGTCCAACACAGTCTTGGGCCCTGTCGTCACTGCGCCACATCAAAGACACATCCACTCCCCCACGTTCACTGCAGCAACGTTGGCAGGAGCCCAGACGCGGACACAGCCGAAGTGCCCATCGCTGAACGTGAATGGATAAAGGAAATGTGATAACACGGTGGGATGGCGTAGTGGAATATAACGGAATATTACTTGGCCACATAAAAGAAGGAAGTCTTGTCGTTCGGGACAACGTGATCGGAACTCGAGGGCATCGTGCCGGGTGAGATAAGTCAGACAGAGAAAGACAAGTGCTCTACCATCTCCACCTGCAGAGCCTAACAAATCCAAACTCCTAGAAACAAAGCAGATTGGTGGTTGCCAGATGCAGGGGTGGGGGGCCGGGGAAAGGGTGGCCAACAGTACAGGTTGCAGGGTTCCTGCTCTTAGCCACCCCACGAAGTCCAGACCAGTTATAGGTCTCTTTTGCTGTGTGGCCGCTGATGCATCGTTTGGACTCTCTGGGCTGAACTCTTCTCATTTGGTAAATGGAGGCGTTGTAGGGTTCCTGCCAGAAATACTGAGCCGCTGTGGTGCAAGCCCTTTAGGGGTTAAAGCACCCACAAGAGCTCTCTGCTCATGCTTACCTGTTCCCTTCGCTTGTCTCCATGTTGGGGCCTTCTACACAGAGAAGAGCCAAACGTTTGGGGCACTGATCACACACCAGCACTGGGCACACTTTGTTTTCCCTGCCTTTCATTTAACTTCACAACAAACCTGGAAGGCAGGGGCTACGATTCTCTTCACTCCACAGGTGAAGCTGACGCACAGAGAGGTTGAGAAGCCTGCCTAAGGTGACACAGAGAGTTAGCGGGGGGGCCGGCACTCAAAATGAGGTCTGTGTGACTCATTCTGTTGACCCAACGATGCTGTCGCACCAAGACTGGCACTAGGGTGAGGGCAGGGGGGAGACTGTGTGGCTGAGATTGGAGGCATCTTGTAAGCTCTGCCCATAAGCAAGGACAAGAATTTAAGTTAGGAAGACATTCCCACGTTTTATTTTTAATGACCTGTCACCTCTCTCTGTTCATCTGTGCTATTGGTTAGTGGACTTCTGCAAATGTCCAGGTACCAGTCATGCGACTCTTACGTGAGACTCTGGGTGTGCACATCCACATGTATAAAGACGGAGAAAATAAAACAAGGTAGGGCATTGCTCATAGCTTTTCATCTATTTCTGAGTCAAAAACAAGACTGTAAGTACTGCTGTGCTCGATTTAGGTGTGAGCCCTTCACTCTCAAATCCCTGCTTGGTACTTTGCATTGCCCTGGGCAAAGACAAGGTCCTTCGTAAATTGTTCTGGGTAGCTTGAGTTTTTTCTAACCTTTCTTTCCAACCACCAAGGATCTGAGTTACCTCCATCCTGGAAAGGGAAAAGGCAGAGCCAGGGAGATGGCCTAAGAGGAGCAGTGTGGTGGGCTCAGCGGGCCTCACAGACCCATGATGCTAGGGGCATGGGGTGGGAGGGAAGGCACAGGGCTGAGTGGGAAGGGGCAGGGCTTCCCCCCACCCCACCATGACATAAGATGGATAAGTCTACCATCCATACCTGGCCAGCCTGCCCTTGGAAGGGCCTCTCCAACCCCCGCCTCATCTTTCAACTTCCAATACTCCACTGACTTCCCATGAGACCTTCCTCCCTATCACCTAATTTCTGCTAAGATGTCTATCCATAAATTGCCTTACGTGGACTGGCTGCCTGACTGTATTGGAATTTCAATCCAAGATCTTTGGAGATCCAGGACAATCAGTCATGGAACTACAGTCTCTCAGAAGGGAAGGGCTGAGCTATCACCGAATCCAGAGGGGACAGGTTCTCAGGTCTGGGGCAGGCAGGTAAATGCAGATGTCCCAAGCAGGCACATGACCTAGGGGTGGTGACCAGGTAGGCCAGCAAGGACAGCCTTGCCTCCTCTAAAGACATCCAAATTCCAGCTTTTGAAGACACTCTTCAGGCAGAAAGAAAAACAAAACAAAACAAAACAAAACAAAAAAACCCAGAAACACCAGCAGAGTGAAATAAGGAAATAGGAAAAGCTACACTTTAAATGCCATGTGGTGTCCTGGCTGGGATCCTGGAACAGAAAAGAGACATTCGTGGAAAAGCAGTGAGGTGCACATGAAGTCTGCAGTTTAGCTTCTAGTAGTGCACCAATGTTAATGCCTTCGTTGGCAAGTGTACCGTGATTGGTGTGAGATGTTAATGATAGAGGGAGTTGGGTCAAGGGTATCTGGGAACTCTCTTGTTCTATCTTTGCAACTTCTTTTGTAAATTAAAATTATTCCAAAATGATGTTTATTAAAAACAAAAACAAACAAACAAAAAAAAAACAGCTACCTCCATAGGGGAGATCTCTGATTACAGTACCTGTCGCTTATTCACTGTGTCTAAGAGCTTTGTGTATACTATTCCGTGGGATCCTTGTGACAATTCTATCAGAATTATCCTTGTGACAATAAAATTTTTGTCATCCTTTTCATCTACGAGGCATCTAAGGCACAGGCAGGTTATGTATCTTGCCCAAGGTCACATAATGACCCTGCGGCAGAGCCAGGCTTCTATTCCGATGCACAGTATATTTCTCCCAACCAGCCCACCTGCGGGATTGTAAACAGGCTTGTCAAGATCAGAGGCTCACTGGGGATCCCTGGGTGGCTCAGTGGTTGAGCGTCTGCCTTCAGCTCAGGGCACGATCCCTTAGAGTCACAGGATCGAGTCCCACATCCGGCTTCCTGCAGAGAGCCTACTTCTCTGCCTATCTCTCTACCTCTCTCTGTGTATCTCTGGAGAATGAATAAATAAAATCTTTACCAAAAAAAAAAAAAAAAAAGATCAGAGGCTCACTAGTATCACTCACTAGTGTCAACTTGTAACAAAGGCGCAGGGCAGGACTGCAGGGAGGTGAGTGAGACACCTCCTCAGGTGCAAAGTGGTAAGAGCTCTACTACCTTCCCCATTAGGTTGGCTACTGCTTAAAAAAATAAAAAAAGAGAGGAACAAGTGTCAGGGAAGATGAAGATAAATTGAACCCTCGTGCTCTGGGGGTGGGAGTGTAAGCTGGGGCAGCTGCTCTGGAAAACGATATGGCGGCTCCTCAAGAGATGAAGGAGAATCACTGCATGATCCAGCTATTCCTCTTCTGGGTATCTACCAAAAAAAAAAAAAAAAAAGAATTGAAAGCAGGATCTCAAGCAGATATTTGTACACCCATGTTTATAGCAGCATTATTTTCAAAAGCTAAAAGGTAGAAGCAACCCTAGTACCCATGGATAGATCCATGGCTGCACAGATGTGGTAAACACACACACACACACACACACACACACACACACACAGTGGAGAATTGCTCAGCTTGAAAAGGAAAGACGTTGTCACAAGTGCTACCCCATGGATGAACCTTGAGGACGTCGTGCCAAGTCACAAACAGAAGTACCATATGATGGACTCCACTTCCGCGGGGTATCTCCAGTTGTCACATTTATAAAGACAGAACGAATGGTGGCTGCCAGGGGCTGTGGGGAGGAGGAGTTGGGGAGTTGCTGTTCAATGAGTATATAGCGTTTCAGTTTGGGAAGATGGAGACTTCTGGAAACGGGTGGCACTCTTAGTTTTACAACAGTGTGAATGTGTCTAATGCCGCTGAGCACGTAAGCTTACACTTACACTTACCAATGCTTCAGACACTAAATTCTATGTTATGACTCGTTTGCCACAATTTAAAATATAATAGTCGTTTAAGGGGCACTGAAAACCTTGGTCATCAAGGTAATATTCCAATGCAATATTTTTAAAACTAAAAATTAATGTAAAAAAAAGTCCGAAAGGAAAACATACCAGCCTTTTAAATAAAGACAGGATCAGGGGCAGGGTGGCTTCAATTTATCCTGGAATCTGCCTCAGGAGGAAGACTCGGCAGCATAGATCCTTGAAGGACACACTCCCTCGAGTGCTCGTGGGAACCTTAGGGCTAGATGGGGCCTGGAGTATACATCGAAAAGGCTCCTAGATGATTCTGACATTTGGTGTTCCCTGCCCAGTCCCACCCATCCCACCACCCCAATACAGAGGAAAAGAAAAAATTCAGCATGTTTTGGAGAAAACAGCTCCCAAATAGTTAACTTTGACTTCCTGGAGGTCACAGCTAGTTGGCAAATGAATTCCTGGTGAAATGCCTGGTTGCTCCAGAGCCAGAAAAGGATGTGTGTGGGAGCTGGATGCCCTGGGTGTCCCATTCCAGGGTGGTTCTGCCTTAGGGGCCCCTTGGCTCAGCTTCGAGGTGCCCCTTTAGGACACCAAGCCTGCATATCCGTGGCCGGAGCTTTTGGACAGTTTACCGACCTTCCAGCCCCAGGCTGGTTTTGCAATGTGCTTCAGACCTAACCTCTCAGCACCCGGCCGCCCTTTGCCAACTCTCCTGGGAAGCCACGGATGGGATGGCAGCAGACAAGTTCGTGCAGCAACAGCTGAGGTTTGGGTCTCGCCATTAGCAATGCAAATGCAGGGGAGTGTCAGCTGATTTATTAAATGGAGCCCTTGGCACATCCTCATGCCCTACTGGGGTTCATCTGTCATCCCCTCGTCAGCCCTGGAGCTGGTGGATGGGCTGCATGTGCTAACCCAGCTCCATTAATATTGTCTCAGGGCTCCAGATTTATGGAGGCTTCTTTCTTCATGTTTGGATCCCAGTGATCCTGTCACTGGCCCTGTAGGCTCCCACCCTCTCTCTGCAGGTTTTCTTCACCAGGGAGGAGACAAAATTCATTTCCTTCTTTCTCAGCCTCCAGGATCTGGCCCCGCCTGCCTCTCAGTGCATGGCCAGCCCCTCTGGCTACACTGCTCTCCCACTCCGGGCCTCCTTGCTGACATATCTTTCCCCTTCCCACCCCAAGCACCCGGCCTCTTGGCGTTGCTCAGTGGATCTCAACTGGGGGTGATTCGGCCCCGTGGGAGACATCTGGCAATGTCTGGGGACACTTGGATTGTCACAGCTGGGCAGTTGTGGTGCTATGATTGGCATCTAGTGGGGAGAGGGCAAGGCTGCTGCTACAGATGGTAGAGTGCCCGGGACAGCCTCCCCCCACTACTGAGACTAAGAATGAACTGGCCCCAAAAGTCAATAGTACTGAGGTTGACAAACCCTGCCCGGGTTCACCTGACCCAGCAGCTGCGGCTCAAACATCACTTCCTCCCCAAGGGATGCCGCTTCTGATGGAAAGTTCCTGCCATCCTCACCCCTCAACCACTACAGCAGAGGCCTACCAGATGATGCCATCTTCAGGGCATGCCCCTTCTTTCTTTAGAGTACTTATCTTAGTTGTTATTATTTTTCTGTGCTCTTGTTTATGTTTATCCCCGTGCTCTAAGCTGCACAAGGTCAAGGACATTGTTCCCAATCACCTTAATATCCCCCGATCAGAGCAAGTTGCTTGGTGCATAGGAAGTCCTATTGGATCTATTGATGAATCGATGGATACGTCCTACTTCTCTACTCCCCATGGAGGGCTCACCAGGTTCAAGGGGGCACTGGGATCTGCTGGGCTGAAATAGTCCAGAAAGGGCTCCACCGGTGTATAATGCCAGAAGCTGGGGGTGGGGGGCAAGGGGATGAAGGGTTCTGATTAAGCCTCTCCCTCCTACCCATTTCCCTCCCCCCATGCCTCCCCTCCATCCTCCTCACCCTCCCCTTCTCCCCTTTCCCATCCTTACCTATCTCTCTTCCCTCTCTCTTTCCCTCTCCTCGCCCTCTTTCTCTCCCTCTATCCCTCCCCATAAACAAATGCTTGGTGAGCGCTTACTGAATACCAAGGACAATTAGGTCTCAAGTATACAGCAATGAACAGGACGGACACAGAGCTCGACTTCACTGACTGTCCGTCTTTTGAGAAGACAGTCATGAAAGGAGTTATCATGACATGGTAAATGTCACCAGGGGAAGGGAATGGGGCTGTGAGCGGCAAGGCCAGGGGATCTGGAGCAGGACAGGGAACAAGCAAAACTGATTTGATTTGGACTGCTGGTATGATTAAATTTTAGTTAACACAAGTGGTTAAGAGTTGAAGTTTGGAGCCTGGCTGACTGGGTTCAGATACCAGTTCTACTGCTCACCATGTGAACTTGAGCAAGTGACTTAATTTGCCTCGTTCCTGTTTCTTCATCTATAAACTAAGAACAATATGACACTTACTTCATGGGATTATTGTGAGGATTAAATGAACTAATGCATGTAAAGTGCTTAGGACAGTGTCAGACAGAGTAAGCCCTCAACAGATGTTGCTCCATATCATTGACCTGCATGTCTCCCCCCGCCCCTCCCCCCCGGCAACCCCCGCCCTGCCCCAGGGAAACAGAGGACTTTGGCTTTTGAAACTATTGTGGAACACCTTGTATCAGTTAAGACTGGGCTTGGCTGTGAGTGACAAAAGACCCAAAGTAAGAGGTACAAGTTTGTTTCCCTTTTGAGGTATGCATTGCCAGCTACGGTGGCAACTTCACGGTCTTCAAAGGCCAAGAATTCTTCTAGATTATTGCTCTCTTATCTTCAACATGAAGATCCTACCTCATAGCCCCAGTAGGGCTGCTCTAGCCCCCACCATCACATCTGTATTCCCAGACAGTTGGAAGGAGGAGGGAGGACACACCCTCCCCCTTAAAGAACATTTCATGGAAGTTGCATGCTTGCTTCTGCATCCATTGTTTGGGCCAGAACTTAGTCTCATGGTCAAGCTTAGCATCAAGGGAGGCTGGGAAACTAAATATCTTTAGTCAAGATAGCTGCATGTTCAGCTGAAATGTGGAGGGGAGTCTATTGCTTAGGAGGAAGGAAAGAAGGAAATATCTCCTCTAAGAGGACAGTTAGCCATCTTTACCAATTGCCCTGACTTTGCTCGAAACATTGGAAGGGCAGGAAGGCACAGCCCGTTCATTGCTCAACATAGTTCACTTACAACTAATGGTGAATCCAGAAGGACATATAGAGCTGCTTTCTCCTTTGTCTGCAACTGCCCTGTGGTCCCTCAGAGTCCTCCTTTAGACTGAAATCTGGGAATGGATTCTGACTGAACCACCTATTGAAGGGCTTCTCTCCTGGTCCTTTAGGGGACCCTGTCTTCTGGGCAGCCTCTTCAACATCCAGCCCCCATGAGTCCTGATCCCCTTAAACCCTTCTAGTCTCTTCCTCATTCCCACCTTTTCCCTTCCTTGGCCTTAAAGTCTGGTTGTTCAACCACTCTTTTCCATTAGGTTTTTAGTGTTGTGGTCATTTGCTCTTAGGATGAGAAGCCTTAGGATGGCCATGCTCCAGACAGGACAGGGTGAGGGAAACTGGACCCCAGAGGCCAGCCTCTGGCAGAGTTCCTCAGACATGGATGCGCCAGCTGCGTGAAAGCTGCTTCCTTCAGCCACTCCTGTTGTCCTGCAAGGGCATCTCGGGTCTTTCCACCTAAGGTACGTTGGACAAAGGCCCCCTGTCATTAGCCTGCCCTGGTGTGTGCCTGCCCTAGAGGGCATGATGGGTTCTCAGCTATGTCCCAGGGCAGGTTCCCCACTGCCCCCTTCAGGGACCACTAAGGATTGCAGCTTAGAATTGAACGTTCAGCTCTATGGAATCCCCAGGGTCAATCGACTTTGTTCCTTATCAAGGCCCAGACAACAGCCTAGCCCTGCCGACTCTTGTGTGACCTTTTATACTCAGAAAGTTTGAGTAACTCCTGGAAGGGGAGAGATCTTGAAAATCATGGAGCCCGGACTAGAAATCCGTTCTGATTCCAAGACTTTGTTCTTTGTGCTCTAAGAGTTGCCTCTCACTTAAATGTCTATGATTAGTCAATGGTTGGGGCAAGGGGAGTAGACAATCAACAAAATTAATGGAACCAATGTTTACTGAGCCTCTACTAAGTGCTAGGCCCTGGGGACGCAAAGATGAACAAGATTTAGCCCTTGAAGGAATACCAGATCAGGGCAGCCCGGCTGGCTCAGGGGTTTAGTGCCACCTTCAGCCCAGGGCTTGATCCTAGAGACCTGGGATTGAGTCCCACATCGGGCTCCCCACATGGAGCCTGCTTCTCCCTCTGCCTGTGTCTCTGCCTCTCTCTCTCTCTCTCTGTGTCTCTCATGAATAAATAAATAAAATCTTAAAAAAAAAGAAAAGAAACATCAGCTCAGCCAGGGCGATGGTTACAGGGGCAAATTAATTTGAGTCCTGTCCATTAAAAAAGCACATTTTCTGGCTACCCAGCATAGGATATTATGGATCCCCTGCAGCAAAATTCACACTTTGCTGGGCATTCAAGGGTGGGAGGGTAGAAAGAATCACAGGAGGTGGCCTGGAGGGCAGAGTTTCTGAGCTTGGTCTTAAAGAGTGAATTTGATGTAAGTGGTAAAGTGGAAAAGGCATTCCGGACAGAGGACACAGCATATGCAAAGGGCAGGAGGTAGGGCCAAAGTAACATTCCAAGCAGATACTCTATAGGTACCGGCTACGGAGTAGCATTCTAATACACACTCAGCAAACATTTTTCACCAAATTACTGTGGTCTCTGTCTATAGTGCCTGAAAAAAAACAAAAAAACTTTCCAGTCACTCAGCCACTTTGTTGATCACATTTCTTGACTTATTTCACCTGCCTTGGGCTGGCATCTACTCCTACCTCTTCTCCTCGCTCTCTAGTTCTTTATGGAGAATGTGCCTTCTCACCAGGAGACACTTTTGTCATGTTCCTTGCACTCCATCTTGCTTGAATTCATTGAAAGCCAAAAGCAAAAAAAAAAAAAAAAAAAAAGCGAAAAGCATGTTGTTCTGCTGCTTAAGGTTCTGCTGAGATGTGGGGAGGATGAAAGCTGCCATCTTGAATGAGTGAGGTCTTTGCAGGGTCTTTGACCTACTAACAGAAGACTGAGCCCATCTGCATCCTCTATCCTTCCCAAACATGGTTTCCAGGCAGCTCTGGTGTCAGCTCAGCCTGTTAAGACAGCTTTTCCCCTTGTTGGCTCAGATTCCAGTGGGGGTGGTTGTGTGGGTCTTCAATTCCTCCAGCCACACGTTGTTGTGGCCTCTCCACACCTACGTTGGGTCCCAACCTCTCCAGTTCCCCTTTTCAACTTACTCCAGGCTCCTTCTTCCTTCCTCCTGCCAACCTCTAGTCCCCACAGGCTTTGTAACCTATGCTCAGAAAACCACATCTCACAGGCTTTAGTCAGAGGCAAGGATTTCTAAGGGTGGAGTTTTATTTTTTATTTTTATTATATTTACTGATATTTAGATTTTATTTGTTTGAGAGAGAGCAGATGCAGGAGGGGCAGAGGGAGAAGGAGAAGCAGGCTCCCTGCTGAGCAGGCATGCTGAGGCAGCTTGATTCCAGGACCCTGAGATGCTGAGCCAAAGGCAGATACTTAACTGAGCCACCCAGATACCCCTAGTTCGTTTTTTTTTTTTTTTTAAGATTTATTTATTTATTTTAGAGAGAGAAAAGAAGTGAGTGCATATATGTATGAGCAGGAGGAAGGGCAAAAGGAGAGGGAGGGGGAGAGAAGAATACTTCTGCCTTCAGCTCAGGTCATGATCCTGTGGTCTGGGGATGGAGTCCCACATCGGGCTCCCTGCGAGGAGCCTCCTTCTCCCTCTGCCTGTGTCTCTGCCTCACTCTGTGTATCTCATGAATAAATAAATAAAATCTTAAGAAAAAAAGAAGAAGAAACTATTATTATAGCACTTCTTGGCAGTTTATAGGCCGCCCGTGGGCTGCTCTTGCTCACACATGGTTCATTTAGCAAAGAGTGAATGCCTACTACGTGTCACATGCTATGCTCAGCCCTGAGCACCCAGAAATGAACCAAACAAGGTGACCATCATTGAGACCACGTGATCACCATGTATGACAATGTCCAGAACAGGCTTCTTTGATCAGTGGCTAAACTGTTTATGTGGAGCAACACCCCTACTCTGGGCATAAGCATGTCAGAAAAAACTAGCCATTAGCCATCCCTCTGTCTATGAGCTGGCTTCCTCCTCAGAGTTTCTAAAGCATTTTCTTTAGGTAATGGTCTGCCTCTGCGAAGCATCCAAAATAAAGTCAGTTGCATAGAACCACTAGCTCCTGCATTCTTGGACATCTCTAAGAATTGTCTCAGAGCTCAGGAAAATGCAGGACTCCCATTTAGGTAGAAGAACCCCTCATCCAACCGAATGTGTGTTCATGTGACATGACTATGACAAATATATTTTTAAATTGTTCTTATATTTTATAATTATAAATTTATATATGCTTATTATAGAGAGTTTCAATAATACAGAAGACAATAAAGAAAAGTATATGAAGGGTTTATGTTAATAGTTAATGGTTTAGTGTAACATTCTCAGCGTGTGACCCCCTGGGGGTCCCTGAGACTCTTTTAGGGGGTCCACAGAGTCTGAATTCTTTTAATAATAATTCCAAACCATTATTTGTTTGGTTCATGGCTTACTCTTTCATGAGTGTAGAGCCGAGTTTTCCAGAAGGTACAGGACACATGATCACACCATTGTTCTAACAGCTCATGTGCTTGTGCACACCTGTGCTTTTCCATCTTTTACTTCTAATTTTGAATATAATAACCCTCTCTAACTATAACTCACAAAACTTGTCTGTGATCCTCAATAATTTCCAAGAACATAAAGGAAGCCAGAGAGCAAAATGTTTATGGTTTAACTCTTTACTTTTTCCAGTCTTTGACCTATGAATATGGCTAATCAAAAAACTGACACCACATTGTAGGTAGACAACTACTTTTTCAATTGGCTAATATATTATATGTAAATATTTATATAATACATTAACATATCCTTATATTGTATCTCCTAAACAATAATAATAGCACTTCTGTGAGCCAGTCCCTGTTCTAAGTACTGCACATAGCAACCCTTTGAGATAGGAACTATGACAATTTCCATTTTAAGAAAATTAATTAATGTTAATTAATTCACCCAGAGTTATAACGTTAGGGAAAGACAGAATTGGAATTGGAATCCACGCCTAGGTAATCATAAAGCACAGTATTTCATCGTCTAAATGTTGTAGCATTAAATCCTCATTTTATATTTTTTTAACATTTAAGATTTCAATTTTTCACTAGCATAAAATAATGCTAGAGGGGTATCCCTGAACACATAGCTTTTTGGGGATCACTGATTATTTCCTTGTAATCAATTCTTGGAAGTGAGGTTATTAGGTTGGGAGAGGTATCAATTTTTTCAGTTTTGATGCATATTGACAAATTATGTTCCCAAAAGTCTATACCCATTCCCAGGTCCACCACAAATACCTGAAGACTGTTTTTCTCACTTCATCCTCAGTAGCATTTTTGCAAACATGATAAGCAGAGGAGAGAGCCCCTTGCTTTAATCTCAAGGGATGCTGAACATCGTTTAAAAATCTTTTTTTGGCAGATTTAAATTTATTCTAGTATAAATCGGTCACTTTTTATGACCTGTTTTTATCAAATGAGATGAACCTGATTTTTATTCACACATTCCTGAGCTTATGCCCCAAAGTGAGTGTTGCCAACATCAGAATTATCACTTAAAGACTTAATCTAATAAGAATACCACTTGATAACAAATATCCAGAACTCCTTTATGGGCCTTGCATGCGAAGTAGGAAATAGACTCTAAAGATGGGGACCTAGAAGTGAATATCTCACTGACTCGATGACAGCAAAGATCCTCCCTGGCAGTAGGTGGGAGTACTGAGACTCTCTGGCACACTATAGCATACAATGGCTAAGAATTCCACTTGTGGTGAACTGGGGGCTGCATTAGTCAGTGCCGTGTCTCTGGCATTGGAGAGGTATGGAGCAAAGAGCAAATCCAAGACTGTAGAATTGGAGGACTGGTGCTAAGTGCCATTGATTAGAAGAGAGGAAGAAGAGAGGAAATGCAAAGATTAAATATAAATCAGCAATTTAAAGCTGAGAGCCTTTTAGGTGACGCTTAGAGACCTCATCTTCTGCAGCCAGAGGCAGGAGGAGCTGAAGAGGAAGAACAGAACTTTACTGTGAGGAGAACAGAACTTCAAAGCAGACTGAATTCAGAGTTTAGGCAAATGTCTATGCCAAAGACAAAACGATGATAGGAAAAGAGTAGGAGCCTAAGATTTGGAATACAGACATCTGGGAACATGCACTTGACAACCTTGACCTCCCCCCTTGGCCTACATAAATGGCTGCACTTCCCCTTGTCAGAAGATAGATTCCCCTTCCTTTTTTTTTTTTTTTTTTTTGAAGGTAATAGCCTCAAATGAAGCTAGTGCCTTATAAGGTAATATGGGCCCTTCTTAAGATCATCTACCACCTGGCCACCTGCCTTATAATTAGGGTCAAATCTCAGCATAACACTATGGGGAAAGTGACAAGCCTGCAAAGAGAGGAGAGGAATTATATGCCAAAGAGGGTTCAAGAACTGGTTACTGTGTACCATCAAGGATTGTGTGGGCATGCCTAAGAGTGGGTCATGAGGATGCTAGGAGGTGGGAGCACAAGAAGATATTTGTCAAAATGGAATGAAGGGCCTCAGGAGATGTGTTTGATAGATGGCTGTGACCATTGTTAGTATCTTAGAATGAGGTGCCAGTACTATTGAGAAGCTCCGTAGAGGCTGCTCTCTTTCAGCTGGGGATGATAATAGAAGAAGCTTTTCCAGAACCAGTCTCCCTAGTATCAATGATAATAACGACATCCCAGAAAAGCGGGGGCCAGATGGTAACACTTCACTATCAGAAGCCAGGATGAATGTAGTTCCTGCAATGGGCAGCAACGTCACAATGGCATCCAGGGAGGTCGACCTGAAGTCATCTGTGAAGGTGGCTTATAGGTCATGTTGTCCCAGGGTTTCTTACCCAGGACCAGACCTCAGTCAATTCTCAGATCCAGATCCCACTGTAAAAGGGTTTGGGTCTTCGTGTGACAAGATATGGAAGCATCATAGCAAGTATGTACTGTAGCGATTCTCCAAAAAGACCTGTAGGTCTTTACACAGGTAGTTAGTTATACACCAAGGAACGGGAAATATCCAGTTCTTTCAAGTGTGTTGGATACAAGTTCAGAAGTGGTCCTGATACTAGAGAACCCAAAGTGTCATCAGGACCCTTTTCAGAGAAGAGGCTTATGCAAGGCAGGTAATACACGAGCCCCAACCCAGGTTTGTCTCATAGTTGATAAACCGAGCCCATGAGTCCATCCAGTGGTCTTTTTCCCAGCTCCCAAATGTATCAATGGGAAGAATATTCTCAGCAATTTGCAGAATATTTATACTCATTCTATGACCTACAGAGTAAAAGCAATTGTAGTAGGAAAGGCCATGTGTCAGTCTCCCAAACTACACCTTTCGCTGAATTTAGCATACCCACTCTACCTCGTAGGAGGAACGACATATTACTACCATCCTTGAAGACATAATGGATGTAGGGGTGGTAGCCCCCATTATATCCTCATTTAATTTATCAATCTGGCCCCAGAAAAACGGAATCATGAGGTATAACTAGGTACTGCTGAAAACTTAACTGAGTAATACCCATCAACTTCAGCTGTTTTTCACTAGAGCAGATTGACACATCCTCATGTGTATGGTATTCAGCTATTTCCTGGCAAATATGTGGTTTAAATACCCATCAGAAGAGAGGATCGGAAGCAACGGACGTGCATATGTTACAAGCAACAATATACATTCACAGTTTTACCTTAAGACCACATCCATTCCACCCCCCCTCCAGTCCCAATGTCGTCCAAAGGGATGTAGACCATCTGATAATTATGCAGAACATCACCTTTGTCCACTATATTGACATCATATTAATCAAACCTGATGAGAGATGACAAATTCTCTGGATAACTTTGCAAATATACATATATGAATACACACACACACACACACACACACATACACACATATATATGTGCTTTAAGAATTCAGGGACTTGCCACATTGGTGAAGGTTTTAGGGATCCGATGATTTGGATATAATATCAGATCCATACTGGATTATCTTATCTAACGGAAAGGTCAAGTGTTTGTGCTTTGTAACTTATACAACAAAGAAAAGGGCATAGTGCTTGCTGGACCTCTTTGGGTTTAGGAGGTAATATATTCCACACTGGAATACTGGGCCCTTTACTGGGTGACACGGAAGGATCCTGTGGGGATTGAGTGAACGAGATATTTATGTTATAGATAGAACACATAATGTACAGAGGACTAAGCATGGGTGGCTCAGTCAGTTAGGTGTCTGCTTTCGGCTCAGATCATGATCCTAGGGTTCCAGGATTGAGCCCCACATCAGGCTCCCTGCTCAGTGGGGAGTCTGTTCTCCCTCTGTCCCTCCCCCTGCTCATGTTTTCTCTCACTCTCTCTACCTCTCAAATAAATAAAAATCTTAGAAAAAAAAGAACCTATAACATAAATCAGTAAGTCCCTAATACTATAGTTCCCATCGCAGGCTCTTCTGAGGAACATGAGGTGAAGCAGCTTCTTCCAAAGAGACCAAGTTGTCTAGGGCCAGAAGAGAACACCTAGGTCTTGGTTCTATAGATTGTCTCCTGATTGAATGGTCTAGGCGTGTTTTCTGTCTCTCTAGGCCTTCGTGCTCTCATCCGTAATATGTGGGGTTTGTGTTAGCTCAGCATGTTTTCAGCTTCTGCCATCAGATAACAGACAGATAAGATTTACACGCAGGACACACTCCCATGGGTGTATCCCTTGGCACCAGTAAGAGAGGCTATGGGTTCTGGGCAATTCCCAGCAGGCTGGCTGTAACTCCACCTCCTCTTCTCACTCAAAAAAAGAATACTGGAATGCAATGCAGTAAAAGGGGGTAATATAGTAGCGATAACCTTGACACTGTTCTAGTTCGTTTTTTGAAACATCATTCACAATCTGTAATGCTATCACGTGTTTTAAAAACTACTCTTAACAAACCTCACAATGTCTTGACGACATGGTTCAGAACTCATGGCTTCATATGCTCTTGAAGATTACTTTCCACCTCCAAATTTTTTAATTCTGAGAGTGGGTCTTCCAAAAAAGGAACTCCAAAACCTTTCTAAAATATCAAATGTTACTGTGATTCTTGAAAAGAGCACTCCTTTGTGCCCATAAGTTTGAATAGGAGTTGAATGTGTATTCGATACAGCATCACTGATCTTGATCCCTATGTATGGAGCCACTCACCCCATATTACTGATTGCCTACACCTGTGCTATTTCTAAGATTTTTTTTTTTTTTTAGAACGATGAGTTGGGAGGAATTGATTAAAATGTACTGCCCTTTCTTTATGTTAGTGTTTCCAAAAGTGCAGGTTAATGAAAAAAAAAAAGGGATTCTGTAGCCAGAGAATTATAGGTCAGGTGAGGCTCATCAAGTTCCTTTACCACAGACCTTCTCTAATCCATTAATCTACTCTGTTGATACGCCTTGTGAATCTCCAGGAGAGAAATTTGGTCTGCAGTGTTTTCCAAAGATTTTGAACATGGAACCCTACAGAACAAATATTTCCAGGAACATACCTTGAAAAAGTCTGCCTCACAGCAATATGAGGTTCAAAGTTTCCTGATAACTTGAGATGATACTGCAATGATGCTATGTACACTGGCTCATCCACCACCAACAGAATTGTGGTCCTGAGTGGTAGAGCTGTCTACTGAATGTGCTCCAGTCCCTTCCCAGTCCCTTCTTTCCCCATCTATAGCCCAGATTCCATGAAAGCCAAGTGTGGCCCCATGCTGGAAAGTGTGTTGCTACCCTTCTCAGGCACCGACAGACTTTTGTGGGGTAGTGGACCAGTGGTCAAGACATCCAGTCCTGGACCTTGCTCTGGCCCCCAGTAGAAAGGTGGCCAGGGGTGGGACACCAAGAATTAATGAGATAGAATAATTAAAATACTAGCAGTTGTGTTTGTGAAATGAGCTGACGTGTTGTTTTTAATGTTGTTTAGAGTCGTAGTTTTAAAAATAAAATAAATGGCCTGTCACACTTCCAGGCACATAGTCTATGAGCTTCTCAAGAACATGAACCTGGAAAGTACTATTGTGAATGGTCTCACTTACTGAGTACTCCATGTCTGATCTAGGCTAAATATCTTACATCCCGATCGTGTTCGTATGCTACCCCCCCAGAGAGGCCTTTCCTGACTGTGCTATCTCAGCCCTTGTCACTCTCCATGCCCTAACCAGGCTCTGTGCTTTATAGAATTTATCACAACCAACGTTATATTATTTTTCTGTTTACTGTTTATTTCCCCAACCAGAATTTAAGCTCCACGAGGACAGAAGTCTGGGTTTGTTTTGTATTTTTTTGTTTTCTCTGCTGTTTCCTTAGTACCTAGAATAGTGCTTGGAACAATATAGGCCCTCAATAAAGTATTTATGTAAGGAATACATAAATGAATGATCTCGTGGAATTCTAACCACAACCCTATGAGCTAAGTCCTATTATTAGCTCCATTTGATAATCGAGGAGACCGGGTCATGGAGATTAAGTCACTTGCTGAGAGGACATAGTAAGTGGTAGAGCCTGTATTCAGATCTAGATATGACTGACTCATCTTTAGCCACCAGGCTATGCAGCCTTTTCATGCACGCTGTGTTGCTTCTCAGCAGGTCATATCTGGCCTCTGTGGGTACTCATTAGAATGCAGATTATTGGGGTTCACTCTGATGTATTGACATGAGCGGAGGGAGGGCTGGAGGAGAAGAAGGGGTAAGGAAAGGCAGAGAAGAGAATCGTGTCTGTCTCAGACACCAGTCCCCGCATGGACCGGGCTGATCCGGTGGGAGTCCAGTCTGAAGTCTTCCAGAGAGAAGGGATGCAGGAGAAGCCGAAGGAGCTGTCTTCACAGGGGGCTCCGTAAGTCCTGGGATACTCTAAGGCCCAGGTGAAAAGCCAGCACCAGGTTGGCCCCTTTCGGGTTAGCAGCTCCGGAAGCAGCAAGGGACAGCCGGAGCCCAGACACCAGGACTGTCACAGAGATCATGGAGGGGATCTTGGGAACTGGATGTCATCAACACAGAGGCTGGAACAGAAAACAAATGCCCACGGCACATCAGCCAGGGGTTTCCAGAACAGCTGGGGAGGGGGTCAGAACTTGCTAGGCTCTGCGGTCCCCGTTTAATCAAGCGTGGGCAAGTGCTAGCTATCGACATGCGGATCATTACTCTTCCAGTGATTCCATTAGTACCTTCCAATATTATTTTTCTTCTTCCAAGGTTTCTGTTTTCCTTCGTCTGGTTGGGCCTGGGTGGTTCTGCTCCCTAAAGTCAAGCTGGCCTCCTGCTACGCAATCCCCCCGATGGTAACCAGAGGACAAGGTGGAAGTGCAACGTTGATCTTCTCCTCCCTGGGACTACCTGCAAGTCTCCGGTGGTTTTAAACAGAAGACAAAAAAAGTCTGGAATCAAAACACTACATGGAAGGATTCGGAGTCCGCTCTGGAGTCCCACCTCTTGGCATCACATCCTCATGGACATGGGTGAGCTCCAGAGAGAGAAAGGAGGCTTTTGTCCCCCACTTGGTCCAGACCCAAAGCCACCTTGCTGTGCCTACATCCTGCAGTGTCACAGGATTCGAGTGAAGCTGCCCTGAGTTTCCAGCAGCTGAGCTTGCTCTTGAGCCACCCCCCCGCCCCCCCAACTACAGAGCTGTTAACTCACCGCTCCTTTGTTTACACGTTAGCTAGATGAAGTACACCTACTCAGATTGTGAAACACCATTCATTGTTTTTGGCGAGTTGCTCTCTAGGTGTAGTCAAGAAGTCTTATTCTGGGGGGTTCAAAAGTGTTTCATAGCCATGTCAGCTCCATAGTTATGGCCCTAAGTAAAACCCTTGACCGGAGAAACGAGTTAAAACTCCCTATAGGTGAGGTAAGTAATTAAGCAAGGGACTGCATTTTATTGTGTAAATTATACTCCATTTACTGTAAAGCTGAGCTTCCAATAACCTTTATAAAGTCCTCACAGGTAATGACTTACCATGAATTGTGAGTTCCAGGGCTGCAGAACAGAACACGTTGGTCCTTTAAATGCTATTGGGAAAGAGAAACTAGATTAAAACGAAAAAAAAAAAAAAAAAAAAAGCCCTTTTCCCAGTCTCCAGCGATTGAAGGCTTTGGCATGGGTTCCAGGGTTCAATCTTGGTTTTCCCCCCAAATCTCCCCAGGACGGGGTTATGCAAATCTTAGGTGTAGCAAGAGTTGGGCATGAAATCAAAGGGCTGTTTGGGAATGCCCGTAGCGTACGGGCCAGTTGCTGGGGTACTGTCCCCTCTCCTGGACGGTTCTGCGTCTCCCTTCCCTGGACACAAGAGGCAGGTGACCACTGCTCTCAGGCCCACGAGATTGCACGACTCCGCGAGTGAATGTTGCCCCCTCGAGTTGTGCAAAACACCAATCCTTACTCCTGTACCGCGGGGCGGTTCATTTAACTGCCTGCCAAACATGATGTTCACGTCTGGCTGGATCGTCCCTTCTGGCATTCTTTTCCCACCACCTGGATCAGGTTAAGTGATGTCTTTCACCTCTGTTTTTACCTTTGCCTGCTCTTCGTTCAAAGATAAGATCTTTCAGCCAGTCCCCAGGGGTGTGATAGGTGACATCTGGCACCAGGGGGACCTGAGAATGAAAGAGAAAAGGTTCTAAGGCAGGTGTCAAAGAAGCTGGGACATTCGTGCCAGAAGAACTGGCTCGTGACAGAAAACAGTAGTTTTGATCCTGGATCTTGTATCTGGGGCTGAGTGTTAATAGACTTTGAGCTGAGGGTCCCCCCCCAGGGGGTTCAGCGGTTGAGCGTCTGCCTTTGGCTCAGGTCGTGATCCCGGGGTCCTGGGATCGAATCCCACGTCGGGCTCCCTCTGCCTGTGTCTCTGCTTCTCTCTCTGTGTCTCTCATGAATAAATAAATAAAATATTTTAAAAAACAGACTTTGAGCTGTTTTTTAAATGAGGGCCTACATCTGGTGACCTTTCACAGATGAGAAGGACAATGTCTCCCCTCCAGCCACACCTCCTGATTGAACTAAGCATTCACTTACAAAAACAGCTGGTTCCCCGAGGAAGGCTGTATCCAACTAATCCTCCACAGAAATACTTGGTTTCAACAGAGAAAATAAGCTTGCCCTGTTCAGCATAAAGCTGGATCGCACTTGCCCCCGGGGCCTGGAGCGAGCAGGGTGGCTCTGCCCATTAGGCACTACGGGCCTCAGCACCTGGGCTCGCAGCGAGAACATTTGCAGAACCAATTAAAATACCTGCGACCCGGGGAAAAAGAGGAAGAAAGAAAGAAAGAAATGTTATGCTTCCAAACTCTGGAAGTTGTGAAATCAGAATCTTAAAATGTTGACTGGCATCGCTGCAAATTACAGCATCTGTCAACTTCATCAATTATGAAAGTTGATACTCATAAGGATCTCATTACAATGAAAAACAACGTGCGGATTGGATTTTCCGACCTAAAATTTCTCCTTCTGTACCCAACGATTGCTGAGAAGTTGTAACGAGTGTGAATCAAAGAAGTTACCCGTCGGAAATAATTTTGAAAGCCAAATTAGAAAGAGCCTTTCAAATGTTTTTGCCTCCAAATTGGGACTGTTGTGGGTATATGTTAATATGTTTGATAAGAGCTGCCTAGGACTTCCAAGGCTCAAAGGGCCCCATGTGAGGGTCATTTCCCCTTCCTAGGATACTTTTGAATTGTATCTACAATCCGTATTTTTCCACTGACTTAAATCTTTACAGGAAACGTTCCCAAGGACGTCGCTTGGTTCTACTCCACTTATCTCCTTGAATGTTCCCACAGCAATCTCTCGTGGAAGGACTTTGTTGAGCAAAGCATGGCATCTGGCCCTTTCTTTCAAGATCTTCAAGGTCTGGGAAGGAAGATAGGAAAGAAGATAAATTGGAGCACAGCTGCCTTCTGCAGGTTTACTGTCTGTTGCTTAGAGGCACTGGGTTCAATAGGTTTTTATTTATTTAGTAAGCATTTTCTGTGCATTAAGTACTGTTCTCAACACAAGTGCTATTTAACAGTTTTGCAAAGATTAACCCATCTAATTCCCAAAGTAATCCTGTGAGGTATTATTATCATCCCCGCTTTACAGATAAAGAATTTGCTCAAGGTCAGTCACACGGCAAATAAGGAATAGAGGCACGATTTGAACCCAGCCTGGCTTGAGAGCCCACATCACTGGTGTTTTTAAGGTATGAATTGAACCGTATAATCAGAGCCAGAGGGGCTCATAGAAAATGCTACATAACTAGTTGTGTACAGGTATGATGAAACAGGCATCTCACAAAGGAGATGATATTTGAATTGCTTTGTATCAAACAGGAATTTGCCCAACAGATGAATTGGAGAGGACAGGATTAAGACATACATTCCATGTAGAAAGAAAGGCCTATGCCATCATCTGTATGTATAAAACAAACAAGCTGGTAAGATGATTTATTTTGGGAGATGCAGATAGTTTATATGGCTGGAATTCAATGCGCCAGGGAGGATTTATAGAAATGGGGCTTGAAAGGGAAGCAGAGAAAACATAAATATGTGGGTCATTTTGAGGAATTTGGTCCCTGGTCAGTTTTGACTTTGGTCAGTTGAATATTGGTGGCCTCTCCCCACTTCCCTCCACCCAAACCATTAAAGAATAGCTTGATACACTCAACAATGCAAAACAAAAGTTTTTTAATGTGCATGGAAGGAAATGACACAAAGTCAAAAGTCAAACAGCACACGAGGATAAAATATTTGCACTGTACAGCACAGTCCTTTTTCTCGATGTACTAAGTGTGTTTACAAATCAATAAGGGAGTTCTGTGTGGTGATGGATGTTACCTGGACTTATTGCAGCGACCATTTCACAATATATACACATACCGGATCATTATGTTGTACACCTGAAACTAATGCAATGTTATATGTCAATTAAAAAAAAATAAGGGCAGGGGTGCCTGGCTGGCTCAGTCCGTGGAGCATGTGATTCCTGATCTCGAGGGTGTAAGTTTGAGTCCCACGTTGGGTGTTGACATTACTTAAAAATAAAAAATAAGTAAAAATCTTCAAAATAAAAAAAAAATTAATTAAAAGTAAGGGGGAAAAAAGACCAACAAATCAAGAGACAAAGGACATGAACTGATAGTTTAAAGCAAAGCCATCTAAGCCATTTATAAAGGTGCTCTGCCTTCTTAAAAGAAAAATGCAAATGCAAACAAAAGTAAGATATAATTGTCACTGTTGGTTTGGCAAAGATCAAAAGGTTTGGTAACACACTGGCCCAGCCAGTGTGTGGGAAACAGCCATGTAGAGACACTGTTGGTAGGAGGGTCAATTGGCAAAACCTTTGTGAAGATAATTGGGCAGATTCTCTCAACACTACACACATACGGATTTTTTCCCCCGGACAATTCTACTCCTAGGAATTCATTCGGCAAGTACATCCGCACATGGATATGGTGTTGTGCATACCAGGACATGTATGTTACAAGATTGCTTGTGATAGGGAGAGATTGGGGCGGGGGGGACTACATCTTTTTCACTAACAAACTGGTTAAATCCATTATGGGGCAACTACACAGTAGAATTCTTTGCTGTCTTTAAAAAGAGCGAGTCTGTCCCATACCTATTGATACACCAAAATCTTCCACATACAGTGGGAAAAGCAAGATAGAGAATATTGGGTTAGGTTTTCACCATCTGTATGAGCATGCATGTTTCGGGAAATGGGAATGGATTAAATGCTTCTGGAAGAATCATGAGAAGCTGGTAACCCTGGGTGCCCCTTGGGAAGGAAACGGGGACAGCTGGGAAGAGAGAGATTATGAACATTTATTTTTTTGTTGTGTAAGTTTGGTGTCTTTTGAGTGTTTGCCATGTGTTTCCTATTTTTTATTTATTTTAATTTTTTAAAAAAGATTCTATCCATTTATTCACGAGAGACACAGAGAAAGAGGCAGAGACATAGACAGAGGGAGAAACAGGCTCCCTGTGGGGAGCCAGATGTGGGGCTGGATCCCAGGACCCTGGGATCACACCCTGGGCAGAAGGCAGATGCTCAACCGCTGAGCCACCCAGGGCCCCACACCCCATTTTTTATTTTAATATTTTGCTTTGTATTATCTGATTCCAAATTGTTAAGTTTTAAAATGTTGGTTGACCACCCCCTCTATCCCCCTGCCGCACCACTGCATTGTTTTGCATTTGGTAGGAAGATCAACTGGTAGATATTCCATGGATTTAACTTCCCATAAAACTCCAAACTAAAACCTCTTGACTTCTTTGTGTGACGCTGGTCATCAGCCTTCCTGCAGGACAGGCCGCTGGCAGAGAAGGTGTGTGTCCCCGCGAAGGCGTGCAGCGGAGCTCGTTGGAAGATTTCTGTCTCAACACCCTTCCAAATGTTGGCCTTCTCTGACTTAAGCCCAGAGATAAAGACTGTGAAACTTCTGTCTGGCCAGTTTTGGTTGTAACCAAGCGAGTGCTTTCTAGCATGTAAATAATTGTCACCAGCTCTCATCAAAGCAAGGCTCAGTTTTGCTGAAAGGGATGAATTCATATACTTCTTTTTAATGAAATATGTGGTATCAATGTCCTTTGCTTTCATAGGCTTATGTAACCACCGAGGGACTGATTTCTTCCCTTAATAAGATGAGTGCAGAAGACCCAAGTGTGTTCATTTAAAAGAGGCTGTGTTGAGACCTCTCAAGGTATAATTAATAAAGAGAATAAAGGATCAAACATTATTTCCACTGACAAAGCCAGGCCCTTCTAATTAGTCAAAACTGCCCAGTGGCCTTGCAATATTTTCTTTGCCAGGAGACAACTCCTAACCTAAATGTTTAAGTGACTTCTTGTTGAGCTGGTTTCGGAGGATTAAGCTTTAGTGTAATTTCATCTTTCCCAGGTGTGAGACACTTGTGTGTGCAGTAATATGATTCTGTTCTGTCAGGGAAAACAGGGTGTCTTTGTCAGCACTGTTTGACGGAGTCAAAGCCCTGAATCATGACCTCACTCTCGGCAGGCCTAAGCCCTGTGTGGTTACCACTTGCTCTTCCGTCAGGAGATTCGAGGGTTTGCGGGCTGGCACGTGGTCATGTTGATGAGCAGAGTGGAGATGGTGCGAGCCACTGGCCCAACTGGACTTCAGAAAGCGTCTGATTCCTTTGGATTTAGCTTCTAAGGGCTGAGCAGTAGTGTCTCTATTTTCATCAAGGGTGAAAAACAAAATGCTCAGTAATTAATGTGTGTCTGCTTTAGCTAGTAGTTAGGTTAATCGTTTTTCTGACTCCTTGGATGATGTTCTCAATAATGGTTTCTTGCTCAATGTTTGCATTTTTGATGTGTAATGTGTACTCTAAGTATTATCTACCACCGAATAACAATAATAGCTAAATTTATTGAGTTCTAAGAAGAGCTGGGTACTGTTCGATGTGCTTCATGGATTATTGCACCTGATGCATACCGCTGTAATGATCATGTCCATTTTACAGATTGAGAAGTGAAATTCAGGGCAAGGTAAGTAATCTGACCAAGGACGTGAGGCTGATAAATGGTGGACGTGGGATTCAAACCCAGGTGTATGGATCCAGCATTTTAGCACATAACCACAAAGTTATTTACCTCCATTTATCACATGCCAGACACATGAAACCCTGAGACACAATGATTGTCATCCCCACTTTACAGATGGACAAATAGAGTCTCAGAGAGCTGAAATAAGCTACCCAGGTCACACAGGGAGTAAATGGCTAAGGCCAGCTAACTTGGATCCAAATCTGAGTTCTTAACTCACAAATCATCTGACCAAGAAAGGTGCATCTATTCCTATCTTGGTCCACATGGAGCACATGCGATGGGCGGACAGGTATGGGCCGTGTTGCCATTTGTCTGCACCTGTCCACAGAGGGAGTCACAGCAAATGAGAGACAGTTGTACTCGGAGCTGGGATTATAAAAATGTGTTACTGTTCAGTCTTGCTCTTACAGTAGCAAGGAGTAGAAAAGAGTCTCAAGGGCTGGAACTTTAAACATTATAGGTCAAACCCCTCATTTCCCAGATGGCGAACTATTGCTTCAGAGGCAGAAAGCAGCTTAGGTGAAGTCAAAGAGGAAATATTCATGGTCTCACTGGAGTTAGAACCAAAGCCTCCTGACCCAGTCTAGCGGTCTTTTACACCTTTGTGTTACTGCAGAGTTTCCCTGAACCTTGGATTGCAAAAACACCATTTGGGCCTGGTTCCTCATCGCATGGTTTTAAGGGTCAGCCCTGTTCTCTCGTGTCAGTACTTAAAAGTTCTTTTTCTGAAGCCTCTATACAGTTAGCCCAAACCATACGAATTTGACACAATTATGTGTCAAAAAGATTGAATAGAATGGATGTATTGTGATTCTAGCTGATAGGTGTTCATTTAGAGAGTAGCAAGGAGCATAGTCAGCCTTGAATTTAGTAAATCAAAAAAATCATGTTCTTTACTTGGATGGCTTCTTTATCCAAATGTGCCCCCAAACCTGTGTGGATACTTCAGTCTTCTCTTGTCACCCAGAAAGAAACACGGAGCAGCCTGAGAAGAATAGAGGAGGACACCATAACGAAGGCTTTCCCAAGGCTACCAGTGAGATGAGCTGTTAATGCCTCTGGGTTCTTGGCAATTAAACTTTAAGATATGCCTTAATGCCACCATCAGTCCCACCAAAACCAGGTCAAACTTCCTTCTCCTACATTCTCATACTACCCCATAGACCTGTTTTGGAGCATTACACTTTTTTTATTTACTTGTAAGATGATTTGCCTAATTTCTTTCAACTCTGGGAGGGCAGGAACCTGACTGGTGTTGCTTACACTGCATCTCCAGTACTTAGCACCATAACCAGCACACAGCAAATGCTCATCAAATACATGTTGAACAAATGAATGAGCAAAAATTAAAATGCAATGTTTGTTTTATTCCTATCCTCACGACCCAGCAACCTAATGTCAAGATTTTTTATTTAAATTTAAATCTCACGGTGGAAATCTGTAGAAAAATCCATTTTATCACTGTAATGGGCTGGACTGTCCCATGACCAGCCAATGACCTATACCAGGTATCAATATACTCAGAAGGTGGCCCTGGCAAGGACTCTCCTTGAAATTTCATTGTATGGCCATGAGGCTAATATGTAGATTAACGTAATTGGGCCTTAAGTTTTGGGATCTTTAAGATCTACCAGCCAGACATCACTATAAACACTTGTTCCTCTTCCTTTCTGTTGGGGTGAACATTCTGGCAATTCCACTCCTGCCCCTCTGCTGCCCTGGCTGGCACAGATGCACACGCAGTAGGTCAAAGGTAGGCCCAGTGGTAAATCCAGCCATGTGAACATGGGCTGGTAAAGCCATTTCGGAAATGGAAGGTCCAGTCCCCCTTAGTTCATTAGGATAAGAGCTAGGACCAACTGGAACACAGTAGAAGATGCTCTAGAATAGATTTGGGATGGGAGGGGGGTCTTAGGAAAGTGTCATGGTAGAGAATGAGGCTTTTAGTGTTTGTTCTATTTGCCTAAGCTAAGGCATAGAAAGATGGGACGCCTGGGTGGCTCAGTGGTTGAGCGTCTGCCTTTGGCTCAGGGCTTGATCCCAAGACCCTGGGATCGAGTCCCACATCGGGCTCCTTGCATGGAGCCTGCTTCTCCCTCTGCCTATGTTTCTGCCTCTTGTGTCTCTCATGAATAAATAAATAAAATCTTAAAAAAAAAAAGAAAGAAAGAAAGAGAGAAAGAATGGTCCTTCCCCAGTTGGAATAAGGACTGTGTGATTTGGAACCCTAACTGCTCTTAATTGCCTGGCAATCTTCTGGACAAGATCATTATCTGCAGACTGGGCAGACTGGAAGGTAGAGCCTTCTCCACTGACATCTCAGATGATCCTCTCTGCTTATGGAACATGAGAAAGTCAGGTCCTGGGAAATAGCTGAGACAGATTGCTTGTTTGAGAAACCAACTCATCAAACAGGACCTAATTGGTCTAAGTTCGAGCTGAAGTTGACAACCAGAAATCCCTGTGTCTGTTCTTACACACCGAATTTCTCTGAGTGTTCCCAGAAAAGGGGCTTATCTTTAACCCTCCGACATCAGGCTTTCATTTTCCAGTCTTCCCCAAGTGCAGCCCTCTCCCTTTTGGGATCTGTGTTTGTCAGTGCTTTCTATGCTGGCCCTACTGTTTCTTTTGACAGTTCTGTCCCAATACCCTGCCTCCAAGGTCCAAGCAAGGGCAAGAGAAAAATATTTTGCGGCCTTCTACCTTGGAGTGAGTCTCATGCTTGATTTATTCTTGTTCTACACTGGCTGTGTGAGACAGAGTCCAGTTCAGCCCTAAGTTCTGAGTTGTGAGAACCTGGATATATACTTTGCTTCGATTTCCAGCTGTGTGACTGACCACATCCTCTAAGCTATAAGGTTGAGGCATCTGAGCGCTGAATGGTGGCCTTAAATTATTATCACAAATGTCCCCTGTATTGCCCCCTCTTCCTACATCTTATCAGAGGGGTGTGTAGTGGAGGACTGTTGGTCTGAGATACAGTCAGATGCTAGAACTTCTTATGAAGAGCCTGTTGGATTTTAAAGTTTAAGGACTTCAGGCAAATTTTTTAGAATACACTGATTCTCCTTTTTGCCAAATTCAAAGGTGTCAAAAAAAACCAACCCCAAAACAGAAGAAAAAAACAAACCCCTATTTATTAAGCAGTATACTGAGTACTTTGCATACGTGATCTCACTTATATAGCCCTTAAAGAAGGCATTTTAGTGCCCACCAAAGTCACATTCACAGTAAATGAAGGAGGCAGGACCCAAAGTTTATTTTTCAGAAATTAAGTTCATATTCTTTTTTTAAGTTCATATTCTTAACAACATCATGCTATATATATTTTTTCTCAATCTTACTCTTGATTTTTCTACAGCAGATGATCTTTTGCCTTCTCTTTTCCTTTTGAAACTCTCACATTTTAAACTGGATGCTATGCTTTTCTGATTTCCACTCTTCCACTCCCTCTTTCTCTGTTTCCCACGTTGGTTTATTTTTTCTCTTTTAGACTCTAGAATGTGCCCCCCCAAAACTCAATCTTTCTCCTTGCCTTTGGAAAGATCACCTATACTCATGGCTTCAATTAATCCTTCTATGATCTCACCAGATTCTGAATACCATGACAACAGAGACCAGCTCTGTCCTATTTACTGAAAATCGCAAGCATCTTGCAGAATGCTCGACATATAGTAGGTGATCAATAAATATTGTTAAATAAATGAATGAATGAGTGAATGAATGGGTGAGTCACTGATCTGTTGAGATCTTTCAGATACTCTTTTTCCAAAGCTTAGACCTTTTTTTTCCAGCTACCTTTTGGATATTTCCACCTGAGTACCCTGTCTTTGCTATAAAATGGTAGTAAAAGTTTAGTAGAAAAATGACAGTTTGCTGGGGCAGCCATACTAGTTAGACTCCCTCATGTTTTCCCAGTGAAGGCAGCTATATAAACTTTCTTTAGGGGAGAAGGTTGGTTTCTTCCAACGATGTGAGTTTGAGCTCCTTTGAGAGGGTGTCAGTGTGGCTACTGGCTGGAGTCCTTGCTAAGTAGGCATGGATGAAGAAAGATCACTGGATCCGAAGTGACCGGTAGCTCATTTGAAGGTGACAATATCACCATACTCATTGGGTAAATGCATCCTAGTATTGAATGCCCAGGGAGACTTAATTCCAGGTCAAGTCTAGGCATGGAAGAAGAATGAGCTCATAGCCATGAAGAGTCATGATCCTATCAGAGCCTCTAGATCTGTCCCTTGGTTACTGTTTCCTGCTGTGAGTCTTCAAATATTTCCATAAAACTTGGCTGTGAATGCCAAAGTTGGTGGCTGGTTTTAGTTACTAGGGGTGTGGTCCAATGAGGATTTGTTCATTCTTAAATAATTAATCAAACAATTTGTGGGAGGTATAATCAGAGAGACTTAGAGGCTGGATGACATCTACTGGCTGAGTCATGCTGTCTACTTGTTTCATGCTTTTTCTTTATCATGTGCTTCTGGTGGGCATTAACATGTGATTTAAAAATCTGCACACTTCATGCCTGATATCACATGTTTATCCTCATGCTTCCATTCCAAACCAATTTGATCCCAATTTTCCTATCTTTCTCCTTCCAGGCATCTGATCAGCCAGTCAGGCCATTTGTGGCTGCCAATGAGTCTGTATATATTTTAAGGCCGGACCACTTCTTTTGTCCATACAAAGTGGGTGACACATTCATCACTACATACTCTGTCCACTGAAAGAATTTTTGCCTCACCACTGTCTTTCAAGGCCACCCCTAGATGGAAATAGAGTGCAGCTGCTGGCCACTTTTGGCTTATACCCATATAGTGAGTTGACTCATGCATAAAGCAAGTCCAGGCTTTTTTCTTCTCTGTCAGTTGGTGGTACAGAATCCACCATGTAACCTACAGGTCAACTCAGTGTATAACCTCTGGCAGCTTTCTTGTGACCTCTGGGCCAACTCATGCCTGGCCCCAGGTGTTCCACTGCTCTCTTTTGAATTGTGGCTAGGCCTGTCTGCACTGCAACTTGGTGGATCTGAAAAACCCCACACAATGACAGGTGTTCTGGATGCATGGTCATGTGGTATATTAGTCAGGGTTCTCCAGAGAAACAGAACCAATAGGAGGGGTACATTGGTTACATATCGGTTATATATTATATATGTTATACATACACACATACACACATACACATACATATAGAGAGATAGATTTATTTTAAGGAACCTGATTCACATGACTGAGGGCCTGGCAAGTAGAAAATCTGCAAAGCAGGTCAGCAGTCTGGAGATGCAAGGAAATACTAACATTGCAATCTTGAGACGGAAAGCAGTCTGGGGACAGTATTGTTTCCTCCTCAGAGCACCACAATTTTTCCCTTTAAAGCCTTTCACTAATTGGATGATGTCCACCCACATTATGGAGGGTAATCTGCTTTACTCAAAGTCTACTGATTTAAATGTTAAGCACATCTAAAAGAAATATCTTTCAGAGAAACATCTAGACTGACGTCTGACCAGACATCTGGGCACCATAGCCTGACTTAGTTGACATATAAAACTAACCATCACCATTGCTGTCTCACAGACAAGTTCTACAACTCTACAAAAGCACACTAAAGTTTTCAAAAGACAAATAATTTTCCACTGCAGACGTCCAGGACTTGTTGCACTGTAACTCTTGCAATGAGACTTGCCATAAACTACCCATGACATCTTTTCCACCACAGATTCTCAATATCATGGGATCTTCTGGGTCATGTGTCCCAAGCACCGGGGCTGCCTGCACCACAACCTAAAGATTCTGTAGAATTATTTTCTGCTCTGGATCCCACTCCTAGCTGGCAGCCTTCCAAGACTCTCAGTATACAGACGGGAACAGTAGTATTTCCATGTGTGGAACATGTTGCCTCCAGAACCCAAAGGAATCTGCTAGGCATTGTGCCTTCTTCTTTTTAGTAGAAAGCATAAGATGTAATCATTTGTCTTTCACTTTAGATGAGATATCCTAGAACACCTCTAACTACTGGACTTTTAAATTTTCTCCTCATGTGTCAAGTCCCAGAATCTAGTTTATCTCCCATCCAAGCTACTACTTCTTGCTCCTTCAGCTCATTTAGCATAATGACATCAATGCAGTGGATCAATATATGTTTTGTACGATATACAGAAAGTCAAAATCTCTTTAGACTATATTATGGAAGTGAGAGCTAACACAGCCCTGGAGGAAAACTCTAACTATTGCCCATTGTGCATGAAGACAAACTCTTTCTGACCCTCTTTTCTGATACAAAAATCAATGGCTCCATAGTATCTGAGGCTATGTTAATCTTCTCTAGCAAAGATGCTACATCTGGTATGATAACTGCAGTTGGATTTGTGATAATCTATTGTCATCCATCAAGAGATGCTCCTGATTTTTGTAGGGACTCAATCTGGAGTTAAGTGGAGATAAAACAAGGATCTCCACTCCTGCCTCTTTTAGATCCTTAAGGATAGCATTAATTTCTGTTATTCCTCCAAGGATATTAATTTGTTTTTTATTTAGTATCTTGGCTGGGGGCTGAACAGGGGTAGGTGGCAGTTTTAATGATTTCTACTTCGCCTTCTATACTGTGATTGATAGATTGTACTTCACAGGCCAAGAATCCAATGTGGGGGTTGTACCACTACATCTATTTTAATATATTTAGAAATGACCAGTAGGTGGGTCCATGGGCCCTATGGGCCCTTAGTGAGCCAGAACTTGGTCAACAATCTATTTATAACTTGGCTCCCTCTGACTTCACTCTAACAGAGGGTCATGATGATGACACTTTGGGTCTCCAGCTATCATTGTCACCTCGGACTCTGAATCTAACAATTACTAGCGCTTAGATATATCCTCTTTTGCCAAGGAAAATAAATTAACTCTCCTCTAACCAGCTTTATGTCTCATCCTTATGTCCTTAGAGATTTTATTTACTTATTTGAGAGAGAAGGAGAGAGAATGGGGTGAAGGACAGAGGGAGAAGTAGATTCCCCGCTGAGTGGGGAGCCTAATCTGGGGTTTGATCATGACTTGAGTTGAAGGCAGATGCTTAACTGACTGAGACACTCAGGTACCCCACCTTAAGTCCTTAGAATCCCACAGCACAGCCCTGGGTCCTGCCTATACCTGTAGCTGGGTATTATTGCTCCCTGAGGGTCCCTTTCCTCTCTTATAGCACAACCTTGGCTGGATTATTCTACAACTTAATCCTGGTTCCATGGCCAAGAGGGGGAGGTGGGAGTAGATCTTGGGGGATACTGTCTTGAGAGGGAGAGGCCAGCAGGAGTGCTAGCTCTTAATAGGAAGCAGAATTGACTTTTGCAGGCTCAGAAAATTCAGGGAATATGGGAATTAAAGATTTTCAGGGACATTAATGCTGATCTCAATGCTGATTTCCTATCCAATATGCCCAGGTCTGTTCTTTCCCATCAAGAACCTTGATCTTGTGATGGTAGACTGGCCCAAGTTGGTAGCTGAACATTCTTTGCATCTCAGATATTCTGATAATTAAAACCTGAGCCTATTCTTCAGCTTTTCTGGCTCTTCTACTCTAGCTGTTGAGGGTCTCTTGGCTGCCATGGGAGCCTCTAACTTTACTGTTGGCTTCCAATTGCCTGTTAATCGCTGTCAGCCTTCTATTATCTTTTACCAGAATGATGGTCACAGTAGCCATCAATCCTACTGTCCTTATAATGACTGCTACATCCATAATTTTCAAAAGCCTGAAAAACTGTGTGTGCTAGTGTTTTCTCTTCCTTGGTATATTAACCCAAACTACAGTCGGTGAAGGTTATCACAGTTGGACCATCCCCTTTTATCAGGGGCTATTGGATCCACCTACCATTAGATGCCAGCTTGGTGATAAGAGATTCAGCTCACCATCTCTATTTTAACCCTGCTTTCTCAGACCACTCTTGCTGCTGTCACAGGCTGAGTAGCCCAGGACACAGACCTGGAGATCAGGTTTAGTGTACAGAATGTTGATTTGGTGGTATCCTTAGGATCAACACATGTGGATAGGGTGATCAATTTATCCTGGTTTTCCTGGGGCATGTTGATTGTAGCACTGGATATCCAGCATCCTGGAGACCCCCTGTGTCCTCAGAAAACCAGGACTATTAGCAATCCTACCTGTGGCAGGTGGGGGTGCAGAAGCAGTGTTGAACAGAGGGATAAGTCACCCTGTGAAGAAAGAATTCTGGAATTAAATTGTTCCATCACAAATGGCCAGTGTCAGGCTGAAATAGCCTTCTCTTTGAGTCATTAGATGTGGGCTGCCCTGGGAAGATCATGGCCTTGGGTAAGCAGCTCTATAGCAGAGATGATCTCTGAATGGGGCTGACAGCTAAAGACTGTGTCTATGGACAGCACTCATAGAAGCTGGAGCAACAAGTCCTTTCATGAAAAGGGATCTGGTCCTACATCTCTGTGTCCAAGATAAATGTACGTAGACATATTTGTATACTTGCATAACTGTCTGTGGAGAGATGCACAAGACCTTGGTAATTGGTTTCCTCCAAAGAGAGGAAGTAGGCAGCCAAGAGAGAACAGAGTAGAAGGAAGAAGTACTCCAAGGATATGCACCTTTGCACTATTTGAATATTTTTATCATGTTAAATGTATATGTACCTTGCAAACATGAATTTAAGTTGAAAAATCTACTCAATAAACAAAATGGAAATAAATTAAGAATTCAAGACCTAAGGATATATAATGTCTTTAAAAAAATACTCATTTGACAAATATTTATTGAGCACCTATTATGTACCAGGATCCTTAAGCTCCAAAAGTGAAAGCTAAATAAAACTCCTTTACTTATGGATCTAAAAGTCTACCGTACCTCTTGTTAATCAAATGGGTAAAAATATTTAAATTCTACTGAGTTTATATTCTTATTTTTTTTTTATCTAAGCCAACAGAACCAGGTGGGCAGCACGAGATGAATAGTAATATTAATAAATTGAGTTGTTATGGAACTGCCATCTGATTTTTCACAAAATCTGAACAGTATATCCACCAACACTGGGCTTTTTTTTTTTTTTAAGATTTTATTTATTTATTCATGAGAGACACACAGAGAGAAGCAGAGACACAGGCAGAGGGAGAAGCAGGCTCCATGCAGGAAGCCTGACACGGGACTTGATCCCGGGACTCCAGGATCACACCCTGGGCTGAAGGTAGGCGCCAAACCGCTGAGCCACCCAGGGATTCCCCCTCTCCCATTTTTTAAAGATTTTATTTAAACACTGGGCTTTAAACATGCATTTTGTTTTAGTCTCAACTTTATCCTTCAATGTTAATTGTTTATATTTATATTTCTTCCTTTTCCTCTCCTTTCTCCACAAATCATCTTATTATGTAAATTTGTATATGGTCCTCAATCCTTTTCAGAATGAGTGTAGGTATATATAAATAAAATATAAATGCTATACATTAAATATGTGTGTGTGTGTGTGTGTGTGTGTGTGTATGGCATATGGAATCAACAAGGCTGAGGCAAAGCACCTCATGTTACTATATTTATGGGACCATGACACCAGTGCACAAGTAAAAGTAATAATAAAAACGCTAGCACAGTTAGCTCTCCTCAGCGTTCACACTGAGCATCACCATTAGTTAATCATTTTATTTCCTTAGAATTCCTTTAAGATGTAGTTCTTATGAGGTGTTGCTTCTAAAAGACTCTATTTTCAGCAAATATAAAATCTGATTTAGTCTGAAGCTTTCCTCATTAATCCGTTGTTTTATGTCAGGGGAAATTTCTTGTATCTTCATGACACCTGCCCCCTGGCCAACTTAACGAAATGAGAACAACTTTTTTTTTTTTTTTTTTTAAGATTTTACTTATTTATTCATGAGAGACACAGAGAGAGAGAGAGAGAGAGAGAGAGAGAGAGAGAGGCAGAGACACAGGCAGAGGGAGAAGCAGGCTCCATGCAGGGACCCCGATGTGGGACTTGATCCTGAGACTCCAGGATCACACACTGGGCCGAAGGCAGGCACTAAACCACTGAGCCACCCAGGGATCCCCAAGAATAGCTTTTGAGATCATTAAATCAGCCCCACTCTCACCATCCCCCACCCCTGCCATCTTTTTTTCCTTTGCATTAAAGAATGAACTTCTGCAGATTTTCAGCTTTTCCCCCAAGGTTTTCATATGGTTCTAGAACATTCTCATTGTGAGAGCTTGCCCTGGTGGCTTTAAAACAATGTGTGGGGAAAAATTGTGCATGAACCAACACAGCTTCCGAGCTACACGGATATACCAGCATCCTTTCTGCTTGCCAATCCTGGAGGAAATCCTGCTCAGAGAAGCCTGCATCCCCTCCACATCCAAGTTAACCTTTTATTTCACAGGACTGTATAGCTTCTGTTATTAGTCAGACATGGTATCAGCTGAGATTCTATTATGAAAGAACCCATCTTGAAACAACTGAAATTAAAAAAAAAAGCTAATTTGTTCACTCCTTCTGACTCAAAAGGCTGAAGGTGAATCGGAGGCACTGCTGAATCCTGGTACTGAAACTCACTATTTCAGTAGATAGTTCTCTGTCAGAGCTCGATTTTCATATCTGCTTTTTACGTTTCTCTTTGAATGTTGGTTGATTTCGTTCTCTTCTACCAGAGACAGAGTTCTTCTGTGTGGCAGGGAAGATGGCTTTGCAGCTCTGCCTGAGTCAAGAAACTCAAACTTGGAACATTCCCTGTGGACAGGGGAATGGTGTGCCACGATGGGCCAGGTCAAGTGCTGACTCCTGCAGCCAGAGGGCAGGTAGGACTTGGTGACCGTCGGTTATTCCAGAACTCCGTGGGATAGCAGGCAGGGTGGTGGCTCAGTAGGTTTGACTTGGCTCATGAGGTCATGATCCTAGAGTCCAGGGTTGGAGCCCCTCCCCTCCAATTGGGCTTCCCGCTCAGCGGGACATCTTGTTTCTCCTTCTTCCCTCCCCACCTCTCTCTCTCTCTCTCTCAAATAAATAAATAAAATATTTTAAAAAAAGATCCCTAGGAAATGTCAGTCAAACAATGGAAGAAAGAGAAGTGATTCTGCTCAAGGTTCATGTAAAATAGTAAAAGTGCTAGCTAGCACATATGCTGAGAATATGTGCCAGAGAGAAAGTATAAGTCAAGACGGAAGATAAAAGGAATAGAATAAAAGATACATGTTCAACAAATAAAAAAGAGAAACAAGAAAAGTCCCCCCAGCGAGTAGGAGAGGGGAATAAAGCAACAAATAAAATCTCCTTTATTATGTAAAAGGTGGGCAGAAGAAATTAAAAAGGAGAACAAATAGGAAAGCCACAATCTCAGGGTGTGAAAGCATTATGAAAGATTAGAAGTGATAATACACACTTTCGTATATTGTGGGTTTGGTTTAAGGGTCATGTTTTTATTTCATATTGGGACTACAGGTGGTGATTTGTTTCTTAAGTAAATAGGAAAAATGCCTAAAGAATATGGGAATGGCATTGAATGATTGAAGATTAACAGCTAGAAGTAGTTAAGGCCTGGGTTAAAAATCACACTTATTTGTAAGCGTGGTGAGTCAGAATCATTGTAAATGCTAAAAGGTAATTCTTAGGAAGTCACCCGGGGCAAAAGCAATATCCTTCACAGCAGCCAGCTTTCACAACAGAACAAGGTTTTTAACAGTCCTTCTTGGCTGGGAAGGGAAATTGGTTAAGTGAGGTAAGAGTTCGATTTTGCTCTCTGGATAAAAAGAGGCAAAGGAGAAGATTACAGGAGGTCCTGAAATTTAGGAGAATGGAGGAAAGAAGTCTTTTTCAGAGACTTTCTATGCACACAGTGATTGCTGCTATGACATTGATGAACACAGATTGGAATGAGTTCATTCATTCCATTGTGTGATAAGATCACCAGTTAGAGACACCATGTGATTAAATTAACTGCAATAATTGCTGTAAAGAGAATTTAAAGGGCAGAGTTCGATCTGGCATCCTGTAAAACGAATGGTTTTGAAAGTGCCATTGGAAAGTGTCATTTAGGTGCAGAGCCCTTAGAAGTTTGAATTTAAAACAGAATCAGCACATTTCTAAGTTGCGTGAGACAGAGGTTATCAGGAGCCTATGCTAATTGTAGGGAAAGGAAAATAATTGTTTCTTTAATAACATCCTAATATTCTAATATTTTGATGTTAACCACCTCTATGACTATTGTTAAAATATGTATGCAGTTTTACTAAAATGCCAGAAAGAATTTATATGAGGAATAAAAACAGATGTCAACCTAAAAATGTCCCCATGTACATTTTAAGTTTGAACGATTTAAAAATGTAGAAATCAAATGCATATATCTGAATTTGCTGAAAGATTATTTGTTCATCCAGGTCGGACAAATGTCACAGACTTTAGAGCCAAAGGTTTAGGGCAAATTCTCACCTCTGTGACTTACAGGTATGTATTATCAAGGTAACCTTTTGGAATCTGTGTTTTCATTTGTAATATTGAGGTTTATACTTAAAAAATAAGCCTTTTGGGGGCACCTGAGTGGCTCCATTGGTTGAGTGTCCAACTTTTGATTGAGGCTCAGGTCATGATTCGAGGTCTTGGGATCAAGCCTGGCATTGGGCTCCCCTTGAGGATTCTCTCCCGCCCTCTGCCTTGCAGCTTGCTCTCTCTCTCTCTCAAATGAATAAATAAATCTTTTTTTTTAAAGCCTTTTTGATTGTCTGCTATGTGTGGGCACAGAGCTATGGGAATCAGTAGGACAGGGTGCTAGTTCCCCAGAAACTTCTATGTGTGGGTGGAAGGTGGTAACAGTGCAATCACAGGGCTGTTGAGAAGATGACTAGGAAAGTGGAAATGTTTGCTAAACTACAAGATTTTATGCAATTATTTTTATTAAACATAGTAAATGAATAAAGTGATTCAGAGTTTGCTAATGGGAAGACTCATAAAAATTAAAGACATTTCAATAAAGAGATATTAGATAAGCTTTATTGCCTCAACAAGATTTTGGAATCCTATTCTTTCTAATCTCCTCTTTTGTGATGTAATATTTGACTGATTTGTTTACTTATAACTCCCCCTTCAGTGCTCTCCCAAGCAGGGATTTAAGACTTTCCCAGTCCTAGCCCATTAACTATCATGATCAATTATGTCCATAATATCAAAGTTAATATGGCATTCATTCTTCTTAGGTTCATTCCATTCCTGGTGGAATTGGGAGGAGGAGGTGAGGCAGACATTTCATTTTATTCCAAATTCCCACCTGCTTTAATATTTATGGGGCGGGGGGGAGGCAAGAGTCATTCATTCCACAACTATTGACATCCACTTATTTTCCTAGTTTTGCAGCCATATCATTTGAAGGATCATGATTTCCCACCTAGGGTTGGACAGGAGCATTCAGTGCCCTGGGGATGTCTATCTATTTCATTCCTTTGGTGTATCCTTCTTTTAGTAGGTTTATATCAAACAGATAGGCTTACAGATGGCCATCAATGCTTCAACTGGGAGAACCTTGCATTGGACACCAACAGAACTGCCTGCTTCCAGAGAGAACTTATTACACTAATATACTGTATTTCCTTAGGATAGGATACTTTGCTTTTTACCTAGTTTTTATTAAATAACAGAAGCCAAAATGAGCATAAGATTATACACACACCCCCACACACCCACACCCACACAACTTTTTATATTTAGAGGATAGGAAAGAAAAATTTATTAATTGAATCATTCATTCATACCTGAAGAAAGAGAAGGAATCTTAGCTAGCTAGTGAGTTCCACTTCCAGTGGTATTATATATGAAAAAGTTAAAGAGGCTGTATACCAGGGCAATATCCCTTTTTTCTTATTTTAAATGTGATGGATGCAATGAAACCTGAAACCAACAATGAACATTTGTGAAACCAATGGGAAAAATATTTGAGTGATTTTAAAACACATTATTTAGGGGCACCTAGGTGGCTTAGTTGGTTGAGAGTCTGCCTTTGACTCAGGTCATGATCCCAGGGTCCTGGGATCAAGCCCCACATCAGGTTCCCTGTTCATCGGGGAGCCTGCTTCTCCCTCTCCCTTTCTCTCTACTGTTCCCCTTTCTTGTGCTCTCTGGCTCTCTCAAATAAATAAATAAAATCTTTTTAAAAAACCCACATTATTCAAATAGTAGATAAATTGTTGGGGATGACTTGGTCCATATATTCAAAATGGGAAATAGGTATGATTGAGGACCATCTATAAATACTTACTGTTGAAAGAATGAAAAAGACTAGGCTAAGTTCACAAATCACATATATGGTACTATATTTTATGGGTGATTAAAAGAATTTTTAAGGTAATTTTGACTATTGGAAATTTTCTCTTTATTCACTAACTTTCAAACCTAAGATGTAGGTCACTTGAAAATGCTTTCTTAGTTTTATTTTTCCTTCTGGAGATAAAAAAAAAAAATGATATCAAGTAGGAAAGTAAAAGGATAAGTAAACTAATAGAAGGAATAGAACACTATATGTACATTTAAAGGGATAAAAATTAGTCATACAGTTGAATAATAAATGGAAACTCAATGCATCATCGATAAATGGTCCCCAAAGATTTGGGAAGTATTAGGTCAGTAAAGACAAAGATGCTTCTTTGTGAACATATTAAAAGTTCTTAGATTTCTAAGTCCCCAATGCCTATCTCAGAAGCCACATATGCTTTAAGAGGCAAACTCTCTTTATACCCATAAAAGCAATTGATATTACATTGATGAGATAAAGTTAATGTGGGAAAGTGCAGAAGGCTTACTGAATGAGCTTGGTTGGTAAATTTTTTACTTGGGTAATTTAACTTCTGAATTTAATTTTCTTCATCTGTAAAAGGAAGGGAAATAATACTTTCAAGGGTTATTATAAAAGCTGGATATAATGTATTTAAAGGTCCTTACCACATTGACCAACAAACTGGGCAATCTGGAAGAAAATGGACAAATTCCTAGAAATATGGAAACTACTAAAACTGGAACAGGAAGAAATAGAAAATTTGAGCATCTTTAAAAAAAGAAAAAAAAAAGGGGGGGGGCAGCCCGGGTGGCTCAGCGGTTTTGTGCTGCCTTCAGCCCAGGGTGTGATCCTGGAGACCTGGGATTGAGTCCCATGTCGGGCTTCCTGCATGAAGCCTGCTTCATGCTTCACAGCCTTTCCCTCTGTCTGTGTCTCTGCCTCTCTCTCTCTCTCTCTCTGTTTCTCTAGTAAATAAATAAATAAAATCTTAAAAAAAAAAAAAGAAAATTTGAACAGATCCATAACCAGCAAAGAAATTGAAACAGTAGTCAAAAATCTCCCAACAATCAAAGGTCCAGGGCTAGATGGTTCCCCAGGAGAATTCTACTAGACATTTATATATATCTTTTTATATTTATTTGGGGTGGGGGAGGATAGAGGGGTAGAGGGGGAGGGAGAGAGAGAATCTCAAGCAGATTTTGTGTAGGGCATGGAGTCCAACTTAGCGTGCAAAGCTCAACACAAGGCTCATTCCCATGACACTGAGATTGTGTCCTGAACAAAAATCAAGAGTCAGATGCTTAACAGACTGAGCCACCCAGGCACCCCTCTACCAGACATTTAAAGAAGAGTAAATACCTATTCTCCTCAAACTGTTCTAAAAAATAAAAATGTAAGGAAAACTTCCAAACTCATTCTACAAGGCTAGCATTATCTTGATTCCAAAAGCAAAGACCCCACTAAAAGAGAAGAATTGTAGGCCAATATCCCTTATGAACAGAGATGCAAAAATTCTCAATAAGACACTAACAAATCGAATCCAACAGTACATTAAAAGATTTATTCACCATGATCAAGTGGGATTTATACTGGGGCTGCAGGGGTGGTTCAATATTTGCAAATCAATCAACATGGAATACCATATTAATAAAATAAAGGATAAGAACCATATGATCTTCTCAATAGATGCAGAAAAAACATTTGACAAATTACAGCAACCATTCTTGATAAAAACCCTCCACAAAGTAGGGATAGAGAGAACATACCTCAACATCATAAACACCATATACAAAAGACCCACAGCTATTATCATCCTCAGTGGGGGAAAAACTGAGAGCTTTTCCCCCAAAGTCAGGAACATGACAAGGATGTCTACCCTCACCAGTACTATTTAATATGGTACTGGAAGTCTTAGCCTCAGCAATCAGACACAGAAATAAAAGGCATCCAAATCAGCAAGGAAGAAGTCAAACTTTCACTATTTGCAGACATGATACTCTATGTAGAAAACCCGAAAGATTCCACCAAAAAGTTGCTAGAACTCATACACAAATTTATCCTGCAAAGTTGCAGGATATAAAATCATTGTACAGAAATCTGTTGTATTTCTAAACACCATAATTAAGCAACAGAAAGAAAAATCAAGGTATCAATCCCATTTACAATTGCACCAAAAACAATAAGATACCTAGGAATAAACCTTGCCTAAGTGGTAAAGGATCTGTACTCTGAAAACTATAGAACACTTATGAAAGAAATTGGAGAGGACACAGAGAAATAGAAAGGCATTCCATGCTTACAAATTGGAAGAACAAAAATTGTTAAAGTGCCTATACTACCCAAAGTAATGTATACATTTAATGGAATCCTGTCAAAATACCACCAATATTTTTGCACAGAGCTAGAATGAACAATGCTAAAATTTGTATGGAACCACAAAAGAGCCTGAGTAGCCAAAGCAACCCTGAAAAAGGAAAGCAAAGATGGAGGCATCATGATTCCAGACTTCAAGTTCTATTACAAAGCTATAGTGATCAAGACAATATGGTGTTAGCACATAGATCAATGGAACCAAATAGAAAACTAAGAAATGGACCCACAACTATATGGTCAACCAAACTTCAACAAAGGAGGAAAGAATATTCAATGGAAAAAAGATAGTCTCTCCAACAACAAAATGGTGTTGTGAAAACTGGACAGCAACATCCAGAAGAATGAAACTGGGCCACTTTCTCACACCATACACAATAATAAATTCAAAATGGATGAAAGACCTAAATGTGAGACAAGAATCCATCAAAATCCTAGAGGAGGACACAGGCAGAAACTTGTTTGACTGCAGCCACAGCAATTTCTTATTAGACACATCACTGGAGGAAAGGGAAACAAACAAAAAAATAAACTATTGGGACTATGTCAATATAAAAAGCTTCTGTACAGAGAAAGAAACAATCAGCAAAACTGAAAGGCAACGTACAGAATGGCAGAAGATTTTTGCAAATGATATATCTGATAAAGGGATAATATCTAAAATCTATAAAGAACTGATCAAACTCAACACCCAGAAAATAAATAATCCAGTTAAGAAATGAGCAGCAGATCCGAATAAATATTTTTCTAAAGAAGACATCCAGATGGCTAACAGCCACATGAAAAGATGCTCAGCATTACTACTATCAGGTAAATACAAATCAAAGCCATTATGAGATACCATTTCATACATATCAGAATGGCTAAAATTAACAATACAGGAAGCAATAGATGTTGGTGAATGCAAACTGGTGCAGCCATCTAGAAAACAGTGTGGAGTTTCCTCAAAAAGTTAAAATAGAGCTACCGTATAACCTAGCAATGGCACTACTAGGTATTTATCCAAAAGATACAAAATACAGATTCAAAGGAGCACACGCACCCCAATGTTTATAGCAGCATTATTAATATCCAAACTATGGAAAGAGCTCAGATGTTCATCAATTGATGAATGGATAAAGATGTGGTACACCCCCTACACACACACACTGGAATATTACTCAGCCATCAAAAAGAATGAAATCTTGCCATTTACAACCACGTGGTTGCAGCTAGAGTGTATTATGCTAAGTGAAATAAGTCAGAGAAAGACAAATACATGATTCCACTCATATGAGGAATTTAAGAAACAAAAGAGATGAACATAGGAGAAGGAGAAAAAAAGAGAGGAAAACAAACTATAAGAGTCTCTTAAAGACAGAGAACAAACAGGGTTGATGGAAGGAGGTGGGTGGGAATTGGGCTTGGAGGGTGATGGGTATTTAGGAGGGCACTTGTGATGAGCACTGGGTCTTGTATGTAAGTGATGAGCCACTGAATTCTACTCCTGAAAATAATATTGCCCTGTATGTTAATTAATCAGGATTTTAAAAAAAATCTGAAAAGAAAAAAAAATTGTATACTGGTGTCAGGAGAAGGTAATTCCCTTTCAGGGTAGTGAGAAATTGAAAATATGCTATAATGAATTCATGTATACAAATTAAAATTTGTTGAATCATGAAAAAATAAAATAAAATGATGGTCCTTACCACAGTGCTTAGACTCCTAAAAATACAAACTGCTATGATTACTACAATTGCACCTGGCTATTCTAATGACATGAATACATTCATTTTATCCTCACAACCTTTACTTGTAAATGAGGATGCTTCAAGAATAATTATTCAGGAAATTAACATAGTATTAAGGCTAAGAATTTCTCTGCTTATTCTCTGGCTTCTAGAAGTCTAAAAATGAAAATCCCATAGAATTTTAAATAAAGAGGCAGTGTTAAATAGAGAACCACTGGCCCCATAACCAAATGATGTGACTTAGGCCAAGTCATCAAAGTGGGCTTAATACCTACCTAACCTAATTTCAGTTTCAACCTCTCCAGAAATATAGTCTTAACTACATGAGTCAGGAATGTTCTGACCAACATCAGAGAGGCAATCTGTCACTTGGACCCTCTCAACCCTGCCTGATAAAACCCACTGCCCTTATCCCTAAGCAAAGATGATCTTGCCTGAAACAATCTTTTCCTTTGGCTAATAGCTTCTTGCCTATCCTTCCTATATAAATCTGCTTTTTCATACAACTCCTGAACTCCTCTCTACTTGCTAGATGCGATGTTGCCCAATTCATGAATCGATTAAGAAAGCCAGTAAGTTAGATCCTTGAAATTTACTTCGTTGAATTTTTATAATTTAACAGTTAGAAAACTGTATTTCTTTTTTAAGCCAAGTTTATTGAATTTTCAGAAAATATACTTTCCAACAACACAAAATTCCAAAATTACACAATCAGAACTGTGACAGTGTAAGAGGTGAATACTGCTTAAAACTTATAACCACATAAAAGGATACTTATTTCAGTGATTATCACTGAAAATGTGATGATTCAATGATTTTAGATTATAGATCAATGAAATAAAACTAAATTCTCTTTCTCTTTCTGTTTTAAAGAACCTAGGAGGGAGAATTCTAATTGTTTTTCGAAAAATGCTACCAATTGTGAGTCCCATATCTGACCACTTTGACTAGAATTGCTGATGAAATATGTTTTCTTCATCTAAGGCGGAGTATTTGAGCAAATTGAAATAAAAGATGAAAACTCTCGTTTAGGCAATAACTTTACCTTTCTACTTGTTTGGGACATTCGCTGGGGAACTATATTATTTTGAGGTACTTCTCACAAAAGAGAGCTGGGTGGGACAAAACAGCTCTAAAATCAGTTGAAAAACAAAATGACATACTTTTGATGAAAATATGTTAATCCCTTATTCAATCTGAGAGCCAATGGAATGTCCTGCACTTAATGAAATAAAAGTGTTTGATCTAGATCTCTTACCAGTTTAATCCTTCATTCATAACCAAACTTTCCCCTCCTTATTTAAAGAATTAGGAATAATAGAGAGAACACCAGTCACAAGGGCATTTGTGAATGCCTTAACAGAATGCCTGTTGCCCCTGTGCACAAATATTCACTCAACACCCATGTGTCAGATGCTGAGAATAAGCTCCCCCAGAGCTGAATTTGTATTTACTTTTCGACCTCAGCTCTTAGCAATCCACATTATAGGGATCTTAAAAAAAAAATCAACTGGGTGATACAGATTTCCACCAGCTATTTCTCAGCCTCAAAATCAGGTTTTGCAAATCTTTTTTGCACTTCCAGTGGTAAGAAACATACAGTGGGAGAGGTGCTATAGTGTAGTAGGATGTCCAATGACTTCCTTGCATTACAATTACCGGGAGGATAGCTAAGTGAGGGCTGTTTAGGAGACAGATTTTATAGTTTGAGTTAAATGTCTTAGGTGCATTTATAGTTTGAGGCACTGTGGTAAGACATTTATATACTTTTTCTTATATTCTATGTATTTTTCCTATCTCAGCTTCCATTTCCTCATCCAAAAAAAAAAAAAAATGGGACAATACTTCCCTCAAAACACTCTTGTGAGAACTAAATGGGACTTATAGAAAGAAGGATAATTAATATTTATTGAAGTATTGGAGACCTACTAAAGGTCAAACACTGTGGTTTGCTCTTTAATGTACTTTACCTCATTCATTAGCTTCATTTTAAAAATGAGGAAAATGATATTAAGCTGAAGTAACCAAAAACTATAAAACCTAGGACCCAGAAAACGAATAGTTACTGGGGGCTTAACATGTGTTAGGCATTTTTCTTGGTTGTAGTGAAAAAGACAGGTCTGCCTCAAAGAGTTCTTTAGCATAAGCATCCAGAAAATGTTTGGGGGTGGGTAGGGAGGGTGATGACTTATAGGGAAGAAAATCAATAGCACTGTTTTGGGCCATGATGGGCTGAAGATACTTGTTAGACATCTAAGGGGTAAGGAGTAGGAGGTGGAGACAAGTCTGGAATGTAAAGGAGAGGTCTGGGCTGGAGATAGAATACTGAGTCATCAGCATGTAGGTAATATTTAAAGCTGTGGAGCTGACTGAGATTTCCCAGGAAAAAAAGTAAAGATAAAGAGCATGGTTAAGGGCAGACAGCCCTGGGGCCCTCCAACACTGTGGTCTGATAGAAGAGAAATACTGAAGAAAAGAACCACAGACCTGGCTAATGAGGTGAGTATAAAATCATGCAAGTCCTGGGGTCATGGAAGCCTAGGAAAACGTTTCAAGGAGCAAATAATCACTAGGAATTTGCAACTGTAAAGTCAGACAAAATACAGAGAGAAAAAAAGTTGGTAACTCTTAGTCAACAAATATTTATTTAGTACCAACTCTATAGTAGATCCTGCTCAAGGGACCAGTAAACAAAACAGACGAAAATCCCTATCCTCCATGGGGTTCATATTCTGGTGAGGGGGGAAAGGTGAACAATTAAATCACAGTGTTGACCATAAAAGTAAAAGCTACCAGTTATTTTACCTGAAAGAGATAGGTTTACTCCAGGGTGAAGAAACACAATTGCAATCTGGGACAAACAGGCTGTAGCAAAACCATAGGCAAGGGGACAGGGATACAAAGGAGAGACATGCTTGTTTAAGGAGAAAAGGGGTAATTCAGAAGGGATGTTAGGAACTAAAAGTCCATTGGAGTAAACTGGGAGTCCAAAGTGTGGTGGCTCCTCATTGGCTGAGCTGTTGCTGGGGGACACGGAAAGCTTAGCCTTTCCCAGCTGGAGCAGTAGAGCAGTATTCATGTGCAAGGTCAAGTCCCCGGAGGGTCAAGTCCATCACTTCCTGATGGGTCTGCAGTAGACTACCAAGTGGTAGGGTGTGATCACTCCCCCTGTGGAAACCTACTGACTTTTTTTTTTAGTGAGGTTCCCCCTTATTAATTTTTACAATAACACGCTAGTTGGTTATAAGTGCTTTACAACTAAAACTATAGCAGGGAAGAAGAGTTCAAGATGAGGTGGGTAGGGGAGGGGGTTGTGATTAAAATAGGGTGGTGGGTGGGTGTGGGGAACCACACAGGTGACATTTGAAGACCTGACTGAGAAGAGGGTGTGAATGAGCTATGCAGATGTCTGGAGGAAGAGCATCGAAAGGGGGAAGTCACCTGCCAAAGAAATTACCTGTAAAGTTTAGACTCACTAGGATACCAATGTGGCTGGAGCAGAGTTAAGTGAGGAGGGTAATTGAATGAGGCAATGGAGACATGGGGGAGACTGGGTGGAGCCTTCACTGTGAGACAGGAAGCCAGGGTTTTGGGCAGAGGAGTGACACTGGCTGACTTCCATGTTGACAGGATTGTGCAGGCTGCTGTGTTGAGAGTAGACTCGGGGACAGGAGTGGGGTGCCAAGCAAAGGTTGAAGTAGGAAGGTGGTTAAGAGGCAACTGCAATCGTTTAGGTGAGAAATGGTGTTCCAGGCAGCCCGGGTGGCTCAGCGGTTTAGCGCCTGCCTTTGGCCCAGGACGTGATCCTGGAGACCCGGGATCGAGTCCCACATCGGGCTCCCTGCATGGAGCCTGCTTCTCCCTCTGCCTGTGTCTCTGCCTCTCTCTCTCTGTGTGTCTCTCATGAATAAATAAATAAGATCTTTAAAAAAAAAAAAAAGAAATGGTGTTCCTTGGGCACCATTAACAGTGGTTAACAGTGAACCTGGTGAGAAGTTGAGAGATTCTGGATACACTATCTAACGCAGATAGGATTTGATTAGCTAGATGGATAGCATGTCAAAGAAACTACCATAGCAAGATTATGAGCCTGAGCAACTGGAAGGATGGCGTTACCATTAACTGTGCTTGGGAGGACTTCAGGCAGTTGGAAATTCTGTCGTGGGTATTGTCCTTACTTGTGAAGGAGGTGGAGATCTCTTTAAGTGAAGAGGCTAGCCTTAGTGGGAAGCACGGACAGCTCATCATCAGAGTCCAGGCAGACAGGTACAAGCCCATGCAAGCTCTTCTGTGTAATTGATTTTTTTTTTAAATAGAAGTATAGTTCACATACAATGTTACATTAGTTTCAGGTGTACAAGGTAGTGATTTGACAGCTCTATATATTATGCTATGCCCTCTCATGATGACTTCTTTTTTTTTTTTTTTTTTTTTCAATGAATAGCACTCAGGGTCATAGGCCAAGAGTGAATATGCAGGGAGGAAGTGTTTGAAGTTTGAAGAGACCTTTGTCAAGGAGAGTGGGGGATGAGTGGATGAGGATAGGGAAGTAAAATTCCTGGGCAGCAATAAAAGCCCACTGGACCTTAACATGGTTATGTGTTTTTCTTCAGCCACCTTAAGGCACACAGGTGCAGATGTGTAGTTGGAATTAGCCGTGACTAAAGGTTTGCTGAGTATGATGGAATGAAAGAAGGGGAAAGACATTTCACATTCAAGAAATGCACTTATCTCACCCTAGGGGTAGAGGAAGTGGGAAGTAACACCCTTTGAAAGGAGAGCCTCAGGGGAAGCTGGGTCTTAGGGGAGAGACAGGTTTCATTCAGAGCAAAGAAGTAAAGGAAGCTTTCAAAGAGGCTGAGGATATGGTGGTGGGGGGTGGGTGGGGTTGTTACTCCTGGTAAGTCTGTTTCAGTGGAGTGCTGTGGCCTGGTTGGAGGGAGTGGGTCAAGGAACAAGTGAGAGAACAGTTGATAGAAAAATGGACAGCTCTTTACAAAATTTTTGCTCTGAAGGTGCTGGATGAGCTGAAGGTTGAAGGCAAAGTTTGTGTGTGTTTTAAGATAGATATTTTAGTATGTTTTTATACCAAGAAAAAAAAATCCTGTTAAGAGGGTAAACAATTGCCAATACAAGAGAATAATGGGATAAATGTGGTGATCCTTGCAGAAGCAAAGCCCCTGAGAAGGTCAGAGGGCACTGGACCGAAGGCCTAAGTGGAAGAATTGGCTTTAGAACCAACTCTGTACAAGGGAAGTGGCAAAGAAGGCTGCAGGCAGGAAGGTTGGTGGGAACGTGAGCTGGAAAGATTAGTTCTCTTTGGAATGACTCTCTTTTTATCTTTTCAAGTATGAGAGGTTGTCATCTGGTGGAGGAGGAGAATGCTGGAGAGCTGATGAAAGGGTTAGGAGGAACAGTCATGAGGTTGGAAAAATGAATTTACTAAGGAATTACAGAAAGTTTGTTTCGCAGGATCGAGTGCCTGCCTGAGATTTGTGGTTCTAAATCTGAAGTGAGATCAGTCAACAGAGTTGTGTAATGTTTCTCTATCAAGCCCTGCTGTACAGGTACAGGTGCCAAGCACGTGGCTTCACAAGGGCTGAGGGCTGTCCAGGTGAGAGTGATGGACGGAGCAAGGTACAAGGGGGTTAGGATGTTTGTGGTAAAGTGGTGCCAATGTGAGGCTGCCATCCAGGCTTCATAAGGGAGGAAGCAAGGACAGGAACGGGGTTCTGGATAATGACAAAGGGTATTATGATCGAGAGGCTGGAGTGAAAGAACCAGTGTAAATGAACTCCAAGGGTAGAGGACTGGGAACGGAGAGGGGGTGTATGAGATTAAGATTGTGGACATGGTGCATTACTGATTTTTCTCCCTCAAGTGAAAAAAGCCTTAACCAAGTGAAACTTTTATGATCAAGGTGATGTTGCTTTTGGCTACCCTAAAGAAAGCACTTTCTGATTATATCACTGGTTTAGTCAGGCTTTGTTTGGCTAGGAGAGTTAGTGGGAACTTCACAATTGATTCCAATATAATGAGTGCTTTATGTTTTATCACAGGGAAGCACTAGATCATACAGGGGAAATCTATAAATTGTTTTAACATCAATACTGAGAGATACATTTGGCTTTAACTTTCCACGTAAGTGTTACGATGCCAATACTAAAATATGAAAATGCTTATTTCATAACGAATGGAAGTTTTCTCATGAATTCTCTATTATCAGTATCTTTAAAGAGTAAAGCAGAGTTCTCTGGGAGTGTACATAAAAAAGGAATTATTTTAAATGAAACTGTTTCACTGTTAAGGATTTAAAAGAAAAAGTAAAAAAAAAAACCCATTCATTATGAAATTCTTTATTTCACTGCATTGTCATCTAAAATTACAAGAATATAAGCAAATATCATCCAATGTCAGAAGAGAGTCAGGGTGGTCATCTTCAGTAGTGACACGTTAGTAGTATCATGGAAATGTTCAATTCATTAAAAAGAATAGTCAAGTTTCATTTGAGTAATAATTAAGATCAACTTTGTGTATATCATTAAACCTTCATTTGGCTTATACAATTCCATTTTCTCCAACTGGAAGTTGTGTAGGATCCAGCCCTACTTTCTTCATTGATACGGCAATATCAAACAAATAGTCGTAACACTCACACCTATAAAGAAAAGGCAAAGATCTGAAGGTCTCAGAGAAACAGAGTTCTCCAATCCTATCAATCAAATTTCTCCTGTCCATCAAGACAACTTTGTTCCTCGTGCATTTTTTTTTCTCACTTCCAGGCCAAATTCTTCTCATTTTGCCTCCAGCATTAAAACATAGAAAGAATCATACTGAACCATGCAATCATATTACATGCTTCTCAGGAAATAAAAAATATACTACTTAGATAAATTAAATTTTTTTTGCCACGTGTCCCTTTTTGAAATTAGTGAAGCAAATCATTATATAACTTAGGTTAACTTTATTCTTCCTTCTAGCCCTAAACTTGGAGAATGAGATCTGTGTTTCCTTCTTTGTCAAGTGCATAGCACCTTGCCAAATACTAGCTTGTCCAATAAATATTTAATAAATGAATACACAATTCAAGTCAGGTGTCTAGAAATAGTAAGCTTTTAAAATTTAAACCTATTTGACCAATAACACACAACCAAAAATCATACTTCCTTTAAAATCATAAAACAGACTTCATTCCCTTTCATATTTAGAGTATGTGACTTGTCGTCCCAAGTATCCTATGTTTGATACTTACATGGTTTTAGCCTTCTCCCAGGTTTCTCCCCAGACATACACCCCATGACGCCTGACCAGGACCGCGCAGGAGTCTGGGTATTCATTTATCGCACGAGCCATTCGTTCTTTGAGGTCTTTCTCCTCAGGTGTATTCTCAATAATTGGTACCACTAACATATCATCATACCTATGGGGCAAAACAAGCAATTTTTTCTCCATTAAAACAAATAAAGGTATACATATGCAAAGTTTATAATTTTTTTTCAAGTAAACAGACATTCTCTTTATATCTGAAAGCCACTCCAAATTATGGACAAGATGTTGCATGTTACTCTGTATATCTTGCATAAACAGCTGTATCAAAAGACGCCTTGGGAATTTGGCAGGTATTATTCCAATTCTAAGTATAAGTGGCAGAAATTTGTATAGGATACCAAAACCTAACAAAGAAATTATCAAGATCATACAAGTATTTCCTTGAAGCAATGACAATCCTAATATTTTCAATAGGAGAGGAGAAATGATAGATCCAAGAACCAAAAGCATAGAAAGGATTAACAATTTAACTACTTATTAAGTATGAATTTCCCCAAAGCTACAAAATCATTTTATCTCTGCAAGACCCCAAAGTGTCTCAGGCAAAAATAAATAAATAAATAAATACAGGTGTAGTTTGTGGCATTGGGATAGCAAGAACCTTCTGGAAATAACTATTAAAAGTATGGCATTTTCAGAACATTCTCAAGTTTATGGCATTAGAACTTATTTTGTTTCCACCTTGTTTTCAGGAAATACATGTGATAAAATTGGCATATGCATTTCCTTTCTGTTTGTTTAAGAATATCTAAGTGAGTAACTTAGTTACTGGTAAAATTAAGTCCATCTTTGAAGTTGTTTATACCCAGTCAAACTCGGACATGTTTTCCCTTTTACATGAATTTCTCTTGCCTCTTTAATGCAACATGTGCTTTTTTCACTACCTCTGTAATGGCCAAACTTAATAAAAAAAAAGGTCTACATAGAGTTTTATCAAAAGTTGCAACTTTAGGACAGGTATAGGTTAAGTAGCTGTCATATGATAAATAACTTGGCCAACTACTGTCGTTAACAGTATGGAGATTTTATTTCATTTAAGTAAAACAGAGGTAATTAAAAAAAATTCTTAAATATGGATATGAACTGCTAATCCCAAATCTTTCCTAATATTGGCCAAGAGAATCACAAACATATGTTTTCCTTGGGTCTATACTGAATAATCAGATATCTTTTCGGGGATAAAATCATATCGCAGAAAATAAGACCTGCAATCCAATCCAAACCACCCACTTTACAGAGAGAACACTGATCCTTCTGAGTTGAATGAGGAACAGAGCCAGGATGGTCCTTTGATCATTACACGGTGAACTTTTCACACCACCATAGGTGTACTGCTGCCAGAAGCGAGGACAACTACACTTATATATGGGAACCTCCCCTGAGAATTAGGTATGTATTTGAAAGTTTTGTTTTTCAAGATGGACTGAAAAAAAGAACTAGCTCTGTGCCCTGAGTGGTGATAATGACCCTGTTACTTATTTCCCAGCCAGGCTCAAATAGAATTGCAAAGGGTATCTCAAAAAAGTTTGTATTCTTAAAATTCTGAAACATTTAGACTAATCTATGAAATGTGTATGTTATGGTGCATAAACAATGGCATGTTTTCCTTCATGACGTTCTTTTCCTCACAGAATTCTAAAGGCGGTGGAATTCTACTGTGCTGTTCCTCTTAGGCACCCTTTCATACCTCCTTCTGACCTACTTTTCTTTCTTTACCAAAGCCATCAAATGCTGAGGACGTAAATAGCACACATAATGCTTCCTTCGAGACCCGGAATGGAAAGGCAATCTGGGGTTATACTTTCTTTAGTATGTACACTTTCATAATCTAAACATTTAACTTTTGTAAATAGGTATTCGACAGTGCTAAGGAATGCTGTAGGCATACAATAAATATTAACCAAAATCAAACCATATTAAGTTCTCGGCATACTAGTTTAAACTTGTACATTCTGCTACGTGGAGTAACAATAAGATATTGCTGTTAGAACACTTTAGAAAAACTGGCACCCATTTCCTCTAAGCAAGATAAGGCTCTTTAGCAAATTAAAAAGCTCAGAAGAGTGCCAATACATTTAAGTGAACTACTTAGCTTGTACTTGAGCACTGAGGACACATTTCTTCCCATTCCTATATTCTAGATTGGTGAATAATTGTTACATTTTGGTGGACTGGTGGATTTATTTGATTTTATCTAGAAGGTTCCATACCATCTATGTCACTTTCCATACTGAAAAATTATAAAAATATAGAGATCTACCTAATTGAAATAATTGTACGACTTGAATAAATATGAAAATATTCTAGAAATACTAAATTAAACAAAATGAAGCAGAAACTTCAGTCAGGGCTGAAGCTTCATGGATACCAAGTGAAGGTGAGGAGATCTTGCTCTCTGGGTGCTTCCTTACAGAACATAATCTTTCCGTCTCTATAGAAAGCTCAGCCAAGGGTTTTTCACTGTACTCTGACAAATATTTCATTATTCATGTTGCTAATAATTTACCAAGGTTGGGGTTGGGACTGGGGTAGGGGAGGAGGAGGAGAGGCATCTGATTTGTGTCACTGAGAAGAAGAGATATATATAATACTATAATAGTAAGTGGGCTACTATTTAACGTAGATTCCACAATATCTCATTAAAGGCATGAAAAGATCAATAGCCTCTTTATCAAAAGATATAAAAATACTTTACAAATTACTTAAGCAAAAGTAGAAAAAAATACCTATAATACCCTCCCGAAGTACATTTCCTTATTCCTTTGATCATCTCTTGATGTGTAATTTTAAACTCTCGTCCTGGAAAGAGAAGGGTGGCCATGACAGCAGCTTTAGAGTGAGTATGAATCACTGCACCTGCTCCTGGAGGAAGAAGAAAAAAGTCACATGATCAGTGAAAACTAAATGATACCTTTTAAAGAAAAAAAAAATCTATATATAATACACATATATTTATTTGTATATGATTTGGAACTTGTTTTTCTTGGCATGGAATCATAAGTTGGCAGTAGGCAGGAGGGTAGGAAGGGAGGGAGGAAGAGAGAAATAGTAAGAGAAGAGCCGCAAAGCAAAAGGCGTTTTAAGCTTTATCTGCATCAGGGCAATGCCCGGTACTTTTACACAAGCTCAAGATGTAGCTTTAGATGGTGTGAAGCACAGCTATAATAATCATGGAGATCAGGGTGCCTGGGGTGGCTCGGTCTGTGAAGCGTCTGCCTTCAGCTCAGGTCATGATCCCAGATGGAGCTCTGCATTGGGCTCTTTGCTTAGCATGGAGTCTCCTTCTCCCTCTCCCTCTCTGCTGCTCCCCATCCTTGTGCTTTCTCTCTTTTCTCTCTCTCAAAAAACAAACAAACAAACAAACAAACAAACAAACAACTTAAAAAAATCACGGAGATCATAGTGAAAATGTTACCATTTAATTAGGGGTTCCTCTGTGCCAGGCACTGGACAAATCCCCTTTATATGTTACTTCTTGATCTTGAGTCATCACAACAATCAGAGAGGTAGATTCTATCTCCCCGCCTTAATGGTCAAGGAAGTGTGGAGCTCAGAGATGTGAAATAACTGTCCATGGTTCACAGACAGTAGTGGCAGCACTTGGATTTGAACCGAGGTCAATGTGACCCATAATCATCAAGTCAGGCTTCTTAGTGCAGACCACGTCCTGGTAGCATAAGGGGTGGTAGAGATTTTAAGTTTAAGTGTAATGGATTTACCTGAAAAGGATTTGTATGCTATAAAATTCAGTAATGGCCATTTTTGCAATTGGATGTTTATTTAGCTTTTTGCTGGGAAAGGTGCTTCATGCTGTTAGAATCTGTCCCTGAGGTTGTACCCTCTTAGGAGCAGTTGACAAAGTCCAGGAACAGAATATAGCATGATCACATACTCAATTCATTCAGTGGCTATATTAAAGCATGGTTCTTATGACTTTATTGCTATGGTTGAACCAGTTATAATTTTCTATTTTCACACTGTCCTCTAGGTTCGACCTTTCCAGACTGATTTTCTACCAAAAATTCTGGGAATTAAAATAAGGCTCCTACTTTTATTGTATAGTACATTTTTAATTAATTAATTAATTTATTTTTTTTTATTTTTTTTTTTAATTTATTTTTTAAAATATTTTTATATATTTATGTATTCATGAGAGACACAGATAGACAGAGTCTCTGTCTTAGGCAGAGGGAGAAGCAGGTTTCTACAAGGGTGGACCCTGGGATCATGGCCTGAGGTGAAGGTAGACACTCAACCACCCAGACGTCCCTGTACAGTAAGTACATTTTTAAAAAAGATTTTTTATTTATTCATTTGAGAGAGAGAGAGAGAGGGAGAGCATGAGCAGGAGGAGGGTCAGAGGCAGAGGGAGAAGTAGATTCCATGCTGAGCAGGGAGCCCCACATGGGGCTCGATCCCAGAACCCTGGGATGGTAACCTGAGCCGAAAGCAGATGCTTACCTAAGCCACCCAGGCACCCCTTGTACATTTCTAAGAAAGAGAGGGCCAGTCCCACTAAAGGCTACAATATCCCCTCATTTGTAATTTGGCTTATTTCTACTATAAGTTCCCAGAGGTATAACTTTAAACTAGAAGTGGGAATCTGATTATAAATACAGTATTTAATCAATCAAACAATCTAGTGGAGTCATACTAGGTTGGAATTCTGGCACTCATGAGCTATTTATTTTAGGAAAATCTCCCAGTATATGAAACTGAGTAACAATGGACCTTCCACAAGGCTGATTTTCAGGTCTGAATGTGTTAATATATTTAAAATTCTTATGCATGGTAGGTATTCAAGAAATGTTAAATACAACAATAATTACAATTTAGGGAACCTACTCTGTAGCAAATATTCTTTACATTGAATCCATTTTCTGCCTACCTCTCATTGTGTAAGCATTCATAAAAAGAGGAGTACACTGGCTTTTTTTAAGATTCTTAGATGGTGGAGGTCCACTTATGTCCTGTTCATTGATGTCACAAACAAACATGTCTTCAGGCTGTTTATAGAGGGGGGGAAAGAAAAAAAAAAGGCTTATACATTATCAGTTAGAAGTGTCCCTTTCTTGTGTGTGCTAATATATATGTATACATATTTAACTCATATTTTAAATATCTATAGTTTCTCTTTCAAAATGTTTTAGCCATTTTGCGAAATAAAATGTTTTCTACTGATAAAAATAATCTCGAGAGAGTTAAAAGTCTTCCTTTAGAATTCGAAGAAACAATTGATGTGGAAAATTTCATATGTATGTAATGATATTGCTGTTACTTCGTTAATGTAGCTTCTTAGATTCTTCCCTACAATTTCACAACTATATTTCAGAGAAGCTATACAAAGAAATCATCATTCTGAGATGGGTGCTACAGTTCTTGTTCATATTTCATGATATGAGGAAAAATATAGAGTAGAATTTCTAATCTCCTGAGAAATTTAACTGGCACTTAGAAATGTTCACCTCAATAAGGTATATTATTTTAAAGTTCAAGCAGTTAAGTATATCCACAGATTTTTCTTAGTAGGGCATGCAAGCTTCCAACTTGTGACTTTCCTTTGCCAGGGTTTGTTACAAACTAGAATATATATGTTTCATTAATGAAGAATTATGCCTTAGATCAAAATTAAGTGTTATATGTCTGTTTTAACTAGATTTTGAATCTTCTAAGCATTAATATGGAATGAGACTTCTCAAAAATTTGAAATGTCTTTATAATTTTAGATTGGAATAGTTTTGCTGTTGTTAAAAATGAGCCAGTTCGGTCCATTTGAGACTACCAACGTGATTACCCTACTAGCCTGATACAGATGGTGTTACAATTGCTGCAAAATTATAATAACTGTGTAAAGATTGCTATTCACTTGTGCCCTCTAGAGGCCGAATGAGAATTCAAAACATTAGTTTCATGGAGGTTACTTAATCACCTTAAAAATTTTTTAATAGTTAACGGATGTTTATCGATTAGTTACTTAAATTATAACAATATTACCCCCCTCAAAACTTTTTTTAAAATTAATTTGATTTCACAAAACAAGTCAAGTAGAGAAAAAAAGATACTTGGGGTCAACAATATTACCCCCCCCCCCAAAAAAAACTTCTTTTAAAATTCAATTTCACAAAACAATAGTCATGTAGAGAAGAAAAGATATTTGGGGTCAAGAAGCATCCCTTTAACATACCTGAATCCGTTCCTTTTGCACTCCTGAAGGAGCAATGTAGATTTCATCGCTGGTAACACAAAATACAGAAATTGCATTTATTTAGCTCTACTGTTCTGCTTTTGACCAAAGGCAAGTATATTCTTGCAGTCCAATCATCAATATTCTTTTTTTTTTTTTAAGATTTAATTAATTTATTCATGAGAGACACAGAGAGAGAGGCAGAGACACAGGCAGAGGGAGAAACAGGCTTCATGCAGGGAGCCCGATGTGGGCCTCCATCCGGGGACTATGGGATCACGCCCTGAGCTGAAGGCAGACACTCAACTGCCGAGCCACCCAGGCGTCCCAATCATCAATTTTCTTTATAAATCAAGTCATAGAGAAAGCTGCTTGATTTAATTAACAGTATATGCTGTATAGAAAGAATACCAAATTACTGTAATGTCTTTATAATGCTGGTGGCACAGTAAAATGTTGATAGTTTTCACATATATTTCTTTTTACAGGGCAAAATCAATGGTCACCAGACTTACCTGGTGAGGGGAAATAAGCAACTCTGAAAACACAGGTCTTTATCATCTTTAAGCATGACTAGCAGTTTTTCCTATTAAACGTGGAATAGTTATTATAAAATCCAATCAGAAGAAAATATGCTCGTGAGGAGTAGATCTCTGTCTTGCAGGGGTCAAGTTTAATTTTATTGCTTGAAATGCTCTTATAAAACATGAAGTTCAGGGACCCCTGCTGGACCGTTTATTAAATTACAGCATCAACACAGGGCTACTTTTTGGGTGGAACAAACGCTTCCTCTTTGAAAAGCCCATCGTTCTTGTGAAAATATTCGGTAATGAAGCTAAAACAACTGCAGAAAGTTAAAAATATAAAAGGCATGTTACATCTGGAGCTCTCTGTTACAGAATTCCATGCTAAGGGAGATGCTATAATGTACCATTTATCAGACAGTACTCTCAAATAGGATTTGGAAATTCAACATCTTCTCTAAATTCTCTCCACCCTCAACAAAGGTCCTTTGGCTCCTTTATCAGTTTCAGCTGCTACCAGAGGATATTAAGGAGCTGCCACATACATGCCAATGAAGGAAATCTCAGCACCTGCACACTCCAGCTTCTGCCATTGAGGCATGGATATAGGGACAACTGAATATTAACTGTTTCCTAGTGAAAATGAGGATGATGGCTTATATTGAATCAAGCTATCAATCCAGTTGGGGTTATTATTAAACCTAGACTTGTGACTGATAAAAATGAAAGTTCCTTTAAGGGTCCACTTGTAAACTAAAGTCTACAAAACAAATGCCTGATAATGGGAGTGAAATCCAAAGCATAGCCAGCTACGTTCAGTCATTTGTTTTCAGGACGTAGCTTGCTTTAGATCTTTGTTGCCTAAGAAAACCATGGAGTGACATTCCTCTGTAAACAGTGGAGTTGGTAGCAATCATACTGTTAAAAAGGGCCCTGTCCAAATACCAGGTATCCACATCTTTTGTCCTTGGGTAATGGTGGAAGAAATTCGAGAATCATGTGTGGTATGAAGTGAGTGGACTTGTAGGATAAGTCTCTTCTTGTGTGGGGAGAGATTTATGCAATCCTGGGAACAGACCCATATAAAGCTCAACACAGACTGTTGGTAAATAAAATCCATCTACAAAGTGGAAAAACCCAGGATATTCTGTTTATTCAACTGATTTGGTAATCAAAAATGTTTTTATTGCTGCCTTTGTGAAAACAGAAATCAGTTTAGACTGATTTGGGTAATTAAAAGATTAGCTAAATAAATAAATAGGTTGTGGAAAAAAGTATTTTCACACCTACAAAGGAGATATCTGGATAAAAATAAGAAGGCAATAAAGCCTTTATTTTAGGAGGGAAACATGCCAAAGACTAAAAGTCTTTACTTGGTGCTGTAAGAGGCAAATACAAAGCACTTTGAATTTGAAGGCATTAAGTTTTGGAATTTGTCTATACTCCCTGCTCTTTCACTCATTGGTAAGGAGGGGGACACATGAACAAGAGTTCATAATATATAGGTAGTCAGTTGCTTCTATTTTTATTAACTGTCTAGTTATTTAAAAAAATTTAAATCTTAACTATACCTCAATTATCTTGTCTACAGTACGCATTTATTAATTTTAGTTCTGACAGCATGCCACATGATTAGTGTCTGACACATGCTGATATCATACCATGAAAACAGGAAATACTAAATGTGAATGTCAGTGACCAACCTAAACACAATAGCTACTGAGTATCTTGGAATTGCTTATGATTATTGTCATTTTCCTGGCCTTCCATTTCTTCCTTCTGATTTAACTCTCATATGTATCTTAAGCTTTTATATACATCTTTTGGGACTACACACAAGTAGAATAATCTAGAATGGTCTGGGCCAAACCTTGGAATCAGTAAATAATTTTCTATGCCCAAACATAATCTACTGGGTTGATCCTTCATTCCAAAATAGTTTGCTTTAAGCATCAGACAAAGAAAACCAGAGTTTCACTAACAGTATGAAAATAACAGGGAATAAATAAAGTTAATGATGTGGGTTTATGAAGTCATTTAAATATTAGGGAAAGAATTAGACATTTTACTACAAATTACCCATCTTACTCTGTGGAGCACAAATTTAAGGATTCCAAACCATGCCGTAAAATTGTGGCTGTTTCCACCCGTGACCTCCAGGAGGAGCTCCTCACCCATTAAGAATCTAAGTAAGGGCAAAGCATTTTAGCTTATGATGCAATGTCCCCATAAATTTATTGTAGTGTTGTAAAAACCATTTCATTTTAAAAGGTACCAGTGAAAAAAAAAAAAAAAAAAAAAAAGGTACCAGTGAATGTTTTAGAGTGACCACACACAATTTCAGTGCATGGGTTAGCAAAATTCTAGAAAGTACACAGTCTTTTATGTCTTCATGATTAAAAAAAATAAATCCCTTTCCAGATTTGCAATAACCCCTTATCTAGATTCCATTTTTAAAAGACCTACTTAGCAAATGGTTATAGTAACTCAGTTTGGTAGAAAGCTCTATTTTGTACCTACATAAACTTTCTGTATATGCAAATAAAAAGCAGTTATCTAAAGGTAATGTTCAGAGTATGATTTAGTACTGAGAAACCAAATTATTAGGAACACAACTACATGGATAAATGAAACAACAAAGACAAATGATGTTACCATAGGGCTTTGCTCTGAACAAGTCAACTTGGAAGTTTTGGCGGCATCGCCTGAAAACCTGTGAAGTGCTGACTTGACACAGGAGCACTGGGTTGATGGTGAGAGAGGAGGCACGGAGGGATGTACGATGTCCCATGAGGAACATGCTTCTTCCAGATGGAGTGCATCCCTACATACGTAACTGCCACAGTTAAGGCCCCTACTGGTGTTGTCCACAGATCAGCATATATTCCAGGAGTTACTTGGTAATTTGAAAAAGATGAAATTTCATTTGGCGATTATAAAAAATAGTGAAAGGGCTTATAGGGGAAAGGAGAGAAAAATGAGTGGGAAATATCTGAGAGGGAGACAGAACATGAGAGACTCCTAACTCTGGGAAATGAACAAGGGGTAGTAGAAGGGGAGGTGGGCAGGAGGTTGGGGTAAATGGGTGACGGGCACTGAAGAGGGCACTTGACGGGATGAGCACTGGGTGTTATACTACATGTTGGCAAATTGAACTCTAATAACAAAATATACAAAAAAAAAAAAAAGATGAAATTTCACTGGCATCATCTTGTGGTATGCTGGAAAAAAACCCTTTTGTTTTAGACGTTCTGATTAAATTTTGCCTTCCGTTCCTTTCTGGGAAATGCAGCCTCCTAGGGGCTGTTACTTATATATGTTCAATATTAGATCAGTGTTAACAGTAATTCAATTTTGTTAAAGAAAGTGAATTAGGGTAAAAAAATAAATCAAGTTACTCAGTTTAACATTCAGCCTTCAGACAATACTATTCCTAAAACATTTCAGGAGAAAAAAAAAATCATCCTCTTCCAGAAACACTGCGAAGAATGAGATTCCATAACCTGCATTTTCATTGTCAGTAGATTACATACTACTTCCCCTTGGAGGAAAAACACTAGATGTATCTCATGAGCAATCAGATGCTATTCATTCCTGGTTTTGTCCTCTAAGCAACAAAGGCCAGCAGGTGCTATCTATTAATGATGACAGATGATGCATGTAGAAAGGCATATTGCATTTTGACAATAAAATGTATTGTTTAGTATTTTTGATGGTTCATAATCTATATTTAAGTGACTTTAAAATATGTATTTGAACCTTTACAACAAATCCTGTCCACCTAGGGGGGACCTTTTCTAATTCTAGCCATATGAACATACTTGCAGCATATTATTTAACTTTGGTACTCCAAAGACTGAGGACTAAATTATTCTGATTAGAAACTGTGGTTCTTAAATCCTTAGGTATTTATTGTATCTACAACTTCTGCACACTTATTTAGTAATGCAAATATTCATTACTCCATTTAGAAACTAAGTATTTTTAGTATCACATAAAACTGGGCACCAGTTGTTCTTTGGATAGAACTCGTATTAGGCTCTTCATGTGCTACTTATTTGGACAATTCCCAGAAGTGAAATTAGCCCCAAACTTACCCATGTTTCAAGCTAATTCCTCCTCCAGTCCCAGTGACCCAACCCAAATGGTAAAACTGTTTGCAAAGCTCTGGGATCAGGTATCTTGGATGTTCTTTGTCCTTAAAAAGAAGATAATGATTTTTCCAAGAGACATTATGTTATCGAGTGAATTTTCTAGCTGACGTCTCTGTTAAGAAGTTGATGTGTAAGGGGTAGCTGGGTGGCTCAGTTGGTTAATCATCTGCCTTTGGCTCAGTCATGATCCCAAGGTCCTGGGATTGATCTCTGCCTTAGGGGGCTCACTGCTCAGCGGGGAGTGCGCTTGTCCTTCTCCCTCTTCCCCAAACCCCACTCATGCGCGTATCCAGGCCCATCTGTGCTCTCTCAAATAGATGAATAAAATCCTTTAAAAAAAAAAAAAAAGCTAATGTAAGGAATTTTAAGGAAACCTACCATAGAGAGGGTACCATGAGGGAGAAAACTATTATAAAACATACTTTGTTTTTAATGTTTAGAAAGTGGATCTACTATGTTGCAACCTGGAATTATTAAGAATAAGGCCATTTAGTCCAGCATGAAGAGACAGGCTGCAAGAACAAGGTGGAGAAATGCCCAGTTTACATAAATGTCTACTACAATGGCTGAAATAAAACAGAATCTAGGGCTGAGAGGAACATGCTTCAGTCTGTCCAGTGAATTTCTTAACACAAAACATTCAATTAAGTCATGATATACATATGAGAGCTATGTGTTCATATTCAGTGTTAGTTCAGTTTTATTTTTATTCTAAAATCTTTTTTCCACAGTGATTACATTGTTTTCTCTTATTACAAAAGCAATGTATACTCACTATGGAATATAAAGTCAAGAAAATAAGATGGAAAGGACTCACTCAGAAGCAATCATAATGAGTATTTTCTGGGCCCATTTCAATGAAGATATGTGTACACAGGAACAAATGTATGTATGTTGGGATAAATTCTGAGTTTTAATTACATATTTTTATTGAGGTAGAATTGACATATAGCATTACATTAGTGGATAATATAAAGAGTAGGTATTTATATATATTGTGAAATGATCAGCACAGTAAGTCTAGTTAAAATAAGAGCTTATTTTTATTAAGGCTAATGATTATTTCTTTAGGAAAAAAACTCAATGTTTCCCCCATTTTTAAAAATCAAAATTAATGAAAGCAAAAAACAATATTTTTATTTTTAGCAATATGACATATGACTCTTAACTTGAAAATAACAAAAATGCTGAATACAGTTTTTAAAAACATTTCAAATTAAATTGCTGAGCTGGCAAGAAGTACGGTTTCACAGGGGCCATAAAAGAAACCAGGGTGAGAGTCTACCTGGGAGGGAAGCTCTGAAGTCATAATTTCCCTGAAGGTATTTGCAGAACTCCGGTGAGCTTAAGCTTCAATTCTGATAGCCATGCAAGCTGCTAGAAACATGAGATTAAACCTAGGATGTGCTCAGAATGGAATATCTAATAGAAAATCCCTCCATAGGTTTGAGACAAGACAAGGGGCTACACACTCCAGGTAAGGGTGAACAAGAAACAGACCCTTTGTGCACAAAAGCACAGCAAGGAATCTTGCCTAGCTAAATGCTGGTACTGAGTAAAGGGGAAAAACATTTTTGAGTCCGAACAGGGATGATTATCGAACAGACCAAATTTTCAGCTACTTAACTGGCTTTCTGAAATTATGGTGTTTTTCCAAATTCACTGTTAATACTTTACATTTGCATTGCATTTTGTTATAAATGATAATTTGATGGAGTGGACTTCAAAATATAAAATTAAGGACATGGGAATGTTAAAAATTTTTAAAGTTCTTTTTTTTTTTAAAGATTTTATTTATTCATGAGAGACACAGAGAGAGAGAGGCAGAGACACAGGCAGAGGGAGAAGCAGGCTCCCTGTGGTGAGCCTGATGCGGGGACTCAATCCCAGGACCCCAGGATCAGGACCTGAGCTAAGGCAGACGCTCAACCACTGAGCCACCCAGGCATCCCCAAAATTTTTAAAGTTCTGATTCAACACAGGCTTAGGAGTTAATGGACATAAAGTCAAACCTACATTACACCATTTATTGCTTATATAGGACTTTGGATTTCAGTTTACTAATCCATAAAATGAAAACATTGTGAGAGGTAAAATGAGATATAGTGCTACAGGCTTCCAGGTATGGGATGAGTCATTTTTTTTTTTTTTTAAAGAGAAAATAATGAAGATAAAGCATCCAGGATAACATGTGACAGTCAACGTTAGTTTCCCTCCCATTTTTTTTTCAGTATTATATTAGTTCAGGTGTACAATATACTGTATTTGACAATTCTATATATTACTCAATGCTCACCACCATCTGTTACCATATAATGTTATTAATACTATTGACTATATTCCCTATGTTGTACTTTTCATCCCTGTGACTCATTTATTTTATGACTGGAAGTTTTACCTTCCTTCCCATTCTGAAGTGTTAAAAATTCTTGAATTAAAAAAAAAAATAATTCTGTATTGGCTTTCCTTATATCTGTCCTTACAAAATCTAGCCAGAATTATCCATGCCCTGTATAATTTACTATTTCCTTTTTTAGTGATACAAATGCTATTTTAATTATATATTAAAGTACAGCTAATGAGAAGACTCCTGCAGTCTTCCAACTGTTAAAACCGTCAATTTGCATAGCAAGTTGCAAACATTATAGAAAATGGTCTGTTATTATGGGTCTCTCCCCTTTTCCTTTTGTCTTTTCCAGTACTGAGTTATTACAGCAATTAGCCGGCTTCATGCTACAGGAATAACAATGATAAGGCAGCTGTTAATAAAGCTTCATTCAACTGTTCAAACCCACAAAATTATAATTTCCAGGAAAATAATCACTGAGCAGTGAGAACTAACAGATATATTGGGTAAAATGCAGTCATCTAAATTGTTCAGAACGGTAAGAGAGTAAATATCAGAATACTTATTTCAATAAGAATAGACAAAAAGGAAAAAGGGAGAAACATTTAACAGTATTTTGTATACATTAAAAACATTAAAGCCTAAAAAGTTGTTGAGTCAATACTTTATTTTTCTAATCTTTCAACCTAATTATTTTAAGGAAATCAACTCCACTGTCACTGAGATACCTGCTCACAGCTAACAATGACTCTAATCCCTTCCACCATCTTTTCTTTCAATTTAAGCATAACAGAGACATGTATTGCTTGGACAGAGGTTTTCCTGGGAGGCTCTCACACAAATACAAAATAAACGAATCACAGATATTATATAACCCATCAACTAATGATGGAATCAGAAAGATGATACAGCTGTTTCCAAAGAGAACGCAAAACACAAATCCCTATAAAGTAATCAGGAATCCTGGATTTACACATAAGGAAAAACTGCACAATATCCACCAGGCAGCAACAAATGGAAGGGCAGAATATTGCTCACATTTCTACGATCAATGATCATCTGCATTGTCAGCATTCTACAGTTTACGGAGTGCACAACAGCTCAGAGATGGGCCTAAGACACCTAGTGATCTCGTTTTGCTCATCTGTCTTTCAAAATTCTTGATACTGGTCTAAAGAAGGGATCTGATGTCAGCATCTTCTCCGTCTCTGGGCTTTGTTTCTCTGTCATTCTCCTCTCTGTGCATACTGGTTTTCTTTGCAACTTTGCCTCCACTCAGAGCCCTATTTCTCCCTTCTGCCTTCTTCACAACAGCTGAGCACTGATTAGAAGAAATGAGAGGACCTGGAGCCTGGCTTCAGATTTGACCCCCTCCAATAGCTGGGTGCCCCCAGGCAAATCAGTGACCCTTCCCGGGGATCAGTTTCCTTATGCTGAATATCTGAATCATTGATTCCCAGACTTCCCTAGATAGGCCAGCAGTTTGTTGTTTCAATTTTAGGGACCAACATAAGGTTGCCAAGTTAATCACATTTGTTATGTTTATTCATCTATTATCACCTTTTTCAAAAAAGAAAGCACATTTTTAACATAAAGTAGGAAAGATCGGCTCAGAATAAAAAAAGGCAGTCCTTTAAGGTGAATGCATTAATTTTACGAAATTCGCTTTTTCATTGTCCTTATTTTTCTTTTTTTGCAACAGCTGAGTAAAAACTCTTTCAAGGGACTGATGTTTGGGGAAGAATAAGGGTATCTTTCCCTAATTGGTCTTCTTGCCTAAAATTTCTCCTTCTTCTCTTTTTCCTCTAGCTTACCCTCCACTCTCCTGTTAGTTAGCTAGAAGAATATACTACTTTGATCACTGAACCCCATTCCTCCAATCACATAATGTTCAGATGCCACATCCTTGGTCTGTTTATTTCAGTCCTTCTGCTTTCTTCCCCCAATTTAGTCTTTCAGATATTTCCCTTCAGTTTATGTTTATATAAATCTCTCAGTTCTAGTCAACCCAGCTGGGGTAGTCAACTTCCAGGATGGCTCTTAATGATCCCTGCCTCCTGGTATTTACACCCCGATGTGTAGTCCCTTTTCACATTGTACCAGGGCTGGTCTGCATGACCCACAGACAGTGCAACAGAAGTGAAAGTACATCACTTTCTGAGATCAGCTTAGTGTTTTATAAGCACTACAGCTGCTGTCTTGGGTGCTCTCTCTTGGATCACTTGTTCCGGGGCAGCAAGCCAGGTGTTACATAGTAAGGGTACTGGGCCTACGCAGAAGGCCACGTGGTGAAGAACTGGAGGTGTATGGACAAATGTCCGTGAAGATCCGGGGCAGCAAGCCAGGTGTTACATAGTAAGGGTACTGGGCCTACGCAGAAGGCCACGTGGTGAAGAACTGGAGGTGTATGGACAAATGTCCGTGAAGAATGGAGGCCTGCCAACAACTATGTGAGCAAACTTGCAAGTGGACCCTCCAGCTGTAATCAGGCCTTGAGATAAACAGTAGCTCCAGCAGCAGACGGTTTGACTGCTACCTGATGAGAAACCTCGAGCCAGAACCCTGAGCCAAATGCTTCTGAATCCCTAATCCTCGGAAGCTCTGTGAGACAGTAAGTACTTATGTTCTATTCCTAAGGTTTGGGAGTATTTGTTATGGAGCACTAGTTAATTAAGACATATTTTCTTGCTAACTAAGTGCATCTTTTTTTTTCTTTGCACTATTACTGCTCATGCTGGATTTTTAATGATCCCAACTCTAGCTGTCAGATTCCTGCTTGTCTGCCTTGATACCACACTCCCTACCCACTTCACCTGTGAGTCCTTCTCTCATCATCCCAGCAGGAAGGGATCACTCACTCCCTCGTCTAATTCCATACCACAGCATTTGCTCTATGTACCTCTCCTTTGGTACTTATAGAACCTTCTCACTCATTCATTCAGCAAATTTTTACTGCAAGCCCTGAAGAAATGAATATGACTAAGATAAAACCCTTATTTTTGAGAAGCTCACAATCTAATAAAGAAGTTATGAAAGGACAAAGCAATATATAATACAAGGCAGTCCAAACAAGCTACTGGAGGAGGGTTGAGAAGCTAGTGGTGGGAGGGAGCAGGAGTTGGGAAAAGCTTCACGGGGGGGGGGGGGGGGGGGGGGGGGGGGGATTGCTGAACACAGTGGGAGTACGCCATGCATTTCCTGGCAGTTCAGCTATGAACACTTGACAAAGTCCCTGCCCTAAAGAAATTTACATTCTGAGGGATAGTTTTTAAAAAGCAAAGAATAAATTATAGTAAGTAGGAAGAAGGAACCAAACAAGGAACTTTAGAGAAACAGCAGAGACTGACTTTGATTAAGGTGGTTAAGGAAAGCCTACAGACTGTAAAAAAAAAATAAAACAAACAAAAAAACCCGAGTGTGTGCTGAATGTGTTTGCACACACAAGGTTTTGTATTGGGGAATGGCAAGTACCCTAGGTCGAGAAGACAGCAGACGTAAGGGCCCTGGAGTGACACAGTGCTTGACAGGCTTAAGGAATAGAAAGGCTGGATCACCCATGGACTTGGAAGCCAAGCTGCTGAGAACACTCTTGCTGAGAGGGAACTGATCCATGTTAGGACAGGCGGGGAGAGGGAGAGAAACAATTTCTGAATGTGAGAAGGAAGGAGATCTTGAGCATGAGTGGAGGGACTGGGCTTCTTCAATCTTGAGAAAGGAGAAGGGTTTATGTTTAAGCAGATCGATAAGCTTTGTGGAAGAAAGGTAAGTTCATATCCAATGCCTTCTATTTTCTTTTTTTGTTGTTGTCGGGTTTTTTGTTTGTTTTAAAATTTATTCATGAGAAAACAGAGAGAATGGCAGAGACTTAGGCAGAGGGAGAAGCAGGCTCCCTATAGGGAGCCCGATGTAGAGCTCCATCCCCAGCCCGGAATCATGCCCTGAGCTGAAGAAGGCAGACGTTCAACCATTGAGCCACCCAGGCGTCCCTGTCTTCTATTTTCTTAAGTATAAACAAAGTTATCAGTTGAGTAACAATGTGGGGACAGGGTATGGGAGGCCTGAAAAGATAATAAAAGGTATAAACTAGTCATCTCGGGGAGTGGGGCAGCAAGGTACTGGGGAAACCAGGATGGTTGTTGGGCAGTGTTACATGCCAGTCTGAGGTTGAAATGTTGAATATGAAGCAAGGCTTCATATATAGGTAGTTTTGTGGTTTTTCTCTAGGAATGCAGCTCAGTGCAACTGCAAAAACAGTGGCTACTAGAGTTCATTTTGTGTTGGGGTTCTGCTAGGCCAACTATATTTGTAAATTAGGTCAATCATGACCTTAGGTTAAGAATTGTTTCAAGAAAAAATAAAAACTTAAAAAAGAATTGTTTCAAGAGACTGGGTGTAGTAGCCAGATTTCAGTGGGTTTAAGAAGTGAATAAAACTTAGAGGCAGAGAGTTCTTTCACAGTGTTGCTGTGAAAGGCTGGATAGGGAAACAGAAGGGAAAACTGGTTAATACAGAGTTTTCTTTACACACTAAAAGGTAAAGTTAGAGGAGGGGGAGAGATTAATGACATGGGAAAGCAAAAGCCTAACTAACAGGTCAAACTTTTTGTGGAGACAGAATGGCTGAATCGGACCAGGGAAGTATTTACCTTAGACAGGAGGAGAAAGAATAATGCAGGAAAATATGTAATAATGTAAGTAATTACAAAAATAGTTAACATTTATGGAGTTTTTATGCCAGGTGCTATTCCAAAGGCTTTATCTGCACAATTAACTTAATCATTATAACAACTGTATTACTCTAAGAAAGATTATTGTGTCGAAGACCACCTGGATGGCAACTGGCAGAACTAAAATTTGCACAGGCAGCCAGATTCTAGAGGTCTTGTGCTTAACCTTTACATTATAACATTGGTGGAAAGAGGCAGAGATTGAAGTTAAGAGGTTCACACCCAATAGCTTAATTTTCTTTGTGATTTTGGAGCCAAAGTTACCTTCGAAGTTGGCTTAAGGGGAGAGGATGAGGTAAGATGGTGAGGTTTGGGGGATAGTCAATTAAGGCTATGTGAAGGGAAGCTCCTCAGGGGGCTGCCACGAGGTGCTCAGGAGCTAGCTGCAAGTAGGACACAATAATATTTGTAGAGACACAAACGTATGTAGTTGAGTGACACCCTCCCCCGTCCCTTGGGGGTTCTGAGTGGGAGGCATTTAAATAAAGATGATTATTTGTAATACAGGATGGAGGATCCTATGATAGAGGCTACACAGAGGGAACTGTGTGAGTAAAAAAAGAAAAGTTCTAAAAAAAAAAAAAAAGAAAGAAAAGTTCTTCACCCTAAAAAAGTGTGGGGTGAAGGGGCAGTGGTTGGGCAGGGGAGGATTTTGCCATGGGAATAGGATGCTAGAGTGGAGGGGAGGGTGGAGAACTGATGAGGTCAAGGACAACAGAGGGAAGGGTATTGGAAGGCCTTGTGTTGTAATAGTAAAGAACAAATATTCAGGGTGAATATATACAGGACACTGTGACAGCTAAGGTATAATTACAAAATAGAAGTAGTTCTTGGTTTATTTCCCAGCTAAGCATAGCTCCCCCTAAAAGGTAGGGAATAGGGAACATGCCCTTGCTATATAGATACACCTGTCACAGTGCTTTGCTCAATAAGCACTGTTTCGATTAAGATCACATCTCCTGGGCAGCCTGGGGGGCTCAGCGGTTTAGCACCGCCTTCCGCCCAGGGCGTGATCCTGGAGACCCAGGATCGAGTCCCACGTCAGGCTCCCTGCATGGAGCCTGCTTCTCCCTCTGCCTGTGTCTCTGTGTGTCTCTCATGAATGAATAAATAAAATCTTAAAAAAAAAAAAAAATCACATCGCCTACATTACAAAAGTCCTACATCACAGGTTACAAACCGTGGCCCAGGGACTGAATCAAGCGTACAGAAAGTGGTTTATTTAAGTGCATATGCAAATCTGCAAACCTGTGAGTGGCGGAGCTGTGGTACCCTGGCAAGCGCATACATGTCGGTGGTACTCACTGGGCAGCTCAACCCAGATTGCATGAAGGAATAGATGAGCCCAGGGCCATCAGATGTTCTAAAGTTTTAAGAGCAGCCTGAAGTGTTCCCCATGTTGAAAGGTCAGCTCAAAAGACAAATTTTTTTTTTTTTTTTTAATGAACGATGATTGAACTAAAAACATGCCTGTTCGCCCAATTGCTGCCGGCTATGCTCGGTTCGAGAATTCCTGTTCATTCTCAGACCCCTTGATGAAGATGACTCTCTTTGATGCTCAGGTAGGTGGTTATTTCACCAAGATTTATCTACTGGGGGCATCAGCACATGTGCTGCTGAAACCCCTGAGCAACGATCCTACTAACAGGTTCCCTTCCTCACCTGCCCAGCTAGGTGTCCTATATGCCAGGCCTTCCTCCTCCCCATGCGACTCCCCCCCGCCCCCCAAGTCCAGCACGCCAGCCTCACAGTCTTTGCTAATCTGGGGAGCGATCTGACAAGTGCTTCACTACAACACATCATGTTATTCTTACTCTTTAATTAGGACGGACCTTCAGTCTTAAGAAGGAATAAAAGAGGAGGGGGTATGGGAGGGGGTGGGGGTGGGGGGGCTTTCCCTGCTTCTGAAAGCAGGGCTCCGCGCACTGTAGCTGTGTGTTCGCCTAGTCTTCCCGCGGACCCCAGGCCATTTGTCTTCACCGTTGCTGTGTCCCTGAGCACGTGGGTGTTCCAGGACACCGTGGGCGAGGAGCGTGCCCGGCGACCGAGATGATGCAGCCCGAGGCTGGGTTTTCCGCGATCATCCCAGGAGCACTGGAACCCGAGGCAGGCAGAGCGCGGGGCGTGGGGGGGGGGAGTGGGGGGCTGCAGCCCGCCCGCTGCCTGCGAGCCCCGAGCCCCGAGCCCCGGGCTGGTCGCCGAGGGCGCAGGAAATCCAAGGCTCGTGCGGACGGTCTCGGCTTCACCTCCGCTCCAGCGCTGGCTGCTTCCCTTGGCATCTCCCCCTGGGAGGTGCCTCTGGCCCGCAGCCCCGACCCCGCGCTCCGACCCCGCGGCCTGCGCCCGCCTCCCGCCGCCGCGCCCACCTGCGCCGCACCTGCCCGCCAACCCCGCGGCCGCGGCCCCGGCCCCGCCCCTACCTGCGCGCCGCACCCGCGCGAGCCGCGGTCTCCCTCCGCAGCGTGGCGGCCCGACATGGCCCGGACGACGCGAGCCCGCGGCCTCCCAGCTTCGCGCGGCCTCGGGACCCGCGCTCGGTGCCACCTGCGACCGACCGTCCAGTCCGCGGGGAGGCCGCAACGGCAATCAGGCGGCGCCGAGGGCAGCCCGGGGGCGGGGCAGACACGGCGGAAGGCGGGGCTCGGAGGGCCTCGCGGACCGGACATCCGGGCGGGGGCGGGGCCAACGGGGTGGGGGCGGGACTAAGGGGGGCCTCGCGCCTCTGCAGGCACCGCCGGAGCCCGGGGGCGTGGCCAACATGTCAGGGGGCGGGGCCTGGGAGGGCCTTGACGACTGGGCGATCAGGCTCCGCGGCGGGCAGCCCGCGACGCGGCCGGGAAGATGGCGGCCTCCTGGAGGCTGGGCTGTGACCCTCGGGGGCTGCGCTACCTCCTGGGCTTCGGCGGATGCCGGAGACTGGCGCTGGCGAGGGGCGCATCTGGGTGGCCTCTCGGCCGCGGGGCCAGTTGGAGATGGCTTCACAGCACGCAGCGGCTGCGGGGTGAGTGGTCGGGGTCGCCCGGCTTCTGGGCAGCGGAGTAACGGGCCTGTGGGTCGGGGGCTCTTCGGTTCGGGGCCCAGCTGGCTGTGTGATGCCGGGGCCTCTTCTCGGGGACGGGGTCCGCGGGGCTTGGCCGCGGGGGGAGCGGAGTCCGCCCCCGGGCCCCCGGGCCGCCGGGCCCCCGGTCGGAGGGCTTCTCGGTGACCTTGCCCCGGGGTGTGTGTGACCTGCGCCGCGCGGAGACGAGGCCCTAGGTGTGCTTTTCTTGTCGAGCCACTTCCCAGCCTCGCCTCCGGCCCCCCGAGAGCTGTCCCGCTGCCCGAGGTTGCTGGGGTTCGGAAGCCCCCGGGAGCCGCTCGTCGCGGTCCTCTGGGCCCGTTTCCATGGGGACGTCTTCCCTTCCAGGCCCCTCGGGTTGCCCCGGGCGACCACTCGCCGCAGACTTAATTTGCAGGTGCCCGCGGCGTCACCCGACAGGGGTCCGGAAGGATGCTTTAGGGAGAAGCGTGCGCCTGAAAGAGTGGAAATTTAGGAGGGGAAGTCATCATAGAAAATTGGCATTAAGTAATGACACGAACGCTATTAACAGAAGCCTTTTAGTATTTAACAGTATAGAATACCGGGCATCATCCTCATCCTCATTATTAGGCCATCATCGTCATTATTATTTTTTTATTTTTATTTTCACATGTGGGCAGGGGATATGGCTGACATTTTTTGTGTCTGTGTGATGTATTACATGCCAACCATCCTGGCACTCCGCAGTACGAAAATTTTTTTTTTTTTTATATTTTATTTATTCATGAGAGACCCAGAGAGAGAGGCAGAGACACAGGCAGAGGAAGAAGCAGGCTCCATGCAGGGAGCCCCACGCAGGACTCGTTCCCGGGACCCCAGGATCACGCCCTGAGCTGAAGGCAAGACACTTTAACTGCTGAGCCACCCAGGCGTCCCCGCAGTACGAATTTTAATATAAAAAAAAAAAAAAATCAGGTGCACTAGGCATGCCTTACATACTGTGAGCTACCTGAGGCTCAGAAAATAGATAGATAGATAGATAGATAGATAGATAGATATCAGTTACACAGAGTCGCATGGTGAGATGGGTGCCCTGAGATTTTAAGATTTGGTAATGGGAGCAATTTATTTCAGTTTCTTCAGCTTAATTTTTCATTAAAAAATATCTCTTGGAGTAGTAGTACTTTCACCGTGTGTAGAATTCCCTGTTATTGCCTTTCCCCATTTTATTAAATATTGAGCTTTCCTCCAGCTCCCAGATACTTGGTCCCTGGTGGAGCTCAGCCATCGTCATTTTACAACCTTTGGAGAGTCTTGATGTTTTTGTGTTGGTGTCTGATGGGCTACCCCTTGAGACTCACCACCTTAGAAAATCATGAAACGGTAAAAGCTCAGTGTTGGGAATAATTTAGGAAGAGTATTTTTTTTTCTTCAAATTTTTATTTAAATTCTAGATAGTTAACCTATAGTGTAATATTGGTTTCAGGAGCAGAATTCAGTGAATTGTCATTTACGTATAACACCCAGCACTCATCATAACAAGTGTCCTTCTTAATACCCATCATCCATTTACCCCATCTTCTACCCACCTCCCTCCATCAACCCTCAGTTTGTTCTCTAGAGTCTCTTATGGTTTGTTTCCCTCTCTTTTTTTTTTTTTCATTCCAATGTGTTCATCCATTCTGATTCTTAAATTCCACATATGAATGAAATCATACGGTATTTATCTTTATAGAACTGACTTAATTCACTTAGCATAATACACTCTAGCTCCACCCGCATAGTTGCAAATGGCAAGATTTCTTTTTAATGGCTGAGTAATAATATTCCATGACATATATACATATATATAAAAAACATCTTTATCCATTTGTCAGGCAGTGGATATTTGGGCTCTTTCCATGCTTTGGCTATTGTTGATTATTGTTGTTGTAAACATGAGTATGCATGCGCCCCTTCAAATCTGTATTTTTGTATCCTTTGGGTAAATACATAGTAGTGCAATTGCTGAGTCAGGGTAGTTCTATTTTTTTGACTTTTTGAGGAATCTCCATACTGTTTTCCAGAGTGGCTACCCCAATTTGCATTAACAAGAGTGCTCTTAACCTTGTTTGTAAAACAGATTCTTTAGAGAATCTTTGAATGCCTTAGACCCTCTCTACAGAAAAAGGGACAGACAAAAAAAGTGTATGCAGTTTCAGGGGTTTTCTTTAGAACCAGTTTAAAGGAAAATGGAAACTCACTTAGGCAATCCTCATTTGAAGCATCATGACATTTTACCTCCTTTCCTGCACACCATGAGCAGCATATCTAACTCCGCCCGAATGTCATCTGCTAGAGGGAGGACACCATCCCAGGGGAGCCGTCTTAGTTTCCTAGTTCCTCCTCTCATGTATAAGAATCCTGGTGATTACATTGGGCCCACCAGGATTCTTTTCCCCATCTCAACACCTATTCTTTAAGCAACCTATTTCCTTCTTCAACCTTAATTCCCCCTTGCCACGTAACATAACATATTTACAAGTTCTGGATGTTAGGATGTGGGACATCTTCAGGGGTGCTGAGCGGGGACGCAAGGGTATTATTTTCCCTACCTCAGTAGCTGTTGTTGGTGTCGAAACATCCTGTTTCGTTTTGTGGGTTTTTTTCCCTAATGTGAATCCAAGTTTGTTTCCTGACTTTTCACGTACAGGTTTTTGTTTTGCCATGGTGAATACATGTGGCAGTCCTTGAGCTACTTGAATTACATGGTGTTGGCTCATTTTTCTCTGAGCTTGGTAGAAATTGTAGTTTCATAAAATGAAGCAACTATTTGGTAATCCGTAGACTATGTGAATTAAGTGCACTTACTGAAAAAATTCTACTTTCATCCATCCATCCAGGATCTTAAAGTCTGCCCATGGGAGTCACCCTTGGAGTTTTGGTTTCCTTAAATGGTGTGTATTGGCAGCATTTTCATAAGCAATGACCTATGCCCTGTACTTAGCACCATCTGTGAATTAGGAAGTGGACCCTCATCAGCCACCGCACCACATCTGCCAGCATCATGATCTTATACTTCCCAGCCTCCAGAACTGTAAGAAATAAATGTTGTATAATTATAAGCCACCAAGTATTTTGTTACCGCATTCTGAAGGGACTAAGACACTGGGCAATGGGGTCACTAACTCAGAGCACGTGTTCACAAGAAAGGTATACCACTGAATAAAATTTGATCTTTTCTGGCAAGAAAGAAGTTGGGGGAGAGGGTTTGACTGTAACAAATGGTACTGACCACTAAGGATGTACCATGTACCCTTCCTTCTCAGCACTTTACATGACAGCTTGTTTAGTCCTCCCAGCCACCAAAGCTGTGCTCTGATGATAGAACATAGAACAATTTCAGCCCAGTGCTGCCTGACACCGAAGCCTGTTTCCTCAATCCCAGTCTACCTCAGTGTCTGTGGTGGCTGAGCCATAGCCATCAGCAGAACAGTGTCAGCATGGTGAAGCTTTGTTCACCATGTATATATTCTATGTGAACAGCTTTTTTTTTTTTTTTTAATGAAATGAAACATTTTAGTAACATGCATTATGAAATAGTATTTCAGTGATAGTTGTGATAATCTGATAATTGTAAGTTTTTAAGAACAGTTTAAATTCTGAACTGTGTATAAAGGGTGGTGGAACCATTTAAGAGAGTTAGAGCATGTGTTAATGCCCTCCCATCTGTAAGTTTCTAATTGATATACAGTTGACCTTGGAACAACATGGGGGTTAGAGGCATTGACCATGTATAATTTTCTACTGTAGATCTGTGGATAATTTTTGACTGCCCGAAAACTTAAGTACCAGTAGCCTACTGTTGACCAGAAGCCTTACTGAAAACATAAAATTGATGAAGATATATTTTGTATGTTATGTGTATCATATACTGTATTCTTATATACCTAACTTTTTCTTAAATTTTTTGGTTAGGCTATGTGGTTTGTCTCTGAGTTTTTTCAAATTATTGCAAATCTACAAAAAATTTCCCAATATACTTATTTTTTAAAAACCTGCAATTAAGTGGATCTGCAGAGCTCAAACACGTGTTGTTTGTGGGCCACCTATATTCGTAAGTGTGCCTTGTTGTCTTGAGCTTCATTTCATTTGCCTTTTCAGCAAAATGTGTAAACCCCCAAACTTAGGCATGTGTTGATTTTTTTTTTTTTTTTTTGCTAGACTCGAGTGGTGATTTCTTTTTGTCCTGTTCCAATATTGCAGAATAAATGGATTCAAGTAGAATTTTAATTTTATAATTTAATAGCGAGAAGACCGGTATTGGAAGCTGAAACCTCTTCTGTCGTGTTTGGTTTCTCACACTTAGAGGAAGTAGTTCTACACCATTGGCTACCGACAGTTCTGGCCAGCCTCCTTCCAGATGCACCATTGGATACTAAGTGTATGAAAGAATCAGCAAACTCCTTAAACAAAATGGAAGGAATGGTGATTTTATTTTATTTTATCTTTTACTTGGTAGGCAGTACATTTACTATAGCTAGTGATCTGCTCAATACTTTACTGCAATCAAGGGCTTTCTTGTATTACATGAAACATTTTACGGAAGAATTCAGGTTGGCATATTTATAATTCAGGAGAGCTTCTTTGGCAATCTCTAGTGCTGGTTTTTTTGGGGGCACCAATCTATTTGAAAACTGATAAAAGCTCTACCACTCTCTGAGAAGAATGTGTACATGCAAAATTTTCTATGTAGTTCCAGGAAACTCCTGGGTCTCCCTGTAATTTATCTATAAACACTGCCTAGTCTCCAGGCTATTTCCATAAACATTTCTGTCATTTCCTGTGGAAAATAGTGCTTCTTTGCAAGGATATTTACCATATCTGAGAACAAGAAATGTATGATTTTGTGTAGGGATTCCTATTATAAACAAATGGCTAGAAAATACATTTATATAAAGACAGTAATTTGAAAATCTGGATTTATACTATTTTGTCAAATGGACTGACCTCCCCTGTGGTTTGAAATTTTTCTCATTACTTATGTGCTACCCTTCTGAGTCTTTCTGTAGGGCCTGGCAGAGAATAGATGGCAGTCAAAAAATGGGTAATTTGGGGAGAACTTACTGACAACTTTCTGTGAATTCAGGCTGTAGAGATGATGCTGTACTAAGGGGTATTTAGAGCAAGATGCTGTCCCCACTCCCAGGCATGAAGAGGCATGGGAAGGGAGCAGTCGCCAGAGCTAGAAAGGATGGAGCCTGTGGGCAGGACCTGTAGTGGAGGGGTATCCTTCAGTTAAAGGATCCAACAGCCAGGGTGACCCCACAGGGAGTGAGCTGGGGAAATAAATTCCCTGACCTCCCTCTCCTTTCTCCCATCTCCTGCTTATGCTGCCCATTGGCTAAACCCAGGTGGAAGCCTGAGCACAAGCAAGCCTGTTGATGAAGTACACACAGTGGTATCAGGAAAGCTGACAAGTAGTTCTAGAACGGCAAATGGGAGATCTTTTCCCTACCCTCCTGACTCACACCTTTCAGTCATTGTACTTTATACTTCAGGTGAGTGCTGAAGCAACCAAGTACTGTATTGTTTATAAATATGATGGTTCTTATGCTGAGATGGGGGAAAAGAGAGAGTATAATTTTTTATTCTTGGAAGAAGCAAGTGTAGTTTCCCTGGATTGTGGCCCAAGGCTAGTAGTGCTGTGCCCAAGAGTAAGCACAGGGTCTAAATAACTGACCTGGTGTTTAATGGGATTTTTCTGTATGCATTTGAGAATCAAGTCTACATAGTTTATAAGGCTCTTTGGGCACTTTTGATAGGAAGAAAGATTTTCTTTTTGGAGCTGTGGCATCTCATTTTGTTTTTTGTTATTTCACGTGTGCTCATTAGAGTCATCCCTGACTCCTGACTTTCATATGGTGCATCCAGTCTATCAGAAATTCCTGTTGGTTCTACTTTTTAAATGTAATGTGACCACTCCTCACCAACTCGCCTGGTCCAAGCTACCACAACCTCTATTCTAGATTATTGCAGGAGTGTCCCAGTACGGATCTTACAGATCTCTACCATCATCACCCTTGGCCCAGTACAGACTGTTCCCTGTACAGCTTTGAGTGCTGCTGCCTTTTTTTTTTTTTTTTTTAAGTAGGATCCATGCCCAGTGTGGAGCCCAACACAAGGCTTGAACCCAGCACCCTGAGATCAAAACCTGAGCTGCGATCAAGAGTCGGACACTGAACCAACTGAGCCATCCAGAGTACTTTTTTAAATTATAAATCAGATCATGTCAGTTCTCTGCTAAAAACCCTCCAGGACTTCTCCGTAAACTCAGAATGAGATCTGAAGTCCTGACTGTAGTTTACAAGGCCCCATATGACAGGAACCCTCCACTCCCCCAGCCTCAGCTCTGACCTCACAACACTTGTCCTCACTTGCTGACTCTACTCCCATATGCTGGCTTCCTCCGTGTTTGAGACATACCAGGCATACTCTGCTCATTCTTTGTGCTTGCTTTTTTCCTCTGTTTAGAAAGCTCTTCTATCAGATCCAGGGATGGCATTCTCCATTCAGCTCTGCTCACTTTATTAAAGGAGGCCTCCTCTGGTTAACTGATAAAATAGTTCTTCCACTATCACTGTGTCCTCTTACCTGCCTTTCTTTTCTTACTCCTTACTACTGCCAGACATGTCATATTTATTTTCTGTTTCCCCTCTTAGAATGTCAACTCCATGAAGGAAGGGGTTTTGCCTGTTTTTATTCACTTTTGCTATCTCCAACCTCTGGAAGAACACCCAACACCTGGTAGGCGCTGAATAAGTATTTGTTGAATAAATGAACAAACCGATCTCCTTGTCTTTCTCCTTCTCTACTTCACTCCTGTGTCATGAAATGATCTTCCAAAAATGTCTCTCATTTCTCTCTACCACTGCTAGAAGTAAAGCCTAACATTTGGAAGATCTAATGGAAGATCCTAGGTGCCTTTTCAATCTCTCAAATAGTCTAAGTGGATAGAGAAGAATAGGTAACAAAGTCATGGGTAGCTTCACTTTGTACTTAAAATCCTTTATTTCAATTCTTCTGTGAAGCTTATAGTTGCGACTGTCTCAAAGCATGTGCAGTTTTTTTTTTCCTGTAAATTATAAATTTGTGAACATTAGTTGTTTATACAGAAATGCAAGCAAGTTCTGTTTTTAATTGTGGTCACTTCTCTTGCTCAAAAAATTTTTTGTGGGGGATCCCTGGGTGGCACAGCAGGGATCCCTGGGTGGCTCAGCAGTTTGGCGCCTGCCTTTGGCCCAGAGCGCGATCCTGGAGACCCGGGATCGAATCCCACGTTGGGCTCCCTGCATGGAGCCTACTTCTCCCTCTGCCTGTGTCTCTGCCTCTCTGTCTCTCTCTGTGTGACTATCATGAAGAAATAAATAAAATCTTAACAAAAAAAAAAAATTTTTTTTGTGGCTTTCCATTGCTGTTTAAACAGCATCAAACCCATTAATGAGGTATTAAGGTTAAGTACTGTACAGTACTGTAAGGTACTATAGACTACTATAAGGTAGTAGTCCCAACATATTTCTTAATTTACCTGCTCACTTTTCATTTGCATTATATTTTACTCTCCAGCTAAACTGAACTATAATTCTCACCTTCTTTGCAAATGATGTTCCCCTCATCTGGAATATCTGCTCATTCCCTCACCTTGTTCTCTTTGCCTAGCACAAATTTTTAAAATTATTGTGGCAAAATATACATAAAATTCATGATTTTAATTATTTTTATACATTCAGTTCCATAGCATTAAATACATTTACATTGCTGTGCAACCATCATCACCATCTACCTGTAGAACTTTTTCACCACCCAAACTGAAACTCCGTATCCCCTAATACATCCCCTTTCCCCCTCTCTCCCCAGCCCCAGGTGACCACCATTCTACTTTCTGTCACTATGGAACTTGCATATCCTGAGTACTTCCTATGGGTAGAATCCTGTAACATTGGTCTTTTTGTGTTTAGCTTATTTCACTAGGGTTCATCCGTTTTGTTGCAGGTATTTGAATTTCATTCCTTTTTAAGGTGGAATCATGTTTCATTGAATGTATCTACCACATTTTGTTAATCCATTCATCTGTTGTTGGACATTTGGGTTGCTTCTACCTTTTGGCTGTGACAAATAATGCCTCTGTGAACATGGGTGTACAAATATCTGTTCAAGTTCCTGCTTTCAGTTCTTTTGGGTATATACCCAGACATGGGAGGCCTGGATAAAATGGTAATGGCATGTTTCATTCACGGAGGAATCATTGTTTTCCATAGCAGCTGTACCATTTCACTTTCCCCACCAACAACGTGCAAGGTTTCTAATTTCTCCACATCTTGCCAACACTTGTTTTCTGTTTTTTTTGATGATAGCCCTTCTAATGCGTATGAAGTGATACTAGCACAGATTTTTTTTTTTCCTTTCTTGATCAGCTAGTATTCAGCTCTCAATCCTCTGCAGTGTTCCTAGGGCATTTCTGTCTACTACCCTCTAGTACATGTGTGTATATCTTGACTGACCCTTTAAACCATAATCCTTTTGAGGTCAAGATTCCGGCCTCCTATTGGTCTGGGGCTAGGATAACAGGAGCTCAGACCTAATTGGCTCCTCAGCTTTGGTAGAGAATGTTCTGACAGCACCACTGAAGGTACATTTGCTGATGATTTTAATGAGAGTTTGGCTTTCAGATGTGTACTACAGTTAAAGCAGATCAAGACTTAGAGCAGCTGTGAGAATGAGGCGGGATTAGGTAAAGGAGAGAGTAGAGTAGAAAGGAAACCTTCACCTTTAGGCGGGGGATTTGAAAGGAACTGATTCAGTCTTCCATTACTTGAGGAAGGAGTTGTAAAGCGGGATATTATGATCCATCTAGCCAACTCTGGGTATCTGCAGAGTCCACCCGCTTCACCTTTTCTGTGCCACCTGTCAGTAACAAATAGCTAATGTTTTGAGACTGACTGACTTTTTGTTACAATGTACATTGTAAGAAATAAAAGAAATAAAAAGCACTTATATAATATCACCAACCAGAGAACCACTTTTGCCATTTTGGAGGATATCCTTTCAGTCTTTGTGTGTGTACAAGCTAAGCAGGTAGGAAATGGATTATGCCATATATACTGTTTGTGGGCTACGTTTTACCATGGTAGGAGCTGTAAATGCTATTTTTACAAACTATTATTAGCCATGTATTTTCTGCAGTCCTTTGACATTTTAATTTATTCTTATGCTGGTACTACACCAAAATCACTGTTTGAATAAAGAAGACATGTGACAAGCACTCATTTTTTAAAAAATTTGCTTTAGCCACCTTTATTCAAAGATCAGTGTTAATACTATTTTTGGGCCCTGGTGATGATTTTTAAATTACTTGTACTTCATTGTGCTTTATTTCCTCCAGCCTGCAGATGGCAGGATTGTTTTATTTTTGACAGATATTTTAAAGATTAGTTATATTTAATGAGTTCTGGCATTGGAAAGAAAGGTGATTGAATGAGTAGCATCTCTCCCTATTAGTGAAGAAGCAAATTAATGTGAAGAATAGAGAGGCACACTAAGAAAATATTGTATAATTTACTTCTTCACTTGGTCTGTCCAGAATTTTTTGTGTATTTGAGTAATAGTCGTATAAATGGACTAGAGAGCCTGATGCTCAAGTGGTGTCACATGTAAACTGATGAATTTCCTTTATTTTAGTCACAGTGATAGAACTAGATCTGCTTCATATTAACCATAAAGCAGTCTGTTCTGCTTTTGTATTTTAAGAGTTTGCTTATGTTGATTTTTTTTTTTTTTAATCTGGAGATCTTTTAGAATTGATGTATATATAGATCATCAATTTAAAGCTTTGGTATAATTGATTTTACTGAAGTATGAGTGTTTTATTCATAGGATAAAAGTTCTTTTGGGGACAAGAAGTAGAATTAGATTAATATATTTGAAGTTGGAGACAGAAGTATTCTGCAGAAAGATTAAAAGAGCAGATTTGGAGAAATGTAGAAATTGCTTTGAGAAACAGAAAATTCAATGACTGGTAGATAGCTTGTGTGCGTGATAGTACAAGGAGAGCAGCAATACACAAAGCAAAAAATGTTAATTAATTGTGTCATTCTGTTGAAGAACGAAAAAGATTAGGACAGTTTTAGTGACTTTTGAGACTCTACTTTTAAAAATCATTGTTTTAAATATAAACTGGAAATGTACATTGCTGTAGTCATCTTAAAATTTTTAAAACACATTTTTAACTATAGAATGGCAGACTTTGTAAGCCATTAGCTATGAATTTGTTAGTTTCATAGAAAGGAATAAAAGACTAACACTAAAATGACTACCAAAGAGGTAAATTCTCACTAAAATTGGAGTGTATTTTTGAGTATTAATTGAAATAACTGGTATGATTCGTGAAGAATAAAGCACATTTCCTTTATTCTTATTCATAGTTGTCCTCAGTTATTAGTAGGAAATATAATTGGTGCTCATTTCAAGGCTGCCTCAGTTTGACAGGAGGAAGATAGTAGGACGCACTACTTACTGGAATGAAAAGGGAAGTTATATTTAATTTCTAACGAAATAAAAAATACCAAGTGTAGGCCAAAGTTCCAAGAAGTCTAGAAAAAAAGCCCATACTATCTGAATAGAATTGACAACAGCTATAAGGGGGAGATATTAATTTTGTTCAGCCTGTCACTCAAAGCTGATTTGATTGCATGCTTGCTTTCCCACTAGAAAAATATATTTGGAAAATATATGTATACTCTTCCAGTCAAAAGAGAATATACTAGAATGCAACATGTACCATTATTATTAGTAAACTAATGTTTATGTTTTGAAGTGGTTTTCTGGCATGAAAATCTGAGGGTAGATTGGCTAGATTAATCAGAAACTACATTGCACATTTTACTTTCTATAGTAAGCTAGTGTAATCAGTCAAGAGATAGTACCAAATTAGAGAGATGTCCAAAATGTCTTTCTTTGGTTTTTGTCACCTTCATTTCAGAGTAAGGATAGTGATCTATTACAGAATTTTTATATTTTATTGTCATTATTCAGAGAAGCAATTTCAATTCATCCTTGAAGGGTGGCTGTATGAGGAATGATTATGTTCTTTTTATTTTTAAAATATGAAAATTTTTGAGTTCTTGATGTGGTAATTTGGAAAATAATCCTTAATAAATACAGAAGTTTCATAATGTAGTCCTTAATGTCAGGAATAATGGAAAAGTGAAGGTCTCAGAGGTGAGAGACTATAATAGAGATAGAATCATAAAATAAATATGAATTGTATCATGGCAACTGGAACCAAGGTATAAAAATACTGAAACGAGATTTTGTTTTCAAAGACTTGATTTAGTGTTTGTCATAGATTGGAATCTGGACATAAAATCATTGAAGTTCATTTATTTTGTTGCTTTAAAGTAGAACTCTATTTGATATAAATTTCATATGTGTGTGATTATGAAATATTCTATCTCATAACACCAGCCTTGAACTTTTTGATGCAAAGAATATAGTGGGCCTTTTTTTGAAGCTGTGTTTTTCAAAAAAGGTTGACTTCTTATCATGGTGCTAGAAGAAGGTAATTTTTTTGTTTGCTTTTTTTTTCAACTCCATTTGTCAGTATGAGCTTAAAAAAATTATGTGTGGAGGCTTGGACTTGCTGAATCTTTTGAAGGTAAATGTTTTTATTTTCTACATCAAGCCATGAGAAAATGAAAGAGGCATATAATGTAGAGGATAAGAAAGCTCATTTTATTATTTCTAAGTGGGGTTAGTTTATCAGGCTTTGAGAACTTTTTAAGAATTCTTGTAATTAAGCAAAGGCTTGTTATGGTTCAGATTTGGAGATGCATCACTAATGTTAAGTTTGCCTGTGTGTGTTGTGTTTTCCTAAAATGCACATCCCTGAATTCTAATTCACTTAGGAATCTTGCACTATGGATGGCACTGCACCAAGGTCTTGCATAGTAGTTTGCATTCTTTTCTACTCATTCAGGATTTAATGTGCCTATTTTAGTCCATGAGGATTTATTTTACTGAAGAAAAAAATGCGAAGATGTTTTTAAGCCATACTACAGTCATGGTTTGAATTTCAACTAGGTGTAGCTGGGAAATTAAATGAAACTGTTGAGAAAGTGTGTTTTTTTTTTTTTTTTTTTTTTTTTTAAGATTTTATTTATTCATGAGAGACTAGAGAGAAGCAGGCTTCTCGCAGGGAGCCCAACGTGGGTCTCTGGGTCTCGATCCTAGGATCCCAGGATACTCCCTGAGCTGAAGGCAGACGCTCAACCGCTGAGCCACCCAGGCGTCCCGAGAAAGTTTTTGAGAGACATAAAGCACAGGAGTTGATGGCCGATGTTCACCAGTCTCTTCTGTGATAACTGTGTTTTAACAATAAATCAGATTTTAATATTAAATATGGCTTATTGATAATACGTTAATTATTAATAGATAATAATTAAAGATTTATCAGGAATTAGGAAAGTCACTGTGGCTGTTTTTCCTCCCTTATTTTCAAGATATTATGCACCTAATGAGTACCTGCTTTCCTCTACATACAAAATATTCATTGTCAGTAGTAAAAGTGGTTTCTTAATACAAGAATTTTTGTGAGCACAAGGTAGGGAAAGTGTTTGTTGGGACATTTGACTGAAGATATGTTCAGATGGACTTGAGATACTGGATTTGCTGTGTTTGAATTTCTGGGTGTGTTGACTATGAATAACCAGTGATTAATTGATGATCCATATTTGTAAGGGTCCATATTTGTAAGGATCATAAATTAATGGTGAGAAGTAGTGCAGTGTGTAGAGTATAGCCTTGAGAGCTAGGCAAGAAGAATTCAAAGCCCTTAATTGGTGGCTTGTACTTGTCTCATTGACGAAATAGATGTGTTGACTTAGAATTTGGTTTGGACTCCACCGATTTTGGGGTATTAGGAGTGATAATTCTACTTTTCTGTCCTTAAAGTTTGATATTCATTGAGAGAGAGGCAGAAAAGTCAGATGGAGCTCAAAGTCACAGTTCAGTGTGATGGTTTTGTTGGATTAGAGGATGTGACGAAGATCTGTGGCCTTTTACAGTTGGGCTTCCCAGTATAATCCCATTTTTAGAGTTTGAGCTTCTGTTGAGGACAGTTTATGTATAGAAAGCAAACACACATAGCTGAATTGCTTCCTCACACCAGGTGGGCCCTGATGGCAGGAACAGAGGTAGGCCTGTTGTCTGCCTTTGAAAGGCAGGTCCCCTTATGCCTTGGGCATGGAAGAGCTGAAAGGAAAGTGCAAGTTCCTTAAGGGGGGCAATTTTTTTTTTTTTTTTTTTTAAAGACTGTATTTATTTACTTGACGAGAGAGAGCAAGCTAGAGAAAGAGCATGTGTGTGGTGGTGGGGGTCAGAGGCAGAGGGAGAAGCAGACTCCCTGATGAGCAGGGATCCCAGGACCCTGGGATCATGACCTGAGCTGAAGGCAGACCCTTAACCAACTGAGCTGCCCAGGCACCCCAAGGCAGGCAGTTCTTAAGAGAAAATGAGAAGAAGACTTCTCATTTCAGGTTTGTGTGTCTGGTGGAGAGAGGATAGAAGCTTTTCTCCAAATGTTTCGGAGATGGAACTCCTTTTACCATGAAGCCATTGGAACTCTCTGCTTGAAGTTACTGTAAATTAGTTTAGTTTCCCAAAGGAAATATTGAACCTCCTCTAACATTAGTGGTCAGTTCCCTTGCTTTTAACCCTAAAATGTCAGTGGGAAAAAAAGAACCCCTATCCTGTGCTCTTGCACATTTGAAATATATTAGATGTACTATATAGTGTTTTGCTTTTTTTGGGTCAGAGAGTTGAATAATCTGAGGAGAGAATAAATAGGTTCTGTGGAAGGTTTCAGGGACTGTAATTTTTTACTGTGACTACTGCAAGGAGCTGGTATATGCTATTAACTGCTTTATTAGTATAAATGTTATATGAGTTATGAGTTATACCAGTTATGTGCTCTTGGAGTATGGTCCTGGACACTGGACAACTAACTGTTGGGAAAGCACATCTGGACAAATATCTAGAGTGTGCTTTTTTTTTTTTTTTGATATCTAGGGAGAAAGTAGCTGTGTTTCACTGAGGGGTCACCCTGGTTTGAGTCTACCTTTTTGGATTCCAGTTGAAATGTTGTATGGAACACAATCTGAGATTAATTTAACCATGCAGGTTTGCTTGCCTGGTCCTGTTCAACAAGGCAAATCTTTCACACTTAAGGCAAGAACCTTTGCTACTTGGATAGTGTAATAGTAGAGGAAAATAAAAGATACAATCAATTTCTTAAAGTCTAATCTTGATTACTTTGTTGTAGGTTATCAGAACCCTAGTTGTTTTTCTTTTTTTCTTATTTGTCTTTTCCTTTGTTCCTTGTAAATATTTTTTTGCAGTGACAACCGTGAAGGAGAAGGAGGTAAAACATAAATCATTTTTTTTTTTTTAATCTTACAAGCATCTGGCTTGAAAATACATGTAGAGGATTGGGGAACTATGAAAAAGAAATTGAAAGTATTCCAAAAAGAGTTTTAATTTTTTTAAAAAAATGAGAATTTTACATTTCCTTACTATTTACTGGATGCTTAGTTTGACCACTTGAGTCTTTTAGATTTTGAAATATTTTCTTTCTCAAACTGAATTTGATGTTAATGTATTTGAACTTTTTATTGATGCCTCATGAGGAACATTCTTTTTTTGTGGCTAATCTTACTTTTCTTCATTTTCAGCTGATCCCATTAAGATACTGATGCCATCACTGTCTCCTACGATGGAAGAAGGAAACATTGTAAAATGGCTGAAAAAGGAAGGTGAGTGGGTACATTACTAACACCTTGTGTTACTTCATAGTTTTGGATTCTTTTCCAATCAGGTGTATTGCACAACACGATACAAATCATATCCTCCACTAAGTTTGTTTAAATAAACTTTCCCCATGGTAATACATAATGTAGCAAAGGTTTTCTGGGTTTAGCCTCTGTCTTTTCACAAGCAGAGAATGGTAAAATATTTTGAGACATTTGTTTTAAGTTTTTATACTTAGCTTTTAGTTTCAACATCATAAACTTGTTGATCCCCTTAAGTTCACTGTGGCTTTATGATGATGCTATCTATATATGTGTGTGTGTTTCCTGAAGCAAAGCAAGTTGATTATAAATTTTATTGACAAGAACAAATAAGTAAGCATAATAAAACTTTCAAAAGAAGAGCAGTAGACAAGGATTCTAGCACAACTCGATAGTAAAATGTATTATATTTCTATCATACAGAGGGGCAGAGGAACAATTCATGTGAAGGCATCTGAAGAAGGAGGCTTTATATTTCTCGTGGCTGCTTTTTTCCCTTTTTTTCCCCACCTCTGGTCATTGCCAAATGTGTCAGAGTAACCTTCTCCCATGCAGGTATTGACTGGGGGTAGCTTTTTCAGCACTCGATACAACCATCTTTCCCTGTGCTTTACTCATTGTGCAACATGTTAAACTTTTGTGGAAGAAAGAGGATGAATCTCTAGTCCCTGTTAGAGATTGTTAGATATACAGAAAAATGGAGCAGATGGTTCCCTGTAGTCATTATTATGCTTCAGCTTAAGAAGTGGTGAACCAGGTGTTAAAAACAGAATGAGGGGAGCCTATGGATGACATGGCTTAGGATGCCATGTCTGATTCCAGAGAGTAGCCCTAGTAAGGACTTGTATGTGACTCACCAGGCACAGAGGTCATCCAGACAAATGCTGCTATTGAGTGGTCCAGTTCAGTGCTTTGTAAAATAACATTGAATGAGTTTAGGTAGTGGGCAAGAATTCAGAGTCTAACAGTTATGCTGTGATTCCAGGAGAGAGAGCCATTCATGGTATCACTTTTCCCAGTGATGACAAAGTATGGGGACTGGGAAGAAGACTACAGATATTTACTTCTGAACTGTAGCTAAATGAACTTGAGAGTTTAGGAGAAGGCCTCAGTTCTTTGAGGGAGACTGGGATGCTAGGAAAGGCAGCAAGGTAGATTATAAAATGGACCTCACAGCAGGAGCTTGGGACCATGGATTAGACCAGCATGGAGGTTAGGAGGTATGATACAATGAGGCTATCCAGATGACTGTGACTGGCTCTTGCTGTGCAAGGTATCACGTCTGGTTGGAAGCATTACTTAATTTTGTTCCTCAGGGAATATAGCTTGGTATGTCTTTCTCTTTCATGACTAGCATCGTAATTGGAACACACCTGGCAACATAAGTGGTTGATCAGTAAATTTGTTGGCAAGGGAAGAGTAAGCCAAAAGCAAGAAATGTGACGGATGAGATACTATTTGACCTGGTCCTTGTAGAATACATGGATTTTGTTTGTTTGTTTATTTGTTTTTTAAAAAGTGAGAAAAGACACTTTGAGTAATGTATACAATTTGGCAAAATCTTGGAAGTGAGATGTTATGACATATATTTTGGCAATAGTAGGTAGTTCGGGCTGGATTAAGGCATAGTATGTATGTGATGTCAGATAGATTATAGGAAGGATCTCAAATACCATTTGTTAGTTTATCAGTCTGTAAGGGTCCTTATCCTAAAGCCAAGGTGTATCCACACTCATGATTATTTTATAGGAGGTGATTTCTGTGTGCTTTCTTGAGTCTTGTTAGATTACACGGAATGGAGCAGGCCCTAATGGCACTCTGATATCAAGAGCAAACTATAGATGATTTAAGTAGTCCCTTTTGCTCATTCACAATTCCCTGAGGACTTTGGGTCAGTATGACCATCGAAGGAATGAGGTAAGGCTTCTGCTCACTACTGGATAGAAAATTATAAAACAGATTTCTTAATGGTAAGTAATGCTTAAATACAAAAAAAGGGGAATCATCAAATGCTAGTAGCATCCACAGTGATGAGTGGGAGTTGGAGCCAGGTGCTCCACTGGTCCTGAGATAGAAGAAGAATAAATGAAATTAGGACCAGGATTTTTGGGGGGCAGCGGGGGGGTGGGGGGGGAGGGATAAAAAGAATTAGGTTTAGGCTTGGATGTGGTAAATTTGAGATGTTTATTAGACATTGAAGTGAAGGTGTTGAATAGACAATTGGTTTTGGATTTGAAGTTCATGAGTGAAGTCTGACTCGGAGATAGAAATTTGAGAGTCATCAGCATATGGATGGAATTTAATGCCATATGATAACAAGCAGATTCATTTGTTTGATTTAGGATCTGTATGGAATAAGAATGCCTACTTCCTTGAAAGTTTGCTCTCATAGGCCTGTCCTCATGAGGCTTTCAGGTTCACATTTAGAATACTTGCATTTTCTGGGAACCCAGAGCAGGGGTAAAGTGGTTCTGGGCTGATAATCTTCCTGAGTTACCTGGCAAAGGCCATTATTATGGAAGGACACAGCCTCCAGTCCAAGCCATACAAGATTCCCAGATAAAGTCCCACTTACAAAGAGTTCACAATATCAAATTTAATAACATACATGATAGTCTTTTAGGAGCAAAAGTCATGAAGCATATAACAAGCAGCAAGACTAAACCTATTAGAACTTCAGTTAATTGGAATTATTAGATACATGAAAATATATGTTTAAAATGACTAAACATGTAAGACAAGGAATGGAAAATCTGAAAAGAGACAGATATTCTCCAGAGAGTCTAGGCAGATTTGAAAAGGACAAACAGAACTTCTAAGAATGAAAAATACTGTCTTTAAAACTAGAAAACGAACAACTCAAGGTTGGATTAAAGTTTGAGCAAAGAATTAGTGAACAGAAGTTGTATGCAACTTAGTTTGCATGCAGCCTAGAGAAAGCAGTAGACAATATGAACAAGAAGTTGAGACATGGGGAATCAAATGAAAATCATCCAGTAATCCAGTAGCAAGAATTCTAGGAACAAAAAGAGAATGAGAAAAAGGTAATATTCAAGACAAAAGTGCAGAGAATTGTCTAGAATTTGAGGAAGACATAGATCACATAAGTGAAAGAGCCAGTGCTTCATTAGGAAGCACTCTGAGCAATTGGCTCTGCATGGCTGCTATCTTTAAAAATAATTATCAGTATCTAAGAAAGTTTCGCCTTTATAAATAATGTAATCAATTGGAGTCTATTTTTAGGTTTCTTTTTTCTGATGAATTACAGAGCTTTTGCTATTTCCACTTTCGATATGACAGAGTGTTGGTGTCATTACATAATGATTCAGACACGAACAGCCTTTTCAGGTTATTATAAAAAGATTAAATTTTTTCACATTTTGAGGCAAGTAGATAAGAGGGATTCTTTGGACCACATTTATCTTTTAGACTTCTAGCTCACTGGCAACTGGCTCACTGGCAATCTAAGTTCTTCACATCCACTAGAATATGGAGAATATGATGAAGAGCCAGGAGACATATGGTCTCATCATCCTGTTCTTTTTTCCTTTTGATTACACTGTGCTGTTTTCACATAGGGTAAGCCAGGATGTGTTTAAGCCCCTGGAGCATGTTTCCCTGAAGGTTGCTCTTAAAATTGTGTTCTGCCAATTGAAGAGAAACATTTCTTTACTAATATATTGTAAATAATTGAGAGTAATCTTAATTTTTGGTCCTCAGGAATTCACACTATTCTTTCTTTAAGTTCACCATGTTTATGATTCATTGTGAGCTTTTGAGCATGACTTACTTTTTTTCATTAACATTTATGTACAGTACAGTACATTTATGTGACTGTATGTCTAAGTTTGGTGCTTGATACGTTTCTGATAGCTTGGTTAAGTCATTCTGTATTAAAAACATTTAAAATCTTGCCTCAGACTTTATGCTTTTTTCTCTTATTAGCTGCGTTTTAAAAAATTTGATCTTGAGATCTTTTTAATGCATGGTCACTCTTATTTGAAACAATGAGTTTAGACCTTCAAACATTAAGAGGATTGAATTTTTCTTCCTAAAGAATAGTGATATATCTAATTAAAAGTCTAGTTTATTTTTAAGCAAAGGCTAATGATTTGATAACCTTTAATGGATAGCAGTTTGGTCTTATAGACTTTTAATGTTTCCTGAAAGTTGGAGACTCTGTAATTCACAATTACTAGTGTCATCGGGGGAAGGGGCAGTTAGGGGTGTGTATGTTTTAAGCTAAGGTGATAAAGATGCAGCAAAAGGAACTCTGGCCTGGGAATCATGGTTTGTCTTTTGGGGTTCCCGCTCTGCCATGAAATATCCGGGGGTGAGTTGAACTGACTTCAGAATTCTATGATAACTCAGTTTTGTTTTGTTTTGTTGGAGTCTTGATAATATGCAATAATATATAAATTTTTCCCATCTTTGCTGATCTAATGAATGTTAGCGAAGCATTTTTATAACAAGTATTACAATACCTAATTTCAGTCTGGGGTTAAGAAAAGAATATGGATTATAAAATTTGTGGAGAAGACACAACAATAGGTAACATGCACAATGTTAGAATCTCTTGAAAGGTGAACTGAACTGTAATTCCACATCTTTGTTTACAAGTGTGTTATTTGGAGAGAAAAATGTGTTTCAGATATTTTCAGTTTAATTGACATGGATATAGCTTATTTTTTCACCAGTTGAAATAATCTGCTAAAATGACAAAAGGAAGAAGACATTCTGGTTCCCCCCCCTTTGTGAGCGATTACTTGAGGGTATGAAAAACATTGTTTTCTTTCTTGAGCTATTTCAGCACATACCATGAAATACTGGAACAAAACTAGGTTGAGGCAGTATGGCAAGTATGTACTTAGTCCCAGTACTGGAACATAGACAAGGATGTGTGTCATCAGTCATATTTACGGCTCTTAATGTTTTCCCTCAGGGACTGTCATTTTATGTGGACGTTCCTTCTGTCATGTGACTGCGAATTACAACTATCTCAGATAGTTTTTGTGTAAGTCTTTAGACTGTATCTCATTGTAGAGTATAAGATTCTGAAGTAAAGCGTTTTGAGGGAGTTTATCAGTGTTGGAAGTGTTATCCGTAGGTACCATTGTGGTGCTATAATGGGTCTGGGTTCTCCTGTAGAAGAGCTCTGATATCTGTTATTTCTGGGGATTTGTATCCATGTTGATGGTGCTAAAATGGAAAACTTTTGAAACCTGCATTTCACAGGTAGCTTCACTATTTTTTCCAGTATATTACAATTTTAACAGCTTTATTGAGATACCGTTTACATATCGTAGATTTTGGTGATTTTACGTGCACAATTCCATGATTTTTAGTTAAAGTAGAACGAGTGGTGCAACATCACCAAAATCCAATTTCAGAGCATTTCTGTTACTCAGAAGATCCTGGGTGCCTGACTGCAGTCACTTCTTTCTCCTATTCCTAGTGTGATCTGCTTTCTGGCTCTCAAATTTTGCCTTTCCTGGGCATTTCCTGTAATGGAATCCTATAATGTGCCGTCTTTTTGTGACTGGCTTCTTCCATCTACCATGTTGTAGCCTGTTTCAGCAGTGCCTTCCTTTTATTGCTGAACAGCATTCCATCTGTGCTTTTTTACATTTACTGTTAATATTTCTCTTATGTCAGTATTTTAGAATTAGTGAGTGCAATTACTGATTGCCGATGGAAAGGTTCTCTGTCTTCCCTGTCCCATATAGTGGGCAACCCCTAGCCGCGAGTGTGTTGAGCACTTTAGATGAGCAACATATAAAATGTAAGGGGTCAGAAGGATATAAGGGAGGTTAACTTTGCCCAGCTGTTCCCTTCTCAAACTGCTACTCCTGCCCTTAACCCTCAGGGTAGGACCTCACATGGCCTAGGAACACAGTTGCCTGGGGTTTTTGATTGTGCAAATAATATTTTGTGTTTGTGTGATGAGTTGAAAAGGGTTGGCAAACAGTGACTAGGGCCCCTGGTCTGTCATCCCACACTACAGTAAGCCCTGGTTGGGTGGGATGGCCATGGCCTGCTTATTTGTACTCTTCAGTCCCATTAAAAACTTCTTGAAGCAGGTCTGTCTGATTTTACTATTTTTTACTATACTGTCTTGTACAGTGTCATTTACCTACTTACCTAGTATTTGTTGTGTAAACAATTTAATTATTTTTCTCAAATCGTAGCTGCTACTATACTTCAACCAAGCACTAAGAAGAGGTTTTTTTCCTTTAATGTTCATGTAGGTGTGATTTTATGTGGTCTTACTGATAAAAGCTAGCTCGCTCCCACCACTACCACCATATACACCTTCTCAATAAATACTTTTGTTGTTAATTTTTGGCAGGACCGAATTATTTTGTTAAAGTCACAGGATGTGTTTACTTCATAAACATGACCATTGTGTTTGATCAGGACTCTACTTCATAGGCAGAATTTAAAAAGAGAAAGGGAAGCCTCTGTAACTCCAGGCTTCAGCTCCGGCAGCCACCCATCTGGACAAAGGAACCAACGATGATGCTGGCTTCGGTGCTGGGGAGCGGCCCCCGGGCGGGCCTCTGCTCTGGCCCCTCCTGGGGCCCGCACTCTCGCTCCGGGCCCGCTCCACCTCGGCTGCTGACATGCGCCACAAGGAGATGGGGCAGGGACACTGCAAAGCTGCCATCTCTGCAACATGGCAGCTCAGGAGCCGTCTGTCACCTCACATCATCCATGATGCTCGGGCCTGGCTTTTCAGCCTTCTCCTCTAGACACCAGGCTCTTTGTGGACAGCACCGTGTCTTAACATTGTGTTAACAGTGCATAGTATAACGTCTTCTATACTAATGTTTGCTGAATGATCTGTTTGAAATGACAGTATGGGTTAGGGAGTGAGAATGAGTCTTGGTTCTTGATGGTCCTCAATAGCATACCTAATGTTTTTATCTAAAGATGTTGTGAAGTGTTTTATTTGAAGATGTATGTGAAGAGTTATTAACCTAACATTTCCAGTTCCATGATCTTTTTTCTTTAACAGCTATGCATTCAAAACCTTCCTGAGAGAGAGATTAAGTAATTTGGTGAAGATTGCTTGCAAGTGTCAGAGCTTGGAATCAAACCTGTGTCTGAGTTGGAAAAGTTCCTTGTAACCACTCTGTTTTGCATCTTTTCTCAATTATAGCACCAAATTGTTAAGGCCAAAACTGAGGCTATTTAGAGTCATCATGGCTTATTATTAGACTCAAAATTTTCTTGTGATATTTATATTATGTTTGATTACTGATAGCTAGAACCTTAGTTTCATAAAATTAGGGGTAATGTGCCCTTATATAGTTAATGCAATGTTTTAAACTTTGCTATGGTTTCTGGGGAAAGCTCACTGTATAATGGATCGACCCTTCTTTGTGTTTCTTTCCATTTTCTCTCTCTTGACATTCTCATATAACTAATCTATATGTCTATGTTATGTGAGTAGGTGTACATATAATTAAAACACAGAAAGGAAATAGGCCACCAAGATATTTACTGTTAGAAGCATGCTACAAATCAAATTTTAGAACCAAATGAAATACAAGCGATAGTTTGATGTATACCTTATGATGACATGAGGATTTGTGAAATTACTGCAGTTTTTTTCCTCAAGTGTTTTAATCTCAAACTCATTATATATGAAACACTAGTTGGAGTCCAGGGTAATGAGGTAGAATGTAAAACACTTAAGAGGTGTCTTATTGCTGTTGTGAAGAAACTCATAGCCTGGTAAAAAGTAGGAAAACCCAATTGAAAAAAACAAGTAACTGTAGCAGTATAACATTTTATAATGCAATTTGTGATTCATTTCAAATTAATCACAGCTGTTGTAGGAATTCAGGAATAGGAACAAAGTCATCTAGGTTGACATCAATGGTTAATCTGGTTCGGTTTTGTGTGTGTGTGTGTGTGTGCGTTTTATCTATGGTTCTTAAAGGGTGTTTAGAATTTGCAGGGGGTGAGCACAAGTGATGAAACATACTGTTTTCTTATGGACAGAATTTCTAGGTGTTAACTATGAAAACATCTGTCACTATAAAGAAGTGTGTAAGATGATATAATCTGCTTTCTCTGTGTGACATACAAGGTTCCTTTTTGGTCTGATTTCTGCTTACCTCACCAGCCTAATCTCTCATTGCTTCTCTCAGGTACTAGTAGCCAGCTCCTCCAAAGTTTCCTGTTCTCTTTTGCCTCCTGGGCTTTGGGTATGTTGTGCCTTCTGCTTGGATCACTGCTTCTTTACTTGATTGTCTTTTCATCTTTTCAGGCTCAGATTTATATATGTATTATATATAAATATTATGATGTTTATGTTTATGTTATGAGATTTATATATAATATGTATATAATATACATAATTATGTAAATGTACATATTACTTTTTAGGAAGCCTTTCACCTTGCAAAAACTAAATTAGATACCCCTCCTGAGTGTTCCTATAGCATCCTAACTTTATCTAATCCCACCATAATTTCCAGTTTGTCACTAGGAAGTAAGCAAGCTTCTTGAGGTTAGAATCTTAACTATCCCCCCCACCACTGCTGTATCCTCAGTGCCCTAAAGCATTTTTATTAAATATCTGTTGAGTAGGAAAATCTGTTTGAGGTTAGGCCAATAATCACCTTGTTGGTGTTCCGTAAATATCATCTAACAGATGTGTTTATTTCATTAAAATAGTTTATATTGATAGTTCTAAACTGTTTTAATTGAGATAATATAACCATCTATGTCACCATCTTGGTATACAATGAAATAGTTTCTGTACAGTGAACTTTCAGAGCATATTTATCTTAGCATTTTAGATTTTCCTTTATGTCTTTTTATTGAGTGAGCCTATGAATACTGCTATACCAGCTGTTTCTGGTGTATATGTGAGGGAGTGTATTTGTATGTTACATGCTTTTCTATACCTGTATTTTTATCCTGGTTTGTTTTAGGTCTGTCTCTTGTAAGCCACATTTATCCAGATTTTATTTTTTTGTATTCATTTTGATCATTTCTGCTGCTTTTAGTAGGTTGTTTTAATCTGTTTACATTTATTACAATTACTGATACATTCAGACTTATTTCTATAATTTCGGTGTGGCTTTTTAAAATTTTTTTCATGTGCTTGTCTTCAGTTGGATAATAGTTTTTATTTAATTTTTCCTCTGCTTTGTGGAATGCTGAAGATTATATTTCTGGTTTTTGGAGGGGTATACATTAGTAAGTATTTTGGATACATAGTTAATTTTGCCAATATCTAGAGTTCTTAAACATTTTTTGTGCCTATTTATATCAAAGTCCTTAGCATGCTTTACCCATCAACTAAACATTTCCTTATCCAGCTTATGCTGTTTTTAGAGTTTGAGTTCTACATTTTTTAAACCCTCAGAAATTAACTTTTAAATGATTCATAGTTACCGTTCTATCAATTTCTGTAGTAGCTTGTTTCATATAGTCCATGGGTCTCCTCTGTGTCCATTTTTCTTCTTGATGAACTGCATTTTTTAATAGCTCATTAATAGATGGTGAATTTTCTTAGCCTTTATATGTCTCAAGAATCCTTTTCCTTTATTTATTTGTTTGCTTTAATGAAAGGGAGGGAGGGTGAATAGGGGCAGAAGGACAGAGAGGGAGAGAGAGAGGATACTAAGCAGACTCCACCCCAGAGCAGAGCCCTACCTGGGGCTCAGTCTCACAACCCACAACCCTGAGATCGTGACCTGAGCCGATAAGAGTCAGACACATAACTGACTGAGCCACCCAGGTGCCCACTCTTCCTCCACTCTTGATTGATGGGTTGGCTGCATATAAAATTCTAGATAGTTACTTTTCCTCAGCTTTTCCCTCCATTGGCTTCTGACTTTTCTTACAGCTTCTGAGAAGTCGGCTCTCTGTCATTCCATTGAAGTAATCTGGATTTTTTTGTTTTTTTGTTTTTCCTCTGGTAGCTTTTAATATTCTTTTTATTGTATGGAATTTCACTACAGTATATCTAATGTGGATTCATACAGTCTGATACTTTTTTTCTGCTAAATTTTTTTTAGTGAGGTATAAATTGCATAAAGCATAATAAGCTCAATTAATTTTTACTTGCACATATAACCAGGTTACCACCCCCAGTCAAGATACAATTATTTTCAGGCAAGCTACAAGGCTCCCAGTGCCCTCTTCTAGGCAATACATCCTAGGTTACAATTATTCTAAACTCATTCAGAGCTCCATCATGTTGAGGATATGTATTTCTTTTCCATTGTAGAAAATTATCAGCAATTTTCTTTTCATGTATTGCTTTGCCACTCTTCCCTCCAGTCTTGCCCTGGAAAATCCATTTGACAGAATAAAGTAAACTTTGCAGCTTCTGTCTGTGTCTCTTACTGCTCTCTTCTATTTTTAACCTTTTTCTCTGCCTGTAGTCAGTTCAAGGTAGTTCCTTAATGCTGCCTTTAATTTACTACTTCAGTTCACTATGTCCAGTCTAGATAGTACATCCCATTGTTTCTTTTTATTTCAATGACTATTTTTTCATTTCCAAAATTTTCTAGTTTTTTTCTTCCTATGTGATGTCATTTTGTTTCATTTCTGTACATTGTTTTTTATCTCTTATTCTTGTGATGGATCTTTTATCTCCATTTTGTATTTCTAAACATCCTCAAATACTTATTTAAAAATCTCTGACAGGTTGCACTCAGTAAATTGCATCTGAAACAAATTTCTGTTTCCATTATTGGTTTTGTGGTTTTCTTTCTTAGCATTAAATTTTTTGGAATGTTTTTGGAACTTTGTCATTTCTTTTTCAGCAGAAGGCTTTTCATTTGTGTTTCAGTGTCTTCCCATCCACCTCCATTCTCACCCTCTCCCCACACCCAGTCTAGGGATTTTGCTATTGATTTTGGAGATATCCGTAGGTGCAGTATAATGGAGCCAGAGGGTGGCTTGGCTCAGATCCTGGAATTGAGGTGATGGTTTTGTTCCCCACCTTCCTAGACCTACAGTTCTGATTAAAGTCATAGTCCTAGTCAACAGGTCTTGATTGCCGCCTCTATCAGCCTCCTGTTATGAGTGGGGGCACTGACCCAGCCCGAACCTTAAGGGGAGATTCTGATTTGCATCCCTGTCTTCAGCAAATCACTTAGCTCTCTTTATTCCAAAAGAAACTGCTGCATTCTCCCTGCTAACCACTCCCACCTGTTTCTTGATCCAGAAACAGCAAGTCAGGTCTTAACATTTTTGAGTTTCCATACTGCTTCTGTTGCACAGAAATGTTTCTTATTTGACCTCAGTTGTGTCTTTGACATTGTCTGTCTTTGTTTAATATGCTTTATTATTTATGTTTTACAGTGCCAACAGGGTTTCTGAACTTACCCTACAATGTTAACTCAGAAGTGCTGTTAATTGTAAAACTTTTCTCTTTGTGAAATAATAGTCAAAATATATTAAAAAGAAAGAAATGGGTCCAGAATTGATTTGTGGACGGAAATATGCATTTGTTGCTATTGTTTCTAAAATGTGATTTCATTTTTAATACCTGCTCAATGATCTTTTGTAGTTTTTTTTTTTATTATAACAAATGTAGTTTATGTCCATTATAGACCTTTTGGAAAATATAACAAACCATACATAAAGACACATGCAAACACATACTTACGTAGTGAGATTTACTTATAATTCTACAACCTAGAGCTAGCTACCGAATATTTTGGTATTCATTTTTCGTGTTTTACGTACTTAACACACACTCCAGCATATATACTAATATTCATATTTTAAAAAAACAAAACAAACCCAGTCTTGTTTTGTAGGTGAAGCTGTGAGTACTGGAGATGCCTTATGTGAAATAGAGACTGACAAAGCTGTGGTTACCTTAGATGCAAGTGATGATGGCATCTTGGCCAAAATAGTGGTAAGTTTTCATTTTGATTGTCTTCAACGGGATGAAGATCTCTAACATGTGAAGTTCCTTGAATTAAAGTCACCTTTTATTTTTAATAGTGTATTTATAGTGTTGTGTTATCTGAATCTACATAGTATATTTTTAATTCAGATGTTTAAAATATTCTAGTCTGAAGGTCTGTTAATAGCCAGTGATGATCAGGCAACATAGAAATATTTCAGCCATGACAGTGGTGCTCAGTATTTTGGGTTCCCTAGTGGAAAATGAGAACCGTTCTGGCCTGGGAAGAGAGAAAGCTCTTTGAGGGAGAATTTGAAGACAAAGCAATAGATTAAAGCTTAGAGCTAGCAATTTCTAAATATGTAGTTGGTAAAATCAGAAAGAAAGAAAATCAGAAAGAAACCCTATCTTCGTCTATCCCCAGGACTCCTAGGATTAGAAGTGTGTAAAGTGACCATCTGTTCAGCTTTTGTTCTCTTAAGTTGTCCTGTGCAGGTTCTTGTCTGCAGGTTTCATAGCCACATTCAATGGCCCTGTCCAGTTCTGACTTATCCTTACAGTTTGGACATTTTTGTAATCATTTAAAAATGTATCAATATAAAAATATATGTTTTAGAATATTCCACATACTCGAGTATAGTTGAATGTCTTTTCTGTTGATAGTATATTTTCTGTTTTGTAAGCTTTTTAATGGAAAATAGGCTTGTGGGTTTAGCAAGACCAAAGTCATTTCCTTTGCGATCTAAATTTAAAAATATGAAGTAATTTTAAATACTCTTCTCTGGGCAATCTTTACTTTATAACTAATTTAAAATATGGAGCTATACCTTGATCTGTAATGGTATAGCTAGAAGCAGAAACTATTAATACAGACCTTTAGTCAAAATGTCTAGCAATAAAAGAAAGGTTAACAGAAGAAAATGTGGAATATCATGTAGCTGTTAGAAATTGTTTCTAGAAAAAAATGTAATTTCTTTACATGATGTTATACATCAATAAAAATTCAAAAATTTTTTGAAAAAAATGCATTTAAAATTGTGTATGGGTAATGATTATAATCTCATAGGATTTTAAAGAAAAATATGTATAGAAAAGATTAGAATAAAGTTATAAAAATGTCAGTTGTTCTTGGAAGATGGAACTAAATGATCCTCCTACCCTATATTTTCTATTTTACTGTATTGTCTAAATATTCTATAATAGCTATTTTGTTTTTATAATGAAATAATTAGAATTTATATGAGAATTGAAATGCTAAACCCTATTTAGGGTTGCATGGTATATTCACTGATGGATTATGTTTCTTAACTTCTAGAACATGTAATAGTATGTTGTAGGAGCTAAGATTGTAGGCTCTGGAGTTACCCCACTGCCTGATTCATAGAGTTAATAAGTTCTGCTGGTTATTAGTTATGTAATGATTGGCAAATTCTTTTTTTTTAAGGTTTATTTAATTTAGAGAGCACAAGCGGGGGGGGGGGGGTGGGAGAGGGAGAGAGAGAATCTCAAGCAGACTCCACACTGAGTGTGAAACCCAACGTGGGGCTCGATCGCACAATCCTGAGATCATGACCTGAGCCAAAACCAAGTTGGACACTTAACCGAGTGAGGCACTCAGGTGCCACCCCCACCTGTGATTGGCAAATTCTTTAATCTCTCTGTGCCTTTTTCTTCATAATAGAGATTATAATATCTGCGCCATGGGGCAGTAATAGAGATTGAGAATAATCTGTATACGCTCATTATAAGACCCGTCACCCACCAAGCATTGATAAATATTGCTACTTTCGTTATTATAATTACTCAGCTCTTAGTGACTATTAATCCCCATGTCAATTTGTATGTTCATCTAAATAATTTGTAATTGGTTGTTTGCAACTGAACAGTAAGTATCCATTTGTGTCTCTGTAGTTTGATTTGGAGGAGACACTGCATATCTCTTTTTAATTCTGATTAAAACCAGCTCACCTCTGTTTTGAGAATGGATACAGCACCTTCCTTTGTACATTTTATCCAAAGACTACACTTTGGAATGTTATAGCCTAATTAGATATAGATCTATACACAGTTTTTCATTTGTGTTTCTTACTAGAAAATCCTTTCCGTTTTTTCTAGTCACTTATATGTTGCTTTTTACCTTCTAATTATCAAAACTTCTTTGTAGATTCTCATCTACAATATTAACAGCCATGTTAAAACATATTGTTGAAAATACTTCCTTAGAGGAAATACGAATGGAAAGCTAAAATTTCTATACCTTCATAACAAGGAAAATATATTCATACCAAAAACAGTTTCAACTAATTTATGCAGCATTTTGAAAAAAGGAAATGATTGTTTGAATTACCATGTGTAATGCACCCAGCTACATTTTATTGTGTGCATTCGGCAAGCTGTGTTGTTGGCCCTAGCTCTGGGTTGTTTGACTATGAAAGCCTTCCGGAATTGATAGCTTTTCCCAGTTAGCTGCTTCATAATGCATTTCAAATTGTTAACGGTGTTATAGGTCAGTAGTGCCTATTCATCTGGCCTCTAATGCTCTGAAAAGGCAGGGGGCTGAGAGGGAGATATGATTGATAAGGGCTTTAGCAGAACAAATGGCTATTTCCTTGTCAAAGAAAAGATTGTGTAGTTTAGGGCTTTATGGCTTTCTTATTATTCCACATGCGTTTTGAATAATAGGAATGGGAGCATATTCATGTCACAATGTAACAGTTTTATGGATTAAAAGAAAAAATCAAGGTGATATTGGGTGATATTATTGGGTTTTTTAGTCTTTTACCATACTCTGCACTCAGCCCTTCCACCGCCGTGCAAGTTACACCTGTGTCTTTCTTTGTGGAATATTCCTCATTTGAGTACACATAATGAACTGATTTTTTGTAAGAATATAGAGAGAGATCTTTACTTTGAAAATCAATGAGTTGGAGATTGATCTTTTTAAAAGGCAAGTGATCATATAAAACTCTGGCTTTTAGCTTGCACACATTTTTGAAACCATTAGAAATTATTACGTATCTTGCTCTTCATGGAGATTTATTTACATAGGCTTTGAAGGGTTTTAGTATTGTTCACCTCCCCCTGCCCAATTTCATATCTCTGTTCTCATTAGTAATTTTTGTATCTGGATTTCCATTTTAGATATAAAATATTTATTACATTTCAGTTAGATCCAGAAACAGGCTTAGAAGCTTTTAATAATGTTAATAAAGAATAATTGCTGTTAGATTATTTTATGATTCATTTCCAGTTTAGTTCAGTTAATGAGAAAGCTGTTAATATCTTATTTAGCCACTAGTACAGATAACCTTAAAGTTTTACATATGTACCAGTTCATAAGCTTAGTCTTAAATTTATTCAGAAAATTGTATAGCAGGTGTTTTGGGGTGGGTTTTTTTTTTTTTTAAGATTTTATTTATTTTTTCATGAGCGACACAGAGAGGCAGAGTCATGGGCAGATGAGACGTAGGCTTCCTGCAGGGAGCCAGAGCCAGGACTTGATCCCAGGACCCTGGGGTCATGGCCCGAGCCAAAGGCAGATAGACATTCAACCACTGAGCCACCCAGTTGCCCCCATAGCAGGTATTTTAAATGTTAAGTCAATAAAGTAGAATATTAGGATGACATATCTGGAGTTTTTGGTTTTATTTTTTGGTGGAGAGGAGGGGCAGAGAGAGGGGAAGAGAGAACCTTAATGATTGAGCCCAATGCAGGACTCAATCTCACAACCCAGAAATCATAGCCTGAGCTGAAATCAAGAGTCAGACACTAACCAGCTGAGCCACTCAGGCACCCCTATTTGGAGAGTTTATTGAGGATTGTCTGGTTTGGCTTCTACCATATGTAGGGTTACTATATGATTTATTACAAACGAGGATGTTTTTGAGGGTGAAAAGGGTTAAGATTATTTAAACTTATGTAAGTTTCAGAAATTTTAATTTATTGACTGGCAAAACATTCATTGATAGGTTTTTATTACGTTGATAGACCATTATTATTCAAAATAATTTTCAAGAATAGAATTCTTTCTGAAAACTAAAATCCATGGATAGGAAAACAAAAAATTTCCATTAGGAGCTCCTGGTTGGCTGTGAGTTGGTGGTGCATGTGACTTGATCTCTGGGTCGTGAGTTCAAGCTTCATGTTGGGCATAGAGCTTAAAAAAAGAAATGTTTCCTTTTGTTGATCATCCTAAAGTTAAAAAACAGCAAAAAATATATATTTTTTGGTAACTTTCATGTTGTTCAATCAATTTCTTAGCTGCATCTCACTCTAATACTATCACTGGTGTTTCTCTAAAGAATGTATTTTTTTTTTTTTAAGAATGTATTTTTTCAACATGGTTTTATTGTTAGGTCCCTTTCCCCCCCTTATTTTTCATTAAATTGCCTGGTCACCTTCAAAGTTGCATTTCATTGTTTGAAAGTTTATGGTTGAAATTTGAAGTTGTGCGACCTTCAGTTGATTCTCCTCTGTAGACTATAACATTCTTAATTGAGAAAACCCTCAAAGCTCAGAGCAAATTCTACTAAGTGGGAAATATTCTCAGTTCTAATTTTTTCATGTTGAACTGAGTAAATGACATTGAAGTGGTAAATGAGTCTGTGTTTCCCATGAATTAAAAGCTAAATAAATTATAATCCAGTCTATATCTTCTTCTCTTTTTGCTTGTTTTTTAAAGTAGGAGCATGATGTTGAACTGCTATATGATCATCTTTTTTCTGTGAGTGCAGTTTTTACAGATTTGGTACTTGGCATGTTGAATGCTTACCTGTAATGTCGGACTGCATTTGAATCCTGGCTTGGATACCTACTGGCCTTATAATCTTGAACAAGTCATTTAACCTTTCTGTGCTTCACTTTCCTCATCTATACATAAATAGTGCACATACTAATAATAAGCATCAATTTTAATGTTAATCAGGAATGCCAAGCCCAATTTAGGAGTTACACTCTTATTTATAATTACTTTATTAGTGAATATCCTATAGCCTCTCATTCTAGTATTCATTAAATTACATCTGCAATGAACTTTATTTAATGTAAAGAGAATAATAAAAATTTTGAAGATATGACATTTTCTTCTAGAGCTGAACTTAAAAACATTGTCATCTGAAGGTTCTCTAGGGACTTCTCTTACTAAAACAACCCTTTATAAATTAATGCTGCTGAAATGTTTGAAATACATACACTTTTTAAAGAAAACTTCAATCTTATTTATCTTTTAATTGGCATTAGCTATGAAAAATTGATTAGCTGAGATACCACCGTGTTTTTAATGTACTTGTAAAAATTCATGGGATTGTATTTTATATCTCAGGTTTTGTAAATAGATACATAGGAAGAAAATTAAGTGTAAGGAAAGAGAAATCAACATTAGCCAGAGTAGTTAACCAAGTCTGTTTATACGATGAGATATACTTTTTTCCAGCGACTAAGTTTACTGAACATATTTAACATTAATGTTAGTAATAAGATTAATTTCGGGTACTTAATTCTTTGTGAGCTCTTGGAATTCCTGAGCTATCATACAGAAACTATCTGGGAAAGACAAATAGTTGAAGTATGAAACCACAGTCTCCTGTTTGTCCTGATTGACATCAAAAGGAAGATGGTAATGATTGCTCTTAAATATTTGAAAGCTGTCAGAGGAGAAATTCTAGATTTTTTATTTCAGGATGTACCATTAATAACTGGGATGGGGAAAGTGGTGAAGAAAGGGGGAAAGTAAGCAAGGATAGTGGCAGGTGGAAGGAGGAGGCAGGCTGACTTAAAAGCAGATTTTACCTCAAGTTAAGAGATCTTTCTAATTAATTAATACAGAATTACCTAAACTACTTCATATGGTCATAAGCCTTTTCATCTCTGCGATTATTTTCTTTTTAAAATATAGGTTGAAGAAGGATCTAAAAATATACGGCTAGGTTCACTAATTGGTTTGCTAGTTGAAGAAGGAGAAGATTGGAAACATGTTGAAATCCCCAAAGATGAAGGTCCTCCATCACCAGCTTCAAAACCATCAGTGCCTTCCCCCTCACCCGAACCACAGATTTCTACTCCTGTCAAAAAGGAACACATACTGGGAAAACTGCAGTGAGTATGTTTATTTGGATGCTGATTTAAAAAAAAAAATGTTAAAGCAGCTTTTAGGATATTTTAGTCATTACCATATTTAAAACATCTTTGCACCTTATGTAGGAAGTGGTTGATCTTCCCTTTTTCCCTTAGGTGACTGAGATCTGAGAATGATTATTTTCCTTTCATTCATTCAACAAACAAGTAGTTATTGAATACCTGCCATGTTCCAGGTGGTATGAAAGCCCTGCTCAGCCAGCTGAGATCAAAGCAAACAGTCTGTGTCCATGTTGAATTTGAAGTCAGTTTTAGGATTCCAGCATGGGGTTCAATGAACCAAACTTCATAGCATGTTTCCACCCATGGAATTCTAGTTACCGCAGTGTGAATTCCGGTTTTATACATATAATTGACAAAATGGAGTTAGCCTCTTAACATGCATGCCTTTATGGCCATTCTTCATTTGAGTGTCTGACACGGATTGGAGGATTTGAGCCCAGTTTTGTCCCTGTATAACACAGGTACTTGGTGCATACCATTTCACTTCAGCTTTACATGGCTTTAATTGACGGAGTCTGAAGATTTTATTTTAATAAGTTCATGCGTTTAACATTCTCCACAATTACACAAAATTACTTTTCCTTTATAAGAAGAAGCTCTTCATGGAGGAAAGTCTTCTTAAGAACCACTTTTGAACTTGAATAAAAATGCATACGCTTTCAAATCTTTTCCTTCAGTTTACCAGAGTCCGTTCTTGTCAGTGTTCTTGAAATGCTGAGTTAATAAATTTCCATGCCCACACATAGCATTTCTCATAGCATTGCTTTAACTTCCCTTTATTTTCTCTTCTTTACCATGGAAATCATAAGGCGGGTTAATGGATGTACTTAACTACTCTTCTCCTTTTGCAGAGATCATAGTGTGTGCTCTGTCATTCTGTGAAGATTCATCACTAGAGACTTAATGAGTGTGTGGCCCCGAAGTGTAGGTTTAAAAACGAGCAGACCTGGAGTGCCTGGATGCCTCAGTTGGTTAAGAATCTGACTCTTGATCTCAGCTCAGGTCTTGATCTCAGGGTTGTGAGTTCATGCCCTCCATTGGGCTCCACACTGGATATGGAGCCTTAAAAAAAGCCAGCAGACCTGTGAATTGCACACTATTGGCCCATACAGTGATTTTTTAAATAAATTTTTTGAATTGTTTGTAGTTAATTTTACATTAAAAAAATCTAAAATTTCAGTTTCATCTGAAAAATCTGAGGATTTGATGGCACTGAGCCCATATCACCTAGAGGTATTTATCTGAAATGCAGCATGTACCACATTTGTTCCTCTCCGTTTCTTGGTTATAAACTTCTGGACCCAACCCCTTTGACTCATTTTCTTTATTTGACTGTATAGTCATTTGTATTTGCTGCTTTGCCTAAAGGTCTCAGTCAAAGAGTAGATACTTAGTAGTTGTGTCACCTTTTGGTATATTTCAGTTTCCATGTCTAACAATCAACATAAGTTTCTGCCTCTTACTCTTTTGGAGTATATGTAATATAAAAATGTTTTCATGTAAATAATAATGAGTTTTTAAAATATATGAAGGCTACAGTTCAGCAACAAAACAACCCAATTAAAATAGGCAAAGTACTCAGATAATACATTTTGTCCAAAGAAGATGCATGAGTGGCCAATAAACATGAAAAAATGCTTAGTGTCACTAGTCATTAGGAAATTGCTAATCAGTATCACAATGAGCTACCACTTTTTCATTGGATTGGCTGCTGTTAATAATAAGTGTTGATGGATGTATCAGGAAATTAGAACCCTTGTGCACCATTGGTGGGAATGTAAATTGGTGCAGTCACTGTGGAAAACAGTTCGGCAGTTCCTCAGAAAATTAAGAGTAGAATTACCATATGATCGAGTGATTCCTCCTCTGGCTATATACACAAAAGAATTGAAAGCAGGAATTCAAAGAGATACTTGTATAGCCACGTATAGCAGCATTATGCATAGTAGCCAAAGGTAGGAACAATTCATGTGTCCAAAATGTACTATATACATACATATAATAGAATGTTACTCAGCTTTGACAAACACACATAACAAGACATGGATCAACCCTGAAGACATGCTAAGTAAAATAAGCCAATCACAAAAGAACAATTACTGTGATTTCACTTATATGAGTTACCTAGAGTAGTCACATTGGTAAAGAGAGTAGAGTGCTAGTTTCTGGGGGCTGGGTAGGGGATGGGGAGTTATTGTTTAATGGGTACAGAGTTTCAGTGTGAGAGAAAGTTCTGGAGATGGATGGTGGCGATGATTGCACAACAGGTATAGTACTTGATTCCACTCAATTGTATACCTAAAAACATTTAAAATTGTAAATCTTTTGTATATTTACCACAAAAAAGTGAAGGAAGAGTACAGTTATTTCCTTATTGATATATTTAATGAAGAGTCATGTGAAAAATATTAGTAAAAATAGAAGCTCTGTCCTTTTGAATATTTACTCTTATTAAAAGAATATTTTGAAATAGTAACTAAGTAAATGTGTATGAAAATGTTTTGGTAGTAAAATAAACCAGATTAGTACAGATTAATTTACTTGACTGCGACTATCAACAGGAGTCATTTTAACTTTATTATAAGTTTTATTTTTCTAATTATCGGCAAAACCTTTGATGTTTAGGTATATTTGACTCAAATATGAGTGTTTATTGGTTTTGTTAATCTTCTGTTTTCTTCTTAGGTTCCGTTTAAGTCCAGCTGCCCGTAATATTCTGGAAAAACACGCCCTGGATGCTAGCCAGGGCACAGCCACTGGCCCTCGGGGTATATTCACTAAAGAGTATGTTTGTGCTTTTTTATAATAACCAATTCCATTATTTATCATGATCATCTTTTTCTAAAAGTATTTAAAGAAGAGCTTATTCAGTGTTAAGATTTAAAAGGACGTATACTGTTCTTTTGTCTTTTTAATTGCTTTTGTGAGTACAAAATTGTATTCTGTGCAAGGGTGGTTTTGAAGTAATTACAGCATTAATGAAGAATGGTTCTAATTTGGTCACTAAGCTGGATCCTTAGAAATGGTGATAAATGCAGAAAATTAGATTACAGAGCAGTGAACTTCTTATATTGTTTTATGTTGGTTTGAAATAAGTTTGCAATCACATTTAAATTTTTTAAACCTGGGAATATACTTTTAAAAATAATTTCATTCTTATCTGTTTGGATTTTAGTCACTTGGATAATCAAACTGATTTCCATATGCTGTTGGCTTTTTTTTTGGATTTTCTTTTCTAGTCCACTGTCTATGAGTTAGCACCTAATTTGTTTAGTACCACACTCAGAATTATAAATATTTTATAGTAGGTTTTAAAATTTGTTAGAGTTATCATCGTTCTTTTTTTTTTCCCCCAATGGACCAGTTTTCTTGGCTTAGTCTTATTTTATAATTTTTCTAAATGAATTTTAAACAATTCAGGCACAGGGGAATGATGGTGTTTTTACAGGATTGTATCACATTTTACAACTAACTTGGGGAAGAATCGAAATCTTAATGATGCTAAGTCTTCCTATTCCAGAACACTGATCTGTTTTTCCATTTGTTTACATTTTGTTTCTTTCAAGAGTTTATGAGAACAGATGGCCCCTGCTCTATTGAAATTTAGTCTAGTGGGGAGGACAAAGATTAATCCTTCAGACATATGACTAATGTAAAATTGCCATAGTGGTATGTATTATTTCAGAGAAAGAGAGAGCGTGGAGGGAGGGGGATGGGGCAGAGGGATATAGAGTGTCTTAAGCAGACTCCGCCCTGAACATGGAGCCCAAAGCAAGGCTCAGTCTCAAGCCCCTAAGATCATGACCTGAGCCAAAGCAAAGAGTTGGACTTTTAACCAACTGTACCACCCAGGCGCATTTGTGTTACATTTCTATTGGCAGTAATATTACATTCTTCAACTTGAGTTAACATTTTAAAGCAATATGCTTATTCCCCATTTACTGTTGATAACTGTGATCAGTAATATTGGCTAAAAGTTTTTAAGTTGAGATGAACGAAGGTTATGAAATTATTAAGTGGCAGTGCTGGACCAAGGGATGGATGGATCTTTCTTTCTTTCTTTCTTTCTTTCTTTCTTTCTTTCTTTCTTTCTTTTTTTCTTTTTTCATTGGGTTTATTTTACTCTTCATTAAAGCATTGGTTTATTTTGGGGCATTTCTTTTATGATGAGCAATCCAGGTTTAATTCTTAGGTAGCTTCAGTTATCTGTGTTACAGCCTTATTGATTTGTTCATCAGACCTGTGTATGTTGTTTTCTTAAACACATACTGTGAGTCCTGCCATACTACATGAGTCGGAAATCAGCTGTCCTGATCTCTGACTGAAAAGTTGTATACTAGACTATGAATTTTTAGTTAAAAGACTTAAACGGTTTCACTTAGCCATAAAAAGTTAAAATTAAGTATTCTCATAGCCAGTTAAGCTTAGTCCCCCCCCCCATATCCATCCTACTATTTGTACCTTTATTTTATTAATCTAACAATCTATTTTTCTATTACAAGATTTTATTTATTCATGAGAGAGACACAGAGAGAGAGGCAGAGACATAGGCAGAGGGAGAAGCAGGCTCCATTCAGGGAACCTGACGTGGGACTCGATCCTGGCTCTCCAGGATCACACCCTGGGCTGAAGGCGGCGCTAAGCCACTGAGCCACCCAGACTGCCCTCAATCTAGAGTTTTAGTAAACTCTCCATAAAAATGGGATAAAGCACCTTCCTTTATAACCAGGTAGACTTACCTATATTTCTGAGGGATAAGACAGAGAGTCTGTATTTAATTCATCAAGATTTGGTGAAATCTTTGATAAAGTAATCATAGCTGTACCTTAGAAGGATTAATTTTGCAAACTTGTATAAGACACATTGGAGCAGAAAAAAACTTGAGGTTAGGAGATAAATTAATAGGCTTATAAAGTAATTCAGGTAAAAGGTAAAATGCCTGAATGTAAATGGAAGAAATAAAAGGGAGATTACTGATCTGGGTAGTATTATAAGGACAGGATCCAGAAGTCTTCCTAAAGGATAGAATGTGGAGCATAGACCAGGATAGCAATGAATCAAGGAATGAATTTGAGATTCTGGTCTGGGTAATGAAATTTTGGCTCCATAAATACAAATAATAATACTAATAATAATAATACAAATAATAGGTATTAAATACAAATGATAAATATAAATAAGACCTTTGTCTTGGTGGAGTGAGTGCATGTTAGCTCTGAAGCCTTTTGTCAGTGCTGACAATTCACATAGGCATCAGGATCAGTGAGGTGAAGATTATTTGCAGGAGACAGTTCAGAACTTAAGAGGGAGGTTTGGTAGGCAGTAGACCAGTAGTTATAATTGAGATAATCAGGAGGTAAACTTTTAGAAGGCAGCTTTTCTTGTGTTGGAGGATTATCTAGGAGCTGGATAAAAAGTTAAGGTGTGATCTGAGAAAAGTCTTTGGAAGTCAATTATTAGGTGATATTTTAGAAGACATTATGTGGTGTGTCAGTAGAGGAATGAAATAGCCCTTTTTTCCTTTTTCCCTTCTCTTTCCATATGTGCTTATATGATGAACAAATAAATATCTTTTTGTTAACCTGAATTGAAGTTATTATAGTAATGTAACATTTATTAAGGAGAACAAAATGGTATTGTCTTGCTGCATACCCCAAGGAACCACTATTAAAATAGTTTTATTTTTAATATTTTTGCCGTCTTCCTCCTCCTAATTCAGTTTTCTTTCCTTATTCTTTAACTCTGCACCATAAAAGTCAACCTTTTGTCTTCAAAATCTGACACATTTACAAAAGGTTTCATGAGAAACATAGATCCTGAAAGCATACATTATTTAGGATTTTCGTTTCATATACTACTAAAGATGCCTGTGTTTTAAGTTTAAAGTAGACTTTGGAAAAAACCGACTTGCTGTCACCTACAAAAATGTCATTTTCTGATAAGATTGAAAAATTGCAGGCTAAGCTTCCCCTAAAGTACCTTAGCACAAGTTCTTGAAATTTGGAGGGACGTCCTTCCTTCTTCCATTCTCAACTAAAAATGCAAGTAGAATAGTTCCAGCTGTTGAGGAAGTGCCTCTGATCCATTGTGTTTATGAAGTAAATCCTCAGTGTTAGGGTTGCTATTTTAAATGTTGCAGTGGAGCAAATATATTGTCCAAACATATAGCTCTGAATATATGTTGCACAAAAGCATATAGATTTGACTTTGTGTATGTATTTTAAGAAAGCTAGTGCTGGGGCCACAGAGACAGAATACATTTTTGTTCTTTGTCTGTAACCTAACATCTTTGGTATATCTGTGTCTTACATCATAGTTGTAGTAAATGTTTGTATTCATATCACAGCATCAAAAATTTGATAGGTGTGGTAGGTGAGTATGTAGCATGTATTATATTAGTATAATAAATATATAATATATATTATAATTAATATATAATTATATTAAATATTAGTGGTATTTCTTTTTAAAACTAAGTCATAGCTCACTGAAATGAATTACTCTCTAAGGGATCCTGGTAGAGAAGGTTCTACCCTGAGTAAATTACCAGGGCATTGTCTGCCTTTGTGTAGAAATGTGTGGCATATTTGTTTTTCTTCTAATTTTTAGAGCTTTTAATGCCTATCTAAATCTTCAAGTAGAATCTGATTAATTATTTCATGGACAGAAATCATTAAAAGCATTCTCTGCATTATAGAAACTAAATTGTTGGCTGTTATTAAACAATAATTAACATTTACACTTTATTAGGTATGTAAGTGTAAAGTTAGCAGTAAAAATTTACTGTGAAGCAGTGGCCAGAATTGATTTTCTGTTTACTTGTTTATGATTAATTACTTCTTCTTACTTTTATTCTTACCAAGAGCCCTTTTACCCAAGAATCTTAATTACTGCAACCATAAAACTAAATTGCCTGTTTCTTGATAAAATAGTTATGCTCATAGTGAAATATAAATGTGTCCGTTAGTGTGACAAATCTTTTCTTAAATAGACATTCAGGCATTAATATTTTAGTCTTTAATCTCTTCAATTGTTATTTTTGTTTGTTTGTTTTTAACTGATGCCTGAGAGTAAATTAGTGATCCCCATATAAAGGTATGGATGTGTTTTGGATATGCCACTCTGATGCTAAACTCTAATTTGATTGATTTTTTTTTTTAAAGGTTTTTTTTTTTTAACTTTTTTTAATTTTTATCTATTTATGATAGTCACAGAGAGAGAGAGAGAGAGGCAGAGACACAGGCAGAGGGAGAAGCAGGCTCCATGCACCGGGAGCCCAATGTGGGACTCGATCCCGGGTCTCCAGAATCGCGCCCTGGGCCAAAGGTGGGCGCCAAACCGCTGCGCCACCCAGGGATCCCCTAATTTGATTGATTTTTAAAGATTTTATTAATTTATTCATGAGAGACACAGAGAAAGAGGCAGAGACACAGGCAGAGGGAGAAGCAGGCTCCCTGTGGGGAGCCCAATGCAGGACTTGATCCCAGGACCCTGGGATCATGACCTGAGCCAAAGGTAGATGCTTAACCACTGAGCCACACAGGTGCCCCTTTAATTTGATTTAAAACCCAGATTAGTTTTGTTAGATGTATTTAATTACCTTATATAATGGAAAGGGACTAGTAGTGTTAGGCTATGACTTGTAAGAGCTCTTAAAAGCTAAATATCTTTTGGTGAAGGGATTTTTTTCTGAATCAACAACAGAAGGCCTTATTATAGATCAATACTCTTTTTTTTTTAAGGTTTTATTTATTTTTAGAGAGAGAGCATGCCAGTAGGGGGAGGGGGCAGAAAGCCCTTAAGCACACACCCCACTGAGCGTGGAGCCTGATGTGAGGCTCTGTCTCATGACCCTGAGATCATGACCTGAGCCAAAATCAAGAGTTGGATGCTTAACAGACAGGCGCCCCTCAATATTCATATTTTTATTTATCTGGCAAGGGTTTTGGCTCATGGCATAAATCCTCAGAAATGATATTGGCAGCCATTTATTTCACATGTAAATGTTAATCATAGTTAACTGGAAAATGGTACTTTTGGTTACGAATATAAGTAAATTAAAAATTAATTTCCAAACAGAAGTAAGCTTGTCAAAGCGTTAACCGTGTATAAGGTCATTCCCTAGGCCACGCACCTCTTCTTCTCCCTCATTCTTCCCATTCCGATCATGATGTTGTGCTCTGAGAACCAGCACTGTCTGGTTAGGCCCCTGCTACTTTTTTGTGTGGTGGATTCGAGGCCAGAGTCAGGAGGTTCTATATTTTGCCTTAGATTAGGTAGATCACATTTTTTCCTTCAATCCCAGACTTGCTGTTAACCTGAGATGTACTGTATTCTAGTCTGTTCACGCGAGAAAATTTGTGTACTATGTGCACAGGTGTGAGTAAAGTAGTAGAAAATGCACAGGCTCTGGACTTGGCCATCCCTGGGTTTGATGCCAGCCCCCATTTCATCTTTTAACCCTCTCCTCCTTGTTCACTCCTCTTTCTACATTGGTCTGCCTTCTGTTGTTAGAAGAAGCTGTATTTTCCCTGCCTAGAAATATACTTTCCCCAGCTCTTCTTGGCTGCTTGCTCATTCATGTCATTCCACACAAGCACCACATCCTCAGACCTTCCCTGACCATCCATCCTATTTTAAAAGAAGCCCTCCTCTCACCTATCACTCATCATTATTCTGCTTTATTTTCTTCATAGTGCAGCTATATCTGCCATTTGTTTGCCTGATTAACATAGACTCCCCTGTGGAATAAAGTGTCTTGTTTAACAGTGGATCCTCAACACCTAGAATAGAGTAGGTAACTGAGAAATACTGACTTAGATTTGGAATTTAACCTCTCTGAGCCTATTTACTCATTTATGAATTGGGAGTGATAATACCTCCCTCACAGGACTGGTATAGGATTACATAATTACACAATGTTGGCATAAGAGGCTCATTTTCTCACTTTTACTCCCACTTTCAATGTTTATTAGGGATCTGAGATGGTAAAAGATGTAAGACTTCTTTATCAATCTGACCTCCTTTGTTAAATGTCAACCCTTTAATTTTGAAACAAGTAAGTTAGTTGTAGTTAGGGTTAACTCCATGCACCCCTTTTTGGACCAGGTATAAAGAAAGGATGAACTCTCTTTTCTAAAACCAGTATCAATACACAAGGGGGATTCCTGGTTCAATTTTCTATTACTGGGATCCCTGGGTGGCTCAGTGGTTTAGCGTCTGCCTTTAGCCCAGGGCGCGATCCTGGAGTCCCAGGATCGAGTCCCACATCAGGCTCTCGGCATGGGCCTGCTTCTCCCTCCTCCTGTGTCTCTGCCTCTCTCTCTGTGTCTATCATAAATAAATAAATCTTTAAAAAAAAATTTCTATTACTGTGTAAGAAATTACTACAAATGTAGCAGCTTAAGACCTATTTAGCATCTAACAATTCTGTAAGTCAGAATTCCGGGCCTAGCATGGCTGGGTTCTCAACTTATGGTCACAAGGTTGAAATCAAGGTTTTGGCCAACACTAGGGTCTCATCTAAAGGTGGGTGTCCTCTTCCAGGCTCGCATGGTTGTTGGTAGAATTCAGTTCCTTGGGGCTGTCAGAGTCTGGCCCCTGGCCGGCTCTTAACCAAGGACTAGTCCTAGTTCCTAGAGGCATCCTTCAGGTCTTACCTCATGGTCATATCCACAGGCTGCTCACAAATGCCTACTCCCTTCTCCAGCGCCAGCAGGAGACTCTGTCCATCTGGATCTCTTCTTCCAGGAATTCCTGGTTCCTTTTAAAGGGCTTATCTGATGTCTAATCCCACCAGGGTAATTATACTTTTGCTTTTTGATTAACTTAATGTCAGCTGATTTGGGACTTTAATTATGTCTGCAAAATCCATCACCTTTGTCTTGTAACGTAACCAAATCATGGGAGACATCCATCATACTCAGGCCGACCCATACTCACCGATTATATAGGTGTGTACATCAGGTAATAATTCTGTATATACAAGAATATTGGGGCCATCCATCTCAGAATTCTGCCTACCATGTTGCCATAAGGTATTAAGGAAGAGATTTTGTGTAGGAGAGGATGATTGTCATTTCAAACGTGTCCAGCAGTTGCTAGGTTTTTCCCCTCATAATTCTTTTAAAAAACCGTAACAAAATTAACTATGTTTGAGGAATTTAAAGAATGTTATTTGCCTTTAAATTTGTGTCACCACGAAGTTGTTTTTATATTATGTAGAACCTTTTAAAAAATTTAGATTAAAAATAGTTTGTAAAATATAAAATTTTGTTTTTGAAAAGTATTTTTTGAATTATCAAATATTATAATTTTTGAAAAAGCCGTTTTAAGAGAATATATTACTTCATACCCACTGTAACTTACATAGATCAAAAGCTTGATATATATAGTAATCTAATTAAATCCTTTTAAAAAACAAAGACACCATTAATGCAAGGTAAGTCTATTACTAGTTTAGTTTTCTTTCATTCTGAGTGATGCTGTGGGTTAGGTTTATTTCATTAGATGGTGCTGATAGCATATTGAACAATACTTAAAATGGTGTGATTTCCTGGCCATAAACAAGGTAATTTGTACTAGAAAATCCAGTAATTTAGTGAATATCGTAGTAAAAGTTGTAATAAACTTGACATTTTCTGAATGCCATGTGAAAATTACTTGACCAAGTGTAAAGAATGAGAGTATGGCTTAATTTATGAATAGTTCATCTACCAAATGATACTCCCCCCGACCCCCCCCAAAAAACAGTTTCCTTTTTAAAGATACCTACATCCAATACTTTGATAAATTTGAATTGTTGTTCAGTTTTTGCAAATGTCCAAATATTGTAGTGCATGGATAATATAAATCAGCAAAACAGATAAGATTTGCTTATCTAAAATAATTCATTTTGCATTTTAGCCTTGAAATCTCCAGTTCAGTACCTTCCCTCTATACCTCATACCCACTTACTAAACATTTTATCCTTGTTGCTAATCATGGTTCTCTCTTATCTTCAGGGATGCTCTCAAACTGGTGCAGTTGAAAGAAACCGGCAAGATTACTGAATCCAGACCCACTCCAGCCCCTCCAGCCACTCCCACAGTGCCTCTGCCCCCACAGGCCACAGCCACACCACCTTACTCACGGCCAATGATCCCACCAGTGTCAACTCCTGGACAACCTAATGTACCGGTAATATCGTTTGAGTAGATTTGTATTTTTCAGATTTAATTGAGAAAGAAAATAAAACCATTACTGTCTCTTTTACAAGTAATTCTACGAATCCATTTTAGTAGTAGCTGAAAGTGATAAAAAAAAAGAAAAAAAAAGTACTCCATATGCTTTGTTTTGCAGTTGCCTAGTTCAAACCCGATTTGTTTGTGTGGTGCTAACTTCCAGATTCAGCACCATGTGTGTATGCTCTGTAATCATGGTACTTCCTTGGGTGTGGTACTATTAACTGGTAGGTGCCACTAGCCATCTTCTGTGGGTGCTTTATTTTGACTGAGGGAATTGATAGTCTCCCTGTGAAGAATTATAGAGGCCACATACCTAGATGTTCTTTCTCAGATACAGGTAGGATAGCAGCCCATTTTTGCTGTCAAAATACTCCATTTTGCCTCTTTTTACCTCCCTTTCTTAGTATCTTTCATGTCATTTGCTTCCCATTGGAAGAAATGCAGGATAATCAGGTTCATGTAAAACTGAATGGACACTTAAAAAATAAACACACAAACCTATCCTGTTCTTTCTAGTGGAGAAATGTATTCCAGTATGATATTTTAAAAATAGTTGCAAATAGTATAAATTTCATGGGAAGCAAAATTTTTTAATAAGTTCATACTTCATTACTGCACATACAAAAAAAATATGTGTAATCAAATCTTATACTTGTAAGAAGTAGGCTATTCAAATTCAGAAGATAAATCTTACTTTCAAAGTTTTGTGGTATAGAGTGAGCATTTATTCTATTTGAGCAAGTACTCTGTCAACATAAAATGTTTCCTAAGAAATCAAGTGTATTTTTAGCTGCTTAGTTATTATTCTCATATGATTGTGATCTAGTCCCAGAATGGAGCGAAGGGTAAGGAAAGAATCACATGTAGTGTAAGGTCCATCTTGCTTTTGTCAGAGGCTCAAGGAACAGAACGGAAAGCTACAATAAGTAAAGTTACAAGAGGATTTTAATATCTCACTTATACTTCATGTTGTGAATTTTTGGAAAATATGATACTTGTGCAATTTCTATATAAATTACAAACCAAAATGGAAATAGTTTGACAGATTATTTAATATATTGAATTATCTTTTTCTACTGTGTACCATTTTTATAAGTAAGAATTGTCTGCTGTTGGTTTGTTGAATTATTGTAAGCTTTGAGTTTTATTAAGGCATGGTATTTGTGACAGAAGCTGCTTACAGGTGGTATGTGTGTGTGTCTATCTCTTTGTCTCTGTTTCACACACACACACACACCAATGGAAGAATTATTCATGACTTGGGAGATTTCTTTTTGATCATCTTAAACATAGTAACATAAGATGACCCACTTACAACTAAAACATGAGTTTTACTATTTCCTACAGTCATATACTATAAAGTTAAAACTCTTTGGATTTCTTATATTCCTCCTTATACTAAGAAATTTTAATAGTACTTTCCTATATTGATCTTTACCTATTAACAAAAGCTAAGTCACTGAATATATTTTAGTTATGGAGTTTGTTTTTTCCCCTTCCACTTATGGTTTAATGGACAGATTGTAATTTATTTGCAGGGCACATTCACTGAAATCCCTGCTAGCAATATTCGAAGAGTTATTGCCAAGAGGTTAACTGAATCTAAGAGTACTGTGCCGCATGCATATGCTACTGCTGACTGTGACCTCGGAGCTGTTTTAAAAGCTAGACAAAGTCTGGTCAAAGGTTAGTAAAGTTAAACTTACTTAATACCTGTGCTGTCATGAAGTCCTTTACTTATAAAGGTACATGTATAGCTTTTTATTTCAATTTTATCATCTGGATGCATTTTAGTGCTAGAGAAAAGAATTGGCTCACTTTGCCTATAAGAAACAAACTGGTTCCATAGTACTGAGTAAATCATACTTTTTGGTATGATATCCGAACCAAGCAGTCCTTAACATTTTAGTATAAAATCCCCAAATGATTTAAGAGTGTTTTAGATTTTACATACATATTTTAGATATCCCTCTGCTTTACAGTTTTTTTAATTTCTTCTTCAAAATGAACTTTCAGGTTATGAAATTGGTAATGTACCTCCCAGCAATCACTTAAAACTAAGGTTGCTGGGAGACATACAAATTTTTATGTTTTCTTTCTCTCTTTCCAATCTGTATGGCTTTCATTTTCTTGCTTTGTTGTACTGGCTAAGACTTGTGGTACAATAATGAATGGTAAGTGGTAAAAGCAGATTTTTTGCCTTATTCTTGGTCTTAGGAAAAATATTCAGACTTTTACGTCAGTTGAAGGTTTTTTGTAGATTCCTTTTTTAGGTTGAGGAAATTCATATTCCTAATTTGCTGAGTTTTAAGCATAAGTGGATGTTAAATTTTATCACATGCTTTTTTGTGTATATACCATTTCACTCTATTATTTTGGTAAATTATATTGGTTGATTTCTAGATGTTGAATTAACCTTGTATTCCTCATATAAAACTCATTTGTCATTAATTTTCTCACCTATTTCTTGATCCCATTTTCTAAAATTTTTCTAAGAATCATTATACCTGTACACATGAGAAAACCCTGTAGTTTTCTTTTCTTGAAGATGTTTATTTCTGGGTTTGTTACCAGATCTCATAGAAGGAGTTGGGAAATGTTTCCTTCTCCTTTATTTTCTGGAATAGTTTGGGTAGAATTAGGTAGTTTTTAATTGTTTGGTAGAATTCACCAATGAAACTATCTAGGCCTGTGATTTTCTCGTGGGGAGATTTTTGACCATGAATTCAATTTTTAAAAATAGGTGTAAGTTGGGCAGCCTGGGTGACTCAGTGGTTTAGCACTGCCTTCGGCCCAGAACCTGATACTGGAGACCTGGAATTGAGTTCCACGTCAGGCTCCCTGCATGGAGCCTGCTTCTGCCTCTGCCTGTGTGTGTGTGTGTCTCTCTCTCTTTCTCTCTCTCTCTCTCTCTCTCTGTCTCTCTGTTTCTCATGAATAAATAAATAAAATCTTTTAAAAATAAAAAAATAACAAAAATAGGTATAAGTTTTCTGATTATTCTTGAATGAGCTTTAGTAGTTTGTGTCTTTCAAGGAATTTTTTTAGGTTACCTCAGTAATGAAATTTACAGTAGTCCTCCCTCATCTCCACAGAAGTACATTCCAGGACCCCCAGTGGATCAACCACTGATGGTACAAAACCCCATACATACTATGTTTTCTTCTATGCATATGATAAACTTTAATTTAAAAATTAGACACAGTGAGAGATTAACAACAATAGTAAAGTAGAGCGATTATAACGATATGCTGTAATAAAAGTTAAGTGAATGTGGTCTCTCTCTAAATGTCTTACTGTATTGTACTCACCTTCCTTGTGATGCTGTGAGATAACATGCCTATGTGATCAGCTGACATGAGGTAAATGATGTGGGCATTGTGACACAGTGTTAGGCTTCTGGTGGCCTTCTGACAGTAAGTCAGGAGGATCATCTGCTGGGCTACTGTTGACCACGGATGACTGAAATTGTGGAAAGCAGACACAGATAAGGAGGTCTACTATATTGGCATAAAGCTATTCATAATGTTACCGTATTATACTTCTAATCTCTACATAATCTGAAATTGTGTCCCTAGTTTCAATATCAGTAATTTATGTCTCCTTATTTTCTTGATCAGTCTGGCTGGATATTGATCAATTTTATTGATTTTCTCAAATAATGAGCATTTGATTTCATTAACTTTCTCCATTGTTTTTATAATTTTTGTTTGCTTTCGGTTTAATTTGCTCTTTTGTTTTCTAGTTTCTTAAGGTGAAAGCTGAGATATATATTGTATAATGTGTAATATATATATTATACTATATATAATAAATACATATATTTATACTATAATATATATTATAATTATATATATTATATAAAGTATAATATAGTATAATAAACCTTATTCCTAACATAAGTATATAATGCTTTTAAGGTCCCTTTTGGCAGTGCTTTAGATGAATTCAACAAAATTTGATGTCTTTTAGTTTTCTTCACATTCAATTCAAGATGTTTTCTGTTTTTCCTTAAGATATCTTTTTTGATCCATGAATTATTTGGGAGTATAATTTCCAAATATTTGGGGACTTTTCAGCCTTTTATGATTTCTTGCTTAACTCCATTGTGCTTAGAGAACACGCTTTGTATGACCTCAATGTTCTTAAACTTTTTGAGACTTTATAGTTGTAATATGGTCTATCTTGATGAATGTTTCATGTGTACTTGAAAAGAATGTGTGTTCTACTTTTTTTAAAAGATTTTATTTTGAGAGAGAGTGCCTGAGTGAGGGGAGGAGCAGAGGGAGAGGGAGAAAGAGAGGGAAAGAATCTCAAGCAGATTGAGCTGAATACAGAGCCTGACATGGGGCTTGATTGACTCAACGCTTAACCGACTGAGCTACCCAGGGCCCCTGAAAAGAATGTGTTCTACTTTTGAGGAAGAATGTTCTTTAAATGTCAGGTGAAGTTGACTGGTAGTAGTGTTCATGTCTTTTATGTTCTTACTGATTTCCTATGTGTTCTTTCAATTTTTGGAAAAAGTATTGAAACCCCCAATTATAATTATGGATTCATCTATTTCCCCTTTGAGTTCTGTCAGTTTTTACATCATTTTGAAGGTCTGTTATTAAGCACATAACACATTTAAGATATTGATGTTTTCCTGATGAATAGATTTGTCATGGATGTCCCTGTCCACTAATGATATAATCTTTCTTACCCCAAAGCCTTCCTTATCTGATATTGATACAGTTATTCTTTCTGACTAATCTTTTTATATCTTTTTGTATCTTTTTACTACTGACTTATCTCTGTCTTTATATTCAAACTAACTTTGCAGACAGCATATAATTTTTCTGATTTTTATCTAATCCTATACTCTTGTCTTTTAATTATTTAGACCATTCACATTTAATAATTTTGTCCTTTGTTTTCATTTGTCCCATCTCTTCTTATCACACCCTTTCATGTATAATGTAAGAACTTCACAATATATTACATTTTCCGCCCTTTATTCTTTGTGCTCTTACTGTCCTGTTTTATTTCTACATATGGTGCAGTGTGAGCCCCAGCATATATGTTCGATGTGTTTTTGCTTTAGCAAATCAACTATGCTTTAAAGAAATTTAAAAATGAGGGGCTTCTGGGTGGCTCAAGTTGAGTGTCTGACTCTTTATTTCAGCTCAGGTCATGATCTCGGTGTCATGAGAGCAAGTCCCACGTCTGGCTCTGTGCTGATCTCCCTCACCCTCTCCCTGCCGTCCCCTTGCACTCGCTCACTGGCTCTCAAAAATAAATAAACTGTGTTTATCCTCTTTGGGTTTCTCTTAGCTTGTTGGATTTATGGTTTGTTGTCTTTCATTAATTTTGGAAAATTAACCATTAGTTTTCACTTCTCTCCATGTGATTTTCTTTTTTTTCTTTTGGAACTCTGGACAGTTCAAACAGTTGAACATTTATAATCAAAGCTCTTAGAGCCCCAATTCTTTTTTTTTTGTTCATCCTTTTTTTTCTCTTTGTGTTTTTGTTTAGATAATTTTTGTTGATCTAGCTTCAAGGTCATTGACTTTTTCTCAGCTATGTTTAGTCTCTGAAGCTTAACAAAAAATTATTTATCTTTAACTGCATGGCTTTTTTCCTCAACTGTCCATTTGAATGTTTTTTATGGTTTCCATATCTCTGCTGATATCCCCATCGGTTCACGTGCCTTGTCCCGTACTTTGTCCATACTTTCTCATACTTTGATAGTGGTTAAATCATTTCATGTGTTTGTCCATCCTCCGAGGGGAGTCATCACCCTTGACGTTCAGTCACTTGTTTGCCTTATAACCTTGACTTCCTAACAGACTTATGTTATGATTTTGTAACCCCTACTTTTCCCCCTGCCCTATTAGGGTGGGAAAAATTTTCTCTTGTGGCTTTCTACATCTCAAGCAACAACAGACTGATATTTCAGTTTAGATACAGACTTTGAAGAATTCAGATGAAGACAACCTGACCCCTTTTAAAAGTTCAAGGAAATAAATGGAAAGCTTACTTCCAAGAAAATTATCAATATTCAAAAAGTTAATCCTGGCACCTTCCCTATAGGTTTTAAGTGTACTTGCTTAGTCATAATATAGAGATTACTAGGAGAGTATTTTTTCTGGTTTCTTCCTTTCATGAGGCAGGAAACAGTACTATTTCAGTGGAAAGGTGAATTAGTTTAGTATCAAGTTTGGTATGTCCTTGCAGCTAGGAAGTTTCTAGGGGGTCTTCAAAGAGCCCACGTTATTTATCTCCAGTACTCTTTCTTATATAGTTGTATAACATTCTATAAGTGTGTCTTTATTGTTTTATAATGATATGTAAGCAAAAATGTTTGATATTCCTTCACAAACTATTTCCTATTCTTCTCAATGTCACCAAGAAATCTCTTTTCTATATATTTGAAAATTTCCATAATAAAAAAGTTAAAAATAAAAGATCTTAAAAAAAACTCCTTTGTACTTTTTTGATTTTCAATGCCTGTTAGAAGTATCATATGTGAAATTGGATATAAAAGTCTGAAGCTTCTGATGCATCAGGATAAGAGTTAGCATTTGAAGGATTCATCGTTGTATGAATGGTATCAAAACCATGAAACAGACAGTTCTTGCCTGAGAAGGTGCCACCATTGAGAGGAATGGAAGGAAAATGAGTGAGTGATAAAGAGTGGAAGAAAACAGAAGAATACAGTGATACAGGAAGCCAGTAAGAGAATTGTGTTTCACAACAAAGAAAGTGACCAGCTCAGGAGTACACAATGTTAGAGTATGTTGAGGGCAGAGAATTTACGTGAGCGTTATGCACTCTGGCAGTAAATAGGTGATCTGGCATTGGCTAATGGTGGTTTGGGAAGTCTTCACTGTGAATACCTCTGGGTAGTAGATAAAGTGCAGAGGAGGTTAAGGGAGCCATGAAAGGTAAGCATAATAAGTTCATAAAATATGTCAACATACTTGAATTTATACTGACCATGTCTTCAGTGGCTATCATTAAAATTCTGTAAGCACTGGAAGTCCACTGATATTTCTACTCCTGAAGGGGTTTTAAATAAGCAAACAAAAATATTTATGTCTCTGGAAATCTGAATTAAAAGAGCTATAAATTGGATGAGCAGGTGGTGGTTACCACGACAGTTTGGCAGTATTTGGATTTATGATAATTCATTTCATGTCTTTCTGAAATCTCCAGCATGCCTTTAGAATGAGCTATTGTTCATGTTAAATTCCATGATACTATAGTAACAGGATTTGTGTATCTTGCCACATACCATTGAGTAGATCTTGATCTTAAACTCTTTTTCTAGAAGCTCTTGCAGTAGAGAATCAAGTGTAGTTTACATTTTGCAACACTTTCCTACCCACTGGGAAAAGCAAAAGTGTAAATCAGATGCTTTCGTTATGATCAGCTCTGTGGGAAGGGAGGGGACCTTAGCTTTATCTTGAAATCATTATGTATACTGGAAGGAAATTGATTCAAATGGAATCACCATAAAACTAGACAGAAAACCTCATTTTGTTCAATGCACTAGGACCTGTGCCAACATTGCTTCATCTTTGGCCTTTGCTATATCCTGTTTTGTTAAGTTAAAAAGCAGCTCAGTGGTCTTAAATTTTTTTTTGGTATACACTCCATTAGTAAAAAAATCTCCCTCTCTAGATACAGGTAGATAGATAGATATAGAGATCTTTAAAATGACTGTATGTTACCACTGTTCAAGTATAATCAATAATAATATAAAGCATATGCAGGATAAAGACATTTGAAAAGGGTGAGAGAGAAAAAAATGAATCACCGTAGAGAGACCATTTGTGTTTTTAGTGACATAGGAGTTGGTTCTTTTCTTTTTAATTATGTTTATAATGTGTCCTTCAGGTTCTCGTGTATGATATCTGAGCAATTTAAAAGAATTGTAATCATGGTCCAGAAGTAATCTTTTACATTTGTGGTTAATATTATTTATGCAGGACCTCAAATAATATAGAAGTTTTTGTAATTAGGAGACTCAGTACCATCTAAGCAAGCAAACAAAAACCTGTAATATTTTTCATTGTAATTTATTAATGAACAAGTTTGAAATCGTAATGGCCAATGTTAAAATTTCATTATGAACGCTAATTTTGCTATGCTTGTTTTTCTTTCAGATGACATTAAAGTATCAGTGAATGATTTTATAATCAAGGCAGCAGCTGTTACTCTTAAAGTAAGTAGTAGACCCCAAATCATTTTGGCTTCTAAAATGGACTCATATCTTGGGATTTTTATATGGTAAATAGAACTGTCACTTTTAAGTCCCCAAAATTATATAATCTTATTGCTGAAAATATTATGTCATTTAATCTCATGCCCTCAGTTTTACAGATGAAACTGAGAATCATTGGGACTCACAGCTAATTATAGCAGAATAAAGGTCATTTATTCAGCCAATAGTAAGTAACTGATTTCCTGTCATGTACTGAGTGCATTATAGACATTTAGGAAAACAGTGGTGAACAAAAGCTGACACGTTTTTGCTCTTCTGGGGCTTATAGTCTCATTGGAAGAGACCAGTATTTGTCAGATAGTGAAAGTACTGGGAGAAAGAGAAAGTGCTACAGAATAAGTAGGGGTATCATGGTGCACACAGTTCGGCCAGGAAGGCCTCTCTGACAAGGTGGTGGTGGAGCCAAGGCCTGGAAGAGAGCATGTGAGCCATAGAGCTCTCGGCTAGAAGAGTGCTCCAGGCAAAGGAAACTGCAGGCCAAAGGCTGGGAGAAACATGCTGCGGTGCTGGGGACACAGTGTTTCTGGAGGAGGAAAGGTAGCAGATGAGATTAAGCAGAAGAAAGAGGGAGGAGTTGCGAGGGCCCTAAAGTGGATGAAGCCTTGGTGGCCCGGGAAGACTAGGGAGTTTCTTTTGATGAAGAAGGAAGCCTTCAGAGGGTTTTGAGAGAGGACTGATGGAGAGGGTCCTCCGGTGGTTTGTGGAACACAACCTGTGGGGAGGCCAGGGATCAGCCGTGTGCTCTCCTGGGAGGCTGTGGACAAGGACAGTGGTTTGGACTAAGGTAGCAGCTAGAGGTGAAGCTGGGGTGAAGGCCAGATTTGGGGTGCATCTCAAAGGTAAAGCCAACCAGATTTGCTAATGGATTGGATGTGGGACGCGAGAGAAGGGGTAAGGACTTGGGCCCGAGCAGTGGGAGGAATGGAGTTTTTCACGTACGGACATTGGGAAAGTGGGAGAGGAGCAGGTTTGAGGCAGGTGTCTAGAATTGGGTTTGGATCTGAAACCCAGGCTTCCTGCCTTCTCGCTCTGCACCATTTTCTGCCCTGTCTTTCTGTGACTGGGCTGTTTTTCTGGATCACTGTGTTTGTTAAGTGCTGTATTTAATATATACTTACAAGATATTTCTTTTTATTTCTTGAACAGTACAGTAATAGAGAATTTTAAAGTCATACGTTTTCTTAGCCATTCATATCTAAGTGTTCATATGGCTTTTGCCTTTTGACCAGATAATATTTTGAATTACATCATGAATTATGAATCATTCTTGCCCTCCTTAAGTGAATCTCTAGTGTTCATTACATTTCATTTCATAATTTTGTATCAGGAGAACATAAGTAATTGTAATTTAAATTTTGTGCTAGTTTTGTCAAGCTTTTTTTTTAAATTAGTGGCTTCTTAAAGTGAATTCAGGTACTTCTCCCCTTTCCTTTCTCTGTGCTTATTTCAATATTATAAAGGTTTTTATTTCTTGAAGCTTTATAGAATTCACCAGTAAAAATATGAGTCTAGTTCTATTTTGGGGGAAAGAGCCTTGACAACCTTCTCATTTTTCCCCTGTAATTATTGAACTGTTTAATTTTCAGCTTTTTCTTGAATTGATTTTGGGAAATTCTGTATTCCCAGAAAATCACTGACTTCATCTGGATTCCCAAACTTATTATCCCATCATTTAAATTTGCTTCTTATATTATTTTAATGTTCTCAATGCTGGCATTGTTTTAAACTCTGTCTTTTATTATTGCATATTTGTGTCCTCAGTCTATTTATATTGTTGCCTTATGTGTTCCTTCTGTCATTTCCTTAGCTTTAGAATGGGATTAGGTTAGACTTTTCTTTGAAAATATTTTGTTAGAAAATGTGAATGTGTAATTATTATAATTAGGAATATGAATAAGAAGGTTTAAGAATATGAATTTTTCCTTTGACTACAACTGAGGCCCATAGGTTTTTGTTACGTAGTTCTGTAATTACATTTATTTACCAGATATTTCTCACTTAGGAGAGATTTAACATTTTCTGGGGGTTAGGGACTTCAGTCTTTATTATTTTAACATAAACAAGCTTTGATTACTTTGAATGAATGAGCTGAGCCTTAAGAGACAGAGAAGGACCAAGAGCAGTTGAAAGCAGTGCCATAGAGGGTGCTCATTCGGCTGAGTGTCCAGCTCTTGATTTTGGCTCGGGTCATGATCTCAGGGTTGTGAGATGGAGCCCTGGGTCAGGCTCTGCGCTGGGTGTGGAGCCTGCTTAAGATTCTTCCTCTCCCTCTCCCTCCACCCGGCCACTCGCACATGTGTTCGCGTGCTCACTCTCTCGCTCTCTCTTTAAAAATAAATAAATAAATAAAGCGATGCAGTGGGAGTGAGCATAGCAGGACGGTGAGAAGCCCATGTATGGTGGGGAATGCATCTCCAGGGAGCGGCCATAAGTATGATTAGGTAGGCTGTTATCAAAGCAAAGAATTTTTGAGAAAAGAAATTAGTTTGTAATTTCTGTTTTTCAGCTTAATTTCTCTGATACTTGGCAACAGTGTCAGTTTATACTGTCTCCAGGTGTTTACTGATTTCTTCTGCTCTTTTCATGCTCCGTGTATATATGTTAAATACAAGCATGCTCATACGTTTGTCATATGTTTATGAAGTCTAGGAAATCTCTTTTAAATAGAGAAGTCACTTATTAAAGGCCAGATGATTGATATCTCTCCCAGGGCTGTGCTAGAAAATAGAGCTTCCTGCATGCCATAGGAGTAATGTGGTTGAATGTCGCTACCCTGTCCCCTCCCCTCTTCTCCTCAAGGCCATTTCGGTCAGCATATGAGGCAGGAAGTATAACAAATGTTAAATGCTTTTTAGCAATCAGGTTTAACAAAGGGAGACCTTTTTTTAACCATCATCTGTTGTAAAGAGATCAAAACATGTACATCAGCATTTCTTGAAGCTTGCCTTAAAAAACATGGTGTGTTTATTTTTCCTGAACATAGAAGACATTTAACACAGAGATCCAAACCATTATTTCAAACTGAATCTTCATTTATTTGCTTTTGTCCACCTATATTCACTTTCAGAAAAGCATAATAATGTTATTTTTCTGTAACCACCTTGGTCTACTAAAGCTACTGCTTAAAAAAGAATAAAAATAAATAAATAAAGCTGTTTCCTTAGAGTGACATGTTTTTTCCTTTTCCTAGCAAATGCCAGATGTTAATGTAAGCTGGGATGGAGAGGGCCCCAAGCAACTGCCCTTTATTGACATTTCAGTGGCTGTGGCAACAGATAAAGGTTTAATTACACCAATCATAAAAGATGCTGCTGCTAAGGGTATACAGGAAATTGCTGACTCTGTAAAGGTATGTCTTAAGAAATATTGTGCTTTCAAAGTGTTAGTATTTACTTTCTGGTAAAGTCTTGACATGAACTAGTCACACTGTGATGTATTTCCAAGTGACCGTCAATCATATGAAAGTTTTTATTCAAGTATGACTTACTTTAAGAACATTTAAGATTCAAAAATTCAGAAATAATATACAGATAAATGAGGATCAACTATATTCAAGTTACAGGTGAATGCTTTATTTCCCAAAGTCTAAAATTCAACTCTATTTAGATAGTTTTTGTTTGTTTGTTTTTTTAGATAGTTTTAAAGTTAAGGCTGAAACCATATTTCTATGAAGGTTGTAATGGAGAGACTTCACTGTTCAGTGTTTTATTCTTCAAAATTGATTTTATTCATTTCCTCTCTAGAATGGAAACCACTAAAAGTACTTAATATTCCAGAGGCAAAAGTACTGAATTTTTTTCTGAGTTTCTTTAAAAGCAGTTTTTATAGCTCCCATATGGAGGAGTCTGATTTCCCCCAAAATATCCCATTGAATAGACAGGAACATAGGCAGTAGGTCAGCTCTGACAACCACTATAATTTCCAAAGGTATTTTTTGACAGAAATATCGTGGCTCTTATAGTGTTAGAATTGAAAATTTCAGATTCATTTAGTTAAGTGATGCTTTTCTTTTTTCATTTACCAAAGACCAGTTATATGCATAGTGGATGAACAAGTTATAAGGAGGAATTAAAAGTAGAAGATAAGATTTCTTTGGAGAGTGGATAGTATATACACATATACATAAACTTGCCCAAAATACATGAACACAAGTTAATCTACTTTTTTTTTTTTTAAGATTTTATTTATTTATTCATGAGAGACATAGAGAGGCAGAGACACAGGCAGAGGAAGAAGCAGGCTCCCTGTAGGGAGCCCGATGCAGGACTCGATCCCAGGACTTCGGGATCATAACCTAAGCCAAAGGCAGATGTTCAGCCACTAAGCCACCCAGGCATCCCCAAATTAATTAACTACCCACTGAAAAGGTCTGCAGTATGTTTTTATAGATAAAAATACAACTGTTTTTCTTAATTGAGCAGTAATTTGACCAGTTCAAAAATCAAAGTAATATAGATTGGTTTACTGAGATAGTTATGTGCCTTTTATTCATCAAAAGTCTTCAACAGCAATGAGAATTCATCTATTTTAGGGTTTTTGTGAAATTCAGATGAGACTGCATTTAACTATAGAGTTAGAATTTACTTTAATATTCTTTATATATTTTTCTTGTTTTTTAATGTTTGTATATTTCTTATATTAAATTTTAAAAATTAACCATTACAAGAAGGTTTCTTTGACTTTGACCAAGTTACTAATTTTACTATGCTAATACATCCTGGAAGAACCTAGGATGCGGTGGTAAGGAGGCTATGTGAGCAGCTTCTCAGCGATGGGAAGGGCAGTCTTAACCCTTTGGAATGTCCCAGGGCCTCTCTGGTGGTCCTTGAAGCTTCCCTCAGATTCCCACCAATCCTATGGTTTACTGTGCTCTAGCTACTTCTCTCTGCTTCCCATTCTCTCTCCCACCCTGCTGTCTGTGAGGAACACTCCACTCTTGTTCTTAGGATATACCAGATACTAGGCCAAGCACTTGATTTAATTGTCTTAGTCCTATGTTACAGTTGAAGCCTTCATTTCCCCATTTCAATATTGAGGAAACAGAGTTTTAGTGCCTTTAGGAAATTTGCCCAAGGTAATGCATTTAGAAAACAGTAGAAGTGAGGATTTATTTAAATCTGGGCATTTCTCGGTTCAGATGCCCCTTTCTTAGGCCTTCTATGGCTTCCATAGCTAAAGTAGCTTTCTGACATTACCTGTTTTACTATCTTTATGCAACTGATCAGTCTTTGAGGCTCCCTTGTTTATTTGTGATCTTTCTCTGTTCCCTTCTGTCTGATTTTGAGGGTCTTTTTTGTTCTTGCCATATAGCCAATTTTACAAGAGTGCATAAAGATCACAGATGCCCAGTGAATTTATTTTTTTTAATTTTCAAAAAATAACTGTACTGAGATTAATTTTTCAAGGAGTTTGTAGGTTTCTGGAACTCCTTTTATGGACCTGAGTTAAGAACACCTGCTCTAAGTTTTTACTTCTTGACCCTCGATAATCTCAGGGATGTCATTGTGTGGTGCTATAGGCATGCCTCTGCTGAGTTCAAGTTTGTATCTCTAAACATAAAGTAATATAGTAACAAACCTTAGATCCCATGCCATTCTTAATTCTTCACTAATTGTAACCATTTTAAAAGTAAGGCAAAGTTTTCCTTGATTTATGCAGTTAAATTTTTTAATTAAATTAGTAAGGAATGTAACCTATTGTAAAAATATTTGCTGGTCATCTTGTATTACATCCTTTCAAGCTGGAGGCTTCAGGTAACATGTGTTTTGATATTAAGTTTACATTGCTAGGAAATCCCAGTGAGAATTAACTATTTTCAAAACCAGTGATCCTCCTCAGAATTATTCTTATTCCAGGCTTTTAGAGTTCATTGCTAAGAATGTCCAGCTGATATGTTTAGGGTCTACAGAGATTTTTTTTAAAAAAAATTTATGGGGACTTGCAATCCAGTTTTATAAATGAGTATCTGTGCTATTTGTTTTAGCCTGGTAACTCATCAGGATTCTTGAGATCATCTGCCTCAAAAGAAATGCCTTTCAGAGTTCATATGATACATGCCTGTTTATATCATGTGAGCAGTCACATTGCTTTAGGCAGAAAAAATACATTTGTAGATTGTCTTCTATTTCTGATAATCCAAGGACCATACAAGTCTAAGTTCATCTTTTCAGTTTTCATTTTGGATCCAAGTAGTTTTATAAATAACTACATCCAACTGGTATAAACATGTAGTTATCTCAGTTGTCAGAAAGTCACAGTGATATGTTGAGAACATTTTTAGACTTTTAAAGAATGTTTTTCTAAAAAATTAAGTCATCTCTGGTTTAAAGTTTAACAGTTGCCAACAGTGATTGTAATTGTACCTGTGTTAGCTATATAGTACAGAAAATTAAGCCTCAGATTTGTTTCATCTCCCCAAATGACAGTAGTTTCATTTCTCTCTTCCATTCATAAGTTAGTTCATTATTAATTTTTCATATATAACAACTCAACCTCCATTCCTTTGTTTTTGAAGCATTATTTTAAAAATAAAAATTAGCATAGGTGTGGTTAATTGCAAGTGCAAGTAAAGGAAATTTTAACTACTTAATGTCACTTTCAGTGTCATCTGTCTTCTGTCAGGTTTTAGAAATCAGTTTTGCCAATAGTGACACGAAATTACTATGTTCTTCTATATCTCAAGGCAGTGCAAATTGTACTAGCTCATTCAGGAAATGTTTCAGCTGTAAATCAAGAACCAAGAAAATGTTTATGTTCTAGTACTTTGTAATCCCACTTCTGAAAATTTATATAAAATAATTGAAAAGTCAGTGAACCAAAGTAAAACACTGGGGACATGATTGAATTATGGCAGATGTAGTGTTTAGAATGTTAAGCAGACATTAAAAAAACAATTATAAAGACTAACAACACAAAAGATGCTTAGAATACTGAGAGTAAAATACAAAATTCTACTTTTTTTACAACTGTCTGAAGTTATATATATGTATATGTTACATGTAAAGAAATACTGAAAGATGGAAACTAATATTGGTTATAGGATTGTTGCCAATGGACAATTATTTAAAACCAACTGCGTTGACAGGAATGGCTTCTTCTAGTACTGTGTCTTAAAAGAAAAAAATTCTGTAAACAGAATAAATTTCATTGTTTTCTATAGAAAACACTGAAATGTTCTACATAGTAATGGCGTACAGGGTAATTCTAACACTTGAAGAATTTTTAAAGGGAAGTAATTTTTGTAGAGCTGTGATTTACATTTTTAGCTTCTTAGACTCTCTGCACTTGTTCATTTTTTAATTGTATTAAAGTCAAGTCAAGGCATATCAGAGATGAAGGCATACCCTATCCAAATATTTTAAGTGACAAAATCAGCCCTGTAACATGATGTTGGTTGTCATGCTGTATTTGTGTTTTTCTTTCCCAGGCTCTATCAAAGAAAGCAAGAGATGGGAAACTGTTACCTGAAGAATACCAAGGAGGATCTTTTAGGTAAAATTTAAACTCTTAATTATCAGTAGCATCAAACAGATAACAGACCTAGAAGTCTGTGTCATCAATCTGTTTAATTCATTTTTTCATTTTTTTGAAACACTTTTTTTAATTGAAGCAACATATCAAGGCTACTAGGAACTCACTAGGGTTAGCTAGTTAATTCTTCAGGTACTCTCAGAATGACATCCAGTTTCTGCAACTTTAAAAAAATATATTTACAAATACAATACATTTATAAACCTCAACGTTTTCTACTTGTGCTCTCTCATTTTAAGGTACTTTGGAGGAAAATAGTGACACTTACGCCCTTTAGTTATTATCAGCTCTTTTTTTAAGTGTCACACACAGTGTGTATACTGAGTATAGCATGAATGTTTCAAAAAGTGGAGAAACCTGTATAACCAACCAAAGCAAGATAATAGACCATTACCAGCATCCCAGAAGCTTCCCTTACCTTGCCAAAGTAACCACTATTCTGAAAATCATCACCATAGACTTGTTTTGCTCCCTGTGGTCTTTATATAAATCAAACATATTCCTTAGTGTCTGACTTCTTTTACTCAACATTAATGTCTGAGATTAACCACATTGCAGTGTGGAGCAGTTATTATTGCAGTATATGGTATTTTATCATATGTTGTATGAGTATGCCACTATCCATTTTACTGTTGGGCATTTGATGTTTACAGTTTGGTGCTATTACAAATAATGGCACTATGAACATTCTTTTATTAGTGTCTTATGGTGAGTATATTTGTTTATTGACCTGAAATGAAATCCCTGAATTAAAAGCCTTAATGGATACTGCCCAACAATTTTCCAAAATGTTTTTCCAAATTTATACTTATAATAACAGTGTATGAGAATTCTCATTGCTTCATAGTCTCACCAACACTTAGTAATGTCAGGTTTTAAATTGTAACAGTTCTTAGAGCATGTTTTTGTACTCTTTGTGGCCGGGGAAATGCAAATTAGTTATGCTGAGTACTATTTTCATTTATAGCCTTTTGGGTACCTGGTAACTTATCAGATAAAGTACCTGTTGATGCCTTTTGTCCATTTTTAAAAATGGAATGTGAGGGTTCTTATTTCCAGATACACAGACCTTTATAGGATACATACTATTTCAAATACATTTTCCCACTCTGTCCCTTGCTCTAGGAACTTTCTTCAAGGTGTTTTTAATGAACACAAATTCTGAATTTTAATGAAATTTTATTCATTAGTATTTTTTTTATAGTTGGTACTATTTGTTTTATGTGTGGAATTATTGCCTATCCCAGAATCATGAAGTTATTTTTCTGTGTTATTTTCTAGAAGCTTTATAACTTTTCACATGTAGATCACAATCTATCTAAAACTGGATTTTGTGTGTGGTGTGAAGATAAAAGGTCATGATTTTTCCCCCCACCCCCCATATGGATATTATGTTGACCCAGCATCACTTCTGGAAAAGCTTATAGCTCCATGGCACTGAAAGTGACTGTGTATGTGTTTGGTCTCTTCTGTATTCTGTCTTTAATCGGCTAGTTTGTCCATCCCTTGCTCAATACCACCAAACTGTAACTTTTGATACCTGGTGAGGAAAATCTTCTAATTTTTTTCACCCTCACAGTTGTCTTTCCTGGCTCTTTATATTTCCAAATAAATTTCAGAATCAACATATCACTTTCTGTATATAGACACATACATAGAAACTTTATTGGAGGTTATTTTTTTAAACATTTTATTTGTTCATTTATTTATTTATTTATGGGGGGAGAGAGTATGAGCACAAGCATGAGTGGGGGGAGGGACAGAAGGAGAGGGAGAGAGAGAATCTTAAGCAGACACCACACTGAACTCCGAGCCTGATGCAGGGCTTGATTCCAGGACCGTGAGATCATGACCTGAGGCAAAAATCAGTCAGATGCTTAACTGACTGAGCCACCCAGGCACCCCAACCTTGCTGGAGTTTTGATTGGGATTACATTAAATCTTTTGATCAGTTTGAGGAGAATTGATATCTTTACAGCATTGAGTATTCTAGGTAGTGAACATGGTATAAACCATTGTTTATTCAGTTCTCTGGTTTCTTTCAGTTCTGTTTTGTAATCTATATAGAGGTCTTATATTTGTTTCATTAGATGTATTTCTTAATATTTGGTTTTTGCTACTGTTGTAAATTTTAAAATTTCATTTTCTAACTACAGCAACGTGTATATAGATATAAAATAGTTTTTTATATTGACCTTTTCATCTAGTGACTTAGCTAAATTCACCTACTAGTTTATCTGTAGAATCTTCGATTTTCTGTGTATACACACTCAATTCATTTGTGAATAATGACTTTTATTTCTTTTTTCCAGTCCTTCTTATATTTTATTATTTCTTTTTCTTGTCCTAACCCACTTCCAAGTACTTCCAGTTCATGCTGAATGAATGTTCATATTAGATACACTATTTATAAGTGTGTTGTTTTTTGATACTGCTGTAAATAGTTATCTTTGTCTTTGGCCTTGGAATAACTTGGTGTAAGATTCTATATCACAGTGTTTTAGTAGAATGAGAACATAGGCTTCTGGGAAAGGGTTCTTTGATTAAGGACATGCCACTTTCAGAGCTTTTTGTTTTCCCCTAGTATTTCCAATTTGGGCATGTTTGGCATCGACGAGTTTACTGCAGTGATCAACCCTCCTCAGGCCTGCATTCTGGCTGTTGGGAGATTCCGACCTGTGCTCAAGCTCGAGCAGGATGAAGAGGGGAATGACAGGCTGCAGCAGCGCCAGCTTATAACAGTCACAATGTCAAGTGACAGTCGAGTGGTGGACGATGAACTGGCTACCAGGTTTCTTGAAAATTTTAAGGCAAACCTGGAGAATCCTATCCGACTGGCCTAGTCCTCCAAAATAAGAAGTTGGCTTTGGCTTAGTTAATTGTATAGCTGTTACCAGAATCTACACTGTAGGAAAACAATTAGGCATATAAGCGTGATGTGGGTGAGTTGTTTATTTATTTAAAAAAGGTGAATGAGTTTGGCCCAGATTGTCTTCATTTTCAGTTTGGGTTTAATGGTGTAGAAATAAATAAACTGTGACTAATAAAAAAGAACATTTGGTTAGTCAGATCCATTTTTAACCTCTGGTGCTGTACTAAAGTGGAATTAAACTTGATGTAAATTAAATGTTTGGCTCATTTGAGCATTTTAGACAATATGAGAATGTATAATAAATTATAAAATCAAAAAATTGTTATAACTAATTATGTTGAAGTTAGAAGTGATCTTCAGAGAGAAGCCCATTAATTTAAGCAGTGGGACCTCACTTTTTATAAGCCCTGCTGTAGATATACTTGAAAAATTTAATATATGTACAGTTTATTCTGGATAATAGTAAGTAAGGATCACATTGTATTAGGGGTTATGGCAACATTATTGAATTTTTTATGTATATAAAGCCATAGGTCTTAGAGTGGTTTCTATCAATCTTATTTTTCACTTCTATGACACTGTGAACTTCTAAAGAAGAATTAAAAAGTCAAAAATAAGAGCAAGAGAGAGACCAAAAAATTTGTTTCAGTAATAAACTATAGTTAAGATATCTAAACTTTCTGAAATAAACTATTCATCTTCGTATTAAGTTGGAATATATTAAAATAAATTATGCTATTTCCTACCAAACATTTTAAATTAGTGTTACTTTCAACACAAAATGTTGGGTTTTTTAGTGCATTTTAATCAAGTTTGTATTGTGCAATAAAATGTGAGAAAAAAATAAAAATTCTACTGTATTTTAAATGTTAGGACACAGAAGTTTAGCAGAACCTTGAAGTAGGTTAGTAATTTGCCTGAAACAGCTTATAAGGAATTCTACAGGAGGAAAGATATGATGATATTAGGAAAACAATGGATATGAAATATAAAACTTTGAAAGAGAGTGGAAGGGAAAGTTTACAAAGTAGGCAAAGGACTCTTCTTTTTATTCTGTCAGTAGTATGAAATTTTCACTAATTATTGTAAAAATTAGAAGGGCTTATTTTTCTCTTTTAACAACTTTGCTACAATTCGCAAGTTAACTGTACTGAAATTGGGTAGTAATTTAATTCACCACTCCCAGAAAGGCTTGTGTTAGTGTCTGCTGCCAGAAATCACAAGAAAAAAGGCCATGTGGTACAAGTTGTATGGTAGACACCACACTACTTAGACTCTGACAAAAGAGCTTCTAAAACAACTAGGGCCCCAATGTATCAATTGTTAAGAATACATGTAACCCAATTACTCAGGGTTAACAAGAGTAGTAGTCTTCCAAAGTAGTCTTCAAAACTTTTGTGATAGTGACAGTTACATTGAAAATTATAACCAAATGCTTTTTTTCAAAATAACTTTTATAAGTTACATTACTTATGGTTTTAACTGAAATTATTTGTTTTTTTCCTAATTTTTAAAAAGGATTTTATTTATTTATTTAGAGAGCGTGAGCAGGAAGGAGGGGCAGAGGGAGAGAGAGAATCTCAACCAGACTCCCAGCTGAGCATGGTGTCCAGTGGCAGGGCTCGATCCCATGACCCCAAGATCATGACCTGAGCTGAAATCAAGAGTCAGACACCTAGCTGACTGAGCCACACCGGCGCCCCAGTATTTTTTCCTAATTTTTGTATCTGAGGAACAGAACATGAGACAGACGTATATAAGCGCTGGTGTGGAGTTCTGTTTCCCATGCACCGTTGTGCATAAGCAGTGGTGCATCCATTTACCTATCAGTAAAATGGATGCTAATGCCTGGTGCAGCCTGCCTTATTAAGTTGTGAACTACACAGGAGGAATGCAGTGTACATTTGAGACATTTTGATTTTTCATAGGTTGACATCTTAGCTTTTGGTACAAATGCTCATTTGCTTGAATATTTATATTGATTATGTAAGGAAATTGCCATAACACTGATTTGAGAAAGAAGAACAGTAAGCTTGGTTTGGGTTACTATGCAGAACAAACTATGCACTACACAGGCAGGCTCCCTTCCCACCCCCATTTTATTCATTTATTTATTTGTATTTATTTATAAATAGTTATATTTTATTGTATGTATATAATAGATATGTCCTTGTACTGATAGTTATCACATTGAGAGAACATAAACATTGAATTTAATATCTGGTCATCTTTTTTCTCATTTAAACAGGGAAAACGTGTAAAATATTGGGAAGACTTCTAAGAAAAGGGTGATAATACATTTCAGTTAACACTTGGGCATGAAAATAAATATCAATGAATATTAGAATTTGTAAGTCAAATGGCCCTGCTTCTCCAATTGCAATTTCTGGTTGACATTAACAAATGTAGTTTTGTTCACTATTCTGTGAATATCAGTATACTGATGTGGAATCAGTATACTGTGCATCAGTATACTGCTCACCCAGCTTTTTTGTTTGAGACATTACTAAGAGATTTATATGGACTGGAACAGATACCTTGGTATATCGTGTCAAATGGAACTTTTATTTTTAGACTTTTTTTCGTTTGTTTTTGCATTTTGGACTTAATTTCACAGTAAATTGTGTAGGCCAGACATCATTTGGGCATTCTGTTAAAAGTAAACCTAGTTTTCTAACCTTTTAATTGAAAGATAGGTGGTGCTGTGAGTTAATGGATTGTAGTTAGAGTGTGAGAGAAGAATTAAAATAGCATTTAAATCTTCGTGTTCAAAGGAAAGGTGTCCTCATTACACACTGCATCACGATGGACTTTGTCTCAGGTGACCTGAAGAAGGAAAAGAAACAAGTATGTTTCAGGTAAGAATTAACCATTAATTTTAATATGACCTTACCAATGGGAAAATTCTGTTGATTTTTGAAGAAGGAAGCAACAGTGCACAATTGCTATAAGCTTAGTCTGGCCACAATGTGCAAGGCAGGTCAAAACAAGGAGAGGACAGCAGTCAGCAGGAAACCATCTGGAAGCTATTGCGTTAATGAGAGCGTGAATTGACTAAATTCTCCACTAAGTCAGGGGGCTTAAAGAAGAGAGAAAATGAAGAATATTGTAATGTTAGTTTGCTGTGGTGTATTATGAATATATGGGGTGGGCATGTGCTGTCAGGTGATGCAGCAAGAATGATGTAATTTCCTGGGCCAAACAGTCCCCCATGGCCCATGTCACCGGTCTCCAAAAGGTTAAGTTTTATGTCCAGCAGATGGTATATCTCCATTTAAACTTTTTATAAGTGTAAAAAGTAGCAGTCTTCCAATAAAATAATTTTAAATTGTTTTGTGGACTTTTATGTTGTGTTTTCTAGCACTTCCATTGGTTTCAGCAGATGAGGACAGGCGCAGGTTTGGAGGAAAGGTGTGGTTTGTCTAGACTTGTAATATTGAATGAAATTATAAGGCATAAAGATGTGTTTTGAAAAATAATGATTAGCCTCTGTTAGTAGCAGTCTTTTATTCTTTGATCATATGAAAAGCTTACTTTCACATTCTATCACTCATCTATATTTTTTGCAACATGTTCAAGCAGCCTTTCCTTCCTTGGGAAGCAGATACTTTTATTTTTTTTTATTTATTTTTTTTATTTTTTAGATACTTTTAAACTTCTAACTTACCTCTACTACGTATGGCATATACAACTAAAGGAAACCTGGACTTTTTTTTAAAGATTTTATTTATTTATTCATGAGAGACACAGAGAGAGAGAGAGGGGGGCAGAGACACAGGCAGAGGGAGAAGCAGGCTCCATGCAGGGAGCCCGATGTGGGACTCGATCCTGGGACTCCAGGATCATGCCCTGGGCCAAAGGGGCAGGCGCTAATCCCCTGAGCCACCCAGGGATCCCCGGAAACCTGGACTTTTATTAAAAGTTGAGAAATTATTCACAAAGTTATTAATTAGTGGTGATTTGCCTTTATTTACACATAATTTATTTTTCTAAAATTCCTTGATTTGTGGAGTTCTTTATTACTAAAGAATTTTTATCACTAAAAAATCAGTCTTTTAAAGATAAGGCTGTTGTGATTAAGTGAAATACTAGTCATAGCACTTATAGAGTATTCTATAAATGTAAGTTGTTAAATGTTTAATGGCATAAATTGCATTTATTCTATATTTCAGTGGCTCATCAACAGTCTGGTAATGAATGACATTTGTCAGGAGAGTATAGGATAGCACTTAATAAATTACTCTCCTCCATAGAACTGCTTTAGTACATGTTTTGTCCCCTGGTTTGCACACTTAGCACCTATAAACCGCTATGCTCTTGGCAAGAATTTTATTTATTTCTGTGCCTCAGTATTCTTACCTATAAAATGAAGAAACAAGAGGGAAAACTAACTACAGTGGTTGCTGATCTTGTTTAACATCTTCTCAATTCTTTAAGGTAGGTGATCTATCCAATTTTGACATCATCATCGCAAGACGAGGTGATGAAACCAACTCAGAGCTTATATCCTTTAGCTAAAGGCACACGGGTGGCGCAAAACACACACACACACACACACACACACACACACACACACAACTCAGGTGCCACAGCTGAGATGAACCCAGGTCCTTGCAGCACCCAAATTCGAGCTTGCCACAGTGCAGTATATAGCTGTGTGAATTGTAGTACTGTTGCCGAGTTAGTTCAGTTTTCACATGTTAACACGTCTTCCACTTGGAATAACTGAAGGTCCCATTCCTCAGTCCTGACACTGACGTGTTTGCTATGTGACCACTCTTAAATCAGCTCCTAGTTTTTCTGTAGTAGTTCACTTTGTATGTTTCTGGTAATTGTTGCAGAAAGTGCTGAGGTATTCTTGTTTTTATATGGACAACTCCTGTTCACCTGAGGTGCTGAACTTCAGTATTAAAACTTCTCCCTCTGAACGGAAGGCTTAGAACAATACAGACTTAAACTTGGGGCTGAGTTCCTCTGAGGATAAAAACATGATCTAGAGAACATTTCACTTTTAATAAATACCTTAGAATCTGGTCCCAAGTTCAGAAGCAAAAGTAGTTCTCCCATTTTTCATGTGGAGGCCCCAGACTTCTGTGATGACAACCATATCAGTCAGGATCCAGTCTTGTATATTGACCTGATTAGTCGGAAATACTGGTTGCAATTCACTGTCCGGCAGAGTCCATCGGGCTGTCAAGGCCAGATAGGCCCACATTCACCAGGGAAATAGGAAGCAGCCCTACAGGGCACAGGTGAGGCTCAGCCAGTGGACTGTTACACCACGGGGGTCAGGGTGCCATGGTGGGTGGGAGGCTTGGAGCGCATGGTATCTGAATATTGAGAGGACCATGGGAACATGGTGTTGGCAGGGCCATTCTGGACAAATGACAGGGGCAAAGACACCTGCTTGTACCCTCGTGTGTCTTCTGAGTAAGCCTAACATCGTTCTTACAGTTAAAGGGGAAATGCTTAAAATAATTGCATTCATTATTTTAGAGTAGGCATTGAAGGGTAAATTTGAAGCTGGGAGACAATGAACTAGTAACTGACAAGCCCAACCAGGAAGGGGGGTGGGGAATAAAATGTGATGTCATTATTTTGGTGGTGGAATAACGCCAAATAATAAGACAGCTCAAGCATAGCAGTCTCTGTTAGACCTGCTTTGTGGGCAGAAATCTGTGTAAGCTAGAGGTAATATTGAAAATATTTCATTTCAAATAAGTTCCCCTATTTCCTAGAGACCGTTAACTAAAGTGTGAAGCAAAAGTAAAATGTGAAATTGAATATTCATTCAGTAGTGGTGAGCATCTCCTGTGCATCAGCACTTAGGATTTACAGCTAAATCGCCCTCAATCAACTTAAACTCCTATAAGCAATAGGCAACTCGGTCACTTCCATTTTCAAAGTATATGCATAGGGCCTGGGTTGAGAGGTAGACTTTGTTCAGGAGATAACATTTGAAGCAGGTTTTAAGTGCTTTTAGCCCACCTCTCCTTTTGTTTTCTGACTTCTCAAAATTCAGTAGCCAAATATTTGGCACCTTTTACATACCTAATGTATAAGTGTCAGCAGTCCATCCTGCATGACCTTGACCCAGTACCTATACACATCCTTCCAGTAACTTTAACTCCAACAGAACTTAGAAACTTAGTTGGAAGGAGAGCTACTCCTTGGGCAGTTGTGTGGGCAGAGAAAACTTTACATCCCTTTACCTGCAAGAAAATGTTCTTGCCAAGGTCTTCATGCCTAAAGAAGGTTAAGTGAGTTTAGGAATAAGCACTCATGCCTGGTTTAATTGAAATATATTTTAATATTACCTCTTTCCCTACCTCTTCTCCAGCCTCTGCTTTTTTGAAGGTATCTTGTGCATGCAAATGCCTTCTGATAATGGAGTAAGTCATCGGCCAGGACACACACCTCTTTAGGTACCTTCAAGCTCATTGTTTCACATCTCAAGGGCCATCTGTTAAATTTATTTTCAGAGAATCCTGATCACCTTTGCCGTCTCTAGCTAACTGAGCAAAATGATAGTAACAAGTGAAAATCAAGTTTTATGAATGATAATTCAGTATCTTTAATGCTAAGTATCAAATTAGTAGGTTCTGAGGCAAACTTCCATTTGCCCATGAGCCCTATGCAGCCCCCCTCTGCTTCCTCTGCAGTTAACTTGATTTCATTACTTAATACATTATGCAATCCGTGGGCATTTCATTTTGACACCAAGTCATCTATTAATTACTGGTAAAGTAATAAGAATGCATTTTATCTCAACCTGTTAATTAAATGCTAATCAGAACTGAGTTTCCAGGTATTCTCATACTTTAATGCTTTGATACAACTTCAGAAAAGTGAAAATATATGCTAAGTTTTATAGATATATCTGTTCCTGAAAGCAGATTCAAACTCTCCTTTTAAAATTTCAATTTGGAGGGATCCCTGGGTGGCGCGGCGGTTTAGCGCCTGCCTTTGGCCCAGGGCGCGATCCTGGAGACCCGGGATCGAATGTCACGTTGGGCTCCCGGTGCATGGAGCCTGCTTCTCCCTCTGCCTGTGTCTCTGCCTCTCTCTCTCTCTCTGTGTGACTATCATAAATAAATTAAAAAAAATTTTTTTTTTAATTTTCAATTTTGAAAAAAAAATAAAAAAATAAAAAATAAAATTTCAATTTTGGCCGCTTTTCAGAAGCCATCATTCCTTTATGCTGAGAATATATGAGCCTGTGAATTTGGCAAAATGAAAACTCAGTATTCATTGGGGGATTGGGCATTGGTATGTGTGCTTCCTCGTTTCCTAAAGGAATCCTCATAACTTTGGGAAGTATTAGAAGGAATAGCTTCCTAAAGTGTTTTAAAAGTGGAAAACTGATAAAATAAATAAACACATATTAATAAAAACCGAAGTATTCTTTTACTTGGGAAATCCTGTTCAGGACATATGTTTTCCAGGCAGATATTTTGATATAGTTTTTCTAGTTATTGGTTTTCATTAAGTAGATGCAGACCTTTTCTCTTCTTCCAACCACACATGCTGAGCGCGAAAATATAATAATATGATTCAAATGGCTAACTTATTATGTTCCACACATTCTTCTGAATGCTTTATAAAGTATTATTAACTCATTAAATCCTCACAATTGCCTGAGATAGGAATCAGAACTATCAGTACTTCACAGAGGACATGTTAGGTAGCTTGTCTGAGATCAGACACCAAGTGGTGATGACAGGAGTCAAGGCAGGCATTCTGGCCCCAGACCCTTGCAAAAGAATTATTTTGTTAAAGATGCCAGTCTCAGGAAATTCTGGAGCTAAGCACATGACAAAGACACGAGTTGAGGAAATGCCTCTCTGTGAACTCAGCATCTCCTATAGGAATATCATAGAAATGAGTCTGGCTAAAGCCAAAGTAATCTGACATTTAGTGTCCTCTAGATTTTTGTATTAACGAGTGATGTGTTCCTTTAATCTGATTCGTGAAGTGATGGTAGCTCATGTGGATGAGTAATCAAATAGGACAACACCTACACATTCTTATATACAGGGCAAGTTTTTGGGTGATGACCAGAGTTGTTTAGTTTTTCTATGAGATAACAAGTCATGGATAAAGAAATATCTAATCATTAAAAAAAAAACAAACATAGTAAGTGTCTTTGTACTTAAAAGTACATGTTCTTTCTATGCAGATACCAGATAAGATACCAGACAGATACCAGGTAAGTAGAAACATATCTTGATTTTTCCTGGATTGTTTTGCAAGTATCTTGGATATGTTTTTGTTTGAAGTATTATCACAGCACCCCTCTCATCCTTATTATCACCTTCAAGGCTATTAATTCAAAATACGTCACACAAGGCTCTTATCTGGTAGGATTCCTGGCGGATTGGATTTCTCACATCTTCCTTCCTTCCAATCCCTGAATGTGTGGTCTGACCTTCATCAAAAACATTCCTTTTTGAAGGGCCTGGGGAATCTTGTTGGAGCAGTTCTGTGACTAGGTTTCAAGAACATACTAATGAAGTAAAAATGTTAACATTCGTCAGGATTAACATAACATCATGCTATCTAGAGGATGAGGTCTGAGACCAGTCTCCCTTTCTCGTGGATAGATATGTGAACATTTTATGCTGGTAGCAGAGTCTTCTACTTGAAGGTCAGAGGGGTCTCTTCGTGCATTCATGTCTACAATACTGTACATAAGACATTCAAAAGCAACTTACTGAAAACTTCTTTATCTGCATCGTGTTTCTTTCATAAATGAAAAATTACACTCTCTAAATGAAGGATGACTCTTTTACCAGAGGTTTCTAGCTCATTGTACCTAGACAATAGCAACAGGCATTTAGTGGGCTTTTGCTGCTTTGGTTTTTAAGAGCAAGATCATTAGGGAGAAGGTGAGGTGGGACGGGTAAGACTAACAAATGGAAAAATAGTTTTGGAATTAAGTAGACACTTAGACAAGGGCCAAGATTAATATGGGCAGTCAAGAATCTGATTTGATTAGAGATAGGACAGGCCTTTTTTTTTTTTTTTTTTTTAAGAAAGCTTTTTTATTTCAGGTTTTTATTTAAATTCTAGTTTAAAGAAAACCTGAAAATTTAATTGCAATCGATTTTTCCAACACTAAAGGAAACTCCTTAGTGATTAGTGTTGGCTATTGGCATTGATCTAAAGTTACCAAACAACAAAACTACCAAATAACAGAATTCTTAATTTTTTTTTTTTTTTTTTTGAGAGAGAGTGCACGAAGGTGGGGGGAAGAGGAGAGGGAGAGAGAGAATCTCAGTAGACTCCACACCCACACAGAGCGCAACTCAGACTCTGACACAGGGCTGGATCCCATGACCCTGAGATCATGACCTGAGCCAAAATCAAGAATCAGATGCTCAACTGACTTGAGTCACCCAGGTGCCCCCAAAGTAACAGAATTTTTAAGACTTCTGTACATCTTGGCTTGGTAACTGTTCTGTTTCACCTTTAGAAAGACATTTTTAAATCACAAGCAATGACAATTTTAATATGTAAGGAGCCATGGCACGCATGTGTAAATGATGAAAAGTAGAAATCTGGTTGATGAAAAGTGGAATTCCTCACTGATCCTTTTGTTATGTACCCCAAACATATACCACAGTTGACAGTAAGAGTCAAATTCCTCTTGTTCGCTACCTACTTGGATGCCTTCATATTCACCTCTCCTCTGCTCCCAAGGAACTATCTGATGTAGCTTCAAGGGGGATGATATGTATTAGACTATGATGCCAAAACTGCCATCTGTTAGGGTTCTTCTTGTGTTCCACGTGGCAGGTGTGGTCAGATCAGCCCAAAGCTGTCCCTACTTGGAAAGCAGCCTTCTTTGGAAGAGTTGGATTAAGTAGATTAAATTATGTTTTGAATCTTTAGGAAAATCTCTTTTCCTTTTGATTTGTATTCCTGTACAGTTCTTGGTGTTTTTCTTGACGGGAGAATGGTAAACTAAACGGCTAAGATAAGGGTGTGGACCTATAGGATAGAAGCCAAGGAAGCTGTTCAACCTGTTTTTGTTCTTGGCTTAGGCAGTGGTGTGTTGTAAATGTTTAACAACTGGCTCTCTGGGGGAGAATGTATATTTACATATAATCAAATGTAAGTATTATAAATTTTACTGAGATACAAATACTAAAATATACAATTAAATTGAATAGAATATATATACTATGAATTATAATGTATAAATACATTAATAATATGCAATAAAATATGCAATTCATAAATAATAATAGAACATACAGTCCTCTTTATTGTAAATTTTATATAGCTCATTGGTTCTCACAGACTGCAATCGTTGGTTTTTATGGAACTCTTTTATCCATAGCCAAACTGTAATTGCAGTTGATGAATAAGTATGATTTCCAGCAGGAATGTTGCTTGATTTTACTTTATATGAAAGACTAAGATGAAAGTTAAAACAACAAAGGGATATGTTGGAATTTCACTTGTTTGTCAGTGCAAGAGAGAGCCACTTCTTTACTGAAATTGGGCCATTTTCAGATACTGGAAGAGTATTTCCTGAAGTTTTGTGCTATTCGCAAACTGCCAGCTATAGATGTGACCTTTGCTTTTTAAAGAATTATTTCTTTATTTTAGAGAGAGTGAGCGAGCACTAGTGGGAGGGGCAGAGGAAGAGAGAATCTGAAGCAGACTCCTGACTGACTGAGCCCGGGAGCCAGACACAGGTCTCCATATCACGTCCTGAACCGAAACCAAGAGTCAGTCTACTCAACTGACTGTGCCACCCTGAACCCCTACGTGTGACATATTTTTAAGTTCAGTCTACATTATTTACATTTTCCTGTCACTTTCTTAAGCCTGGAGATAGTCAACAATAAATCAAGCCCTGATTTTTAGCTTTTGCCTATTGTATAAATGCTCTGCCCTCAAGCTACCAATGTGATGTCATTGAACGCAGAGTTGGGAAGAGGCACGCAGCCGTACACCATTATATAGCATTGGTACAGATGCCCACCATTGGTACAGATACAATAGATGTGAAAAACCTCAAGAACATAGATACACCATTGGTGTATCTATGTAAGAACATAGATAATAGTAAATGAGTAGGAGGTGATGAACTGTGGGTATTGCTTTTGGTTTTGATAATTATTAAATAATAAGCTTGTATGATTTAGCTTTTAATAAGGCCTTGCAAAATTCTTGAAACAGTCTGCTGCTTTTGACAGTCAGCTCTCCCAAGCTGGTATAAGGCAGCTTCCAGACATCGCTGGCTTTCCACTCTCCAACTCCAACCCATACTTCCTTAATGCCCATGGTAGTGGGAACAGGAGAGACAGGGTAGTGGGGACCGTGGCCAATATGCCTTTTAAAATACAGAATCCAGGGCCCTATGCCTGGAGATTGGTCTGAGGCAAGACTTGAAACTACAAAACCCAGACCTCCATAGGTGATTAAGATGATTCAGGAGAATTAGGAACTAATCCTTTAGTGAGAGTGCTGACATTCCAAGCCAGCTCCCCAGGGTTTGATGCAGGAGTCCCACTAACAAGATGTCTTTGTTGCCTGGCCTTCTCTGCTCATATACAATGTCCGTTTGGAATGCCATGGGGCAGAGATTAGAGTGGGGGCTTCAGGTAGGGGAAGTGTTCACGTGTTTGAGATCCTGAAACTCCCAGGGTATCATGGCTAGTACCACTACTTACCCTACGGAAGTTGAAACCAAACCAATTTTTCAGTTCCTAACTAGAAATTCGACTGTAGAGACCACCAAAAAAAGCGGAACTGGGTACGAAAGGTTGTGGGCTGGTTAGTCAGAACCATGAAATCTTTTGCTGGGGTCGGCTACTGACTCATGGGGAAGTTTTCTGTTTCAGTAGTCTATATTGCAAATATCTTTGTTTAGTAAAGCTTAACAGCCAAGCATGATTGGCTCTTATGTGGGTGTGAAGTCAGCTCAATCAAGGAAAAAGAATGGTGGCCTCCATCAGTTTTTGTAATTAGTCCATGAAAACCTGAAATTAGAACACATGAAGTAGAGATGGATATTTTTCTAAAGGGCTTCTTGTTTTTTGAAAAGATCCACAGAAAGATCCCTAGAAAATACCCTTCCAATAGTTTTAAATGGTGCTTACAAAACCCTTGTTCGTGCATGTTTTGTAGAAATACACCTATTGCATTACACGTAGGAACCTTACCTTTACCATACAGTTTCCAGAACCTGTCTCTGTATAGCTGTGAAATAGGAAATGTGGCCCAAATAAGAGGAACTAGGGGTTACATCTGAGCAGAAAGGGTATGTTTGAGGACAGTAACAACATGAAAGACTTTTCTTCTTTGCTATGCTGAGAGTCACTGAGCCAGCAATTTTGAAATCACTTTTGTCGCTGTAACACATCCTGGCCAATGAACTTACTGATGAAAATTGAGGAACCTCAGCTCGGGTGAAAGTTTTAAACTTTTAAATTTATTATGAGAAATCTCTCATAAAATGTGTATGTGAGAGGAAAAAAACATGGCTTCCTGTGGAGCAGGGAGCCAGTATTCATGAAACCAGATAAACTAATTTCCACACGCTTGTAACATTTCTGGTGTGTATGTTAATTAGCCGTACCCAAAATTTCTCAAGGAAAATATATAAAGTCAGTGTCCAGAGAAAAACATGAAAGGGATTTTTCAGGGATCATTAGGTATCAAATTGTTCTCCCGAGCAGTTTCCGAGCCTTTTGGTGAGTCTGAAGTGCATTAGTGCACAGGCTATGCTACAGATAGGAGCAATAATAGGAGGTGATTAGGACAGGACTTGAGACCTTTTTTTTTTTTTTTCTTTAAAGTAATGACATTTCCATTTGCAAGCTTCCTTAAGCTCTGTGACTGCATGATTTCCAAGGCAGAATGTTTAACTTGATGTGACAGGCAGACTGCTATGGGCCTGGAGAACAGAGATTGGAAAAAGAAGCAAGCAAACCCATGTGATTTGTTTTATTTGCTACTGCTTCATCTTTGCACTAAGACAGTTTATCTCAGTGTACCTTACCTTCTCCTATGTGGAAATGCGTAATAGAACGTGCAGCAGTGCTCTCATGGAAGAGAACCAATGGATCTTCTCCTCTCGCTTTTCCCCACGTTTCCCACCTCCTTTCCTGCCTCCCGGTTTTTGAGATGCACATGTGGGGCATGCTGACTGCCTCTGCACACACATTCTCTTCCCGTCTCCAAGTGCCATTTACACTGCTCTCCACCATCTGGATTCCTTATTTTGTGACCTTATGCAAAGAGGTCGTGTTCCAGGAAGGCGGCTGCCCGGATGATCACTGTACAGAGCAGAGTACAGAACAAGCACAGCAGTCTGAGAGTTTGAAGAAGGTCATTGCGGTAAATCTCCCGGAGAGGCAGACTGGCACCACGAACTGGCGTGGAGCCCGGACTAGTCTCCACATGCTCTGTAATGCCATCCCAAGGGCCAAAAATCAATGTCAGATGAAGCAAATGGGGACACAGAATCTTACTGACTTTTGCGAACTTCCCAGAGTTTTCTTTCTTTCATACACGATACCATTTCTATATTACAGTTCTGCTGTCTCTTCCCTTTATTGGTTCATCTCTTTTTTTAAGATAAAGGTCAAATTTCTTAGCCCAAGGGATGAAGCCCTTCATGATCTGGCCATGATTCTCCAGCCACTCTCTTAATTATGTTCCACTGCCCACCTCAGTGCCCGGGCACTTGACGAGATGAGCACTGGGTGTTATTCTATATGCTGGCAAATTGAACACCAATAAAAAATAAATTTATAAAAAAAAATTATGTTCCACTGCTGCACCCGCATCAGCCTACCTGTTTGGACTCTTCCAAAGTGACTGCTACTCATCCTTTAACATTCAGGTCAAGCATCGTTTCTAGGCCTTTGGATGGATTTTCTGGGATCTGCACATCAATGCCTTGCAGACCTTGGAGCACATACTGCTTTTCTAATCATGATCTGATCTTGTTCACCATATTGTGAGCTTCCTGAGAGTGGACCACTTTTATTCATCTCTGTATCCCCAGCAAAGTGCCTGACACAAAGAGCTTCCTGAAAGTGGACCATGTTTCTTCATCTCTGTATCCCCAGCAAAGTGCCTGGTTGCTTGTGTTCCCTCATTCGTAATTCTTCAATTAATGTTGGAATGAACAAACGATCTGTTGCATTACTTAGAAATTAAAACTAATGAAGAAAAGGGAGGGAAAGTAAGAGACTGCTTTTGAGTTCTGTTCTAAGAAATTCAGAATTTTAGCACTGTTCAGTGACCCATGGAAAAGAGGCAAGGAAATACTGTCCCTTTGCCTGTACTTGATGAATGCCACAAATCTGACAACTGACTCAGATAGTCCTAGGAATATAAAGCCTTGAGAAAAGACAAGCTTACTATTCATAAAGAGCTTGAAATAAAAATTATCATGAAACACTGAGGGAGAGCTGCCTTCAGTAAGAAATAATGCCCTAAGAATGCATCAAGATTCAGAACAAATAACTCTAGATAAAGAAGAGATTGTATCTAAAGGAACATGTTTTGTTAGCTGAAAAGTTAGGAAGGATGATTCATAGATCTGGGCTACAAAGTACGGTAGGTAAATCAGTGACATGGTGGCAAAGAATCTATATAGCTTCTTATAATGGTGTCCTTTTAGCTCTAGGGAGAGAAAGGTATTTCACTCAGTATGATAGCATGTATGCCGCATAGCTGGTGGGTAGATAAGGTCAAAGAAAGTATCAATATATAGAATTCTTACCCAGTTGGCCATAGGCCTGTCAGTGACCATGAGTGGTCTGAAGCTGTATCAAGCAGCACTGTTGAGTTGGTTTCTCCCCAATAGTGGTGTTAACTTGTGGATGTGCTAGATTGCACAAGGACGATTGCAACCTGATTTATACTAGTTCCCAGCTCAGCCCCACCCTGCTCCGAAAGGATTTAAGATGGAAAAAACCCGAAGGGCACAAGACTGAACACCATTCAACACTCAACATTCAGTAATGTTTCAATAAGCATTGAAGAGAGGCCCAGTTCAAAACCTCAGGCCCTACTGGCAATGCGTTTAGACTCAAAATAGCCTTACAAATTTTCATTACTACCTTCCTGGAGTGAACTGGCAAGAACTTTGCTGGTAGAGAGAGTCTTGTTGAGTTTGGGGTTCTTAATGAACCTATTTAAAGATGAGTGAGCATGTCATCTTTCCTGTGCAAAGATCTCTGTGGGCTAGGGTTGGCTTCAGTGAAAGGCACTTGCTTTTGAGGAGCACACCTAGGACATCAGAATAGGGCAGTCAGGACCTCAAGAGTGGCTGTGTTTTTAAGACCCTGGCAGACCCAGCTTATTTCCCTAAACTAGTCTTGGGGGTGGGTCTCTTTGCCTGGTCACTTGTGTTCCTCACCCGAGATTGTTTGAGTATTTTCTACCTCAAATAGCATCAATTCACTGACAGGTCAGTAGGTGGCAAAGAAATCCCAAACTGGTCATTTTCATCTTTGTGATTCTAGATTTTTGCTGCCAGAATCATCCTAATTTACACCACTGCCATGAAGTACCTGTGTTTGTCTATGGTAACATGTGCCCTAAATAGTGCAGGAGAATCCAGCAGGTGGTGGAGAGGGCACTGGCTAGCTTTAGTCTTGGCTCCCTTGTAACTGCTACTGGCCGGCGGATAACTTGTGATTGATTCTCATCCTGTATCTGCTGTGGTTCCTAGTGTAGCTTAGAGCTGGGGTTCATACCCCATTGTGACTTCATGACCCAGTTTAAGCTGCTCGACCTCTATGCCTTTTTCCTCACCCAACAAATAGGAGTCATAATTATTATAATACTCATGGGATCATAGAATTCAATGACTTCATACATGGAAAGTGTGTGTTATGTACTATTATTTTTACGCCCTTTGGGGGTGCGCAAGTTCTCTGATCTTCAACCTCACAGTTACAAAGCATAGAACATACAGCTGAAAGAAATATGACTGATATCGACTAGCCAGCTTCTCATTTGTAAAGAGGAGAAAACGAAAATCCAGAGAAAAGACAGATCTTTCTCCAAAATCAAATGACTATTAGGGAAAGAGAACTAACTATTCACAGGTCCTGGGCAATGCAAGGAACAGATTTCCATGGAGCAAATTGGCCTTCTCCTCCATGAACTAGTCTTACCTACTTATAAACCTACTGAATGGCCATAATGTGGAGGACTTTATAGTTTAGGAATATAATGCCAAACCGAAGTGTGTGAGCTCAGGAGATACAAAGATTTTAGGGGGCAACATTACAAATAGCAAGTGGCCAGAGCTCCCATACTTTGAAGGCCATGGAACTTTACTTTGGAGGCAACTGATGGCTAACTAGTGAGCAAGGGAGGCTGCCTAGAAGGAGCTAGAAGTGGATCTGCCAGCAAGGACAATAAATAAATAAATAAATAAATAAATAAATAAATAATAAATAAATAATAAATAATAAATAAATAAATAAACAAACAAACCAACCAACCAACCAACCTGTGGTTCATACATATATAAAGTGTGACGGCACAGTAGTGAAACTGGCTTCACCAGCCAGGCAGTGAAATGGGCACCTTTATTTTATGATCCTGTCTTACATATTGTCTACACAAAATCCCCCCAGCCCACCCCAAGATCATGACCATCTTTGTCAACCAAAATAGGCATTCTCACCCCTCTTTACTGCCTCTTCTTCCTTCCCCCATCTGTGGCTCCTTGATGATGCTCAGAGTTCATTTCCATGTAATCAAACCTGGATACAAAGATCGAGATGGGGCAGAGTGTGCTAGCCATGGCAGGAGGAGAAGCATTTAAAAAATCACCCTTAGAATAAAAGCAGTCCATAGGCCCGAGTGGTAAGTGGAGCAAGGGTGAAACTACTGCTTTCACCATTCTAATCTGTGCCAGCTTTTGTGAGGAACTGTCAACTTTGGTGGTTGGATGGTCTTCTAGAGCCAGGGACACAGGAGTACCCCCAGGACCCGAGAGGACCTCTCCAAATCTGCAGAGTACATCATTCCTTTATTTCTACTGCTTCAAGATAGTCTCCTCATGGCCCTGAAGGTTGAGGATACCCCTTACTGTTTCTCAAGTTCCCAGGAACTGGCAATTGCCAAATTTTGTCAGTTAATTTACTTAATTTATTCTTTATGCTCCACTGAGCCCCAGCACGTTGGGAAGTAAATGGTGTTTTCTTCTAGAATTGAGTCTGCTGACATTTCGAAATAGCCTAGGGCACCCCTCGTGTTGATGATCAGGGTCCTCTCCCTCTGAGGTTGGGACAACTTCTGGTTGACCTGCCTCCCCCTTTCTTCCAAACTACAGCTTCCTTGCCTCTGAAGATGAGGCTGGGTAAGGAAATGAATAGCCTGAAAAAAACATAGCAGGATGTGAGTAAATTAAAGAACTGGGTTTTTTCCCTTGGGTTTTTAGGCAGAGGGGAACCTACTATAAAAACTTAAATAAAAAGTACCAACATGAATGAATGTAGGGGCAAGCCCAACACTGAGGTACCATTTTTGCTCTAAGTGGATTATCCACTGAGGGAATTTCCTCCCTTAAAAAAAGAAAAAAAGGAGGGGATTAGAAACTACTGCTTTCACCATTCTAATCTGTGCCTAATTTCCTACTTTTCTAAGATAGGGCTGTGGGGGCTAATCAAGGAGAATACTATCACTGTGTTGAGTGGTTGAGGATGCTGATGACTTGACACTTGGAGCCTTTATTTGAAAAGGCAAGCACACAGCTGCAGTTGACCTGGGCCAGGCTCGTTGGGTGCGAGGCAGAGGGGACCCAGAAGGATGAGGTTGCAGTGCAGAACCTGACCCAACTCAGGTTCCTGGTTACTTTGAATTAGGTGGCCTGGAAAGCCCCAGAGATTTCACTATCTGATTTCTGGGAGTCAAATGAAAGAGAAGCTTAGCGACAGAATCCCCAAAGAAAATATAAAAGATAGTACCTTCCAGGAGTAGCTTAGTCTCTGGACTGAGCACATGCAGCCAATGCCATTACGTATCATGCCGCTTGGTTTGGGGAAGGGCATGGCAGGCAGTGTGACTTTTACTTTCCCTCTGAGGTTTGCCTGTCTGACACAGATGTTGCTTCTTTTACTGTTGTTGTTTTGAAACACAATTGTCTTTTATTTTGCTCTTGCCATGGAAACCAATAAACAAAGGGAAGTGTGATTTCTTAATGGTCTCCATCTTCAGATACATTTCTCTGCCTGATTACCTGAGAGAAAAGATAGCTATTTGGGATAAAGAAAAGGGGGAGAGAAGGTGAGTTTTGGAAGCACTGGTCAATAAAAGTCTGGGCTTCATGTCTGGAAAACGATGTAGTCTTATGTTGCTTTCTGACATTTGGTGTGCTTTTGTTTGCAAAAGATAGTGTGTATGTTATACTTTTTTTTTTTTTTTTTTTTTTTTTTTAGAAAATTGAGTTAAATCCAGTTGTTTTTTTGTGTTTTGGCTATCCTTCGTGTAGCTTTCTTTAGGGGAATCGTGCACAATTACTTTGACATGGTGTCACGCAGACTCATTCCAATGGAATCTGGTTAGACGGTCCTAATGCTTTTGCTCCAGCTGTGGACATGTGTTTTGATTTACATTGTGCTTGGATGGACCCTGAGCATGCTTCGTTCCTGTGAAAGACGTAATTTGCAACAGAAGATTTGGAATAGCATCATCTTGCTTGCAAAGTCATTTAAAAAAAAAAGATTTCCTGATTAATTCCAAAGTCTTCAACTACCCTTCAGATAGGTACCACTTTAGGTAGTTAACCCAGTGTGATTCTCCACCCTGGATCTCTAACAGCCTCTCCTGGGTGTAACATTAATCCCTTCCACTTCATCCAGGAGATGAAGATTCCAGTCTCAGAGATTCCCAGTATGGCTGGGGTGGGGGCCTTGGGATGGATGGATGGATGGACGGACAGACAGATTTTTTTAGAACACCAATGATTTTTGAGGCTCAGCCATGGTTGAGAACCACTATGTTAAACAATGTGATTATTTATTTATTTATTTATTTATTTATTTATTATGATATTTTTATTTTATAAATAAATATTTATTTTTTATGATATTTATTATTTATTATTTATTTATTTATTTTTTATTTATGATAGTCACACAGAGAGAGAGAGAGAGAGACAGAGACATAGGCAGAGGAAGAAGCAGGCTCCATGCACCGGAAGCCCGACGTGGGATTCGATCCCGGGTCTCCAGGATCGCGCCCTGGGCCAAAGGCAGGCGCTAAACCGCTGTGCCACCCAGGGATCCCAACAATATGATCTTTTAAAGGCAATTTGCTTTAGAGATAAATAATAGATACATCTAAGGACAGGAAGAGAAGATGCTCACAGAAATAACAAATAATGCCCATGGTCACAAAGAGGCTTGCTTCATGGTTATAACTAACTGCTCCCTTACCTCATGGGCTAATTTTGACTTTCTATAATGGTAAATGCTATAAAACTCTATAAAATTCTGTTATTTTTTTGAGAGCAGATGCATGGGGCAAATTCACCCCCAGCTGCTTAAAAAAGGACCACCATTTTACTTGCTAAATCCAGGCTCACATGGAAAGCCAGTATGCATTAATCCACAAATAAGTTGTTAATTATCTGGTTAGTGGTTGGCTGCTTCCTGGTAAATACAGCCTCAGTGATGGACCCATTGTTTATGGAGTTGATTAGCATGTACAACAGATACACAAGCTGGTAACAGCCTCCTACCCTCAGCTAGGTACCTTCCAATGCTTTACTAACATCACCTCGCAACATCTCTTTGTAGATAGTAGTATTCCCATAGAATATAGTATTCCCATAGTATATAGAATACTATAGTGTTCTATTCCATAGAATACTATCTATGGGTAGATAGTAGTATTCCCATCTTATAAATGTGAAACTAGGTACAAACATCTGCCCACCCCTAGGCTGGTCATCAGGATTGGAAATCAGATATGTATGGCCCCAAAGCCACACTGCAGCTACTACACCATCTGGTCTCATCCCTGGCCTGCAGACCGGGCCGTATTGGAACAGCAAAGACCATGGGGCTGACAACGAGGCAAGCACTTCAGAGAAATATGTCAGACTTTCACACGAGGATGTGTTCATATGCTATGTTATAACTAAAGGCCAATATTCTTGTAAATGTGGCAGTGATGACTTAACAGCTTTATTAAAAATATCACATTAAGTGTGTACAGGGGAGTGTTAACACCTATTAAAGCTAGGTGATTTTATTTACCTATTTTTCTGTATGTTTGAAATATCACATTGCTAATCATTCTTGGGCAAAGGGAAATGGAAGCAACCTGATAAGCTCTTCTGCATTATGAATTAATCAGATAGGTTTTGTACAAATTGGACCAGACATTTGCTAATACAATCTCAACAAAGAGATAAGGTAGAGAAAGGAATGTTTGCTAATTAACTACCATGGAAAAAGAAATGTGAGAAATAATTAAATCACCTGGTTCTCTGTACACCTCCAAAGCCTTCTTTCTCCCCGTGTCTCTTCCAGCTAATGGCTGAGAGCAATTAGCCAACAATACACTCTAGTGGAAAAGAGATCTTGTTAAGTGTTCAGCTCCATGCCAATTGTGGGTGTACTGTTTTCGCAAATTACATTAGTGCTCATGGACTGGAATTGCAGTGCTTTAAATACTCAAAATTATGAGACCAGCTGTTCTCAGTGGTCATTTTGTCTTCGAGCAAACTTCAAAGGCAATCGTTGGCTAGGAGAAGAGTCTTCAGATTCCAGCAGCTTTCATACATTGCAGAACATATCTTATTTATACTTCCCTCCAAGTTCAGTGTGACACAGGAGGCTATGCTTTGATTTTGACCCTCGGTCCATGAAAACTGTAGATGAAGTTTACATTCCTACCCTTGCACTTCTGAGCAGCTGGCACATCTCAGCCAATGTTGTTGCACATATATATATAAAAGGAAGGAGTAGCCGCTTACTCTTAACGTGGGCACGTTCTTCTTTAAATCCCACCTAGGGTTGCATAGATGCTGATGTGTCTTCAGCAGCAGATTTTTATCTTCTGGTTTCCAGATGGTTGGTGATTTCACTGTGACCCTCTGCATGGATAGTAAATGCCAAACATATTTTGTGCACCTTGTCATCATCAACTGTCTTGAGACACAGAAGTTTAGTATTTAATTTTTCATTAAAGGTACACTTTTAGTTTAGTTAAAAATGTATGGCTTTTTGTTGCCTAAAGGTTTTATTGCAAGGGCTCCCGGGTGGCACAGTTGGTCAAGCATCTGCATTCTGCTCAAGTCATGATCTCAAGGTCCTGGGATCAAGCCCTGCGTCAGTCAGGGAGCCTGCTTCTCCCTCTCTCTTTAGGCCTCCCTTCACTCGTGCTCTCTCTCTCTTTCTTACACACTCCCAATTCTTAAAAAGAAAAGAATTTATTGCAAAATTAAAGTATTGCCAAACAATAAATAAATAGTTGTAGATTTATACTGTATGACTAATGACAAAATCACAGCACAAGGCTATTCCGACTACCCTGTAGATATTCTCCAGGAGAATTAAACGTGTGACTGCTATTTCCCGCACATTATTCATAAATACCTAATTTCTGATTTCCATTTTCCTCTGACCCCAGCAAATGGTGGCCTGGAACGGTCATCCATCTTGTAGACTGTGGAAAGTCCTGCACACAACTAGCTTGCTACATCAAGTGGCCGGCAGGGATGGCAGCACCATTAAATGGGTGTCCCACTGTCTCTGGAGACCAGAAGGAATTAAATTGTCCCTAAACCACTCTGAGCTCTTGAGTAAGACATGTTAATTATGTTGAGTAGAAGCCTGATTCTACTTGCATGAAATTCTGCAACAGGTAAAACTAAACTATGGTGGAAAGAAATCTGAGCATGTGTTGCCTCTGGAGAGTGAGGGCAGAGGTGGCTGGGAAGGGGCAGGAGGGAACTTTCTCGGGTAATGGTCAAGAACTATAGGTTGGTAGGTTTGGATTAAACAGCTGTATGGATTTGTCAGATCTCAGTGAATTGAGGATTTATGCATTTCACTGTTTATAAATTATGTGTCAAAACACAATAATATGCATGATGTGAAGTATTTGAGATAATATGTATGGGCATCTGCAACTTTACAAAATAAGGCAGATTTTTGGATGGAGAGAAGAATAGATATATGTGTGATAAAATAAGCATAATAAAATGTTAATGGTAGAATGTAGGTGGTGGATGTTCAATGCTCACTATGAAATTATTTCAACTTCTTGTTTGTTTGGAAATGTTCATAATAAAATGTTGGGGGATTAAGCAGCTTTTCATAGTGGTCCAGAGGGTCGAAAGGACCCCCTTGCCTATTCTAGCTGCATCTATATCCACAGATAATAATTCTCATTGGTATGTTTTTACACACACACACACACACACACACACCATATTTAAAGGATATGCACCAAAAAAAAAAAAAAAAAGCCATAGTTACATTTGGATGGAAAACCATAGAGCTTTTAATATTTTCTTATTATTTTTGTTTGCCTATATATATTTTTTATTTTCTACAATGAACATTTGTTTCTTGTACCATATTGTAAATTTTCAGAGGTGGTTTTTTTTTTTTTTTTTTTTTTTGTTAAAGCTTTTTAGTAAAAATACCTTTTCCCACTTAGGTAGAAATACTTTATGTTGACCTTTTTTTAGAAAAAAGATTATATTTATTTATGTATATATTTGAGAAAGAAAAAGAAAACAAATGGGGGAGGGGGCAGAGAGAAAGAGAGAGAGAAGCCGACTGCCCACTGAGCAGGGAGCCTGATGCAAGTCTTGATCCCAGGACCCAGGATCATGACCTGAGCTGAAGGCAGACTCTTAACTGACTGAGCCCCCCAGGTGCCTCTAAGCTGACCTTTTATTTAACCTCTGCCTCCTGAATTACTTTTTTGTGGAGTGTACTTGAATAATTTTTCAAATTATGACAAAATACATTTAACAGAAAACTTACCATCATAACCAGAAAAATTAAGCTCAGCACCATTAAGTACATTCACACTGTTGTGCCACCATCGCCACATTCGTCTCCAGAATTGTGCAACGCTAAAACTCTGTGCCCATTAAATAACTATTCACTTTCCCCTCCCCACCCCAGGCAACCACCATCCTACCTGCTGTCTCTATGAATTTGACTCCCCCAGGTACCTCACATAAGCGGAATCCTACAGTATGTGTCCTTTTGTGACTGGCTTACTTCACTTACCTTATATTCTGAAGGTTCATCCGTGTTGGAGCACGTGTCAGGATTTCCTTCCTTTTGTAAGGCTGAGTGATATTCCACTGGATGCATTTGCTCTATTTTGCTTATCATTTCATCTCTCCACAGACACATTGCTTTCACCTTTCGACTTTTGTGAATAATGTCGCTATGAACATGGATGTACAAATAGCTCCTTGACTCTCTGCTTTCAGTTCTTTTGGGTATAAACCCAGAAGTTAAAATGCTAGATCAAATGGTAATTCTATTTTGAATTTTTTGAGGAACTGCCATACTGTTTTTGAGGGTGCCAGCACCCCTTTGCATTCCCACCAACAGCACACAGAGTTGCAATGACTCCATATCCTTGCCAACACTTGTTATCTTCTATTTTGTTTTTGCTTTTTAGAGTAGCATCCTAATGGATGTGAAGTGTTATCTCATTGTGGTTTGGACTTGCATTTCCCTAATGATCCGTGATGCTGAGCACCTTTTCAGGTGCTTATTGGCCATTTGTATATCTTTTTTGGAGAAATCTCTTCTTTCCAGTCCTCTGCCTATTTTTAATTGGGTTGTTTGTCTCTTTGTTGTTGAGTTGTAGGCATTCTTTATGTATTGTGTACCTTAACCCCTTATCGGATATATAACTTAAATTTTTTTTTCTCTCATTCTTTGGGTTGCCTTCTTACTCTGTTGATTGTGTCCTTTGATGCACACAAATTACAAATTTTTATGTAGACTCATTAATTTATTTTTTTCTTTTGTTATCTATGACTTTAGTCATATTCAAGAAATCATTACCAAATCCAATGTCTTCAAGCTTTCCCCCCTATGTTTTGTTCTAAGAGCTTTAAAGCTTTTGCTCTTATATTTTAGGTCTTTGACTCATTTTGAGTTATTTTTTTGTAGAAGATGTAAGGTAAGGGTCCAATTTCATTCTTTTGTTTGTGGATACCCACTTTTTATCAGTACCATTTATTGAAAAGAATGTCCCTTTCCCATTGAATGGTCTGAGAACCCTTGTTAAAAATCATTTGATCTTCTTTGTGAGTGTTTCTGGACTCTATTCCATTGATTGTATGTCTGTCTTTACCCCCACCCCACACACTGTTTTGTTTATTGTAGCTTTGTGATCAGTTTTGGAATTAGGAAGTGTGAGACTTCCAGCTTAGTTCTTCTTTTTTCAAGATTGTTTGGCTCTTTGGGAGTCATTGAAATTTTATGTACACTTTATGTATTTTTTTCTATTTCTGGAAAATACTCGTTGGGACTTTAAGAGGAGGGATTCAATGGGACATTGAATCTGTAGATCACTTTGGGTGGTATTAACAACATTATGTCTTCTAATTCATAAACACCGGATGTCTTTCCGCTTGTTAGTGTCTTCTTTAATTTCCTTCAGCAATATTTTGTAGTTTTCAATGTATAAGTCTTTTGCCTCCATGGTTAAGTTGATTACTAAGTATTTTATTCTTTTTGGTGCTATTCTGAGGGAATTCTTAATTTCCTTTGAAATTGTTCATTGTCAATATATAAAAAGGCAACTGATTTTTGTGTGTTGATTTTTGTATCCTGCAATGTTGCTGAATTTGCTTCCTGGTTACAATAGTTGTGTGTCTGATATTTAGGTTTTCTACATAAAAGGTCATGTCATCTGCAAACAAAGATAATTTTATTTCTTCCTTCTAATTCAGATACCTTTCATTTCTTTTTCTTGTCTAATGGCTCTGGTCAGGACTTCTAGTATGTGTTGATTAATAGTGGCAAAAGTGGGCACATCCTGTCTCATTGCTGACCTTAGAGGAAACCTTTCAGTCTTTCACTTTGAGTATGATATTAGCTGTGGGATTTTTATATATACTCCCTTATTATGTTGATGTCATTTCCCTCTAGTCCTACTTTGTTGAGAGCTTTTTCTTTATCATGAAAGGGTGTTAAATTTTGCCAAAGGCTTTTTCTATATTATCTGTGATAATCATGTGGGGTTTTCCCCCTTCCTTCTGTTAATGTAGTATGCTGATTGCTTTTCATATTATTGAACCATCCTTACACTTCAGAAATAAATCCTATATAGTCATAGTATAAACTAAACCTATAATATGCTGTTGGATTCTGTTTATTAATATTCTGCTGAAAGTTTTTGCATTAATATTCAATATTGGTTTGTAGTGTTCTTTTCTTGTGTTTTTGGTATCAGAATAATTCTGGCCTCATAGAATTAATTTGAAAATGTTTCCTCTTTTTCCAATTTTTTGGAAAAGCTTGAGGAAGATTAATGTTAATGCTTCTTTCAGTGTTTGGTAGAATCAACCAATGAAGCCATCTGGCCCTGTGCTTTTCTTTGTTGAAAGGTGTTTGGTTATTAATCCAGTCTCCTTTCTAGTTATGGTTTCTGTTCAGATTTTCTGTTTCTTCATGATTCAGAAGAAACAGATTTTGTGTTTCAGAAATTTGTCCATTAAATAAAAATTTTAAAGAGGTAATCAATGGTATAATTGGTGAGAAATTTTGCTTGCACTCTTATCCTCATCTATTCAGCTCCTCCCTCCACAGGTAACCAAGATATTCATTTGTTGGGTAGCCTTCTAGTGTTTAATATACTATTACTATAAACTAAAGATATACCCATTTTCCCTCTTCCCTAACATAAAAGGTTTTTTTTAATTGTTGTTTTTTACTTAAGAATGTATTATAATGCTCTCTCTATTGTGAGCTTCTGCTGTGTGAATGAACTGTACTTTATTATTGAATGAAATGTCTCTGGATTTAGAATTTTTTAAAGAAATTTATTTACTTATTTTAGAGAGAGAGCCGGATGAGGGGGCAGAGGGAGAAGGAGAGAGAGAATCTCAAGCAGACTCCCCACTGAGCAAGGAGCCTTATTCGGGGCTTGATCCCATGACCCTGAGATCATGGCCTGAAACTAAGAGTTGGATGCTTAACAAACTGAGCCACCCAGGCATCCTTGATTTAGAATTTTTAAATGACAGAACTGCTACCTCAGCATTTTAAAGATATGTCATTATTTCCTGGCATATGGTGTTGCTGAAAAAAAAAAAAAAATCAGGGATCCTGAGCCAGGTGCTTTGCCTAACATTGTTAATTTTTTTTCATGCATTATACAAACCCCATTTTATAAATTAGGAGGACCAAGATTTAGAAAGCTCAGCAGGTTTGTTCACAGTCATACAGCCAGTAATCCTGATTGCTCATTACTTTTCAGGTAATCTCTTTTATTTCTGGTTGTTTTTCTTTGTTTTTGATGTTTTTCATTTTCCTCGCAAATTGTTTAGGTGTGCATTTATTTTTATTTATCCTGGCTAGGAATCTTATATACATTTTCTGAGAACTGAATATTTATATCTTTCTTCAATTTTGGAAATTTCAAATCTATTATCTTTTTAAAAAATTATCAGTGTATCCCCATTTTTCTCTCCTCTCAATTTCCACCTTTTGGAGCTTTAATTAAATAAAGGCTGATATATTGAAAAGTCAAAAAAAATGTATATTGGATTCCTGGTGATTGGAATGACCTTTAGAATTGTGCATTGTGGCAGCCTGATTTTATATCTGCTGGATTTTCTCAATCTAGTTGTCATATTTCCTATCTGTTCATTTGTATTTGCCATCTGTTCTCTGTGATATAATCAATGTACTCTATGGTCTGTCTTCCATCACTAATTTTCTCAGCATCTCTAATGTTCTGTATATTCTTTATTTTACTGACTGCATTTTCTTTTGGTTCTTTTGCAAATTTGTCTTCTTTTGCTGTACTTTTCTCTGCTTTCTCTATGGATCTTATTACTTCCTTCCTCCATTCTTAAAACTCTGTAGTTATTTTAAACATACTTATTTTGTTGTCTCTTCTAGATTGATCTACCAAGTCCAACACCTGAAGTGCTAACTCTTTTCTTTATGGAACCCAATGACCCTCTCCAGTGGTATTTATTTACTCACATAGTTTATCATTTTTCTTCTTTTGGTGTTGTGAGCTTATCTTCAGCAGAAGGCCCATGTCCTCTGGATTTTGGAAGAGCCTATAAATAAATGTTTTGTTTTAGTTTGTGCTTCTAGGGCTTTCACTAGTTCTACACAAGTTTTATGCTAATTCCTTGAGTAGGATTTTCATATAACACAAGAGGTATAAATTCAAATACCATACCTATGTTTTCTATAGGCTGGGAGAGTTTATATGTCAAGTGCACCTTTTTTTCTTCAGCTATGACCTTGGCACATGGCAGACTTCTTTGATCTGTTTTTTTTTTTTAATTTATTCATGAGACACACACACACACACACACACACACACAGAGGCAGAGACACAGGCAGAGGGAGAAGCAGGCTCCATTCAGGGAGCCTGACATGGGACTCGATCCCGGGACTCCAGGATAACACCCTGGGCCGAAGGCAGACGCTAAACCACTGAGCCACCAAGGGATCCCCTGTTTTTGTATTTTTATACAAATAATTGTATTTTTCTACAATGGATAAACTCTTGAAAATTTTCATGAAAATCAGTCATCCTTTAAAACCCATGGTAGATGTTTTCAAAAACTAAATAATCACCTTCTAAATGATCCAACAAGTAAGGTGTTATTTTAAATTTAATTTGATATTGTCCGTTTACCTAAGAGGGAAAGTGATTGGCCTATCTTCCTGGACCCCTCTGGACCCACACCACCTACCCTCAAACAGCAAGTTCAGCAAAAGTTTGAATGTTCCAGTGACTCTCACTTATGGCATGGTAGATGTTCTCAAAAAGTTAATAATCACCTTCTAAATGATCCAACAAGTAGGGTGTTATTTTAAATTTAATTTGATATTGCCCGTTTACCTAAGAGGGAAAGTGATTGGCCTATCTTCCTGGGCCCCTCTGGACCCACACCACCTACCCTCAAACAGCAAGTTTAGCAAAAGTTTGAATGCTCCAGTGACTCCCCTGTCATTAAAACTTACTGCAAGGGGCAGCCTGGGTGGCTCAGCGGTTTAACGCCGCCTTCAGCCCAGGGCCTGATCCTAGAGACCCGGATCGAGTACCACGTCGGGCTTCCTGCATGGAGCCTGCTTCTCCCTCTGCCTGTGTCTCTGCCTCTCTCACTCTCTTTCTCTGTGTTCTCATGAATAAATAAATAAAATCTTTTAAAAAAAATAAATAAAAACTCACTGCAAGAAAAAAAAAAAAACGAGCTAAGGTTTTGGATTTGCATATGAATTCAGAGATAGCTTGGGAGTTTGAGATTAACTGTGGGTTCCCTGAGCCTTCTTTTTGGTGGGACTGACAGCTTCTTGTGAAAAGTTAAGATGCCTCTGTTTTGGGTGTGGCTCCCAAATTTGCGTCTGTAAGTAGTGGTGACTCATTTGTTGGGCTCACTTAATATAAAGTGGTGGGAAGTTGTGGGAAGTGAGCTACTTACCAGGAGAAAAATATAGTACTTTGGGGGTTTCTAATGGCTTTCCTGAGACAAGGTGTCTGCTGCGCTGAACCGGCATTAGCACTTTGCATGGGTGTGTTCTGTGTCCGACAGAAGACCTGGAGCTGGTATCATCTGGTGACTTCCACTAGAAAGGAAGCTCACACTGACTGAACACCCATGTGTGGGATCCTGAGCCAGATGCTTTACATGCATTATTTTTATTTATTTTTTTAATGTTCATACAAACCTCATTTTGTAAATAAGGGGACAAAGGTTTAAAAAGTCTGACCGGCTTATTCACAATCACAAAGGCAGCAAGTGGGTAATCAAGCTGGAATTCTAAAATTCATTCTCCTGAATCCACCGGACCTGGAAGGATGTTCAGTAAACTCATAAATTTAATTCACTGCTGGGAAAGTATGTGAAGGGCTTAAATTAGCAACTGTACCTCCTTAAGAAAAATTAAAGAGAACTTGTGTGCGGTGAAGGGAATTTTTTTCTAGCAAAACTTTTTTATCACTTTGTCTGTACTTCCTGTGTCTGATGCTCTGTCTTCCTGGGGAGACTGGGCCCAGCATGAATATTCTCGTGCTCCATGAATCTTACTTGTCTCTATTAAATTCTCGCAGTCCTTGTACAAGGCTGAATTCTGATGTCCAGGATGAGCCCAACAGACGTCAAACTGTCATTTTATGAGCGAGAGCCTCTGAGCTAACTCCCGTGAGCCGTGACTCACTGGGCTTCTAATTATAACTTGTCCTGGCTCCTCAGATAATGGGATTGTCTCAATAGTTTCCAGGGACAGATTAGATCAATCCTGTATTTTGTTGAGTCTTGAGTCTTCAGCCAACTCATATTGTTCTTTGTGTAAATAGAGGAGAGACTGACATGCAGCCCAGAGTTTGAGTGGTCCCTCTCAAGAGTTCACAATAACGTGACAATACCTCTTAGCTGGTGTGGCCAGGGTTCAGATGTCAGTGGTAGAGTTTGTTAGTTCTGCTTTAGGTTTCAGCCCTAGTGTGTAGAAGTCCTAAAAGAGCTTTGGCACCACGAGGACATGGATACCCCGTGGCCGTGACGGTGGTAAGTAAAGAGACTTTAAACCCCACAGAACCAGCAATTCGGGGAACACCATAGGCAACAGCCATGGAGGAAAGAAAGGGCAGACCTGGGGCACCTGGGTGGCTCAGTAGTTGAGCAGCTGCCTTTGGCTTAGGGCGTGATCCCGGGGTCCAGGATTGAGTCCCTCATCAGGCTCTCCTGCAAGGAGCCTGCTTCTCCCTCTGCCTGTGTCTCTGCTGCTCTCTGTGTGTCTCTCGTGAATAAATAAATAAAATCTTAAAAAAGAAAAAAAAGAAAAAGAAAAGAAAGGGCAGAGCCACAACAGGAGAGATAAGATGTCATCTGACCTATGGAAACTGACAAAAGCCCCATCAATATTTGTAGAGCAGCTCTTGGTGACCCTTGGGAGTAACTGGGGAGAACACAAGGACCGGAACTCAGGCTGCACTGACACAGAATGCTGAGACTGGAAGGGACCTGAGAGGCCCTCCACTTAATTGTCCTGCTTGATGGACCAACCACAGCTCAGAGAGGCTCAACAACTTCCCAACATTCACAGCTAGCTAGAACCCATTACTTTTCAACCCCTCCCCACCCAATTAATATCTTCAATGCTCAACAAATATCCCAAGTTTTTCCTCCAAAATGAAAAGATTTTCTTGTGTTTACAATTCAGTCGACTAAAATGGAGGGAGCATTTTTGGGCCACGTAAGAAGATATGGACAGGATAATTCAGTGGTATGTTTCCAACTGTAGGAGCTTCAGAACAGGACACCATGCCTAAAGCTCTGTATCTCTACTGTCCACACAGAAATCTTCGTAGCACAATTGGAACTGAGGAGTTGGAGGATGGATCCCTTTCTGTCCTACCTATTGCCACTACTTGACCTCTGCACTGCAGTTGCCTTATCAACACCAACGGAATCACTCCCTGAGACAGCCTGGGACACGCTGCGAGTGAGGAGGAACCAGAAGAAGGGTAGAGGGACCTGGGAACAAGTCTCAGCCTGAGACAGACTTGTAAGAGTCCAAGACCATATGCTGAGTATAGAGGGCCAAAGTGGCACCTGGAGAGCAGGGCAGAGATAGGGTTTGAGAGAGAATAGAAACAACCAAGGGAGGAGGGTGTCACCCTAGAAGAGCAGAGAGATTCCCTTTCTGGTGTCAACCTTCATCAGCTAGAGTTTCCAGAGCCACAGATTAGGGACCAAGTTTGGTAGGATGGTTCTGTGACAGGCCAGTGGCATCTGCTCTGGACAACAAAGGAAGAGTAAATTCTGTGTATTTGCAGTGTATGGTAGCATTGCCAAATGGTTAAGAGTGCAAGCTCTGCAGACCTCGTCATTACCCCCTCGTTACCGGTGACCTTGGACAAGTCATTTACCACTTTGTTGTCTCATTTTCCTAATTTGTAAAATAGGACAAAACCCCATGCATATGTTGCATATGTTGTGAACATCATATGCAATAATGGAGGAACATGGTCTAGAACAATGCCTAAGGCAGTCAGAGCTAAATAAGTGTTGACTATAATTGCAATGCTATCCCTGATCTCAAACTATCACCATGAATAGTGTTGGGGGATCTGCCATATGTAAGGACGAAGATCACATTTAAAAGGAAAAAAAAAATAATAATATGAAAACAGAAGGGAAAGGAAACCTTGAGACAATTAACTCTAGGAAACAAACAGTGTTGCTGAAGGGGAGGGGGGCAAGGGGATGGAGTAACTGGGTGATGGGCATTAAGGAGAGCACGTGATGGGATGAGCACTGGGTGTTGTCTGCAACTGATGAATCACTGACCTCTACCTCTGAAACTAATGATACAGCGTACGTTAAATTGAATTTAAATTTTAAAAATTTATAAAAAAATAAATAAAAGGCCACAGCAAACAGGGTGTTAATGGACAACTTTTCTCTCTCTTTTTTTTCTTCTTAAGGTATTTTGAATCTAGAGTATTTAAAATAAAACTTAAAAGTATGTTTTGAACTGAAGGCTTTGTGTGGGGGGGGGCAGGAATGCTCTCAAAACAAGGTGGATTTCATAAAAACAACCTCCACCTAATCCACATTGGTGCTAAGTATGGACTTTTGTTTAAACCACTGGTGCTGCTTAATTAGCTTACTCTGTGGTTATTTAAGCAACAAACTTTTGAAAATCTTCCCCCTTCCTGGAAGTGGGGAGTTGGGGGGATGGGAGTGAAGAGGCTTTAACCAAGCAGGCTTGGACCTCGGGTTGTGTAAGACTTCGCCGTGTACAAAGCAAATAGGGGTTGGAGCTGACTTGACCTCTTCCCTAAATTCCACTTGGTGGCCCCAAGGCCTGGCAGCTCACGAGTCCACCACTCACTTCCAGGTCTGTCAACCAGAGGCTGTTTGTTCGCTCACACCCCACGTACTTCAGTCCAGGTGGGGAGGAAATGTCCTCTCGTTCTCTCCTGGCCCTTTACGACGTGTGCTTTCTCGCTAACCAAACTCTCTCCCTCTCTCTCTCATCCCTTCTTATCTCAGCTTGGATTCCGGGGCCACCATTACAATCAGGCTCTTGCAAATCCCCATGTCCCCACCCCACCCCAGGCCTTCTTCATCTGGCAAAAGCCCAAGTCCTCAATGGATCCAACGTTCGACCTCCTGCCTTCTCTGCACTTCCGTCGGAACAACCAGACACTGCAGGGGAAGAGCAAGGAGTAAAGTTCACTGGGGTCACTTAAAATTCATGATCTAAAGTCTCAAAGCAAGCCTACCACTTTTCTCTAGAAGTCTAGCCTTCGTAGTTCCCAGGTGACCGTTTTGTACTCGAAAGACACTCTCTTTCTTTACTTTTCCCTGGGGGTCCTTTCTGGCCCTACTTCACTAGAAAATTAAAATGGCCAGACATGGGCTACCTGCATTCCTCTAACAAAAAAACCTACAAACCTGTCTACACGGCGTCCACCTGCTGTCTCCCATCTCACCCAAGACCACTCTCTCCTGCCTCCTCTCATCCTCACAAGGACTTTGGTGCGTTACCTATGGCCTTCCCTCCTGCATTGCCAGTGTTTCACCTTCTATCATGTTATTCCCATCAGTATATAAATAGAATGTAATAGTGTTTATCTTAAAAAACAATGTAATAAGGGCACCTGGGTGGTTCAGTGGTTGAGCATCTGCCTTTGGCTCAGGTCGTGATCCTGGGGTCCCAGTATCGAGTCCTGCATCGGGCTCCCTCCAGGGACCCTGCTTCTCCCTCTGCCTGTGTCTCTGCCTCTCTCTCTGTGACTCTCATGAATAAATAAAATCTTAAAAAATATATATATATATCAGGCCCCCTGCCAGTTCTGCTCTTCTTAGCCAAAATTCCCCAAAAGTTCCCAATACTCTATTGCATGTCTTCTCCCCCTTAAGCTTCAATTCAGTCCAGGCTGGCTTCCATTCCCACTTCTTAACTGAAGTCATTTTTGTCAACGTCACTGTTGGTTCGTAACGTCCTGGGAATTTCCCTGGTTTATTTTTTATTTTTTTAAACGAATTTCTTTTTAAAAGATTTTATTTTTTTTTTTCATGAGAGACAGAGAGAGAGAGGCAGAGACACAGGCAGAGGGAGAAGCAGGCTCCATGCAAGGAGTCCGACATGGGACTTGATCCTAGGACTCCAGGATCAAACCCCGGGCTGACAGCAGATGCTAAACTGCTGAGCCACCCAGGGATCCCCAGCTTCCTGGGTTTAATCTGAAGCTAGCCCCCCCATGCAGAGGGCAGGAAGAGATCAAAGAAAGAGTGGGAACTGGCAGTTCTAAAAAGCAAAGAGGACGTACTGGGGCAGCAGCAAGATGAATGGATCCCTGCTGCCAAATCTTCTAAGTCTATAAAGAGGCTTTAGTTGGGTTCAGTCACCTCCTCAATACCGCACACATAGACCATTCTCGACACCACATCACAATCTTAAGCTGTGTCTTTGGAGCAGCCTCTGGGAGCAGGAAAGGCATGTGGAACCCATGTTCCATGTTCCACAGACAGGGAGGGAGGTGAGATGCCTCTGATTGCTTGGATCTGGCTCATGGGTGAATCGTGATCATGTCTCCTCAATTACCTTCCTCCATAGTCACCTATGACCTTGAAATTCAAGAGATGCTTTTCTATCCTCTTCTTAACCTGGTTGAGCACCCACTTCTGGAAATGCTCTCTTTCCTTGACTTTCCTCTCACCACTGTCTGACCCTTCTTAGTCTGCTTGGCTGGTTTCAGCTCATACCCCCAATATCCTAACAACAAGGTATCCAAGGTCAGCCCTGGACCTTTCCTATGTACAAACTCACCTCAAGGCTTTAAAGGATGTCTATGTTGGTGGAGCCATCTCTATGCTGATGGCTCCCAAATTCCTATGTTCCACTTGAATGGTTAGCTTTCATGGGGTCTAGGCTGTAATAATATTATTATTAACAATAGTAACGACAACTAAAACCCGACTGTTGACCACATGGCAGTCCTGTTTGAAACGCTTTACATGGTGGAATCATTGACCTTCATCACATACCTTTCGAGTAGGTACATTGTAATCCTCATTTTGTCAATAGGAGGACAGTGACAGAATCCTTGTGTGTTTTGCAACCCACAGTTGGTAAATCTGGAATTTTAAACTATGCGATTGATTTTATCTACTAGATAGAAATTTTAATACCTAGCCATCTAACATGTTTTCATGTTATGTTGCTCAAGACAGAAATCTGAAAGCCATTTTTGGATTATTTCTTTCTCTCATGCTCTTCATTTAATCTCTTTGGAATTCTTTGGCGTTTCAGCTGACAAATGCATCTTAAATCCAATGACTTCTTTTCATTTCTCCTAGTCATCACCTAGGGTTTGTCTACATTGGTGCTTTTGATATTTGGGCCCAGATAATTGCTTGTTTGGGGGCTGTCATGTGCATTTTTAGGGTGTTCAGCAGTATCCCTGGCCTCTACCTATTAGATGCGGGCAGCATACCCCCACCCCCAGGCATGATCATCAAAAATGTCTCCAGACACAACTGCCAAGTGTCCCCCAGAGGGCTGAATTGACTCACTTAATCCAGGTTCTCATCCTTTCCTCACTGAACTACAATAATCTCCTACCTGGACTTCTTGCTTCAAATTTTATGTGTATTCTTATTTTGTTGCCCATAAAACAAACACAGTGGAATCAAGATCATCATTATTCTTGTCTAAAATGTCTTATTGCCTCCCTATTGAATTTGGAAAAACAAGTTTAAGAAAAACATATCAGATTGTTGGAAAGGCTTTGTGTGATCGAGCTTCTGTCCCATTCACCCGTCTCATCTCGTGTCATCTTCTCCGTGCCCCAGCCAGGCACACGTCTTTCCTGGACATCTCTCCAGTCTTTCCATCAGTGGAGCTTTCTACCAGCTTCTCTTCCCTCTGCCAGTCGGCTGCTGTTCTCCTCACTTCTCGATGTGTCACACACATGCACACACACACACAGAGCACATGCCACACACATCCTACACATACTCCATGCACATATCCACACCACATACACACATACACATCAGACACATGCACACATTCAGAGCACACACCCCCCACACACTTTCTGTACACTGCTCCTACTCTATCGTGTGTTTCATAAAATTGGCTCCTCCTTGTCATCCTTCACATCTCTGCTCTAATGCCGCCTTCACAGAGAGACCTCTAGTTGCTCTATGCAAATATCTTCCCATTTGCCCCCCCCCCCATTATTGTCTACTGCTGCACAGCACTCTGCTTCTTATTTTATGTCACTCGTTGTAGATTTACATTTATTTGTATGTTTTCAACTCCCCTGTGAGACTGCAGGTCTCATAAAGGCACAAGCCATGTCAGTCTTGATTTACTGTAATATTCCTGATGCTTGATACTGGGCCTGACACAGAAAGACAACCAGTCACTCAGAGAGGCTGGTAAATGCATGTCACTTAGAATGGTTGAATAATTTCAAAGACTTCCTCAAAAACCCCTGATGATGGAGCACACTGCAATCTTGGGAATACTGATTGAGGGAGAGGTGTTTAGCCACAACCAAGAGATTAATCAGAGCTGACATGGTTTGTCTTGGAAAAAAAGGAAATCCTAGCTGGGCTACCATGGTGCATTCTCGAGCTGTGAACTAGTCTGTCCAGGTCAGCCTTATTATTTCTGGCCCCAGTTACCTACTACTGGCTGAGTCCTTGAGTAGCATGGTTTTCTCCCTTTCAGTTTGTGGTTAGTAACTTGGGGGAAGTACCCCATTATCGGTCCTGCTGGGCCCTGCAGCCAGGATGTTAGGAAACAGGAATTAAGTACAACTCCCTTGGAGCCATTTCAACAGCTGTGGTTTGTGAGGAAGTCCGCCTCTTCCAGAGCCAGCTTCAGGGTAGAGATGATGCACGGCAACGTTAGTGTTTTGTGCCTTCCTTCTTGGAGCACACTTAGAGCATCACCCATGGGGTGTGTGTGTGTGTGTTTGTGTGCGCACATGTACACTCAGGCACTTGAAAGTAGACTAGCAATATCTAAAGCTAGGAGAATCTTTAGGCAATATTTGGCCCAATTTCATTTAATAGAAGGAAATTGAGACCCTGAGAAATTTGACTTACCTAACATCACACAGCTAGTTAGTGAAAGAGCTGGATTCAAATAAAAGTCAGGTCTCCTACCATATCTAACTGTCCGGAAGTTTCATTTCAAAACATAACATTTGTGTGTGTGTGTGTGTGTGTGTGTGTGTGTGTGTGTTTGATTAAAGAGTAATATGTAGATGAAGATTCAGAACTGCCATTCCGATGGCAGTGGGTTTGGTTAACCGTTGGAAGAACCACTTCCTGCTTCCCTTCTAAGGATCAGCACTTGTCAGAGCCCATTGCCAGAAGAGACCTATCTCTGGGTGAAATCCCAGCCTTGTCCTCTGACCTCAACTCAACCCTTGCATCCCTACCCTGTTGGCTTCAGCCATAACTTATTAACAACCAGTAGGCCTGTGGGGTTCCTCCTGCAACCCATTGTCCATGGTCTTGCTTTAGCCACCTGGTCAAGCCCTGCCATGACTCTAGGCCCCTTAACTGGCCTACTTCTTGTTTGCTCTGAATACATAAGAGCCATGCTCCATACCTATGGACCCAACCAACCCATCTCCGTTTTCATAAAACCTTGCCTATCAGCCCAGAGCACTGCCATCGACCCATCAACAGAATGCAAGAGCCCAGACAGCCTCCATATTTCTTGGTTAGCCTCCCTCTTTCCTGGAAACACTGAGAGGAGTGGCTACCACACAGGATCCCAACTGGTTCTTATTTTTCATTGACCTGTTTTACAATATATTAAAGTTTGTGAGCCACATCAAATTTTTATTGGAAGTGTCTGAGGGTATAATAGATATGAGCACAAACAATGTATTTACCAGAATTTGGCAGAAGAGACCAAATAATGTGAGAGAGAAATTGGGCTATACTCTGTGGCCCAAAGTGGGCCTTTTAATTAAGAGTTTTGTGGGTTTTTAAAAAGATTTTACTTATTTATTTATTCCTGAGAGACACAGAGAGAGGCAGAGACACAGGCAGAGGGAGAAGCAGGCTCCCCACAGGAAGCCTAATGTGGGACTTGATCCCAGGACCCCAGGATCACGACCTGAGCCAAAGGCAGATGCTCAACCACTAAGTCACCCAGGCGTCCCAAGCTAAGGGTTTTTCTTATGTATAAGATCAGGTTCTTAAAAGATCTGATTGGAGAGAGAACTGAACAAGAAGTGACTATAGATTTGGCTTTTTCAGAGGAGACTGAAATATGTGGTATATGCCAACTAATTTTTTTTTTGGCTGTCCACCTTCCTACTCCCTTTTGGGGGGAGATTTCCCCCACCCCAATGTGTTTTGTGTTAGAACCCAGTGCCCTACCTCCTCCTATAGAAGCTGGAAGAGGAAGCTTCTGAGTTCTGGCAGCGTGGGCTTGTAACCTCCACTTACCCAATCAGATGCTCCTCCACAGGTCATGGAGTCTTCTTGGTCATGGCATGGGCTGCAGGGACTCACAGAAATACATTTATCAGCAGAAATGACAGGGACAACAGGAGGTGATAGCTACACCAGGGGTAGTATCAAGAGCATGTCTTGAATGAGTTCTTTATAAGACATGATCTCGATGGTGCTTATTGTTCCCTTATCCCCAGAGCTGCTCTAGTTGTTGCATTTCCCCAAGCCTCACTCTCCCGCCTTCCCGTTTATTCTGCGAATGTCCCTAAACCCTTCCAACGAATGTCCTTTCTGCTTCAGCTAATCCAGCATTGATTTCTGTTGCTTATGCTCAAGGATTCTGGATCATACAACATATGAGGGGCGAATTAACCCTCAATTCTCAATGGCACTGGTAAGTCGCCAGCTTTAGAAAAAAATTAAAAACAAACAACAAAAACCAGAGAAGTGCCTGTATAATCTTCGTTTTCCAAGGAGATGAGAGGAGTTGTGGGCACCAATGGCTGTTTATTCTCAGATCTGCATGACCACAAAGATAAAGTTAATTGAATAAGTGAGCGCATGAATGAGTGAAATCATTCTTTGGAGCAATTTAGCTCATCTTTGAGATTCCTGCCCAGGTGGGGAACTGGAGTTCGAGATGACTGTACCAACTACTCTGAATTTTATGATACCATTTACCTAAGAGCCTCCAAGTCTTCCTTGACATCATGAATGCTGTTTGGTCACTGTCTTGAGATGCAGAAGAGAACTGGATTCTGGGAGTCCTGACTCCTTGAGCTCTGCTTCCTTCACATGTTCTGGAGGAATGGCATCAGAAAAGGGAAGAGAGGCAGCCACAGAGTCCTGGCTGAGAGCCCTGTTTGGGAGGTAGATGAAGGCAGAAGAGAGATTGATTTGCCTCTGGTTACTTGAATCACTGTGACTACCTAGCACTGGGCTTATGTCATATTTTCGGATCAACCCTGAAGCAGGCTTCTGTGTTACTGGGAAACCTCTGAGTTGGATGCTAATTCCCAAATATGATTGAACATGTCATGGAAGGAACACTGGATGATCTGCAGGCACCATCTGGAGGCCCTGTGAAATGCAAGTTCTTCTTTGAGACCTGGTGACCAGGTGAGCAGACCCCTTGCAGGGACCCTGTCCCAACGGCAGTCCCCCTAGCATCACTTCAGGGGCAACACCCTATTTTATTCACAGGAGACATTTTACACACCCTCCTTTTTGTGTGTGTTGGTTTGGTGTTGTTCTTTTTCAGTGATCTGATAATGAGCATGCGTTTCTAAGTGTTCTAGGTGACATTTTTCTCTAAAATCTAAGCCAAGACAAGCAGGAGTTCCAAAGAACAAGAAGGCACTTCCTCTTCTGGAAAATGAAGGTGTGGTGGACTAAAGAATTCTTCAATAAATTCCTCCAGGAAGGCTGGGGCAGAGCTGTTCATTAGCTTCGAGGGGTTTTAAAGGCACGGCCTGCTTGTTACACATGCTGCCCCCTGCTTCCCAAACAAAAAGCTCTGAACACTTGGTAGAGGTGAAACCTGAGGGCTTGTGGGATCAGTGTTGGAAATCAGTAGGGAACAGGCTTGATCTTGACAGTAAGGGTGTGGGGGAGCATCCTTAACTAATTCTGAGTCACCAGGAGACCAGTTTTCTGGCAGGGGGGAGGATTGAAAGAGGTAGGAACACCCAGTTCAAGCTGCTTCAACTTGGGAACATTTAAAAGAGCAATCTGATGGATTTTGCTGTATAGCATCATTCTCTTTTCGGACACGCAGCCCTCAGATCAGTGTCTTATAAAGGAGTTGTCTTGCATGGATCTGATCAAGGGACAAATATACTTGTATTTCACATAAAAAATTGAGAACTTTCATCTTCAACTACTCACATTTAAATCTCTTGCTATTTCTCGCTGGAGCTGAGAGAACAAGAGTAAAATTCATGTAGCTACCCACTTCAGTGAAAATCATGGCTCATCTTTAGGTTACTCTGTTCCTGCCCAGGTGGGGACGCTAAGATGGAACTTACTGGGGTACCATCCTGTCTTCACAGTGCCATATTCTCTAAGGATCTCTGAGTCTTATTTTAACAGCAGAAGCATGTTTTCCTCTGTGGACCAAAAGTCTGAGATACAGAGAAGGATAGATTCTGAAGGGTCCTAGTTCCTTAAGCTCTGCTTTCTTCAAACTTTTGGGAGGATAGTCATCAGAGGAGGGATGGGGAGTGAGAGGGTGTTGGGAAGATGAGCAGGGAATCCCCCATTAGGAGTCTGTTTATGAACGTGGTGGCCCAGACCCATGGAGATCTGGGTAGAGACAAGGGTGAAATAAGACTGTGTTTTGGAAACTGTGGTAAGAAGGAGGCAATGAGTCAGTGCTTACTATCCCCAGAAAGTGATATTGCTCACTGGGGAGGCTTTGGGGCAAAGCCTGTACATGTATCTGGAGGTGGGGCTGGAAAAGCAGATTGGCATCCAGGAATTTGGAGGGAAAGGCGTGGTGGTGGGGAGAGACTGTGAATGAACAAAACGTGTGTGTGTGAGGGGGAGACCCATTGGGGAAATAATACTGAAAATGGGTCCCCAAGGTGGAAAGAGCTGTCAAAACAGAAGCAGAACTGTTGCGTTGTACTGATAGTGAAGGGAGATTTGCAGGTTGTGTGGGAAATCCACAGGCACTTACTTCATTTTCTTTGTGCTTCTAATTTTAATTTCTTTTCAATCCAACATGTGTGGAATAATTGTGGTTTAGAGCAATGTAGTCTTGGGAACCTTAGGGCTATACTTAATGTCCAAGTTTAGGGTTTAGCCAAACATAGCATACCTGGAAACTGTCCTTTATTTATCGGTAGCTAAAATAGAAGCTGAGTCCCAGAAGTGACACAAACACATCTGGTGCCTGTCTCAGGCCTCCTTAGACCCTGGGGTGTTGATGAACTTTGCCCTTGCCTGCTTAGGCCTTGCAATCTCCTCTCCGTTGATATCCAGGGATGCTGCCCTGGTCCTTCTCACACTGGCCCTTCTCTAGTTGTTGTCCCAAGTTATCAGTGACTGCATGTCTATGATTGACTTTCAGAGCTGAGCTAGAGGCATTCCAGCAGCTCCATTCGCTGTTCTAAACATGGGTAACTGAAGAGAGCTCAGTTTCGAAATATCCACTTAAATTGTATTTCATCTGTGCTCAAAGGGAAGAGGGAGGAAGAATCAGTCTGGTTTGGAAAAAGACACGTACCCTTTTCCCACCGTGTAGTAATCAACTACTGTCACTATGTACTCTATTCCAGGCCCTAGCCGTGGAACAGAGGAGGGAGTAGGCCAGGATGGAGGGTACCACTCACTATCTCAGTGTCTCAGAGGCCATTAAAAATAGTGGAGTGGATTTACATCTGTAAGCAGTGGTAGGTCATCCCTCATTTCCCACACATTCTTGCTCTTATAGACAAGACGGAGAATGCTCCAGTGTAAGGTGTGTGTGCATCATGGGAAATGAAAATGATCCCTTGGGTGCAAAAAGAAAATACTAGAGTCTCTATTATATTTATTTAAAATTTTCTGCTTTTGTGTGCCTGTACACAACGCACACTGTGCATTATACATTATTATATTGGTAAATTTATTTATTTATCTATCTATCTATCTATCTATCTATCTATCTATCATCTGTCTATCATCTCTCTATGTCATCTGTCATCCAGCTGTCCATCCTCCCCGGAGAAACCTTGAGCAGCATTTTGGAAGCACACATCCATTCCTGGGAGATTCTATTTCAGTAAGTTTCAGGGGAGGCCGTGGAAACTGTAGTTATCTGACTCATTCATTTTCCTCAAGCAACCTTTCTTAAATGTAACCTTACACAAAATCCTAGCATGTACACCAGATAGAGATGGGGCCACTCTTCCGAAGGAGGCTGGAGGCAAGGGTAAAGGATGGCCTAGCCTTCCTTTTATTCCATCTGCCCTCTGCTCTCCTTGGTCTACACAAACTCTAACCGGGAAACCACCAGGGCAGCTCCTGAAAAATGAATCTTTGGGGGTTAACTGTTCCATGTTTGAAGCTGCACTAACAGAACATGCCCCCCCCATGTTTGAAGCTGCACTAACAGAACATGCCCCCCACTTCTCAGGTTTGATGTGTTAGACGGTTCCCCCCAGCTGGAGCCCTCTCCGTCTGTTCTTAGGGCCACGTGCTCAACGCCCTCTCAGAGCCGGGGCCCAGCGAAGGCACTGACACACAGACTCGACCCCCTCTTGAAATGCCTTCTCTAGGCCACTTCCCACCATCCCATGACTGTTTTGCTTTCTTAGCACAGGGACGTCCCCCCCCCACCCCCCAAGCAGTCAGTGCTCGCGGACTCACGAGTGTTCACGTCCGTGGCAGAGGATGAGCAGATTGCTGCTGCAAGCACCTCTCTGGTCTTATTTCACATTTGCAGTGAGCTCCCTCGGCATAAGGAGACTCTGCTTAAACAACATGCAGCCCCATATCCTCGGGGCACCTCACCTTTTAGCTGATTCAATTATGCTTACGTACGGTTATAATTTCCTTTCTGATTTTGCTGGTTTAGAGATGGCCTATTTTCCAAGGGCAGTTCACACTGTCATTTATAGAGTTATGCATAACTGTGAGGGGCAAAACTGCCTCACAGAATTAGGGGGAAGGTGGGGTGTCGCAGATACAGATACACAACCCAGATCCCCCTTCAAGGAAGGGCTCACAGCCCAGCTACTGGGACGGTAGCTAGCTCACAGTCTCCTCTGTGAGCAACCTTTGAGCCAAAGCCACACTCTGTTCTGAGTGGCCCCAGTCAGTAAAGGAACAGGGCCATGGAATAGCGACTTGGCCATTTCTGCCTGATGAGGACTTGGATCCAACTGGTGATCTTGCTCTAGAGCAAACTTTTGGGCCAACAGAGACAGTATCCCCATAAGGTGTCTTCCTCATGACCATTCCTGCTTCCTCACATTTCTTCCTATGTGCTACTCCCCCCCACCCCCATCCCAAACCTTTTGCCCCCTAATTCTATCTTAGCATCTTCTTCCCAGAGAACTAGAGACGGGGGCGGGGGGGGGGGCAGGGCAGCGAATGAGAACCAAATACAGATTGCAGCATTCTCTTAGATTCCTTAAGTCTACAGCTCCCAGCCCCTGGGTGTGAATGGCCCTGGGGGAACCTCAGAGTTATTGCCAGGGGTCTGCAAGTATACACATGTGCCTGTGGCCTGAATATATATGTTTATATATTTTGAATAATATATGTGCTATTTTTGAAATATATGAATAACAATTCACTAAAACTTACTTTTTACAATAGTGCATTTTTAGATCACTGGACACTAAGTTACACACACACACACACACACACACACACACACATCAAGGGAAAGTTTTTGCACTGCAGAGGAGTCCTCGCTTAAAAGGCTGAGAAATACTGTTTAAGATGATGTGGCCCTCTTAACTGGGACTTTCCCATTTAACTTCTAAATAAATCTTGAGAAAAATCTGCTTGCTGCTCCAGTTAAGCAGCTCTGGTTTGACAAATAGTGCTAGCCGAGGGTACTAGAATGGCCAGTTTGAAAGGAGAATGGGATACTGTGTCCTTTTGGTACAATCTCCAGCCTCCTCAAAATGTGCTTATGTACTGTCAACGCAGGATCTTGACCCTCATGCTTATTTATAGAAACAATCAGGTAAAAAGTATTTGGCTTGGGTGAAACATTTTTGTTTGTTTTGGGACAAATCAGCATGCCTTGACATTCAGTAGTTATCTTTAGAGAACAGGTACCACGCAACTTTGGATTGCCGTTTAGGTAAAATCTTACATCTCCAGAAGACCAGCCATCCTGTCCTACACAGAATATGGAGAGTTATTCTAAGAAAAGAGAGTAGCTGAGTAATATTCCATTGTATACATAAACCACATCTTCTTTATCCATTCATCTTTCGTTGGACACCGAATATTACTCAGCTATTAGAAATGACAAATACCCACCATTTGCTTCAACGTGGATGGAACTGGAGGGTATTATGCTGAGTGAAGTAAGTCAGTCGGAGAAGGCCAAACATTATATGTTCTCATTCATTTGGGGAATATAAATAATAGTGAAAGGGAATATAAGGGAAGGGAGAAGAAATGTGCGGGAAATATCAGAAAGGGAGACAGAGCATAGAGACTCCTAACTCTGGGAAACGAACTAGGGGTGGTAGAAGGGGAGGAGGGCGGGGGGTGGGAGTGAATGGGTGACGGGCACTGGGGGTTATTCTGTATGTTAGTAAATTGTACACCAATAAAAAATAAATTAAAAAAAAAAAGAAAAGAGAGTAGCTTGTCCAAAGTCACGCAGGTAAGTGACACACATCTTTCTTTCTTTCTTTTTTTCTTTAAGATTTATTTATTTATTTGAGAGAGAGAGAGAGGGAGAGAGAAAGAGAGCACATGTGAGCAAGCAGGGGAAAGGCAGAGGGAGAGAGAAAATCCTGAAGCAGACTCTCTCCTGAGCATGGAGCTCACTATGGGGTTCCATCCCAGGGCCCTGAGATCATGAGCTGAGCCAAGATCAAGAGTCGGCCACTTAACCATCTGAGCCCCCCAGGTGCCCCAATACACATCTCTCTTAACAGTAGACAGGAACCAAAGTATGGATTATGATTTGAAAGTGGTCAGGAGTTAGCAGCTGTAACAATCAGGATATAATGGACCGTGTTGCTCTAACAAATCACACAAAGATGTTAGCAGATTAACATGAATGAAGCTTATTACTTTCACCCAAAATCCATTGTGGGTCTGGATGGTTCTCTGGGACATCACATGATACCTCAGGAATCCAGGTGCCTTTAGTCCTATGACACCTCTATTTCAACAAATGACTCACAGTTTCCACAACAGAGGGAGAACATGCTGGAAGGTCTCTCGCTGAGAAACAAATGCCTTAGTCCATACGTGCCACACATGCCGTCATCACATGACCCTGTCTAAAAGGACAGGATTGCTGCATAAAAGCAAGCATGAAAGAGCCCTGCTACACAACCTCCCAGAACACCAGAAAATTCCACTAGTTATTAGTAGGGTAAATTTCAAAATATACCTGAGAAACCTGATTAAGTTACTATCACCCGGCAGCATATAAGCCGTGAAATAGCTTATCAGCTTTGGTTTAGTCACTAGTACTTTGCAGGAGTGAACAGCCATAGGGGAAACACACTTTATGATCCCTTCTTATCAAAAACAGCACAGAGACGGGCCAGGCAGGACAGACAGGCAGTGTGGAAGACACTGGAGAAGCCCTGGTTCTGGGGAGGAAGGATAGTTGGGAGCTATGACTGTCTGAAGAAGACTTTCCAAGAGAAGAACAGGCACCGAGAGACGCTAGAGCTGCCAATGACCAAGGTCTTTGTGCTCACCGGGTTGCCCTGTGTTGCCTGTGAGAGCAAAATACCTTTCCATTGTCTGTGGGTGTCATTTGAATGATATTAAGTCTTAGCAAAGCTTTGATCATATGTTATTCATAAGTTCTTGTCCGACCTGACTCCCTCCATAGCCTCCGGACACCGCTTTGAAAAGAACATGTCGCTGGCCGAGGCCACTGGGTTTCCTGCCACATTTGGATGTCTGTCGGGCTGTGCAGACCAACATGGCAGGGATACACACTGCAGAGGGAAGTCAAGTTTGGTTTCAGCATGAACTGATTAGATCCTTGACATTTTCCAGGCTACTCCTTCTGTTGGCCTGGCACCCACAGGCTGAGGTAAGCAGCCAAGGCTGGGGACTTTGTTAGCATTTTTGAGCTGAGTGTTTACTCAAGTCCTTGAAGCCATCTGGGATGGGCTTGGACATCTTCTCCTTTGAGTTCTTGCACCTTTTCACTCTGAGCTGAAAATAATTGTGAAGAGCCACTTCTGCCGGTGGTGGGTATGGGATGTTTACTCTCAGACTAATGAGTGTTACAAATGGGGGTCAGATTAGAACAGAACAAAGCCTCTGGGTCTGGCCAGTTGATTGTAGTGGATTTTTTTTTTTCCTTTAAAAATGGGCCAACCAACATGTGGCTTTCTAGTCTGGAGGGTGACTTCAGAGTCAGACTGTTTGAGTCCCTAGGCTGACTCAACCACGTACCAATTATGTGGTTGTAGGCAGACTACTTAATCTTCCTGAGCCCCAGTTCCTTTACCATGAAAATGAGGACAATTGCATCTACTTGAATAAATTTGAAATCCACAGAGAGCATACATATGAACTGCTGTTGCTTCTGTTGTGCTGTAAAGAGATTCTGGGAGAGAGGTCTGATAACTTGACACCTATGACCACCATTGTAACCATCAGTGATAATATCCTATAGGATTGAATGTGACATTCCAGCACTTACTTCAGTTTCCATATCCATAAAATGAGACCACGGTTGCTGGCTTTTCCTATCTTAAGGGATTTTGAGGTGCATCGAGCGAAGTAAGAGATGCTCTGAAACCTAAATATATGCTATGGAGATGAGAGATCTTATCCACGCTGTGCAAAGGAACAGCAGCAGTGGCCATGGTGGTGGTAGGGGGTCATGGCCCATCCCATGCCACCTATGTTGATGTTGCCCCTGCAGTTACTGTGACAGAGGAGCCAGATTCTGTTGAGATGGGTGAGGCTAGTTCTTTCTACACTACCTGTGACAGAACCCGGTGTTGTCGAGAGCACTGCTTTTTGACATCCAACACCTCTCTCATGGTGTCCAAGGCACTTCTGCTAGAGGTGGTCAATCTCTGAGCTTAATGCCAGAGCCTGCTTTCCAGCTCAAGGACTATAGGATGAGCAAAGTCAGGTCCGACAGCAGCAATACGAGAAACGGGTCCTGGGCAGACCCTCACTCCCTCTCCTCTCTGAAGGGTCCTTTCGAGATGAGTCACCTGGCTGCCTGTGGTTAGGAAATAGTACGAAGCTTGCATTCGTAGAAAAAGGAAGGGGGAGAAAATCACTGATGCTTTCATAAAACTGAGCATATCACAGCTCCTGTTTAAAGGTGGGGGGACTCACTTTCCCCTAAGTTGAAAGTATCTGGGCTGGGACATTGGCGTGGAGGAGGCGGAGAGAGAAGTAGACCTTCCATTCAGAGCCAGACAGAGATATGCATATTTGCATATTGAAATATTTGAGGTTCTCATCTGAGGTAGAGTTCTTTAATTCCAAGCATAGAAAAACCTACTTTGGCTAATTTAATCAAAAAACAAATGAAAAGTTACACACACACACACACACATATTAGGCCACAGAGCAACTCATAGGGTCAAATAAAAAGCTGAAAGGTCTGGCTTCGTACAGGCCAGGAAGCTGGGAAGCAGGTCAGAGAAATGCGTGGACTCCCCGTTGGCTGGAGGTCCCTTAGGTCACTTCACTCAGGATCTCTCTTCCCTGGGGAGAGTTCATTGGCCTCACTTGGTGACATGCCAACCACTTGACCAGCAGGAGGTGAGACACCTTGCCTCAGGCTTTGTTGGGAGGATGAACAGAATGCTGAGCACGCCGTAGAACAGATGTCTGCGACGGTCTCTGCGTTTCATCATCAGCCTCGGCGCTATAATTAGTTCCCTGAGGCTGCCTGGATTTGCGTTCGTCCAACTGGAGGCCACATGTTTCTGTTTCAGAGCATCCTTGATCCCATTCGCCAGTGTCAAAAGTGGGTCTCAATCTTCTCACCCAAGACAAGAGACCTGCCTTGCGTCTGGCCCAGCTAGGGAGCAGGTGCTTGGGCCTTCCCGCAGAGTGCTGCCCACCTTGCCGGGCGCTCTCCCTAAGAGCCCCTCGCTCTGGATCCTAGAAGCTTGGGCCTCGAGGCCCCTGGTTGCCCAGCCTAACCGTTGTTTAAACAGCGAACTAAAAATAAGTGTCCCCAGGACCGTTGTGTTGGCAACGACGGTTGGCCTGCCACCTCCCCACAAAGACACTTGTCATTTGGAGGTTTGGAAAAGGGAAACACTTAAGTGCTAGTTTATCAGCCAAAAGAGGCTACGACAGAAAAAAAAAAAAAAAAAAAGACAAAAACCCACAACACCCGACCCACCCACAAACTTCTGGTGAGAGTTTCAACTTACGGGGGAAAGTTTAGCCTGTTATAAATTAAAGCCATAAAGATTGTGCTTTATTTACACATTTGTGGGGGTCTGGGGGCGGGGGAAAGGGGGATGATGGGAGACCACAGCAGCTGCCTTTTAGATGTTTCCAGGGAAATGTTAAGAGACCAAAAGTGTTTTTTGTTTTTTTTTTTAAAGTGTGAGAACACTTGCAAAAAGCAGAAGAACAAAACAGAAAAGTCTGCAACGATGTGCACCTTTCATATTTCGGTGTGTCTCCACTCCTGGCTATTACAGGAGGAAGAGCTTGGGGTCAATGGCACGGTGCCCACCTTGACCCCTTTCCAAGCCCGTCCTATATCTGCTCACACTTGGCAACGATGCCCACAATAAAGTGAGTGTCACAGGGCAGCTAGCATGGTTTTCACGCGTGCTGTTCACTGGCCGCCTTTATGCACTTAATTGTAACGTGAGGCTTTCCCCAGGTTTTGGAAGGTCTTTGCCAGTGTCGTTTTAGTGGCTTTGTCATAGTTCATCAGATGGCTGACCCGTGACCTACGGAAGCAGGCCCCGGCACTGGACAGGAGGTATTACAAGGCCTGCTACGATGGACAGGACATCTTTGTGCATAAAGCAGAGCTCCGGCTGCCAAAGAGGAGTCCGGCCGGGCCACCTGGTGGGCGTGGTCTCCGGACTGTCCCCTCTCCCACTGTTAAAAAGCAGTTCTTAATTGAACAATGATCCATTTCGTGGGTGATTTCAACCCAACGTTTCTTCGCTCTTTCCCCTCTTCTCATGTCTCTCGAAGTTATTTCTCAGTTTGTTAACAAGCATACCGGAAAATTAAAAAGAGGACAAACTTTGTTTTAGGTACTTTTTTTGCTAATAGAAAAACAAGTGATGCGAGACTGTAAGAGCCAGGGTGAGATTTGTTTAAGAAAATCAGACAAGTCTAAACGTTGCCTCTAACCATATATTAAGTACTCTTGTATTTTCTCAAAATACATTTGACATTGCTATTGTTTTACACGTTTCCGTCAGGCACAAAGTAATTGTGTGCATGGCAATAGCAGTAAGAGCTCTGACTTTCAGGCAGAGAGAAGAATTTACAAGCCCATGTTCCTCTAAAAACAGCTGACCTTCCCCTCGTAGACGCTCCTGGGGGCCCAGATCATAATGTTAGTCCTCTTTCCTACTTCATTATAGCTAATCACCCACACACACATTCTTAGAGTATCTACTAGAACAATGATCAAAGCAGTAGCAAGAACTAGCGTTAACTGAGTGCTTACTGTATGCCGGGTGCCGGTCTGAGTCTTGGGTGGATGGATTGATAAGTTTAATCTTAGCAGAGGGAGCGTGTCTAATGCAGATTCAGTGGGACTTTCTGAGAAAGTGGCAGCCACGACCCCAAGTGCAGAGGAGCATGGCCTCTTCTCTCTGGCTGGGGGTTAGTTAGAGAGCAGGCCTCAAATCTAATAGAAAGCATCTTAAGCAAGAGACAAGATCAAATCCTTATCTTAAGAAGATCATACACATTTTCCACTTGGAGGTAGATTGCAGGTGAAGCAAGGTGTGTGCTCAGAAGGCGCTGCTGACGATGTTGAGGCAATGGATGGTGGTAGCCTGGACTCACGGGCTGCTGGTGGATATGGACAGAAGTGGATGGACTCGGGGTGCACTTTGGAGGCAAAATTGATAGAACTTGCTGGTAATTTGCAGAAAGGAGGTAGGATAAGGGAGTAATAGAGGCCGAGTGCTGGGTTTTTTATCTGAGCACCTAGCTACTGGCGGTGCCATACTCTGCAATGTGAAAACCTGGGAGAGTAACTGATTCATGGGTAGGGAGATGGAAGGTTCTAGTCTCACCTTCAGTTGCCAAAATTGACATGCCAACCAAAAATAAAGAACAGAAAACTAGAAGCTTTAACTTTTTAGTCATTTTTTTTTTTTTTTTTTTTATCTGAAGAAGAGACCAGATAGACCTAGGACTGGGTTCGGACAGACCTAGCTAGGACTGCCATAGCAATGGCAATCAAATTCCTCGGCCCCTCACTACGTGATGCTTCAGTTTTCTCATCTCTAAAAGGGAAGCAATATCCCGTGTCCCATACAGCTGCTGGTATAATGCACAGCTCCCGGCCCAGTTTCTGGCACATAGGAATGCCACTTAAATGTTAGTTGTAGTTCCTTGAAATAACCTCCACAAGATAATGCTGTTATATGCAATAAATTCTTCCTTGTGGGGGTCCTGTACATGCCCTAACCTGGGAGACAGGCTATGATGTAGATAAAAAGCACCTAGAAGGCAGTGGTGCCTCCAGATGTCTCTTTTATGCTGTCTGAAGCCCCACATTTAAAAGTTTCATTCCTGTAGCAAAAAGCTGTTTTCCTTACTGGTATACCCACGTAATTTTTTATTACTTTTATTTTTTAATCTTTATTTTAAGTAGCCTCCATGCCCAGTGAGGGATTGAACTCACAACCCTGAGATCAAGAGTCACATGATCCATGGACTGTGCCTGCCAGGCACCTCAACCTTTACCGAAATACCAATGGCTTTGAAAAAGAGAATCATTTAAAGCATATTTGTCAATGGTAGACGGTCCTCATAATATAATGATTAAGAACACGGATTCTGGAACCAGGCTGCTTGGGTGTGAATCTCACTTTTGTCACTTATGAGCTATGTGACCTTGGGCACGTTATCTGATTTCTTTGTATCTAAATTCCCTCACCTGTGAAATTGGGACATTAATGATTCTTACCTTATGGAGTCACTAAGAGTTTTAGTGGAGCTAATGTGTATGAAACAATGCCTGGAAAATAGGAACCACCATATAAAAGTTTGTGCTGAATAAAATACAAAGAGCTATGATGTTAGAAACAGATGACTTTGAGAAGGTGAGAGCAAGGCAAGGCAAAGGAGAGCTAAGGTGTCCTAAGTCTCTGGAGGAAACAAGAGTACCACACTGTGGGCAATCCTGGCAGGAGTGGACAGCAGACTTGTCTGCTTCTCAGTTTTATCCTGTCAAGCCCCCAAAGAGAAAATCCCAGCATGGCCCCAATCCTACCTATGAGAGCTCACTTCTCCCTTCCTGAGAAGCAGCTTTTAACCCAGGGTGGGCTCAGGCAAGGCATCATGACTTTCTACTGTTGCTGCTTCCATCCACAGAGCTCTCTACCTGGAATCTACACAGGACTTGTCAGGGTGTCCTCTACCCACTTGATTTGACTTGAGTATGTGGTTTCCTGGCTTACCAAGGCCTTGACAGAAATCTGGCCCCAAGACGACTCCTCCAAAGCCTCAAGCGATGGTCACCATTTCTGATGTTATTAAAAATGGACTGGGGAGGCTGAGAAATATGTGAGCTTTCTCGTCTCTCCTCTTCTCTTCTCTTCTCTTCTCTTCTCTTCTCTTCTCTTCTCTTCTCTTCTCTTCTCTTCTCTTCTCTTCTCCTCTTCTCTTCTCTTCTCTTCTCTTCTCTTCTCTTCTCTTCTCCTCTTCTCTCTCTCCTCTCCTCTCCTCTCTTCTCCTCTCCTCTGCTCTCCTCTCCTCTTTCTTTTTCTCTTAAAGGAAAATGCCTGGTGGACTGTTCTATCTAGATGATAGTTGGCTTTTATCATTAATTTTCAACTGAGCCAAACTTTTTAGAAAAATAGGGGAGGAAGAAGGCTGACCAGTGAATCCCCAAACTCTAGCAGAATCTAAGGAATACCCCTCGATTTTTCAAAGGGCAGTGAGAATGTAGAAAATCTAGAATCACTCATACACTGCTGGTGGAGTGTAAAATGGTACAACCACTATGGAAAGCAGCTTGGTGGTGTCTTAGGAAATAAATAGGCAACTACCATACTTGCCATTTATCTTCATGAAATGACAAATTAACTTTCACACAAACACCTGTGCTACGATGTTTATAGCAGTTTCATTGGTAATATCCCCAAAGTGGAAACAATCCAGCTGTACTTCAATGCGTGAATGGTTAGACAAACTGCGGCATAGCCACATCATGGAATATTATGTAGCACTAAAAAAGGAACGAGCCACAGGCATGCCTCAAAGTGAGTAAAATGAATATTTTTGCTTCCCAGTGCATGCAAAAATTACACTACACTGTAGTCTATTACACTACACTGTAGTCTATTAAATTTGCAATACCGTCATGTCTGAAAAAAACAATGTGTAAACATTACAAGATAATGTATTGCTAAAAAGTGCTAATTATCATCTGAGCTTTCAGCAAGTCGTAATCTTTTTGCTGGTGGAGGATGCCTTGATGCTGACTGGTTAAGGTGGTGGGTGCTGAAGGTTGGGGTGGCTGTGGCAAATTCTTTAAGAAAATAACAAAGAATTTTGCTGCACCCATTGACTCTCCCTTTCGCAAATGATTTCTCTGTAGCATGTGATGCTGTCTGATAGCATTTTACCCACAGCTTAGATTCTTTCAAACTCTGCCATTTCCTTATCAGCTGAGTTTATGTAACATTCTACATCCTGAGTTGTCATTTCTACAATCTCCATAGCATCTTCCCCAGGAGTAGGTTCCATCTCAAGACCACTTTCTTTGCCTATCCATAAGAAGCAACTCCTCATCCACTCAAATTTTATCCTGGCATTGCAGCAATTCAATATAACAAGTTTGTTATAAAAAAAAAAAAGTTTGAAATGCTGTTGAGAATTACCACATGAGACACAGAGACACAAAGTGAGCAAACACTGTTGAAACAATGGTGCCAATATACTTGCTTAAGGAAGGGTTGTCACAAACCTTCAATCTGTAAAATAATAAAGAATAATAATAATAATAAATTAGATATACTTATATTGACACAAGCAACAACTTGGATGAATCTCTAAGAGAAGCATGGGACAGTGGTTGGGGCAGGAGATAAGTAGCTGTGGCTATAAAAAGATAACATGAAGAATGCTTATGGTGATGGAAATCTTCTGTATCTTGACTGTATCAGTATCACTGTCCTGGTTGTGATATGATGCCATAGCTTTTGTGAGGTGTGCCACTAGAAGAAACAGAATGTGAGTGTAAGAGAACTCTCTGAATCCTCTCAAAATTGGGTGTGAATCTACGATTATCTCTAAACAGAAGTTTAATTTAAAACAAGAGGAGTCAGAAGGACTGACTATCCCCAGACTCACCTTGAACTCCAGCAAGACCTAAATAATGCTCTTCAGTTTTCCCACAGTCCCTGCTCAAAAGAATTTCTAGTCTTAGAAAGACTTAACTGGATGAAAAGTCAGGCAAATAGATTTGTTCCTTGCCACACAATTAGGCCCTCAGTTCACCTACTGTTGATTATGTCACTTCTTCATTCAATGAACATTTATGGTGCCCTCTTGGGTACCCAGGACTATACAAGGTGCTATGGATACAGGGGGACAGATAATAGACTGTCTGACCTGAATGGAGCTCATGTTATAATGAGATCATTTCATGGAGTGGTAAGTACTAAGGATGCGTGGAACAGGGTAATGCAGGCAGTGTTAGGGGAGGGAGCCTCTTTCCAAAGTCAGGAAAAGCCTTTCCTAGTGAGTGTTTTGATCACAGAGCCGAATGATGGAACGGAGCCCCAGTGCTGGGGAGAAGAGCCCTGATGTATTGCCTCTAGAAAGGTCACTCTTGTAGGGTGAAGCATACATTGAAAGGAAGCAAGAAGGGAAGTGAGGCGACCCCTTCACAGGCCATTTCAGCAATGGCTTCCTCAACTAAGGTTTAGCAATGGAGACAATGGTGCCACTTTCTAGGATGAGAAAGCCTGGAGGGAGGAGGGAATCTGTTAGGTTGGAAGGAAGAAATCAAGAGTTTGGTTTAATCATGCTCATTTTGATATGTCTGATGTATATTGGACCACAAACATTGTGTAGCCTCATTCTTTTCCTCCATCCCAGCCCATGCTCCATCAGCTCTGTGTCACTCCCCCACGTCCAGACTTGAATGGCATATCACTCTGCAAGTCGTCTTCCTGCAAGCCAGCAAGGGTTTAGGTTATGCATACTAGAAGTGTAGAGCTACAACCTGGAGGTGAACCATAAGCAAGGGGAAATGGGAGCTAAAAAGGAACCAGTCAAAGTCTTCGTTTTTCTCTCTCCTGTGGACCACTCAAGCGTACGGTATCTTCAGACACCTCTTCCAGAGAAGTCCCATATGGTGTGTGAACACAACTTCTGAGTGACCTGCTGGGTCTCTTGGCAGCATTCTGTGGTGGAAGCCAGGATGGTAATAACAGCTCTTCACATCATATCACACCTTTACCTCCTTTCCTTCTTTCTCTTATACCCAATACCTAAGGATTTGCACCTCTCAATTAAACTGTCAGAATCTTAATCCTTGCCTTGGGCTTTGTTTTATGGAGGACTCAATTAAGACAGCATCCAAACGGAGATGTCAATTAAGAAGTTAAAGGTCTAGAACTCAGGAAAGAAGGCAAGATTGGAACTACTAACTCGGGAAATGTCAGAAGGTGCATTTGGAACCATAGGACTAATGTAGTCACATTGAGAGAGTGTGTGGATAGAAATATGGGTAAAAGAGCAAACCTGAGGCACTCTGAAGCCTAATGTTCAGGGGAGGGGGTGGGTCCAGCTGAAGAGAATTGAGAAAGAACAGTCAGTGTGGTAGAAGAAAATCTGAGGAGGTGTAGCAAATGAAGGCAAAAGAAGGGGAGAACATTGCAAGAGAAATGGAAACAATCTGGTGGGTCAAAATTAGCTAAGAGGTCTAGCAATGTGAGGGAGAGGGGAAACTATTGGATTAGGTGCCTTAGAAGTGGCAGGTAGCCTTGATGAGAGCAGTTTCTGTAAGGAAGTAAGATTGGAGTGGGTCGAGGAGACAGAGGGAGATGAGGAAGTGGAAAAAGCTAACATCATAGACAAGTCTTTGAAGAAATTTAAATGGAAATGGGGAAGAAGTCAAGTGGGCAACAGCTCGAGAGTCTGTCTGGTGCTAGAACTAGAAAATGTGTGTGTGGGAGAAGCATAGTGACTGGGAAGCCAGAGACCCAAGTTCTAGCCCTTTTACTGCCATTACCTAGCTAAGGAGGGCTAGATCTAACTCAGTTCCCTTCCTGGGCATTAATTTCTCCTTTTTTCAAATCAAATATCTCTCTGATTCCTTCTAGCTCAGAAAACCTATGTTCTATGGAGACATTGAAGCTGAGAGAGAAGGAACAGTAAGTGGGGGAAGTAGGATCCTTGAGATGATGGTGAGAGGCAGGATTAACTCAGATGATGCATGTGAAGCACTTAGCACATGCTTCACATAAAAGGAAGAACATGATATGCTTCATTTATTATTAGAAGTAAAAGAAAGTAGTATTAATAGAAGAAACTTGCAGAACATTGTGGTGCGCTGCTCTACTGTACACACAGGAAAGTGCCATTTGGAAAAAAAAAAAAAAAAAAAAGGAAGGAGGAAAAGGAGGGATGGGCCAGGCAGTGCCTGGCATGGCAGAGAAGACCACACTAGAGGCAACTTGTGGAATGAAGTGTGGGATGGATTTTAGGACGGCAGCTCAGAGCTGGTGGCTTGGACAAAGTTAGGCTCCACCAAAATGGAAAGACATTTTACATTAAAAAAATGCTTTCTATTCCATGTAAAAGTAAGGTAGGGATACAAAGAACCAAGAATAGTCAAGACTGCTTCGAAGAAGAACAGAGTTGGAGGACTTACTCAGCTCAATATCAAGAACATCAAGATTTTTGATAAAGTGATAGTGCTGAAGACACTGGCATTGGCACACCACTAGACAAATAGGCGGAACAGAATCTAGAAACAGAGCCATGCATGTATAGGCACTTGATTTATGAAAAAGGGAGCACGTCAGAGTGGTGGGGAAAGGACAGTCTTATCAATACATGATCCTGCATCAAATGGATATCCAAAGGAAAGAAATAAATAAAAATAAAACCCAACTCCTGTCTCATACCAGCGAAAAATCAATCCTCTGTGGTCTGTAGATTATAGATGAAAGCTTCGGATGGATAACATAGGAGAATAGCTTCAAATACCAGTAAATAGGACACAAAAGAGTACTAACCATAGCACTGGGTGTTATTCCGTATGTTAGTAAATTGAACACCAATAAAAAAAAAAGAATATTTATATATTGAATTTTATTAAGGTAAAAAATATTAGTTCACCCAAAGATACTGTTAAGAAGATAAAAAAAAAACTGAAGTTACAGAGTGAGGAAGATATGCTGATAATCGATAGAAGGCTCAAATTTAGAGCATATAAAGAACTCTATATAAAGAAAAGAAAGATACCTCATTTGAAACTAAGCAAAAAACCTGAGTAGGTTCTTCACAAAAATAGAATGGCCAATGAACACATGAAATGGGCTCAACTAGTCATCAGGGAAATACAAATAAAAATTATATGGAGATATCACTAGCCACCCACAAGTGTGAAAACGATGAACAACAGTACCAAGTGTTGGTGAGGATGTGGAGCGACTAGAAAACATACCTTGTCGGTGGGCATTTAAAATGATACAGCCATTTGGGACAAAGTTTGCAGAATGCTAAGTGTAAACATAATGTGTACAAAACCTGTCAAATCTGTTCCCGGATATTTATCCAGCAGAAATGAGAGTTTACGTTCATCAAAGGCCTGCACAAAAATATTCTTTGTAACATTATTCGTAACACCTTCAAGATGGAAACAACCCAGATGTTCATCAAGAGTGGAACAAGTAAGGACACTGTGGCATATTCATAGAATGGAATATGCACAGAACGAAAATAACCACTGCTGCCCTCGACATTGGTGAGTCTCACACCTATAGTGTGGAATGAAAGAAGCTATTTACAGAAGACTGCACATTGTCTGATTCCATTTATATAAAGTTCAAAACCTAGCAGAATTCATCTATGGTGTTACCAGGTAGAATAGTGATCTTTTTAAAGAAGAAGGCAGTAGTGGGAAGGGGTGGGAGGTGAACTCTGGGCGCTGGTAATGTTCTATTTCTTGACCTGGAAGGTGGGTACATGGGTGTGTTCTCTTTGAAATAACTCCTCAATAACTCACTTCAAGTTTGAGCACCTTTCTCCGTGTATGCTGTACTTAAAACAGATGGTTTATCTAAAGAAATGAAATGAGGGGGTAACACTCATTTTAATAAATGGCAAAATGTGCTCCCCTCCTTATTTCTGACATCACTCCCCCATCCACATTCCCCACTGCGTGGACTTCTTGTTCTCACTAAATGAGTCAGTCACAATGGAAAAAAAATGAATGGATTTTCACAGATTCTTTTTTTAAGTGTAATGTCTTCCTCATAAGGTCTTTAAAAAACACTGTCCTCAAATACAACCCCCAAACCTTGCCCTCCCTTGCTTTATGGTTAAGAATGCTGACGTGCTGAGCCTGGGAACAACACTCATCCTGAGATCAGAGGGTGAATGTGGATCAGAAATTCATGCATTCATTCACTTGACAATATTTATGAAGCACCTACATGACTCAGATGTTATTCTAGGCACTGCAGATACAGCAGCGAACAAAAGAGGAAAGGCCCTGTTCTGGTAGAGATAGAAAATACACACAAAAATGAGCAAATGCCATGCAGAAAAATAAGACAGAGGCTGTGGGATAGTGGGTGCCAAGGGTAAGGCTTTGTTGTTTGTGGAAGGTGGTCAGGGAAGTTCTCACTCAAAGGCAAGAGACCCAGAGGAGAGGACTAGTGGCCATGTGGGCATCTGGGAGAAAGGTGCCCTTTGCAGAGGGAGCCTGAGCTGGGAGGAACAGCCAGAAGGCTGGTGGGGCAAGAGAGGAGTGAGCTAAGACCAGAGATGAGATAGGAGCCTGAGATCATGAGGCCTCCTAGGCCAGTCTAAGGCTGTTGGGCTTCTCCTCTGAGTGAGATGGGAGCTCCTGGAGGGTTTTGAGCAGAAAGAATGACCCGATCTGACTTAAATTTTAAGTCACTCAGGGACCTGGATGGGAATAGAGAGAGGAGAGGGAGGAGCAAAATAAGTCATTGCAGTGGGACACAGGTGAGAGGCGACAGTGCCTTGGACCAGCAGTGAAGACAGTGTAGATTTTAGGGTAGAGACAAAAAGGTTTTACCGTTTGGGTTGTGTGCAGAGAGGAGTCGAAGTTCTTGGCCTAAGCATCTGGAAGAACAGAGTTCTTGTCAACTGACATGTGGGTGGAACGGGTGTGGGTAGAAGGTTCCGAAATGCTGTTTGCACATGTTTGGTTTGAGATGTCTGTCAGACATCCGAGGGGAGATTATTAGGATGCAGTTGGAGATAACAAGGCTGGAACTCCAAGGAGCAGTTGGGACTGAGGATGTCACTTTGGGCGTTGGTGTATAAAGCCACAGGCTCAATGAGATCCCCTAGGGAGAGAGTAGAAGTAGAAAAGAGAAGCTGTCCAAGGAAGGGCCCTCTGAGATCAGCCCTGCCCTGAATTCTGCTTCTGCTGCACGAAGGGGCTGTCCCCATGCTGGAGGGATTGGCCTCATTTTGCCTTGCGCCAGAGGACTGATTGATTTCCAGGGAGAGGATGCACAGGGCAGTATGGTGTCCTAAAAATTGGAGCTCAATGGAGACCAACCATCTCCAGCTACCTTTCTTCCTCCTCTCCCTTCAGTTGGGGCTTGAACTAGCAACCTAGAGGTGAGCTTCTCCACCCTGTATAGACTTGCCAAGCACCCACAGCCTCCTCCTCTGGGGTTCTCTTTGCCTATCTACAGGTCCAGCCCACCGTATTCTGTCCTTCCAGAAGAGTGCTTAGGCCCTGGACAAACAGAACATCCTTTCACAGGATAAGCCGGAGACTGAGGGATGGAAGAAGTGGTCCTCGAGGCAGCAGGAGCTTGGATAGGAGCTGTCCTACACATTTTACCCATTAGCTGAAAATTCTTTCATAATGTTTTCCATTCCCCTTATAATGAGTCATCATCTGAGCAGGGCCTCTGCTAGGAAGCTCATGAGAACCTTATAGGATCTGATGGTTTGAGCAAAGAAAAGAAACAGCTGGCAGGAGCCTTGGAAGGCTGCAGTCACAACCTCTTTCCACGGTTGCTCTTTATTTGTAAGACTAGATTACAAGGGAAGTAAAGAGGAACGCCTGGGAGGCTCGGTGGCTGAGCGTCTGCCTTTGGCTCAGGGTGTGATGCTGGGGTCCTGGGATCCAGTCCCCCATCGGGATCCCTGCAGGGAACCTGCTTCTCCCTCTGCCTGTGTCTCTGCCTCTCTGTGTGTGTCTAGCATGAATAAATAAAAAAATATTCCCCTTCTTTAAAAAACAAAACAAAAAACAAGGGAAGCGAAGAAGAGTGTTAGGGAAGAAGCTCTTGGAGTGCCTCCTGGTTTTCTCCCTTCCTCAGCTTTACTGTCACCTCTCAGGCTCCCTAGGACTTGTTTCAGGGAGTCCCAGCCAAGAAAAGCACCCACGGGCAGGAGGGAAGTTGGAGAAACAATAGCAGAGATGGGGTTTATTGACGTAAACTTTCCAGCGCCTCGTCTCACTTTCCAGAGACACCATCATTTTCCCATCTTAGCTGTCATTCTTTTAAATGATTCTAACACATACTCGGTTTCTCTACCCACTCCTTCCCACTCTTAGTTGATTCTTTTTTCCTTTCCCTTCCTCTTTGTGGTAAAGAAACAATGGACAGACATAGCTATTCCATGGTCTTCGAAGTCCCAGTTGGCAGGTGCCTGTCTTGAGGCCTCCCATTCTCCCTTTCTCTTGAATTCACTAAAGACTTGACTCTTTGCTTGGCTACTTGAGAGGGACAGTCATTCAAGTAACCCACCACCTGAAAGCAAAAGGCAGTGTTTATGCAGCTGGTGCCCACCTGTTTCAGGATGGGGTTCCCTCTGAGTCAGCTTGGGGAACTCAGCACACAGCAATAAGAACTGGGAAGTTTGAAATCCCTGGAGAGTTTGAAAGACAAAACCTTCCCCCCTTACCTTCAACCAGGGTCCTAGAACACAAAAGTGAGTAACATTCACTCTCTGTTTCTTGTAACTGGTAAGAAAGCAACGGTTTTTGCTGTGTCCAAACTCCACCTGCAAACACTTATGGAAGTCTATGGAAGGGTGCCTTCGCCGGCCCTTCTCCCCATAGCGCTCTGGATTTCAGGGGACTCCTCATCAGAACCCACAGAGACAAGAATCAAAAACCATGTTTTTGTGCTAAACAAAAATTTGCTAAAGACATTGATAGTAGTAGGTACTTTTCGGACTCCAAAGAGCTACCTCATAGCTTATGCATCCAAGATTTTCATTCACTCATTGTATTCATTAAGTGTCTTGTTTTGAATGACTACCCAGGTTTGGGGCTGTGTGCCTCGGAAAGAATGGAAAAAAAAGGCAGATGAGTCTTACAGTAAAAGTGATGGGAGAGGCAAAGAAATAAACAAATGCATCCAAATTATTACACACTTTATTAAGTGTTATGAGATATCTGTGGGCTCCCAGCCCAGAGGGCGAGGTTTGATGAACTACGGGCTAAACATAGAAATAAAAGCGAGTCACATGTTTTAATGACTTGCTTTTACATGTAGCTTAGGAAATATTCTTTGGAGAGTCACAGCTGGATTTTAAAATGGAATTGTTTGCCTCTGAATTACAACATCAGCATTATCCATGATCTCATGAATGCAGACCATGTCTCCTAAAATGCCTTTCAAATGTTGTGGTTTCGCCTCAGTGAGGGAAGTAAATTGAAGAAATGGCCCAATTGCCCCAACGACAGACTCTACTGGTCTTCTACCCAGCAGCTGTTCTATACTCACCCACCCCCTTTTCCATGACGCCATGTAATGTCTGGGGAGGTCTTTGTGACATTGTCCTTGAAAGAATGGTCTCAAACTCACTCTTGGAGCCTTGTTTGGGGGTAAAAAAAGTGGATAATGTCATCTCCTTAAGAGAGATGATGTTTTAAAGGTCCAAAGAAAGCAATGTAGGTTGACACTTTCTCTTCTTATATTGCTTTCCTGGACTTAGAGAATGAGATCTATACCAAAGCCCTTTGCTTGCCCTTATTTTAGCTCTCTGTCTTAGTCCTAGGGAAAGCTCTATATGTGACCCAGCTTGACACAATCTCATCAGCACAGGACTTGCTGACTTGCTCCAGCTCTTTCCCTTTCTTCTGTATCACCACTGACAAACGTGGACTCATATGAGGGGGGCTTCCCCTAACAACTCACAGCAAGCTGAGCATAAGAGGGATGCCACAGTGACTGGATTGTGTTTGTAAGGTTAGTTCCTGAACTGGTTTTCAGTCTTTCCTTGTTCACTGCTATACTGATGGTGTCCTTACCATCTTTGCTGCCTAGTCATCCCATCCTGGGAAAACTCCTATCAACTAATTTGGTCCTCAACACACCAGCTCTGCATCTCAGACTTGGACTAACATTCTCTCTTGTGAGCTAGTTTGATGGTCTTTTGCACTGAGCTACTGAGCATCCTTTGTTAGGGAGAAGCTATTCTTCTCTTCTCTTCTCTTCTCTTCTCTTCTCTTCTCTTCTCTTCTCTTCTCTTCTCTTCTCTTCTCTTCTCTCTCTCTTCTCTTCTCTTCCTCTCTCCTCTCCTCCCCTCCCCTCCCCCCCCTCCCCTCCCCTCCCCTCCCCTCCCCTCCCCTCCCCTCCCCTCCCCTCTCCCCTCCCCTCCCCTCCCCTCCCCTCCCCTCCCCCTCCCCTCCTCTTCTCTTCTCTCTCTTCTCTTCTCTTCTCTTCTCTTCTCTTCTCTTCTCTTCTCTTCTCTTCTCTTCTCTTCTCTCTCTCTTCTCTTCTCT